>NC_091437.1:149894194-151094194 GCF_964237555.1 Oryctolagus cuniculus
TCCTCACTGCCCCAGTGAGCCCAACCACCAAATGGCACTGAAAACGCCAAATGCATTTCCTTCTCTTCTTCCACCTCACTCTTTACAGTGACAAGCAGCCTCTGGCAACTCCTCCATCCCAGCAGGTCAGCTCAGGTGTGGGAACGGCCTTCCTTACTTCTCCAAACCAGGAAGCCAGCTCCATCCCTCTTCCTATCACGTCCAGTCCTTGAATGAGTTCTGCTGAGTCCAGATCTGATCCTGCCCTCTAACCTTGCTAAGGTCCATCCTCATCTCCCCCACTTCGGAGCCAACTTCTGCTTTACCATCAAAGCCTCCTCCTACCCGGCCTCCCCACTCCCGGCTACACCACCCAGGTGTTTCTTGCCCCTGTGTCTCTTTTCTGTCATCCACATCGCTCTGCCCTTCTCCCAACAGCTCCTTCTAATCAATTAGCTTCCTGTTTAAATCAGTATTTTTTTTTCTACCGCCTGCTCCTTTGTTTTCACAAATGCTTACCATAACTTACAGTGTTTCTATGTGCTTCTGGGCTCAGTCCTGTGAGCTATGGAGGGCGGGGATGGGGTCTCACACTGTGCCTGACCTGTGCTTCTCTTATAAGCTCTATGACCTCTGGAAAGCTTGCATAAGCTCTCTTGCTTTTAAATATAAAACAGGAGTTTCTGAACGCTATCTCACAGGTTGTTTTGAAAATCAGATCATCTACAGATGGCCTAGAACAGCACTCGGTCCGTGGTAGATTGTTAATGCTGGTTCTGTCCCTTTCTACCTGAGGGATGGGAGAGTACTCGAACACAGGTGCTTTAAAAAGTTCATGGAAAATGCAGAGGCCTAAAAAAATGCATGGATTTCAAACTTTTTTGGCATCAAAATAAACATCTTTAATTCCATTTTTCCACAAACTCTTTTAAACCTCTTGTCAGAATATTGGATTTTCTTTTAATATTTATTTATTTATTTGGAAGTCAGAGTTACATACAGAGAGGAAGAGACACAGAAAGATCTTCAATTTGCTGGTTCACTCCCTGGATGGCCACAATGGCCAAGGCTGGGCCATGGCAAAGCCAGGAGCCAGGAGCTTTTTCCAGGTCTCCCATGTGGGTGGCAGGGGCCAAACACTTGGGCCATCCTCTGCTGCTTTTCCCAGGCCATCAGCAGGGAACTGTGTGGGAAGTGGAGCAGCCAACTGGTGCTCATATGGGATGCTGGCACTGCAGGCAGAGGCTTAACCCACTATGTCACAATGCCAGCCCCATTTTTTGTTTTTTTTTTTTTTTTTGTTTTTGTTTTTTTGCTTTTGTTTGTTTTTTTTTATAACTTTTATTTAATGAATATAAATTTCCAAAGTACAGCTTATGGATTACAATGGCTTTCCCCCCGACCAATAACTTCCCTCCCACCCGCAACCCTCCCCTCTCCCGCTCCCTCTCCCCTTCCATTCACATCAAGATTCATTTTCAATTCTCTTTAAATACAGAAGATCAATTTAGTATATATTAAGTAAAAATTTCAACAGTTAGCACCCACACAGAAACACAAAGTGAAAAATACTGTTTGAGTACTAGTTATAGCATTAAATCACAATGTACAGCACATTAAGGACAGAGATCCTACATGAGAAGTAAGTACACAGTGACTCCTGTTGTTGACTTAACAAATTGACACTCTTGTTTATGGCATCAGTAATCACCCTAGGCTCTTGTCATGAGTTGCCAAGGCTATGGAAGCCTCTTGAGTTCGCCGACTCTGATCATATTTAGACAACGTCATAGTCAAAGTGGAAATTCTCTCCTCCCTTTAGAGAAATGTACCTCCTTCTTTGATGACATGTTCTTTCCACTGGAATCTCACTTGCAGAGATCTTTCATTTAAGTCATTTTTTGTTTGTTTGTTTTGGCCAGAGTGTCTTGGCTTTCTATGCCTGAAATACTCTCATGGGCTCTTCAGCCAGATCTGAATGCCTTAAGGGCTGATTCTGAGGCCAGAGTGCTGTTTAGGACATCGCCATTCTATGAGTCTGCTGTGTATCCTGCTTCCCGTGATGGATTGTTCTCTCCCTTTTTTTGTTCTATCGGTTAGTATTTTCAGACACAGTATTGTTTATGTGATCCCTTTGACTCTTAGTCCTATCATTATGATCAATTGTGAACAGAAATTGATCACTTGGACTAGTGAGATGGTATTGGTACATGCCACCTTGATGGGATTGAATTGGAATCCCCTGGCACGTTTCTAACTCTACCATTTGGGGCAAGTCTGATGGAGCATGTCCCAGATTGTACATCTCTTCCCTCTCTTATTGCCACTCTTATATTTAACAGGGATCACTTTTCAGTTAAGTTTCAACACTTAAGAATAACTGTGTATTAATTACAGAATTCAACCAATAGTATTAAGTAGAGCAACCAAAAAACACACTAAAAGGGATAAAGTATTAAGTTGTTCATCAACAGTCAGGGAAAGAAGCCCCATTTTTTGTTTTGTTTTTACTGTAAGGTTTGTTTAAATTTCTTTTTGTATTCTTTTTTAAAATTTTATTTAAGGTAAGCCAATTTCATGGATTTCATATCAGATTTAGGAACATACTTCCCACCCTACTCTCCCTCCCACCCACACTCCTACGCTTCCTCCTCCTTCCTCTCTTATTCCCTCTCTAATTCTTACAATGATCTACTTTTAGTTTACTTTATACTCATAAGATTAACCCTACACTAAGTAAAGAGTTCAACAAATAGTATGGGGGGGGTGGACTACTGCTCCTTAACAGAAGAGACAGGGCTGCCAGTGATCATCAAATCTTGAAATTTCATTTCAATCCTATATGTTACATTTTTGGTACTCTATTAGTTACCACAGATCAGGAAAAACATATGGTATTTGTCCTTTCAGGACTGGCTTATTTCATTAAATAGAATGGTTTCAAGTTGCATCTATTTTGTTGCAAAACACAGGATTTCATTTTTTTATGGCTGGGTAGTATTTCATAGTATATAAATATCATAATTTTTTTTATCCAGTCATCAGTTGATGGTCATCTGGGTTGATTCCAAATCTCCTAACTATCACTAGAGTCAGGGACAATGATCCAGATAGCTCTTATGCAGAGTGTGCAGGGCTACGGATGCCTTTGCAATCAGGAGCAGAAGGGTTCCAGGCAAACAAGGTGATGGGCATCCAGCATGAGAAACACTGTGGAATACAGACCAGAGCATGCCACAGCATGGTGGTCATCACAATGGCTACTGCCAGCTATTTACATGTCTTTCTCCCTGAGTCGGTTTCTGGCATCTTTTAGAAACGACGCCTTACTACAGCTGTCTCCACTATGCCTAGCACAGACAGGTGCACCCACGGCCGTAAAAAAGTTTTTGTTGCCTAAACAAGTGAATAAACAAAGCTACACACCAACTCTTTCATTCTTGCTGATGCTTCTCTTTCTGTGATTCCGATCTGGGGAAACAGATACCTAATGGCCCTCCAAGAGATCAAGAAAGTTGGCTCCTGTCTTGTTAGTTGTTTACGTCTTCGAATGGTCTCTGTGAGACTTGCCCATGCTCTTTTGACTGGCTTGGCTTCTTCCATGAGTTTCCGTGTTCCTATTTATAAATCTCAGTTGAGGCCAGCTCTCAGTGCCTCTCTCCTCATTCTCTCCTTTCCTTTAAGGGGAAGAATGTTTTGGTTAACCTGAGATGGCTTTCAGAGGCGGTTCAGCTGCTGGCATCACTGTGTTGTGGCTCCACTGGCTCCCAGCAGAGGTCTTCCAGGGTTGCTCTTTCAGCTCCTGCCTCAAGGACACAGGGTCATTTGGCAGTTTCCTCCCTTAATGCATGGCAAATTCAAGAGGTGACAAAAGGAGGTGACTGAGCCAGAGTGCCAGAGTCACCCACTAACCCAGTCCTGGACTTTGCAAATCCCAAGTCCCTAGCCATGGCTAAGTCTTGGACACCTTCCTGCAGATCTAGAGGTCAGTCAGCCACATTCCACACAGTAGGTCCTGTGAAGGGGCTGGGACGCTGAGGCGACTCAGACCAGCTCCTACTCTTGAAATGCTGAGAAGAAAATGAATTGCGACAGTGCAGTGTGGCGTGCTGAGGTCTCAGGCCATGCTTTTGCAGCACTGAGGAGATCAGAAGGCTGAAAATGGCCTTTGCATCTAGCTTGACTCCAGAAAATCATCTGGGGCTCATTTGCCAAGCACCAGCTCGTGGAAGTAATTAAAGAAAAGCCCTTTAAATTCATTTATTTTCAGTTGTAGGCATTTTAGAGCTGGAAGAAACTTGAAGATCATCTGGTCTCAAACCCTTAGCCCACGGGGGAGGAAACCAGACCTACAGTTGCACAATAAGTCACTGTCATTGTGCACAAACTGCCCCCAAGACTATTGTCATATTAATGCATTTCAGGTGCTGTTGGAGAAAGGAGACCGTGAGAGCTCATGTGTGAAGCTCTGAGCAACACAACCCATGATCACATTTAATCCTCTTGATAATAAAACGGCTTTCATTCCATTTTTCAAATGAGAAGACTGACTCACAGAGGTGTTGTACAGCATGCCAAAGGTGGCACGGTTGGGAAATGGTTGCGAATTTGTACTGAGGCATATTTTTTCCAAAGCATCTATTTCTATGAAAATGGAAATGCATTAAGTTGCTACTGAAATAGTGCTGAACACTTTGGTTCTATTCTTTTCTTTTTAGAGAGAGAGTTTACACCTGCTTGTTCACTCCCCAAATGCCTACAATGGCTGGGACTTGGCTGGAGTCAAAGCTGGGAGCCTGGAACTCAATCCATATCTCCCAAGTGGTAAGTAAGAACCCAGCACTTGATCTATTGCTGCTGCCTCCAGGGTCTGCATTGGCAGGAAGCCGGGATCAGAAGCTGGAGTTTGATATGGAACCCAGGAACTCTGATGTGGAACATAGGATTCCTAACTAGTGGCTTAACCACTAGACTGAGTGTCCAGATCCTTGTACTCTATTCTTTTTTTTTTTTTTTTTGACAGACAGAGTGGACAGTGAGAGAGAGAGAGAGAGAGAAAGGTCTTCCTTTGCCGTTGGTTCACCCTCCAATGGCCGCTGCAGCTGGTGCGCACCGCGCTGATCCGAAGGTAGGAGCCAGGTGCTTCTCCTGGTCTCCCATGCGGGTGCAGGGCCCAAGCACTTGGGCCATCCTCCACTGCACTCCCGGGCCACAGCAGAGAGCTAGACTGGAAGAGGGGCAACCGGGACAGAATCCGGCGCCCCGACCAGGAATAGAACCTGGTGTGCTGGCGCCACAGGTGGAGGATTAGCCTAGTGAGCCGCGGCGCCGGCCATGTACTCTATTCTTAAATTTGCCATTATTAACAAGTTATGTGAACTGAGAAGGACCTTTTTATTTTCATGGGGACTTCAGTTTCCTCTTGCATCAGTGGACAAAATGGAGCTGGATCAGCAAGATGCTATCTGGCCCACCATCACTGTCCCATCCTACGCCCCAAAAGATGTGACTGTAAGAGCAGGGCACCATTTCCCCAAGTTAAAACTGAACTTCTGGCCGGCGCCGCGGCTCACTAGGCTAATCCTCCGCCTAGCGGCGCCGGCACACCGCGTTCTAGTCCCGGTTGGGGCGCCGGATTCTGTCCCGGTTGCCCCTCTTCCAGGCCAGCTCTCTGCTGTGGCCAGGGAGTGCAGTGGAGGATGGCCCAAGTGCTTGGGCCCTGCACCCCATGGGAGACCAGGAAAAGCACCTGGCTCCTGGCTCCTGCCATCGGATCAGCGCAGTGCGCCAGCCGCAGCGCGCCGGCCACGGCGGCCATTGGAGGGTGAACCAACGGCAAAAGAAGACCTTTCTCTCTGTCTCTCTCTCTCACTGTCCACTCTGCCTGTCAAAAAAAATAAAAAAAAAAAACTGAACTTCTAATGCACAGTTTCAGTTGCTCTCAGTCAATTGCAGTCAGCACAAAATACAACTTATTTGCTACCCCCTTGGTCTAATGAGCTCTCTGATCTATTCCTACTTTATTATATGTAAACTCTGGCCCTGGAAATTGTTTATTTTTTAAATTCTATTTATTTATATTCATCTTGTTTCAAAGGAGAGAGAGAGAGAGAAAGAGAGAGAGAAACTGGTTTACTACCCGATGCCTACCATAGTCAGGGCTGGATCGGGCTGAAGGTAGGAGCCAGGAACTCCATCTGGCTCACCCATGCGAGTGAAAGGGGCCCTAACACTTGCGCCATCATCCACCACCTTTCAGGATATGCCTGGATTTTGTCATTTCTCTGCAGTGCTAGAAGAAAAAAAAAAAAAAACAGGGATAGATTCTCTGTGATGAACAGAATCCTGCCAATGCAGAGCTGTACTGCTCTCCTGACTGGTCATGGGGCTGGGCCAAGGATTCCAGGGGCGTCCGCCTACAAGGAGGGTGGGAACACCCAGACAGAGATCTTTCCTCACCTCTGACATTACTGGAACACCAGGTAGTTCTCTTATGAAGTGAATCTCTATGGCTGAAATGGCTTAATTTCCACAGCAAGCCAGCCAACAAGGGCTATGGAAAAACACCACAGTCCTCACATGTGATTGGCTCACAGTCCAGAGGGATGGAGGAGGGGTGATGAGGGAATGAGGAGGAGTTAGTCTGAGTTAGTAGAGAGAATATCCAGAAATATTAGGCTACATCAAGTCGTTGAGCCTGGGGAAACCTAGGACAAGAGGCAACATAGGAATGGAAAAGCAGAACCACTCTGAAATCTGATGCTGAGCCGACAGGTGCCATCAAATGCCATGCACAGGGAACAGTAGGAAGTGTGCTGACCAGAGGGAGCCCAGCACCTGCCAAGTCATCAGGCTGCCGCTGTCCAACCTCAGCAGTGCCCTGGACCTTCACGCAGCAGGCACAAATCACTGAGTCATGCCAACAGCCACTATGGAAAAAAAACAGTGGTCCATGGTTCAAGGTATCTATTTGAGTCTAGTGTCCAGTTACGCCAGATTGTCAGCAAGTCCTGTGGCTGTGCCCTGGGTGGTGAGCCAGCTCCACTCTGGAGAAACCCTGCCTGGCCCCAGGAGGGCAACACAACAGCCAAGCAAGAAGGCAGGGCCATCCCTGAGACTTATGTGGACAAGCAACCCCTACTGTGTCTACTCCAGATGGGATGTGTTCCCATTATCTCTGTTAATGACAGCATTGCCCCTGGGATGCTGCCACAGCATGACATGGGGCACAGCCTGTTTGGGGCAGACCCATAGTTCCTCCTTGGACTGTTCACCAAGAGGAATGAGTTTCTTCAATTGTACAGGGAGTCAACAAGACTCAGGGCACCCTTACAAGGACTCGGCAGCACAGCGTGGAGGCATCTTCATCCCCATGCCCTCAGTCCTCCTCCTCCTCCATCCCTGTGGCCTGTGAGCCAATCACATGGGAGGACTGTGGCATTTTCCCATACATCTTTTTGGCTGTTTTATTGTGGGTATCAAGTGATTTCAGCAATAGAGATGTATCTCTTAAGAGAACTACACGACATTCCACTAATGTCAGGGTGAGGAAAGATTTCATCTGAGGGTCTTCCCTCATTTTTGGCATGACCCTCATGAAGCTGCAGGCACAGCCCCATGTGTCTCTGGGACTGTCTCACTTCCCACTTTCAGTATGGATTATTCAAGAGTGGTGTTGAGTAGCAGAGGCATAAGGATTCATAAGGTGGCCAAGAGAAAAAGCCAAACCATCAAACAATAAACCCTTTCTCCAAGAAAGGGGAATTCACTGGAAGAACCCAGATGGCTCAGAGTCTGTCCTTCTGATTTCTCTGGCTCTGTGGTTCCCATAGTGTGGTTCCCAGCCAGCAGCATCGATATCACGTGCCATGACACCCTTTTAGAGTGTGAATTCAATCTACTTCTGTTTGTGTAAGAGTCAATATAGCTTAGTGAAAAGCACAGCAACTCTGAAAAGTGCCCCCCTCAGATGTCCTGAAACAGAAATGCCTGGGCAGAGCCAGAACAAGGCATAGTGGTGGGGACAGCAATCTGCGCCCTGAACAACCTTTCTGGCTCTGAAATCTGTTGAAATTCGAGAACCACCTCTCCAGCAGAACAAGCCAACCCGAGCAGCAGAGGGAATTCTCCTTTCCTTCTCCTTGGCCTGATTCCACTGTGATATGGAAACCTCCCAATCTGTAGTCATGAGCTGGTCCTTGTCCCCTGCAGCAACTGCCAAAGGACTGTGGCCTCATGACCATGTTGTCCCTGTGTTTGATGAGGGGTCATTGTGACCTGGGGGAAACTTGTGGACTTAACATGATATGGGAGGACTCAGGAGGGGCTGAATAGCAAGTAAAAATAGTCCTCCCGTCTCCTTAATGCCCAGCCACTAGAGTACCATTGCTACAGCTGATAATGGCTACCACTCACTCACGCTCTGTGGGAAGCACTTTACACACATCATCTCTCCGCACACCTTGAGGGATGTGGCTCCATCCACTTTACGGACAAAGAAATTGGGGCTCAGGGGAGTTAGACCTCTTGCTGGAGAGTGCTCAAACTGCCTTCCAGCAAACATCATCCCTCGGCACCCCACAACACTCACCAAAGGGCTTCATCCAGGTTCATGTGATGCCAGAGCTAGGCCAGGAATGCGAAGTTAATGTGCGTAGTAGGTGATTAGTAGATGAAGGTGCTCTCCCCTGTTTCTTCACATATGCACAACTGGGTGGTTCACAGCCCAGATCGGGAGCAAGCTGAACCAATTACAGGCTGTGTGACTTTGGGTCAGTCATTGAACCCTCTAAGAATCAGTATCTGGCTTTGTAAAACAAGGATAATAGGGGCCAGCACTGTGGTACAGCAGGTTAAAGCCCTGGCATGCAGTGCCAGCATCCCATATGGGTGCCAGTTCCAGTCCCAGCTGCTCCACTTCCACTACAGCTCTCTGCTATGGCCTGGGAAAGCAGCACAAGATGGCAGAAGTGCTTGGGCTCCTGCACCCATATGGGATATCCCAAAGAAGCCCCTAGCTCCTGGCTTCGGATCAGCCCAGCTCCAGCCATTGCAGCCATTTGGGGGGTGAACCAGCAAATGGAAGACCTCTCTCTCTGTCTCCACCTCTCTGTATAAGTCTGCCTTTCAAATAAATAAAATCTTTGAAAAAAAAAAAAGGATAATGTACCTGTTTCGCCGAATGTGATAGTGATGCAACAGGCATATGTCTATGAAACATAGTTCTCCACATATAATAAGCACCACCTAAGTGGACATCACTATAATGCCATTATCAAGCCTAATGAAGACATTTGTAGAGGCAGATCAGGCACTTCGATCTCTACTTTGTGGTTAAAGACATAAGTTTAGTCACCTGGCTTAGAACCAGTCTCCATCCCTTTATGCCACATGGCCTAGTGCTTGCCAGGCTGGTGCCTCATGCCATGCTGACCCCCTGTGTGATCGCAGGAAGTCCCTTCTCATTGTGCAGAGCCCAAGGAGGTGCCAGCGGCTTTGCCCCATGCTGGCTCTGCCACAAATCATATTGTGACAACATCCCAGGGGGATGCCCTCATTAACAAAGGAGGGTAGAAGGTCAAGGTACCATCCTTCTCCTTCTCATTATCCTTGCAACAGCTCTGGACTCCCATCTCCTTCTCCAGAGGGAAACCTCCGCCCTGTGCTGTTATGCGAGTTGCCATGTCTATAAGGAGCAACAACGCAGCACAAACCACATCCTGGATTTTCTGACTCCAAGCCACTGCCTTGCCGGAACAGTCCCTCTGGGAAGAGAGTATGGGAATCCTGCTACTGCCTGATATGGAGCACATCCCTGCCACTCAGAAATGTCTCTTCGTCAGCCTGGGATGTCTGTTCATCTGGGACTCTGACTCTGTCTATAACCCTTGGAGGTCTATGCTGGGATAAAGAGAGTTGGCTTCTGCTACCCATCAGCATGAGCTAATGTTTATGGGAGGCTCACAATCTGCCAACTGCTGCTCCAGCTGCTGCCTAACAAAAATCTGTGAATGGTTCTAATGGTTGCAATGACTGGGTAGACTGGATGGTCTTCATTCAAATTCCCGCTCCTCTGTTTACCAGAAGTAACTTTGGCCAAGTTATGTCACCTCTTTGAGCCTCCATCTCCTCATTGGTAGATGGGGGTGGTGCCTGCATGAGGTTTGTTGAGTATCACCTCCGTCATACTTGATCCTTCACATGTTTTCTCTTTTTAGCTTATTGAAACAGTTGGAAATAGGTTTGACTATTCCCCTGTGCATATGAGGAAAGGGAGTCGTGGAGCCAAGAAGTATCCTGCCCAAATCTGACAGATGGTAGTGAGTATAACAATCACATCTAACGTGTATCAGATTCTTACAAATGTCAGACACAGTAAGACAGGGTTGCCGTTACAACTGGCCCTACTTTACAGACAATGAAGTGAGTCACGGAGATACTCTATAGCCTTCTCAGAATCACACTGACCCAGGCAGTGTGGACTCACCACTGTTGTCACCCAAGCCGCAGCCCTTGTTCTGTCTTCCACACCAGGAAGCTTACGAATGAGCTAGGGAATTTCATGAGAAACAAAAACCTCTTCACCTTCAACAGCTCTTTACACCCAAGGATCATTGAATAGAGGTAGTTCTAATTTTGCAAGGACTGATTACCCAGTCAGAATAGTGTCTTTCAGCGAAGCATCTACTGGCGTTTTGGATGAAACAGCTCTTGTTGTCATGTGATATGAATTGTTCTTCACATTCCAGGATGATCGGCTCCTCAACCTATAGAATTCCGGTGGCTCCCACTCCGTGAGCCACTATAATAAGTTTCCCACGTGACTTTCAAGTGTTTTCTCTGTGGAAAGGAAGATCCTGCCACCAGAGAGGACCTGAAATAGAGCGTTCTTTCCTTCTCTCTGCTTTGCCAGGTCATCTCAAGGATTAGGAGAAATCAGAGTTTTGCACAGGGAAGCCAACAGTAGGAGGCTGAGAGTAATGAAACTCCCAGTGGGCAGGAGCAACAGGTATGCGTGTTCTGTGGAAGGAGGGAAGAGATCCGTGTGGGTGTGTGGTCAGGAATCGCTCTGTGACAAGCCTCCTCCTTGGGTGGGGGATTGGAGGAGGCAGCGAGGCCGGGAAGGAGATGAAGCTCAAGTGAGGTCACTTCTCTCCTCTCTCACCGTTCTGTTGCTGAGACCAGGGCATGGAGCAGTGGTGAGACTCCAGGGCTGAAGTCAGGATGCCAGGCTCTGAGTAGCTCTGTCACTGTGGACATGCGACCTCCCCCTCCATTCCTGTAACCCAGTGCCCCACCCCCATCTGCTTCCCAAAGTTGTAAGTCTCCAGTTGACGCAGGGAATGTGAAGGCACCTGCAACAGTCAGTATCACCACTGTTTTCATCTGTGCCCAAAGTAAGTGTCTGGGCACTGAACACTGCTTCTCAGAAGAGAAAACAAACAATTGTCAGTCCCATACTCAGTGTGGCATTTGTGTTCCTAGGGACAGTAGGAGAGCATTTCCTTCCCTGATTGATCACTGCCAAGTGCCAAAAACGTCAAGGGTGATGAACGTGGGGTGGCCCAGAGTCCATGGAGCACACACCTGACCCCAGGGCAGGGCAGGCAGGGGATGTTAAAACCAGGTTCTGGCCGGTGCCGCGGCTCACTAGGCTAATCCTCCGCCTAGCGGCGCCGGCACACCGGGTTCTAGTCCCGGTCGGGGCGCCGGATTCTGTCCCGGTTGCCCCTCTTCCAGGCCAGCCCTCTGCTGTGGCCAGGGAGTGCAGTGGAGGATGGCCCAGGTGCTTGGGCCCTGCACCCCATGGGAGACCAGGAAAAGCACCTGGCTCCTGGCTCCTGCCATCGGATCAGCGCGGTGCGCCGGCCGCAGCGCGCCGGCCGCGGCGGCCATTGGAGGGTGAACCAACGGCAAAGGAAGACCTTTCTCTCTGTCTCTCTCTCTCACTGTCCACTCTGCCTGTCAAAAAAATAAAAAAATAAAAAAATAAATAAATAAAAAACCAGGTTCTGTCTTTGCTTCCTGCTCAGCTAGGAATGACAAGGACAGATGTGAACCCCATTTCAGTACAGAATGGCCCAGGGTGTGGTCTTGGGGGCTCTACATGGTGTATTTGCTTATTTTTGAGAAAGAGCAGAGAATATCACAAAGCCCAGGTATCTGTTACATGCTAGGTGCTATGCCAAGTACTTAACATACATTTATCTCACTGAATTCTCATAGCACCTGAGCAACGTGCCTAGTATGATTCTTACTTTCCAAATGAGGAAACTGAGGATTAAGGGGTTAAGTAATTTGCCCAAGATACTCCACCTAAAACAAAACAATGCCCCAAAGTCCACATCCTGATCTCCAGAGTCTTTGACTATGTAAGTTTCCATGGAAAAGGGAAATTAAGATCACAGATGGAACTAGAGGTGCTGCTGTTCAGCTGACATGAAAATTGGGAGGTCATCCTGGATATTCTTGGTGGGAACCATATAAACACAGGCTGATAAAGAAAGGGGATGGGGGCTTTGTGGTGTAGCAGGTTAAGATGCTGTTGGGACACCTGCATCCCATACAAAACTGCTGGTTCTAGTCCCAACACCTCTACTTCCAATCCAGCTTCCTGGCTCAAGTACTTGGGCCCATCACTCATGTAGGAGATCTGGATGGATTTCTGGGCATGTGGCTTTGGCCTGGTCCAGCCTTAGCTGTTGCAGGAATTGGGGGCGTGAACTAGCAGTTCAAAAGTCTCTCTCTCTCTCTCTCTCTCTCTTTCTCTCATCTATCTTTCAAAGGGATGAAAAACACACATTTTTTAAAGTGGAAAAAAGGAGCAGAAGATAGAGGCGGAGGCACTGGTGTTATTAAAATAGTGGGACACTTCAGAAACTACAGTAAGAATCATGAGAGGCTCCCAGGTTTTAGAGTGAAGCCATGTGTGCCAGTGAACAGCCCTCGGCTGGTTCTGTGCCTCTAGAGAAATGAAATATTCAATAATCAGCACTATGCTACTTGAGCAACTGATCAATACAAACTAAGATTATAATTCTGGAGGAATATTCCACTTACATCCTGACGTTTTCCTAACTTTTAAGGCCCTCTCACATTACATCCAATCAAAACATAAGTATACTTACGTCTTATACAATCTTCTCTTTTTTTTATTTGACAGGCAGAGTCATAGACAATGAGAGAGAGAGAGACAGAGAGAAAGGTCTTCCTGCCATTGGTTCACTCCCCAAATGGCCACTATGGCTGGCGCAGCACTGATCTGAAGCCAAGAGCCAGGTGCCTCTTCCTGGTCTCCCATGCAGGTGCAGGGGCCCAAGCACTTGGGCTATCCTTCACTGCCCTCATGGGCCACAGCGGAGAGCTGGACTGGAAGAGGAGTAGCCGGGACTAGAACCTGGCACCCATATGGGATACCAGTGCCGCAGGTGGAGGATTAACTAAGTGAACCATGGCACCAGCCCACAATCTGCTCTTATACAATCTGCTCTCCAGACTGGCTTTCATGTGTCATCAGTGGGACAAACCAGCCTTGCCGCCTGTGAAATGATGAGACGATCAAGTCTCATATTGACTATGTTATGGTGAGCCAGAGGGTTGACATAATCTTAAGGCAAAATGGTGAAGGTATAGGGCGGGCACTGTGACATAGCAGATAAGGTCACTGCCTGCAATGCTGGCATCCTATATGGGCACTGGTTCAAGTTCTGGCTGCTCTACTTTTAATCCAGCTCTCTGCTATGGCCTGGGAAAGCAGTAGAAGATGGCCCAAGACCTTGGGCCCCTGCACCACGTGGGAGACCCAGAAGAAGCTCCTGGTTCTTGGCTTCGGATCGGCGCAGCTCCTGCCATTGCAGCCATCTGGGGAGTGAACCAGCAGATGGAAGACCTCTCTCTCTCTCTTTCTCTCTGTTTGTAACTCTGTCTTTCAAATAAATAAATAAATAAATCTTCAAAAATGGCGAAGGTTTACTGCCGTCTCCTCTAGGTAAAAGTAAACAGCTTTAGCCAGTGCCGCGGCTCACTAGGCTAATCCTCCACCTAGCAGCGCCAGCACACTGGTTCTAGTCCCGGTGAGGGTGCCGGATTCTGTCCCAGTTGCCCCTCTTCCAGGCCAGCCCTCTACTGTGGCCAAGGAGTGCAGTGGAGGATGGCCCAAGTGCTTGGGCCCTGCACCCCATGGGAGACCAGGAGAAGCACCTGGCTCCTGGCTCCGGATCAGCACGGTGCGCCGACCGCAGGGGCCATTGGAGGGTGAACCAACGGTAAAGGAAGACCTTTCTCTCTCTCTCTCTCTCTCTCTCTCTCTCTCTCTCTCACTGTCTAACTCTGCCTGTCAAAAAAAAAAGTAAACAGCTTCTTGTTTTGTCTTCTCATTGGGGTAGAGCAAGAAAGCATTTCCCAAATTAAAAGTTGCATATTAGGAAACAGGGACTTTGCTGATTTGCTGCATGCAGTAAAGGAATCTTTCTCAAATGGAATGTAAGTGGTGACTTCTCACATTTAAGTTCAGAATTGGTCTCAGAAATTAAATGCTCTGACATGCCAAGGTCTATGCTTCATCTTGTGCACTGACATCTGCCTTCATAGCTCCAGGAAAGAAGGAAGAAGGAATGGAAGGACACAGAATCCACAAACCCAGGCCTCACCCTCAGTTCTGCCTCTTGGAATAGTTACTTGGCCTCTTTAGGGTTCAGTATCCTCGACCTGCACTAAGAAGAGGCTACATTAGGTGGTCTCTGAGGTTCCTGCCAGTCCTTACAATACAGACCTTTAGCCTAATTCTCCTGGATATCAAGCCCTCAACATCTAGATTGCTTCCTTTCTACACACCTTTCATTGGTAATACAATTCTTTTCTGGGCCCAGCATTTTAGCTAATTAGCCATTGCCCATCACATTGCGTGAGTACATTTATCTAGTGGATTTAAGCAGAACGGGGAAACTTATGTTCCCTAGGGAATCTGATATACCCCAAAATATGGTAACTTTTTAATCAGAAAGGTAAAAGAAGCTACAGGCGAGTAGTACACAAATAATTTACATTTTATACCCACTTTAGAAACTGACTATGTATTAGGCCATTAAACACTTCGTATGCTTCATTTATTTTCCACGACAAGACCTAGAGATAGAGATATGGACACAAACACACACATTCCCTGTCTGCTGCTATATGATGCCATGATGGCAAGAAGGTGTTCACAAGAGGCTGAACCAGTGAGTTGCCCAATCTTGTACTGTGAACCTCCAGAATCAAGAGAGGATGAATGAAAATGATCATATTAATCAAGAGTTCTTGCAAGTTCTGCAGACTAATGTGGACTGCTGGTAAGCACCAGGAATCTGGAGGCATCTTCACCTAGAAATGCATAGCAACCGAAAATGTCTCCCGTCACACAGCGTATCAGGGTGTCCAATCTCATTGTCCACAGATGTCCAAAGTGCAGACCAGGAGAATGGGGATACAAACCTCAGAGTACTGGATATCGGGCCACAGGTTATCACCATCAACTTCGCAATCAATGATTTATAGTTCTTTTCTGAAACACAGAAAGATGTCCACTCTTACAGCACAGGGGAAAGAAGTTCAAGAAGAGGAAAAATACACATAAATCTACCTACAGGCACCCTCCTTGGAGTGGAGACCAAATTGTCTTAAGGTTCACCTTGCTCAGAAGTGTTGAGTGCCTGTGACCTCAACTGCAGGAAGTAATAAGAAACTCAGTCTAATTTTATTAGCCTAACAAATTACTCAGCTGAATCCCTAATGCTATCTGCTATGTAGGTGTGTTCTGTCCAGGGACAAAATTACCCCATACCAAAAAGAATACGTAATTGACTCAGGCCCCCAACAGAGGCAAATCGTCTCTCAGAAGCTTCCTAACGCTGACAGAATCTTTTCTGATCAGGAACGGAATGCTGTGGCCCCATCTTCCCCTTGGCAAGAAGAATCAGGTGATAGCCCAGACGATGCAGGACCAGACTATGGTGGGAAATTCTTAGAACCCATTCACACAAAAGAATAACAGAAAGAGGTGGAGGAAAGCAAACAGAGCAAAGGAGGCAGAGACATCTGCCTTTAGCTTTGGGGAATCCTTTTCAGATACAGTGTCTGAGAGTGATGTGGCAGCTCCCCTTCCTACTGAAGTGTGAACAGATGCCTGTCTTTATTTTGAGCGTCTCCAACTGATCCCAGGGTTGCCACCGAGGAGGGGGAGGCTCATATTACAGCACCATGGGTGCCAGTCCTCACCCCTATACATCAGCCAGGGCTGCAGGTCGTTGGCCAGAAGGAAGGAAGTCCATATTCATGATCATTAAAACAGAACCTGGAATGAGTATTAGCCTCCATTTCACAGAGGGGGAAACTGAGGCTTGGAGAGGTTAGGCTGACTTGCCCAAGATAGGGACGTTGGTGAGGGGTATAGGTAGCAGATTCCAAACTCAGTCTACTTGGTCTCAAAGCCAATGCTTGTTACACTGCCCTACACATCACAGAAACTCTTGGTTTCCTTCTCTGTTTGCAGATACTTCCACTTACACCAATTTTACAAGGGTTGACAACACCCACCCAGTCTCAACTAATGCTCTGCCCATTAAATAAGTGACTTTTTAGGGCACTTAACACATCTACTCACCTTTCTGTTCCCTCCCTCACCGCAGACCCGGCTCCCAGCAGGTGTACAATTTATGCTTCCTAATTAGTTTACATCAACATTCCAAAAACATTCTCTGCAATGAGTACCATGCTGATAAGTTTTGAGGAAAGGAGTCTTTTAAAAACATTCTTTGAAGGACAAAAATTGGCATTTGTCATGATGCCAATTAGGAGCAGCTTCAGCTAAGCTTCCTTTGTGTTTTCCTGCTTCAACACTGCACTTCTTGGAATGGCTCAATTTTTTGAATCTGTCACTATTACTAGAGCTGTAACTACACTCCTTCCAGGCCATAGGAAACCTGGAAGGCAAAGTGCAATTGGCACCCAGACTTGCCTGTCATTGGCGGGCTTGTTAGCAGTCAATGCACTGTACTGATGAGCACTGTAAGCTTAATGTGGTCCTTGAGATTTGTTGGGTAGGCTCTGGAGTGTGCTAATCAAATCAACTCCTGACTGTTAGTTTTTCAGGCATTCTGGAACAAATGGAGGATAAATCAGCAAAGTGAATTCTTGGCTGATGGGCCTGCTACATTATATTCTGGACACCACAGTTTGGTTGGTATTGGGAAAGAAATGTGGTTACTTACTGATTCAGTGTGGCCAAGAGGCAGTTTCTGGAATGAGGTGCAGGCTTTTGTCTTGGACTTAGATTTTTGGACACTTTTCTGCCAAAAAAGAGCCAATATTTCACTTCCTCTCACATAGGGTACTGTTGGATCTGAAAACTCAGATGGCAATGCTTACACTCCTATAAGTACATAATCAAATTCCCACGGTTTTCCAACTGGAAATTTTTGTAATTGGGATATTTTCTGTTTGGAGCATTTAGCAAATTTAAGATTCAGGCTGAAAAGAATTCGACATTCCTATACTTATATATTGTAGTATTATAATATAGCTTCCAAGCTATCACCATTTTTCTTTATCCAGCTTCCAAAATATAGCCTGAATAGTTCCCTTTCTCCCCATTTCCAACACTACCTACTTAGTCCAAGCCAGCATCACATGTCACCTGAGCCACTGAAATCAGCTCCCAAGTGATGTTGTATTGTACTTGACACACCAACCAAGATGGTCTTTGAAAGACAGAAACCAGAATACACCTCTCCTTTTTTTCAGCCTTCTAGTGCATAAAGTCTAATGTTGCCATAACCTACACAGTCCTAGAGGTCAAACCAGGCCTCCCTCTTTGCTCTCACGTCCTGTCATTCTCCTTGTCACTCTGCCCAGATTTGCTGGCCTTCCCATCACCTCTCAAACACAGAAAACATGTCCCCTGTGGCCAGCGCTATGGTGCAGTGCGTTAAAGCCCCAGCCTGCAGTGCCAGCATACCATATGGGTGCCAGTTCTAGTCCCACCTGCTCCACTTCCCATAGCTCTTGCTATGACCTGGGAAAACAGTAGAAGATGGCACATGTCCTTGAGCCCCTGCACCCATGTAGGAGACCAGGAAGAAGCTCCGGGATCCTGACTTCGGATTGGCTCAGCTTTGGCCATTGCAGCCATTTGGGGAGTGAACCAGCGGTTGGAAGACCTCTCTCTCTCTCTCTGTCTCTACCTCTCTCTGTAACTGTCTTTCAAATAAATGAGGATAAATCTTTAAATAAATCTATATATCTATCTATCTATATAGATAGATAGATAGATAGATAGATATCCCTAGACAAGGGCATTGCTCTTGCTCTTCCTTTCACCTGGGACACACTGGTCCCTGTTTTCACTGGTTGCTTCTTACCCTTCTAGTCTATGGCTTCCTCAGCCCCACCAGTTTACCAATCCTCCCCATGCACATCACAATCTCTCATATCACTGTGTCCATTTTTTTTATTATTTTTTGACAGGCAGAGTGGACAGTGAGAGACAGACAGAGAGAAAGGTCTTCCTTTTTGCTGTTGGTTCACCCTCCAATGGCCGCCACGGCCGGCGCGCTACGGCCAGCACATTGCGCTGATCCGAAGCCAGGAGCCAGGTACTTCTCCTGGTCTCCCATGTGGGTGCAGGGCCCAAGGACTTGGGCCATCCTCCACTGCACTCCCGGGCCATAGCAGAGAGCTGGCCTGGAAGAGGGGCAACCGGGACAGAATCCGGCGCCCCGACTGGGACTAGAACCTGGTGTGCCGGTGCCGCTTGGTGGAGGATTAGCCTAGTGAGCCACGGCGCCAGCCACCATTTCTTTTATTGTACATAATCACCACCTAAAACGGTTGTTCACTGCCTCTTTCTTTAAACCTATTTTTTCTAGAGTGAGGATTCTTTGTCCTTTGGGTCATGGCCCTTTCTCCAGAACCTAGTTCAGGATCCTCCACAGAGTAAGTGCTCAGTAAATTTGTGTTGAAAGAATGAATGAAGCATACATATTCAATGTATAACAGGAAGGCCAAGGAGGAAGCTGTTAAACCTGTTGAATGGAATGGGAAGGCCTCATAGGGGATTGAAGTTTGGTCTGAGTTTTGCAGCATAGAGGATTTCAGGCCAGGTGCACAGAGGGGAAGGACATGGAGAGGGGGCAGACACATGATTACAGAACACTGGGCCTGGGGCTGGCGCTGTAGCCTAGGGGGTAAAGTTGCTGCCTGCAGTGCCAGCATCCCACATGGGAGCCGGTTCAAGTCCCTGCTGCTCCACTTCTGATCCAGCTCTCTGCTATGGCCTGGGAAAGCAGTACAAGAGGTCCAAGTCCTTGGGTCCCTGCACCTGCGTGGGAGACCCAAAGGAAGCTCCTGGCTCCTGGCTTCGATCGGCACAGCTCAGGCCATTTCAGCCAATTGGGGAGTGAACCAGTGGATAGAAGACCTCTCTCTCTCTCTCTCTCTCTCTCTCTCTTTGTCTCTGCATCTCTGTAACTTTGCCTTTCAAATAAATAAATAAATCTTAAAAAACAAACAAACACTGGGCCTCATTAACCTAGCCTGCAAAGCACAGTGAGAACAGACCCAGGAATTGCCTGGAGCAGAGTAATAGGCAGGGGAGGTCTTCAGCATGCTAGTGAACTTGGACTGAGTCTCAAAGGCTGGACAAAGCCCCCCAAGCAGAATAAAGGAAGAGGCACTTCAGCAGAGTCAATATTCTAGGCAAGGCAAGAAGAGGATGGCGAGGAAGAGACTGGAGGGGCAGTGGGTAGTGGGCTAGATCATCAAGACCTGAACTGCCTGCTACAGAGCTGGGGTTTCTTTTCCTGAGAAAAACATAGAAAATAGGCTTTTTGGTCATACTGTAGAAAATAAACATAAGCACTATGATGGAGAGACAATGTGACCTTCAGAAGGGAGGAGTCAAGGAGATTTGAAAATATCTGAATGGAGTGCATACATTCGTACACATGTCCACCCAAAGCATATTGTGCTGTTAATTCTGGCAGGTTAAAGGGTTTTGTTTATGTGTAGATCTGCATGTCAGAAAGTTCATTGCAGTGATCACAGATGGGGTTCTCACACTGTGGCGAAGCACCAAATGTTTTAGTTTACAACCTATTATGATTGGCATTCCTTTTTTTTTTTTTTTTTTGCCAGGCAGAGTTAGACAGTGAGAGAGACAGAGACAGAGAGAAAGGTCTTCTTTTTTCCATTGGTTCACCCCCTACGTGGCTGCCATGGCCAGCGTGTTGCGGCCAGCGTGCTGCACTGATCTGAAGCCAGGAGCCAGGTGCTTCCTCCTGGTCTCCCATGCGGGTGCAGGGCCCAAGCACTTGGGCCATCCTCCACTGCACTCCTGGGCCACAGCAGAGAGCTGGACTGGAAGAGGAGCAACTGGGACAGAATCCGGCACCCCAACCGGGACTAGAACCCAGTGTGCCGGCGCTGCAGGTGGAGTATTAGCCAATTGCGCATTCCTGTAAGATGCAATAAGAATGTCAGGGTACTGTCAAATTGCTGTAAATGTCTCTAACCTCGTAGTCTCAGATTCTATACTTACTTTCTCTCAGTCTGGTAACATAATTGGAAGATTGGCCCCAGTCCATGGACCACACTTGGAACTCTGCTGCACTAGAGGCTGAGAGGGAGGAAGCTCATGGAGACCATCTGGAGCGGTCCAGACACAGGAGGGTCTTGGTGCATGACCGGGTGCAGATGCCTGTCTTCAGGGAGCTGTAACCACACCATGTGCTACCCGTCATCCTGTCAACGCCATGACCCTGTGGTCCCTCCACTTCTCCACAGCCCTCTGCCACTGGGAATGTGGGGTCATCAACAGACTAACTGAAGAATCTTTTTATTGAAGAATGGGCCACTCCCTAAGGAAAATGGTGTAATCTCCAAAAATGCCTGCTTGTCTTCACTGCCCATCACCCGTTAACCCTGCAGTAGATTGAGGACTGTTACTTTGGGGACATTATGGCATGGAATTCAGCATGGGCCCTCCAACCTACCCAAAATGACAAAGAAAAGTACATGCTTTCTAATTGTATGAAATATGTTTCACTTGGATAATTTAATGCACCTTAGTGGAGATGTGAGGGTCATGTTGTTCAATCACAGTGCTTATTTTTTCTTTGTACAGTATAATGACTATGGACTGTGGAATTCCAGTTATGCCATTTGCTACCTGAACTGCATTTTCCTCAACTGAAAAGATATGAGAAACAACGTTTTTATCCCAGATTAAGTTTATTTTTTATTTTATTTTATTTTTTTTTTTGATTTTTTTAACTTTTATTTAATGAATATAAATTTCCAAAGTACAGCTTATGGATTACAATGGCTTCCCCCCACCCATAATGTCCCTCCCACCCACAACCCTCCCCTTTCCCACTCCCTCTCCCCTTCCCTTCACATCAAGATTCATTTTCGATTCTCTTTATATACAGAAGATCAGTTTAGCATACATTAAGTTATTTTATTTTTTATTTTTTGACAGGCAAAGTGGATAGTGAGAGAGAGAGACAGGGAGAAAGGTCTTCCTTTTGCCGTTGGTTCACCCTCCAATGGCTGACGCAGCCGGTGCACTGCGGCCGGCGCACTGCACTGATCCGATAGCAGGAGCCAGGTACTTATCCTGGTCTCCCATGGGGTGCAGCGCCCAAGCACTTGGGCCATCCTCCACTGCACTCCCTGGCCACAGCAGAGAGCTGGCTTGGAAGAGGGGCAACCGGGACAGAATCTGGCGCCCTGACCAGTACTAAAACCCAGTGTGCCGGCGCTGCAAGGCGGGGGATTAGCCTAGTGAGCTGTGGCGCCAGCCCCCAGATTAAGTTTAAATAACATTGAAGCACCTGGCATATAGAAGGTACTCCATACATTTTTTGTTCCTTATCCATGGGCTCTAGGAAATGGTCAGGATTTTGAATAGCCTTTAAAAGCCAAACAAATGAATAAAGAATTGTTCCTGAAGTCTGTCCTCAGCCTCTTTCTGCTACATCCAATGCAACAAATTCTTGTCTGGAAAAATGATAGGCAGTGCTTAGTCTCCAGTGGAGCCATGCCTGTAGGTCCTGATACAACTGTAATAACAAAGCTCTGAAGTCTCATGGAGCTCATCCTGCCCAGGCCGGTCCCAAGCTCATTACATTGAGCTTGAGGTGGGAGAGACCTCTGCTTGGCTTTTTTGCTTTCTTTGAACTTGAGTTTACTCTAAGAGCTAAGGGAAACTGGGTCTCAGGAAGCAATGAAAATTGTCTCAGATTGTGTCAATGCCCTAGGAAGGCTGGGCATTTTCCTAGCTGCTAGTGTCTTCTCAGCTCTTTTTTTCCCTTGACTTCCTTCCAGTAAAATGGGCTGTCCCTGGAGTAATTTTGGAGGCTATTGGTGACACCCAACAGAAAGAATCAGACAGACTCTGAGCCTGATCTCAGCTCCTCAGCTTACTAACTGTGTAGCCCAGTTCTCTGTCTCCTACAAGCTGTGCATGAGACAACGATGCCTGTCTACTGAAGCTGTCCACTGATTGAGACAGTGCATTCAAGTATTTAACATGGTGTTTGGCAGATGGTGGATGTTTAGTGAGTACTAGCTGTTATCACTGTTGTTATTTTATTATTAATAAGCAGCTGGCATGCCTGTCCCTGACCATCAAAAGCATTTTGGGTTCTTAAGAGTGCTGTAACAAATTAACACAAATTAATTGACTTAAAACAATGGGACTGTGTGCTCACACAGTTCTGGAGGGTAGCATCTGAAACCAAGGTGTCCGCAAGGCCTCTCTCCCTCTGAAGACGCCAGGGAGGAATCTCATCCTTGCCTCTTCCAGGGGGCGACTGTTGGCATTCCTTGGCTTGTGGCCACATCAGCGCAATCTCTGCTCCATCTTCATGTCCTCCTCTCTTGTGTGTGGCTCTGCCCTTTCCTTTTCTGTCTTGTTTATCTTTGCTTCTTTCTTAGAACATTTGTCAAGGCATGTAGGATCCTTATTTTAATCACAACAGTTACTTTATTTGTAAAGTCACTCCTTGACCATGTAAGATAACATTCTCAGGTTCAGAGAATTAGGATGTGCACAAATCTTTTTGAATCCAACATTAAACCCATTATAAAAGACGTTCCCAGGGGAAAATGTGTTTATGAAGGAGGGCTTTTTCTCACTTCTTATTCAAGAATCTTAAATACTGAGAGCATTTCATTTTCAGCTACAAACCCTCCTGTGCGTCTCTCCCAGAAATGTCATTCAAGCTCCATCTTGCCAGATCCAAACAGGCAAAGCCCCTGTGGTTTCTGTGTCCCTGAAATCATGAAACATACAGAGCCTGGTGGGTGAGCTTGTAGGCTACAGCAATATGCTGAAACAGGCTGCGATAATTAGAGACATGTAGCTGAAACAAAGGAACTGTTAAGAAAGAAAGAACACCAAATCTTGGTGCACTTTGACATTATAAATCATTGTGGGAATGAGAGGCTAAGTCTTGGGTCATTTGGTTTTACATTATGCACCTGGATATAAACTAAACCATAATTAATCTTCACTCTCAGCATTCAATGGTTTGGATGCCCTCAAGAATGCTGACATAGACGTTTTCCTCAACTGCTCAGCACTGAGAAGGGTGAGATGCTACATAGCACAATTCAAGGGGGGAAGTAATGCTACCATGCTCTACAGATTTGGGGAATATGATGTCACCAAGGCCTTGGAGCTGTGTTCAGTGGCAGCTCTGTGGGGCGGCACAGGGGATTTAGGAGAAAGGGCCCAGCTTAGAGGGTCGGAAGCCTGAAGCAGTCTACACTGTGAGTTGGTGGGAGAGAAAGTGAAGAACTTGCCTGCCTTTCCTCCCTCCAGACCACATCCATGACCATATCTACAAATACCCTCGCCTCTCAAGAGACTCCGTTTTCTCTCTGTAAAACAAGAGTCTAGTAGAATAATGCTCCCGGAGTTACCCATCTCCTAACACCTGGGACCCGGGAATATTACCTTATATTGCAAAAGAGACTGCAGATGCGATTAAGCTAAGGATCTTGATGTGGGAGATAATTCTGGATCATACAGATGGATCCTGAAGATTAATTAGTTTGTGATTAGTCCTAACATTAATCAAGATAAATGTCTTTATAAGAAGGAGACTAGAGGGAGGTTTTACTATAGAAGATTCAGTGTGATGACTGAGGCAATGTCTGGATGCTGCAGCCACAAGTCAAGCAAAGCCAGCAGACACCAGAAGTGTGACTGTTGGGGGAGGCAAGAAACAGACTCTACCCTGAGCCCCTGGAAGAAACTAGCCCTGCCAATACACTGCTCTCGGTCCCTTAAGATGCATTTAACACTTCCAACTTCCAGAAATATAAATGAATATGTATCTGTTGTCCTAAGCTGCTAAATCTGTGGCAAATCCCAGTAGCAGAAAGAAACTTATACAAAGGGTTAGGTTGTGTATTTGTAATAATTATTCTTAAAATAAAGGTCATTTGGGTTGGTGTTGTGATGCGGAAGGTTAAGCCGCCTCTTACGACACTGGCATCCCACATCAGAGTGCTCCACTTCTGACCCAGCTCCCTGCTAATCCACCCAGGAAGGTTTCAGAGTATGGCTGAAGTGCTTATGCCCCTGCCACCCACACGGGAGACCCAGATGGAGTTCTGGGCTCCTGGATTTGGCCTGGATCAGTTCTCTTTGAAGCCATTTGGGAAGTGAACCAGCTGATGGAAGACCTCTGTGTCTCTCTGTCTCTCCTTGACCTCTCTGTAATTCCACCTTTCAAATAAATAAATAAATAAATCTAACATAAAATAAAATAATGACTGTCAAAGGTTCACCCAGCACTAAACATTCTGCAACATTTTTATACCTACTGGCTCTTTAATCCCAATTACAACCCTGAAAGGGAAAGTACTGTAGTCTCAGGGAATCTGCAATTAAATAGGTTAATTAATTTCCCCAAAATTGAGCAAATAATAAGCAGAGGGAGACCCAGCTGCTTACTAAGGATCCAGGGTCCTTACCAAGTCTCCTGCCTTCCTATATCTGAGTAGATTCTCAACATTTTTTTCAGTTTGCCCTTCTATGGGGTGTAGAAGACCTCATGACTTACATAACTCATTCATTTCTACTTTTCAATCAGATTCCAAATATCAGTGCATATACATTCATACTGGGATTTTTGTCTTAAGTTTTGATACCTCAGTTTCTTAGTAGTCTCTGAGTTTAAAAAATTATTTTTCACTGACAAGAACCCAACTTTAATAATACATCAGGACTTGCTCAGTAGATAAGTCTCTACCCATCAGATTCAATAAACTAAGTGCTAAGAAAAACTACATAAAACTTGAAAATATGGTGAAAGGCAGTACAGCATACCCTTTCAAAGGCTCACTAGAGCATTGTTTACCAGGGCTATCCAAGAAAGACTTCATTCTCTGGGCCAATGGTTCTTAATTGTTTTCGTCTCAGGATTCCTTTAGGTTATTAAAATTTGGTAAGGCCCTACCAAAGAAGGATGCACTTTTCTCTGAAGGGAGGAGAGAACTTCCACCTTGCTATGGCCTTGTCAAAATACTGATGGATTTTGTGGATCCCAAAGGCTTCCATAGCCATGGCAACTCATGCCAAGAGCCTCGGGTGATCACTGACATCATACGTAAGAGTGTAACTATTAAATTAACAACAGAAGTCACTGTGCACTTACCCCATGCAGGACCTCTGTCCTCAAAGGGTTGTATTATGAGACTTAATAGTAAAACTTGTTCTCAAAGAATTACTTCCTTTTATTGTATTAAGTGGAAGATATTCTTATGTCTCATAAGTTATAGTTATGTCTAAGTACTCACAAAAGATGTATCATTTGTTTTTTAAAGATTTATATATTTATTTATTTGAAAATTAGAGTTACACAGAGAGAGGAGAGGCAGAGAGAGAGAGAGAGAGAGAGAGAGAGAGAGAGAGAGAAGTCTCCCATCCAATGGTTCACTCCCCCATTTGGCCACAATGGCTGGAGCTGCGCCAATCTGAAGCTAGGAGGCAGGAGCTTCTTCTGGGTCTCCCACGTGGGTGCAGGGACCCAAGGACTTGGGACATCTTCTACTGCTTTCCCAGGCCTTGGCAAAGCTGGATTGGAAGTGGAGCAGCCGGGTCTTGAACCGGCTCCCATATGGGATGCTGGCGCTTCAGGCCAGGGCGTTAACCTGCTGCACCACAGCACTAGCCCCAAGATGTATCATTCTTGGGTTCTTCTTTAAAGCTAATTAAGTAAATTCACACAGTACAACACATTAAGGACAGAGATCCTACATGGGGAGCAAGTGTACAGTGACTCCTGTTGTTGATTTAACAATTGACACTCTTATTTATGATGTCAATAATCACCCGAGGCTCTTGTCATGAGCTGCCAAGGCTATGGAAGCCTCTTGAAATCTCAAACTTTACATGAAAGCTCATGCTTTTAAATGGTGAAAATCATTTCAAAAGGCAAACTTTAGCACTACAATAAATACTGTCGAGTTTTCTTGAAGCAACAAATTCAAATCACTTTTGAAAAACTACCTGCCAAATACCCAACTCTGGGTAACCATGGTTTGTCACTCACCTTTTTTTAAGTGAAAATGGTGTGTCCTGAACAGAACCATCTGGCCCAGCTTGTAACTCAAACAGAACAGCTGCCAGTCTTCTGCACACCTGTCCCTCTTTGTCTGTAGCACCTGTGTTGAACGAGCACTGTACTTTTCATTTCACCACACAGAGCATTAAAAAGAGGCACCCTCAAAGGTGCAGCTTTAATGAAAATCAATACTCTTAGTGCTTCATCAATGACATGCTTAAGTAAAATAAGCATTGCTTTTGTGGAAAGTACTTGGCAGTAGATGACATAGTGACCACCAGTACTTTGGTTCCCTGTCTTGACTTGCACCAAACTGTCAGCAGCTTTGCTTACATTGCTTCTGCCTCATCGCAGTGAACATGTCAGCATGCTAAACTAAAGAAATGAATGCATAAGGCAAGAGGTAAAAAACATCGGAGCGCTATTATGAAAATGAGTTTTGTATCACATACCTCCTGAAAGGATTTCAGACCCTGCCAGGGATCTTTCACGGTACCATGAACACTTCTGCTCTAAGACATCTTCCAGCCCCAGGAATTCATTATCGTTCCCTAACACCGAACGTCCTAGGAGACTTCATGTAAATCCATCATCATAAATGGTACCCTAGAAGAGACTAGTCACCCCAACCTTCCTGTTATTCCTTCCTGTCACTGAGATTCTGAATCAAGGAATGTAAAGTGTGGCAGGTAGTGGGGATGGTCATCATGCGACGTGAACCTCTCCCTGAGACTTGCTCCCAACATCATGAACTTGGTTCTGGTTAGGACCAAGAGAAAGTAGCCTTTCGCTCTATCAAGGCTCCCATTGGATGTCTCAGGCCCTCCCAAGCCCTTTCTGGGCAGAGAATTCAAAAACCATCTTCCTGTTTTCAGGGCTGTTTATCCCTTTCCCCAGTGAAATCCTCTCAACATCTGCCACCAGACCCAGAAGCAGTGTTCTCTGGTCTATGTCATCCACTCTGTAACGATTTATAATCCTGCAGGAAGAAGACTGATTTAAAAGAAAGCTAATTATAACAGTTCACAGAAACAAAATTGCAATGGCTGATCAGGGGACAGAGTGACCTGGTAAATAATTATTTCTCTTGCAGTTAGCTCTCTCATTACATGGAGCCGCCTTTATCACGCTCTCCTCATCCTGATTAGCTGCTTTTAAGAATCATCAAGGAGAGCCAGCATTGTGGCGCAGTGGGTTAAGCTGGTGGCTGGGACATCGGCATCCCATATGGGCTCCAGTTCCAGTCCCAGCTTCTCCCCTTCTGATCCAGCTCATTGCTGATGTGCCCGGGAAAGCACTGAAAGATAGTCCAAGTGCTTTGGTCCTTGTAGCCACATGGGAGACCCAGATGAAGCTTTGGCCAGGTCATTGCAGTTATTTGGAGACTCAATCAGCAAATGGAAGATTCTCTCTCTCCCTCTCTCTCTCTCCTTTTCTCCCTGTAACTCTGCCTTTAAAACAAACAAATAAATCTTTAAAAACAAAAAAGAATCAATGAGGATTCAAAGTGTTGGGGAAGGAGGAAGGGGATGCTATTTGCATAAGGCACAAGGTTTGCAGGGAGTTGATAAACCTCCTAAAAGTGTCCTATGGGCACAATCAATGCCATGGCAGAGCATAGGGAGATATTTAGAAGACGTCTACAAAGAATCCCTGAAATAAATGTCAAAGAAGAGATGATTTAGGGTTTGAGATCAGGTTGAAATGGAAGCGATTTCACCACAGTAAAAATAGGTAATTGCAATTAGTCGCAGCCCTCTTGTTCTGCAACCACCAGGGGGCCTCCTCTGTGACGTGTGGGGTTGAGGCAAATGGGTCTAAGGGAGGTAAAGAATTCTCCCACAGAAGTCATCCAGCGAGTCCCGGCACACATGAAGAATGTCTGCACCCCACCCTCGCTGCTGATAAGTCACTTGTCTCTCCAACAAATTTTATTTTTTTAGCATCTACTCTGTGTCTGATTCTGAACTGGGCATTGGAAAGAATAGAAAAGGTATTAATGTAAAATTCTCCATCTTGACAATCTTCTAATTTTCAAGGGATATAAGAAACATATGCCAATGATGGAAAGACTATAAATGTAGTGATTAAAAACATGGGTATTCTACTTTATGGGTAGCATTAGACAAGTTCCTTAAACATCCTGAACTTTAATTTTCTCATCTGTATGGTGCAAATAATCCTGGCACATCACTCATGGGGTTGTTTTGGACATTAAATGAAACAAGTCTGTACTTAGCATTCAAGATAATTGAGCTGGGGCCAGCACTGTGGTGTAACAGTTAAAGCCACCACCTATGGTGCCGGCATCCCACAGGGGCACTTGATGAGTCCCAGCTGCTCTGCCTCCCATCCAGCTCCCTGCTAATGACCTAAGAAAGCAGTAGAAGACGGCTCACGTACTTGAGCCTCTGCACCCATGTGGGAGACCTGGAAGAAATTCTTGGCTCCCAGTTTCAGCCTGATCCAGCCCTGGCCATTGAGGCCATCTGGGGAGTGAACCAGCTGATGTAAGATTCTCTCTCTCTCTCTCTCTCTCTCTCTGTGTGTGTGTGTGTGTGTGTCTCACTTTCTCTCTGTAACTCTGACTTTCAAATAAATAAATAAATCTTTTTTAAAAAAGAGACCTGAGCCAATTACCTTACTATCACATTTTTGAGTACCTAACCTTGACTTTCCAACTTTACCACAACCAGGGGATATTATTCCCAGTTTATAAATGGTGCAATCTGAAACTCAGAAAACAAAACCCTCTACCATGTTGCTCCTCGATGAGAATCGTTGCAAAAGAGGAGGCGAAGGGACATGCACTGAGGTGTTAGAGCTGTTAACAGTCCTGGTAGCCAGTCTCCAAGATGGCTCCCCGGCAGATCACTGCCCTCGGGCCATGGGGTGGGGCTGTTCTGTAACGAGTGTAGCAGTGATGCTCCAGCCAGGTGAAAGAAGACTGGCGGCCTCCAGCTCTTGGGACACCCACTCTTTAGATGCTGCTTCAGAGCTCATCCTCCATACTGGGAGAGGCTGAGACCCAAGGGAAGGCAACTGCCCCAGCCGGGCTCCTGGCCAACAGCCAGAAATGGCAGCTCTGTGTGTGCACCGTCTTGGGTGTCTATCCAAGGCAGGCCTCAAGATGACCATAGGGGCAGATGATTGTCATGGCTGTTAAGATGCCATTTGGGACACCCACATCCCATATTGGGGTGCCTGGTCAGGAGTCTTGATTACACTTAGGATTCCAACTTCCTGCTTATCACGCTCTGGGTGACACCAGGTTATGGCTCAAGCATTTGGGTCTCTGCAACCCACGTGGGAGACCTGGATGGAGTTCTAGGCTCCTGATTTTTTAGTCTAGCCCAGCCCTGGCTATTGTGGGCATTTGGAGAGTGAACCAAGTTTCCATTTCTCTGTCACACTGCCTTTCAAATAAATAAATATAAATTAAAAAAAATTTTTTTAAAGATGGCTATAACCTAGCCAGCACCTAACCACAACTGCATTGAGAAACCCAAGTAAGAACCACATACGGTGAAGAAAGGTACAAGGGACGTTATCCCTCAACCTACCAACAATAACCAAGGAGGCAAGCTAAAACATCATAACTCTTCTGGAGCTCATCAAAAAGCTGAAGTCTCTGGGTAGCTGGGTGGACTCAACTCCAAGGGCAAGAAGCCTTTCTAAGAAGACATGATACATGACTTGTTCCACCTTGGGCAGCAGGAGCAGCTGGGTAAAGACCAGTAAGAATAAAACAGCTACACGGCTACACTTCACATTCTTAGAGGCTGGGAGTGGACCTGCATACAGTGTAGCATTTCCGGAAACCTTAGACAGAGGAGTCTACACACATGGGCAGTTCCTGGTGCCCCATAGAAACACAAGGGGCTAAGCAGGAGACGTGAGAAGGGCTTCTTCATGGTTCACAGGCAGGAAGCACTCTGGGCCCTCTTTCCCCCAGAGCCCACAGAGGAGGCAAAGACCACGTAGCAAAGAGGCAGAAGACCTTTCTGCCTCCAGCCTTACGCTGAGGAACAAGCAGGGTACCACAGGCTCCAGCCCAGGATGCACTGCCCCTGAGGCAGAGCAGGCACAAGGCTCAAATGTCCAGGCTCAGGACCCTCTGCTGACGCTAAGGAGATGTTGGTACCAACGGGGAGCCCAAGAGATTCTTTCCAACCAAGGACACCTCTCTGGCAACACACAGAAGCAGAACAGATGGGCTGTCTTGAGCAGGGACAACAGTGCAGAGAAAGCCAGAGGGACAGGAGAGCTGAGAATGCCTTCTCATCCAAGAGCCTGACCCCACTCACAGCAGCAGGGGTCCAGTGCAGGACAGCGGCCACAGTGTGGAGAGACGCCCACAGTGACACAGGCGTGATGAAAGCTGGGCCTGCAGCAGGAAGACAGAGAAAACCCCTCCTGTATCCCATCTTCCCTCAAAGCTTCAGGCATCAGCAGCCATCATGGAGACAGTGGAACCTGTGATGGACTGAAAGCAACAGAGACCCCCCCCCCCAATTGACTGTAGCTACCCTTCCAGCTAGCTGGGCCCCTACAGACCAACAAGCATCAAAGGTCATTACCTCAGTCCCTGCTGTCCTACCCACACTGGTCTGCATTCAATAACAACAACTAAAAATAATGAGACACACAAGAAAACACCACAGGTGACTCACTTGACAAGCGCAAAGCAGTCAACAGTATAAGACGCAGAGATGACCCTGATACTTAGGAGCAGCACACAGGAACTTTCAAATAACTGACCGGTCTGCTAAAGAGGCTGGTGGGACAGCGGGCAGCACACTGTGGCAGATGAGAAATTTCAGCAGAGAGCAGGATAGGGTGAGAAAGAAGAGTTAAATGAAAGTGCAAGAAATAACAACCGGGAGTATCGGAGGGAGAATTCTCTCAATGGGCTCACCCAGAGAGCAGAAACAGGAAAGAATCCTGAACTCACAGAGAAATTAGTAGAAATTATCTAAACTGAAACACAAAGGGAAAAAAGGAGTGAAAAATAAGTAGCAATCCCAAGATTTTTTCAAAGCACATTTCTTGCGAGTTCACAATTTAGCAGCAAACATGAATCTTTCCATTAAAAAGAAAGCAAACAAAAAACCCTCCTATCAGACCCACGGAAGTTCCTTTCCACAGGGCCTCAGCTCTTCCTTCTAAAGCCTCGTTTGCCATCCTAGGCCACCAACCCACAGCCTCCACCAATCCTGTCTCCACAGCTTCACCATGAGCCGAAGATCTCTTGGGTGTTGATGCCACAAAGATCCACCAACTGCTTCAGACCAAATAGGAGGGAGTGAGCACAGAAGCAGGAGTCTAAGTGCTTAGAAACCTTTATAGCAATAGACCACAAGGGATTGAAATTTAAATTCTCGGTCCTTCACCACAGATAGTTTGAGAAACTCTGCTACAATCATCACAGTGACTTTTCTAGTACACAAATCCCTCTGACCTGCCAAAAATACAGAAGAAAAGTTTTTGCATGTACATGTTTGTGTTTTGTATGTCCCATTCAGATGTTTTCTTGTCTCCTGGAATCATTTGTAAGTGAGAAGCATACCAGGACATAGTTGAAATGATAGTCTGCCACAGTAACTGGCAATGTATTTATGTTCAATGTGATCTTACCTATTGCCACTTAAGTATTCTCACAGCCAAAGTTATACAACCAAGATGCTATGTAAGTAAAAGCCAATGATGGTACATTAATACAAGCCCAAATCAACCTCAAAGCTAAAAGTATTATTAGAAGTGCAGACATTTACAATAAGATAATAAAAGGGCCAATTAAAACATACAAACTCTCAATTTTTGCATGTAATAATATAGCTCCAAGATAGGTGACAACAATGTTAACAGAACTGTATATTCTATTCTAGTTGGTAAATATCACAGAGAAAGAGTTCAACAGAAATCTCTCAGAATTTGATACAGGAGCAGAGAAACAAACAATTAGAGGGAATCATAAAAATCTAGAAACACATTTAAAGCTTAATAAAATGTAAGGAAGCTTGAATTTTACTGTTAAAGAATATATTCTTCCAGGACAAATAAAAGGTATTTGTGGGAGTGGGTATTTGATGCAGCCCCGCATCTCATATCCAAATACTGATTTGAATCCCAACTCCACTTCCAAGTCCACCTTCCTGCTAATGCACACCCTGGGAGACAGCAGGTGACGGCTCAAGTACTTGGGTGCCTGCTACCCATTTTGCCTTACCAAGCACCTCCACACTAAAACGGGTAATGAGAAAGAAATGGACCTGAAAATCACGACTTTGAAGCAGAGATTAAGTCAGACAGACAAGCAGAGAAGCACTCAAAACTGTCACAGCATCAGGTTCGGCCAGCTGTTTATCCTGGTTCCGCAGGATTCCATCTTCAAGCGCCACACTGTCACATCGCCTTTAGACTTTTGAAGTCTTCAAATTCTTCCCATGAACCATGTCATTATATCCTCAAAATCGCCCTCACAGTAGGGATCATGAATACTCCCACCTGACTTTACAAACAGGGAAGGCTTGGAGAGCGGCTGAGCAGTCTCATCTGACATCTGTCCCAGTGATGGTTCCATTTTGTGGCCTGTGTTGCCAAGCAAGGATGCAAAGAGAAAATTTGCTTTCATATAACAACAAAATTATGGAGACTGCAACCTGGTTTGTGTGACAAGCATGACACCCCCAGAAGGGGAGGCAGGGCTCTCACTCTGGGTCTGCTTTCATGAACTGCCATTTGACATGGAGGAAAACGAACACATGACTTCACAACCTAACAGAATTGAACTTGGATACCAGCTCTGACCCTGACTGTCTGGGTAGTCTTAGGCAAGTTACTTCATCTATAAAACAGGAATAACATCCAATGTTGAGGATTAATTGAGATAATCTAGCAAGTACTTGGAATCTAGTCGGGGGCCCATCAACAATAACCCTCTCTTTTCCCTAGTACCCATTTCCTCCTGGGAAGACTGGAAAGAAACATTGTAGTCTAAGCATGGACCTTGGAGCCAGACTGTGTATTTAAATCCTAGTTCTGCCCCTTACTAGCTGTGTGACCTCAAGAAAAAACTCTTAGTCTCCCTATGCCTCAATTTGCCCTTCTGTAAAATGGTGCTGATGATGAATGGCACCTACCCCACAGGGTTGTTATGAAGGCTAAATGAGCTGACATGTATAAGTGCTCTAAAGCACTGGCACATACCAGGTACTTTCTAAAATAAACATCCATATAGGAGGTTACTGAAAAACTATAGGAAAGAGATGACGATGGTTTCAACCAGGTGAGACGCAGAAATAGTTTTAAATTTCATCTCCCTCTATAGTGCTTTGACCACCCCAGCGTTTACCTGATGTTGGATAAAAGATTTGACTGACTGGTTTAAAAGAAAAAAACAGCTAAGGAATCCTTTGAACCTAAGCTGCAGGCAAGTGTGAGGTCCCACTGCTCCCTTGCAGGCAGACCTAGGGAGTGAGGGCAGACTGCTGGCAGGGCTGGATGCTGCTGAGCGAGCTGCGGCTTTGTTGTGGGAGCTGAGTGGGCAGTCCTGTCACCAGTCACAGGGGCACAAGCTCTCTTCCACTGGGACTGAGAGCTGTAAGATGCCTGTGTCTGCCCAGGAAAGCATGGGATGTGTAAATAGACACACACTTCTTACCTATCACACATCCTTGCCTACCAAACTGCATCAAAATTAAAAGAGACTTACAAAGTATCGTCCCAGCCGCCTCAGGTTGCTATGCTCAGAAGCTTCCCTGGAGTTCAGTATAGAAGCCTGGAGCAGAATTAAAGAACTCAGAGGATAAAAGTGGCAATTCAGGGGGATTGGTCCCAGCTGGTCAAATTCAGTGTGCACCGGGATTGGGGGGGAGGGGAAGGTATCTGAGTGAATGTGGAGGGAGAAATCAATTGACCATAGGCTGAATCAGCTTGCTGTGCCCAAGCTCTACATCCTAGCTGCCCCCAAGAGCCACAGTTCCCAAATAAAAGATGGTGTGTTGTCCCTGACTGCAGAGCCAAAGAGGTAGGGGAAGATCATTTCAGTTTCTCCGTTGTGAGACACCGAGTCTGTAAGAACTCATTCCTCAGAATTTTGCAGGAATTAGTCCTGGTGTGAAATACAGAGAGCCAGGGAAAGACCTGGGGCCCTGGCTGGTTTCATTGCCCTGCCCACTCTGTGTAGAGGAGTTACCCGCACTCACTGGTGCAACTCTGTGAGCAGTTCCTCCACCACACTTCCCACAATCTGTGGTTAGCTGTGTACTGTTCAGGTTTATCTTTCCCCATAAGAATACAAGCTCTAAGAGTAAGGTTTTATCTGTTTCTTTCCCATCCCTCTAGAACAGCATGCAATTTGCACTGGATAAATATTTATTGGTTGAATGAGTGAATGAATGGAGACATATTTTCAGTAACTGGAGGCAGCTTCTGTATAAGAACACTGGTAACCTCATCTGCAGAATCCAGTAACTGTAAAACCAAGAATCACAACAACCTCCATTGCAGTTTTCATAGCACGACATATGTACTACCTGGTTTGATCCTTACATTGGATCTGTGCGATAAGTGCTATCATTTCAGTCTCACAGCTTAGAAAAATGAGCCACAGAAACATTCAACGATATCGCTAAGATCCCATAACTGTTAAGTAACAGACCTAAAATTCAATTTGCTACCTCCAAGGTCAGTGTTTGGTCTGTGCCTGTGGAGCATGGTTTGAAAAATGAGCTAACTTTAAAGATTCAGATCCTTTTCTAATGTTTGTGTCCATAAACACACAGCCAAACATCATCTGCATCATCCATGGTAGATTCCAACATAATCTCTTTACCCAGGAAAAGGTGTGGTCTGGTCAGGGACGTTTGGGTTGGATCCCAGACCAGAGCTGCAGGAACAGGCTATGCAGCCTTGGACAAGCCTTGACATCTCTCATGGGGCTCAGTCTTTTCTTCCCTCACAGTGAGGCTCTAATAAAATAAGATAGAAAATACCACAGAGACGGGCCGGCGCCGCGGCTCACTAGGCTAATCCTCCGCCTAGCGGCGCCAGCACACCGGGTTCTAGTCCCGGTCGGGGCGCCGGATTCTGTCCCAGTTGCCCCTCTTCAGGCCAGCTCTCTGCTGTGGCCAGGGAGTGCAGTGGAGGATGGCCCAGGTGCTTGGGCCCTGCACCCCATGGGAGACCAGGAAAAGCACCTGGCTCCTGGCTCCTGCCATCGGATCGGCGCGATACGCCGGCCACAGCGCGCCGACCGCGCGGCCATTGGAGGGTGAACCAACGGCAAAGGAAGACCTTTCTCTCTGTCTCTCTCTCACTGTCCACTCTACCTGTCAAAAAAAAAAAAAAAAAGGCAAAAAAAAACACAAAACATTAAAAAAAAAAAAAAAAAGAAAAGAAAATACCACAGAGACATAAACTCAGCCTCACAGCAGGGCTCTAGGGCACTTGTGTCCTGAACCTCCCCTGAACATGAAGGGTCCCAGCTCCCGCCCCCACCTTGCTTCCCTATTATCCTGATGACTTTTTCCTAAGTCTGACTCTCACTGCAAAGCCCATCTCTATAATTGGATAGCAGGGATATATGCACAATGTTGTGGATTTACTAAAAATCACTGAATTGTAATATCTAAATATGGTATGTGAATGATATCTCAACTTTTCTTTTTAGTTAAAAAAAAAAAAGGTAATCTGTATAGTTCAAGTCAGAGGCACAAAGGCCTACCTTAGATTTTAACTGCAGGGATAGGGAGGAGGCAAATTAACTGTAGGAATTTTGAGGAAAAGAAAGAGGCAAATATGGTCATAATTTTAAGTCAGGAAATGAGGGGAAATGGTGCTTCCTTGAACAGAATGAAGGGCAAGCAAGAAGCAAAGATGAACTCAGTATAGAGTTACTGGGCATAGCTTTTGGTGGTCCACACAGGTACACATGTACATCTGCAGACTGGGGAAAAGGGCCTGAAATTCTTGGAATGGTAAGGACTTGGTACTGACTACATAGAAGCCATGATTAAAGACTAGACTTGGGATGAGCTTTCTCAATGTAGAAATTTAAAAATATCCAGCAGAGATTTTCTACCTCCAATATTCCAAGTTTTCTCTAAGTTGTGGAGCTTTTTCAAAGGACGTCCTCTGTCCATCCCAGTTTACAGATCTAGAATATTATTACACATTCCATATGAAGCATATGGCAGTTTATTCTTAAATAAATTGCAAACATGGTTTCTGTAATATAATATTATTTGTGATATGGAAATAAAGAGTTTCTGTGTCTAATCCTGTACATGAGATACAGGTGGACTTCAGGTTCAGCTATTATGTCCAATTATATTCTGCATCTTCCTGGGGAAACATTTGTTGGTATGATTTTTCCAAAGCAGAATCACTAAAAAGTATAGATACTTTTCAGCTTTGCCTGACCACCATTACCTCAGTCTCCTATATGTCTATTTATTTTCTCTGTTTTTCCTCTTGGATTTGCACATTTGGTTCTTTTTTTTTTTAAGCATGCTTTCTAAGTTTTTTGTTTGTTTGTTTGTTTGTTTTTGACAGGCAGAGTGGACAATGAGAGAGAGAGACAGAGAGAAAGGTCTTCCTTTGCCGTTGGTTCACCCTCCAATGGCCGCCGCGGCCAGCGCGCTGCGGCCGGCGCACTGCGCTGATCCGATGGCAGGAGCCAGGTGCTTCTCCTGGTCTCCCATGGGGTGCAGGGCCCAAGCACTTGGGCCACCCTCCACTGCACTCCCTGGCCACAGCAGAGAGCTGGCCTGGAAGAGGGGCAACCGGGACATAAGTTTTGATTGGGTGCCTGACATCGTGGATCAAAATTTGTGAAGGCTCTGTACAATGTTGTCTCTCTCCAGGGTGGGCCAAGGTTTTCTTTCCTGCAAGCAGACAGGGGACTGTTAGATAACATCCAGTCTGTCCAGTTTTGATTTTGGGCTTGGTTACTTCTGGTTTATTTCTATTTTCCCATTATTCCTAGCACATAGTTATTACCCTAGAATCCCTCCCCAGTGTAGCCATTACTCCTTTTGTGCAAGCTTCTTGAGTTTTAACTGAAATTTGAGAGGTTTGCCAAAGATCACCTGTTTTGGTGAGACTTGAATTCCAACCTCTGTTCTCCCCAGTACTGTTCACTGCTGAAGTCTGCTCCACCTTTTAATCCCCCAGCTGCATGTCCTTCTGGGTGTCTTGGAATCTCTAAGCAAGTGTAACCTACGTATAACAGATGACCTAAGGAACGTCGTTCTCATATTCAGCAGCTCACTTATCTGTGTTTCTCTCGACTCCAGCAGGAGACCTCTGTCTGCTCAGCATGGTGAGGAGATGTCTTCTGCTTGGGCACTATTCCCCTGCTGAGAAAGAAGAACACCCCAGGCAGCAATCAGGGATGCATGTGAGGCTCATCTGACTTACCATCCTCTTCTCAAGGATCACAGAACTCCAAGTTCCTGCCGGGGTGGCTGCTTCCCAAGGCTTTCAAATGTCCATTTTTTTCAATAACTGGTTTCATAGATATTCTAATAAGCATGATAATGTAGTACAAGTTCTTCCACCAAAACTAGAAAACTGAATCAATAAAACTAAATGATGGACAAAGGCTGGCACTTGGAAATCTTGTTGGGGGTGGAGGGCAGAAACAGAGAAATGAGAAATAGCAGGAAAGAGAAAGAAGAAGAAAACTAGAACGTGCAATTTTATGCAGGCTAAGAGAGAAAATTCCTATGGGCTCAGCATTATCAAAAAGGGGGAAGGGGGTTATGAAAGGAAGTCTAAGATAAGGAACGGATCTGTGATGAGCAGCAGAAGGTCATGGGTTTAGAATTTAGTAACTGTCCTATGTGTTTATCTTCACCAGATGGTAAGCTTTTGGAGAGGTGGTTGATAAGACTTATAATTGTGTGTATCTTCACAGCACAGTTCGAAACATTCAGCTCATAAATGATATGATTAGTATGAATATCTAAGCAGCAGGCTGGCGTAGAGCTGATAGTGCCCTTAGAGGAAGGGTTGGTAGACACTAATTTAGCGGAATCCTCCCTCCCCACCACTGCCCAACCTCGCCAGACTATTTATACACACCAGCAAATGTGCCAGGTGTGTAGCCTTTAGTTCATGACTCAGGAAGACAAGTGAATTTAAATTCAAGGATCCCAGCTCACATGTAGAGAAAAGAAATTTCGTTTGTGCTTTTCCTTGATATCCACGCAAGTAATTACCATAAAGGTAAACACAGCACAGAGTCCAGGTGATCAGCACTGGGTCCACAGGGAATCTAATTTCCTCTGCTTCATTGATCAAAATATGTTTTCCTTTGAATTTGGAGAAGAGATGCCTTTATGTCCACCTGACCATTTTGACAACTGGGATTCTGACTACTGTGGGCTCACATCATCTTGGCTTCTCTACCCAAAAGGAAAGAGCTTCTCCAAGTCCCCTACCCCATCTTACCTCACCCCCACTCCGGATGCAAAGCTGCTCTTGGTCCCTGTGCCTGTCCCTTCTCAGAAGTATCCAAAATCATTTCCGCTCCTGTAGACACATTCTAGCTCCATAGAGAATGTCAGAGAGCAACAAGGTCACAGACAGGTGGTGCTACAAGTGTCCACACAAGGCCACATAATACCGTGGACGGTGGCCACGTAATACCGTGGATGGTACCGTTGTTCAGAGGTTTGTGTGTAGAATATTGGAGCCAGACTGCCCACATTCCCATCCTAGATTTGCCTCTTTTTCTTTGTGACCTTGGATAAACCTGTAGTCTCTATGTGCTTCAGTTCTATTGTCAGTAAAGCAGAAATAATAGGGGCATTTATCTTGTAGAACTGCTGTGAGGATCATAAAACACAACATAAATATGTGATGTGGATGCTTTCATCATTCTTACTGGCATGTCCAGTCATAGTCAATCCTTACTCTGTGGCTGTTAGGTAAGGACTGTTGGATTGCTCAGCACTGGGCAAGCCAGTGTTTGCACTGTGCTGGGTCAGACACCCCTCCAAGTGGCATGGAGGATGCAGGCTGGTCTAGGGTGAGGAGCAGCTCTTCCAAGGAGCTAAAGCCCTGCTGTCTCGGTGCTGCTTAGAGGGAGGCTAAAAATAAACAGGTTTAGGGAAGGGGTCTGGCAGGGGAAGGAGGTAATGGAGACTGACTCCCTGGAAGAGTCATCACACTCCCACCCCAGAAGCAGAGAAGCAAACACCACCTCCAGTTTCCCTTCCCATGAAGTGGGGTGATCAGTGACTCACTCCAACAGGAATGCTTCTTTATGAGGGTGCAATGCATCTGCATCAGGCTGATTAAAAGCTGTTCTTTGTCAACGTATCCACTGCAATATCAGAGCACCTGGAACGCAATTGCAGAAAGGGCTTTGGAGTCTGACATCGCTGCTCCTGAGCCTGGGCACTGCCACTGACCACCTCTGATCTCAGGAATGTGGCTTAGTTCCTCTGGTCCTGTGACCTTGTTTATAAAATGTGGGTGGCAATTTTCACTCCTCACGATTCCTGTTGAATGTCAAATGAGGTGGTGTTGTATAATTCTGTGCACATACTGTACCAGGCACAGAGGAAGTAAACAAGACAACACCATATGTCTGCTCCTTCCCTACCTTAGTGAATTAGTGTGTCCAAGTGCACAGAGGTACCTTACTTGCCAATCTATCCATCCCATAGAATCACAGGTATCTCCAGAATTCCTAGAATTGTACTGTAGCTTTTCAACACCTAACAACAAAACTCTGACTGCTGTGCTGTATATTTTATAGTCTTATTGCTCTCAATGCCATACTGTCATAGTTTTGATTTTACCATGAAAAAGGTAGTCATTACTTTTAAAGAATATATAGACCTTTAAGGCCTGGCCAGGTACTTGAGAGGTCCAGACTTATCCTATTTGCCTGTTTTCAAAGATTTATTTATTTATTTGAAAGGCAGAGCTATAGACAGAGAAAGGCAGAGATAGAGAGAGAAGTTTTCCATACTATGGTTCACTTCCCAAATGGCTGCAATGGCCAGAGCTGGGCCAGGAGCTTCTTCTGGGTCTCCCACGGGTACAGGGGCCCAAGGACTTGGGCCATCTTCCATTGCTTTCCCAGGCCGTCAGCAGGGAGCTGGATCAGAAGTGAAGCAGCCAAGACCGAAACTGGTGCCCACATGGAATGCCGGTGTTGTAGAGGCTTAACCTACCATGCCACAGCACCAGCCCCTCCTATTTGCCTCTAAATGGGTTAGAAAATTGGGTGAAAAGCAACAGCAAACATGGACAGTGCTGCCACAAGGATTTATAGATTGTGCTGCACCTATTCACGCAGGCTGTCATGGAGGACATAAAGGATCAATCTCTTGAAGTGAGTAGAGAGCTAACACCTCAGACTCCAATTATGGGCATTTGACTAGCACCCTTGACTCTCCAGCAAAATATGATTACTGGGTATCCAAGGAGAAAACATAGGAAGTCCACCAGGAAATAAACTATTTAGGGCTCCTCCTCACCCTTGGGGAACAGAGACTGGCCCCAGAAAGCATACAGGTTATGTAGCAGATTCTTACTCCTACAATCTTAAGATAGCTTAAGGCATTTCTTAGACTAACATGTATGGGTCCCTAGGCAAAAGGAAGTAGCAAAGCTTCTGTATCAGGCTTTCAAGAGCAAGCCAGAACAGGGGTCCCTATTTTGGGGAAAAAAAAAAAAAACATAGCCTTCACCCAGTCTAAGACTGCCCAGGGTCCCTGTGCTGGGGTTGCTAAACCCAGTCCTTTGAAACAGGCCAGCAATTAGACACGCTAACGACTGCCCAAGGAGGCATCTGTGCCATGCTCCAAGAATGTTTGATTGATTCAAAAACTAAATAAGTACAAAACCATATTTGCATTTGTTGAATGAGAACAGACAGCTCCAGGACAAGGCCAAAGAGGGCTGAAATTTCTGGACCAACATTGGATCATGGAAATCATGGCTATCATCTCTCCTTGGCCCTATCAGTTCCACATTTTTACTGCTTCTCTTTATACCATGTGTCTTTGATGCTCTCACTCATTTTGTCTCTAATAGAACAAATGCTGTCCAGCTCCAGATGGTTGTGAGGCAGGGCCTCGAGCCTGTCCTGTTGAATGATGTGACCAGCCCTCTGGACTGCACAAGACGATTTTTTCCCAGGCCATCCCCAAACCCTCAGGACAGACAGCAAGAGAAGAATATATATAAATAGCTCTATGCCCACATGTCATTTCCAAAGAAAATGCAGAAGATGGACCTTCATCTGTGTTACCTCCATAAGATTATGAGTTACTTCTCTTGAAGAGGTGAATGTTAGGGTAGCTAGATAGATCTGAGCCTATATATGAATGAGGAGCCACAGAGAGAAATGGGAACTTCTTTTTGATGGAGCAAGGAAGCAAGCCTTGGAAAAACCAGCTTTTACTATCAAAAGTCTTGCCCTTGTTCAATAAACTGTTTGGGTAGGTCCCAGCCCTCTCCCTGTGAGCAGCTTAGGGGGCTCATATCTGCCCTTCCTATTATAAAGTTCTTGGAGGAATGTCACATGTAAAGCACTTGTCTCACAATATCCCCAAAAGGGTGTTGTGGGGGAGAAATGGAGGACCCACAGCAATATCCTTACTCCAGTCTGAATGCAGACTGGGCTCTCAGTTCTTTACCCAGATGCCTGCCTGGTCTGTCAGGTGCTCTCACTTCATTACGGCTTTTCATTAAGCTTGGCTAGCATGTTTATTGGTGTGTGTGTGTGTGTGTGTGTGTAGTCACCAGATCACAGTAGGTATTTTATCTCAGGCTATTTCAAAAATTCCTTCATTTAGAAACTTACATGAACTTCTTTTAGCCAAACTTACCATGTTTGCATTTATTTGCTTGTCAGTGTTCCCCATTACTTCATTACTTGAGGTACTTGGGAGCAGGGATCATGAACCACTGGTCTTTGTACTGTCACTGCTTAATTTAGTATTTGTCACATAGGCAGTGCTCAATAAATCTTTTAGTGAACTTGGAACTGAGATATTATTTCTACCTAAATCATTTAATTGTTTTAAATAATCAAATTCAATACTATTCTCCAAACAATGGATTACCAGGATTCAGGATAAATGATGTCAAACCCTATTAGCACCAAAAATAAGTATCTGTTCACATCATTAACTCATCACTGTGGGGAGCAACCCGGGCTAGACTAAGTTACTGGAATTAAGACTTATTCTATGCATCTGCTCTCCCACAATATGGCGCTGGGAGAGGAGAAAACAGCTTCTACGCAGCTGCCTCTTGCCAACTTGAGTGATGACCTCCAGGAGCTGATCCTGCTCCTGATTGGAGGAGAGCAGCGTACTCGGCGTGTGGGCAGCCGAGTTGGGATTGGCAGAAGAGGACTATAAAGGAGGAGAGAGACAACATGCACCAGGAACATCTAAGGGGAACATCTAAGAGGAACACCTGTGCAGCCCCCGAGAGAGCCGGCCGGCGGTGTGCCGCTCCCCCGCGGAAGTGGGGAATGTGGCAGGGGGAACCGCCCTTCCATGGAGGTGGAAGGGACGGTAGCCAACCCGGGAAGGACCAGCAGCAAACCCGGGGAGGGCCGAGCAGACGAAAGAACAACGCAGGGTCCTGCGTTCCTCCATGAAGAGGGGGAGCGACAATCACTAATAAAAGATGCTCACAAGAGAGGTCAAAAGATCCCAGATATTTCCAAAGTACATTCTGTCTCCCATTTCTCTTCTTTTCCTACATGTTTCCAAATAACCTTTCAGGGATTTCACTAATAATAACAAAGACAACAATCTGGCTGATCCCAGTTACTGACCGCATACCACCTGTCTGTGCAAAGTGCTTCACACGGGCTGTTGGAATCTTAGTTGTAGCTCTGTGACAGGGTCAGAAAGAGGACAAGCTGGAGGTGCTGTGATGCCCAGTAGAGCAGCTGCCTGAAGTCACTGAGCTAACAAGCAGAACTCAGATCCAGAAGGTCGACTCCGAAGCCAGGACTCTCTGCCACTGCACCTGAATCCCTCGAAGCCTGTCATCTGGGCTTCCAGGATCTATTCCAAAGACTCCACATCTCAGTTTTTCCTTTCTGTGCACCTTCTGCTACCTCCTCTATAACGTACACTCTCTACACTTTCCAAACTCTGCCATGGCTTGGGAAACATGTGCTTCCTGGGATGCTTTCTGGCCTCCTCTACACTGCCAACCCCATCAACCTTTAAGACCCAGCTCACATACCGTCTCTTCCCCAAAACCTTCCCTGATCCCCAGTGCCCCCCATCCTTTTACCTCCCCTCTCCCCAACAGGTGTCTTCTATGCCTGTAAAAATGGTCAGAGTACTTTCTTGGTATTACTCCTAGAACACAGAACACCTTGCCTCTTTAGTCTTCTGTGCAGACTCCCCATCTCTGCTGCACGCTGCTAGCCTTGGAGGCAGAATCCACACAGGATCCAGACTTGTCTCTCCTGCCCCGACAACACAGGCCCTCCCACTGCAGCCCAGGTGTTGTCTGACACAAAATCAGACAGGTCCTCCTACTCCCTTTCCAGCTTTGCTCGTGCCCTACCCCCAGCTTAAATGATTTAATGGGTCCTTGTGGGACTCACCAGTGAAGCATGACCTCACCCACATGTTACCCACAGCCACCGAATCAATCAAAGGGCCACAGAGAAATGAAAATGCTGCATAAAACCAAAATAAATCATTGCCAGATTAGGCACCATCTGCACGTTGTTGTCAACAAACAGAACCAACACTGCTTCTCATTTCAATCCTGGTCTGCTCAGGTTGCACAATGAGGTCTGAACAACAAGGAGCTGAGATTGCTCCAGAGACAGGCTGCATTCCTGAATTTACTTTGGGGAAATTCCATAAACTCAACTGGCATTTATTAGGCACCTACTACATATCTGATAGCCTGCTAGCACTGGAGATAGAGCAGTGACAATGACTCTTCTGTCAAAGAGCTGAACACAGTCGTAGACCCATAGATGGAGTGGGGAGGAGAAAAGATGGGCAACTTCATCTTGGTCAAGTGGCCTTGGGCGATGCCCACTCTGTTCTCAGTCTCAGCCTTGGTGTGTTCACCTGTGAGATGGGAGGATAAGCAGGTGTAATGAGGAGCAAGTGAGATAACAATGACATAAAGACCTGGCTCATGTCAAGGGCTTCTGCTGCAGGACCCATGGCTGTAACTCCTCCCTCCACACAAATGCAGATGGTAAGTGAAGGACTGACACACAATCTAGAGAAATATGCCCGTGATGGAGCTGTCATATAGCCTCCTTCCACATGCAAAATGGAGCTAAATGAATTTTATTTTCCTGGTGATATTAATTTCAGAATCATTCCCCTTCCTATGAACTTCAAATGGTGCTCCCCAAAACTAGGAACCTTCAAATGTATCTAGAATCTGAATCTTAGTTTCCTTATCTGTGAAGCAGAGAGGATAGTAACCACCTCATAGGGTCCTTGTGGGAAATAGATAACTCCTACATTTATTCAACAAATATTTGTGAAGGCCCATGATGTGCCAGCACTGATCCAGCTACCAGGAATACAGCTGAGAACAAAACAGAGTTTTATAAATCCATGTCATTCTAATGGCTGAGGAAAGGAAACCTGTATTGATGTAAAATACAATTGATGTAAAATATGTAGGTCAGGTGGTGGAAGGTGTGCAAAGCACTGAGCACAGCACCTGGCTTGTACTAAAGCCCAGTGTGTGTGCTAATGGAGATAGTGACCAGAACCAGGAGAAGCAAGCATCCTCAAGGTGAGGCTCAACTCCATGATGGGTGAGAGGAGTGGAAACAGAAATGCTGTGGCAAAGTCCACAGTGCTCTTCCTTTCCCCTTACAAACAATGGAAGTGCTTTTCCTGCTCAGCCAATCCCTCCCTAATTCGCTTTCTCATTCAACTGTATGGTCCAAAACATCCTCCAAACACTTTATTGCCTTAAAAATGAAATTATGTTGGCAAAATGCATACATTCTGTGACCCTTTGTCTCCTGACACGGAAAGAAATGAATCAACTCAGTGTTTGTCTTTGTCCTTGGGATAGGGTTCAACATCTTAAACATTCAGATACTGACCAAAACCAAAATCTACCCCTGGAACAAGGTCACTGACTTTAAGTCTACATATGAAAAACCAAAAATCTGTGCAGAGCTGGAAGTTTCCCAGTTTCCAGTGAAAAAGCGTTACCCCTTATACATAATGAAACCGAGTCTCTGAGGGGTTAGAGTCGGCACTCAGCTCAGGCAATCTAATTCCAGAGTCCATGCTGTTATCACTCAATCCCTCCTGGCCTTCCACTACCACAAGTTGCTGAGGCAGTAGTATGGCTAATGCAAATGAAGCAGATAACCCAAAAGCTCACCACAAATGTCATTCTCTTCCTTTAATGGGGGACATTATTCCACCTACCCATCTACCCATTATCTGTCTTTCCATTAATTTATCCACACACCCATGTATTCATATTCTTTTAAAAATTTTATTTATTTGAAGGTCAGAGTAACAGCCAGAGATGAAGGGAGGGAGGAAGGGAAAGGGGGGGGGGACAAAGAGAGAGAGAGAAGAGATCTTCCATCCACTGGTTTGCTCCCCAAGTGGCTGCAACGGCCAGGGCTGGACCAGGCTTAAGCCAAGAGCCAGGAATTTCATCCAGGTCTCCCACGTGGGTGTCAGGGGCCTCATCGCTTGGGCCTCCTCAGCTGCTTTCCCAAGCACATCCAGCAGGAAGCTGGATCAGAAGTGGAACAGCCAGGACTTGGACCAGCACCCGTATGGGATTCCAGCACAGCACAGTGGCTTAACCCACTATGCCACAGTGCCAGCCCCTCTCCTCATCTCCTAACACACCACTTCATCCATTCTCTATCCACCTATTCATCCATCCACACACTCATTCCTTTATCTTCCATATCATTAATCCATCTACTCATTCACCCAACCATTCATCTTCTAATCATTCATATACCCATGCACTCATCCATCCACCTACTCACCCACTCACTCATCCAGTCATTCATCTACTTACATTTCCATCCATCTATGCATCTATCCAAATCATTCAACCATGGGCCATCATGTCTAATGTATCATTGTAACGCATTCTCTTTATGATTCCTCAGAGTCAAGATTTTGTGAATCCATAAAAGTTGATGGATACACAAAATGAACAATGCTTCAAAGAGTTTGCATTAGTTGCGAAAATCAAAAGATAAATGCATATATAACTATAGCAGAGAGAACAAATGAAAAGAATATGAAAAAGGTGTGTGCACCAACATAAACAGTGGTGCTGATTGAGAAGAACGTAGCCTGGGGTGGCGCTGTGGTGCAATAAGCTAAGCCTCTGCCCATGGTGCCAGCATCTCATGAGGGCATTGGTTCATGTCCCAGCTGCTCCTCTTCTGATCCAGCTCTCTGCTAAGGCCTGGGAAAGCAGTGGAAGATGACCCAGGTGCTTAAGCCCCTGCGCCCACGTGGGAGAACCAGAAGAAGCTCCTGGCTCCTGACTTTGGATTGGCCCAGCTCTGGGCGTTGCAGCCATTTAGGGAGTGAGCCGTGGATGGAAGACCTTTCTCTCTGTCTCTCCCCGTCTCTGTAACTCTACCTCTCAAATAAATAAATCAATCTTTTAAAAAAGAAAAAGGTAGCCTGTTTTTGAAATCTACGGCAACCAAAATCTGTGTGTGTTAAGAGCATCAAAAGCCAGTCTAAGGGCCAGCACTGCGCCGTATTGGGTAAATCCACTGCCTGAAGTTCCGGCAACCTATATGGGCGCTGGTTTGAGTCCCAGCTGCTCCACTTCCAATCCAGCTCTCTGCTATGGCCTGGGTAATCAGTAGAAGATGGCCCAAGTGCTTGGGCTCCTGCACCCACATGAGAGACCTGGAAGAGGCTCCTGGATACTGGCTTCAGATCGGTTCAGCTCCAGCCATTCCTGCCATTTGGGAAGTAAACCAGCGGATGGAAGAACTCTCTCTCTCTCTCTTTCTCTCTCTCTCTCTCTCTCTCTCTCTGCCTCTCTGTAACTCTGCCTTTCAAATAAAATAAATCAATTTTTTTAAAAAAAGAAAGAAAACCCAGTCTACTTTCCCTGGCAGTCTGCACGCTGCTTAAAACTCCTATCCTCTCATGCTTAAGGGTCATCTGTTTCCAGGCGGCCCCTATTAAAGGCATGAGTTGCCTGGGAAACACAGCCATCAGTACCTATCTAGATGATTTGCAATCAGACCATCTGTGATGCCAGAAGCTTATTTTCTGAACCCCAGATTAGGGTATGGGACAAGCACACATGCAGACGGAAGGTCTATTTGCAATCTGAGCTGCCTTGGAAATTCTGCTTCAGGTGGATGCTGTGGCTGTAGAGCGGCTGCACCTGAGAGAGCAGGTCAGGAATTCTGTCTGGGGAGCCAAGGTAATCTACCTTGAGGCACTGCTAGAAGTCTGGGTCAGCAAGGGCATCCAGTAGTGGCCAAAGGGCATGCAAATAGTAGCAAGAAGGCACCAAGAGCCAGAGGAGACCAGGAAGAGGGAAGAGGAGAGTTGGAGAAGATGAAGACATCCTTCAACATGAAGACATCCCTTAAAAAGCAGGTAAGAAGTACGACCAGCCCCACCCCAAGTGGACCTGACTCCCTTCATAATTATTTTCTGGGCTGGGTTTTTGCATTGTGGGAATTTGCCAAGCCAGCCTACACTTGCACCCCGAGAAAGATCTGGGACCCCTCAATGCTTCCCCTCCCTATTCTGCCTTCTGTCTTCAAAAGGACAGTGTGTTTCTGCCCAGGGAAAGCAGGGATTCCATGTGGCAGGCAGTTCAGTTCCCACTGAGATAGACCTGGCCTTCAGAGAGCACCTCCAGAGATGGGAAAAGGCCCAGCAAAGGGAGAAGGTGTGATCCCTAGATTGGGATCCTCACTCAGCTAAGGTCAACATTATACCCAAGGCTGGCTCCAGCCGTCTGCAGTGGAGATGATCCATCAGTGTAAAATGATAGTAATAAAAATGCTAATATTCTTTGTTGTCAATCCTAGGAGCTACCCTATGAAGTGGGTTCTATGGTTACTTCCACTTTGTAGCTGGGAAATTGAAACAACAAAAGGGTAAGTAGCTTATATTCACTCAGCTAATCATTGGCAGACTGAGAACTGGAGCTAAGAAATTTGTCTGCAGAGCCCAAGGGTTAACTACTGAGCTGTAAAAATAGCTACACTAGAGCACGTACAATGTCACCATTGCACCTGCTTCACTTCTACTCACTCACTGAACCCTCCCAAGGGCCTTCGGAGATAGGTCCATTTTACAGATAAGGAAACCAGGCTAAAGAGTAACTCACCTGAGGTCTTGGAAGTGGCAGAGCTGGCATTGAATTCTCACTCGTTGACTCCAGAGTCCACATTCTGAAGCCTCCAGGTGAGGTCACATATCAGGAAATTGTTGCCAAGTAATGACAGCAACAACACCACCACCTACCATTTACTGAAGTCCTCAGGAAGTGCCAGGCTCTGATTTCTACATAATCATCCCATCTGAGCCTCACATAACCTCACACAGTGGGTAATTAGGTGCAATAGACATCTATGGCCCCACTCAGCTGTATTTACTCCTTTGTTTATTCAAGAAACAGAGAGACAGAGCTCCCACCCAGTGGTTAACTCCCTAAATACCCACAGCAGCCATGGCTGGAACTCAATCCTCTACAACAGTGGTAGGAACTCAATTCTTTGAACTATCGCCACTTCTTCCCAGAGTTTGCATTAGCAGGAAACTGGAGCCAGCAGCTGGAGCTGGGAATCGAATCCACCAGCACTCTCATGTGGGATACAGGCATCACAACTGCTAGGCTAAACATCTGCTCTGAATTTACTCCTTTAAATTGGCTTGCCACGAACAGGAGTGCTTCCTAGTCAAGAGATCATATAAATCCCTTGGAAAAAATTTCCCATGCACTCCTACTGTATCCCTTGATTTAAAAACCCACTTTCAGGGCCGGCACCGTGGCTCACTAGGCTAATCCTCCACCTTGCAGCGCCGGCACACTGGGTTCTAGTCCCGGTCGGGGTGCCGGATTCTGTCCCAGTTGCCCCTCTTCCAGGCCAGCTCTCTGCTGTGGCCAGGGAGTGCAGTGGAGGATGGCCCAAGTCCTTGGGCCCTGCACCCCATGGGAGACCAGGAGAAGTACCTGGTTCCTGCCTTCGGATCAGCACAGCGGTCATTGGGGGGGGGGGGGGTGAACCAACGGAAAAGGAAGACATTTCTCTCTCTCTCTCTCACTGTCCACTCTGCCTGTCAAAAAACAAACAAACAAACAAACCACTTTCAGATTTCCCAAGTAATCCACAAGTGACTATTTCTACCTGTATCTCCATCACCTCTTTCCCCGGTTCCTAGGAATACTGGTTCTCCTGCACCCAAAAACAAAAGCAAGGTGAAGCACTCATCCCGATCATCCTCTGTAGGCTGATTCCATGAAGTTCAGACTTCAAGTTGGGCCTGCCAGTGGCTACAACTCTACCTGCTGTCATTTGTGGGACAAGCTGGAGCCCGACAAAGTAGGATGGGCCCTGAAGAGTCAGACACTGGCTTCAGATCAGAAAACTTTTGCAGAAAGATTGAGAGATTGCCCACCATTTCCTGGAGGGACAAATAGGATTTAGATCTTCTGGCAAGGGCATTGAAGGAATAGAGATAGTACTAGTAACAGTGATAGCAACAGCAGCAATAGTAGTAATAGTAGTAATAGTAGCCACAGCAGCAGCAGCAACTGTGGCAGTAATAGAGTAACAGCAGTAGTAACAGTCTCAGTATCAGCCACAACATCAGCAGTAGCAACAGTAATGGTGATGGCCATAATAAGTACAGTATAGTCACCCACAGCATCAACATTTTGGTCATTGATGGGCTACAAGTACGGTGGGGTTCCCACAGGATTATATCCCCTAGTGACATTTAGTCATCCTAATCTGTTCAGGTGCACTCTGTGGTGTTCACACAGTGACATAATGGTCTGAAGTCACATTTCTCAGAGCATATCCCCATCTTCAGTTCTGCTTACACCTCATTGGATACCAGCTGCTTCCTAGGTAAGCCGTGCGTTTTCAGGCCTCTCCACCTTTGTGCACATGGCTTCTCTTAGAATCACTGCATCCATCCTCTCAGTAGAACTGAAAGACTTTTCATTCCCTGAAACCTATCTTCTGAGTCAGTTTCTCCATTCTGACACATCGAGTGCTTCTGTTCAGTCCTCAAAGAATCCTACAACATCTGATTTTCACTTCTCACATAGCAGTGAATACATCTGTGTGTGCTCATATTTATACAAATTTCCTAACCATCCCCCTTCCAACTTTATCACGAACAGAAAAAGGGCAAGATCTCGTCTAAATTGTGCTAGCCACATAGTTTCTCAGTATTCATATAAAAATTGTGGTTTTGATTGATAAAAATGGGACTGGATTAGATAATCATTGTCAAATAAGCAATAGAGAAATCTGTGCTTCTTTGAAGTTCTTCAAGCTTCGTGTGCCAGTTGTGTGGACATACTCATAAGACAAAAGACCAAGTGGGTCGGAAATACATTGGTAAATTTGAATTATTGGTAAAGTTTGATTACTCTTAGAAACAAACCGGTGAACTCAACTGAGTTGCTCTGGTTTGGATGTGGTTTGACTGTATCCCCTGTTGTATCCCCTGTTGTTGAAATTCAGTTCCCATTGTTAGGTAATCAGAGGACGGAAACTCACTCGGACTCTGGTGTTTCAAGGTGCGGCCTTCAGGGAGTGATAAAGATTAGACGTGGTCATCAGCATGGAGCCTGCAGGGCTGAATCCTGGTGTCTGTGTAAGAAGACAGAGAAAGACCGGAAGAGACACAAACACACATGTGCTCCCCGTCTCTGGCCTTGTTATGCCCTGCACTGCATTGGGGCTCTGCCAGTAGGAAGGCCAATGTCAGAAGCAGTCCCTCGACTTTGCACCTCCAGTTCCATGAGCCAAAACAAACCTCCTCTCTGTAAGCCCCTGGACTGTGAGAGATGGTGTCACTAATTCATGAGTCAAACTAAGAGGAGCACAGCCATCAGACATCCTCCACTGAGCCCATTCTTCCCAGGAGCTCTCACAGCTTTCAACTTGGTCAACATCTGAGTGGGGCAATTAAGACAGTTTCCAAGCTACACATGTAGTGACAGTGCTGAGCCTCTGTGTCCTGCACCTGCCCTGCCTAATGAGGCTTTGGGGCTGGAGCCCAGGGACATTCAAGGCGTGCCAGGCAGTCTGCCCATGTTCCTACCTAACCCCACAGATGGGCGGCAACTCTGCCCACCTCTCCTCTTTGCTCCCCTACGTGGAAGAGTAGGCAAGGACCTGTTAGACTATTACAGACTTGGATTTTTTTTCTCTCTTTCTTTGTCCAAATTAGTCATTTTAAGAAAAAAAGGGGAAAGAAACTACTTGTCATTTCTGGGATTAGTCACACACACGAGGTATGCATCACACCACATCACAGTCAATGCACAGCTTAAGGCTTCTTCCTCTGAGAGATGAATGGAGAGGGAGAGCCAGGGAGTGACCACCCAGGCAAATGACCAGCCAGCATGTCTCCTAGAAGCCACAGGTGACCTCCCTGAAGGGTGAAAGCCAACGATAGACATTGGGTGGAGACAGGCGCCAGGAGATTTGGGGAGAACAGAATTGTTACTACAGCAAAGATGGCCTAAGTCCCATAGGAAAGTCCTGCCAAACCTTAAGTCCTCAGAGGCACCAGTCTCGATTCCAGGGGCACAGGGCACTGGATGTGGCAGGAGTGCCCGGCTCCTGGGGAGAGGGCCCCCAACTCTAGATCAGACCCTCTTATCATCTGCGTACAAAGCCGCCATGGGCAGAGTTCAGCTGGGTGCCTTGAGCAGCTAATGCACACACTTGGGAGGCAGCAGGTGATGGCTTAAGTACTTGGGCCCCTGCCACCCAAGGAGACCTAGATTGAATTCCTGGTTCTCTGCTCCTGCCTGGCCCAGCCCCGGTGGCTGCACGCATTTGGGAAGTGAACTAATGAATGGAACATCTTTCTCCCTCCCTCTCTAATAAAATTAATTCATATAAAATAAATAGTCACCCAAGGGCTTGTAAAACAGACAGCTGGGCCTCCAGGGTTTCAGAGGCAGTAGGTCTGCAACAGGACCTGAGGCCCTGCACTCCTAACAAGTTCCCTGGTGATGCTGACGCTGCTGGTTCAGGGACCACAGCTGGTGAACACCGGCTGCATAGCGACAGCACCAACAGCAGGAACTCAGCTCTGAAGAAAAGGGGACAGGCAAGTGCTTAAGGAGAACGTACAGGGATGAAGTTTCCCCCACTCACCCCCTCTGAACCCCCACCCCAAGCTGCTTTGCCAAGCAGAGGTAATGTTCAGAGAAGGCAGAAGGTTCCTGCTTGGCGAAAGCCAATCACACCCTCCAGTGTGGCTGAGGACAGAGGACCAAGACGCCACCAGCAGCCCACGTTTGCAACATGGTTCATTCCCTGAGGGCCTTTCCTTGGACCGGGGAAAGAAAAACTGCAGAAGAAGGCAGAAACTGGCCACACGGTGCAACCCTGGCACCCTTGGCCTCTTCATTCCACCTTGGAGTTCACTGAAGCATGATGGCAATGTGAGGCCATTAACACAGGCTGCGCCTCAGGTGACCCCAGAAAGCGTTCGTCTGGTTTCCTAGCAACATAAGCATTAAGGAACAGAGGCGAAAACCAAGGTTCGAGGAGATCATTGCCTGCTGCTGTCCCCATCGGTACTGGAAGGGATTTCTGCAGTATTAGGTGGGTTTCAGCCGGCAGCAGGAGGATGGCCTATGATCCCAATCCACAGGCTGTACATAAAACCACAGGCAGATTATTGCTATGTCGCCACCACAGTGAAAGCTGCACAGAAGTGAAATGGCAAGTGATGCCATGTAAGCGAGCTGCTGGCAGGAAGACCAGCTCAGCGTGCAATAATCTGAAATAAAACCAGTGTTTTAGGGGCCAGCACTGTGGCACAGCTGGTAAATATGCCGCCTGTAAAACCAGCATCTCGTAATGGGTGCTGGTTGGTACCCAGGCTGCTCTGCTTCCAATCCAGCTCCCTGCTAATGGCCTGGGAAAAGCAGTTGAGGATGGCCCACGTGCTTGGGCCCCTGCCATCCACATGGGAGACCTGGAAGAAGCTTCTTGCTCCTGGCTTCAGCCTGGAGCAGCCCTGGTTATCGCGACCATCAAGGGAATGAGACACGCTGATGGAATATCTCTCTCTATCTCTCTCTCTGCAACTCTGACTTTCAAATAAATAAATATATTTTTAAAAAGAAAAAAATTTTACAGTTTGAGGGTTGAGAAATAAGTTGCATGCCATTTTTAGAGGTCAATATTGTGAAGTTATTACCATTTGCCCAATAGCATCTAATGGACCAAAGTGGCAAAAAACGCTATCCATTGAGATTTCTAGTCCATAAGGATGAAGTTGGAAGATGTGGGTGTTTGGAGTGGAAGTTAGAGTGTGAACTTTGGAATCAGTCATGAGTTCAAGTCCCAGATCTGCCATTCATCAGCTGAGTGACCTTGGGAATATCACCTAATTCATCCATCCAAACTATAAGCAAGTCCTTAGATACACCACTAAAATACACCCTAAGTCTGCCCACCTATCTCCTTGCTACTCCCACATCCAAGCCACCACATCTCTAGACTGGATTCCTGAAGGAACCTGCTAACCTAACTTGGTTAGCAGGTTAGGAAGTGTCCCCGCTTCCCTGGGTGGCACCCAGCAGTCCATTCGCTACCCAACAGCAAGTGTTCTTTTCTTGTCTGATTGGGGCAAAATACACAAAACAGGAAACTCACCCCTGAACCAGTTTTTGGTGTGTGACTCAGTAGTGGTCAGTATATTTATAATGTTGTACAGTGAATCTCCGGGACTTTTTCATCTTGCAAAACTGAAACTATACCTGTTAGAACCCTATTGCCACCTTCCCTTCACTAGTCATGTGTCCCCAGCACTGCCACAGTATCTGACACAAGGCAGGTGCTCACTAAATATGACTGAAGCAATGTCAAAACTTGCAGAGCTCAATTACTTCAACTATGAAAGTGGGCATGATAACTATGACAGTCCAGAGACAATTGTAAGGAATAAACAATGATCACAAGTGTGCATCAGACCCCTGATTTAAAAAAAAAAAAAAAAAAAAAAAAACTACTTCCTTCTGTGCTATTTTCATGGAGAAGTTAAAGAAATGTACTTTAGGAGGGATGTTAGTCCTTGGAAGTGGAATTCCAGACCTGGAGGTGGTCATTTGGTTCAGATAATCACCTGGGGTGTGTTTATAGCACACCAGGGCCAGGTCCATGCTGGCCAAGTGGACGAAACTTTGGAGGTAAGTGGTTTTTTTTGTTTTGTTTTGTTTGTTGCAGTTTCTTGGGAAATTCTATTCTGGGTCTGAGAGCCCCAGGTCAAGGTAAATCTACTAACTTCATGGATGAAGTTTTCTAATTTTGGGCATAGAAAGGGGACCTACCCACTCCACACAGCAAAAACTACTATGGGCCCGTGGTCTTCTGGCTCCAAGTCAGCGGTCTGTCCATTCAGCAGAAGGCTTCCACCAGCAGGTGCAGCTTTCCAGCCTTCAGGGCACCTTGGCTTGCTAATGAGTCCCATTCTTGTACGCAGGATAGCCAAGTTAAGTTCCTCTTTCATCACCACGCCAGTCAAAGCTCTCAGCACAGGCACTGTTGGTGGCCAGGCAGCACCTGCCCCTCCAGACCCACCCTCCACCTGCTCCAACTCCTCCATGCCCAGGGAGGCTGACCCTTAGGCATCATGTCACCCATGCTCCTCTCTGGCTAATGATTCATTCAGCCATTGGGTGTTTCCAGCGGGAGATAAGAGGCCTGGGAGAGGGGAAAACAACCCTAACCTCATCAGATTCTGCAAGACAGCCTGAGCGACGAAGCCAGCACCCCTGCTATTTGACGTGGCACAGAATAAATATCCTTCCTTCCTGACACACAATCAGATGTGGGCAAAATCTGTCCAGAGCTTGGGGGAGGAATCAGAAATTAGACTATATTTATAGCAAAGTGCTGAAACTAAAGAATCATTTAGTAAGACAGTCAACAAAATTAAAAATAGGCTTTGTTCTCCATTGCCTTCAGTTCTCTTGTTCATTATTCCTTTCTTCCTTGGTATAGGGCCACTTCCACTTTCCATTGCCTGATCTGTGTAATAATAAACAAAATTCCACACCTTTTACAACCTCTTGTGGCCTTTTATGAGGGCTTCTGTGCTTTGAGTACTGCCTTTCCTATCACTCAGAAGGTGGTTTCAATGAGCTGAAGCTGGATTCCAGGGAAGACATGCATTTCCACCTTTCCAAGACTAATCGGCAGCCTGAGTCCACCTTTCAAAGGGCCGTGGTCCCTTCTCAGCAGTGCTTGGAGCTGTCTCAGCCAATCCGATTGCAATGCTCTGAACTGCAGTCCACTACAGAGGCCGGAACACCCACGTGCTCCCAGTTTGTCCTGGATGGAAGAATCTACTGAGGTCACAGCAGTTAGTGGAGTTGGAAATGACCAGGCCGGGCTGCTCAGGGGTCAATTCACCGTGGCTGTGTGTTCTTGGACAAAATGTTGAACTTCTCTGATTCAGTTCACTCTTATGTAAAGGCAGAACAGTGGCCAGGTTTACTGTGAGGCTAGTGGTTGATAGGAAACTCTGCCTTGGGTTTCTGGCCCTGAGGGGACCATGAGGAAGAGAAGGGATTTGTGAGGATTGGTAATAATGAATGTTGAGGTAACAGTATGTAATAGGGAACCAGTCAATATAATTATTATTACTTTATAGGGTTGGTGTGTGTTGATAGTCACAACGTGTAACAACAACCAATTGATGCTAGCAACATAGTAGATGCCCAATACATGGTGCGATATATTCAAAAGCAGGTCTAAGGACATATGGAAAGAAAGCTCAAAGTAACTCACCCTGGCCCAGCTCACTTGGATTATTCTAACACCTCTGATGCACTTGGGGTCACCATCTCCTCCCTGAAAAACCAACTGGGCCCCTGGCAGACACAGTTTAAGAATGACAACACTGGCCGGCACACCGGGTTCTAGTCCCGGTCGGGGCGCCGGATTCTGTTCCGGTCGTTCCTCTTCCTGCCCAGCTCTCTGCTGTGGCCCGGGAGTGCACTGGAGGATGGCCCAACTTCTTGGGCCCTGAACCTGCATGGGAGACCAGGAGAAGCACCTGGATCCTGGCTTTGGATCAGCGCGGTGCACCAGCTGCAGCGCACCGGCAGCGGCAGCCACTGAGGGGTGAACCAACCGAAAAAGGAAGACTTTTCTCTCTGTCTCTCTCTCTCACTGTCCACCCTGCCTGTCAAAAATAAAAAAATAAATTAAAATAAAGAGTGACAACATTAAGACCCAGCAAGCAAGCTAAATTTTCCACTAGCCCTAGAAAATGTGAAATAGCAGACACTGTTCAGACCTTATTTTAGATTCCAAGTTAGTTGAAAACTGGAATGCAAATTTGAAAGCAAAGTTTCATAACCTCGATTTGTGGACTGTTACAGTCTTTGCCTTTTTTTTTCTTGTGGGAGTCAGTGCTTTCTGCAGTGCTGGACTGGGGGCAAGAGGCGGGGGCTGCATCCCTGCTGCACTGTGTCTTCAGAGCCCTGGTTCTCAGCTGTCAAACGCAGGGATTGAGCTAGACAATAAACATGTGTTTCCATGCCAAAACCTGACCATGTTGGAGGAGGACGTTTGTGCTATGACTGACAGTGAAGCCCTTGGGCAGGTGAGGTGGGGCTGAGCGCTCCCCAAGAGCCAGGAAGAGACCCCACTGCCTGGTGAATGGGCCTCCCCACCCGGAATCCTGGACAACTGAGAGGGGGTGCACTGAGATATGGGGAAGGTGTGGGCTGTGGGAGCAGCAACCGACTCTGAGCAATTGCACACTGAGACAAATGCTGAAGAGAGAGGCTGAGCAGATGAGCACAGGTGACAGTGACATGAAGGGCACTGGCAACCCTGACAAGAATGCTTTCAGTGAAGGAATTGAAATAAAAGTCTGATTGAAGGGGATCCCAACAAGACTGAAAAGAGAAGAATTAGAGATGTTGGACACTCTTTGGAGGAGATTTGCTATAGATCTAGAAAATCATTGTTCACAGTGAAAGAGATGAACTCTCAGAACAGTGACTATTAGCTTCTAAATGCTGACACATGGTAGCGATGTGTCATGATGACCTGCTTCGCATCTGATCCTCACCACAGCCCTGAGAGTCACAGGGGCCAAGCTCTACCCAAACCTGATGTGAGAGAAGTGAAGCAGATAAATACGGCATCTGATACCAGCTCCCACTGTTGGTTCACTGGCTCATCCACTGACGTCACACAGGTCTGCTGAGTGCCTGCTGTGCCCCTGGGATACACAGATCACCAGGGCGGAGCTGGCAGCTGTGCTCTGTCCAGTCGGTATAATAGGGGAAGACCTATTATACTGTGTGTGAACTGACCTTTACTATTAAATGTGTGAGTCACAAATCATGAAGCCAACTCAGCGCCCTGACTCTACAAAGACTGCCACATATATTTATGTGAGCTTCTTCATTTTTAGAAATATTTAAATAGCCAAAGAGCACCCTCTATACTTTATTCCTGAGATCTCTGAACTGGAAATAGCACTAGAGACTGAGCTCTCTTTTAGTCCACACCACCTGCAGCATCTCCGTACTATGACCCATCAAAGTATGACCCATCTCTTGGCAGACTCCAGAGAAAGAGGTTAATTAGTGATCATTTGTGGATTTGTTATAAATAAGAAAAACCATGCTTTGGGAATGGGGCTGAAATTCTCAGTTCCTTGGCCATCCATCATTGTCAAAAAGGCAGAATGTAATCAATTGCTTAGCATTGAAAAGACTGAACATCCAAATGCAATCCATCTCCTTGAACTTTATTACCAATGTTCCCTGCTCAACCTCTTGAGTAATCCGATTTCTATGATCAAGAAAATTAGATGTAGAATCAGAGCGGAGGCATTGATTAATCCTTTTCCCACCACCACCCCAGTGCTGTTCACCAACAGATACACTTAAACGGCTTCCAATGTAACCTTTGCTAATTGAGTTGAGAAAGCTGTGCAGGCTTGCTTGGCATCCATCTCCAGGAGACTCCCTTCTTTAACACAGAAGGGAAAGGCCAGAGAGGAGGGCAGCCTACCCAGCTACTGGCAGAGCTGAGATTCCAGCGCCAGGCCCTGCTTTCTGAACCTTTCAACACTGGACCATAGCCCAGTGGTTCCACTCACAGGTCAGAGGGGGAGCCAAAACCTGGAGCTGATGCCTACTTCCTGTTTGCCTTTTGGGCCTGGAAGTCAATTAAAGGAGTGGTACAGACTGAAGAAGGCAATGTGTTGGGGGACAAGGGCTGAGCATAATCCCAGCATTCGCTCAATGAAGGTGACTTTCATTCATTGCTATGCCTGCTTTCACACAGACAGGAAGGACCACACAGCAGGAGGATGAATCCAACACTCAGGGTAAGCAACATCGCTGGTTAACCTGTCACTCAATTCAACTGTGCACACCCATGGAGATGGCACAACTTGGGTTGAGATGCGAGCATGTGTGGTCTCTGAGGCTGGTGCTATCATAGAAGGACTGGCTGCTGTCCTCCATGTTTGGAGATCCTCCATGGCATCTCCAGTTAGACTTGTGTCTGTGTGTTGCTTCCCCATTCTGGCCCATCCACTCCTCCCGTAGTGCACTGGCTGCCTTTCTCCTACAATGCCCTCCTCTGCATCACAGACTGAGTGCTGCTCCCTCCCTAAGTCCACCTGTGGAAGCCCCAACCCCCAGAACACACTGGTCCTTAAAGGAGTGATTAAATGAAATGGGGCTTTATCCAAATTTGACATAAGGGAAATGAGGCAGATAAATATGGTGACTGATACCAGGTCCCACAGTTGGTTCACTGGTTCATGCGTTCTTGGGCTCTAAAACCCAATCTGGCTGCTCTTCACCAGGAGAGGGATCTGAAGACTCAGAGAGACGTCAAAGATGCACGGGTGCGGAGGGCAGGTAACGTGAGGATGTGGGGAGGAGCCAAGGAGCGAGGCCTCAAGAGAAACCCAGCCTTGACCTTGGCCTTCTCAGCTCTAGAACTGTGGGAAATAAAGTTCTTTCGTCGAGGCCACCCAGTCTGGAGTTTTGTTTTGTCCACCTAAAGATGGCTAATCCTGTCTCCTGTTTCCCTGACCCCCAGGCTCCTCTGTGAACTCGGCTGAGATAAAGCATGCTGACTCATTTTATGGAGACGCTGGGAAATTCTGTTTCCAGACACTGGCTTCTGGTGCTGCTCAACAGTGGCCAGAGGGAAGGGTCACACACAAGACAGCACCCTTCTCTTCTGGGCCATTCTTTGGCCTGGAGAGAGAGACACCACGGCTCTCAAAGATGAAGCAGGTGCGATTTCTGCTCATTCACATTCCGGCTTCTTCTCACACCACACATTCATTTCTAGCCATCTATCTCCCTGGAGCTCTGCTCTCAGGAATATGCACAAACCACCCACAAAAGGAACTCACAGTTTCCAGCCACGGTTCCCATACTTAGCAAAATGTGCCACATCCGAGGCCCTGCTGGGAGGGAGCTTCACCACGTAGCTGTAACCTTCACACCTGAACTGGATCATAAGCTCCCTGCATGTGCCAGGGCCCCTCCAATCCCACATGTTGCACTAAACAACCTGGGGACAGAAACACAACTGCATAGACTACAATGTGAATAGCATACTGTGGGGTTGTGCAGTGCACAAACTGCACAGCTGTACAAGGGGGCCCTGGCAGAAGCCATATCCTATCCAAGTCATCTCCCTCCCAGCTCCAAGCTGAGCAGCTAGATTGCTTAATAAATATTGATTCACTGGCATTTTAAGCACAGTGTTTTTCTACAAAAAAGGGAAAAAAGTCAAAGCTAACAAGAAAGGCATTGTGTTGGGTATTAGTTGAGTGTTGGATCGTGTTGGTAACTATGGCAGTAGACGCAGAAGAGCCTGATGTTCACGACTGTCTGAGGGCAGCAAGGGGATTAGGGGCTTGAGATCCTGAAGCTCTCCCTCCGTCTGCACCTTGAGCATGACCTTGTAATCACGCTCATCTTGTCACTGCTCACACTCAGTGATGACTTGGTTCTCCTCCGATTGTGGCTTTCATCAGGAACCACAGTCTACGTGAATTCACTTACTGATTCAGAACAGTGCGTATCTCATTCTCTTAGAGCTCTGTGGATGAGCCAATGCAGGCCCTGCAGCAGGGGCTGGGGCCAGGGGGACATCATGGGGAAGCAGTTTCCTGGAGGCTTACAGGGCAGGGATGGCTTCCTAGAGACGCACCTGTCAGCCTGAAGCCCCGGCGGTTAGTTCCAGGTGAGAAGTAGAGCCCTCAACTAGTCCTGTCTCCCACGGCAGCACCTCTGAACCATCTTTCCCTGCACACCGAATCCCTGGGCTTCAAATCCCAAGCAGAGTCTTGCATGATGAGGGGCGATGTGAGCTGGGGCGTGTGCAGGTTCCCACAGGTAGGCTAGGATACGCCAGCCCCAGACGAGGCCCCAGACGAGGCATGCCGATGACGCTGGGGCAGCAGGTGCCCTACCGGAGACGCTGTTTGAAAGGCTCGGTCTGCTCCTGACTCTTCAACACTTGTCTTTTTCCTGTTTCCCAGCCTGGTTCTCCCCTGTGGTTCACATGGTCTGTCACCAAACATAAGTGACAAGGGAATGCTTTCTGCTAAGACCTCAAAGATCCCTGCTTGTCCCATGGGGATCGCACTGGTCCCCTGGAGTACAGTTTCCTATGGGCCCAGGCCCTTGGGTTTCTCATCGACAGAGTTCAGTGCTTACCCGCAACCTCAGCATGTGGGTGGGTTTGCCCCATTTAACTCCCAAAGAGAAACTTCTCTGAGTTCCAGCGAGACAGGCAGCTGGCTACCCCCTTACAGGCTCTCCTAAAGCACTGTCGAGAGAGAGAGCAGGAGACAATGGTTGTCACATTCCAGCGTGGTAGCGACGCATAGCCAGTAATGCCATCACAGACGCGACACGGATGTCCCCAGGGAAACATCTGCTGAGTGACCCTGGGACTTCACCCCCTAACCTAAAGAGTGACAACCACATATGGAGAGAACCTTGAGGGAGCCTGGTTGGCACCTAATGGCCCACAAGCTTGAAGGTGGTCATCACAGCTAAGGGATGACCCTTGCCTTAAAGAATGACAATGGGGAGTCTGGAGGTCTTCCCAGTAATTTCTCAGCAGAAACAAAGTTCCTTGTGGAGTACCTTGTGGAGTACCTGTGGAGTACCCAGTGGGCCTGTGTAACCTCCATCCCATCTTCAGAACAACCCAAGAAGGTCTGACCCCATTTTCCCAAGGGAAGACTGAGACTTGCAGGAGCAAGCAGTTGATTGGCTCAAGGTCACACAGCTAGGAAGTGACTGGCCCAGGATGTGGACCCACAGGGTCAAGAACGTCCCCCTCAGCCACACAGTCAGCACTCGCAGGAAAGGAGCAGTGGCGCATGGATTGTGTTAAGCTTTGCTAAGCTTCATAACCTCCCTGTGCTGGTTATTTTGGTCTCTCCACTGCCTGTGTCCCCACTGTGATTAGCTGAGAATAAAAAATTCTCAAGCAAGAGGAGCCCATCTGCTTGTCATTAAGAGGCAGCAAAAAGAGAAATCTCCAGATCTGTGGGGCTGAGTGGGGAGCTGGAGAATCAGGCCAGGGAAGCTGCACCCCAGAGCCTCCCGCCAGGAGCCCAAAGACCCAGAGAACGAAATCTGTGTGCACAGCAGTCTGGGTGGGGGTCGGGGGATGCATCTTGTGAATATTAGCCTATGAAAAGAGCCACTGGTCTTTGTACAGAGAAAGTGAGATTCTCTGGATTTTGACAATATTATTTCCCAAAAAGGATGTCAATGGTTGTTTTAATCATGGGTGCAGATGCTCTGAGGCTGGGCCCAGAGCAGCCACACTCAGGGTACCCCCGTTTCTCTGACTGCTTGTGTCTACTCCTCACCTGGTCTTGCTTTAGTTGATGTGACCCCAGATGGCCTCAGGAGGCAGGCTTGGCTCCTGATTACAAATCTACATGTTGGAACACTTTGCTATAGCCACCCCGCCTCAGCCCAGGCTAATCTCTGGTGCTTCTGCTATGTAGAAGACATTGGTGCTATGTCCTTCCTCCAAGCTGCCCCTAACGGGGCTCATTAGTTGGTGACAATCAGCATCTGGACTCCAGGAAGGAACAGCTGTGAGGATGCAGAGGCTTGGGGTTGGGGGCTACCTGATAATGGATGGTTACTTCCTTCCCATGAAGCCCGAGCCCAGAATTCAGCCCCCAGTCACCCAAGCTTGGCTCCTGTCTTGGGACTTGTCTGGGTCCTAGAAACCGCCCTGGGAACAGTGTTAGCTGCAGCAGAGCTAAGCCAGGGGTCTTCCTCATGACTCTGGCCTCACCTGGAGCATGCAGACTCAGAAAAACACAGAGGGAAGTGCAGAGATAAAGGGATAGGGCACACACTGGGGGAGCAAAGCCTGGAAATAGTGGTAGCTCCATGGGAAGGCCCCACTCCCCCACCAAACAACCTCCTCTGGTTAACACAGCAGCCCTAGGGGCACAGCGCTGCTGGACAGCACTAAGCTGTCAGGACTCTAAACCCTGACTGCGACTTGCATTTTTGTCTGACTCTGCTCTTTTTCCAATGCCCTCTAAACACTTGCAAGAGGCAAGTGGTGAGTTGGAAGGAGAACTTGAGGACCTCACAGGAACGAATCTGAATCCCAGGTCCACATCTTCAGAGATGTGACTTTCCCTGCAGGGCTCCTCCCATGGGTGAGAGAGATCATACACACCCACAGGCACTGGATACCAGAGCATGGCTTGTCATGTGAGTCCTGAACACACCTGGGCTTCTGCCTGGCTGTCACCGTAGCTGCAGCACTGGACAAAGAGCCATCTCTGCTGCTGTTGCCCCACCCATTGCTATCTCTTCCAGGAAGCAGCCTCTGATTTCCAAGCCGAGTAAGACATTCATTGCACATGGAAATAAAATCATGCTGTGCCCCTAGTCAAAACCACAACATTGTCTAGAGAACACGACATCATCTACTTGGTGAGAACAGTAAGGCCCTTCATGACTTAACCTTTGCCCCTCAGCCTCCTCCCAAACCCCACCCTCTTGTCACCTTCTAACTGCACCCATCTACTGCAGTTTCCTGAGTATAGCCACCTCCCTCTTCCTTCCATACTGCTGGGGTTACACCATCAAATTTAGGCAACTGAGTCAACTTGCACTTGGATTTCTGGGACATGAGGCATGCAAAGTGCAAGCTATTCTTCTCTCATCACAGTCGGAGGTCAGGGAAACAGGCAACCCTCCCCGGGGCGGATTCAACTCAAGCCCTCTGCCATTACTCCATGCAGGGTGCTGGCTAAGAGTGTGGCCCTTGAATGGACTCAGATCTGACCCAACCCTGACTTGTCACTCCCCAGCAATGACTTGTCACTCAGTAGCAATATGCTCATAGCTATGTTTCCAAATCCCCATTTATTCTTCTAGGGAATGGAAATGGCAATAAAAACCCCAAAGTGTTATGGCGAGGAATGTCTGGCCTATAACAGATACTCAGTTGATGCCTACTATTGTTAGAATTTAGAGAAGTGACAGGCAATGGTTTCTCTAAAATACACTGGACTTTAGCAAGCATTTCACTGGGTTTTATGCACTGTTTGAAGATACTATCCAAGCACCTTGGACACATCTCTCGCTCAACATTAAGGGGCCGGTGCCGTGGCTCACTTGGTTAATCCACCGCCTGTGGTGCCAGCATCCCATATGGGTGCCAGGTTCTAGTCCTGGTTGCTCCTCTTCCAGTCCAGCTCTCTTCTGTGGCTTGGGAGGGCAGTGAAGGGTGGCCCAAGTGCTTAGGCCCCTGCACCCACATGGGAGACCGGGAAGAAGCACCTGGCTCCTGGCTTCAGATCGGCGCAGTGCCGGCCGTAGCGGCCATTTGGGGACTGAACCAATGGAAGGAAGACCTTTCTGTCTCTCTCTCACTGTCTATCTCTACCTGTCAAATTAAAAAAAAATAAATAAATAAGTCAAGGGAATAGGCATTTAGCAGAGTGGTTAAGATGCTGGTTGGAATGTCCACATCCCATTTCAGAGTTCCTGGGATCCAGTCCTGGTTCTGCTTCTGATTCCAGGTTCCTGCTAATACGCACACTTACCCTGGTAAGCAGCAGGTGATGGCTTCAGTACTTGGGTCCCTGCCACCCATGTGGGAAACCTGGACTGAGTTTCTGGCTCCCAGCTTCTATTGGCCTGGCCCAGTCCTGGCTCTTGCTCTCTCTCTCTCTCTCTCAATGAATTAAATGAATTTAAAATGTTTTTTAAAAGTCAAGATATGTCTCCACTCTCATCCTTTCTTTGGAGTCCTCTTAGCAAAAATCACAGTTTGGTAAGAGAGTTCTTGGAGGGGACCATTTCTGCATCTCAGGACCAAGTTCAAGAATTCAGCTTCTGCACCCTGGACTCCTCTTATTCTGTGATGTGTTGATTACAGATTGGGAAGATCCAAGAATCTGGAAGCAGAGGACCTGGATTCTAATCCTAACTAATGATTACTAGCTGTGTGATCTTGGCTAAGTCACTTGGCCCCTCTGAGCCTTAGTATCCTCGTCTGTAAAATGAGGGTTCCTGCCCCACAAATCAGCCAATGAGAAGGAAGTTGTTGTGGAAAGTAAAAAGTATGGCTCAGGCCTAAAGCTCCTGAATTTGCTTGTTTTTCATCTTGGCCTATTTTGCTACAGATTAAAAATCTCATCTTCTACCTCAAAATGCAAAAAAAAAAAATCTGAAAAACACAATTTTTTTGGTACTCATTTGGCTGCAAAACTTGACCTGAATTGATGTTTAAGTCTGTTTATAGACTTTATCCCACTTAGGGTGAATATTCATGTTTCACTGCAGAAATAACATGCTTGCTTTGAGAAGGCTGCGCCCACTATGTCCTGGGAGTTTGGCCTCATGTGCTTTGCCTAAGAAGCTATGGAGTAGGAGCATATCCAAAGCTGTAGTCATCTGTGTATGACTAGCATGGTTTTTGTCACATCCCATATCACCTATTTTATTTGCTCTACACATTTTAATTGCATATATTTCTTACTTTTTTCAAATGAACAGTTTTTGAAATGCACAGGAAAATAAACAAGTATACATTAAAATGTTTGCGTATCGTGGTGGAACATACCCTACATTTTAAGCTCCAGTGATTTCAACAGGCCAACTCCTCAACAGCCAGAACACAAGGAACCAGGGTGGCAACTGTGAGGTTTGGCCTTGTTTTTGAAGTGATCAGCTATCCTCAGCACTCAGCAGCACACTTCCACCCACCACAGGTGGGCTCCTGCTGGGAGCAGACTCCGAACACAATACCCCCGGCTGGCAAAACCACAGAACAGTCAGTCTCAGAGGCAGCAGATGAATCTCCACTCCCTTCACAGGCATTCTTATTCACTCTCACCTCCACAGACAGGCTAAGTGTTATTAGCATCATTCATAACAAAATCCAGGCCCACACAAGTTGAGAGCTGGGCCCAAGACCTCACAAACTGCAGGCAGAACTAAGAGTAAATTCAGGTCCCTGCAGCTGATCCAAGATGTTCTCAGCCACAGTCTTGGCTGCTCAGAGCACTGCTCCTACCTCTTTCTGCCTGTAGTTTATACATTAATACAATCATCCCTTGAACCTGCAAGGGACTGATTCCAGGACACCCCACAGATGTCAAAATCTGCAGGTGCTCAAGTCCCTCCCATAAAATGCTGTAGTATTTGCTTATCACTTATCACACCTCCCAGATGTCTTACATCACTGTGAGATGATTTATGATATCTAAGATAACAAAAATGATGGGTAAATAGCTATTTCACATTGTTGACAGAATAATGACAAGAAGAAGAGTGCATATGTTTGGTATTTTTGGAATATTTTTAATCCTCTCTTGTTGAACCCATGGATTTGGAACCTGCAGACACAGAATGCCAACTGTGTTCACAGAAACTGCTGAAAACTTGGCTTTTCACAAGACAAGGCTGCTCTCAGACCAGCCCATCCCCCTGTGGCTTAGCCAGTTCTCTGTTAAAAGGCTCTGTAATGGTTGAACGGGTCTAACAAAGCTTCAGAGTTTTGCAAATCTTCAAATGAACCAAGAACAATTTCTAACTGTCTTAGCATGTTTCCCAAAGGGGAAAAATTGATGGAAACAAGGTAAGGTCCAGATAACTCATAATCCAGACTTTTGGGTAAACTTTAAAAAAAAAAATCGGGACAGGTAAGTAAGGAAAACCCAGAGGTCTCATGTGTTCTCTTTTTTCCACCAGAATTAATAATGTTCCCCAACTTGTCATGTGATTAATATTTAGTGCCCTTGCCTATTTTTCTGCTCAACTATTGTCATTTTTATTCTTTATTTGTTGAACTCTTTATTTAGTGGAACACTAAGTCTTGACTACAATATAAATTAAAAATATGTTATCTCAAAAAATAAATAAAATATTAAGTTAAAAAAATAGCTAATGTTCCCAGTTTTCTTGCTTCCTTCTCCCCGTGTGTGAGGTCAAGAAAAGAAAATTACGCTGGGGGCCGGAAGACCTGGATCCTAAATTTGACCTTGGTGCTGCCTAGTCATGTGCCCCAGGACTCCGCTGTTATCCTTAAAGTACTGAGGCAAGCCCTAAGGAGCTGATCTGTGGGGTAGTGCTGAAATTTAGATGCTGGGGTCAAGCAGACTTAGGTTTTGTTGTTCTTGTTGCTGTTTTAAGATATATTTATTTAAATATTTGAAAGGTAGAATTACAGAGAAAGGGAGAGACACAGACAGAAAGATCTTCCATCTGCTGATTCACTGCCTAGAATGTGGCAACACCTGGGGCTGGGCCAGGCTGAAATCAGGAGCCAGGAGCTTCATCCAGGTCTCCCATGTGGGAGCAGGGGCCCAATCACTTGGACCATCTTCCACTCCTTTCCCATGTGCATTAACAGGAAGCTGGATCAGAAGTGGAGCAGCCAGGACTTGAACCAGTGCCTATAATGGATGCTGGTGTCATAGGCAGTGGCTTTACCTGTTAGACCATAATGCCAGCCTCCAGACTTAGGTTTGAATCCTAGGTCTGTCTTTTTTTTTCTTTTTAAAGATTTTATTTTTTTCTTTTTAAAGATTTTATTTTATTCATTTGAAAGACAGAGAGTTACAGAGAAAGGTAGAGACAGAGAGAGAGGTCTTCCAACCGCTGGTTCACTCCACAGATGGCTGCAATGGCCAGTCCGAAGCCAGGAGCCAGGAGCTTCTTCTAGGTATCCCACCCAGGTGCAGGGTCCCAAGGACTTGGGCCATCTTCTACTGCTATCCCAAGCCATAGCAGAGAGTTGGATCAGAAGAACAGCAGCCAGGACTAGAACCAGCACCCATATGGGATGCCGGCGCCTCAGGCCATGGCTTTAACCCGCTGCACCACAGCGCCGGCCCCCTAGGTTTTTTGACTAATGTGTTAAATTTCCCTAAGCCCATTTTTCCTTATCTGTAAAGTCTACCTCACCAAAGTTGTTGATGAAGGTGAAAGGACAAAAGAAATGCAAACTCTGAGTCCTGCCCTGGTACAAAGTAGGAGATAAATAAATGGTAGCTGTGGTTACTGTCGGTCCAGATAGACTGGGCCTCTGGGCTGGGCTGTGTGAACGCATGTAATCAACAGCCTCTGCCTTCCATGCTTAGGGATTTATCGCCCAGAACAGAATGACTGAGAAAGCATAATGCCGCTGACAGATAAGCTCATCACAATTCAATCCAAAGACCTGAATTTTCCTAGCTTTGAAGAGCTATTCAGAGTGGCTTGAGAAACCAGCAACTAGCATAACTTTAAATACGGCTAGCTCATGACATCAGTAGAAAAGAGTGGAAATGGGAATAAGTAACATCAACAAATAATTATGATGTTGGTTTGCTCAACCTCCAGGACAGAACTTTTTAATTAAACGAGTGTGTTCTCCTGACTTGAGTTTCACCTGAAGAACTTCCCTGGTTCCTCCTTTATGAAGGGGAATAGCTCATAGTCAGACAGCAAGAGGCAGAAGGATACGCAACAGACTCTGGAAAGTATTTTATAAAATGCTGCCAGCTGACCAATTGCATCATTGCGACCTGTAGGTGTCGGTTAGAATGCAGATTCCCCAGCCCTAAATGAGTAAGACTGTCTAGGGGTTGGGGGTTGAAAATAGGCATCTTTAGCAGGTACCCTTAATGAAACCAAAATTTTGAAAACCATTGCTGTTAGGCCACATTATAATCATGCAATAAATCCCACTTATATGTATCATCTCAGTACGATGTCACTCTATCTTCAGTAGAAATTTATGGTCCAAGCGGAGCAAAAGACAAGCAAGCTATTCTAGCAATTGTACAGTAAGATCAGAGAGGCAGATACAAAGTAGACTGAAGTCCCCAGGCAAGGGTGATCAGCCAGCACAGGGACCCAGAAGGACAGCTGTCGAGCAGGTCTTCCCCAAGTGGAAGCTGCAGTTTCACAGCCCCAGGTGGCAGAGGGGGTAGAGTGTAGGAACTAGTGGATGTAGGGGAAAGGGGAACATAAGCAGAGAGAGTAACCTGGACAATCAGGGAGAAGTGAGAGACCTTGGCTCCCGGGAGCAGCTGTGATGATTCTCATGTGGCTGGAAGTCGGAGAGTGAGATTTGGAGGGATAACAGAAACATTTCTTCTCAGCTGTGCAGGATTATAAAATATACTTTCCTTCCTCAAAGAAGGAAAAAGCAGTGTCGGGGACTGACATTAAAGAAGCTTAAACAAATCTCTAAGCTCGACTATGTCTTAGGGCTTTTTCACTTCCTGATTTTAAGACTTACTTGTGTCCCGTTCTGAATCCCAAGTAGATGCTAAACATAGCCCACTCCATGAGGTCGCTCCACTTCCCCTGCCATAACAGTCCTTTTAACGGTGATTTGTGTTCAGATTGTGACGGAGGTAGTTTAGCTCATTTTGGCCAAGTCAAAGATTTACTTTTCCATAGAAAGTTTTCCATTCTTATCCTCCTGAGATATTTTAGTTTCGTGATCATGGACCAACTCTTAGTTAGCTGTATCTCTCTTATCTATTGCTGAGTAACCAACGTCCCAAAATTCAATGGTTTAAAACAACCACCTTTGTCTTTTCTCACTACCTGGGATCCAGACTGGGATTAGCTGGACAAGGCTTCTGCTGACTCTGCCTGTTGGAGGTTGCCTGCTGGCTGCATTCAGCTGCAGGCTGGCTGGGGCTGGGCTCAGCTGAGAGCTGAGCTTTCCCAGGCTTCTCTGCATAGTCCCTCCAGCAGCATGGTTAGAATTCTTTTATGGCAGTGCAAGGCACCCCAAAGCAACAAGGCAGAAGCTGCCAGTACTTCTTAAAGCCCAGAATTAAATAAATTAAATTAAATTAATCTGTTGAAGTAAGCCATAAGTCCAGACAGGATTCATGGGAAGGGAGTTAATACAAGGGTTTGAAAACCAACTGTCATGGTTTATTGGGGCTACCAATGAAATAAACTGCAGCCATTTTCTCTGATTCCTGATGGCTCACAACCTTCCCACATGTAAAAACAAAAACAATTCTTGCCCTTCCCCAAGATCCCTCAGGGCCTCATCCTGTGACAGCAGCCTTGAGTCCCAGGCTCAAGGTCCAAGATCTTTCATCTAAATCAGTGCAGGTGTAGATGAGGCTCCTCAGGCATATGTCCTCTAAATCTGAAGACCTGAGACCCACAGAGACGAACTGCCTCTCCCCATATGCCAATGAGACAAGCACAAGAACAACACAGTAGACACTCCCATCAAAGAGAAGGGAAGGCACGTGGTAATGGCGAGTCCACAGCAACTTGGAAACCCAGCCACCCACATTATCACCACCTCCGCCCCTGCTTTCAGGGCAGATACGTCCCCAGAGGTGGTTCTCCAAGGTTCTTGGCTCTGCCTTCTGAATATTCCTCTTTTTACATGAGAAACGGCTCATATCTACAGCAGAATAGCTTTCTCATCCTATTTCTTGCCCTTAGAAGGAGAAAGTCCTGAGGTTTCTTTCCCTTTTGAACCATCTGTCTCTTTTAGTCCACCTTTTTGTGCTTCTGCTAATATAGTACTCTTTAAAATTACGTAGGAGCCCTATAAATCTTCTGAGGTTTCCTTCCACTAGACATGAGCTGTACCCACAAGTCCCTTCTTGCTAGGCCCCTCCACTTTGGCTGTCAGAGTACTATGGGAAGATTCCATTTAGATTGTTAGAAACACTTTTGCCTATCTGATAGGTTCTGGAAGGTTCTGCTTTGAATTTTTCAGGGGTCTAACCGAAGGGTCTATTTTTCCTTTTAAACATTTATTTATTGGTGTGGGCGCTGTGGCATAGTAGGTAAAGCCGCCACCTACAGTGTTGGCATCCCACATGGTGCTGGTTCAAGTGCCGGCTGCTCCACTTCCAATCCAGCTCTCTGCTATGGCCTGGGAAAGCAGTTGAAGATGGCCCAAGTCCTTGGACTCCTGTACCCACATGGAAAGACTTGGAGGAAGCTCCTGGCTCCTGGCTTCAGATCAGCGCAGCTCTGGCCATTGTGGCCAATTAGGGAGTGAACCAGTGGATGGAAGATCTCTCTCTCTCTCTCTCGCCTTCTCTCTCTCTGTAACTCTGACTTTCAAATAAATAAATAAATCTTTTTTCATTAAAGGCAGATTTATGGAGAGAGAGGGAGGGAAAGAGAGAGAGAGATCTTCTATTCACTCCCCCAAATGGCTGCAATGGTCAGGTCTGGGCCAGGTGGAAGCCAGGAGCATGGAACTCCATCCAGGCCCTCCACATAGGTTGTGGGGGCCCAAGCACCTCGGCCATCTTCTGCTGCTTTCCCAGGTAGGGGGCTAGATCAGAATAGAACTGCTGGGACTCGAATCAATATTCATATGGGATGTTGCAGGTGGTGGCTTAACTTGCTGTGCCTTAATGCTGGCCCCAAACAAAGGGTACTCTAGCCCATCCTTAACTTGATCTCAATCCAGACAACCTATTTCATGGGCAGTACCTGAATTTGACCTTTTCTCCAAGACCATTTGGGAAACATTTTGCAGACGAGAAACACTAGGAATGAGAATGGATTTTATTTTCCAACTCAGCGAGTCCTGGGTTGGAAAGTTTTCCTGCAGTGACACTTTCATTTTTGAGCCTTCTCTGTTTGTGCCTTGTCATATGCAGCTTAAAAAAAATCCAGTAGGCACTTTCAACATTATCTAGAAATAGTCTCTTGGTCAGATGTTTAGTTCTTTAGACACATTTTCCATCTTCCACAGTCCACATGTTGCCACACTTTCAACCCCTACATGGCACAGGTTGTCTTGTCTCCAGATTCCAATACTAATTGCTCATGGCCCTTCCAGGATGCCCTGACAGACTGCTCGCTCCTCCTCCAGTTTCTACCCCGTGCCAAAAGCCAAAGCCACATTCCTCATGTTTTTGGGCTGGTAGTAACCCCCTAACTTCCAAGCACTCACTTCTGTTTTGGTTAGCTATTGCCACACAACAAACCACTCCCCATCCCCCAACTTAGCGACATAAGAATGACAGTCGTTTGGTTTTTTCATAATCCTTCAATCTGGTTTGGTGTTCAGTGGAGCAGCTCTGCTGGTCTTTGCAGTGATCACTCATGTGGCTTCACTAAACTACAGGTCAGCTGGATCTGGGTTCATCTACTGCTCTCTCTCTCGCTCTCTTCCATGTAGTCTCTCACGTGGCAACTAAACTTCGTAGATGATAGGTTAAGATTCCCATAAGCAGTAACAGAAGTCATTTGGCCTTCTTAAGACTGAGGCCTGATGGCATAGCACCTCTTCTGCCATGATTCACAAAATAAAGCAAAGCCACAGTCAGCCCACATTCAATATAGGCACCTGTTTGAGGCCCAGCTGCTCCACTTCTGATCCAGCTTCCTGCCAATGAGCCTGGGAAGGCAGCAGAAGATGGCCCAAGTGCTTGGACCTCTGCACCCATGCGGGACATCCAGATGAAGCTCCCGGCTCTTGGCTTGGGCCTGGCCCAATCCCAGCTGTGGCAGCCATTTGGGTATTGAACCAGTGGAAGACAAACCTCTCTATCTCTGCCGTTCCCCCTCCCTCTCTCTATAACTCTAACTTTCAAGTAAATAAAACGAATCTTTTAAAAAAGTTCTATAACCTAATAACTAATATTAGAAACACGCCAAGTAAAAAAAAAAATGGTGCAATGTTATAGTCACAACGATTTCTTACAGAATGGTCTGCATCCATCAAAGCATGTTCATTGGCTGCTTAGGAAAACTCACAGTCAAAATGGAAAGATGGTAGAACCTGCCTCCCAGGATGAAGTAAGGAGATGCGTGTGGAGTGTCAGAATAGTGCCCAGGATGGGGGCTGGCACTGTGAGACAGTGAATTAAGCAGGTACTTGTGACACTGGCAGCCCATATCAGAGAGCTGGTTCAAGTCCTAGCTGTCCTACTTCCAACCCACTTCCCTCACTAATACACCTGGGAAAGCAATGGAAGATGGCCCAAGTAGCTGGGCCCCTGCAACCCACATGGGATAGCAAGAGGAAGTTCCAGGTTATTGCGACCATTTGGAGAGTGAACCAGAAGAAATATCTCTCTCTCTCTCTCTCTCTCTCTCTCTCTGTAACTCTGCCTCTCAAATAAATAAATAAATCTTAAAAAAAAAAAAAAAAGAATAAGCAGAAGTTTGTGAGGTAGGCAAGAAAAGCTACTCCAGGTAGTAAGAATCTCAGTGAGGGGCTGGTGTGTGGCACAGTGGATAAAGCTGTCACCTGCAATGCCGCCATCCCTTAAGGATGCCAGTTTGAGTCTGAGCTGCTCCACTTCTGATCCAACTCCCTGCTAATGGCCTGGGAAAGCAACAGACGATGGGTCAACTCTCTGGGCCCCTGCCATCCATGTGAGAGACTCGGATGAAGGTCCTGGCTTTGGCTTACCCAATCAGCAGGTATCTCTCCCTCTCTCTCTCTCTGTAGCTCTTTCAAATAAATAAATAAATAAATACTTTTCTGAATCTCAATAAGGAGGCATGGGGCAAAGACGATGGCATCTTGGGACAACTACAAAAGGACTCACAAAACCTGAACAAGAGCAATAAAATTTGAGGGAATCAGGAGCTGAGGGAAGCTTGAATGCAGCAGGCAGAAACCATATCATGGAGGACCTCTCATAATTTCGGGTTTGAACATTATCTTATAAGGCTACCTTCTTAAATTGGCACATGGTGGGTGTGCCAGGGAGCATAAGAAGCTATAGTGGGCCAGCATCGTGGTTCAAGTTAAGCTGCCATTTGCCATGCCGACATTCCATACTATGTGAGTGCAGGTTTGAGTTCCAAGTCTGCTCTGCTTCCAATCCAGTGCCCTGCTAATGTGCCTGAGAAAGAAGATGGTGGCCTGAGTGCACATGGGAGATCCACATGGAGTTCTAAGCTAAAGGCTCTAGCCTGCCACAGCCCCAAGCTATTGTGGCCAGTTAGGCAATAAATCAGTGGATGGAAGAGTCTCTCTCTGTCTCTCTCTCTCTCTCTCTGGCTCCCTATTTGTCACTCTTTCGAATAAATAAGTAAATAAACTTTTTTTTACAAAAAAAATAATTTCTAGAAAACACAGAGTACATTTTTTGCATGTACATTCTACTCCAAGGTTTTTGGAAGATTCTTTTTTTAATAACACACACTGGTTCTAATATTCTCTGACCTCAAGTTCCTGAAAAGAACATGAAGAGGAGGACAGGGTCTGAGACACAAAGAGACTCTCTCTTGCATGTGCTCCCTGGATGCAGCCAATGCGGCACACAGGTCTTCTGCGGGCATTCCAGGGAACACACTGGGATCCCACAATGCACCATGAAATTCCACCATGCCGCACGCTCTTCACCCTCTAATATTAGCTGTCCCTCCTCCTCTAATATTAAGCCAAGGATAGATGCCCTGGTCTGACCCCACTGTATGCCATATTTAGTTGCAAGTTCCTTAAAGACAGATACCACATTTTATCCTCTTTATAGTCCTCCCTGCAACATCTTTCCATCTTCACAGCTCTTTGGGGCTCTAAGTCCCTCTCCTAATTTGGCCCCACCTACTGAGTCATTCTCCTCCTTGACTTCACTTCAATCCACACCTAAATTCCTCCCATTCCTTTCATCAGCGGAGAAAAGAGGCTCTTTTCTCTTCTGAACTGCCACTCCTCCCACCCTCAGCCTGAGTTTCAGAGTCAAACCAAGCATTCTGTTTGCAGACTGGATGTGTGAGGCTGCCACATATCTGGGGTTAGGCACTGTGCCCTTTGCTCAGTCTGTCATCACATCTTGGGTACCACTTCTATTGATGGTTCTCCCCAGTTTGAGGAGTACTTGAATTTTAGGGCTTGGAGGTTGAGCCATGCAAGATAATCTTCCTTATAGTTTTCATTTAAACTATTTCTTGGACAAAAACACTGCTCTGATCCTCACATGGGCTCTCGCACCTCTTTTTACATCCTTATGACATAGGAGTTAATATGCCTGCCTCACAGATTAGAAAGCCAAACTCAGAAAAGTTAATTAACTTGCTCAGTGTTACTAAGCAGTAGAGTCACGATTCAAATTCAGACCTGTTGGCCCCAAAGCCAGAGCTCTTACCATTTGTCTACACCACCAGCTTCAGTATTTTCTTTTCTCTCTTCTACAACCACATCCTCTGCACCCATCTATCTATTTTTTATCTCAATCGAAGACCCCTGGCTTTTATTCTTTAAAAAAAATTTTATTTTATTTATTTGAAAGGCAGAGTAACAGAGAGAGACAGAGAGACAGAGACAGAATGAGATTTTCCATTCACTGGTTTACTCCCCAGATGGTCACAACGGCTGAGACTGAGCCAAGCTAAAGCCAAAAGCCAGAAATTCCACACAGGTCTCCCACATGAGTGGCAGGGGCCTACTGCCTGGGCCATCTTCCACTGCTTCCCCAGGCACATAGAGCTGAATCGGAAGCAGAGAAGATGGGACACTGGCATTGCATGTGGCGGCTTAATCCGCAGTGCTACAACACGGGCCCCAACTCTCACTTCACAGCTTTATCTTGCCATCATAAACCCTGTCTGATCTAGCCTAGAAGCTCTTCCTTCTCTCCCAAAGGCAGGTTCAACATGATTAGTATGAAAAATACAACCATAATTTTATCCTGGAAGGTCCTACATTATATAGTGATTAAATAATGATTTCAGATTCCATAGTTACACTTTATATCTGGTATCTATGGCTGCATCCCAACAAAACTATTCAAAATAACCCTCGAATTGCTTTCAGAAGAGGAGAAAATTTTTATTCCTGAATGTTAGATGCCATTGCTTTCTGTCCTTATCTGTATAATGGGAACACCTTCTGCTTGCTACCTTAGCAGGTGGGTTGTGAAGCTGAACTGAAATCCTTTAAGATGGTTTGTGACCACATCAGACTAGATGCATACAGGGGACGGTCACCATCACAGTCTCTCCTGGGCCCAGCAGTTCTGAAGATGGCCTAACATCCAGAACACCCACTGGGGTTGAGTAATAGAAGCAACAATCCAGTCTTTATTTTCAGACTGAAGGATGTAATTTACTGATGGAATGAATCAAAGTTTTAAAATTACTCTGTGTGTGTGTGCTTCTTTTACTTCTAACATCTTTCTTATTTTTCTACCATTTCTTTGTTAACGTCTGGTCTTTCTTTTGGGCTCTGACTACAAAGTTTCTGTTTTTCTTTCATTTTTCACTTGTAATACCACTTCTGTGGTGTCCAGATGCTACGAATTTCTAGATCTATTTTTCTTTCGATAGATTCAGTGTAATTTTGAAAATCTACTGAAAAATAAACCCCAGAGGACAGAGAAAGGTGGGATGTTTTTATATCAATTAAAACCTATTACTGGAACTGCTATATGGGGTTAATAAAAAGACTTTTGGGGGCTGGCGCTGTGGCTCACTTGGTTAGTCCTCCACCACCTGCGGTGCTGGCATCCCACATGGGCGCCAGGTTCGGGTCCCAGTTGCTCTTCTTTCAGTCCAGCTCTCTGCTGTGGCCCGGGAGGGCAGTGGAGGATGGCCCAGGTGCTTGGGCCCCTGCACACACATGGGAGACCAGAAGGAAGCACCTGGCTCCTGGCTTCCGATTGGTGCAGTGCTGGCCATTTGGGGGGTGAACCAATGGAAGGAAGACCTTTCTCTCTCTCTCTCTCTCTCTCACTATCTGTAACTCTGTCAAATAAATAAATAAAAAATCTTTAAAAAATTACTTGGAACAAAAATAACCAGGCTACACTGTAAAATCTCCAAAGAGAAAAAAAATAAAAATGTTATCACACTCCCATTATCCCTCAACACTTTCCTTTTTCTTTTCAAGTATTTTATCACCAATGGAGAAGAGTCCTAAAGTCCAGCTTCAGAACAACCGCTTACAGAGCACCTTCTCTACACCCAGCATCTGACAGGGCACTATTCACATAAAGTCTCAACCCTCACAACCCTGAAGGAGAGGTATTACCTATAAACCAGGACATACAGAGAGCTCAGCGAGCGTGTAGGGTCCACCACTAGGAGTGATTAGCCTAGACCTGTCGGACTTGAAATGACAGATACTATTAACGTGGCTTCAGGAAAGCAGAAAACTTGAGCTGTGAAAGTTTATCTTCCTATACTGACTGATTGCTCAGTTCACAGCTGCAAGTATTCCCCTTCAGAGGCGGAAGACTTGAAAAAAGCAGTGTATATTAGTAATAGTTTCATCATTTATCGAATCATTTATTTATTTATTTATGAACTTACAACTGTAGTGGAGTTTTCAGAACTTCAAAATTGATACTCTTTAAAAAAAATTTACTCCCCATGCAGGACCTCTGTCCTCAATGAGTTGTATTATGAGAATTAACTGTAAAATTTGTTCTCAAACAGTTGTGTGTGTGTGTGTGTGTGTGTGTGCAAATTGTTGAAATCTTTACTTAGTATAGAGTTGGTCTTCCGTGTATAAAGTTAATTGAAAATGAATCTTAATGGAGAATGGGACAGGGAATGGGAGAGAGAGGAGGAGGTGGGGTGGGAGTGGGGATAGGAGGGTGGGTATGTTGGGAAGAACCAGTATATTCCTAAAGTTGTACTTATGAAATTTGTACTCATTAAATAAAAGGTTTCTTTGGGGAAAAATTGCATAGGAAAAGAGATCATTTATAATAGGGTATTGCAAAATACTAAGGACACAACAAATGAACTGGGAATATGAATTGAGCTCCCTTGCATTCTGGGAGCTCAATGTTGAGGCATAACATAACCAACATTACTCCATAGGGAGTCAGGGGATCACGGAGAATTTAATTCACTAATTTAAACTTAACCAACATCTGGTCTCCTATGACTGCTCTCTATATTTCCACTTATACTTTTCCTGAATTGGAATTTTTTCCAGTATGATGAATTATATAAAGCCAAAAAGTATAACATAATGCATTACAAGAACTTGAGTGTGACATTGTGAACTGTAAGGAACCTGATGAGGACCTAAAGACTGGCAATCTTTCTGATTTCATAAGACCCTATGGGAAGGGATTGGATCTCGGGATTCTGTTGGCTCACCCCCCTCCTAACCTGATTCATTGCTAGACACCAAACATACAATGTAGGAATGGGTACAGAAAATATTTGTTCTCGGTTGCATTTTGAGTTTCTAAAGTTTGCAGAGACAAAGAGAAAGGCTGAATCTTAGTCAAACCACTTATTAGCTTCTGAGTGGGAGGAATATTACAGGAAGATATAATTATAAAGCCTGAATGTATCCAGGATCTAGCCTAGAGCTTTCAGCCTGTTTATAAAACATGCCAAATATCAGATGGCATTTAAAGGGGAATGTGTTAATAGCAGATAGGCAAAACACTGGCTTGCAATTTCTAGAGGAAAACTAAAGGATTTGGAATAAGTTTTTGGCAGAGTTGTTTCACACCATACTTTTTCTCAGAAAATCTTACCTGCTCAGAAATAGAAGTGACTTGAAATAAATGAGGAAAATTTTATTTTAAGCACCTTCAGCATTGTCCTTCTTAAAAAAAATCTTTCATTTTCTACCCAAGAAAATAAAAATAGCAAAACGTGGTACCAACTATCAGAATGCTTACTCTGTGAATTTACAAAGTCCTAAATTATCCACTTCTCTTTTCAACTGTTTAACATAATATCACCCTAGATTCTAAGATTTGAATAAGAAAATAAAGAGCCTAAATTTGCAATCAGAAAATCTGCATTTAAACAAAGGTCTAGCTAATTAAATAGCTGTTCACTCTTGCAAACTGTAATACTGAAGGCTCTATAACCCTCACCTATTTTATTATAAAAATGTTATTAAGATATTCCCGTGGAGGGGGATGTCTGGTACAGCATCCAAGATACTGCCTGGGATGCCTGAATCCAGTATCAGTCTCTAGGTTTCAGTCCTGGCTCTCCTTCTGACTCAGCTTCCTACCAGTGAGCACTCTGGGGGGCAACAGATGGTGGCCTAAGTACTTGGGTCTGTGTCACCCATACAGGAGACCTGGAATGAGTTCCAGGCTCCAAACCCGCCTGGCTCAGCCCAGACTGTTGCAAGCATTTGGAGAATGAGCCAGCAGAAGGAAGATTGATTTCGCTCTCTCTTTCCCTTTCAAATAAATAAAATTAATTAAATTTAGAAAAAGATATTCTGATGACTCATCAATAACTGCTGTTTGCTTTTTCCTGCTTTGGAGATTATGATCTTAAGTGCTTTGGAATATACCTACTTTACCCCACCAGTAAGTGATACACCTTCAGTGTTAAGTTTTTCCCCTTTACCTTTAATCATTTTAACATCATGGAAAAACTCAACACCTATTGTACAGTGTGCAAGGTCTGTGACAGTTGCAAAGGGAAACAGAAAGGCAAATAAAATCTGATTCCTGTCTTCAAGGGACTTGTGCTGCAAGTGACCACAATACAATAATGGTCTCCAAGGAATAAACCTCCCTATGCCTCTCTCCTTTGCAAGCTGACTTTGTCATTCCTCACATCAAAAAAGGTGACATGATTTTTTTCAATCCCTTTGAATTTGGGCTGATTTGGCTTGTTCTGACCCAGAATCAAGGGAGCTGGGAGTGATATGGTGTAAAGTCTGGAGCCCAGGTGCTATCAGACCTCCTTTAATCATTTGGAATCCAACAGTCAAGTAAAGAAGATACAGTTAAGTCCACAATACAGCTTGATTCACTACAAGCAGATGTTATACAGTAGGTTCCTAGAACTTGTTCATCTTGTATAGCTGAAACTATGTATCTTTTGATCAACACCTCCCTGGTTCCCCCTCTCACCAATCCCTGGTAACCATAAATCATGACTCTATGAGTTTATTTCAGATTCCTGAGTGGGATCATGTATACTACTTGTTCTGGTTTATTTTATGTAGCATGTCTTCCACATTCATCCATTTTGTCTCAAATGGCAGGATTCCATATTTTTAAAAGCTGAATGAGATTCTTTTGCATGTATATGCCACATTTGCTTTATCCTCATCTGTCACTGAACACTTAGATTGTTTCCACATCTTTGCTATTGTGGATAATGCTGTAATGAACATGGGAAATCCTGATTGCAATTCTTTTGGGCATACACCCTAAAGTGTTATTGCTGGATCATATTGTATAATTATTTTTTAATTTTTTGAGGAACCAGCATACTGTTTTCCATAATAGTTGCACCAATTTACATTCCCACCAACAGTGTACAGGAGTTCCCTAAAGGTGAACTAAGCTTAGAGCACTGTATACAGTGGCAGATTCTTGGGTGTATACTTATTGCCAATGACTATATCAAGCTCTAGACATTCACATCTGTAGAGCCATTTTATAATGCCAATCATACTTCAATAAAGGAAATGTGTAGATGAATGGGTGCAGCTGTGTACCAAGAATGCTTTGTTTAGGGGCACTGAAAATAAAAGGATTTAGATTGCAAGATTATGAGAGACCTCGTAGTGAGAGGGCCCAGCATTTCAGTCCATCTGTACCAAAGCCATCTTAAACTCTTTAGCTTCTGCCAAATCATCAGCTGGCTGCAGCCATATGAATGAGCCTGGGCAATACCAGCAGAGGGACTGCTCAATTAATCCACAGAAATATGAGAAATAATAAATTACTGTTTTCAGCCACTAAGCTTAGGGATAATAGATGACTGAGACATCTGATAAGTATTATAATGGACATTTTAAAAATTATTTGGGGGCCAGCGCCGTGGCTCAATAGGCTAATCCTCCACCTAGCGGCGCCGGCACACCGGGTTCTAGTCCTGGTCGGGGCACCAGATTCTGTCCCGGTTGCCCCTCTTCCAGGCCAGCTCTCTGCTGTGGCCAGGGAAGGCAGTGGAGGATGGCCCAAGTGCTAGGGCCCTGCACCCCATGGGAGACCAGGAGAAGCACCTGGCTCCTGCCTTCAGATCGGCGCGGTGTGCCGGCCGCAGCGCGCCAGCCAGCCGTGGCGGCCATTGGAGGGTGAACCAATGGCAAAAAGGAAGACCTCTCTCTGTCTCTCTCTCTCTCACTATCCACTCTGCCTGTCAAAAAAAAAAAAAAAAAAAAAAAAAAAAAAAAAAAAAAAGATTTGGAAATAATGAAATGTTATAAATTACTTCCTGCCCAGGGATGCACAATAAAGAGAATTTAACAGCAGAAATGCTTTTTTTCTTCTTTCAGTTTTTTTTTTTTTTATATTTTATTGCAAAAAATGTAACTGCAAATTTGGTGACTCCTGGTGTATGTAACACCCGTGAAACTATCATCACGATCAAGACAGTGAACGCATCACACCAATCTCCTTGTCACCCCTGTATGATCTGTGTCTCCTCCTTGCCCTTCCATCATCCTGAGGCAATCAGGTATGTTCTCCATCCTGTGGAATGTGCGTCTTTTAGAATTTTATACAGGTGGTATTGTAACAATGTGTACTATTTGTTTGACTTCTGTCAGTACAATTATTTTATAATCCATCCAAGTTGTTGCATGTACCAATGCTTCCTTTTTATTACTAATTTTATTATTAATTTGCATTACCTTGTATGGATAGATGGAGATTAGGAGAGAAAACTTCCCAGGAAGCCCCACGGGAGGAGGGGAACCAGCTTGAACCAGTATGGTGAGTGTTGGCACCTACCCAGAGAGTTCTGAAAACCGGAGCCTCGGACAGCCAGAGCCTATGGCATTTTTGAGGGCTGAGGTAGGGGTGGGAGTAGGGTGGGGGAGGGTGGGAGGACGGATGGCAGCCAGCAATCCGTGGGTGTTGGGCTGGTGAAGGCCCACAGCATGGGTCCAGTTGAGGACCTGGGAAGATGGCGGTTGCTGGTGGTCGCCTGAGGTCCAACTGGAAGCCAATTCAAACCAATCTCTCCAAAGTAAAACCCGTGACCCTTTAGAGAGGATGGACGCCGTTTCAAATCAGGACTACAACCAGGGAAGCCTGTAGGCGTGCACAAAACAGCCCACTGAGATGGGGTGCCTGAACGCACCAGTGGCAGGCAGGTGTTAAGCCAGTGACTGTAGGTGTGATCCAGAGCTAGGAATGGCAGGAACGGCCTGCAGCCCCCACTGACTCAGAGATCCACTGGGAAGTGGCTGGGTAACCACCAGAAACAGAGGGGCACCTGCGCTAGCTGCGAAGACCATGAGGCCTAGGTGGCTACATGAAAAGCTGCAGGGCGTAGCTGGGAATCTTTACCCTAGAAACTCGCCCCACCCTAGAGCACTGACCAGAGCCCCCAGGCTACACCCACCACACACCTCCTGGTACTCACTGAAAGGGCAGACATTCCAGGAAGCCACAGAAGCATAGCCCCCTTCCAAAAAAAAGTCAACAAAAGAAAAAATTAAAAATCAACTCCAAAAATGCTGAAAAATAAGAACTAAAATTCAAATACCAAGAGTAAGGAAGAAACTATGAATCACCCAGAGGAACACAACAATATTTCAATATTAGAATGTGAAGATGAAGAGATCAAGAAAATGTCAAAAATGGAATTGAAAAATTAATCATAGGATTATTAAAAATCAAAAGCAAATCCATGAACTAAAGAAAACTGTACAAGGCATGAACAAAAAAATTTCCCAGGAAATTAAGAATATAAAGAGAAATCAAAATGAAATTTTACAAATAACAGTTCAATGGATCAAATAAAAAATGCAGTGGAAAGTCTTAACAGCAAATTTGATGAGGCAGAAGAAAGAATATCTGAACTAGAAGACAAATATTGGGAAATCTTGAAGTAAGACAAAAAAAAAAAAAAAACAAGAAGAAAATAGAAAACTTAAAAACAGTGTTGGAGACCTATGGGATGCTATCAAGCAACAAAACATATGGGTCTTAGGAGTGCCTGAAGGAGTAGAAAGAAAGGGAATAGAAAGCCTATTTAGTGAAATAATTCAGAAAACTTTCCCAATTTAGAGAAAGGGATGTTCAAATAGAGTAGGCACAAAGAACTCCTAACAGACGTGACCAGAAAAGATCTTCACCATGACATATTGTAGTCACACTCTCCACAATCAAACATAAACAAAAGATTCTAAAATGGGCACAAGAAAAACGCCACATTACTTTCAAAGGATCTCTAATTAGACTCACAGCTGAGTTCTCATCAGAAACCCTTCAGGCTAGAAGGGAATGGTGAGATATATTCCAAGTCTTAAGAGAAAAAAAAAAAAAAAACAAAAAACAAAACACTGTCAACCCAGAACACTGTACCCCACAAAGTGTGCATTTATGAATGAAGGTGAAATAAAGACCTTCCATAAAAAACAGAAATGGAAAGAGAATTTGTTGACTCATCCAGCCCTACAGAAGATGCTTAAGGATGTGCTACACATAAACACAGAAATGGCAGGAACAAGTCATTATTTATCGTTGGTCACCTTGAATGTAAATGGCCTTAATTCTCCAGTTAAAAGATAAAATTGGCTGAATGGATTGAAAAACAAGACCCATCTATTTGCTTATAAGAAACACATCTCACCAACAAAGATATAGGAAGACTGAAAGTGAACAATTGGAAAAAAATAGGCCATGCTAACAGAAACCAAAAAAAGAGCTAATGTTGCCATCCTAAATAGACTTTAACATAAAAACTGTTAAAAGAGATGAAGAAGGACACTATGTAATGATTAAGAGATCAATCCAACAGGAAGATGTGACTATAATAAATGTATATGCAAACAATTATAGGGTGTCTGGCTACTTAAAAAATATATTAACAGACCTAAAGGGAGACACAGACTCCAATATAATAGTAACAGGGGACTTCAATATCCCACTTTCACCAATGGACAGATCAACCAGACAGAAAATCAGCAAAGAAATTAATCAACACTATAGACCAAGTGGAGCTAAAAGATATCTACAGAACCTTTCAACCCACAGTTTCAGAATACATATTCTTATCACCAGTGCATGGAACTTTTTCTAGGACAGATCGTATGCTAGGCCACAAAGCAAGTTTAAAAAATCAAAGTCACTCCATGCACCTTCTCTGACCACAATGGTATAAAGCGAGAAGTCAACAACTCAAAAATCTCTAGCACATATGTAAAAATATGGAGACTGAACAACATGCTCATAATGAACAATGGGTCATGAATGAAATCAAAGAGAAATAAAAAATTTCTGGAAACAAATGAAGAGGACAATATATCATACCAAAACCTATGGATACAGCAAAAGCAGTATTAAGACAGAAGTTCATAGCAATCAATGCCTACATGAAGAAACTAGAAAGATACCAAATGAGCTATCAATGTATTTCAAGGACCTAGAATATCAACAACAAACCAAACCCAAAACTAGTAGGAGGAAAGACATAACTAAAATTAGAGAAGAAATAAACAAATTGAAACCAAAAATAATAAAAAAATCAGCAAAATAAAAAGCTGGTTTTTTGAAAAAATAAACAAAATAGATATACCATTCAACTAACAAAAAAAAAGAGAGAGAGAAAGAGCCAAATCAATAAAATCAGAGATGAAAAAGGAAATGTAACAACAGACACAACAGAAATCAAAAGAATCATCAGAAATTACTACAAAGAGTTGTAGGAAAGCTTGAAGAAATGGATAGATTCCTGGACCCATACAAGCTACCTAATTTAAACCGTGAACATAGAAAACCTAAACAGATCCATAACCAAGACAGAAATTGAATCACTAATAAAGACCCTCCCAAAAAAGAAAAGCCCAGGACCAGACGGTTTTACTGCTGAATTCTACCAGACATTTAAAGAAGAACTAACTCCAATTGTTCTCAAGCTATTCACAATTGAAAGGGAGGGAATCCTCCCAAATGCTAAGAAGCCAGCATTACCTTAATTCTTAGACCTAAAAGAGATGCAACAGAGAAAGAAAACTACAGACCAATCTCCCTGATGAACATAGACGCAAAAATCCTCAACAAAATACTAGCCAATCGAATCCAACGACACATCAGAAAGATCATTCACCTAGACCAAGTGGGATTTATCCCTGGTATAGAAGGATGGTTCAACATTCACAAATCAATCAATGTGAAAAATAACATTAACAAACTGAAGAACAAAATCCATATGATTATCTCAATAAATGCAGGGAAAGCATTTGATAAAATACAACACTCTTTCATGATGAAAACTGTAAGCAAATTGCATATATGATGAAAACTCTAAGCAAATTGGGTACACAGTCAAGGCAACTTATGACAAACCCACGACCAGCATCCTACTGAATGGGGAAAAGTTGGAAACATTCCCACTGAAATCCAGAACCAGACAAGGATGCCTATTCTCACCACTGCTATCCAATATAGTCCTGGAAGCTTTAGCCAGAGCCATTAGGCAAGAAAAAGAAATCAAAAGGATATAAATTGGGAAGGAGGAAGTCAAACTAACCCTAATTGCAGATGACATGATTCTATATATAGGGGATACAAAAGATTCTACTAAGAGACTATTGGAACTCATAGAAGAGTTTGGTAAAATAGGATATAAAATCAACACAAAAAATCAACAGCCTATGTATACACAGACAATGCCACAGCTGAGAAAGACAGATGGACAAACCAATGGAACAGAATAGAAAAACCAGAAATCAAACCAAGCATCTACAACCAACTTATCTCTGACAAAGGAGCTAAAATCAATCCCTGGAGCAAGGACAGTCTTCAATAAACGGAGCTGGAAAAATGGGATCTCCACATGCAGAAGCATGAAGCAAGACCCCTACCCAACATCTTACAAAAACCCACTCAAAATGCACTAAAGCTCTAAATCTATGGCCTGATACCATTAAAGTATTAGCAAACATTGGGGAAACCCTGTAAGACACTGGCACAGGCAAAGAGTTCTTGGGAAAAACCCCAGAGGCACAGGCAATCAAAGCCAAAGTTTAAAAATGGGATTACATCAAATTGAGAATTTTCTTTACCGCAAAAGACACACTAAGAAAAGTGAAGAGGCAACTGACAGAATGGTAGAAATTATTTGCAAACTATACAACTGATAAAGTATTAATAAACAAAATAAAGAGATCAAGAAATTCAACAACAACAAAACAAACAACCCAGTTGAGAAATGGGCAAATGACTTAAACAGGCATATTTCAAAAGAGGAAATCCAAATGGCCAACATACACATGAAAAAATGCTCAGGACCACTAGCTGTCAGAGAAATGCAAATCAAAACCCCAATGAGGTTTCGCCTCACCTCAGTTAGAATGGCTTTCATACAGATATCAACAAACAACAAATGCTGGCGAGGATGTGGGGGGAAAAAGGTATCCTAATCCACTGTTGGTGGGAATGTAAACTGGTAAAGCCACTATGGAAGAGAGTATAGATATTCCTCAGAAATCGGAATATAGACATACCACATGACCCAGCCATCCCAAGGGAAATGAAATCAGCATATGAAAGAGATATGTGTACCTCCATATTTACTGCTACTCAATTCACAGTAGCTAAAACATGAAATCATTCCAAATGCCCATCAACTGAAGACTGGATAATGAAATTATGGGATATGTACACCATGGAATACAACATAGCAATAATAATAAATAAAATACAAAATCTGGTCATTTACAACAAAATGGATGAAACTGGAAAACATATTTAGTGAAATAAGCCAGTCCCAATGGGACAAATAATATATATCCTCCTAGACCTCTAATAACTAATAGGGCACCTACAAAAGCAATCTGTAGAAGTAAAATTGACACTTAAGAAGCAATGACTTTGAAAGCCCTTGTCTTGATTGTGAGGAATAGTTTTTTCCCATACTATTTGTTGAACTCTTTACTTTATGAACATAGAGTTAATCATATGTGTATAAAGTTAACTAAAAATAGATCTTAGTGAAAAATAAGAGTGGGAATGAGGGGGAGGAGGAAAGGGTTGGGAGTGTGGGAAGAATCACCATGTTCCTAAAGTTGTAATTATGAAATGTATGAAGATTGTAACTGTAAAGCTGTATAGTTCTGCACACATTCCTACAGACTTACTTCTAAGGGTACAATTTAGAAAGTTGCCATTGGATGCCAAACTCCCATAAGCAGGTGGTTAAAAAAAAAAAGCATCTTAAGTGTTAAAGCAATCATACAAATAGGATTAAGTATTTGGTAATAATAGATAGAATTAAAAAGGCATGAACACTCCAACATAGGAAACTGACTGCACAACAGACTCATAGAAAGACAATCTCTTAAAGCAGCACTAAGTGCCCAACTCCATTGCTTGTTTCCTTAGGTGTTTATTCAATTAATGATAAAACTTGTTCTCAAAGGAAAAAAAGTATATTATCACAAAAATCAAAAGAAAAATAAGAAAGGAAGTAGGAAAAAAGGTGGGAGGAAGGGAGGGAGGGAGGATGGGGTGGAAAATGTTATTATGTTCTTAAAACTGTATGATAATGAAATGTTTCATTTATATAAAGAAATTTAAACTTAAAAAAAAAAAAAAACTGTTTCTACCAAAAGTCACCATTAGAATGTAAAGAGGCCAGTCACAAAATGTCCTGCTTGTTATTTTCAGGTAACATAACCAGCATTCAGTGTTCACAAGCCCACTAGCAACAAATTCCTTGCTTTTGTCTAAAAACAGCTTCTGGGGCCAGTACTATGGTGTAGTGGGTTAAGCCTCTGCCTGCAGTGCCAGCATCCCATGTGGATGCCAGTTCTCGTCCTGGCTGCTCCTCTTCCAATTCAGCCATCTGCTATGACCTGGAAAAGCAGATGATGGCTCAAGTGCCTCGGCCCCTGCACATGTGTGATAGACCTGGAAAGAACTCCTGGCTCCTGATAGGCTCAGCTTCAGCCATTGTGGCCATTTGGGGAGAGAGTGAGCAGAGGGAAGACCTTTCTCTGTCTCTCCCTGTCTGTCTGTAACTCTATCTCTCAAATAAATAGAAAACTTTTTTAAAAAACAAACACAAAAAACAGCTTTCTTTCACCCTCATTTTTGAACAATGTATTTGCTGCATATTAACTTCTAGCTTGGCAGTTATTTTCTGTAAGCACTTTAAAGGTATTATTCTATTGTCATTTTGGCTTCCATTGCTCCTGTGGGAGACATCAGCTGTTAGTCCTATGATTACTTCTTTGAAATATGTCTTTTTCCCTCATCCCTGGGTATCCTTAGGATGTTCTCTTTTGTTTCCAGATCATGTCACTATGATGTATCTAAGTGTGATTCTAGTCTTCTTTGCCCTGCTTTACTTTTCTGGGCTTGGTCAGTGTTACTTCTGTCTCATTCTTTATGTCTCTCCAAGACTTCAGCTACTTATTTTTAAAGCCATTTCATTTTCTGAACATGCCTGCAAAAGCACATCTGTTCCATTATTTTATTTTCATTCTCCAGTATGTTTTTTCTGTTGACCTCTCTTGCAGCTCACTAATCTAACCTTTTGCTGTGCAAATTCATCATTCAAATTATCCAGCTAATGTGTTTTCAATGCCATATACTGTGTTCAGTCCTAAAATTTCCATTTGACTTTTGTGATACTTTTCTGACTGAAATCCTTGCCTGTTTTATCCATAATTATCTCAAACATACAATTCAGCTTACAGTTCTTTTCAGCTAATGCCAATATCTGTATTATCTGTTTCTCATGTTTCTTTTTTTTTAGTTTTTTATTATATGTCCTACTTTTTGACATGTTTTACAATCCTCAATTTCCAGGTGTTATATATAAAGATGTTATAGACTTCTAGTGATATCTCCCTAGAGAGATTCATCTTTCCTTCTACTAGAACAATAAAGAATGATTACCTTAATCCAACCAGGAATCATGATAAATCAAGGCAGAATTCAAGTGTTGGCATAAAGCTCATTATACATTGATTTGTCCCAGCCCTCAGTTTTGATTACCAAGGTTATTTTCCAGATCCTGTCCTGTCAGGTCCTGAATTTTAATCTTTATGAGACTTTCTGCTCAACTGTGTCTTTGGTTCCACAAAGCTCCAAAATTCTGCAAGTTTTCTGGGGAAGGAACTGCACATGCTGGGACTCCTCTTCTCCACCAAAAGTTCCTGGTTTCTATCCCTAGAAGCAAGCTTTAAGAAATACTAAACTAAACCAGCATTCTGCTGCATTCCAACCTAAAAGAAGCTATAGAAATCAACTCACTTCTAAATGTCCACTGCTCTTGGAATCTTGCCTGGACAGATTTCTACTGCTTTCAAATGGATGAATTATTTATTTTACCCACATTTTCTATTAAAGGACAGCAGTGATGGATTTGATCATTCTAGGAACTAGTGACAGTTGTGTTGCCCACTCTTTCCCTCTCTGATATTTTGGAAATTTCTATTGCATACAGAGTATGTAGGAACAGATACTTTTTTTGCTTATAGGTTACCTGATACCAAAGAGCCACATTAAGACTTAATAGAGGGCTGGCACCACAGCTCACTAGGCTAATCCTCTGCCTGCGGCACTGGCACCCTGGGTTCTAGTCCCGGTTGGGGCACCAGTTCTGTCCCAGTTGCTCCTCTTCCAGTCCAGCTCTCTGCTATGGCCCAGGAAGGCAGTGGAGGATGGCCCAAGTGCTTGGGCCCTGCACCTGCATGAGAGACCAGGAGGAAGCACCTGGCTCCTGATTGGCGCAGCACGCTGGCCACAGTGCACCAGCTGTAGCGGCCCTTTGGGGGATGAACCAACGAAGAAAGACCTTTCTCTCTCTCTCTCACTGTCTAACTCTGCCTGTAAAAAAAAAAAAAAAAAAAAAAAAAAAAAAAAGACTTAGTAGAACAGTACATTTCTAATTAAGTGTAGTCACTGCAAAGAAACTTGAACCCATTCCTTGTGGACAGTTGTCCTTCGTATTGAAGGAAAGGAGAGTTATGAATACTTGATAGCCAAAAGTGATGGACTGTAATAGACAGCTAGTTGTCCCCTATGATGCCCTTCCTTTCTTCCAAAATTTGGTTACACCCAGTCATATAGAATGGAGACATACAAGCTTCTCTTTCAACTGAATTCACATGGCAATCTGGCAGGTAAGATGTCATGTGGCAACTTAAAAGCTGGGCAAGTCCTTTCCTTTACCTTCTAATACTTTCCTCCTGAGCAGAGTATGGATGTGATAGCTGTGAGTGAAGCAACCATATTAGATCATGAAACGATTGCGAATGAAAGCTATACATGATGAAGCAAGAGGAAGGGGACATGGGCCTCTGAGTACTCTCTGGAGTGGAACTATGACAGCCATCCTGGACAACATGCCGTAACAGCTTTACATGAGAAGTTAAGTATCTGTCTTGTTTCATCTACTACTATTTTTTTGGTTTTGTTACTTGCAGCTAAACCCAACTTAATTAGCAAAGTTCAGGGCAGCAAATCTCAAATTGTGAAGTCATTGTCTGCATTCACCTGCCTTTTTCATAATATACCAGAACATGATTAACCTTTTTCTCTCTAGTGACCTGCATCAACAGTGCAAAAGTGGTGGTGGATAAAGTCACCAGCATCTTAAAATGAATCAAGGTATTTGCAGTCATTGTAGTCCTCACTGTCACACATGTGCTATTGGGGGTGTGTGGGAGGGGTGGTTTCAATATCCTTATAAGGCAGTAAAAATCATTTATTTTAAATCTTGACTCTTAAGTAAATGGTTCTTTAAAAATAAATTCTGTATGAAGAAATAGAAAGTATAAAGTACTTCTGGGGATACAAGATATGACAGTTATCTTAAGAAAAGGTACTTGATGGCTGCAGAGACTCAAAATAATCCAGAGTGGCTACTCTGGTCTTTATCGAAAAGGAACACGGAGAACCTGGCACCCTCGTGGCTCCTAAGGATGGTCTGAAGCTGGGGTCCAGGCCTTCAAAAGCCTTAGAGGGGAGAGAGCAGGTTTCGGCGCCCCTTGTTGGCAAAAGGTTTGATGCTCCACCAATCTTACCTAAAGCTGCCAGAGAGGCTTTGGGAACTGTCAACAGAGCTACAGGAAAGTCCGTGAAGATGAATGGACCCCTCAAACAAAAACAGCCCAGCGCTGCCAAAAAGATAACCGAGAAAAACGTTAAAGCAAAAAACTCTGTTCCTGCCTCAGATGACACCTATCCAGAAATAGAAAATTTTTTTCCCTTCAATCCTCTAGATTTTGAGTTTTGACCTGCCTAAAGAGCACCAGATCGCACACCTCCCTTTGAACAGAATGCCTCTCATGATCCTCGATGAGGACAGAGAACTTGAGAAGCTGTTACAGCTGGGGCCCCCATGCCTGGGAAGATGGCTTCTGCACCCTGGGAGTCTGGTCTGTTGCCATCTCCTTCAAGCATCCTGTCAGCCTTAGATGTTGACTTGCCTGCCACCTGTGTGTTATGATATGGATATTTAAATTTCTTACTGCTTGGTAGTCCGCGTTTGTGTTAATAAAGCATTTCTTTCATGGAAGTTAAAAAAAAAGAAAAAGTACTTGCTGAGATTGTTTTGAGTTATGAGATAAACTTGGCATTTGACATTTTGTCACATATGAACAAAGTGAACTGTCACTTCAAAGAAAATGAACAGCATGTGTTGTCAATGATAAAGTTTAAGCTTTCAAGTGAAAATCACAATTTTGAAAAATATGTTTCTGCCATCTGAACTTGAGGCCTTTTCAACATTTAAATGGCTATTTTTATGTGGTGTTGGTCATGTTAAACATGATGTAATTTTTTTATGGTTAAGTGTATTAGTATTTGGAAGACCTGCTTAAGTGAATTAGTAGTTTCCAATGCCAACTGCATGACAGTGTAAAAGCATGCATGGGAAACAGTCTCAAAAAGCAGCAGAAACCAAGACTCTAATGTGCCTCAATGCAAAATTCCATTTATAAGAATTCAGATTCTACATTGCTAATAACCTTTCAGAAACTACCTCTCCTGTTTAGTTTTGGTACAGTATCCAACAATAAATACACAGTCATATGAAAAGGCTATTAAAGTGTTCCCCCTACTTTACAAATACACCTGTGTGGGGCTGAATTTACTTCAAACAAAACAACACTCAAACATTAAATTTGGAAACATGAGAAGCCAGCTTTCTTCAATTAAGCCAGATATTAAAGAAACCTTCAAAAATGTAAATTAATGGCACTATTGTAAGATTTTATTAAAAAATAATTCTCATAAAATATGTACATTTATGTTAACATAAAATTTGTTTATTGTCAGGGCTGGCGTTGCGGCATAATGGATAAAGCCACTGCCTGCAATGCTGGCATCCCATATGGGCGCCAGTTTGAGTTCCAGCTGTTCCACTTCCAGTCAAGGTCCCTGCTAATGCACCTGGGAAAGCAGTGGAAGATGGCCCAAGTCCTTGAGTCCCTGCACCTACATGAGACCCAGATGAAGCTCCTGGCTCCTGGCTTCAGCTTGGCCCATGATCGCAGTTGTGGCCATTTGGGGAGTGAAACAGCAGATGGAAGACCTCTCTAGCTCTCTCTCCCTCCTTCCCCCTCTCCCTCCTTTGAATAATGATGTAAATATCAAATGCTCCTTGGCAGAAGAAAGGTTTTCCACCTGAGAGAAAATCCTGGTGATGTCAGTAGTAGTGCTCACTCATCAAATAACCACTGATCACGTACCACGTGCCAGGTACTACACAGAGCATTAAGGGTAGAGAAGGAAGCAGCAAGACAGGTGAGATCTTATCTTTTATGGAGCTGACACACAGCCCACAGTCAAATCTTTTCCCCCTGATGAAGAGTGGGCTTTTCACCTGAGAGGGTATGGAGGTATAGATGAAAGATTAGAGGTGTTAACAATAATAGAATGAATTAAATTTAGATTTGCTCTCCTCCCCAATGGAGGTGGGAAAGAAAAAATGTCTGACATACATGCTTTTAAAATAACAGCATGGGTCATAAAATACATTCTGAAAACATTCTTCAGCCTGAGGTTGAGGTTGAGATAAAGAAGAAAAATAAGAAAGTCACACAAAAGGGCAAGAGACAGAAGAATCAACAGGCAGCAGAGGAAGAAAGGGGGAAGGGGAGGGGGTATTGGCAGGCAAGAAGAAAAAACTTTAAAGTATGTTAGTTTTCTTTGACTTAATTACCTCTTTTTTATTATTTTTTTATTTTTTATTTATTTATTTTTTTGACAGACAGAGTGGACAGTGAGAGAGAGGGACAGAGAGAAAGGTCTTCCTTTGCCGTTGGTTCACCCTCCAATGGCCGCCTTGGCCAGCGCGCTGCGGCCGGCGCACCGCGCTGATCCGATGGCAGGAGCCAGGAGCCAGGTGCTTCTCCTGGTCTCCCATGGGGTGCAGGGCCCAAGCACCTGGGCCATCCTCCACTGCACTCCCAGGCCACAGCAGAGAGCTGGCCTGGAAGAGGGGCAACCGGGACAGAATCCGGCGCCCCAACCGGGACTAGAACCCGGTGTGCCGGCGCCGCTAGGCGGAGGATTAGCCTAGTGAGCCTCGGCGCTGGCCTTAATTACCTCTTTTAAAACCCATTTATGTCTACCTCTTATGGTAAAGTATAATACAAATATATCAACTTCCATATTAGCAAACACCATCTTTTCTAAATTTCACAATTCTTACAGAAAATTGCTTTATCCTACAGTTTTTGAAGATTCCCCAGCTTGCCCCAAAAGTACTTCTGTTAACTCTTCAATCATCATTCCCACATTTCATTCATTTAAACAAAAAGTTTGACTTGGAGTTGTGGAGAAAAAATACCATCTCTCAATACTTACCCTAGCTTTTTAATCTTTACGCCAATAAAAAAATTTGTTCAATTTCATTCATGTCATTCACATTAGATATAATATGCCATATGAACACCAATACAAAATAAGATGTTTCATGGTTGCCAGTATCAATAGACCACAAAAGTCCAAAAACTTCAAACCTATTTATTACCCCAATTCTAAAAGTTGAACAAAGAAAAAACTAATTTCAGTGTTCACTACAACTTACTGTTTTGGTAAAAAATGAGTGATCTGTTAGTAATATTTCATTATGAGTACACAGAAAACCCTGAATTATTTGCTGATGGATTTTCCCCAGCTTTTTTGAGCTCCTGGATTGCTTCCTCATGTTTCTGGGCCATATCCTTCTATTGCTATTAGTAAATGTACAAGAGTACATGTTGATCAACATTTAAGTATTAACCTTTAGGTTTAATCCTGACATTAGCAATACAAAACAAACAAGAAAATGTTTTATAATTCATTTCAAAGTGAAATACATTTCATGTCTGAGATGTCCTTAACATCAATTTTCCATAACTTAGCACACCTTCTCTTCACAGGAATCTATATTTTTAACGCTCACTTCTTTCCAGGTCTTCTCTGACCACTCCACTTACTACCTCTGGTACTTTCTATGCCCTTTATCTTGTTCCATTTACTTCAATAGAACATGTCACGATCAGTCATAAAAAATAATTCAATGCCATTTTCTTTTTCTGTGTTCTCTTCTCTCACTGACACTCCCTAATGGCCCCCCAACACTCCCCGCCACACAATGTGCTTCATGAGGGTGGGGGTATTAGTTCCTAGCACGTAATATGCAATCAAAAACACTGAGCTTGGGGTTGGTGGTGTGGTGCAGCAGGTTAAGCCACGGCCTGCGAGGCCAGCATCCCATATCAGAATGCCAGTTTGAGTCTCAGTTGCTCTACTTATGATTCAGTGCATGATTAATGCACATGGGAAAGCCATGGAAGATGGCCCATGTGGCTGGGTCCCACCCTGCCAATCACGTGCGAGACCAAGATGGAGTTCCAGGCTCCTGGCTTTGGCTTGGAACTCCATCCAACCATTTGGGGAGTGAACCAGTGGATGGAAGATCTCTCTCTCTGTTTCTTCCTCTCTCTTTGCCACTCTGCCTTTCAAATAAGAAGCATAAATCAACACACACACACACACACACACAAACTTGTTACATGGATCTTGAATTACAAGAACAATTTCCTTAGGTTAGAGATGAGAAAATTACTCTACAAATGTGGAGGTAAAAAGGAACCTAAACAGGGAAAAAAGTGACAAAGTCCATATAACTGGTGTCCCCACTGCATGATTTAAGAACACAGACATGTGTTCTTTACACAGACATGCCAGAGCCAGTCTACTTGGTAGTGACATTGTGGACAAACTCACCTCTCCATGCCTCAATTTACCTGGTACAAAATAGGGATGATAACAGCACCAACTTACTGCTGCTATTAAGGTGATTACATTTGATAATGTGTGTAAAATACTACAGTGTATAGCATTAAGTACGTATTTAATAAAAGGGAGCTCATGCTAATATTACTATTCTTACTCTCATCATGACCATCATCAACTCACTCAGCCTCAATAGCCTGTTTTCTAATAGTTACATAAAAGTTTATGGTAAGATAAGCTATCTAGTTCTTAAGTCAATATAATTGAGAAATAATCATATTAAAGAGATAAAACAGTTACCAAAATGAGAACAGCAAAAAAGGGGAGGAAAATAAAAAACTATAAAAACTAGATTCTCAAGGTACTGTGTACAGCACAATAATAAAGTCCACAAAAAGATACTTAGCCACTAAGAAAAAAGTTATACTGCATTTAATATACTAAGGTGGTAAGAAAATATATAATTCTAAAAGTAGGAAGATTTACTTTATGCAGACTTTTGGTATAAAAGATAAACTTCCATTACCTTCCAAATTTATCTTCTATAGAAAAAAAAGTAAATGAGGCATTATTATATAAATAGCTTGGATATCTCTGCTGTAAGCACCATTACGGTGATTTATGCCTATCTCTTTATGTGAGATCTTTATGTGGGAACATTCTTCTTAAACACTCTGTCATGTTCTGTATCATGTGTGGATTTCAGAGAGAGAGCAGAGTTCCATTTACACTCTCAGTGACTTTGCTACTACCTTGTAACAAATCCGCAATTATCAATCCTATTTCCTTTAGTAAGAGTAACCAAGGTCCTCAGTAAGAAAATAAAATTTCAAAGTCAAAACCACATTTCAAACTTCTTAAAAGATTTCTTTTTGTTCAATTCCTTTGTAAAAACATTGGTCACCATTTAACATACAGTGGCAACAAAATGCACTCAATTCACATGCATCAAGAAGTCAATAAATCATAATACACAGAACACAAATTTCAAACAAACAGCACTAAAGTAGCTCATGTTGCATTTCACATTTCTAGTGCTCCTAAAAGAGAAATTAATATGAGAAACACAGATTCCAGTTTCAACCTCAAATAAGGTTCTGTGTGGCAAATAACATGAAACAATGATCATATGAAATCATTATCTGAAAGGGAGTCACTTTTTTTCAGAAATCACTTTGTGCAAAGCACCATACCGGAACAAATAATTTTTTTTGGAAAAAAAAATGTATACAAAGAACAGAAAGGTTCCATTTTTTTTGAAAATTTATTACCTGACTGATTCAAACTTTTATTATACCTATAAATTATCTTTCAATGTAAAGGTTATATATTCATGTTTTGACAACTTAAATAATTCTGTCGATAGTCACCTAAACTGATAGATTCTGTTAATAATAATGATAATTCTGCTAATAATAGGACTAGATTACTTTCAGGAGCAAAAAAAAATATTATTAATCAAAAGTCCTTTCTAAACTTTACAAGCAAAGTTCCTGGAATATGAGATTTAATTAAAAAAAAGAAAAGCACCATAATAAAATACTTCTAAAAAAACCAGAAAGGATTGCCAATCAATATATAAATTAGGAACAGAAGCATTTATATATTTACCAAAAAAAAAATTTGAAATAAGCACTCTATTCCTATTAATCTGAAACTTAAAAAAATTCTTTTTGGTATCTGTATATGATACAATTGGAAGAAACAAACTACTATTCTGTTTAACATGTCAAGTTTTACAATTTTGATTTAATCTGATGAGAAATGTCATACTATCTGTGCGTAAGAATGTTATATATTTATTTATACACTATATGATGTATTTTCTAGCCAAATAGTAAATATTAATCTCAATTTCTCTCCTCCATGATGCGTCTAATTATTCTGTTACAAGTAAGAGTAATTTTTAGCATATTTAACAGACCACATAATAAAAAATCATAAAGCTTCAGAAAATTAGAATTTATGAGTCTACATGGTTATATTTAAGTCAGATATACAAGACTAGAAACAAGTAGCTTTAACCAAGACTATGCTTTAAACACCAAAAAAAAAAAAAAAAAAAAAAAAAGGAAAACAACTGAAGGAAAGAATTTCTTCCTAATATAACTTTGACTAGACTATATTGCAAAAACAAAGAATACAAAATATTTAGTTTTCACTTCAAAAGAAATTATCCAGAAAAACGTACACTGAACAAAATACAAGATTAGGATTATGAACATGAAGTGTTTGGGCTCATTCCATTCAGATGAGAAGATAACATATTGTGAGGGAAAAAAATCCTTCTCAAACAATGATTTATATCTCATTCGTCTTTCAAACATCACTTCAACTTCAGCACTTAGACCATAAGCCTTCTTGACAGTTTCCATTTTACACTTCTCTAAAAATAAATACTTTAGCTTCCTAATTTCCAAGCATCACGTCAAATTCCTTAGTTCACCCTAATTCCATAACCTCCATTTAAAAGACTATAAAATAGTCATTGTCTTCCCTTCAGGAAATCAGAACCCACCATGAAATTATTCAAAACTGGGAGATTAAAGTAAGAAAATCAACCAAAAATAAGTATCCTCGTTAAAACATATGGTTTCATGTAGTACAGAAACTACACATATTTGTTCTTTCTGATTAACCCCGGGCCCTTCAGACAGTACAGTCAGAAAACTGAGTTATACATACATAAAATCTGCATCCATTTTGAAAAGATGTGAGAGTTAAGAAAATGACTGAATTTTATGATTGCAAATGTTTACTGTGAAACAGTACAAAATTGATGGTGCCAAAAAGAGAGTAAAAAAATCTTTAACTGATATTAAACATCTCAAGTAATCTGGAAAAATCCTAAATTTGAATTGTAACTATTAGGGAACAACAACATCAACAAAAGCTTCCATGCAAGTAGGCATGTTAAGTAACAGATAGGCAAACCCCAAGTCAATATAGTACATCAATGACCAATACTTAAATAATATTGTGATAGATAAAGAAAGAAGAAAAGATAAGATGTTGACTGCTGCTGATGAAAAGGCATTTCAACAATTTACACAAATGCTACTAAACAGTTTTTTTTTAAAAAGATGTCCTAAGAAGACCAAGCCACAATAAGTTAGTGTTCCATAACACATGCTGAATTATTTGATCCCGTATCTATACACTGTTACTGTCTGAACTCCTAAATGTTGTGACAGTATATTTAATAACTGAGGTACATTAGTTTACATCTTCCTATAGGTATTCTAAGAGGATTCATTTTTCTTTTCCAGTTTTTCATCTTCTTCACCTCCTCCAAAGAAAATCAAAGGAAACATTCCTAGAATGCAGCCAATAGTCACCCCAACAGCTTTGCCCTAAGGAAACAAAAGAGAACATTTTCAAAAGTTACTATATCCCTGAAAGAGGTATCCTTGCCTAAGTATAATAATAGGCAATGGTTATAACATTCAACTACAACTTCGTTTCATTACAGTAACAAATATAAAAAATACTATAAAAATATCTTAGAATATTTAAAATTCAAAGCAACCAGCACAATTTTTAATTGTCAAAAAAGAATCGAAGAAACTTTCAGACAGAAAAACACTTTTCTTCTTAAATTTTTATTTATTTGAGAGACAGAAAGCTCCTATGCACTAGCTTACCCCTAAAAGCCCAACACAGCCTGGGTTGGGTCAGGCCACCCCAAACCAGGAGTCAGAAATTCAGTCCATGTCTTTCAAGTGGGTGACAGGGGTCCTTTCACTTGAGCCATCAACTGCTGCCTCCCAGGGTCTGCATTAGCCAGCAGCTAGAATTGGGAGTGCAAGTGGGAATCAAACCCAGACACTCTGATATGAGATGCAGGTAATCCCAACCCAGTGCCTTAACCACTAGGGAAAATGCCTACCCCAGGAAAACATTAAAAAAAAAACCTGTATATTTTTATTAATGTCAGAAGGAAGGAAGAAAGACAGGGGAACAAAAATCTCAGTATCTGTTCTCAATATATTTAGGTTAGCTAGCCCTTGAATGTATTACTTATCAATATTTATTTCTAGGTGTATCTATATGTAGATATAAACATTATGTAAGCATAATTTTTTTCTGCCTCACTCCACCCCCTATAGTCACACTTTCTAATAAACTTCCAAACTGTTGCATAAACTTAATCTGACTTCTATATTCTACTCAGTCTATAGGTCCATATTCTACTTAATGTTCTCCTTATCATAAAAAGGCACTGCTACTTTTCTAGCATTTTAAGTAAATAACAATAAGCATTTCTGTGTGCAGCTCTTCACCAATGATTTAAAAAATCAAGTAATATTAGTATTTTTGCATCTTTCTAAGACAGTCCATGCTGTCCACATTGACAACACTACAGATACATACAAACCAATTTCAATATGTGTATTTACACACTACATTTTCTGAAACCTCACTTAACATTATGAAAATGTTCTTTTTTTATTTTTGTAAACGATTTTTAAGATTTGTATTACCTCGATGAGTATCACGTTTAGACAGTTTTCAATTAAGTTTCATGTTATCATATATACATTTTGAATACCTACTATGTGCTGAGCTCTGTGCTGGGTATACTAGGCAGATAGGAACTAATCAGATGCTGTCTGTTTCTCTTCTCTAAGACCTTCCGGTTAGGTAAACAAAGACAAAATTAATTATTACATATTACAGATCATGAATAAAATATCTTCTCCTATAAACTGCCCACCTAGCTATCAGATCCTATACTTTTTTTCCCAGTAAATTTCAATATTAGACATTAATATTTTGGAAATAACTTTTTAAAATTTTTTCAACTGTTATTCTGGGGAGTTTATGTCATCAATATTGGTGTTTATAGTAGTATGCCCATGCTTTAATTTAATAGCTAAATCTGTCATTTTCATTACATGAAAATTTTAAAAGCATCACTCCTCCAGAATTATAACTAGCAGACATTTTCTTCATTCTAGGTGTTGGTAGAGTTAATCCTAGATTCTGATTTTGACCTCAATATTTGTATTCAATGATTCATTCCTAGAAAGCCTATATTGCGTTTTAGACTTCTAACTTCCCCACATACACGAAATGACCATTGCCAATAGGTTCCACTTCCACTTCCATCCATTCTATGAAAATGCTGGTTACCATTATCCATAGCAACCAAGACATTCCTCCCCCTCACTGATAAAATTATCTCAAGGAGATAAAAGATCAGTAGGGCAGGGAGGGAGGAAAGAAATTATATCCTTTTCATTCTCCCTGATCTAGGACCTGAGATTATTTTTCTATTGTTAAAAAAAGTGATTTATATATTATTATTAGGTCTTATGATATTCTTGGTCTTACATTGGGGCAAATCTGAGAACTTGAGTCCATCTATAATATCATCCTATAAGAAAATATTTTCCAGATTTCAAATAACCAAATTGCTAATGAGGTTTTTTAAATACAACCTATGCCCATTAGAACCTGAATGTGCATTTGTATATATTCTGAGTAAATTTCAGAGTTGGTCTATGTCAGGAATAGACAGCTGATCACAACTTTAAAAGCCTCAGTTTGAATGTAATCAAAACACTATGTCATTCACAGTAAAAGATTTGATCCTAGCCTAAAACAGGGAGCGTCAACAACTAAGCAGCAGTCACTGCTTTGCTTTACTGCAGGGGGCTTTCTCAAAGAACACAAACACACATACACTATAAATACTAGTGGAGTAACCGAGGTGTTTTCGCCATACACGAAGGGAAATGAGCCTATTATTAATATATAAAGAAAATAAAATTACCAATTCTATAAGGAGAGATCCAAGGAAAATAAACTCTCTTGAACCCAACTTCAACACTAAAATTTTCAGCCAAACTGCTAGAATGTTAGAATATCCGTATTCACCCATGACTCTGACTGACATCTGCTACCTGGTCTCACTTCAATTGCACGATAGGGACACATAAAATAAAAGGAAGGGTCCAAAAGAATAGTCTATTTCTTATTTATTTATTTGAGAGGGAGGGAGGCAGGCAGAGAGAGAGTGAATGAGAGAAAGAGTGAGAGAAATGCCTGTCTCCATCTGCTGGTTTACTCCACAAATGCCCATAATGTCTGGAATCAAAGCCAAAGCCAGGAGCTAGGAGTACAATCCAGTTCTCCCATGCTGATGGCAGGAACCCGATCACTTGAACCAACACCACTGCCTCTCAGAGTCTGCACTGGTGGGAAACTGCAGTCAGGAACTGGAGCTGGGAATCAAACCCGGGTACTCCAAAATCAGACGCAAGTGTCTGAAACCACAAGGCCCAATGCCCATTTCTAACATTTTATTTTCTTAAAAGCCTTTTACACTTTATAAAGTAAAAACTGTAAGCAAACAGGCCCTCATTTTGCTTCTATAATCTCCTACATTTCAATTGAAAACTAAACATTTCCTAGTTCAGTAGTGATCCTTTAACACTCATATTTAAAGGATAATTACTGTGAATTAAAGATATGAAAAAGTAATAATCCAAATGTTCTCATTTAATAAAAATAAACATTAACTGTTACCACTAGCAACCCAAAAGCAACAAAAGAAACTCAGAACTGAAAAATAATGCCTAAAACAATGAACTTTAATAATGTTTACTATGAATGATTAAAACAAAATATAAAGTATTATAGTATGACGTCCAAAATGTTCTATTTAGGAATACCTGTTCTTAGTTTAAATTTTGCAGTAGACATTTAAAGTAATGAATGATAATTTCATTCTAGCTATGAATATCATACAGTTTATATGTTAATATTTTTCACATATAAATTCTTACTCCCAATAAACAAATTAGCTTTAATATCTGTAGTATACAACAAATTCAATTTAACTTAAATACATTAATTTTATATTTTACATTTCTTCTTTACCTCCCATTGATCCACTGCCATTTGTTTTTCCGTATCCCATCAGACCAAAGAAACAAAGAAATCGCTCAGAAATTATCACCATTGAGCAAATACAATCACTGCTTCTTATCTACAAGAGACTGCTTCCAGAACCCATCCTCCACCCCCACAGATACCAAAATGTGAAGATATTAAAATCTCTTCTGCAAAATATTGTAGCATGTACATATAACCAGCACATAGCCTCTTGTTCATTTTAATAATCCCTAGCTAATTTATTTTTTTAAATATCTATTTCATTTATTTTGAAAGAGTTACAGAAAGAGAGGTAGAGACAGAGAGAAAGAATCTTTCATCTCATCCACAGATGGTCTTAACAGTGAGTGCTGGGATAGGCCGAAGCCAGGAGCTTCAGAGTCTTCCATGTGGGCAGCAGGGAATCAAACACTTTGGCCATCCTCCACTGCTGTACCAGGCCATTAGCAGAGAGCTGGATCAGAAGTAGAACAGCCAGGATACAAACCGGTGCCCATACGGGATGCTGGCATTGCAGGCGATGGCATTACCTGTTATATCACAAAGTCAGTCCCTCTAGCTAACATTTTTTTTTTTTTTTTTGATTGGCAGAGTGGACAGTGAGAGAGAGAGACAGAGAGAAAGGTCTTCCTTTTCCGTTGGTTCACCCCCACAATGGCCGCCGTGGCCAGCGCGCTGTGGCCAGCGCACCACGCTGATCCGATGGCAGGAGCCAGGTGCTTCTCCTGGTCTCCCATGGGGTGCAGGGCCCAAGGACTTGGGCCATCCTCCAGTGCACTTCCAGGCCACAGCAGAGAGCTGGACTGGAAGAGTAGCAACCGGGACAGAATCCAAGAATCCGGCGTCCCGACCAGGACTAGAACCCAAAGTGCTGGCGCCGCAGGTGAAGGATTAGCCTATTGAACCTCGGCACTGGCCCTCTAGCTAACTTATAATACAAAATAATGCAAATGCTATGTAAATATTTGTTATACTGTATTGTTTAGGGAATGAGGACGGGGGGAAATTTTTGTATCTGTCAGTACAGATGCAATTATTTTAAAAATATTAGCAATCCACGGTTGTTGTAATCCATGAATAGAGAGAAATGATTGTAGATACCAAATTGAAAAACAAAAACAAAAACAAAAACAAATCTTTTCATTATGTTCTTAGAACTGTATCTACAGGGGCTAGCACTGTAGCCTAAAGGTAAAGCTACCACCTGCAGTGCCGGCATCCCATAAGGGCGCCGGTTTGTATCCTGGCTGCTCCACTTCTGATCCAGCTCTCTGCTACGGCCTGGGAAAGCAGTAGAAGATGGCCCAAGTGCTTGGGCCCCTGCACCGGCATGGGAGACTGGAAGAAGCTCCTGGCTCCTGGCTTCGGATCAGCTTAGCTCTAGCCATTGCGGCCAATTGGAGAGTGAACCAGGGGATGGAAGACCTCTCTCTCTCTCTCTGCCTCACTTTCTCTCTGTGTGTAACTCTGACTTTCAAATAAATAAATAAATCTTCAAAAAAAAAAAAAAAGAATTGTATCTACAAATCACATTGAATCTCTTAAAAACTAATTAACAGTAAAATTTAAAAACTGCAAAAAAAAAAAACTTCTCAGACACCAGACTTGATTTCTTTATGGGAAGAGAAAATGATTAGCACTCACTGCCCCCCCCCCCCCCTATTTTTTTTGACAGGCAGAATGGACAGTGAGAGAGAGAAAGAGACAGAGAGAAAGGTCTTCCTTTTGCCGTTGGTTCATCCTCCAATGGCCGCCGCACTGCAGCCGGTGCATCGCCCTGATCTGAAGGCAGGAGCCAGGTGCTTCTCCTGGTCTCCCATGCGGGTGCAGGGCCCAAGAACTTGAGCCATCTTCCACTGCACTCCTGGGCCATAGCAGAGAGCTGGCCTGGAAGAGGGGCAACCGGGACAGAATCTGGCGCCCCGACCGGGACTAGAACCTGGTGTGCCAGCGCCGCAGGTGGAGGATTAGCCTATTGAGCCATGGCACCGGCCACTCACTACCCCTTAAAACTTTCCTTGCAGGCTTCCATAATACCATGAGCTCTTAGTTTTTCTCTAGAGTTCTATTATTCTGTACATTTCTCTAGCACGTAACAAATACTGCTTAATATTAATTGAATTATACATGTAACTTGAGTATTTAAAAGACAAGTATACCTACAAAAAATACTTAGAAAAAATAAGCAATCAATAAATACAATAGTTTTTCTGAAACTGCTAAGACCCAGACAATTTTTGTTAAAACTCCACTCAAGGAGCTGGCGTTGTAGCACACTTAATTAAGCCATAGCCTGTGACGCTGGCATCCCATGAGCACCCAACTGTTCAAGACCCAGCTGATCCACTTCTGATCCAGCTCCCTGCTAATGTGCCCGAGAAAGCAGAAGATCGTCCAAGTGCTTGGGTCCCTGCCACCTACGTGGAAGACCAGAGGATGGTTTTTCTTTTTTTTCTCTCTCTCTCTTCTGTAACTCTTTCAAATAAATTATCTTTCAAAACAAATCCACTAAAATCAAATTTCATCTCAAATTCTCAAAGGTCTAACTACACAGTATCTTGCTCTGAGTAACCAAAGTTATCATCATAAACCATAGAAGTTACTTACCAAATGTGTACTAACACGTGTTTGCCACATGTCAACTTGCTTTGGTGTGAGATCAGGAATTGACAGGCCTAACCTAGAAGCCAAAGCTTCAACATAGCCTGCAAGTCTTTAAAAAAAAAAAGAGAGCGAGAGAGAGAACAGAACATAGATGGAAAAGAAATGTGCAAATGTTAGTAAAAAAACAGGTAGTAAAAAACAATTACCACAAAAACAAAAGTGATACTTTTATATCTGTGCTTCATCCTCTAGAAGTGGTATAAACATTTTTATAACTGTTTTATTGTGCATAAAATATCCAGTTTAAAAGTACTTTCATATTAATATATTTAATATACACAGAAATTGACATAGACAATTATTCTCTATCATTAAAGTATCAATAAGGTATGTGAAATTTTTTCATAAATAATTATGACTACCACACTTATTCCAAATTCAAAGCAAAGCACTCTAGCGTATGATATAAATTAGTAACAGTTCTTTGAAAGCAAAGGTTTTCAAAATTCATCTGCTTGCTCTACTAAGAAACAGTCTCAAATTTTCACAGCAATCTTAAGGACTTCATCAATGCTAAGCTGCCATCACCTATTGGATGCAATCTCATTCTATGAGCTATAAGGTAGAAAAACATTTACCAGTTAAACTATTTATATCAATCATAAGACAGATATGTCAGATATCAAAATTTTTATAAATATGTATCTAAGAATCCACAAAATATGTTATTTGTTATTGAAAGACAACCAAAAGATCCAGTCTACCATTGATGGGCATTTAGATTGGTTCCAGGTCTTGGCTATTGTGAATTGTGCTGCAATAAACATTAGGGTGCAGACCGCTTTTTTGTTTATCAATTTAAACTCCTTTGGGTAAATTCCAAGGAGTGGGATGGCTGGGTCGAACGGTAGGGTTATATTCAGGTTTCTGAGGAATCTCCAGACTGATTTCCATAGTGGCTTGACCAGTTTGCATTCCCACCAACAGTGGGTTAGTGTCCCTTTTTCCCCACATCCTCGCCAGCATCTGTTGTTGGTAGATTTCTGTATGTGAGCCATTCTAACCGGGGTGAGGTGAAACCTCATTGTGCTTTTGATTTGCATTTCCCTGATTGCTAGTGACCTTGAACATTTTTTCATGTGCCTGTTGGCCATTTGGATTTCCTCTTTTGAAAAATGTCTATTGAAGTCCTTGGCCCATCTCTTAAGTGGGTTGTTGGTTTTGTTTTTGTGGAGTTTCTTGATCTCTTTGTAGATTCTGGTTATTAACCCTTTATCTGTTGCATAGTTTGCAAATATTTTTTCCCATTCTGTCGGTTGTCTCGTCACTCTCCTGACTGTTTCTTTTGCAGTACAGAAACTTCTCAATTTGATGCAATCCCAATAGTTGATTTTGGCTTTGACTGTCTGTGCCTCCCGGGTCTTTTCCAGAAATTCTTTGCCTGTGCCAATATCTTGAAGGGTTTCTCCAATGTTCTCTAATAACTTAATGGTGTCAGGACGTAGATTTAGGTCTTTAATCCACGTTGAGTGGATTTTTGTGTATAGGGAGGTGCCTTTCTCTGAAGGGAGGAGAGAACCTCCACTTTGACTATGACCGTGTCTAAACAAGATAAGAGTCGGAGAACTCAAGGGGCTTCCATAGCCTTGGAAACTCATGACTGGTGCATAGGGAGATTACTGATGCCATAAACAGGAGTGTCAATTTGTAAAGTCAACAACAGGAGTCACTGTGCACTTACTCCTCATGTAGGATCTCTGTCCTTAATGTGCTGTACACTGAGGCTTAATGCTATAACGAGTACTCAAACAGTATATTTCACTTTGTGTTTCTATGGGGGTGCAAACGATTGAAATCTTTACTTAATGTACACTAAACTGATCTTCTGTAAAAAAAAAAAAAAAAAAAAAAAAGAAATTATCAATTCCCAACTTGACTCTCACTGGGATTAAACATGACAATAGGTCTGATCTGATTTCATCATCATTTAAAAAATCATCTATTATTTTTCACTTTATGTTTCTGTGTGGGAGCAAACTGTTGAAATCCTTACTTAAGGTATACTAAGCTGATCTTCTGTATATTAAGATAATCGAAAATGAATCTTGATGTGAATGGAAGGGGAGAGGGAGTGGGAAAGGGGAGGGTTGTTGGTGGGAGGGACGGTATGGGGGGGGAAGCCATTGTAACCCATGAGTCGTACTTTGGAAATTTATATTCATTAAATAAAAGATAAAAAAAAAAAAGAAAGTATATTAAAGAGAAAAAAAAAAAAAAAAAGAAAGACAACCAAAAGAGATTTTTTTAAAAGGGCAGGGAGAAATAGTTCTTATAAATATCAAGACACCCAAGAAAATCATCTCTAAAAAAGACTGTTTAATAAATGTAATGTGTATGAGCAAAGTAACATTTTGAGATTGGATTACTGTTTATAGACCTTCTCTATTCTCTTGAGGGGCAGGTTTTTCTACATATTACTTGTTGAATATTTTATTTAGTGGAGGGTTAAGCATGTGATTATAAAGTAAACTGAAAGTGTGTCATTGTAAAAATTAAAAGAAATTAAGAAAGGAAGGAGAAGGCAGGGTAGGGATGAGGGAGGGAGGCAGGGAGGGTTGGGTGGAAATTATCATCATGACCTTAAAACTGTTTATATTAAATATATGAAATTCAATCCCCTTATAATTTTTATAAATAAAAAATAAAACAATGTGAATTAATGCTATAACTAGTACTCAAACAGTATTTTACACTTTGTGTTTCTGTGTGGGTGGAAACTGTTGAAATCTTTACTTAATATATAAGTAATCTTTACTTAATATATGTACTTAATCTTCACTTACTATATATATAATCTTTACTTAATATATCTATAATATAATCTTTACTTAATATTTATTAAGTAAATATATTATTACTAATAAACATATTGTTTACTTAATATATTAAGTAAAGATTATATTGTATGTAATATATTAAGTAAATATATTATTTACTTAATAAATCTTTACTTAATATATGCTTAATATATATATGTTGAAATCTTTACTTAATATATAAATTGATCTTCTGTATATAAAGATAATTGAAAATGAATCTTTTTCTTTTTTTTTTTTTGACAGGCAGAGTGGACAGTGAGAGAGAGAGAGACAGAGAGAAAGGTCTTCCTTTTCCATTGATTCACCCCCCGATGGCCGCTGTGGCCAGTGCACCGCACTGATCCGAAGGCAGGAGCCAGGTGCTTCTCTGGTCTCCCATGCAGGTGCAGGGACCAAGGATTTGGGCCATCCTCCACTGCACTCCCTGGCCATAGCAGAGAGCTGGACTGGAAGAGGAGCAACCAGGACAGAATCTCGCACCCCGACTGAGACTAGAACCCGGGGTGCTGGCGCCGCACCGCAGGCAGAGGATTAGCCTATTGAGCTATGGTGGCGCTGGCCGAAAATGAATCTTGATATGATATGAATGAAATGGGAGAGGGAGTGGGAAATGGGAGGGTTGCAGGTAGGAGGGAAGTTATGGGGGAGGCAAAAGCCACTGTAATCCAAAAGCTGTACTTTGGAAATTTATATTTATTCAATAAAAGTTAAAAAAATAATAATGAAAATTAAAAACAAATGTCTTTAAAATCTATTGGATCACTTGGTTATGTTAAATGTAACAAAAAGCTATACACTAGCTATAATATTATCATTATTAACCTTAAAGTTGGAAACTGGGAAATGGAATATTTAAGAGTTTATATCAAGATAGTTAAATCACAAATAGCAGAAATACAAAATTGCTGCCATGGCCCTACAGCTGCGATACTTTATTTTTAACAGAAGCTTTTGCTCCAAGCACTAGTACAGAAGTGCCTTATAAAGGGTTATATTACTTATAAATCTGGATCCCTGCCACCCATATGGGAGACTTAGATTGAGTTTCCAGCTCTTGGCTTAAGCCTGGCCCAGTCCCAGCCATTGTAGGCATTTGGGGACTGAATTGGTGGGTAGGAGCTCTGTCTCTGTCCCTCTGTCTCTCTCTCTCTGTTCCTCTGCCTCTCAAACTTAAAAAAAAAAAAAAAAAAAAAAAAAAAAAGTTCTAGACTGTAAGGAAAAATAAGCATATCTTTTTTTCTTTTTTTTTAATAGAAAACTGTTACTTAATAAATATAAATTTCGAAAGTACAGCTTTTGGATTATAGTGGTTCTTCCCCCCATAACCGCCCTCCCACTCACAAACCATCCCATCTCCTACTACCTCTCCCATCCCATTCTTCATTAAGATTCATTTTTAATTATCTTTATACACAGAAGATCAACTCTGTACTAGTAAAGATTTCAACAGTTTGCACCCACACAGACATACAAAGTATAAAGTACTGTTTGAAGACTAGTTTTACTGTTAATTCTCATAGTACAACACATTAAGGACAGAGATCCTACATGGGGAGCAAGTGCACAGTGACTCCTGTTGTTGATTTAACAATTGACACTCTTATTTATGACGTCAGTAATCACCCAAGGCTCTTGTCATGAGCTGCCAAGGTTATGAAAGCCTCTTGAGTTCACCAACTCCAACCTTATTTAGACAAGGCCATAGTCAAAGTGGAAGTTCTCTCCTCCCTTCAGAGAAAGGTACCTCCTTCTTTGATGGCCCGTTCTTTCCACTGGGATCTCACTTTAAAAATCTTTCATTTAGGTCATTTTTTGCCATACTGTCTTGGCTTCCCATGCCTGAAATACTCTCATGGGCTTTTTAGCCGGATCCGAATGCCTTAAGGGCTGATTCTGAGGCCAGAGTAGCATCTCTTTTTTTTATACTTCTCAAAGGAAAATGGAGAAAATAAAGTAATACAAGATATAAATGCACAAATTAAAAAATGAATGGACCTACCCGAGTCCAGCTAAATCTGACACAAGATTTCCCAAAGCAGCAGCTAAAATTTAAAAACAGGTAAGTAGATTATTGCATAGAAGTCAGAAAAATCATTTTCAATACACCACTATGTAATCAATAGAGCAGTAGTCTGAAAGAATCACATTTCTCAAGCTGCAACAACATCCAAAGTAACTCACTGGATAGTTCTCAAACTCAAGATTTCAAAATAGAAAACAATTCTACAATTCTGAAATTATAATGTTCTTCTTCCATTAGGTAATACGTTTTTCTATTATAGCAGCCAGTTTTTATTTAAGTTTCAATATGAAAACACGCTATTTCAATATGAAGAAAGTATCTTTTAGCTGTATCATCATATATTTGTTTAGGGGAATTTGGCTATTTGGAATTAAACCATAAAGCCATACATATAGCACTGAAATTCAACAAAGTCAAGAAGACAAACTTCCTTCTTTAACTCATTGACCACAGGCTTTCTGCACAGTAAACACAACTATTTCCAAATTTCACCATCATGAAAAATAAAGTACTAATTAAGGGTGAGAAGGAGATAGCTTTTCAATCTTGTATTTTGTTATTTGATTTTTTTCCATCCAACTGAAAAATAAATTATTTAATGGAGACAAAGGGTAAAAAAGATTTGGGAATAACACTGAATTATCAGAAAAATTTGCTTTAAAAGTCAATATACCATTGTGGGGCCAACACTGTACCATAGCTGGTAAAGCCACACCTGCAGTGCCAGCATCCCATAAGGGTGCTGGTTCAAGTTCCAGATGCTCCAATTTCTTTTTTCTTTTTTTTTTTTTTTTGACAGGCAGAGTGGACAGTGAGAGAGAGAGACAGAGAGAAAGCTCTTCCTTTTTGCCGTTGGTTCACCCTCCAATGGCCAGCGCGCTGCAACCAGCGCACCGCGCTGATCCGATGGCAGGAGCCAGGTGCTTTTCCTGGTCTCCCATGGGGTGCAGGGCCCAAGGACTTGGGCCATCCTCCACTGCACTCCCTGGCCACAGCAGAGAGCTGGCCTGGAAGAGGGGCAACCGTGACAGAATCTGGCGCCCCGACCGGGACTAGAACCCAGTGTGCCGGCGCCGCAAGGCGGAGGATTAGCCTAGTGAGCCGCGGCGCCGGCCAGATGCTCCAATTTCGATCTAGCTCTCTGCTAATGCACCTGGAAAAAGCAGTGGAAGATGGCCCAAGCACATGGGCCCCTGCACCACGTGGGAGACCTGGAAGAAGCTCTGGCTCCTGGCTTCAGATCAGCTCAGTTCTGGCCATTGGAGCCATTTAGGGAGTGAACCAGTGGATGGAAGACCTTTCTTTTTGTCTCTCCCTCTCACTGCCTGTAACTCTACTTCTCAAATAAAATCTTAAAAAAAAAAAAAAAAAAAAAAAAAAAAGAACCAGAGGATGGAAGATACCTTTTCTCTCTGTAACTCTGCCTTTCAAAAATAAAATAAAATCTTTTTTAAAAAGTCAATATACCACAATTTTGTCACCCATTAGCTAATATAAAGTATCTAAACATTTTTAAGTACTACATAAACAAAGCTAAGAATCAGATTAGGATTAAAGAAATAAGCTTATAAACATCCCAATGAGTAAATTCAGTCAAATAAACTGTCCATTTCTAAACCTACCGACTGAAATGTCTTCTAAACACAAGGACAAGGGAGTAACATTTACTATTGTTAAATACCTGCCATAGTTGAAATTCCCAAAATAATTCCAATAGACAACTCGATATGAGTTCCCTGCAAAATGAGAAAATTAATTGTAAAATTTAAAGCTAGAGTGACTAGAAAAAAATAAAGAAGCATTAACAAAACGATAAAATATATTTAAGTTAACATGTTAGTATAGCAAAATTATATAAATAAAATGTGCAGAAATATATACTTACATAATGCAGTAATTCACATAAATGTCAGTTACGTACATTCATACAGAATTAACATCAATAACCTTTCATTCATTAAAATCATGCCTCTATAAAAATAAAAATAGCAACACATATAGAAATATAATTCATCAGTAAGAATCTAGAATGGGTCCTAATTAATCCTTCAACTTTATTTCTTAAGATTGCCTTAGCTGGCTGGTGCTGTGGCTCACTAGGCTAATCCTCCGTCTAGCGGCGCCGGAACACCAGGTTCTAGTCCCGGTCGGGGCGCCGGATTCTGTCACGGTTGCCCCTCTTCCAGGCCAGCTCTCTGCTGTGGCCAGGGAGTACAGTGGAGGATGGCCCAAGTCCTTGGGCCCTGCACCCCATGGGAGACCAGGAGAAGTACCTGGCTCCTGCCATCAGATCAGTGCAGCACGCCGGCCGCGGCAGCCATTGGAGGGTGAACCAACGGCAAAAAGGAAGAGCTTTCTCTCTGTTTCTCTCTCTCACTGTCCACTCTGTCTGTCAAAAAATAAATAAATAAATAAAAAAATAAAAAAAAGGACTATGCTAAAAATAAATAAATAAAAGATTGCCTTAGCTATTATTGACAATTTCCATTTTCTTATGATTTTAAAAAATCATTATTTATTTTTCATTACTTTTTAAAATTTATTTGAAAGAGAAAGAGAGATAGAGAGAGGGAGAGAGAGACAGAACTCAAATCTGCAAGATCACTTCCCAAATGCCTGTAATAGCCAAGGCTAGGCCAGGCTAAGCCAGAAGCCAGGAACTCAAACCAAATATCCCACATGGGTGGCAGGGACCCGATCACTTCAGACATCTCCTGCTGTCTCCCAGGATGTACATTAGCAGGAAGCTAGAACTGGGAGTGGAGAAGAGACTCAACCCAGACCCTCCAATGTGGGACGCGTTGTCACAACCAGCAGCTTAACTGCTAGGTCACACTAGTAGTTTTTGAGTAAACAATTTTTAAATATTCTTTGAACAAATTTTAATATCTACATGCTGTAAATTACTTTTTCTCATTCCTATTTAAAAACTAAGCTATGGCCATTGTCGTATATGTGACTTCCAAAATATCAAAAAGAAATCTTCCATCTCTCATATGTATTTTCTTCACAATCAGCAATCCTGTTATTATTCCTTTTCTTTAGCAGTCTTTTAAACAATAGTAGCTATAGTACAGTTATACTACAAATAATGACTTCAGCATTATTACACTACAAATAATACTATAGTCTGGTAGCTTTTTAAAATTAGAATCAGTGAAGCTGATAACAAACTCTACCTCAAAAGTTTCTAGTTATGAATTACTTCGATGTTCTCAAGTGAGTTGAAATAAAAACCCTACCTGAGAACTCCTAAATTGGTATCTAAAAATAAATAATTGATACCCTTTTTTCTTTTTTTTATTTTATTTATTTGTTTGTTTGTTTATTTATTTATTTATTTATTTATTTTGACAGGCAGAGTGGACAGTGAGAGAGAGAGACAGAGAGAAAGGTCTTCCTTTGCCGTTGGTTCACCCTCCAATGGCCGCCGCGGCCGGCGCGCTGCGGCCGGCGCACCGCGCTGATCCGATGGCAGGAGCCAGGAGCCAGGTGCTTCTCCTGGTCTCCCATGGGGTGCAGGGCCCAAGTACTTGGGCCATCCTCCACTGCACTCCCTGGCCACAGCAGAGAGCTGGCCTGGAAGAGGGGCAACCGGGACAGAATCCGGCACCCCGACCGGGACTAGAACCCGGTGTGCCGGCGCCGCTAGGCGGAGGATTAGCATAGTGAGCCGCGACGCCGACTGATACCCTTTTTTCTTCCCAGGATATTGGCAATAGATCTTTGATCCATGTAACGTTAATACCTGAAGAGAATGACTTCCACATAAAATATACTAAAACTACAAGAGTACTTCAAAAAGTTCCTAGAAAATTTAATTGAATGGTAAATTTATTTGACACAAAAAATTCTGAAATCCATGCAATTTACTAGGCTAATCCTCCGCCTGCGGTGCCAGCACACCGGGTTCTAGTCCCGGTTGGGGCGCCGATTCTGTCCCAGTTGCCCCTCTTCCAGTTCAGCTCTCTGCTGTGGCCCGGGAAGGCAGTGGAGGATGGCCCAAGTGCTTGGGCCCTGCACCCACACGGGAGACCAGGAGGAAGCACCTGGCTCCTGGCTTCGGATCGCGCCGGCCATAGCAGCCATTTGGGGGGTGAACCAATGGAAGGAAGACCTTTCTCTGTCTCTCTCTCTCTCACTAACACTGCCTGTCCAAAAAATAAATAAATAAAGAAGCAATTTTTTCTTAATACACATTTTCCATTAACTTTCTGAAGACCCCTTACGTATACTGCAAGTTGGTAGCTGCCTTCTTAAATGGACTACGATCATCCCATTTTACTTGGACAAAATAACATAGGAGACAGGCATTTGCAGTTTTAGAAGACTTGCATTTTAATTACAGATCTGAGTTTAGAATATGGGTCCAATATTGGTATTCATTAACAAAAGATATGTCATCATAAGAAAAGTAAACCAGCCAACCTTGAAATGAAGCAACCCTTTTATAGAGCACTCTTACATTAAAATGAGCACAACAAGGAGGAACTTTTTAAAAATACCACAATGGAACAAAGACAGACAGAGGATATGTTCTTTTTTTTTTTTTTTTTTTTTGGACAGGCAGAGTGGACAGTGAGAGAGAGAGAGACAGAGAAAGGCCTTCCTTTGGCCTGGAAGAGGGGCAACTGGGACAGAATCCGGCGCCCCGACCGGGACTAGAACCCGGTGTTCCGGCGCTGCAAGGCGGAGGATTAGCCTAGTGAGCCACGGCGGCGGCAGGATATGTTCTCAATGTCCTGAATTGAAACTTAAAGACACTTTCGAGCTAAATGGCTAGGTAATGGCTAGACTGTGTATGAAGATACCCTTTTAAAACATTACTGCAAGAGAAAATTCTATGAGAAACTAATCAAATAACCCATTCATGTGTTGACAACCAATGATACAAAGAACATCAGGAAATTTTACACTTTTCTTTAATAAAAATGTTTAAACTATAATAGGATACTGTAAACTCTAAATGCTTTATCTAAATGCTTTATCAAAAGTCATGATTAAAAACAAACAAACAAACAAAAAGTCATAATGATTAATATAGATGAAGCCTTAAAGTTGAGTTATGGTCTTATATAAAATACAGTAAAGAAATATCATTTTTCATTATGTCAATTAAAACTTCATAGCTATAACATGCAAATTATCAGGAAAATGTAGAACACATTAGTTTCTTTACCAGCTCAAAACAGAAACAATGAGAGAAATAACTTACTGCAACAATCATAATTGCATTATCCAAAAAGCCAAACCCTATGAAAGGTATCGCATTGTGGATGAATACTGAAAAACATTAAAAACAGAAAAATATATTTTAAAATTTCCATAACTTTACAATGACAAATGCAAATTATATGATTTAAATCTCCTAAATAAATTTGATAATCATTAAATTCCATTGTCCAATAGATCCCAATGTCTAAGAGATCCTTCTACTGCTAAGTTTACATGGTAGACACTATACTGGGAAAATAAAAAATACATAATATGTAAAAAGAACTGTGTTAGGCTTTTCTTACTAGTAATATACATACAGAGAAGTCTGCAAAAGTTTATGGAAAATGTACATTATAAAAAACTAAGCATGGATTTCAAAATATTTTTGCACCAAAAATAATTCATTTTTAATTCCATTTTCCATGAACTTTTGAAGTATCCTCATACATACAGTTAATGGCAGGACAAACCAGTAAACATGAGTACTACAGTTTACCTGATGACTACTGACATCAATCTTTATCACTTTTATGCCTAAAGATTGATATCATAAAACTGATCTCTATTAAAAATGATAATAAATGCCTTGAATTAAATTTCAGGGGTTCCTTACAATAACCAATTTTTAAAGAAATATCTAAAAAGGGTATACCTCATCGATGTACAATCTTTTTTGCTTCTCACAAGTATCCCTAAATGCTATTACAAACTATAAATAATATGTGATTCAATAAAATTGTAACTTGGCCTTTTCCTACCAAAGGCACAACTTAACTCAACCATCTGGTAATCTGAGTGACCTGAGATACCAGAAATTTAACTAGAAAGAACTAGCACCTATATATTTTTTGATATATTTTATATTTGCATTTTAGTCTTTATATATTTATTTTATTTTTCTTCAGCACATTGCACAATGCCAAGGGTACAGTAGAAACTCAGTAAATATTGGTTAATTAAATCGAGCACCACTAACCTAGAAAGGAAGAGAATTCCATATTAAGAAAATTGAAGATAGATCGTGAAACAGATTAAAAACTGGAAAAAGGTAAAAAAGACTTCATTCTAATTAATGTATAAATATTGCCAAGATATAATCAACATCAATAACAACTGAGGACTTTTTAAAATAAATATCAAACTCTTAAGTTTTATATTACATCCAAAAATAATCCCTTAAACCAATTGGTTATTATGTGTTCAGTGCTTTCAGAGTCTTTCTTTAAAATACGATCCAGAAGTATTGCTTTAGTGAGTTCTGTACCAATCAAGAATGGAAAATAGACAATAAATTAAGAAAAAAAAGTATTTCTCCCATAACCACTATCAAAGACTAAGATTAAGAGGAAATACCATATACAATGCTATTATGAACAACAGTATAATTATATAAGATAGCACATAGAAATTCACTTTAGATTTCTTCTTGCTATCAAATAAAAATGTGGAAGGTCAAGAACAACATTTTAATTATAAAGATTATTTTAAAAGCTACTAAACATGATAAAAATCAAATAGCACATTAATAAAACAGAATTTTTCAGACTCTAGACTTAAGCTTTTTGACTTTTTGCCTCAGTTTCTTAACTATTGAACATTCAAAATTTTAATAATAAGCAGCTTCCAAAACACACATGCACACACACACATATATATGTTATATATATGACCCAATTTCCAAAATATGATAAATATTTTGCAGGTCAAAAGGGAATACTGTAATGAAATTTCCAAAATCCACTAAATAAAACAATTACAGAGAAAACTACTTAAGTATATCTCTGGAGTCAATCTAAAAACTGGCCAGTTATAAATACCTTAACATTAGGTGTTTAAGCCATAAATTAAGATTACAGTAACTGCTGCCCCTGCAAGAAGTTCCTCAGTAAAACCAAAGTGTATGCTACTATAACCACTCTGAACTATGTTACATTTGTGTTTCCACTGAAATAAATGTGTCTTATATATAAAATTTATTTTTAATCCAGTGGAAAAATACAATTTTTCACAAAGTTAAGTAAATATAAACTGCTCATTCCACTGGGAACTTGCGGTATAAACATAAGTAAGACTTGGTTCTCAGCCCTATAAGAGTACAAGTATTGTAATACAGCAAAAAAAAATTACTTTCAATGATAACAACATTATACAGTGCTATGGATATAGATAGTATAAATCTAGGCTGATGAGAATCAAGAAAGATTACCTGGGAAGAAAGTCTTAAATAATTCCAAATTGCTTTGGTATTTGAGGAAAGCTATTAATTTCTAATATAAATTACAATCTATCTATGAGAGAAAAATGAACTTCTAATTATATAAATTTTTTCTCCAGTATGTAATGATCTATTAATTTGTGATCTTCGATTTCCTTTGGGAAACACTATTCTATATAACTCAGTGGTTGTTAGCAAATCACAATTAATATTTAGTTAATTTACAACCTCTTAAATTTGCTTCTCCATTGAATAATTCTCTTCTGTCACCATCTTTATAAGCCCCCAAACTGTTTTACATTACTTCCTTCCATGCTAGTCTTAAATATTTATTTCTTACATAATAGAGAAAAGAAAGAACACAAAGAGTATTGTAAAAAGGTTTTATCCTTCATAGTTTTACATGAACTTTACTTTTTTCATTATTACAACCAACCAGAAGCATTTTCCCTACCAAAGAACAGTCCTACTTAACTGTGCACCTAGATATTCTAGTTCTGCAGTTACCCACCTTAAATTCAAATACTTCCTTTTTCCTGAGAAGTAAATACATACTTTTTCCTGGGAACTAATATACATTCTACCATAAGTATTATTCTATTTTTAATTATAATAATATTTTAACAATATCAGTAACTTAATAGTATAAAATCTTAAACCAAGTTTATAAATTTAAGCTTTGGCACACTAGGATTATTTACTCTATCTGTAAATATTTAATTTGCTGGTTCTTTGGTGTTTTCAATGACTGATGCAGTTATTTCAAGTCCAAAAGAGAGATGCACATATATTTAATAATTATAGAGCAATTACCATATCTCAGCTGTCCTGGGGTGGGTGGTTGAGCTTCCAATTTCTCTACATGAGAAAAAAAAAGGGGGGGGTTGTGGGACAAGAATTAGTTACTATAGCATGATATTTTTTACAACAACGAAGAAAATATCAGCAGATTCACAAAGTGGGAGAATAAAAGTTTATTTAGTAAATTATCTTAGGTTAACAAACCAAAGTAATACATTCAAAAATATTAATTGATACAGATTAAATTACAAGGCTAAAAAACAAAATTGAGCTTTAGTAACAAGCCTACCATGGACCACACAACCCTGGTTAATCATGTGACTTTTTTTCTTTTCAACTCCTTGCATCTATATAATTGAGCTTGTTTGCATTAATTCTAGTACAAAAAAAAAAAAACTTCAGAAATAATACCTACTCTTCTTTCAAAAAAGATTTTTATTTATTTGAAAGTCAGAGTTACAGAAAGAAAAGGAGAGACAGAAAGAGGGAGATCTTCCATCCCTTGGTTCACTCCCCAAGTGGCTGTTAACAGTCACGGCTGAGCCAGGCGGAAGCCAGGAGCTTCATCCGGGTGTCTCATGTGATGGTAGGGGCCCAAGCAGTTGTGCCATCTCCTACTGCTCTTCCCAGACCATGAGCAGGGAGGTGAATCAGAATTGGAGCAGCCCTGATACCAACAGGGCCGATGTTATGGCATAGTTGTTAAAGGCGCCACCAGTAACACCAGCAAATTTTATGAATGCCACTTGTGTCCCAGCTGCTCCATTTTGAATCCATCTCCCTGCTAATGGCCTGGGAAAAGCAGCAGGATATAATCCAAGTGTCCAGGCTCCTGTCATCCATGCAGAGGACCTGGATGAAGCTCTTGATTCCTGGCTTCAGCCTGGTCTAGGCCTGGCCATTGCAGCCCTCTAGGGAGTGAACCAGTAGATGGAAGAGCTCTCCATCTCTGCCTGTCTCACCCTCTCTCTTTCTCTGTAACTCTTTCAAGTAAATAAATAAAACTTTAAAAAAATGATAAACCTAGATGACTAAGAAATATAAATATCATTGAGAGCAGGGAAAAAGGATATTCAAATATACATGGATATCCTTTAAAAAAAGGAAAATATTTTAAAAGCAATGTATTACAACAGTGACTTCATTGGATTATGTTCTGTTTCTTAATTAATCCCAAATTGATAACATACTGAATATTTGATTTTTGAAACTTCTGAAACCTATACTGTATAATGCAGTATTCTATACAATAAAATAACAAAAAACATTAGAGTGTCACTCAAAATCACAATATGCCATTTATAAAATAAGTCATACACATAAAAGTTTTCCCAAGTATAAATCAAAGTAAGTATCTTTAAACACTAACAAATATCAGAAGACCTAACCTACCTAGTCTCTCACTAATAACAATTTCACATGTGTGCAAGTACAACAAAAAACTATGGATTAAAAATTAGAGAACTGTATTTCTTTATTCTCAACCACTCCAACAGAATTCATAGATAATACAGAGAAAAACCTATACGGTGGATCATTCTAATCTAAAGATTTAGTACAACTAGATTATCCAAGGAAACATATTACTAGTGGCATATTTATAATTTATGACAAAATAAGAACAAAATATTTAGTTTAAAAAAGAAAAAAGCAAGTAAATCTGTTTATAATCTACATAAAAACAGAATGTGGTCCATACTTATGACTGGTATTTGACTAATAAGGCATATAGTCCATAAAGGTTTTACAATAAGAAATACACTAAAACTTACAGTTTAATCAATTATAGTATTCAGAAAGTTCTGAGAGTGGAAGTTTCAGTTTCCTTTTCCATTTGGAGAAGAGTAAGAAAAAAAGACATACTAATTTTGGAAGAATTTCACATTTGATTAAGATATAGTTTCCATTATCTGATTACCACTGTAATCTACTTTGAAAGCATGCAAGTGATTTTCCAAATTTTTATTTAGGAAGACAGGATACCACTGTAATTCAAAATTTTCTGGTGAAATTATCATGCAAAGTTGGTTACATACCAGAACTATTTAGTTGTGTTACTCTCATCATCATCACAGTTCTGACACTATGAGAAGTCCTTGTCAGTTGACTGGAACATGTTGAAATACCTAAAAATTCAACAAGCACGACCTTCCCAATAGAACAAGAGTATAGACAGCCCTTGCTTTAATATCTTCGAATTCCCTGCACACTTAAGCAAAATACTAAAAATATGCTACAATTCCTAAGAAAGGATAAAGGCAAATGGATAACATGTAGTAGTAAAGAGGGGGAAAACCGAAAACTGTAACAAATATTACTAATCTTTATTTCCTACTACATATAAGGATTAAAAATTAAAAGTAATAAAAAAAGTTAGGAGAAAGAAAATAAGATACATCAGGGAGAGAAAGCACTGGTACAGAGATGAAATTGAAATCAAAATACAGATTCTCTCTCCTAGTTCACAAAGAACCTAAGGAGTACAAGAGGAATCACAAAGGGAACATTTCCTAGAAAGTGGAAATTGTATTGGAAATTATCCAGCAAAAATTTTTTAAATCATAAATTGATCATTTTGAGGCTTCCAATTCTATGAATCCCCCTCTTGATTATATTAACTGAGTCAAAACACACATGAGAAGTAAAAAAAAATCAGTTGTACCATTATACAACAGAGTCTGAAAATAAGCTCTAACAATCTGTACAAGTTTTAAAATGTAACTGCTGTTAACACAACCATCCCGAAAACACAAGCTTTATTTCCCCCACATAAATATTATTATCTCAGCATTAAGAATTTTCTTTTGACATATGGTAAATTATGTATACTTACACTGAACATGTATTCTATTCTAATGTTTTCTTAAGTAGACCTTGGAGTTAGATAAACCAGTTCCTTCAATTTCTCATGTATGTGTATGTATTATAAAGTACTTCAAAGAAGTTCATGAAAAAATGGAATTAACAAAGTTTATACTGGTGCAAAAAATTTTTGAAACTCATGCATAGTTTTACAATATGCATTTCCATGAACTTTTGGGAAACCTTTCATATATATATATGTGTGTGTGTGTGTGTGTGTGTATATATATATCACTTTCTCCCTTTCTTTTCTGGGTATTTTTCAGTAATGAGATAACTCTTAAGATTGCATGTTACTACACCACATTTGTTAATATATTTAAACTTATATTCCAGTACAGAATTTTGATAATGACTAAGTAACCACTTATCAGACTTATTCTCCTACATAAAACAACCATAAACTAGAGACAAAAAACACAATAAGGTAGCAGGTAAAGTCACCTCCTGTGACACTGTCATCCCATATGGGTGTCAGTTCATATCCCTGATGAACTCCACTTCCAATCCAACTCCCTAATAGCCTGGGAAAAGCAAGAGGGCCCCAGCCACCCACGTGGGAGACTCAGAAGAAGCTCCTGGTTCCTGGTTATGGAAGATTCTCATTTTGTCTGTCTGTCTCTCTCTCTCTCTCTCCCTCTCTCTCAAATAAATAAATAAATAATTTTTAAATACAATAAATAAATATAAATAACTAAAAGCACTGGAAAATGACCAAAAACAGGTTGGTTAGGAAAGAAATCAATACTCAGAAGAAGGAATGACACCAAGTGAGTTAGTTGCCTGTTTGTTGCAACTGTTAGCATGCGGCAGGTTCTGATCATAACATACAGAGCAACTAAAACTCATAAAAATTGCTCAGACTTTCTCCCTGAAGAAAGAAGAGGACAGAATTCCAAGTAACGGAAGTCACTGAAAAGTGAGGGGAGAACCCTGGAAAGGAGGGAAGCAGATAGCGCAAGTCCTGAGTTCTGTGTAAACATTCAGTTCAAATCTATGGCTGACTTGTGACCCAAGAAAGTGTGGAACTCCAAAAATCTGGGACCAGGCTTGTGGTGAAGTGAGTAAAGCCACCACTTACAATGCTGGCATCCCATGTGGTGCTGGTTCATGTCCTGACTGCTCCATTTGCAATCCAGCTCCTGGCTAATGTCCTGGGAAAAGCATCAGAAGATGGCCCAGGTGTTTAGGCTCCTGCCACCAACAGAAAAGATCCAGATGAAGCTCCTGGCTGCTCAATAAAATAAATTTTTAAAACAAAAAAGCTGGGGCCGGCGCTGTGATGCAGCAGGTTAACGCCCTGGCCTGAAGCACCAGCATCCCATATGGGCACCGGTTCAAGACCCAGCTGCTCCACCTCCTATCCAGCTCTCTGCTATGGCCTGGGAAAGCAGTAGAAGATGGCTCAAGTTCTTGGGCCCCTGCACCCATGTGGGAGACCTGGAGGAGGCTCCTGGTTCCTGGCTTTGGATCGACGTAGCTCTGGCTGTTGCAGCCAATTGGGGAGTGAACCATCGGAAGGAAGACCTCTCTCTCTCTGTGCCTCTCCTCTCTTTATGTAAATCTGACTTTCAAATAAATAAATAATCTTTAAAAAAAAAAAAGCTAACAAATGACTTAAGGATTTCTAAAAAAATATTCTATTAAGCCAAAACAATGCAGGAAAGAACAGAGGAACAAAAAACAAGGACAAACAGAAACCAAACAGTAAAACTATAAATCTATAATCACCCCATCAGCAATTTCAATGAAACAGAAAAGAAACAATAAAGGAAACAGCAAAGTTAATTATTTGAAGAAATCAACAAGATTAATACACCCTAGTCACAATGAGAGAAAGAGAGAGAGAATACTAATTATTAATATCAGGAATGAACATGGGAACACAACTACAGATGCTATAGACATTAAAAAGACTTAAAAATTCTATGAATAATTTTATGTCAAACAATTCAACAACTTACATAAAATGGACAAATTCCTTGAAAAATCTAACTTACCAAAACTACCATAAGATGAAACAAAGAATTAAAGAGCTCTAACAAAACTGAACTTGTTACCAAACACAAATACAAATGGACATAAACCCCCCACCACACACACACATACTCTTCCAAGCCTGTGTGTTTTCACTGGTGGATTTTGTCAAAACATTTGAGGAAGAAAAACTTCATTCTTACACAAACTCATAAGCTGTTCCCAAAAACATGACGAAATACTTCCCAACTCATCTTTTAGGACAGAATAATACTAAAAACAAAGCTTAATCAAGAAATTACCAAAATAGAAAAAATTACAGACCAATATCCTTCATGAACCAGCACAAAAATCCTTAATTACCAAGTGTTTTGCTTTACTAAAGTGTGCTTATTCATGAAAATGGCAAAAATTACTAACATTCAAACTTCCTAACATTTTCCCATTTCTTATTTCTCACTATCTGAAGAAGCTGCTTTTTAGAGGATCCCATGTTTAGAAAAATATAGTGTAGGCAAATTGTCTTTAAGAATCTGTAATATTTACATATAGGATTTCTTCAGGTTTCACCTTTTAAAGTCTGCTAGTGAGTAATACAATTGTCACAAACTGCTAATTATATTGTATCAATTCAAATGAAAATTATTTGGTATGTGGCTCTTTCCCCTATATGTCCTTGAAAATTTAAACACAATTATTATAATATATAGACAATATTTGTGTTTTTTTCTTTTTATATAATTTTTTATTTATATAAAGGGAATAAATTTCATGTATTCCAGATCCACAGTTTCAAGAATGATACTTCCCACCCTATCCTCCATCCCTCACTATCACTCTCCTTCCTTTCCTATTTTTCTTTTAATTTTTTCAATTACATACTTTCAATTTACTTTATAATCACAAGCTTAACCCTCCACTAAGTAAAGAATTCAACAAGCAGTAAGTAGAAAGATCACTGATCCTCAGGAGTATAGAAAAGCGCTATAAACAATAATCAAATCTCAAAATGTCAATTTCACTCATATAACAAACACACAGAGATCCATTACAAATCCTGAAAACTTAAGAAAAATACCTTGCCTGTTTAAATGTAAGATTTTAACAGTTATCTGCAACTGTGCTAGAGATACTTAAGTCTTACAGGACTAAAGATTTCTGTACACCTGACCATGCTTTAAAAGTTCACTGTAGGGGTAAAGCCACCTCCTGCAATGCTGGCATCCCTTATGGGCACCGGTTGGAGACTTAGCTGCTCCACTTCCTATCCAGTTCTCTGCTATGGCCTGGGAAAGCAGTGGAAGATGGCCAAAAGCCCTGGGGCCCTGCACCAGCATGGGAGACCCAGAAGAAGCTCCTGGCTCCTGGCTTTGGATCAGTGCAACTCTGGCCATTGCAGCCAACTGGGGAGTGAACCAGCGGATATAAGACCTCTCTGCTGCCTCTTCTTCTCTCTGTGTAACTCTGACTTTCAAATAAATAAATAAGTCTTTAAAAAGAAAAAGTTCATTGTAAAAGAAATTCCTGTCCAATTGTTTTCTTATCATTGCTTTAGTTTGTTTATTTGTTTTTTAACCTAAAGAGGCATCTGGTAGGAGAGAAAACTGGTGAACTGTAGGCCCTAATACATTGAGCCACAGTTATAATCAGGTTTTCTCTTTTTTCCTGTATTTGAAGTTATCCAAGAACAGTTTTTTGTCAGCACGATTAAGAAGTTTTTCCAGGGCTGGCGCTGTGGCACAGCAGGTAAAGCCGCCACCTACAATGCCAGCATCCCATATGGGAACCAATTCGAAATCCAGCTGCTCCAATTCAGATCCAGCTCTCTGCTATGGCCTGGGAGAGCAGTGGAAGATGATCCAAGTCCTTGGGCACCTGCACCCACGTGGGAGACCTGGAAGAAACTCCTGGCTTCGGATCAGCCCAGCTCTGACTGTCACAGCCAACTGCGGAGTGAACCAGCAGATGAAAGATCTTTCCCTCTCTCTCTGCCTCTCCTTCTCTTTCTGTGTAAATCTTTCAAATAAATAAATCAATCTTAGGCCGGTGCCGTGGCTCACTTGGTTAATCCTCCACCTGAGGCGCTGAAATCCCATATGGATGCCAGTTTCTAGTCCCGGTTGCTCCTCTTCCAGTCCAGCTCTCTTCTGTGGCCCGGGAGGGCAGTGGAGGATGGCCCAAGTGCTTGAGCCCCTGCACCTGCATGGGAGACCAGGAGGAAGGACCTGGCTCATGGCTTCGGATCAGCGTAGCTCCAGCCATAGCAGCCATTCGGGGGATGAACCAATGGAAGGAAGACCTTTCTCTCTGTCTCTCTCTCTCACTGTCTAACTCTGTCAAATAAATTAAAAAAAAAAAAAAAAAAAAAAAAAAGGGCCGGCGCCGCAGTTCAATAGGCTAATCCTCCATCTGCGGCGCTGGCACACCAGGTTCTAGTCCCGGTCGGGGCGCCGGATTCTGTCCCGGTTGCTTCTCTTACAGTCCAGCTCTCTGCTGGGGCCCGGGAAGGCAGTGGAGGATGGCCCAAGTCCTTGGGCCCTGCACCCGCATGGGAGACCAGGAGAAGCACCTGGCTCCTGGCTTCAGAACAGCGTGGCGCGCCGGCCGCGGCAGCCATTTGGGGGGTGAACCAATGGAAGAGGATTTCTCTCTGTCTCTCTCTCTCACTGTCCACTCTGCCTGTCAAAAAACAAACAAACAAACAAACAAACAAAAAAACACTTTTTTTCCAAGGACATATTCTTGGGGCAGTAATCCTACTACAATAATGACCAAATGACTTCTAACCATATAAGAACAAATACTGGGCCAGCACCATGGCTCACTTGGTTAATCCTCCATCTGTGGTGCTGGCATCCCATATGGGTGTTGGGTTCTAGTCCTGGTTGCTCCTCTTCCAGTCCAGCTCTCTGCTGGGGCCCGGGAAGGCAGTGGAGGATGGCCCAAGTGCTTGGGCCCTGCACCTGCATGGGAGTTCAGCAGGATGCACCTGGCTCCTGTCTTAGGATCAGCGCAGCGCTGGCCGTAGCGGCCATTTGGGGAGTGAACCAATGGAAGGAAGACCTTTCTCTCTGTCTCTCTCACTGTCTATAACTCTACCTGTCAAAAATAAAAAAAAAAAAAGAAAAAATACTGCTTTTTTTAATCGTTTTTATTTTCATCTGCTTGAAAGTGGGGAGCAGGGGAGGAGGTAAGCAAGTGACTGCAGTATCTTCCATCACTCTCCAAATGCCTGCAACAGCCAGGGCTGGCCCAGGCCAAAGCAGGGAATTTGGAAGATCATCAAGTCTCCTTCATGGGTCACAAGGCCCAAGCACATGGGTCATCACTGGCTGTTTCCCAAGATGCATCAGCAGGAAGCCTGAAGGGAAGAGGAGTACTGGGACTCAAACAGGCACCCCAATATGGGATGTGGGCATCCTAAAGTGGCAACTTAACCTGCTGTGCCACACATCTGTCTCTTCTCATTTGAAAGCTCAGATGGGGGCCAAGCAGGTAAAGTCTCCACCTGAGATGCTGGCATCCCCTGTGGATGCTGGTTCATGTCCCAGTTGTTCCACGTTAATCCAGCTCCCTACCTACATGCCTGGGAACACAGCAGATGTTCAAGTTCTTGGGCCCCTCCCATCCCTGTAGGCGACCCCGATGGAGTTCCAGGCTCCTGGCTTCAGCCTGACCCTGCCCCAGATACAGGGGAAGGAAAGCAGCAGATGGAAGAGCTTTCTATCTCTTTCTGTGCATCACTCTGCCTTTCAAATAATCAAAATATATTAAAAAAAAAAAAAAAAAAGACTCATTGGGGCTGGTGCTGTGACAGAGTAGGCTAAGCCTCTGCCTGTGCTGCCAGCATCCCACATGGGTAGCAGTTCATGTCCTGACTACTCATCTTCCCATCCAGCTCTCTGCTTAAGGCCTGGAAAAGCAGTGGAAGATGACCCAAGTGCTTGGACCCCTATGCCCATATGGGAGACCCAGAAGAAGCTCCTGGCTTCAGATTGGCCCAGCTCCGGCCGTTGTAGCCATTTGGAAGTAAACCAGCAGATGGAAGACCTTTCTCTCCACCGCTCCCTCTTTCTCTCTCTGTAACTCTGCCTCAGGAAGGCAGGAAGGCAGGAAGGGAGGGAGGAAGGGAGGGAGGCAGGGAGGGAGGAAGGGAGAGAACTAGAGAAAGAGAGAAAGAGAGGAAGGAAGAGGGAGGGAGGGAGGAAGTTCCTTTTCTTCAAATTATATTCCCCACTGAACCTCCCCAATAGCAAGTTCTTGTCTCTTACTTTCCAGAGAGCATTATTTACAACACTACCAGCCAGCCCAGAGGGCCCTAGTGATCCCCATCCTGTGTAGCCGTCTCCTGTACTGTACTATGGTAAAAGGGATGAACTATCAATCACATCTAAGACTGGGTTAATAAAAAACTATGGGGCCAGCATTGTGGCATAGCAGGTAAAGCCACTGCCCGCAATGCCAGCATCCCATATGGGTACTAGTCTGAGACCTGGCTGCTCTACTTTCCATCCATCTCCCAGCCAAGGGCCTGGAAAAAGCAGCAGAATATTGCCCGAGTGTTTGGGCCCCTGCTACTCATATGGGAGATCTCGAAGTAGCTCCTGGCTCTTGGCTTCCACCTGGCCCAGCCCATCTGAGGTATAAATCAGCAGATGGAATATTCTCTCTCTCTCTAAGTCTTTCAAATAAATAAATATTTTTTTAAAAAATCTGGGATTATGATTTGCAGTGAGCATTTTAAGAGCAGTCTAGTGAAACAGTAATTAAAAATCTTAACACCCATCATTACTACACTATTTTGTGAGGAAAACAAAATATACTAACAGCTTAGCTGAGAACACTAAACAATAGAATTGAAAGTTAAAGGGCCGGCGCCACAGCTCAATAGGCTAATCCTCCGCCTGCGGCGCCAGCAACCCAGGTTCTAGTCCCAGTTGGGGCGCCGGTTCTGCCCCGGTTGCTCCTCTTACAGTCCAGCTCTCTGCTGTGGCCCGGGAGTGCACTGGAGGATGGCCCAAGTCCTTGGGCCCTGCACCCACATGGGAGACCAGGAAGAAGCACCTGGCTCCTGGCTTCGGATTGGCGCAGCTCGCCGGCTGCCATGTGCTGGCCATAGCGGCCATTTGGGGGGTGAACCAACGGAAAAAAGGAAGGCCTTTCTCTCTGTCTCTCTCTCTAACTCTGCCTATCCAAAAAAAAAAAAAGAAAGTTAAAGAAACTCTCCAGATTTTAATGAATTTACCACTGACTGATTTGCCTATAAGAGGCTTGCCTATAACAAGAATCTACTTGCCAGCAGCAAACACAATGTTCACGCCCAGAGGAATGAACTTCTGGCAAAGGAGATGGCACTTCTCAAAAAACTGCCACATACCACTGAGACTTCACTTTCCCCTTCAGGAGGAACCTGCTCAGCCCTCTTAATCCCCTGCCGAAACAGTGCAGAATTGTTATGTTTTGATATAACTAACCATCCACACACACAAGCATACCACTGTGTCTAGTCATTAAGGAAACACAGGTTGTGGTCTGTGTTATAACTGACTCTGACCTGTGGTCACTCAACTTCTATAGAACCATTTCCTTTACGGTGAGGTAACATTCATCTCAGTTTTATAAATTGGCAACACTTAGCTGTTATCAGTTCTATAAAATTACAAGACATATCACATTTGACTTTCACTGTTATTCATGATATCTGCGATATCGCATTTCCAAATACTACTATTGTCCCAATCAGTATATGTTACTGAATCTACCAGATGCAGTAAGGACCAAGAAAGGGGTGCAAGATCAACAAAAGATAAGGAAAGTTGAGAATAAAACCCAGGTCTCTTGATTCTTATGTCAACTATGACTTTCACTACATCACATTTTTCCTTAGTGAAGGCAATTTTGTTTATGAAACTACCAAATCCTTAACTCTACTTGAGTAAGTTTCCTGAAAGCATATTCCCAAATATTTATTCAAAAAAGAAAGATTACGTGTTTTTTTTTTTTTTTTTTTTTTTTTTTTTTTTTTTTTTATTATTATTTTTGACAGGCAGAGTGGACAGTGAGAGAGAGAGACAGAGAGAAAGGTCTTCCTTTGCCGTTGGTTCACCCTCCAATGGCCGCCGCTGCAGCCGGCGCACCGTGCTGATCCGATGGCAGGAGCCAGGATCCAGGTGCTTTTTCCTGGTCTCCCATGGGGTGCAGGGCCCAAGCACCTGGGCCATCCTCCACTGCACTCCCTGGCCATAGCAGAGAGCTGGCCTGGAAGAGGGGCAACCGGGACAGAATCCGGCGCCCCGACCGGGACTAGAACCCGGTGTGCCGGCGCCGCAAGGTGGAGGATTAGCCTATTGAGCCACGGCGCCGGCCTTGTTTTGCTATTTTCAAAAACTAATAAATTCAGGTAAGTAAGTACTCACAGCAAAGTTTTTAGTAAAATAAATAACACAAATAAATAAATAACACAAATAAATAAACATGGTAATATTATTACCATGTTATTAAAATATAAAAGACTGCCACCTCTGATAATGTCAACTGGAGAACAGAGAAAGTAATATTTGTTTATCTCATATTTTGCATCACCAAATTTATCTTCCATAACAAAAGTCATTCATTTTGAATTTGAGCTCTTTTTTCTATTAACATGGGCAGATAAAACTAAAACTAAAACTGATGATTTCACAAACTATAGAGCAGACTTAAATACTCATGAATTTGAATGAATTATCTACTTTTTATTTTTAAAGACTCATTTTATTTTTATTTGAAAGGCAGAGTTACAGAGAGAGGGAGAAATAGACATCTTCCATCAACTGGTTTACTTCCCAAATGGTCACAACAGCCAGGGCTGGGCAAGGCCAAAGTCATGAGCCAGGAGCTTCTTCTGAGTCTCCCACATGGGTGCAGGGGCCCAAGAACGTGGGCCATGGTGGGCCATTCTGCTACTTTCTGAGGCACATTAGCAGGGAGCTGGATGGGAAGCAGAGCAGCCGGGTCTTGAACCGGCGCCCATACGGGATGCCAGCATCACAGGTGGCAGCTTGACCTGTTAATGCCACAACACGGTCCAAATTACCTACTTTTAAGAAGTCAATAGGAGGAGCAGGCACTGTGGCATAGTGGGTAAAGCTGCTGCCTGCAGTGCCGGCATCCCATATGGGCACTGGTTCAAGTTCTGGCTACTCCACTTCCGATCCAGCTCTCTGCTATGGCTAGGAAAGCAGAAGAAGATGGCCCAAGTCCTTGGGCCCCTGCACCCATGTGGGAGACCCAGAAGAAGCTCCTGGCTCCTGACTTCAGATCAGCGCAGCTCCAGCTGTTGTGGCCAATTGGAGAGTGAACCAGCTGATGGAAGACACCTCTCTCTCTCTGACTCTCCTTCTCTCTGTGTGTAACTCTGACTTTCAAATAAATAAATAAATCTTAAAAAAAAAAAAAAAAAAAAAAAAACAGAAGTCAACAGGAATAGGAGGGAGAGGAAGAAGAAGAATGGGAGTGGGGGGGCAGGTATAGTGGGATGAATCACTATGTTCTTAAATTTGTATTTGTGAAATGTATGAAGTTTGTATTTCTTAAGTAAAAGGTTTCTTTGAGGGGAAAAAGTCAAAAATATCTGTTTTGACTTCTTTTTAGTCAAAATCAATTGCTGCAAACATACTAAATAAGCCATATTTTATATATGCTTACATATAATTTAAATGTAAATACATATTCACACTTAACATGTTAAAAGAATGAGGATATTGAGGTTGAGTTTTTAATATAAGGAGAATTTTTAAGGTAAGCTAGAAAATAACATTAAAGCACAGGCTGAGAATCCTTTATCCAAAAGTGTTCCAGGTTCAGAGCCTTTTAGATTTTGGAATATATACACAGACTTTATTGGTTGAGCATCCCCAATCCATAAATCCAATATCCAAAATACTCCAAAATCCTGAATTCTTTTTGTCAGGGCTCAACAAACTTCAGATTTCAAAGGATTTGGGGTTTCAGATTTTCATATTAAGAGTACTCAAACTGGGACCGGCGCTGTGGTATAGCGAGTAAAGCTGCTGCCTACAGAGCCGGCATCCCATATGTGTGCCAGTTCCAGTCCCGGCTGCTCCACTTCCTATCCACCTCTCTGCTATGGCCCCTGTACCCGAGCTGGAGACCTGGAAGAAGCTCCTGGCTTAGGACTAGCACAGCTCCAGCTGTTGCAGCCATCTGGGGAGTGAACCAGCTGATGTAAGACCAACCCCTCTCTCTGCCTCTGCCTCTCTCTAACTCTGCCTTACAAATCAATAAATAAGTCTTAAAAAAAAAAAAAAAAAGAGTATACAAACTGTACTAAATTCCTTTGGATTTCTGAAAGGAATAGTTTATACTCTTCAACCATAAAGAATGCAAATACTGGGTAAAGCCACAGCCTATCATGCCAGCATCCCATATGGGCACCACTGCTCCACTTCCGATCCAGCTCTCTGCTATCACCTGAGAAACCAGTAGAAGATGGCCCAAGTCCTTGGGCCCCTGCACCCGTGTAGGAGACCTGGAAGAAGCTCCTGGCTCCTGGCTTCGGATCGGCACTGATCCGGCCGTTGCAACCAATTGGGAGTGAACCTGCGGATGGAAGATCTCTCTCTCTCTCTCTCTCTCTCTGTGTAACTGACTTTCAAATATAAATAAATAAATCTTTAAAATCTTTAAAAAAAAAGGATTGCAAATACTTATTGTAGAAAGTAAATGAGATTTAGAAGCAAGAAAATTAAAATCACCCATAGTTTATCAGAAACAAATATTTTGAAGTATTATTCTCTTACCTTTCATCTATTGAAATGTATAGACAAAATTGTATTCTGCCTTTTCCACAGAGCATTATTTCAACATTTTTCCACATCTTTGAACTTTCTGAGAAAATAATTTTATAAGTAGATTTCATTTCACCATGTGTAGTACTTAACTAATTACTATTAACAGATGTTCAAATTACTTTTTCATATTTACAAATAATACTAATTTGTCCCTATTTTTTCCTCTGAGAGTTCTTTGAGTAGATTCCTATAAGTGGCATTACTGAAACAAACAAAAGACACATATTTAAGGATTTTTTTTTAATTCTGCAAAATTTCTCAGCAAAAGGACGCCAAATCATCCTGCTTTTTTTAAGTGTCCCATTAAATAGCAACTATTTTCATGTTTTTATAACATAGGTGAAGTGTCATTGAAACAAACTTTGAAAGAAATTTCTAGGCCCCAATTGCCAGCTTATTTTAATTAACAACATTCCAATATAAAACATAGGTAGGACAGGAGTAAGAAGTTTATTGTAAGATTTGACCTCTATATCTCTTCTTTACTACATTTTCCTTTAAAAGTAACTTTTCTATTAAATAACAACTTCAGTTGAATAATAAGTTTCTAGAATTTTTAAGGATAAGCTATGCCAGATATATTTCTTTTTAAATAAGTTATTCTACAAAGAGATATATATAATTTAAATTGAAATTCAGAAGAGTTGGTAGAAGAAATTTAAGCGAGACATCTATAGGTATCTGTATTTTAGTCTCCACTATAACATTACAAAGTATGTTCACAGCATTGGTGGTACTGAAAGACAGAACTAGGTCCCAAGGCATAGAGTGAATTCTATTAAATTATTTCATAGAAATTATAATCTTTCATCTTCATTGTAGAACATCCCATCAAATTTAACTATACAAGGTGTAAATCCAAACTTGATGAAAATCTAAAACTCAAAAATAAGGGTCTTATCTGCTGTATATTTTTCATTATTCTTTCATGACAATGACAATTCTAAATATAACTTTTATCAGTCTAATACTATGGATATAAACACCTATATACAGTCACAAATCAAGTGGAAAGTTCAAAATCATTCACAATGAACTTAATAAAAATAGAGACAAACAACTTCATCTGAAGATGACATAAAAGAGGTATAGTTAAGTGTAGTTAATTATCTAGTTTCTGACCTTTTGGCCACTTGGTATTTACTCAACTCCAATTCACCATCCTCTCCAAGAAAGCACAAAGATGTAGACTTAGCAGCACAAACCACAGCCTAGACTAATGAGAAATTTATGAAAAGTACAGAGACAGGGCCTGTGCTGTGGCATAGTAAATTAAGACTCTGCCTGTGGCACTGGCATCTCATATGGGTGCCAGTTAATGTCCCGACTGCTCCACTTCTGCCCAGCTCTTTACTAATGGCCTGCGTAAGCAGTGGAGGACAGCTCAAGTGCTTAGACTCCTGCACCCACGTGGGAGACCCAGGAGAAGCTCCTGGCTCCTACCTTTATATCAGCCTACTGCTAGCTGTTGTAGCCATTTGGTGAGTGAACCAGAGAATGGAAGACCTTTCTCTCTGTCTTTCCCTCTCCCTGCACCCCCCTGCCCATTACTCTGTCTCTCAAATAAATAATTTTTTTTAAAGTACAAAGATAAAACTAGTGTATTCAAGCAACAATTTGGGGACCAAGGGTCTTAGTTACCTACATTTCTGAATGTTATGAATAGTTGCTTAGTCTTTTAATAAAATCAAAAGTGCAAATGAGTAAAGTAAAATTTATTATGCATAACATTAAGGAATACAACTTAAAATGCAAATCATGCTGCATGCAAAAAATTTAAGCAAGTGATAGCAAATGCCTCAAAGTCAAACATGCACCAAAAGGTATTTTGAAGCCAAACAGCAGTATTTTTTAAAAGAAACAAATTAATAGGGTCAAATAATAGTCATAAAAATTGATAATCAAAATTGAAAAATAAACACTTTTAGAAATAGTAAAGAATTTCATTTTTTAATTTAATTTTAATTAAGTTATTTTAATATAAAGACTTTAATTGTAAAAGGACTTTTATTTTTTTAAAAACATACTTTAGGTAAAACCCTTAAACATCTGTGTGTGAGGTTATGATTTTATTTAGCATTTAAATGTATTATTGTAACATGTAGGAAAGAAATTTCTACATAGATTTGATAAGAACTAATAGTGTAGCTTCATTAACGTTCTAGGGAACTTATGCAACCTGGGTTTGCTGTAACCTACACTGGTAACTAATGGATCCCTGGGCTGGTACAGGCCAGTAGCCTAACAACTGAGAACAAGAGCTGGCCAGGAGAAATGATGAGGAAAACCACAGTGTTCAATTAATCATCCATATTAATGCACTTACCCATTGTTTCTCTGGCTTAAGTAATAGGAAATACTAAAGGAAATGAATTTGATTGCATCTTTCATCTCATGGTGTGGATTTGTTTTTCTGTTTTTGTGTTTTTGGCTGTGAGGGGATAGTTGTGCTTCACATGTCTAATTTGTGTACTTGGTACAATTATATATACTACTTAACACAGCGATTCCATTCCTTTCCTTCCTTTATGCCTATGTATTATAGACATGAAAATAATTACTACATATAATGATATTCCTTAAGTTAGGGTTAAGATATTAAAACAGCAGTATAATTTTTTAAAAATGGTCAGATCTTATAACTTTTATTAGACATCTAGTACTATAACACTCTCAGTTTAAAAGATCATACAACTGGGGCTGGCACTGTGGCATAGTGGGTAAAGCCGCCACCTGCCATGCATTCCATATGGGCGCCAGTTCCTATCCCAGCTGCTCCACTTCCGATCCAGCTCTCTGCTGTGGCCTGGGAAAGCAGTAGAAGATGGCCCAAGTCCTTGGGCCCCTGCACCCAGATGGGAGATCCAGAAGAAGCTCCTGGCTCCTGGCTTCAGATTGGCATAGCTCCAACCGTTATGGTCATCTGGGGAGTAAACCAGCGGATGGAAGACTCTCTCTCTCTCTCTTTCTTTCTCTCTTTCTTTCTCTCTCTCTCCCCCCCTCCCCCTCTCCCTCTCTTTCTGTGTAACTCTGACCTTCAAATAAATAAATAAATCTTTTTAAAAAAATCATAACAACTATGTATAGTATTATAGATAGAAACTTAAAGTGAGCTAGAAAAAAAATTACAAAATGTAGATCTATCTATGAGTGCAGCTACACAAATCCCCAGAAAACATTCATTTTTAAATAAAACTGTTTACCATTTAGAAACAGAGATTGCTCAGTTGATGCATTATCTTTTTCCCTTTCAACCAGTTTCCACATATGAATTGTTCCAATGAACATCAGAGTTGAAAGGATTCTTAGAAAGCGCCTGCCAGTTTTTCTCAACTTGGGTGCTACCTCCCCATAGAAGAACATTGGAAATGCAGGGCTACTTTAGATATGATAATGACTGGCAATGCTACTAGTATTAGGGATTCTAAACTTTCTATAACACATGAGAATCCCTTCATAAAGAAGAGTTTTCCAGCCCAAATAGCAGTAACATGGCCACTGAGAAACACTAACTTGATTGTCTACTTTGAAGATACAGCCAGAGATATAGTGATTTACTCGGTGATACACAGCTGGGTCCAGAACCCACAGTTTCTCATCTACTTCTCTTTTACTTAATAAATTCTAAATAGAAAAACAGAGAATAACTAAGACTCAATCACACAAATATGTGAAATATCATTAAAACATTGGTTACACATATTTTAGACTGAAGTAAAATTATAACTAATTAAAACACTAATATCCTTTCCAAATAGTCTTTTCTCTCCCTCAGATACATCACTTTTTAAAATCCATCAAATTAGAAGAAATCAAGTGATTCATCACAGTTATCAGATAAAACATTTTTTGAATGGGAGTATTACCTGATTTCTTTTGACCTATAGTATAAGACTAATCTCCACTGTGGAAATTTATTTATACAGTGAAAACAGCACTGACCAAAAATCCAAAGGACTTGATACATAACTAGTAAAAACTAAATCTCCAACATGTAATAAACCCTCTAGATCTCAGTTTCTTGTTATACAAAATGAGGGGTTTAGGTCTCTGCAATCCCTTCAAGTTCTAAGATTCTGATTACTTCTTCCTTATTGCATATTATTATTAAAAAAAAGAGAGGCACTGCCAAAACATTCACGAAGATACACACTATAGGAAGTAGGGATAAAACTAAAGACTGAGTCTCAAAAGGTGAACACTAACAGGTCCTACTACTATTTTAGTTATCGTTCAGCAACTTCTTACCTCCTAGAGATATTATCTGTCATCTTTTATACAATAAGTAGTCTTTTCCCCCATATCATCTTAAAATGAGGACTACCTTAACAATCTGCTGAATAACTTACAATTTAAACTTTATTTATCAAATGACATTTGTACTAAATGTTTAACTTCTACTTGCCAATTTAGATTTAAATTTTTAATTTTAAAATTACATTATGGGCCGGCGCCGCGGCTCACCAGGCTAATCCTCCGCCTAGCGGCGCCGGCACACCGGGTTCTAGTCCCGGTCGGGGCGCCGGATTCTGTCCCGGTTGCCCCTCTTCCAGGCCAGCTCTCTGCTGTGGCCAGGGAGTGCAGTGGAGGATGGCCCAAGTGCTTGGGCCCTGCACCCCATGGGAGACCAGGAAAAGCACCTGGCTCCTGGCTCCTGCCACCGGATCAGCGCGGTGCGCCGGCCGCAGCGCGCCGGCCGCGGCGGCCATTGGAGGGTGAACCAACGGCAAAGGAAGACCTTTCTCTCTGTCTCTCTCTCTCACTGTCCACTCTGCCTGTCAAAAAAATAAAAATAAAAAAATAAAAAAAATAAAAAAAAATAAAGAAAAATTACATTAAAGGGGTCAGCACTGTGGCACAGCAGCCTAAAGCCCTGGTCTGCAATGCTAGCTTCCCAAATGGATGCCGGTTCAAGTTTTGGTTGCTACACTTCCAATCCAGCTCCTTGCTAATGTTCCTGGGAAAGCAGAGGAGCATGGCTCAAGTTCTTGGGCCCCTGCACCCATGTGGGAGACCTGGAAGAAGCTTCTGGCTCCCGGCCTCAGATCAGCTCAGCTCTGGCTGTTGAGGCCATTTGGTCAGTGAACCAGCAGTTGGAATATCTCTCTCTGTCTCTACCTCTCTCTGTAATTTTGTCTTTCAAATAAATAAAATAAATCCTTTTTAAAAAATTACATTAGAACTGACAAAGAAGGACATACTGGAAAATTTTTACAGATAATGTACTAATATGTTTAATGTGTATATGTGTGCACACATACTATACTTCTACATTTCTCTGAATTTCTTATAGCTTGATTTTTGCCCTTGACACCACATACTTGTACAGTCTCAGTGGTATTTGACCTTTATCCTTACAAAATCTCAATTGGTCCATAAAATATTTCAAATTCTTTTTCATACATTATTCTCTTAGACCATGTATCTAAATTAAATACTAACCTGAAATAAATGAGATATTTATTTTAATCTTTATATCTCTTTCATACACACACACATACACCATTCCACCACTATCATGTGCCATGCAACTTGTTATGTATTCAGCCATATGGCCACTGAAACTAACAAAAAAATTATGAATGACCTTAAAATAAACTAATAGAAGGCTTTCAAACTATTTAAGAATATATTTTCAAAATATTAACTGTTTTACAAACTTTCCTTACTTAAACATAGTTTCTCTTTGCAACATTCTAAAGTTTCCCTGAACATGGTCCTTTACTCCTACTCAATTATCCTTAAAAAATTCATAGCATTTGCTGCTTATTATGCTTCACTTCCTCTTATTGTTTCATGATTTTTAAATTATATTACCTAAATAGAATTAAATATAAATGATTCTGCCTTTTCATAAGGTCATAAATTTAATGCTTCAGTAAATTAAGCATGCAATTTACTCCATAATATCCACAAAGTCTAGGATTACATAATAAACATTCTGTAGAGAGTTAAAAACTCAAATGTAAATACAATTGTAAAAAGCATTCCAACTCAAATAAGCAGTAAATTCTGTCAAACAGATGCTCGGCCACTGACAAACAATCAACACCTTAAGATTATACTATACCAAAACTATCAGGGGTCTCTGCTGATGATAATTCTTCTGCATGTTTCACAATAACAATCTCAGGTTTGGGATATCTGCATGCTAAAAAATATTTTAAAAGCAAAATATGTATAAATAAATGCATATATAAAGTTTTGAAATACCACTTATTACTAAGTCCTTGCTTTGTACAGTGGTGTGGGGCTGTAAAACTAACAAGGCAAGCTTAACTGCACAAAGTCATTTTAATACCCAATGGGAGAAAATGCAATTGTTCTATGACCTTTAAAAATTGTTTGTCAAAACAATTTTTACTAGCATATATAAATGTAAAGGGAAATTCTGAAAACAGTGAAACCAATGTTAACTTAGTATGCTGTAATCTGAAACAGAAACATTGATAAAGTGTTTTATTTCCTTTAAGAATCTTAACAAAAGTACCTTTAAAAGTACTAGTCCTCTTCTATGACTTCTCAGCTTCACACTTAAAATATGGAGCATGCACCTTTCCTATCCTTGGTAATTGCCAGATTCCTTTGTAAGACTGAATTACCTTATAACATTTCATTCTTTGCATTTTCAATGTTATGAAATATCTAAGAGTTCCTTTAATAAAGAGAGGGTTTTTTTTTTTTGCCAGGGTCACTTCTTCTGGAATATCATCTTTTCATCACAACTGCTCACTTTCCTTGTTTATGTCCACAAGCTCACCTTCCCTGAGCACCTCTGTCTGCATATATGGAGTCTTAAATGGCAGCAATTCAACAGCAGTGTCAAACATTCCCACGGTCAAATATTTCTTCTGTATTCCATTTACACTTGATTGAAATTCACTACAGTATTATCACTTTTCATTTTTTGCTTTACTTTCATCTTTTTTTTTTTTTTTTTTTTTTTTTGGTCAGTTCTCTTCTGCTTATCCATTTTTTTAAGAAGCCACATAGGTTTATCACTAAGAGACAGGGACTAAACTCAACAACAGGGGCCGGTGCTGTGGTGTAGCGGATAAAGCCGCTGCCTGCACTGCCAGCATCCCATATGGGTGCCGGTTCAAGACCAAGCTGCTCCACTTCTGATTCAACTCTTTGCTATGGCCTGGGAAATCAGCAGATGATGGCCAAAAGCCTTGGGCCCCTGCACCCATGTGGGAGACCCGGAAGAAGCTCCTGGCTCCTGCTTCAGATTGGCACAGCTCTGGCTGCTGCAGTCAACTGGGGAGTGAACCAGAGAATGGAAGACCTCTCTCTCTCTCTCTCTCTCTCTCTCTCTCTGCTGCAGTCAACCAGGGAGTGAACCAGAGGATGGAAGACCTCTCTCTCTCTCTCTCTCTCTCTCTCTCTCTCTCTAACTCTTTCAAGTAAATAAATAAATCTTAAAAAAAAAAAAAACTACACACTTCCCTGTCTGTGTGTAAACTGAACAACAGCAACCAATTATTAACAGACTATGAAACAAGTGATATGATTGGTCACGATCATGATGCACATCTGCTCTTACATAAGGATTTACGGACTGTGAGGCTAGTAGCAAAGCAAAATCTATACTTCGTGCAATTACTCAACTATACTGTGGTAAATGAAATTTGAACTTTGTTGTTCGGAACAGGTGTCATTTAAATAAAATAATTCTACAACTCATACATTTGGAATCCAAGGAAAGCAGGGACTACTTATAATACTAAAAATAATAAATCATTTTAGTGAAATGTCCATACATTCAGAAAAATAGGGCATTAGACCTTGACATATATTATTTTTCCACAGATGCAAATTAATGGAAAATAAAGGGAATATGACTCTTTTCCTTAGACATTAAATTTTTCCTCTTAAAGTACTTGAGTTTTACCATCATTCAAAAATCAGCCAAAGGTTCGTTAATCTACGATGAATTCAGTAATTAAATCTTATGTTTAAAAATAGGGGCCGGCACTATGGTGCAGTAGGTTAATCCTCCGCCTGCGGCGCTGGCATACCATGTGGGCACTGGTTCTAGTCCCGGCTGCTCCTCTTCCAATCCAGCTCTCTGCTATGGACTAGGATAGCAGTAGAGGATGGCCCAAGTGCTTGGGCCCCTGCACCCACGTGGGAGACCAGGAAGAAGCACCTGTCTCCTGGCTTCAGATTTGCGCAGCTCCAGCCGTTGTGGCCATTTGGGGAATGAACCATTGAAGGAAGACCTTTCTCTCTGTCTCTCCCTCTCATTGTCTATAACTCTACCTCTTAAACAATTTTAATTTTTTTTTAATTCAAGTCTTGTTTCAGAGACTGCTTTTCAAGGAGCTGAACCTGTGACAGGGATAATAGGGTATCATCAGAAACTTATTCTCTAATGATTCAGGAGATTAAAAAACTCATTAATGTACCACAAACTTTTCTTTAAATTTGATATTGTCTCAAAATTTTAAAACTAATAAAAAATTAAGTGGAAAAAGCACAGGAAAAGAACAGCATGAAGAAAAGCAGATGATGAGGGGCATGGCTCATGGAAGAAATGAGACTAAGCAGTGGACAGTATAGTCTAGGTAATAACAGGAAGTGAAAAGAAGATGGGCAAAAAAAGAATAAAGTCATGCATTGCTGAACAATAAGGATACATTCTGAGAAAGGCATCTTTAGGTGATTTTGTCATCATGAGAACATCACGAAATACACTGAACACAAACTAAATCAATATGGCATTCCTAGGCAACACAATCTGATGGAACTACCATTATGGGATCTGTTGTTGATTGAAACTGTATAGTTTTAATCAGTGCTAACAATTCACCATTTTTCTAGTGTTTTTAAGAAGCCCCTTTGAATAGGAAAAAAACTCTAAGACAATGTTTTTTCCTATACAATTTCCTATAAGATTCTGCTAGTTCACAAAATGTACCAGATCTCACATTATTACTGTCACATGTACTTTGCCTGTTTCTTTTCACAACTCAAGCATTACTGAGTTTATTCCTGTTACTTCAACTCTTTCCCATAAAAAAAAAAAAAAATACCTTCTATAAACCTGCTACTCAAAAAATGGTCCCTGAGGTGGCAGCATTGTGGTGCAGCAGTGCCCACAACGCAGGCATCCCATATCAGAGTGCCAGATCTCAACCACTCTGATTCCAATCTAGCTCCCTGCTAACACACCTGGGAAAGCAGCGGACCCTAACACCCACATGGGAAACCTGGATAGAGTTTCAAGCTCCTGGCTTTGGCCTGGCCCAGCCCTAGCCCCAGCCCCAGCCCCAACCTTTGCAGCCATTTGGGAAGTGATTCAGCAGTTGGAAGATCTCTTCTTAGTTCTTTCCCTCTCCCTCTCTCTCTGTCACTCTGTCATTCAAGTAAATAAAATAAATCTTTAAAAAAAAAAAAGATCTCTGGTCCTATAGTATTGAAATTCCTGGAAACATGTTGAAAGTATAAATTCAGGCCCTGCCTCTAACCTAGGAAAGCAGAATTTGCATTTTGATAAACTGTCAGATGATGTATAAACATTAAATTCTACAAAGCACAGTTCTACTTCCCACCGAGGAATATAGATAGATACAAGGAGCTTTTCCCATCCTTGAATAAACAAAGTCAAACAAAATTCAACATTATGACTTACTTCGAATTCATAAGGCAAAGTCACAGAGCAAAGAAATGGCCCTAAATCAAAAAGTGAAGGCCCAGGGAAAGCAGGGGACACAGGATGAAACCACAGGAATATGCATAAACCAGGGGAGTCTGCACCTTCTTGCAGGTTCTTTCTCCACAAATCACAAGACACACACACAAAAAGATGAAGGAGCCCTAAGAAAGTATCCGTTGTGGTGGAGACTTGGAGGAGGGAAACAGCCATTTCACAGGGAGGACTTGAAACTCTACCTGGGTTCTCTTCCCAACCTCTCTTAAAAGACACGGCCACGATTTGTGAGAAGAAAAGCATAAGTACTGTCACTAACGTAGGTGAGGCGACCAACCATAAAGTTTGCCAGGACCATTTCAGTGTTAGCACTGGAGATCAACATCCCAGGAAACCTCTCCCTGGGATACAAAAAGTTCCTTTATAAGTGCTGGGTGCAGAAGGTCAAAGGACAAGTATAAAACCCACACAATGTCCCCCAAATAAGGGCTGAAATCAATACTGTTTTAGTATTAAATGGATCTGGCACAAATTATCTCCCTTCCTTGGATGGTATCACTGATTTTTCTTTCTTTGAACATTTGTGTTGGCAACCATGATTTGCAGGTCACATTACAGATCACTCACTGCTAAAGCAGTTCCAGTGATGTCACTTAAGTGTACAACTTAAGTGCATTATAGTTACAAACAGTAACAATCCATCTCTGCCTTTCGTTATGGACTAACTTGTTTTGTATTAAGATAGTATTACTTTATTTTTTAACATTGTGAATATTACAACAATGTTTTCTACCAGTTTAGACAATGAAAATGAGAATAATGACAATACAGATGTGAGCCTGACTAGGAGAGCTTTAAAACAGAAGGTAAAACAGTGACTTTTCTGGTTATTGAATGAGTCTCCTAGGGAAGGAGTCTTTTGGAAGAAGTTTTCTCTGTCAGATAAAGGGATTCCAAAGATTCTCTCCCCATGCTTAATAGGGAGAAATAAGACAAGGTGAGAAGCCATTTGAGTTTAAGGCAGCTTCTACAGTCTCTTGACATGTTAAAGCACCAGTTTGAGGGTTCCCTCTTCAGAGCCCCAACAATATCAATGGTCAAACAGTGGTCACTAAATCATCCTACATATACTACATAATCAAATATACATTACTGGATTCTTTCATTGATTGTGCCACCAATCTGAATACATGTACATTTCCTGATTCAGTGGTTACAACTAAATATTCAGTAACTAAACAAGAGGTGGAAGTTTTATAATAAATGTGTTGGTCCCTTCAGTCTAAAAGTGATTCTGTCTGACCCTACCAATGATCATGATTTCAGGTGCTTTCATTTGAAAAATGAAATTTCAAATCACTTGCTTGATGAAACTTCAGAAAAAGTAAAACAAAAGATGGCTGATAATTCATCTGAACACAAACTAGACTTTGCATGTTTATTTACATATTTGAAAGATAGTGCAGGCCGGTGCCACAGCTCAATAGGTTAATCCTCTGCCTGCAGTGCCGGCACCCCGGGTTCTAGTCCCAGTCGGGGCGCCGGATTCTGTCCTGGTTGCTCTTCTTCCAATCTAGCTCTCTGCTGTGGCCTGGGAGTGCAGTGGAGGATGGCCCAAGTGCTTGGGCCCTATACCCGCATGGGAGACCAGGAGGAAGCACCTGGCTCCTGGCTTCGGATCAGTGTGCGCTGGCCACAGCTTGCCAGCCGCAGCGGCCATTGTGGGGTGAACCAACGGAAAAGGAAGACCTTTTTCTCTGTCTTTCTCTCTCACTGTCCACTCTGCCTGTGAAAAGAAAGAAAAGAAAAGAAAAGAAAAGAAAAGAAAAGAAAAGAAAAGAAAAGAAAAGAAAAGAAAAGAAAAGAAAAGAAAAGAAAAGAAAAGAAAAGAAAAGAAAAGAAAAGAAAAGAAAGAGAGAAAGTTCCATTGCATCTATAACCTTCTTACCATGAAAAGATCTAACATGCTAAATGGCCTGCACATTTTCTATACAATGCTGCTATTAAAAAAAAAAAAAGTGGTATAATTTATTCACCTGTGAAAATGAAAATGATGCTTGGGGCCTGCATTGGGGCACAATGGGTAAAGCTGCCACCTGCAATGCTAGCATCCCAACTAGGTCCTGGTTCATATCTTGGCTGCTCCACTTCCAATTCAGCCTTCTGCCAGTGGCCTGGGAAAAGCACTGGAAGATAAGCCAAGTGTTTGGGCCCTTGCAACCCACATGGGAGACCCAGATGAAGCTCCTGGCTCCTGACTTTGGCCTGACCCAGCTCTGGCCCTTGTGGCCAACTGAGTAGTGAACCAGTAGATGGAACATCTCTCTTGCTCTGTCTCTCCCTCTAACTCTGACTTTGAGATAAACAAATAAATTTTTGAGGAAAAAAAGAAAATGATGCTTTGATACAGAAATTTTTTTGGTCACTTTTAGGTTTCCTCAAAACATGCTGAACCACATAATGAGATATCTGACATTATAGAAATGTAAAGAGACCATCCTCTTATATATGTGCCTACATGATGGATATTATTGCTGGCTACAGGAAAGATGTTCGAATAGTATCTAGCTATACAATCATATTTCCAAAGTATGAAACAAGAAGAATGTCATTCTCTACTTTATAAACACGATGGGGATCAGAATGGAAAAAAGTTAAGAGAAAGTTAAGAAAAACTAGAAATCTGAATTCATACAGTATAAGAATAATGCCTCTGATGAACTGGAATTATACACAAGATCATCTGTAAGGGGAAAAAAAGAGTATACCAGTAACATACACTTAAAATAAGTTCATTCTTCTGACCTAAGTATAGAGAGAATCTCAGATAAAATCAAACTAGTACCCAGCCCTAATCCTAATCCTAACCCTAATACCATATATCCAATTTCCCTCTTGAGACTAGAATCCTATACTGATCCTCCCTTCTCATTGAACTATAATCTGGCTTCTCTCCCACACAGTGATCATAAAATTGCTTCCAGCAAAGACATCAATCTTATTAAATCTAATGAACCCACTCCAAGTATTCCTCTTACTTGACCTATCTAAAGCATCAAGTCATTCCCTCTTTTCTTCAAGTGTCCTTCTTTACTTAGCTTCTGGAATACATCATTCTGGTTATTTTTCCTCTCTCTTTGGACGCTCTTCTTCAACTAGTTCTGGTTCTTCTTCCTATCCCACTATAATAAACACTGTTTCTTTTCAGAATTAACTGCTAGGATATTCTTTCACTCTACTTACCCTGGCTGGCCTTTGTTACTACCAACCTGAGTAGGATTCCCAAACTTAAATCTTATTCTAACCTCCACAGTCCATATTAACTATTGGTTATCTGCATAGTTGCATCAAGCACCCAATATCTAAGAAGCTACAAATGAAATCAAAGTTCAAAAAGTTTTCTTATGGACTAAATGCCAGATCTTTTTTTTATACTCATTCAAAACCTCAAAAGAAAATTAAGAGTAAAGGGAACTGGAAACAGAACTGCCCTGGGTGTTGAAGGATTCCTGGTCCAGAACTGCAGACCCTATGGCCCTAAGCTAAAAACCCTTTGGTTCTTCCCAGCCTCTGCCCAGCTTCCAACTCTAACCACTGCTATTGAGGGGATGGCCTATGGTCAGTGAAATTTAAGTTGCCTATTTGTACTAGCCTCCTATTCAGCTCTCCTACTAGTCCAACCATTTAATGGGAGTCAACGGGGTGCCTCCTTTAAGGAGCTTCACATCTCCCTTCTCTTCCAGCACCCCATGGATAGGTCTGGGCCTCACACATACCTGGCCAGACCTTAAAGCCTATCCAAATATTATTAAACTTAAAAAGCCCTCCCTGCTGGAGCTGTGGTGCAGCAAGTTAACCCCCTGGCCTGAAGCGCCCACATCCCACATGGGCGCCAGTTCAAGACCCGGCTGCTCCATTTCCGATCCAGCTCTCTGCTATGGCCTGGAATAGCATTAGAAGAGGGTCCAAGTCCTCGGGCCCCTGCACCCACGTGGGAGACCCAGAAGAAGCTCCTGGCTCCTAGCTTCGGATCGGTGCAGCTCCGGCCTTTGCAGCCAATAGGGGAGTGAACCAGCAAATGGAAGACTTCTTTCTCTCTGCCTCTCCTCTCTCTGTGTAACTCTGACTTCCAAATAAATATATTTATCTTTAAAAAAATAAATAAATAAAAAGCCCTTCCTGCCAGTTCCTAAAAACAGGGCTTAGAGAAACAGCTTAGATAGTCCTGTACCTATTTGGACAAGTCCACACCAAGGATTTAAAGGACTTATCTCTTGAGGGGGGTGCAAAATCATCCAAAATATAGATGGTTAAATGTAAATGGTGTATTAGTCTGTTTCCTTTCCCATCCTGAGACTCTGGCCTTGTTTATACATTAGCTTAACTTCCTAGCAAAACATAGCTACTCGGCATAGGGAGGGGGGAGCATAGCTGGTTCACTAGAGTTAATTATTTAACCCTTATCCTCACCTCTAGGGAGAGAAAACCAGCCCAGGTTTGCCATGCAGCAAATTCCTACTTCTGCAAACCTCAGGCAGTCCCAGCATTTCCCTAACAGGTTACAGACTCCTAGATACAGGGAAATAGCACAGTTCCTAAATCAGGCTCTCAACAGGGAGCCAAAGCAGACTCCCTCCTTCGGGGAAAAACAAACAAAGCACAGCTTTCATCCACTGAAAAGCTGCCATGACTAAGGCTCTCACAAAGGGATTGCTAATTCAGTCCTTCAAAACAGGCAGGCCCTAGACTGGCTACCTGCTGCCCAAGAAAATGCCTCAAACTAGGGTCAAACTAAATGAGTACAAAATCGTGTTCATGCTTTCTTGGACAAGGCCAGACAACTCCAGGACCAGGTCAGACAAGGCTAAAATATCCAGCCCAACATCACATGTGGTCATGGAAATCCTGGTCATTGCATCTCTATAGCATCCACATTCTTTCTGCTTCTCTGTAGACTACTGTGCTTTGATGTTCTTGTTTGCTCTGTCTCTAACAGAAGACAAGCCATTCGGCTCCAGGTGCTTCTAAGACAGGGCTGCCAGCCTACCTCATCAGACAAGATGACAAGCCCTCTGGACCAAGCAGAACCATGCTTCCTGAGGCCACTCCTACCTCATCAGACAAGATGACCAGCCCTCTGGACCAAGCAGAACCATGCTTCCTAAGGCCACTCTCATACACCATAGACAGATAGCAAGAGAAAAACACCCATATCCACCCCGATGACCATTTGTCAGCTTCCAAAGTAGCTACAGAAAATGGACCTTCGGCCATGTATCCCCATAAGATAATGGGTATTCTCTTGGTGGGGGAGGGGGGAATGTTAGGTAGGAAGTTAAAAATTTGCCTATGTGTATGTGAGAAGGGCCTGAAGAAACCAGCACCTACCACTGAAGCTCTAGAAGCCCAGGATTTTGCACATCAAAGTCCTGTCCAGACCCAGAGAACCTTCCAGGTGGTCCCAGCCCATCACCCAAGGAAAGCTCCCAGGAGAATTCTCTCCTCAGGACCAAACAGGTTACCTGATAACACGGGGCAATAAAACCTTCACAGAGCCCCTCTGCCTGGCTCTGCTGGTGTCAACAAACCTGGGGAGGAATCCACTCATTTACTCTCTACAAAACCCTTTATCCTAAAGGAGAAGGGGGAGGGGGTAAAGAGACAGCCCTTAAAAACTGGGAGTCTAAACAAAGCCTGTGTGCTCAGCTCTCTGCCGAGCCAAGCACTGGCCTGCCCAGGTGTAATCTCTCCACTTAACCATGTAACCTCGCTCTCTCCAGTCCAAGTGACTGCGCATTCTCCATCGTCCCTTCCATTCTGACAACTGCCCTATTCCCAATAAAACCTTATTACTTTGAGAAAAATAAAAAGGTTAAAGGTTAGAGATTTACGACAGTTACAAGTTCCAAAAATTAGTTTGCTATTATTTTTCCAAACTTTTCACACAATACACTAATTTTTTGCACATGGATTTCCCTTATTTTCAAAGTAACAATGCCATACTTACTTCTGAATGTTGTATATTGTACAAACATAAAGAAGAGAAACGTGTTAGCAGCACGTTTGACATTTTTTGAAAGATTTTTATTTACTTATTTATTTATTTGAAAGGCAAAATGAGACACACACACACACACACACACACACACACAGCTTCTACCTGCTAGATCATTTCTCCAAATGTCTGAAACAGCTGGGGCTGGACCATGCCAAAGCCCGGAGCCAGAATTCCATCCACGTTTTCCACACGGTGGCAGGGATCCAGGTACTTGGGCCATCATCTGCTACCTTTCCAAGTACATTAGGCAAGAAGCTGGATCAGGAGTGGAAGAGCTGAAACTCAATGAACCAGCACTCCAATATGAGATGTGGGTACCCAAACCAGTGGCTTAACCCAGTACTCCACAATGCCTGCCCCCATTTCACTTTTAATGAGCATTCGAAGTACTTTTTTTCTCCAACATGTCTGAAGGATCCCAGGTGTGAGTATCCAGAAAGTAGTAGTAAGAACACAAAACTAAGTTATTAACTACTCCAACAAACAAGTTGGAAGACTTTGGGCAAACTACTCCTAACCTCAGGTTTTTTTTTTTTGTTTTTTTTTTGTTTTTTTTGGGGGGGGGGTTGATTTTTATTTGGGCTTCTCACAGTGGTTAGAGTCACTCTGTCTTCAGAACAATCACAGTACAAGAAATGCACCACCGAGACTGCCCAGAGAAGTCTGACCAGCTGAATCTTACTGCTTAAAATACACAAATTCAGGCTGGCACCGCGGCTCAACAGGCTAATCCTCCACCTAGTGGTGCCAGCACACCGGGTTCTAGTCCCAGTCGGGGCGCCGGATTCTGTCACGGTTGCCCCTCTTCCAGGCCAGCTATCTGCTGTGGCCCGGGAATGCAGTGGAGGACGGCCCAAGTGCTTGGGCCCTGCACCCCATGGGAGACCAGGAGAAGCACCTGGCTCCTGCCTTTGGATCAGCATGGTGCACCGGCCGCAGCGCGCCAGCCGTGGCGGCCATTGGAGGGTGAACCAACGGCAAAGGAAGACCTTTCTCTCTGTCTCTCTCTCTCACTGTCCACTCTGTCAAAAAATAAAAATAAATAAATACACAAATTCACAATAACTGACAAATGGTGATGGGCCTTGCACAGGAATGTGTTAGCGTTGGCAAACTTCCTCCACTGTAGCACCGAACCCTCCACTAACCCCTTTCTCTTCATTCACCTAGAAAACTGGACTCCAGCCTCCCAGGCCCCCTAGCTTGTCCTTCAGTTCCCCATGTCCATCCCACTGTCTCCAGGTAGTGTGACCTCCCAGGGCAGGCACCAGGCTAGGACTCAGTAATCAAGCCCACCTCCTTGGGTGCAGTTTTCTTCTCATGTCTTTAGCGTAGGGGCACTGGAACCAGATCCCCACTCTTCTTGAAGGTTGGAATTCTCCCATTAGATCAGTTAACTGAAGCAGGATTCATTTTGCTAAAACTTGTTCTCCTTTGAGACACTTCAGTGAGTTGTTCGGGATTCAACATAAAAAGGGCAGAAGGAAAGGCATCTGAGGGCTGCGGCCGCGCCTTCTGGGCCTCAGCTAAGGGAAGTGAGTGTGGAGCCAACTCTAGGCAGGGCCACCGGCCACCGCTAGCCCAAGCTTGTTGCTGAAGGTCCAATCAGGAGCCTCTCTGAAACAACACTGTTGCCTTCAGTCCCATGTGGTTGTGGACACTTCCCGGGCGCTGAGCTGGAGGGCTGGGAGTGGCTGAGGAAAGCAGACAGGTTCAGAGCGCATTTCCATGTACAGGGAACAGAACACAGGCCTCCGAGGGGCCAAGGAACAAACTGTGCAAATTGCAGTAACGGGCAGAGTAAAACCTCTACCCTTAGCACAGAATCTCTGGCAAACACAGGGGGCTGCCGCCAACAATGCTGCTGGATACACCGATTACACAGTCAGACAGGTGTTCAGTAAATGCATAAATTACCTTGAGAGGGCCACGTCTGCTCTAGTCATGCGGTTCACGTGAACAGAATGGCTGCCATTCAAAGCTCGGGGCTCACATACAACGGACAGACACACAATCATCCAAAAATCACTGCGTACAGACTTCATTTTGTTCAACATGGATTTTGGTTTTGTGGAATCCAAACAGATGTCCATTCACATCACGGCCTTGGATTTGTTTTCATGTGTGTGTGTGTGTGTGTGTTTCCTTTCTTGCCATAACATCAATGCTTAGACTAAGTATCACCTTTTGAGAGTGGGGAAAGAACCAGACTCTTCATATGAACACGGCTGCGCAGGGAATGTTGGTTTCGGCCGTCTGCTGTCTCTGCTCAGCTTACTATCGAAGTTCAACCAGGCATCTGGAGCCAAGCAGCAGTAAGAAGGATGCTGCGGTCCTGGATGGCTGCCCTCACCCTGCCTCCCTGCCCCCCCCTCCCCCCCCCCCCGCCACTCAGACTCTTTAGGAAGGCTACAGAGAAAGGAATCACCCCACGCAAAGCAGGGAACAGGGACAAGGGAGTGAAAACCACAGGTAACCAAGGTATTTCTCTTAAGTAGTCAATTTAAAAGAAAACAAAAAACAAACAAAAAAAAACCCTTTTCAGAATCAAAGAGAAAATACCGTGTGCAATGGGACTGCCCTTTCGCAGCACCCACAGCTTCCTCGCCTGTCTGCTTGCAAAGAATGGGGAGACACGAAGGCTGCCAACCCCATCCTGGGATGGAGGAGGGCACTGGTCCTGTGGGCACAGCCAAAGAGATGCGGAAGCTGCACGTCCACCACGGCGAGGGCCTCATGCTCACAGAGCTTCCAGAGACAGCCCCAGTCTAAGCCTGCGCACAAAAGATCTCCTGGCTCTACTGTGGCCAGGCTCTCAGAAGTCTACCTTGGGAAAGAGCCACAAACTTCCTTCTCCTAGGAGATAATTCTGGCCTGTCCACTGGTAGGCTTCTTGTTTTCAGCTGGATTCTGTTTGTTTTTAAAAGAAAAAAAAAAAAAAAAAGGAAGAGCAGGCAGGATTATCTTGCACACTAATCTGCAGCTAGCCAAAGGCCCAGGGGAGAAAACGCGGAGGATGCCCCACAATGCACCCATCATGTCACATAGGATTTGAGAGAACAAGCCCCTCCCAACTTGCCTCCCCCAGGACTAATCCAATCCCAGCTCTGTAGATGCTGACAGCCATGGGTGGCAATCCTGGGGCATCTGTGACCTTCCATCTTTACCCAGCGCCAAGACAGATTGCCTTGCCTCGATTTAGATAGAGCAAAGTTCTCTTAAAGTAAAACTAGAGCATAAAAAGAATCTTCTCAGGGCACAGTCCCAGCTCCCTTCCTCGGGGGCTTTGAAAACACATATCTCTCTGACCCAAACAGGTAGCTGAGATTTGACTTGAAAACGGGGTAGACGAGGATGGGGTGGGAATAAATCAGAGAATCAGTTTCTCAGTCTTCCATGTGAGGTGAGGCACCCACACCCCAAACTGTACCTGAAAGTGTAGGAAAATGCAGGAGAGAAGAAAGAGAGAAAAAACACCAAAGTGGCTGTACCACTTTCTCGGAGAGTCATTAACGCTTCTTTTGTGGTTCTCCCCTACTGTGGTTCTGGGCAGGGCTCGCTCTAGCTGGGGGAGCCGCTGCTCTGGGAGTTGGGGGAGTCCTGCCCATTGACGATGTTCTGCAGCAGGCAAGTGGGCTGCCACCGCAGGCGGGGATGCCCAGGCTCTTGAGCCTGCTCCTCAAAGGGCAGGCAGAGCACTTCTTCTCATCGCCAGGAGGCCGTACAAGACAATTGTCACAGAAGTCCAGAGGGCCCATCCAGAGCATCATCAATGAGTGTGCTGAACTCTTTGAGGTCATCGTCATGGTGGCCCTGGTTACACACACACCTAGATGCCGGAGTCACCTGTGAAGCAGCAGTGTCTGCCTGGTGTCTTGTCTTTGCTATCGGGGCGCACGCTACCATGCTCAGAGCTGTCATCTTTCAGCAGCTCCTCCTTCAATTCTGAGTCCTTGTCCAGGAGGGCCCCTGGGTCCAGCTCCCCAAGACCAGCCACAGAGCCACTGGGCTCCACATGAGAGGCTTTGGGGGCTGCTTGGTCAGCTGGCATGTCAGAGGGTTCAGGGTCAGCAATGCTCGGAGGTCTTGTGCTGCTTCTGCTGGGCCCAGACAAGGGGCTGCTCTGTGCCCCTTGGGAGCTCCTGGTGGGATCAGTGCCTACAGGGCTGCTACCTGCAGGGCCACACCGTGGAGGCAGCTGCTGCTGCTGCTGAAGCTGGAAGGTACGGTAGGTGGGGGGAGTTGGAGGGTCGCTTTACCACTTCCTCATAAGGAGGTAGTAGATAGTTTGGCAAAAACTTGAAATAAAATGGCAGCACTGAGTAGTTGTGGGCTTCCTGGTAGGCAGTCAGGATGATTTCACGTTGCCGCTGCTGGGCCTGCAGGCAGTGCTTGGCTCGGCAGTGGTGGCAGACACAGCAGCAGCTCAGGAGGGTGCAGATGGTCCACACCAGCCAGAACCACCAGAGTTCTGGTGGTAGTAGTTGCAGCACTGAGACTGTCCACAGCAGTGTCTTGTCACGGATGTAGCTTAGGTTTTTGGTACCCACACGGGCTTCCTTATCCTGCGGGGGTTCAGCCCTGGCTGACAAGGGGGTGGGCAGCGCCTGGAGGAGCAGGAGCGCCATGCTACCCAGGGGCCTACTCCTCTCCATTCCCTTCCTGCTCCTGCTCCTGCTCCTCCACCAGGGCGCCACCACCTCCCTCCTCCTCTTCCCTCTCCTCTTCCCTCTTCCTCCTTCTTCCCTTCTCACCTCAGTTTCCTAATCTATAAAACAGAAATAATTCTATCTCCATCCTAGAGAAGTAAACAAAACAATTACATGAAAACTCAGCCCCTTATGTTTAGCACACAGCAAATACTCAATAAGTGCCAAGTAATGGTAGTACAGATAGTCTTAGCAGCTGCAGTGGTGGCAGTAATGTCTTCTATAATATAAAAACCATTATACAGTAGAAATTCAGAAGGTGTGTTAATACCTGGCTGATTTTAAAACTACAAATATTTTTAATAACACAGTATACTAAATAATCTAAAATAACTTATTATTGGCTTTCTAAAATGCAGAAGACAGAAAATATAAACTAAACCAAGTAAGAATATCATTCTAACTTAAATTTCCCCTAAAACTTAAGATTCATAAGTGGCAATGCCTCCATCAACTATCTTTTAGGTGCCCAAAGCAATTTCCTTTGAACAGGAATAATCTATATGGTAGCAAAATACAAGAAATATTGTCACTGTGAAAGCCTGAAGAGACAAAGGTCAATAACAACGTTATAGATGCAACTGGTTTGCTGGAAAAACAAGAGTAGTGGCCCTTTAAGTGTCTACCAAGATTAAATCCTACTGAAAAGGAAGGAGGAGAGTAGAGGAAAGTGATGTTCAAAAAAGAGAGAAAATAAAAAGAACACTGAAAACACCATAGAAGAGTGACAAATAGCAGAAGAGGATACATTAGAAACTCGAACAGAATGCCAACACACAGTCCTCCTTACACAGCAGAAAACAGTTTACCACAACCACAAAGAATGAATGAAAAAAATAAGAGTAGAAGCATCTGAGAGCACTGGAGGAAGTGGGGCAGACTAAGGCCAACACATCTCACTACCACAATGATGTAGCCTAAAAAGCATGCAAACCAAGGGAGCATAGGGTTCTGGAGCACCACATATAATGACTAGAATGTCTGCGAACAGAAGGATCTCCAAAGAAAATTATTGTATTAAAATACATAAGGACTCTGATGTTTGGTAGAAGCTAAGTTGTGCTAATTATACTTTTACAAAGGCAGAGGAAAAAATGCAAAATGTTCAAACACATTACCATCAAAAACTACCAAAGTAAATGTTTCAGAGCTAACCTGAGATGTATTTTATCTACAAGAGCTGCTTAGTAACCAGATCACGTGAGGTGATTTTAACACGTAACTACTTGTTTTGGGGGAATGTTTTCATTAACTTAAAGCAGACATACACCTGTGAGTCAAAGACAAGGCTAGAATCCTAAATAAACTACATTGATTAATTCAGCTGACTTGAGTAAGATTATAGTAAAACTGCAATCAGGGAGTTAGTCCCTATTTGTTCCTATTATTTTCTGCTCACACATGCCAAAAGAAAACAGACCAGAATATGACTATGCAAAGTTATTTCTATTTAAAAAAAAAAACTCCACAAATAATAGTTCCATATGAGGTCATCCCCAATATTTAAGATCAATCATTATCTGTGGTTCTATATAACCCGTGGGTGACCCTATAAATTAATGACTATATTATTTCAATTTTCCTATCCACAAAGTCATTATGATCCCAATGGCTATAATAAATAATAAATAAGTAACTATTGAGGTGGAATCACCTAATTAATTATTGATGAATTAACCTATAGCAGTGTTTAACTTATTTCCTAAGTTTCTAATATTTAGAATTGAGTAAAGAACTTAGAAGTGAAGAGACAACATAATCAAGGAAAACAGTTAACATAAAGTTAATTTATTTTATACAGAGGTAAGGAGATTGATGAGTGGGTAAGAAATTATCTTTCTGTCCTTCTCCAGAGACAAGTGTATATAAAATAAAACACTGAACTAGAAGCAAAAAAAAAAAAAAGCACTGATAATAGCAAGTACCAATGGAGGATAGAAGAAATGGAGAGATATGGCAGAGCAACTAAACAAATAACTTTATATAAAGTAAAGGCTCTTGGGGCTGATGCTATGGCACAGCAGGTTAATGCCCTGGCCTAAAGTGCTGGTATACCATATGGGCGCTGGTTGAGACCCGGCTGCTCCACTTCCGATCCAGTACTCTGCTATGGCCTGGGAAAGCAGTAGAAGATGGCGCAAGTACTTGAGCCCCTATACCCGCATGGGAGACGCGGAAGAAGCTCCTGGCTCCTGGCTTCGGATCAGCACAGCTCCGGCCATTCCAGCCAACTGGGGAGTGAACCATCAGATGGAAGACCTCTCTCTCTGCCTCTCCTCTCTCTGTGTAACTCTGACTTTCAAATAAATAAATAAATCTTTAAAAAAAAAAAAAAAAAAGCAAAGGCTCTCAACCATGATGTTTAGCTATGTCTGGAGACTTTGGGTAATTAAATTAAGGATTTTGAGTGGGTAGGGTTATCCTGGATTATTCAAGTGGGCCCTAAACATAATCACAAAAGTCCATACAAGAGGAAAGCAAAAAGGTCAATGTGAAAGAAGATAATATGATATCTGAAGCAGAGATTTAATGAGGTGGCCAGGAACCAAGGAATGTCAAAAGCTGGAAGAAGTAAGGAACAGATTCGGCCCTGGAGATTCCAAAAGGACAGAAACTTGCTGACACTTTTAATTTTAGCCTCTTGAGACTCACTTTGGGTTCTGGGCCTCTAGAACTCAAAGAATTAACATGTTTTAAGGAACTAAACTAGGGGCCAGCGCCATGACCAGTAGGTTAATCATCCGCCTGCAGTGCTGGCATTCCATATGGGCACTGGTTCTAGTCCCGGCTGCTCCTCTTCCAATCCAGCTCTCTGCTATGGCCTGGGAAAGCAATAGAAGATGACCCAAGTCCTTGGGTCCCCGCATCCACATGGGAGGCAAGGAAAAAGCACCTGGCTCCTGGCTTTGGATTGGTGCAGCTCCAGCCATTGCGGCCATTTGGAGAGTGAACTAATGGAAGGAAGACCTTTCTCTCTGTCTCTCCCTCTCGCTGTCTGTAACTCTACCTCTCAAATAAATAAATAAAATCTTTAAAAAAAATACACTAAATGTGTGGTAATCTGTTACAGTAGCAATGGGGACAAAGTCTCAAAGCTTCTATCTATCCTTGTTCCAAATGTTCACTGGATAACCCTGACCTTCTATCTAAGAATGTCGCCGTAATTCTGAAATTTTCATGCTGGTGAAGCCACATACATCTGCCTGGGCCAACATTTCCAGTTGAGTCCAACCCTTCTTGGACCCTCTGGCCAACTCATCTGCCAGCTGAAGTTTATGGAATGATCTCCATAGACAGCACATGAAACAGAAAATCATCTAGCAAAGCCTTGTTTGTTGTCCCAATACACAAAACCATGAGATATAATAGCATGGAAATCCTACATAATTCTGGACGTCAAGTTATATGCAAGCAATGACTAAAGATTGCTAAATACATATACCCATTTTATAAGAAAAGAAAGAAATCTGTTTTGATTATCTGTCTTCTATTGACAATAATCACTAGTAATAAAGTCACTCCAAGATACCTAGAATATCCTAGAATTAGGATTAAGTTTGTCAATATACTATTATAGGAGCTGGTGCTGTAGGAGTAATGGATTAAGCCCCTGCCTGCAGCACAGGCATCCCTATATGGCTGCTGGTTCAATTCCCAGCTGCTCTGCTTCTGATCCAGCTCCCTGCTGGTGTGCCTTGCAAAGCAGTGGAAAACAGCCCAAGTACTTGGCCCCAGAATGCATGTGGGAGACCCAAAAGAAGCTCTTGGCTCCTGGTTTCAGTCTGGCCTAGCTCCAGCCACTGCGACTATCTGGGGAGTGAAGATCTCTCTCCTTCTCTCTTGCTCTCTCTGTAACTCTGCCTTTCAAATAAAATAATATTTTTAAAAGATTTATTTATTTATTTGAAAGTCAGAATTACACAGAACAAGCGAGCAAGTGAAAGAGAGGTGTCTTCCATCCCCTGGTTCACTCCCCAGATGGCCGCAATGGCCGGAGCTGTGCTGATCCGAAGCCAGGAGCCAGGAGCTTCTTCCAGGTCTCCCACACGGGTGCAGGGGCCCAAGAACTTGGGCCATCTTCTACTGCTTTCCCAGGCCATAGCAGAAAGCTAGATCGGAAATGGAGCAGCCAGGTCTCAAACTGGCAACCATATGGGATGCCAGCGCTTCAGGCTGGGGTGTTAACTCACTGTGCCACAGCACTGGCCCCTAAAATAATATTTTTAAAAGAGAATATACTGCTATAACTAGTTTCTTTCTGTATTAGTAAAATGACTGAGTATAGCAAAATTTCACATAACTTTTCTGCCTAGGCAGAAGTGTAAACATCCCCGCTTGGAAATCTCTCCTTCTGCCTTAATTCATACTTAAAATTTCTTCATCCTGGCACTTCCCCTCTTGCTGGGCCTAGTTGGTTCTATACTTCCCTTATTGATTTTTTTTTTTTTTTTTTTGACAGGCAGAGTGGACAGTGAGAGAGAGAGACAGAGAGAAAGGTTTTCCTTTGCCGTTGGTTCACCCTCCAATAGCCACCGTGGCCGGCGCACCGCGCTGATCTGAAGCCAGGAGCCAGGTGCTTCTCCTGGTCTCCCACGGGGTGCAGGGCCCAAGGACTTGGGCCATCCTCCACTGCACTCCCGGACCATAGCAGAGAGCTGGCCTGGAAGAGGGGCAACCGGGACAGAATCCGGTGCCCCGATCGGGACTAGAACCCGGTGTGCCGGCACCGCAAGGCGGAGGATTAGCCTAGTGAGCCGCAGCGCCAGCCCCTTATTGATCTTTTTTTAAAAATAAGATTTAATTTTTTATTTGAGAGGCAGAGTTACAGAGAGGAAGGTTCATCAATCACTTCTAAAACTGGTTTAATAAAGGACTGTGGGGGTCAGCATTGTGGGATAGCAAATTAAGCCACTGCCTGCAACTCCAGCATCCCATATGGGCACCAGTTCCGGTTTCGACAGCTCCACCTCTGATTCAGCTCCCTGCTAATAGTCTGGGAGAGGCAGCAGATGATGGCCCAGGTATTTGGGCCCCTGATACCGATGGGGGAGATCTGGATGAAGCCCCTGGGTTCTGGCTTCGGCCTGGCCGGATGTTGGCTATTGAGGTCATTTGGGGAGTGAACCAACGATGGAAGATTTCTCTTTCTCTCTCTCTCCCTCTCTCTCTAATTCTGATTTTCAAAATAAATAAATGTTAAGGAAAAAATTTATACAAAAAAAAGACTATGACTTTCAGCTTGGGATTCTCTGCTTTTGTGTATTTCTCTCTTAGCACTGTTTCCAGAAGAACCACCTGATATGTCTTAAGAACATTCAGCCAGGGCCGGCGCCGCGGCTCACTAGGCTAATCCTCCGCCTAGCGGCGCCGGCACACCGGGTTCTAGTCCCGGTCGGGGCGCCGGATTCTGTCCCGGTTGCCCCTCTTCCAGGCCAGCCCTCTGCTGTGGCCAGGGAGTGCAGTGGAGGATGGCCCAGGTGCTTGGGCCCTGCACCCCATGGGAGACCAGGAAAAGCACCTGACTCCTGGCTCCTGCCATCGGATCAGCGCGGTGCGCCGGCCGCAGCGCGCCGGCCGCGGCGGCCATTGGAGGGTGAACCAACGGCAAAGGAAGACCTTTCTCTCTGTCTCTCTCTCTCACTGTCCACTCTGCCTGTCAAAAAAAATAAATAAATAAAAAAAAAAAAAAAAAAAAAAGAACATTCAGCCACCCAAAATGTCTTAACACCGACAGCCCTATGGAGAGACACATATGGCAAAAAATTGACACTTCTAGCCAACGCTCATGTGAGTGAGTGTGAATCTTCTTGGAGATGAATCCTCCAGTCCCAGTCAAAAGCCTGATTTCAATTTCATGACTCTGAGGCAGAAATATCCAACTAAGGTATTCCAAGATTACTGAGCTTCATAAATTAAAATACATGCTTGTTTTAGGCCACTGTGTTTTGAGATAATTTGTTGTATATGCTTAGCAATGGATAAAACAGTGAGCAATACCCATCTTTCAAAACCAAGTTGCTGGGGATGGCACTGTGGCACAGCGGATTAAGCCGCCATCTGTGATGCTGGCATCCATAAGAGCACTGGTTGGAGTCCTGACAGTTCCATTTACAACCCAGCTCTCTGCTAATGCATCTGGGAAAGCAGAAGAAGATGGCCCAAGTTCTTGGCCCCTGCTAACCATGTGGGAGACCTGGATGGAGTTCCAGGTTCCTGGCTTCAGCTTGGCCCAGCTCTGGCCACTGCAGTCATTCAGGAAGTGAACCAGTGGATAGAAGATAACCTCTCTTGCATTTCAGGCATGGAAATCCAAGACATAGTGGCAAAAACTGTTCTACATGAAGGATCTCTGTGAATGAGACCCCAGTGGAAAAAAAGGTGCCATCAGCCCAGGTATTTGGGCCCCTGCACCCACATGGGAGACCAGGAGGGGACACCTGGCTCCTGGCTTCGGATTGGTGCAGCGCCGGCCGTGGCGGCCATTTGGGGAGTAAACCAGCAGAGGAAAGACCTTTCTGTCTCTCTCTCATTGTCTATAACTCTGTCAAATAATTTTTTTAAAAAGGGGGGAGGGGCCATCAAAGAAGGACATACTTTTCTGTGAAGGGAGGAGAGAACTTCTACTTTGCATATGGCCCTGTCTAAATACGGATGGAGTCTGTGGACTCAAGAGGCTTCCATAGCCTTGGCAGCTCATGTCAAGAGCCTCGGGTGGTCAGACATCAAAAATAACAGTGTTAACTGTTAAATCAACAACAGGAGTCACTGTGCACTTATTCCCCATGTTGGACCTCTGTCCTTAATGAGGTGTACTATGAGGATTAACGGTAAAACTTGTCTTCAAATTATACTCTATATTTTGTGTCTCTGTGTGGTGCAAACTGTTGAAATCTCTACTTAGTATAGAGTTGGTCTTCTGTATATAAAGTGAATTAAAAATGAATCTTAATGACAAATGGAATGGGAGAGGGAATAGGAGGTAGGATGGGAATGGAGGTGGGAGGGCGGGAATGGGGGGGAAGAATCACCTTATTCCTAAAAGCTGTACATAGGAAATTTGTATTCATTAAATAAAAACCTAAAAAAAAAAAAAACTTCTCTCTATCTCTCCATCTCCTTCGCACTCTATAACTCTACCAAATAAATAAAGCTTTTTTTTTTAAAGACATCACTTGAGTTTGACTTTGATGCTTTTTTTTTTTTTTTTTTTTTTTTGACAGGCAGAGTGGACAGTAAGAGAGAGAGAGAGAAAGAAAGGTCTTCCTTTGCCGTTGGTTAACCCTCCAATGGCCACCGCAGCTGGCGCACTGCAGCCGGCGCATTGCCCTAATCTGAAGGCAGGAGCCAGGTGCTTCTCCTGGTCTCCCATGGGGTGCAGGGCCCAAGCACTTGGGCCAACCTCCACTGCACTCCCTGGCCACAGCAGAGAGCTGGCCTGGAAGAGGGGCAACCGGGACAGAATCCGGTGCCCCAACCGGGACTAGAACCTGGTGTGCCGGCGCCACAAGGCGGAGGATTAGCCTAGTGAGCCGCAGCACCGGCCTACAAATAAAGCTTTAAAAAATGTTTTTTTAAAAGCTACTACAGTTTAAGTTTCAAAAATAATTATAAGCAGGAAAAAATTACAAGAAAATTTGGAGGAAAATATTTTTTAAAACATTGACTAATATTGAAAGAAACTGAAGCAGGATACACAGCAGACTCATAGAATGGCAAAAGCTCTAAACAGCACTCTGGCCTCAGAATCAGCCCGTAAGGCATTTGGATCTGGCTAAAAAGTCCATGAGTTTCACAGGCATGGAAAGCCAAGACATTGTGGCAAAAAAAAAAAAAAAAATGACCTAAAGGAAAGATCTCTGTGAGTGAGATCCCAGGGGAAAGAATGGGCCATCAAAGAAGGCAGTACCTTCCTCTGAAGGGAGGAGAGAACTTCCACTTTGACTATGGCCTTGTCTAAATAAGATTGGAGTTGGTGAACTCAAGAGGCTTCCATAGCCTTGGCAGCTCAAGACAAGAGCATCAGGTGATTATTGATGTCATAAATAAGAGTGTCAATTGTTAAATCAACAACATGTAGGACCTCTGCCCTTAATGTGTTGTACTATGCGAATTAACGGTAAAACTACTACTCAAACAGTACTCTAGATTTTGTGTGTCTTTGTGGATGCAGTCTGTTGAAATCTTTACTTAGTATATACTAAGTTGATCTTCTGTATATAAAGATAATTGAAAATGAATCATGATGAAGAATGAGATGGGAGAGGGAGTGGGAGATGGGATGGTTGCAGGCGGGAGGGAGGTTATGGGGGGAAAAGCTGCTGTAATTCAAAAGTTGTACTTTGGAAATGTATATTTATTAAATAAAAGTTGAAAAAAAAAAAGAAAGAAAACTGATAATGTCAGCTTTCCAGTCCTACCTGTAAAAACAACAAGCCACTTATACTATTGGCAGAATATAATCTGCTTCTGGAATAAATTAGCTTCAGCAGGTAAGTTGAAAGCACAACATTCAACTTTTTTTAAACTGGGGAGGAAATCAATTTGTAATTTAAAAATCACAATATCCTTTTTAACCATGATAAGACACCCCACAAAGTCTACCTTATCAAGTACAAGTTGATTCTAAAGCGTTATCTCAGCACAGACTATATCACATGCCTACTGATAAATACATAAGAAAGATAACGGTCAAATTTCAGCAGCAGACTCTACTACCATATCAAAGCATTGATGAGTTTTTTCAGTAAAATTTCCACATGAAACCCGAATTAGTTCATTGATCACACTAGCACACTTTCCAAGGCCATAAAACATTTCCTATAATAAGAAACAGCTCTTTTAACAGAAAACTTATTTCTTTAAAAGTGCTCTTAGTAGACAGACATTTAAAACTTCAGGTATTTAAAAAACATTATTCAAAAGCAATAATAAAAAAAGGAAGTTTTCATTTTTCAGCTATAAAAAATGCTGATTTCAGCAACAGAATGAGCTGTATACATTTCCAATAAAGTAAAATCCTTTTTACTTTAAATGACTAATGATTAAAGTAATTTACTAAGTGATGATTCTAGTTATCTCCATAATAACTATTGATATTGGGGCCGGTGCTGTGGTGTAGCCACCTGCAGTGCTGGCAACCCATATAGGCACCAGGTCGAGACCCAGCTGCTCCACTTCCGATCCAGCTCTCTGCTATGGCCTGGGAAAGCAGTAGAAGATGGTCCAAGTCCTTGGGCCCCTGCACCTGCATGGGAAGACCTGGAGGAAGTTCCTGGCTTCCAGCTTCAGATTGGCGCAGCTCCGGCTGTTGGGGCCAATTGGGGAGGGAACCGGCAGATGGAAGACTTCTTTCTTTCTCTCTCTTTCTGCCTCTCCTTCTCCCTCTGTGTAACTCTAAATTTCAAATAAATAAATAAATATTTAAAAAAATAACTATTGATATAATGGGGGCCAGCATTGTGGAGTTGGTAGCAAGATAAAGCTGCCACCTGCAGTGCCAGCATCCCAGATGTACACGGGTTCGAGTCCTGGCTGCTCCACTTCTGATCCAGATCTCTGCTATGGACTGGGAAAATAGTAGAAGATGGCCCAAGTGCTTGGGCCCCTGTACCCAAGTGGGAGACTGGGAAGAAGCTCCAGGCTCCTAGCTTCAGATAGACCCAGCTCAGGCTGTTGTGGAGTAAACTAGCAGGTGGAAGACCTCTCTCTCTCTCTCTACCTCTGCCTCTCTGTAACTCTGCCTTTCAAATAAATAAATAAATCTTTTTTTTTAAAAAAAAAAGCTCATGGAAAAGTGGAATTAAAAGATAAATTAAAAAAATGAGTGAACATCACCAACACTCTCCCAAAATTAAAGCAGAGGCTTCTCTAATGTCATCTGATTCAAAGGGCAATGATTTAGTCGATAACACTGAAAAACAAATGGTTAAACTTTGAGCTGCTTTAGCTTATAAACAGCAGATAATCATGACTACATTGTCTCCTACAACCTTGCCCATTTCTCCTGAAAAAAAAAAGGCAATTTAAATTACTAACTTATCTCTCACATAACTTATCTAATTAAATTGAACTGATATTAATGATCTCTATTGATTGAAGTTTTTCAGTCCTTTCCAGAATATTGAAAATCATGCTAAATTTAAAAATTTTACCTTCAATAGAAAAGGTAGCGTGGGGCCAGCACTGTGGTGTAGTGGGTAAAGCCACCGCTTGCAGTGCTGGCATCCCACATGGGTGCCAGTTCGAGTTCTGGTTACTCCATTTCCGATCCGGCTCTCTGCTATGACCTGGGAAAGCACTAGAAGATGGCCCAAGTCCTTGGGCCCCTGCACCTGTGTGGGAGACCCAGAAGAAGCTCCTGGCTCCTGATTTCCAATCAGCGTAGCTCCAGCCGTTGTAGCCAATTGGGGAGTGAACCAGTGGATGGAAGAACTCACTCTCCGCCTCTCCTTCTCTCTCTGTTTAACTCTGACTTTCAAATAAATAAATAAATATTTTAAAAAAAGAAAAGGCAGCATACCTATGATGATAATGTCAGGTGTTCAAAAAAAATAAAGTATGAAATGAAATTTATTCACTCCTTGCAGGACATGCTTTTCAAGAACTGCTATAAATTATATTGATAGAACCCTTCAATCTTGGAATATGTTGACAATGCTGAATTTTCAAAAAATTACTTAGAAAAGGTAAAATGTGTATGCAAATAGTCTTGCCTATGGGGTAAGATTCCAAAAATTATTATTCTAGTATATGACTGCCTAGAGTATTTTCCAAGGAGCACAGTTTCTGAACCGAATTATTTTAAAAACACATCCTAAGTGCACACACAGATTACCAATATGCTACCATTGATTGTGATATCCTGTATCACTGTGATTACATATTTAATAACTGAATTGATATGGATGCTACACAGCCCTTTAAACGCATTGTAGATCAATAACGTCTGGAATCATCCAATACTTTCAATTGATCCACAATTCCCAGAACTGAGAAAAAATGTGGTTAAAAAGCATAACTAATAAAAAAAAAAAAATCCCTGAAGTAGTACAGATAAGTCTTGCTTAAATGAGGTAGCTAATTCTCTTCATTCATGCCCACAGGCCAAAGACTCACTTTGAATGCCTCTAGTGAATCCTGCCATGTTCCATGTCAATGCGCACCAGACTTAACATACGGGATGTTTACCTACCCACCAACTTCTGGAGGAGAAAAGGCAAACTTTTTAAACACTTTCAAACGCATGAGAATGGAATTTAAAATAGCAGCAATGTGTTTTGTCTGCATAACCTTTAAGCGGCAAACATTTTAAGACTGAATCCATTTTAGTGCTGTGCTCCTTTCACCCTTTTGGTTTCCTGAACTTTCAGCCTTTTCACCTAGCTTCAAACTCTGACCTACCACATTCTGCACTTGCTTTAAAAATATCCTACTTTAACATGTTGGCTTAAAAATAGCTTTGCTTTCATCATTCCAAATCACTTTTCCGCAGAAGCCTGGTTTCTACTGTCGAGCCACAGATTGCCACAACATTCTTATCGATCTCATTCTTCCAACTTCTGGGAGAACACAACCTGCAGCCTAACTTGAGAGTTACGTGTCTGCAGTTGCTGGTGTGATCCACTCTTTCCATTTTCCAGGAAAATGTTTCCTTCGGCTCGTGTGTCCACGGACACAGGCAGCGGAGAGCATCCCCGCGTGATGAAGCTACACCCTCCTTTCCGACACCCGTACGTCTTCGTGCGACAACCGTTCGGCAAAGTTTCTCCCTGCCTGCGGCGTCCGCAGTACTTTCCCCGAGCCCGCACGGCCTGCCACCTGCCAGGGTGCACGTCCCCACCGCGGCAGCCCGGGCACAGGGACTCCAGGGCTGGGAGGGCAGGCGCAAGGCGAACCTAAAAAAACCCCGACCGTGTCGGCTGCCACGCGAGGCCGGAGCTCAGGATTCTCGGGCAGGTGGGGAGCGCGGCCCCTGCAGCCTGGCACGACCCTCGCCGGTCTTACCTGCGCGGGGACACCCAGGAGGCGGCAAGTCCCCCCCTCCTCCCCAGACACCCACCCGGCGGCCGTGCCAGGCGCGCGGGGCGGCGGCGGGGGTCTGCGCGGGGCGGGGGGAGGGGAGCGCGCCCGGCCCGCCCCCCTTACCTTGGGCGATGGCAATGGACTCGAAGCGGTGCAGCTCCTTGAGCAGGCAGCTCCTCTCGGTGGAGTGCAGGCTGTAGATGAAGTCGCGCGCGCCCTGCGCCGTGTTCAGCGCCTCCATGGGCTCCTTCTTGGGGTGCGTGCCCAGCTGCCGGGGGCCGCCGGGCGAGGCGCCGGGGGCCGCGAGCGCCAGCAGCCCCCGCCCGCAGCAGCACCAGGACGGCGGGCGGGGCGCGGCGGCGGCGGCGGCGGCGGCCGGGCCCGGCCTCAGGCTGCGCGCGGTCCGGCCCCTCAGCAGCGGCAGCAGCCGGGACATGGCGGGCTGAGGAGCGGGGACCCCCGCGACAGTCCGGGGAGATTTCTGGCGCGGCTGAGCCGAGAGGAAGCAGCTGGGCTCAGCCCGACCCCGCCCCGAGGTCCTCCTGACAGGCAGCCGAGGCGCCGGGCAACATGCACTCCGCGGGCCTGCGCCGCTGCCGCCGCCTCTTCCGTCCCCCTCTTCCCAAAAGCCCGCGACGGTTCTGGCGCCTCCGACGAGAAAAACTTTCTCTGAGGCGGTCGGGCCCGGAGAGCTCCCGGGAAGGGCGGGAGGGTGGTGCGGGCGGGCGCTTCCCGGCTGAGGAGGAGCGGCGCGGGCGGGCGGGTTCGGCGAGTGTGTGTGTCTGTCAGTCTGATCTTCCAGAGAGATGAGTCAGCCACGCGCCGCCCTCCTCCGGCGCCGCCCTCCTCTGCCGCCGGCTTTCCCACCCTCTGCCTCCCTCGTTCCCACTCGCACGGGCTCCTGTGCCCTCAGAGCAGCCACGCTCTCAGGCCGCAGCCGCAGCCGCCGCCGCCGCCGCCGCCGCTACCCCTAGCGGCAGTACAAGGGGTAACAGGGCGGGGCGAAAGCCAGGGGGCGGGGAGCGGGCGGAGCCGCGCAGGCGCAGTGCTCGGGCTCGGGCCGCGCTCCCGGCCGAGGAAGGAGCGTGCACCGGCGGCGGCGCCCCTTCCGGCACGTGAAGTTGTTAGACGTGCGGCCCTTGAGCAGGCGTGCACACACTTGAAAACCGCCGGTGGGCGTCGGGGAAAAAGGGATGTGGACCCCTTGTCGGGCACGGTGGTGCAGTTGCCGCGGGCGCAGCCAGCGCCATGTCTAAATCTGGAGCTTGCTCTGAAAGGTCCCCCCGCTTCGGCTTCCTGGCCCGGTGCCAAGCGAGAGCAGCGCCTCGGTCAGGCCCTCTGGGAAAGGAAGCGCCCCGCCGCGCCCTTTGCCAAGTCAGCGCCCAGCGCCGCCGCGCCCGGTCTGGCACCGAGGCACTGGCTGTGGGTGCTACCCTTTCCCAAGACCCAGGACAGCCCTGTTCTTGCCCGCAGACCCCTGATGCTGGAGCCGCAGCAGGACTAGCCCAGGCCTCTCCTGGCTGAGTGCTTCTCATTATTTTTTATTGTCCTGTCTGCTAAAATGGAAAGCTGCGATTCTCCACGATTTCCACGGTCCCAAGACTGAAGTGTTCCCTTACCGTTTCCCAAGGGAGGCGATTTCTGCTTTATCCGAACCTGTCTAATGACAGACTTAGGCACTCTGTCTTAGGGAGTAAATCTACTTAGCAAATCTGATCAAGGAGAATCAAGATCTAAACCACATCCTTATCTTGTCCGCTGCTGCACCCAGCCCAGAGGCTTGTGTGGAGCAGATGCTCTATAAATATGTAAGTGCAATGTTTAACCCGGGTACTGAGACCTGCTACTGTTCGAACTTGGCTGCGGAAACTGTATCCCTGAGCTTATTAGATGTGCAGAATCAGGGGCCCCCAGAAATCAGAAACTGGGCCCTTGAATTAATATTGGTACATACAAACGCTTAAAAACCACTGCTCTGACTTAAAGAAACATGGAAAAAAATTTTGTTTTCTTTAGATTTCAGGGCGATGCCTCTGTGTTGTAAAGACAATGAAGAATGCTCTGTGGAAAATGTAGACTCTTTGCAAGAATAGTCTATTTCTTCTTGTCTTTGAAACACCTTGATGCCAGTGTATACTGGAATCCTCTACAAGTTACTTCATGCTCAGGTTCTGGGGAATACCAGCACACAGGAGCACATCACAACTGATCTGATAAGGACTTGCTCACCGAGGCTTGCGACATGTAATGCCTTGGTTGTACTATTTAAGAATGTTCAATTCTGTTATAAAACAGTAAGAGAAATGAAAAGTAGAAGCAAGTCACAATGAAATGTGTTATACATAAAATAAATGGATACATATATTAAACACAGATGCAAAAGGATGAAACAATAAGAGTGCTGCTTTAGATAGAAAGGTGTACAGAGACAAAGTGAGCTTCAGATATTAATGAAGCAGGTCCAGCTTCCTTCAATCCATAGGAACCCACCCCTCACTGACTTCTGCTTTGGTCCTAATAACCACACTCCACAGAGAAGACTGGACAAGGTGTAAGGACAAGGGGGTGCAGAACAGAGAGGAGACAAGATACAAGCTCGCAGCCAGATGAATTCATTCAAGAAAAATGAACTCCCAGAGGTGGGTGGCCAACTGCTGGTGTGCACACAGACTGAACACACAGCAGAGGGCACAATCCTCCAGAGGACTGGGCCTTCTGTATCTTAGGGTGGGCTAAGGATCCAGAGCTGGGGTTCAAGGTAATTTCTCCATACAGGTTTTTCAAGTTTCCCTTAGGGTTTCAAACCTGGAAAAGAATCCAGGAGGTGGAGTGGGGAACAATACAGGGTATGGGACTGAGCTAGTCTCTTAGAAGAATGCAGGGGTAAGGGGTAAAATCTGATTTTATCTACTTTTAGGCAAGGAGCTAGAATGGCCAAGGCTTATGTCCTTGTCCCATCACAAGACACAGCAGCATTGAGTACAACAGAGTTTAGGTACTGTGGACCTTCCAGCCTATCCCAAGCTTGCTTATCTAACCCCTCTTTCCCCCTTGCTTCTCTGTTTTCTGTTTGTTGGTTGATTGATAAATTATTCTGGTTACTATAACTGCTGTTTGAACAAAAGGTCATGGCTTCAGTACCCAGTTTTATTTTGTGGCTCAGAAATCCAGGAAAGGCTGGCTTGGGCAGTTCTTTCTTGAAGTCTTATGGAGTGGCCGTCGGGTATCATCTGTGAGTGCTGTCATTGAAGGTTCAAGGGGCTGGATGTCCAGGATGGCTCACCATGTGACTGAGTGTGGATGCTGGCTCATGGTTGGCCAAAAACTCAGACGTGAACCACAGCATATTCATGCAGCCCCTCCAGCATGGCAAATTTCTCACCTGGCAACTGGCTTTCCCCAGAGTGAGTTTCTGAAAAAAAAATCAGGCTCGTGCTCTTCTTTTTAAAATTTCTTTCCTTTTTGTATTTTTTTTAACCTTTATACTTTATTTATTTGAAAAGCAGAGTTACAGAGAGGGGGAGAAGTAGAGAAAGGGGAGAAGTAGAGAAAGAGAGAGAGAGACTGAGAGAGATCTCTTCGATCCACTGGTTCACGCCCCAGATGGCTGCAATGGCTGGGGCTGGGCCAGGCTGAAGCCAGGAGGCTGGACCCTCTTCTGAGTCTCCCATGTGGCTGCAGGGGCCCAAGCACCTGGGTCGTCTTATGCTGCTTTCTCAGGCTTATCAGCAGGAAACTGGGCAGGAAGTGGAGTACTTGGATCTTGAACCAGGGCCCATATGGGATACCGGCGCCATAGGTAAGGCTTAACCTGCTACGCCACAATGCCCAGCCCTTATTTCATATTTTAAGAGAAGGGACTCTCTCTCTCTCACGGTCCACTCTGCCTGTCAAAAATAAAAATAAAAATAAAAAAATAAACAAGAAGGGAGATAGAGAAACAGAGAGGGTGGGAGAGCAGGTAAGGTGGGAAGAATCATTGTGTTCCTAAAGTTTTATTTATGAAATGCATGAATTTTGTAACCTTAAATAAAAAGTTTCTGGGGGAAAAATAAAAACAATAATAAAAAAAGAGAGACCTGTTCACTGATTCATTCCCCCAGGATACCCACAATAGCCAGGGCTAGGCCAACCCAAAGCTGGAAGCCCAAAACTCAATGCAGGTCTCCCACATTGGTGACCCAACCACTTGAGCCATAACCCTACTTCCTCCCAGGATACACAGCAGCAAGAAGCTGGATCAGAAGTGGAGGAGACATTACCACATGGGATGTGAGCATTCCAAGCAACAACTTAACCACTGTGCCAAACACCCACCCATCGTGGCCTTTTCTAACCTAACCTTGGAGTCATTCAGTAACACTTCTGCTATATTCTACTGTCTATGAAGCAAGCCAGTAAGGCTAACACACATTGAAGGGAAGGGTATGTGGACCCCGTTCCCATTTTAATGGGAACAATGGTAAAGAATTTGAGGACATGTTTTAAAACTGCCTTTAGGGGGAGATTACTGATGCCATAAACAGGAGTGTCAATTTGTAAAGTCAACAACAGGAGTCACTGTGCACTAACTCCTCATGTAGGATCTCTGTCCTTAATGTGCTGTACATTGTGATTTAATGCTGTAACTAGTACTCAAACAGTATTTTTCACTTTGTGTTTCTATGTGGGTGCAAACTGTTGAAATCTTTACTTAATGTATACTAAACTGATCTTCTGTATATAAAGAGAGTTGAAAATGAATCTTGATATGAATGGAAGGGGAGAGAGAGCGGGAAAGGGGAGGGTTGCGGGTGGGAGGGAAGTCATTGGGCGGGGGGGAGCCATTGTAGTCCATAAGCTGTACTTTCAAAATTTATATTCATTAAATAAAAGTTAAAAAAAAAGATAATGTTATATTTGATAATCTATAAACTGGAAAAACCACTCAATTGATAAGTTTCTCTGCTCAGAATATTCCAAGTTCAATTGTGCTTATATAGCCCCATAGTGTTGTGTGTAATGAACTTTTGGGCATAGAAAAACATGATTTCTCAAATTTAAAATGTTTATGGCACATTTCTTGTCTGTGTAAACAAATGATTTTTTGCTTAAAGAGATTTTAAGAAATAAATATCTTATTAAATATAATTTACTCAAATTATTAAAAAAAAAAAAAACTGCCTATAGGCTGGCGCCTCGGCTCACTAGGCTAATCCTCCGCCTTGCGGCGCAGGCACACCGGGTTCTAGTCCCAGTCGGGGCACTGGAGTCTGTCCCGGTTGCCCCTCTTCCAGGCCAGCTCTCTGCTATGGCCAGGGAGTGCAGTGGAGGATGGCCCAAGTCCTTGGGCCCTGCACCCACATGGGAGACCCAGAAAAAGCTCCTGGCTTCAGCCTGGCCCAGCCCTAGCCATTGCAGCCATTTGGGGAGTGAACCAGCGGTGGAAGATTTTTTTTCTCTCTCTCTCCTTCTCTCTCTGAATCTTTGTCAAATAAATAAATAAATAAATCTTTTTTAAAATTCTATTAAAACTGCCATATAATAATGTACCTTCAGCATCTTATTTTTTTCTATAAACCTAACTGTACTGTGACCTGTGGGACATAGATTTGATGGGAATAAACATGTTGCTCAGTTTACCCATCTGTTAAATGGTGGAAGGGCATCTACATTATAGGGTTAGAGTGAGAACAAATCAGTTAGTACATATAAAGAATTTCAAACAGTACTCGAAACAAGTACTTATAGATATTAGCTATTATTACCTAAATCCCCAAGAACTTCTGAAACCTCTAAGATTATGTCTTTAACCCTAATTTGAAAAATGCCTACCAGATGCCTGCAACTTGCTACGTGTATGGGCACTAACTGGATCCCTCTGTACTTCCTTTCCCTGAACACCTGAATACTCTACATATGAATAAGTGGAGAGATGGGGAGGGAGGGGAGTTTGAGGTCTGTTCATGGAGCTGTGGACAAGTACAGTAAAAGGCAGGTCTAGATGTGGGTGGTGCAGGGGAGATTTTGAGGAAATATGAGGAAGCTGAAGAGGTAATGCTAGCAGCTGGAGAGAGTTACAGAAATGGAAGCAGGGGGAGGGCCCAGAAGGCAAACTTGGCCTGGCTTCAGCCCAGCTGCTCTTTACTTCTAAAGATGACAAACATCATGCCTCAATAATAACCACAGTCCTTTCCCCGTGAAAAAATTGCTGCTGAATCATCAGTCCATGGTAGGCTGCGTCCTATAAATACTCTCTGGAGTATTTATGATATGTTATGTGCCCACCTATTGCTGTCCACTATAAAATTTTTTAAATCATTGCTTTATCTAGTGGCACCTTTAATCATCTCATCTACCCACATTTTGCACTTTCCTTATTTCACTTCTCACCCATCAGATCCCTGCCTGACTTACAGGAAGCCCCTGCCCCACCAGGACTGTGTGAATCGATTGTTGCTGCACAATGAAAACCACAAAATATTATCAGAGAAATTAAAGGAGGCTTAAATAAATGTAGGGAAACATCTATTCAGAGTGGGAAAACTCAACAGTATAAGATGCCAGTTCTTCCCAAATGTATTAGTCAAGGCTGTCCAGAGAAACAAAGCTAATAGAATAAACACGGATATACAGAAAGAGAGGTATTATGAGACGTTGGCTCACAACCAGCCTCTGAGAAGTTTGGGAGGCTGAGAAGTTCCACAGTCTGCCATCTGTAATCTAGAAGGTTAGGAAACCTAATGGAATAGTTGTAGTTCAAACCCAAGGTTCTGAAGAGCAAGGGAGGCCAAAGCTGTTGGCTTCAGTCCCAGTCTGAAGGCCTGACTTCAGGAACTCAATGTCTGAGCAGAAGATAGATGTAGAGCTCAACTGGAGAGCAAGTTCACCCTTCCTTGTCTTCTGCTCTGTCTGGCCCTCAATGGATTGAGTGATGCCCACCCAGAGTGACGGGTATTTCTTTTCTCAGTCTGCCAGTTCAAAAGCTCACCTCTTCTGGAAACACTCTCACAGACCCATCTAGAAATAAAGTTTTGCCAGCTAATAGGGCATTAATCAGCCCAGTGAACTGATAAAGAAAATTGGCCACCATATCAAACTAGTCTACAATTCAGTATAATCTTAATCACAATCACAAGTGGTTGTGTGTGTGTGTGTGTGTGTGTGTATGGAAACTGTCAAACTGTGCTATGATCTGAATATGATTTTTCCCCACCAGAACCTATGTTGAGACTTAGTGTCCAATGGAACACTAAGAAGGGTTGGGGAGTGGGAAGGGTTGGGGACTTTAAGAGAGATCAATTTGTTGTGGGAATGACTTGTCACTCTCTTAGGACTGAATTTGCTACTGTGAGACTACGTGGTTTATAAAAGTGAGCCTGGCATTTCTCCTCCGCCTGTCTTGCTTACATCTCTTCCATACCTCTTTCACATACTGCCACGTGATGCCAGATGCCATCAGTCACCAGAAGCCAAGTGGATGCCAGCACCATGTTTTTTGTACTTTGTGAGCTAAATAAACCTCTTTTGTTTATAAACCACCCAACCTTGGGTATCTTGTTATAGTAGCAGAAAATGCAGTAAGACAAACTGATACCAAAATTGATACTGAAATGCAAATGGACACAGAATACTAGAAAAAGCATAGGCCCCCGGATTTCAATTCCCAGCTCTCACACTTATAACCTCATCCACTTGGGAATGGTGCTTATTGCTCTGAACCTTGGTTTCTGTTTGTTTCTTCTTAAATCCTGATGACAAAATGAGCCTGTAGATAAGACACATAGCACAATATTCAACATGTAGTAGACACTCAACAAATGATAGGTAGTATTAAAAGACATAAAGATTTTTTAAAATACTGTTCATGGTAAAATATACCTAAAACTTTCAGAGACTCATGTAACTTTACATCTGAAAGACCAAGAATCCAACTAGAATCTTTATCTCTAAGTTGCCCTTCACTCTCCAACCCCCTGCAATCTAGCTGTCCATTGCCCAGAGAAACAAGGCTGGATGTATACATTTGGAAGCCATCATCATCCAGGTGTCATTTAAAGCTATAGGACTAGTCTGGTTCCTTTTGGGGTAAAAATATGAGGGAAAGATCTTGGCCTATCTTGGCCTGACCCTGGGACTCTCCACCACTGAGGGGTTGTAAGAGGTGTGTGTGTTGGGTGGGGAGGGGACCAGAGGATGGTGGTGGTACTGTTCTCTCTGTTCATCCTGAAAGATACTTGGAATATGAACCTAATGGGATACTGGTCATTTTTATTGCTGGGATAAAGGATAATAACTTTTGTATATTTATCCTTTCTACTTACCTTTCTTCCTTGAATTGTTCATAGTAAACCTATTTTATTTTTTTTAAAGTACGTATTTATTTGAAAGGCAGAGTGGCAGAGAGAAAGGGAGAGAGGGAGGGAGAGAGAAAGAGAAAGAGAGAGAAACCAACCTTCCATCCTCTGGTTCACTCTCCAAATGGCTGCAACAATAGGAGATGGGCCAGGCCAAAACTAGGAGCCTGGAACTCCAGCCAAGTCTCACACACGCACGGCAGGGACCCAAATACTTAGGCCATCAACCGCTGCCTCCAGGCACACTGGCAGGATGCTGGATTAGAAGCAGAGTAACTGGCACTCAGATTTCTACTCCAATATGTGATGCAGGCTTAACCCACTGTACATGATGCCTGCCCCACAGTAAGTATATTTAATTTAAACAAAAACAAAGTTTTTTAAAGAATGGAACTTGAGAATGCTTTTGGTATGAAACACCTGAGAAATCCTAAATAACTCTGAACACACAATCTCCTTTTTTGGATATGTGGCATTCCTCTACACCAATCATTCAACACCACCTCTCATCATCACCTCTGTGACCCTTCACTGCTAGAGATTACATGTGTGAAACTGTCGATCAAAGTGCAAGTAGGATGAGGGGGGGGGGGGTATGAGAAAGAGGCTCTCAACGGGAGCTTAAACTCCTGTGCTAATTTCATGCTCCATGAGGCTCCTATTTATCTGCCCAAAGCAATATAAAAAATACTCTCTCTCTCTCTCTCTCTCTCTCTCTTTCAGGGCAATATCTTGTCACTTTTTTCCCCTGCTAGGCTTGCCTTTTGTGTTTCAGGTTGGAGAGGAATTTTGCCCAAGGTAAATATAAACAAGAAGGCAATGAAATGTCTCTTCTTCAAGCTGCAAACTTAAAAGTCTTTCTGAGGTTTCCAAATACTTAGATGCTGTAAGAACTATTTTTTTTAAATGACTCCATATTTGTGCCACAGAAAGGCCAATAGAAGGCTTCTGACTGCTCCTGTTTATTTTGAAAGGAAATTAAGGTATCAACTCAAGACTCTTCTGAACATATTTTCAAAGAGACTAATCTAACCATCTCCTAGCACATACCTGAATTCAACATGTTAACACCCACTCTGTACCAGTTATCAAACTACATACTGGGATTATAAAATTAAGGCCAAATTTTCTGTTTAAGGCTTAATGTTTTCAATGCTACAAATCACTACTGTTCAGCAGTATCTGATTCTCAGACCCCAACAGAAATGCACTTCCCTGCCTCCTTAAAGATAGAGGTGGTTATGTGTCTTGCTTTGGACAATGAATAGACACCTGCTATTTTTCAGCCCTGGATGCCTGTGCTCAGCTATGCAGCTCTCTCCTCTCCCACCATGGGGAGATTCACAACACGTGTTGACGTTCCATGAAATTGATGAGACTTGGAAACTTGATCTAGTATAGAAGAGCTTCCCTGAAGAATTGCCCCAAGTCACAGCAGATTTTCCAGGACAGAGAAAACAACATTTTGGTGTTGTCAGTTTGATTTTGGGGTTGCTTGTTACTAAAGCAAAACTGAACATATTAGGACAGATACAGCTCCTTCTTGGCTTTGTTACTTGTCTGAAACTGAGTATCTGTCTTCAGTTCTGCTATTTCCTTCATCTAAAGGAGGAATTTATTTTGCCTGATTAGGGAATAGAGAAATGGGATCTTTTTTTTTTCCTCCCTCTGGTTTCTAAGCTGTTATGTGAATCTGAGTCATAGATTCCGGACATAGATTCCGGAGTCAGGATCACTGGGAAAGTGGCTAAGTCCATGCAAGTGTATGATACTATCTATGGAAAACACATGAAGGAAAACATGAGAAGATATAGGAGAGAGACCAGGGAAGCAACAACAGTTTAGCAGTAAGTAAAAGGAGCAATAACTGAAGGAAGAAAATGATATGACATGGAAAAAGAAAAAAAAAAAAAACGCTATGACCATAGCAGCCAAAGATGATAAAGCTTCCATAGTTAAGTCTAGTGTTTCAAATGCAACAGCACCAATAAGTAAATTATTATAAATGATGGATTGAAAACATAAAATTATGACCACTTTGTAGTAAAAGCACACTAAAATTAATGTAAATGAGTTGAGAAAAGAATTAGTCTTCCAAGCATGGAGCTAAAGGGAGAATAGATAATTGGAACACAGTAATACAATATGAAGAGTAGATGGATGAGTATTAACTAACCTGGTGAACCAGAGAAAGGTGAAAACAAAGCTGAAATGGAACAACCTAGAAGAAGGTTAATTCAAGCAAAGGGTCAAAAAGTTCAGGCACTGGAGGCATGAGATACTTCTGAAAGTAGAATAAAAATTGAGCTACAAAATCACTAGCTGAGACTATTTAAAAAGAGCTGTTATAACTCATATAGCTCATTCCATGTCACTGGGAGACTGCACCTTCCTCACTCCAGCAGAAGTCTAGACGTTTCCTAGTAGAGTGACAACAGGCTGGGGGACACGAGGAACACCTGCAGGCAGAGGAGACAAATCAGAAACAAAGACCTAAGTGAAGGCCACAGACTGACTTGGGGACCCCTGTCACCTTCTCCTCTGCTTCAAGAACCCTGCTTGCCATGCACTGAAAAGCCTTCCTGAGCCTCCAGTAAGGACTTCAGCCAGCCTCCCCTGTAATGCAGCCACCAAGTAACCAGTGGTTGCCTATCACAGAGGTTCAAAACAGTCTTTTGTTGTCTTGCTCCTTAATATAAAATATGAGCAAGAACATAAAGGCACTAGTTAATTGAAGATACAATTTAAGATGGAAACACAGATCCAAAATAGCCACTATTTTAAAAAATGTGATATTAAATGTGCCATATTAAAAATATGGCAGCATTGTAAGCTGCTGTGCCACAACACTAGCCCCATAAAATAGTTTTATTTTTTTAAAGGAAAGGTTTATTGTCAGGTGGGGAAACCCGACAGGCTGCCTCCCTATGCGCTAGAGAACAACCACCTGTACTAGGAGAAAAGGTCTTATATAGCTTTGCAGAGGTAAAGAAGTAGGAGCAGCAAATCCTGCTAGGGTGGGCATGGAGCTGATGCTTGTGATTGGGCCATCTGGTCACCTAACTTCTAGTAAGCCAGGCTGAGCTTAGGAAGAAAGTACCAATTTACTAAACATTCCCCCCCCTTTTGTTTTTTATAAAGCAAGTATGGGATTACATCGGCCCCCAAAGTGCAGGAGGAGTGGAGGGACAATGATTTATATTCTAGAGCTCCTTCATTCTGACATGGGGCAACGAGTTACTCTCTGCTGGCATGGGGCAATCTGAAGTCGTGATGTCCTAGGTGGGGAGCCGAGTATATCCCTGTAGTAGCATCTGGTAGGTGAAAGGTTTGGTTCATTCCATTATCACTTCCTGTAAACACTCAAGAATTCTGAAAGGCTGGGGTGTGGATGGAGATCACAGAGTATTCGGTGGTGAAGAAGGAGGTTGTGGGGCGGGAAGGGTGAGTTTTGTGGTTGCAAGAAGTCCAGGATCCTGAATTAACTCATATCTCCAAGGGGAGAGAAAAGTTGATGGGAGAGCCTGGTCCCAGGTTTCGGCACCAGTGAAAAGTCACCATGAAACACACCAAACACTGGAGTAAGGGAAAAGGTTTATTGTTGGGTGAAGGGAACTTGACAGGCTGCCTCTCCGTGCATGAGAAAACAGCCAAAATAGTTTTAAAAATGCAAGAAGACTGTCAAAGAAACGTTTGGAGGAAAATTCTCAGAAATGAGGGTTATGTATTCCCAGACTGAGAGGATGTGTTGAGGGTCAGAACCCTGAATGACAAGATGATAGGCAGCCCACTGTGAAGCATATCACCGTGACATTACAGATCACTAGGGGCAAACAGAAGATCCTGGTCTGCAGCAGCACGTGAACAGTGGGTGTAGATGGATGCCAGGGGACATTCAAGCAAAAGACATCCCATTTCAGAAGACTTCCTACGGCTCAATACCACTGCTAGAAGCCAGAAGATGATGGAGTAAAATTCCAAAATATTGAGGAAAACTATTTCCAGTCTGGAATTCTATCTCCAGAAGTGTAAAGTGAAGACAGAGCGTAGCTCTTCAGATATTGATGTCTGAAAATATTTATGTCCTATAGTTCATACCGGGAAAGAACCGGAAGATGAACTCCATCAAACTGAAAGAGTAAACCAAGAGATCCAGTAACTGGAGTCTAACTTGGGAATGAAGCAAACAGGCCAACAGGACAAGTGTAGAGAGTAATGAGGCTATTTGGGAGCAGTAATGAGACTGGGAGGAGTGCCTCTAAGAAGAAACAGACATTTGCAGTAAAATGGATGGAACTGGAGAGCATTATGACAAGTGAAATGAGCCAGACACAGGCAGTACTACATGTCCTCTGTCATATGTTGGAGCTTTTCAAAAAATAGTCTGTCTGAATTTAGAATAGTGATACAGAGGTAGAAAAGGGGGGAGGACAGGATAAAAACATTGGCTAACAGGTACCAAAAGATAGAAGTAATAAGTTCTGATGTTCAATAGCACAGCTGGGCAACTATTATTCACAATAATGCATTATATACTGTATAAAGATCTAGAAGACAGAAAAGATAAGGATATGGAAAGGGTAATTGACTGGTTTGACTAGTTTACACCTTGTATACATGTTGAGATATTGCACAGTACCCCCAAAATAATGTGAAAGTACTATACGGTCATCAAAAAATTAAAAAGGAATTGACTTAATAGACTTTTCTGATGTTTGAAAATAATGAACAGAGAGTTACACTTCTAAGGGAGAGTTTGGGGATGGATTTGTGATAAGTACTTAGGAAAGTAAGCAAAGAAAAACTGAAGAAATTATTAACTCCAGTTAATACAAATTACATTAGACAGGAAACATGGTACATTGAAAGGTCACAGGTGAGTAGTGTTTGAAGGATCATAATAACACAGAATATTGACCTAGCAAAACATTATATCTAAACTGGACAGACAGGGAGGGGAAATGTTTTTATCTGCTCAAGCCACTGTATAAAATACCATAGGCTTGATGGCTTAAATATAATCCATTTCTCAGAGTTTTGGAGGCTGGAAAGTCCAAAATCAAGATGCAATCAAGGAAGGCTTGCTTCATTCTGAGGCTTCTTCTCTTGGCTTATAGGTGGCTACTCATAAGCCATAGGTGCCTGCAGTGTGTTCACATGGCCTCATGTTTTGTGCTTTGCAGTGGCAAGGAGAGTGTGGAGTGGGGGGAGCAAAAAAGCTCTCTGACATCTCTTCTTGTAAGGGCCCATTATCCACAGACAAGAGCTTCACTCTCATGACCTCATTTAACCCTAATTACCGCCCCAAAGCCCCATCTCCAAATATTATCACATTAGATGTTATGGATTCAACAGTAAATTTGGGGAGCACATGAACAATCAAATCCATTACAGGAAGTGTGTGTGTGAAAACTAAATCTGTATCTTCCATACTAACCATACCATTCGGGGTCACAATAAGACACTGAGGGTGGTACACTTTAAACACGATAAATGGTTTGTTCCCAAGGAGGCGATATTACATGAGTGTGGATGTAGGGAGAGCCAAAAAAGTTAGTACAGTGACCTAGGGCTTAGTGGCAACTACATTTCTACCAATCCTAGGCTCAAAGGGATAAGGAGAGTGCATGGTGACTACAATCTAGGATGACAGTCAAGTGGTCAAGTAGCGTAGGCTTCCTTGAGGGAAGCAGAGACTTCCAGTTGAGGACGTAGCCAGCTAAAAGAAGCTGGTACAATAAATATCCTGATCTTACTGTTTTCTCCCTGTCCTGCCCTCCTTCATCTCTACCTCTGTCTCCCAACTGGAAAACAACAAACCCAAATAGAAGCCAAAGGGCCCACCCATAAACCCAGTGATGTGGTCCAATCAGGTGAGTCTCCCTTATTAAGAGAACAAGGAGAAGGCTGGAGCATAGACTAAAGGGACGAATGAAAGACAATAAAAATGAAGAGATAAAAGGCAAAATTGTATTATTTATCCAGTGATAACTTGTAAAAAGTTGAACATAGTTGCCCACATAGGAGAAAATTAGAAACAAGAGACACAGGTTTAGAAATCACTATTTTTTAATATGATAAATCTTGCAGAACTATTTGACCTTTATAACTAAATACAAATTTGATAAAAATAATTTTAAGTGCTCTTTTTTTTTTTCAGTGAAAAAAAATCATTGATGACCTTTTGTCGTGCAATTTGTTAAGTGATGGAAACTAAGGTCAAATTGTAGAGAGTTGAGAGGAGAAGCTAAGATAAATGGAGAACGAATTCTCACAGCCAAATTTTGTTGACTAGATATTTATTTATATAGATCAAGGTATTTTGTATGTAATTTGTATTTTAATGCTCTCTGTATATGTTGTATATATTACTACTTTAGGTTCATATATATAACCCATGTACCATTTAAGGATTCAGGACATCTGTTTGTACTTTTGTTAGAATGGCTTCTGGAAGGGTGGGCTTTGTATTACAATAGGTTATGCTGCTGCTTGGGATGCCTGCATGCCATATCACAGTGCCTGATTCAAAGCTCAACTACCCCACCCTTCCGATACAGCTTTCTGCTACTGTGCACCCTGGGAGGCAGTGGATGATGGCCCATGTACTTGGATTCCTGACACCCACATGGGAGACCCAGAGTCAGTTCCTGGCTCCTGGCTTCAGCCTGTAGTAGGTATTTGAGGAGCAAAGTAGCAGATGAATAATCTCCCTCTCCTTCTCTCTCTCTCTCTCTCCCCCTCCCTCCCTCCCTCTTACTCTGCCTTGCAAGTAGATAAATACACTTAAAAAAAAAAAAAAGCGATTTCTGGCTGTTATCTCTCGGCTCAACCCAAAATATCACCCTGCCTCTGGCATCTGTTCCTCCTGCTATACTGCCTTTCTGAATCTTCCAAACCCACAGCTTGAACCATCTTTGACCTTTTCTTTCACCTCTGACATGCCCTTGCCGAACACTATACATTCTACTATTAAATATTCCAAATTTCTATTTCCTCCTTTCCATCCTGGTTGCCCCTGAAAGTTTATCCATCAGAATTTGCTGAGTGAACGGTCACTATGGTCTACCTACCTCTCCCTACCTCTGAACTGTGTGTCCACCAGCTCCAGTTGTTAATGACTGGACTTTATGACCTCAGAGAATACAACTTTTCCTGCATCTCTCATTATTTTGTCATCCTTGAAACAAACACTGCTCCTTTAACATCCTCTTGATTTCCACTCCATGCCTGTGTTGACATTATCACTTCCATTTGCAGCACCTTCTCCTCATCTTCTCTAAGTGACCAAACTTTCCCTTTCTTCAGGCAGCAGTTCAAATGCCTTCACCGTTCTTGTGGCTCTTGGAAAGGCCTCCTAGGAAGAGATGGCTCTTACCAAACCCCTTCTTTCTCTCTCTGAGCATGCTCCTTGTATTCTGGTACACAGGGCGCCTCACAGACAAGCAGCCTGAAGGAAGCTTCCCTGTCTAATCCATTTTTGTTTTCCATAGCAGCCAGCAGAGTGTCCTATTTGTATACATACTCAATGTATTTGCTGAATTTTTAAATTATACAGCCAATCTGTACTTGACTTTACGACACAGGATCATTTGAAAGGCAAAAACGAGCAATAATCTTAGGGAGCTGTCATCATAAAAAGACCAGCAAACTTTGCCCCAGGTCCCTGCATAAAAGAAAATACTGTATGATTAAGGGAAAATTGGAGAATGGTAGGGGAGAGGGGCCTGAAAAATCTCTATAAAATTGAGAACTTGTGACCCAATACTGTGCTTGTTGTATAAACAGAGATTGAGAACAAAGGCATCAGAATCAGACCCAGGCTAAAATCTCTCCTCTGCCCCCTAACTAAATGTACATCTTTGGACCAATTAGCTTCTTTAAGACTCAGTTTCCTTCCTGGTAAAATTGAGAAAATAACGGTACCTATCTCCCAGAGCTGTTTTTATCCTTAAATAATAGTCTACATAGAGACTTTTTCATAATGACTATACGTTACATATACTTAATAAATGATAGCTTCTTTTTGGTTATCAGGGTGAGAGCAGTTGCTAGGAGTATTAGCTGGGAATAAGACAGGACTGGAGAGTTCTTCTTATTAAAAAACGGCAGTTTGGTGAAAGACTCATGGTGCTCTGACTTTCAGGTAGAGAGCAGTTGTAGGCTCCCATATAGGATGTAGCTAAATGAAGCTGCCTCTGCTTCAGACTTTATTATCTCTTCAAACCCAATCAATATCCCTATTCTCTAAAAACTGTTTCCTTGAGAGCTTCTATTCCATCATTTGAAAATGCCCTCCTTAACCAATAAGGGTTCAGGAGAGGGAGATATCTATTTTCTTCCTCCATTGCTTCTCAGTTACCATCAAGAGTTAAATGATTAGGTCTGTTGATCAATAGCAGTCAGTAATTACTAACCCTTATTTAGGATTCAATGAATGTCAAATGCCTTATTCCAAGTACATTGCACACTAGCCTCATTTAATCTTCTTACGCTTGCAAGGTAACTTTTGCTATCTCCAGTTTATAGATAATCATAATGATGATTATAGCTCACCATTATTGAGTGATTACCATGATCTAGTTACTGCACAAAACCTTTAATATAGATGACCTTTCTCTGTCTTCATTAATAACCCTGTGGAGGAACTATTTTTCATCTTAATATTTAGATGAGAAACTAGAGAGAGGTACAGCTAGGTTAAGTAACATAGCTCATTCATGATGAACAGGATTCAAACTCTGGTCTCCATGGCTCTGGAGTTCAAGGTTTTTCCCCCTGAAAGGTCTAGCCAAGTTCAGGCACAGACATGTTGACCTTAGAGCTAAAAGACACTGAGTCGGGCCAGCACTGTGGCGCAGCGGGTTAAAGCCCTGCTGACATCCCATATGGGTGCCAATTCTAGTCCCGGCTGCTCCTCTTCCAATCCAGTTCTTTGCTATGGCCTGGGAAAGCAGTGGAAGATGGCCCAAGTCTTTGGGCCCCTGCACCCATGTGGGAGACCCAGAAGAAGCACCTGGCTCCTGGCTCCTGGCTTCAGAACAGCACAGCTCCAGCTGTTGCAGCCAACTGGGGAGTGAACCAGCGGATGGAAGACCTCTCTCTGTCTCTACCTCTCTGTAACTCTGTCTTTCAAATAAATAAAATAAATATTAAAAAAAAGACACTGAGTTACTAGAGCCTTGTCTTTGTAGGGTTTCAAGGTTTCTCAAAATCAAAAGCCTGCTTTTTCCCCTTGATAGCCCCAGTGGCAATACCCCTCAATAAATTATCTGTTGCCTGACTAGCTTCATACCTAATGACTTTATTCATTTCCAGTGTGAATTTCCTCTTATCATCGCCCTTTTTAACTATCCCACATGTTTTCTTCATGTAATATTGTCCTTAAGGTATTAGGAAACATATCTTTCGAGGAAAATTATATAAGATATACAAGGTCCATTAAGACCCACTAAAACAGGATGTTGAAAGGGATAAATTTGTGTCAATCCTTTTAACTTGTGACTGTTTAATGGCCAACCTCTCTCTGCCTAGCATTGTTCCAGGTACCCTGCTCTCTTCATTCTATGACCTTCCCCCCCCCTTATTATCCTTTATTCCCCCTCACTTCAGCTACTTAGTCCCCTTGGTCATTTCTGACCTGGTCATCACAAATCATTTCAACACCTTCATATTTAATTGTAATACCAACACTTCCTACCCTTCTCGATCATTCTTATTCCTGGTGACCAATAATCGGCTGATCCTATGGTGATCTCTAATCCACTAACTCCCACTTTTTCATTATCCATCCAACCTCTCATGTCCTCCTTTCCCTGGCTTCTGACTTAGGCCAAACCCAACCCTAGCTGTTGCAGCCATCTGGAGAGTGAACCAGCAGACAGAAGATCTCTCTCTCTCTCTCTCTGTCTCTCCATCTCTCTCTAATTATTTCAAATAAAAATAAATAAATCTTAAAAATTTTTGTAAAAACCTTTTCCTTGTCTTCCATCTTTAAAACAAATCTCTTGGGGCCAGCTCTGTGGTACAGCAGGTTAATGCCCTGGCCTGAAGTGCCGGCATCCCGTATGGGCGCTGGTTTGAGACCCAGCTGCTCCACTTCTGATCCAGCTCTCTGCTGTGGCCTGGGAAAGCAGTGGAGGATGGCCTAACTCCTTGGGCCCCTGCACCTACATGGGAGACCTGAAGGAGGCTCGTGGCTCCTGGATTCGGACCGGCACAGTTCTAGCCACTATGGCCAATTGGGGAGTGGGCCATTGGATAGAAGACCTCTCTCTCTCTCTCTCTCTCTCTCTCTCTCCTCTCTCTGTGTAAATCTGACTCTCAAATGAATAGATAAATCTTTTAAAAAAAAATCTCTTTAATGCACATTCATGTACAGTAAGAACCTCATGTTTTGTTTTCTTTCAGGATGAAACCTTTAGGAAAAGGTGTTCATGGTCAGCATTTTATTTTCACTTCCTCAATTTCTATTGATCCATTCAATTAGTCCTGAATCCACTCAGTTGGACTCTCACCCCCACCACCCTACCAAAATTGCTTTTATCAGAAGTCTATGTTGCAATGATGGCTAATATTTTATGTAATTTTTTTATTTGAAAGAAGGAGGGAGAGAGGGAAGGAAGGGTGGAAAGAGAGAGAGAGAGAGAGAATATCTTCTGCTTCACTCTCCAGAGGCCCCAAATAGCCAGGACAGGGTGGGGGCTGGACATGGGAACCAGGAATACTCTCCAGATTTCCTGTATTTGTGGCAGGAACCCAATTACCTGAACCATCACCATTGTTTCTCAGGGTCTGCAACAGCAGAGCTGGAATTAGTAACCAGAGCCAGAAATTAAACCCAGGTACTCCAATGTGGGATACAGGTATCTTACCCACCAGGCTAATCTAAATACATTATTACCACTCACCCCTCTGCTCAAGCCAGAAGCCTGGGGCAGGGGCAGTCTCTTTAAAATGTTTCCAATAATTTGGGGGAAAGGGCCTGCTTCCACAAGGCCAAACAACTCTTACCCAGGTCTTCTTCTTTCCACTCCACTGCCACCTCTCTAGCCTAAGGAATCATCTGCTACAGGAATACAGCAGTTTCCCACTACCTCCTAGCCCTGGGACCCATTCTCCGCAGCATTCCAGTGATCTGTAAAACTGCCATTCAAGTGCCTCACTCACCTCCTCACGCTCATCAGCGGCTTCCCATCCCCATCAGGATAAGCGACTTAATCTCCGCCATGGCCCCTCACTGCCATGCCCACACCCTTCTAGATTCACCTTTCTCCTCTTGTGCTAAGCTGCCTACATTCTGGTCTTTCACCCCCTTCTGGAACCTTCCAAGGCCCATCCTGCCTAAGACACCCTCAAGTACTCCTCTTCCTGCTTGTAGCCCTTCTCCCTCTCCACATTTCTGCTCCATCTACCTGGATTCTACACATCCTCAATTGAAACATCACTGCCTCAAAGATTTCCCTGACACTTCCCTCCCTCTCATCAGAGTACATCCCCCCACCAGAAAACTCCATCCCTCTCTCTCTCTCTCTCTCTCCCTCCCTCTCTCTCTCTCTCACACACACACACAGTCCTCGCCATTCTTTTCATTGCTTCAGTAGCATATTATTTCCAACTATACCTGTGCTTTTGTTCAGCTTTGGATTTCTGGTGCCTAGCAATACATAACAGATGTGCAATATCAAATGCTTGTTAAATTATTGAAAACAAAACTTATTGTAACTGTAAAAGAAATATAAAAATACCTGCAGTCACACAGATAAAATGTTTAGGAACTTGACTTTGAGCTTGTAGCACCCACCATGGTGGCTACAACCATGGCATCTACAGATTCCTCTACACTGGATGCTAATCTATATGACGTATATACTCCCTTATATCCTACAGGTTTCTTTATTGGGTAAGCTCAGTATAAAACAGCAACACACAGCACCACTGTATCCTTAAGGCTTGGACTGTAGGCACATTCCATATACTCACTATTTTTCTAAATGAATTAGCTAAGGTTTGATGTAATGCCTAAAATGAAATACTCCTACCACCACAAATACTCAGAGCATCTCTAACTCAGATTTGCAATGTAAATAAATAGACAATATTTTGATAGGAAAAAAAATAACTGTGAAAGTCCTTGGAGAGGGGCTGGCGCTGTGGCATAAAGCTGCCTCTTGTAGTGCCAGCATCCCATATGGGCGCTGGTTCAAGTCCCGGCTGCTCCACTTCTGATCCAGCTCTCTGCTATGGCCTGGGAAAGCAGTAGAAGATGGCCCTTGTCCTGGGATCCCTGCATCTGCATGGGAGACCCAGAAGCAGCTCCTGGCTCCTGGCTGCAGATAGGTGCAGCTCCGGCCATTGCGGCTATCTGGGGAGTGAACTAGCGGAAGGAAGACCTCTCTCTCTGCCTCTGCCTCTCTGTAACTCTGCCTTTCAAATAGATAAATAAAACTTGTTTAAACAGAAAAAAAAGTCCTTGGAGAGGAAGGAACATAGGTAAATCAATTTCCTGCTGCTTAAAAAAAATTAGACCAAATGAACTCAAAGGTCTCTTTCATTGTGAAATTTTGATTCTCAGATTATATGTTAGACCTTTGGAACAGCAGATGTAAGAACTATTGAAATTAAGGGGGGGGAGGTTTCATAGGACACTGGTATAATTGGTACCCCTAACTTAGTACTGATTTTTCCCAGGGCATTAGCTAGGACTTTGTACTGAGTGTTTTTAAATCTTCATGACTCTAGCATTTTTGGGTGTTTTTTTTTTTTTTTTGAAGATTTTTTATTTATTTGAGAGGTAGAGTTACAGACAGTGAGGAGAGACAGAGAGAAAGGTCTTCCATCCAATGGTTCACTCCCCAATTGGCCACAATGGCTGGAGCTGCGCTGTTCTGAAGCCTGGAGCCAGATGCTTCTTCCCTGTCTCCCATGAGGGTGCAGAGGCCCAAGCACTTGGGTCATCTACTGCCTTCCCAGGCCATAGCAGAGCTGGATTGGAAGAGGAGCAGCCGGGACCAGAACCGGTGCCCATATGGGATACTGGTGCTGCAGGCCACAGCGCCGGCCCCTAGCATTTATGTGAATAGATGATCTCACAGTTTAGGAATGGCTTTTCAAAGAGACTCAGAATAAGACTAAATTATTCCTCAAAAATACCAGCTTAAAATGGCAAGGACAAGCACTAGACTAGAAAAGAACACGGGTCTGGACTCAGAACTGGGACAAGTGCTGGCTCTGCTGGCCCCATCTGAATGACCTTGGCCACAGGACTGGACTCCTGTGAGATTGTTTTTCTTCAGATCTAAGTAAAATTTTACCAGGTGGTCTTTAAAATCCCTGTGATCTAAGATACTGACAAGTTTATAAACAAGAGCATGTTATCCTTGTAATGTAAAATTCCCATTGCTTCCCACTGAGTTTAAAATAAAACCCAGGTCCCTGTCCTGGTCTAAATCCCTTGCATGGTCTTTCCACTGCCCACCTGATCTCAACCCAACCACTCTGGTTTTAAAACAAGCCAGGAATGCTGCTGTATCAGGATGGAACATCTGTTGTTCTCACAGCCTGGAGATTCTGTCCCAGATCTTTACATCATAGCTCCTTTTTATTCAAATTCAGCACAGTTGTCAGGAGAGCTGTCTTTCCTGAACACTCAATCCTCAGCACCCTCTTGCCCATGCTCTCTCTCCCTTCATCCTTGTCTTATTTTATCCATTGTACTTATGATCTAAAGTTGTGTGGCTATTTGATAACTTGTTATTTGAGAGATTCATTCTATCGGAACGTACTGCTACCTGAAAGCAGGAACCTATCTAATATCCTACTGCATGTCCAGAGTGCCACCAGAGCCTGCCATCAAGGTAGATTCTCAGCATATACTTATTGACTTCAGACTTAGGATCAAGTTCGGTAGTTCTCTTGGCACCTTTTTTTGTATGATCAAGATAGTATGTCCCCAAATATGAAAATACTTTTATAAAGATGGGGGGGGGTGGAGTCCCTTTAGCTTCAAGAGCAATCACTACAGTGGATGGCCCGGAGCTGGCAATTACATCATCTGGAACTGATGGTACCCACCACGTATTCAGAGTATTGACCTTCATAAGTAACCTAAGGAAAAGGTTTAGACAGGCACCTCCGTATTTACTTACATTTTAGTACAATATTTTGTTAAAATTCAATGTGACTGTCTTCCCTTGTAATTCTCTGCATTTTAGTTCATGGATTTGAAATTTTGCAGGTCTTCCACTTACAAGCTACATGATGTAGAGCAATTAGTTCCCCTCTGTTTTCTCGCCTATAAATAGGAATAAACAACTTACAACACTGTGATGTTGTTGAGAATTCAGTAACACTATTTACAAAAAGAGCCATCATATACCAGGCTCATTGCAGACACCAGCAAAATGTTCTGTCCATCTAGTTTCCTAATCCTTTTATGATTACGGGTTTCTTAATAGATTTCAAGATAATAATCAGTGTATGGCATTACAGCACTTTCCAGACCTGAGTGGTGTTGTCAAGTCTTAATTGTAGCTACTGCTAAAAATATCTAAGACCAGTTGCTGACTTTGACCTTGACATATTTAAATACTGACAGCATGTGTGGAAGCCTAGTTCTAGATTTGACTAGTATTTTCTGAAGAACTTTGGTAAATAATTTATCCTTTCTCTGTATAACATTGCTCCCTCCCCTTTGAGTAGCCCTCAGTAAGTAAGTTTAAATATAATTTAAACTTTAGCTGAGATGGTTATTAGCATGAATAAAGAGATAAAGTGTTTTCTCAGGAAGCGAGCATGCATAACAAATGTTATTATCTTAATGATTAAAACATTTAATTAACTGAACTATGAAAGAGTCTAAAGTAGTCTTTCACTGTTAATTACAGCAACCTTTGAAATCATTGCCCTTTGGCTATCTATTTGATATCAGGAAGGAGTGACTTATGAAGTGGCCAGGTTTTCCAGGTCCCAAAGATCAGTGCATTACATTTAGTAAGAACTTGTGAAATTCCTAATTTCCTATAAATTCCTGTAGAGCTGGGACCATGCATTTTTCATTCTTCTCTTTTATGGTTCAAAATTATCTGAAATTACAGTATTAAAATAAAAATTTATTTTTAAGGATTTAAAAGTAAGTTAAGAAAATCCCAAATATAAACAGATTTTTATTTTTCTTTTCTTGACATAGTTTTCTATAGAAATATGTGTATACATTTATAAATAGATATATAAATGGAAATATACTAGTAATATATGAATTATAATATATATACTTATATGTTGTTAAGTATATAATGTTAAACTTCCAAGCTAGTCCAAAAACTTCAAATGAGCCCATAATAAATAAAGCAGCTAGATTGCGTCTTTCTTTTGAACACCATTACGTGTATTTTATGACTCCTAAGTATTGTCCCTGGGCTGCATTTCCCTCTGAAGTGAAGCTTTGGCTCATAATCACTACCTAGATTCCCAAGTAGGACACAAGAGATGTTAATGTGCACTCACTTCACACCCAGGACATAATATTAATAATAGGCTCTGCCAAATTAGTATTTATGATTTCTAATGCATTAGGCATTTGTCACCTGAGATCGATAGATGTCTAGTGGATCTGTGGCGGGAGATGTGGAGTTCAAGAGAGACTGTCCTGAAGTTGCAGGTAAAGCCTACCTCATATGGGCACTTTTCTGGAAAGCCACTCTCAAAGGGCTTTGTAATCCAAAAAAGAGGTCAACTGCTGTGGTCTCATTTGTCACCCAACATGACTTGGTGAGGAGGATTGTGTAAGGATTACTACATCAGGACACTCCCCAAGTCAGGGACAACAGGCTAACAGGTAGTGGCCCCAGGAAGTCCACTGACCAGAAAAGCAGGAGCCGAGGTGCACACAGGAGCTGCGAGCAGGACAGCTGGCTGGGGAGGGGGGACATGAGGAAATGAGACAGAGGCAGAAGGAATTCCCACATGGTGACATTCTGAGAGGAAGTAGGAGGAGAAGGGGGAAACTGAGCGGAATCTAAGCTGTGATACTGTGAGTGCGTCTCTGTTCCCCTTCCTAGCACACAGCTCCTAAAAATTCTCATTGGTTGAGTGATGAGGTGCTAGGCACATCTTTTTTTTTCCAGTTTCTAACACAGAGCTCCTGATCTCTTGTCACTTCCTGGCCAACAGGAGTGTCGTTGCTGCTAATGAGGCAACTCTTGCTGGGCTCCTGGATGGCATCTGGTCACCATAGAGACCAGGCAGTGATTAGAAAGACGCTTAGAACTGGCAACCTCACCCTTCCCCCATCCTCAGGAAAGAGGAGAGGGATTTAGGATTGAGTTAAGAATTGATTGTGCCTACATGATTAAGCTTCCATAAATCTCTCTGGACTATGGGATTGAGAGAGAGCTTCGTGGTTGCTGAACAGATGGAGGTGCTTCCAAGGTGGTGCTCCCAGAGTAGCTGTGGAATCCCCAAGCCCCCTCTCCCAAACTTCACCCAATGCCAATGCTTCCACCTGGCTGTTTGCCTCTATCTTCTGTAGTATCCTTTATAATGTGGTAAATGAGTAAATATAAGAAAAGCATTTCTCAGAATTCTGTGAGCCCTTCTAGTTTATTATGGAGCACAAAGAGAGGATCCTGGGAGCTTTGTATTATAGCCAGTTGATCAGAAATACCAGACACCTGGACTTGTCACTGGTATCTGAAATGTGTGGCTGTCCTGAGGCAGTGAGCCCTTAGATGGCGAATCTGGGGAGACAGTATCAAAACTGAATTAAATTGTTGGACCTCCAGTTGGTATTCATAGAATTACTTGAGAGGAGAAATAAAAACCCACATATTTTGGTTACCAGAAGTGTTAGGAGAGAATAAAAGAGGAAAAACAGTCCGTTCTTCCCATACAGAAAGGAGACATGCTTGAGGAAAATGCAAAGGCTGCAATTTGTGTCTAAGGTGCACAGAGAAATGCTGAGGAAGGCATGGCCATTTCCTCAAAAATCCACAGACCTGCTGGGATATGGGACGCAGAAGTGCAGACAGCCATAAGTTGACTAAAAGGAAGTGTTATTTTATGGATCTGGCCATATCCCTCAGTGTTTACCTCAGCGCACATAGCAGGAGTTCAATAAAGATTCTGATTTTATATCATCTTGATGGCAGATAGCGTGAGGATAAGAATACAATTAATGATCAGTGTGGGGTATTGTTCACTGACACAGATAGTTAGAAAAGGAGGGAATGATTGGGAAAGAAGCTAGAGAGCAAAGACAACTTTGCACCAAAAGCAGCCAAATATATTTTTATGAAGCAAAGATGCAGTTTGGTACATGTGTAGACAAATATTGAAGAAATGATATCAGTGTCATTAAAACTCACAGAGTTAAAGCCAAAGGGGAGCCCTTTAGGCTTAAAGTCCTATGTGGCAGGAAAGATGATTTGTACAATATCATAGAATATATTTGTCCACATAGAAATGGCACATTCACATTTTTTTGACAGGCAGAGTGGATAGTGAGAGAGTGAGACAGAAAGGTCTTCCTTTTGCCGTTGGTTCACCCTCCAATGGCCACTGCGGCTGGTGCACCACGCTGATCTGAAGGCAGGAGCCAGGTGCTTCCCCTGGTCTCCCATGGGGTGCAGGGCCCAAGCACTTGGGCCATCCTCCACTGCCTTCCCGGGCCACAGCAGAGAGCTGGCCTGGAAGAGGGGCAACCGGGACAGAATCCGGCGCCCCAACCAGGACTAGAACCCGGTGTGCTGGCGCTGCTAGGTGGAGGATTAGCCTATTGAGCTGCGGCACTGGCCAGACAGTTGGCTCTTTTAAGATGTTTCCATGAGACCAGTGCTGTGGTGCAGTGGGTTAAAGTCCTGGTCTGCAGTGCTAGCATCCCATATGGGCACCGGTTCGAGTCCCAGCTACTTCACTTCCAATCCAGCTCCCTACTAATCCACCTGGGAAAGCATAGAAGATGGCCCAAGTCCTTGGCCCCTGCACCCATGTGGGAGACTTGGAAAAACTCCTGGCTCTTGGCTCCTGGTTTTGGATCAGCTCAGCTCGCGCCATTGCAGCCATTTGGGGAGTGAACCAATGGATGGAAAACCTCTCTCTGTCTCTGTCTGTACCTCTCTCTGTAACTCTGTCTTTCAAGTAAACAAAATAAATATTAAAAAAAAAAAAGATGTTTCCACTATTCCATGCTGCTCTGTTGGGGAGTTCTGAGAAGTAAAGCTGAACAAGGTGGAATCTGATTAGAAGAGCATCATGGGGCTGGCGCTGTGGTGTAGTGGGTAAAGCTACCGCCTGCAGTGCAGGTATCCCATTTGGGCACCAGTTCAAGTCCCGGCTGCTCCACTTCTGATCCAGCTCTCTGCGATGGCCTGAGAAAGCAGTGGAACATAGCCCAAGTGCTTGGGCCCCTGCACCCATATGGGAGACCTGGAAGAAGCTCCTGGCTCCTGGTTTCAGATGGCCCAGCTCTGGCTGTTGCAGCCATTTGGGGAGTGAACCAGTCGATGGAAGACTTCTCTCTCTCTCTCTCTCTGTAACTCTGCCTTTCAAATAAATAAATCTTAAAAAAAAAAAAAAAGAAGAAGAAGAAGAAGAGCATCATATCCAGGAATGAGAAGGTCCGAGCATTGAATATCCAATATATGGTACCTGAGTAGAATAGTATCACAGAAGAGGCGCCAGCCAATAGTGGAAGCTAATTACAGGTTTACACAATGAAGAAAGAGTTCATTCCAATCCATAATCAGTGAACATCAGATAGTTTGGTGGATACCCAACATCGGAATGAAAATTTCGGCATTTGTAAATTTGAAGTAAATACTCAAGAAAACAAGGGCATACAGTGATGTGGCTCAGATATTTGATTGCAGCCACCTGTGCCAAATGGATAATGGGTATCTGCCAAACATGTGTGTCAGACACATATCCTAGCCACAGACATAAAGCAATGATGGATTTCCTTGAGTACACAGAGAGAAAATTCATATACTATGATTATGAATGGAGAAATGAAGACCCTCACAGAAAGTCTTATCAAATGTGACTCATAATTTTAAATGAAACCCCTTTTACATAAGGTACTAGCCTTATGATACAGCCTTCGACAGTGGCAGACAACATGCATTTCACAAGATTCACCTGATAGCAAAACTGTCATTTCAACCGTTTTTAGCCATTCTTGTATGATGTTTGGAATTACTGCAAGCTTTTCCTTGGTAATGGCCCCAGTGACTGAACAGATTTCCGCCACACCCCTCAACTGACGGAGAAGGCAGAGAATCATTAGGCCATCGGGGCTCAGGGTGTTTTAAGGTATGATTTACATACAGCGGAACACACTGCATCACGACAGCAGTTCGGTGAGACTTCATGACGGCTGATCACCTGAGCTGCCTACACCCCTAACAAAACAACAGTTCATCACCCCAGGAATTCTCTCATGCCTCCTCCTAGTCCATCTGCTCAGTCCAGGTAGTCAGCGCTCTAATTTCTGATCATTTGGAGAACAGAGGAGAAGATACACGAGAAAGCCAGAGGATGCCATGAAGCTGTCCTACCACCTTAGCTTATCTAACTCTGGACCTCTTGCTATGTAGGAGGAAAAACAAGAGCCCATTTGGTGAAACTGCTATGTTGGTGAGGTACCTTCCCCACCAAGGCTTCTGATACAGTGGGTTGGAGTAGTGACCAGAAATTTGCTTCTTCAGCATGAGCTCCAAATGATTCCCACGCCAGCAGTGTGAGGGTCAGCATAAACTGTGCTCTGGCAGGTGTAAATGGAAACCCGGTGTTAACCGATGAATGGAAAGGATCATTAACCTAGGGAAGGGTAGGAAGTCAAGTAATAAATTGCCAACGACACATAAAACGTTTATAAATGACTGCTCAAGCTTTACATTATGATCCACCAACATGATCCCTGATTTTTTTTTAATTAGGAGACATCGCAGACAAAACAGAGCTGATGGTAAAAGTAGACATGGCTCTCTGCACATTCTGTCACTTATCCCTGCTTTAGCTTTATTATGAAATCTCACTGAGTAGCTGAAGTGAGAGCGTGTTCTTGAGAATTACTGCTCTATAAAACGCTGACTTGGGTGGCCTACACCTGTGAGATCTATTAAGCACATGAGCGCAGCTGAAGCAGTTCTCCCTGTAAGAGGAAACACACTGAACCCCTACGAGGCCAAGACTTCTTTCCCGCTGGATCCTCTGCCCTAGGGAGATGTGGACAATCCAAACCTGCCATTCCACCCATTCTTCTTAGCTCCTTTTCACTTGGGAGTATGAACACCACATTTCAATATTCATGTCACTGAAGGCTGGAGCAACTAGTATCAGTACTATACTCCTGGGTGATATAAGGGATTTACAGTTACCTTCTGTCTACACCTTAGACTGAGGTTTGAGTACACTTCAGTGCTTCATTGCTCTATACTTATCATGCATACTTTACACATTTTTAAAGTAGGGGTAGGCATTGTCGCACAGTTAATTAAGCCAGCACTTGGGATCTAACATACCATATCATAGTACCAGGGACTGAGTCCACCTCTGCTTATAATCCAGCTTCCTGCTAGTATACATGGGGGGCAGCAGATGATGGACTAAAAACTGGAGTTCTTACCACCCACATGGGAGACCTCAGAAAGAGCTCCTACCTTCTGGCTTCAGCTTGGCCCAACCCTGGTTGCTGTGGGCATTTGGGGAGTCAACCAGCAGATGACAGATTCTCTCTCTCTCTCTCTCTCTCTCTCTCTCTCTCTCCCCTCCCTGCTTTTCAAGCAAATAAATAAAAAAAATCTTAAAAGAATGTTTAAGGGTAAGAATTCTCATGTTTCAGTAAAGTCCAATTTGAAATTCATTAGAGGAGCTTGTTTTATTATAAAGAAAATTAACAGTGTATTTACATCTTTCGTGTAACAACAGATTGTTGTACATTGGATTTGTTTGAACAAGAGGTGTGTCATGTAGAATTAGGGGCTGGTATTTTGGTGCAGCAGGTTAAGCCACCACCTGCCATGCCAGCATCCCATATGAGCACTGGTTCAAGTTCCTGCTGCTCCACTTGCAATTCAAGTCCCCTGCTAACATGCCTGGGAGAGCAGCAGAAGATGGCCCAAGTGTTTGGGCCCCTACACCCATGTGGAAGACCCAGATGAAGCTCCTGGCTCCTGGCTTTGGCCTGGTCCAGTCCTGGCTATTGCAGCCATTTGGGTGAGTTAAGCAGCAGATAGAAGATACTTCTCTGTGTCTCTCCCTCTCTATAACTCTGCCTTTCAAATAAATAACTAAGTCTTTTTAAAATGCAGAACTGAAACTAATGTAATTAAGATAATCTGAGGGAGAAAAACATTAGAATAAGTTGTGCACTGATAGTGACAAAGCCATTTGTATGTTTTAACTGGCATCCTTTTATCATATTTAGTGTTGACAGACCTATAATCAAATAATTGTAGTGCAGGGGACAGCATTGTGGTACAGCAGTTTAAGTCACCACCTGTAACACCAGCAACCCATATCAGAGCACTGGTTTGAGTCCTTGCTGCTCCATTTCTGACCCAGCTCCCTGCTAATGTGCCTGGAAAAGCAGCAGAAGATGGCTCAAGTACTTAAGGCCTTGCCACCCACAAGAGAGGCCCAGGTGGAGTTCCTGGCTTCTGTTTGGCCCAGCCCCAGCTGTATCAATCATTTGTAAAGTGAACGAGTGGATGGAAGATCTCTCTCTCTCTCTCTCCCCCTGCCTTTCAAATTAATAAATATCTTCTAAAAACCAAGTAATTGTAGTGGGGTAAATGCTATAAGGGGGTGGACAAGCTGTATCATGGACCCATAAATGAGCAAGATCTGAACTTCACTTGAGCAGAGGTTGAGCCAGGGGGTAGGCAGAATAGCCAGGGAAGACATCTGAGAGGAGGTGCTAGCATTGCAGCCAGGTTTTCAAGTGTGGTGAAAACAAGGTTGCATGAGCTCTCGGGATACATGAAGCAGCAGATGCATGATGTGAGGCAGGAAAGGGCTAGACAAGGTGCTGAGGTCATTTCCTACAGCTGAAGTACAAGCTGCCCTGGAGAGGGATCAGGTGTCAGGTAAGAGAGCCAGATAAGGCCCATAGCACAAAAAGCCCTGAACACAGTGTCGAGGAATTCATTCTACTGATGGTGAGCAGTCACTGAAAGATACTCAGCAGGAAAGTGAATGGAACCAACAAGCATGTTAGAAAGTTTGCTCTGGGGGCCGTGGCACTGTGGCGTAGCAGGTACAGCTGCCGCCTGTAGTGCAGGCATTCCAAATGGGCACCAGTTGTAGTACCGTCTGCTCCACTTCTGATCCAGCTCTCTGCTATGGCCTGGGAAAGCAGTAGAAGATGGCCCAAGTCCTTGGGCCCCTGCACCTCCATGGGAGACCTGGAAGAAGCTCCTGGCTCCTGGCTTCAGATCAGCGCATCCCCGGCCATTGCGGCCATCTGGAGAGTGAACCAGTGGATGGAAGACCTCTCTCTCTCTCTACCTCAGCTTCTCTAAATCTGCCTTTCAAATAAATAACTAAATTAAATCAAAAAAAAAAAAAGAAGGTTTACTCTCATTACACCTGGCGTTTGTGGTCATTTCCATAAAGCAGTCAGTGTAACCATGGTGAGGAATTTATTTCCTAAGATGCCACTCTAAGCTCTTTATATATTTTCCCTGAAACTTGCACGCAAAAATGAGGACAATATTCGATGTGGCTCTGACTTTCATTCTCCTGGCCTGTTATGACTCTTGGAGGCTTCTCTCTGAATCCAAGAAACCAATGTAAAAAAAAAAATAAGTTATAGAAGTTACCCACCTGTGGGGAGCAACTCGGACTAGACTGTTACTGGAATTAAGACTTATTCTATGCATCTGCTCTCCCACAATATGGCGCTGGGAGAGGAGGAAACAGCTTCTACACAGCTGCCTCCAGTTCAACCAATAAACAGCAGGACCTGCTCCTGATTGGAGGAGAGCAGCGTACTCGGCGTGTGGGTAGCAGAGTTGGGATTGGTGGAAGAGGACTATAAAGGAGGAGAGAGACAACATGCACCAGGAACATCTATCTGAAGGAACACCTGTGCAGCCCCCGAGAGAGCCGGCCAGCGGTGTGCCGCTCCCCCGCGGAAGTGGGGAAAGTGGTAGGGGGAACCGCCCTTCCACGGAGGTGGAAGGGACAGTAGCCAACCCGGGAAGAACCAGCAGCAAACCCGGGGAGGGCCGAGCAGACGAAAGAACAACGCAGGGTCTAGTGTCGTTCCTCCACGAAGAGGGGGAGCGACACCTACCCACTTCTTTTCATTCCCAAGGCCAGTTTTTAAATAAATCCATATAGAGAAAATGTTCCCATGGGAATCCACCATTGTGCTTTAAATGCAAATGACAACTCATGCTGAAAGAAATGAAAACTAAGCCCAAATCTCTAATCATTAAAAAATATATGACATTAATTTTATTGGTACATGTGGAGACAATTTAGAATCAAGACAAGTTATAAAAGGAATAGTTTGAAGGATAAGAATCCTGAATAATTATCCCATGTGTCCACAGGAACACAGATGATAGCTTATTTATCTGTATTTGTTTATCAGGTAAACATGCGTGTGTGCATGCATATGCATGTGTGTGTGTGTGTGTTTACTAAATGTAAGACCACAAATAGTGATAATCTCTAAACTGAACATATTTGAGATACAATCTAAAATTCAACCAGTAGCTTGTATCACCATTCATTTCTTTGTTAATTTGCTATGCACATAGTACAATGAGTAAGAGTGTAAGCTACAGAGCCAGACCAATTCCAGCTGGGTCTCATTTCAGTTCTGTGATCTTGGGAAAGTCCTTTAACTTAATCTTCATTTCCTCTACTAAAATGAAGATAATGGTCACACCTCCAATACAGGGTTATTATGAGGATTAAATAAGTTAACACAGGCAGCATACTTACACAATGCTTTCTTATACTAAACATTCTAAATGTATTTGTTCTTGTTCTTTTTTTTAAAAGATTTATTTACTTACTTATTTGAGAAACAGAAGAGACAGAAAGGTCTTCCATCGGCTGGTTCACTCCCCAAATGGCCACAACAGCCGGATCTGAAGCTGATCTGAAGCCAGGAGCCAGGAGGTTCCTCTGGATCTCCCACATGGGCACAGGGGCCAAGCATTTGGGCTGTCTGCTGCTTTCCCAGGCCACTAGCAGGAAGCTGGATGGAAAGTAGAGCAGCCTGGACTTGAATGCGAACATTTGGGATGCCAGTGCCACAGGTGAAGACTTAAACTACTACACCGTAGCACCAACCGCTGTTCTTATCCTTAGTACTTTCGCTTCTTATCTGGACCCTAGCACTGTCTACTTTTTTTCAGCCTAACACTATTTTAAAGTTATGGAGTAATTTCTGTCCATATAACTATTTTCACAATTTTTTCCACCCTGGCACACTTTTGGTGGGAATGTAAACTGGTGCAACCATGGTGGAAGATGGTATGGAGGTACCTCAGAAATCTGAATATAGACCTACCATATGATTCAGTCATCCCACTCCTGGGAATCTACCGAAACTGAAAGAAATCAGCATATGAAAGAGTTATCTGTACCCCCATCCATGTTCATTGCAGCACAATAACAATAGCTAAGATATGGAATCAACCCAGATGCCCATAACTGATGACTGGATAAAGACATTATGGTAGATATACACTATGGAGTACTAAGCTGTAAAACAATAAAATCCTGTCTTTTGCAGCAAGAGGGTCCCAACTGGAAGCCATTATACTTAGCGAAATAAGCCAGTCCCCAAAAGACAGACATCATACATTTTCCCTGACTGGAGGTAACTAATAGAGTACTTGAAGTATAATGTATTGGAGTGAAATAGACATTTTGAGGAGCAAAGATTGTTTATAGCCCTTATCTCTTTGGTTAAGGAACAGTGTTTTGTTTTCTGTTCATACTATTTGTAGAACTCTTTTACTTAGGGTAGGGTTAACTATACGATCATTAAGTGTACTGAAAACAGATCATTGTAAAAATTAAGAGTGAGAATCTGAGAGGGAGGGGGAGGAAGGGCTGGAGCGTGGGTGGGAGCGAGGGTAGAGGGGGAAGTGCCACTATGTTCCTAAAATGGTATAAAGGAAATATATGAAACTTGTATAACTTTAAAAATATATTCTAAAAAATAGAAAGCAAGATAATGCATTTTGATGAAAAAATAATAAATTTTGCCAGGATATATTCCAGAAAAAGACTAATTCTTGACCTTGCTTAATGATCTCTGATGTAATGAGTTTAGGATCAAAAATATTTCAAAATAGCTACAACATTCTTGAGTAACATTAAGGTAAGTTTTTCATGGAAATAGTCTTCTGTGGCCCTATGTTGATACATGTGAAAAGCAACATAGAATTCTTAGTCCAAGCATATATGCCCTACAGCGTATTAGGCAAATGAATAGACTACAATGCAGAATTTTCTTTTTCTGAATTTTTAGTTGTATAAGCTGTATTAAGGAAACTACCAAAAGTATGGAAAACATTTCCAGCTGCTTGAGTCATATTCTCTTTCTTTTGTAATTACTGGTGCTTGCATAGTCACATCTAGAACTGCTATTCCTTGTAACTAATATACATATATTAATGCCAAATATTTGAGTATTAAGTTATATTATATCTGGACTTCTGTTGCTCCCATTTTTACACCAGAAATCTAAAAATTTTTGAACATGCACACATCTATCATTCATATCAACAAGATCTCTAATCTATGTAATCACTTATTTTTAAACTGAGTGAGTATAGACATAAATTGTATTACTATCTCATGCTTATTATAAGCATACACGAAAATAGAACTTTAAAAAATATCTTTGAATAATTGCTAAAGGCCTGTATTATTTTCCTATCACTGCGTTAATAAATTCCCACAAACTGAGGAGCTTAAACTAAACGAATGTGTTCTCTTGCCGTTCTGGAGATGAGAAGCCTGAAATCGAGATGATTCTGAGGCGAGGCTGGGTTCCTTCTGCAGCCTTCAGAGGCTCACGCATTCCCTGCCCTGTGCAGATCCACCTGCACTCCTTGGCTGGTGGCCCGTTCCTTAGGCCATGCCAATCTCTTGCTACTCACTTTGACCCCCCTGCTGCCTTCTTATAAGAACCCTGTGATTACACTGGGCCTACAGGGATAATCCAGGATCATCTCCCCATCTCGAAATCCTGACTCATTTCCATGAAGTCCCTGTTCTGTCCAAGGCAATCTATTTGCAGGTTCCAGAAATGGACATCCTCGGGCAGCCATTATTCAGCCTACCATGACTAATGTCCCTGGCAACTCATCTGGGCCCCTCTGAGAGGTCAAGCCCAGCAAAGTTCAGCACAGAGGCCATTTGGACCATCCTGTTCTAGGCTAGCAAATCTTGACACATGCCAAGCGTCTTTTTATTTGTACAATTTATTGGTACTTAAAGAGGTGGACACTGGAAAGGCAAATCGATTTATCCTGTTCCCTCGGAATCCTTTCCTGATAGGCAGGTCTGTGTGGCCTGGGTCTCTGAACAGAACGACTCTGCTGCAATCCTCAAGGAACAGAGTTGAGAGATCTGATTCATCTCCTGCGAGGCAGTATCCTCCCTCACGTCCGGTGCTGCCCCCAGCCTCTCTCGGGATCTGACCCACATGCACGCGTCAACTCTCCCTGGGCGCCCCCTAGTGGTACGGTAGGTTCCAGCAGTACCAAAGTCCACTTGGTAGCCCCATCTTGCAGGCTTCCTGACCCCTGTGCTTAGGCCCACCTCGTTCCCTCTGCCAGAATCACTGTCCTGGAGATGGATCTTGTTATTAAACAACCTCCTCCCTTCCGAAATCCATCCTACCTCACTGCCCAAATGCAGCATCCCCTCAGCTTGTGGGTTCCCTGAATTACAGGTTCTCTTCTATAACATCAGCGATTCTGTAATTATCCTAGTGAGGATCAACTACATATTTATGGGACCCAGTGCGAAATACAAACAGGGGGTCCCTTGTTGATGAGTTAGTAAGAGGCCGCCGTTGGCGGAGTGCTGTGGCTGCGGCTGTGAGGTTCGGCCACAAAGGGTTTGCCGAACGCCTTAGTGCCCCTGGCCGACACTCTCGCCTCTGTCTGGTCCTGCTGCCTGAGTTCCCCAACCCACACATACAACCCGAGCCCCGCGCCCAGCACCTCTCGTGGTCAGGAACGTGGCGGGCAACACCACCTCTGAAGATGTGTGGCTCACGTTTGGTCGCTACAGTCGAGAGTTGATGTGTGTGATCCACTTGATCTCTGCACTCGCCATCCAGGATCTGCTCATGCTGTTCGAGGATGCTCGCGATGCTGAAGCAGCTCTACACAGTGACAGAAAAACGGATTGGAGGACGTCAGATTAAAGGACAATTTACACAGGCGGGGACTGGGGGTTACCACATCAGATGAAAGCCAAGGGAGAGGGGAATGCGAGCGGTTCTTCACGTTAAATGACGATCATGACAGGGCCGGCGCCACGGCTCACCAGGCTAATCCTCCACCTGCGGGGCCGGCCCCCAGGGTTCCAGTCCCGGTTGGGGTGCCGGATTCTGTCCCGGTTGCCCCTCTTCCAGGCCAGCTCTCTGCTGTGGCCCGGGAGTGCAGTGGAGGATGGCCCAGGTGCTTGGGCCCTGCACCCCATGGGAGACCAGGAGAAGCACCTGGCTCCTGCCTTCGGATCAGCGCGGTGCGCCGGCTGCGGCACACTGGCCACAGCGGCCATTAGAGGGTGAACCAACGGTAAAGGAAGACCTTTCCCTTTGACTCTCTCTCTCACTGTCCACTCTGCCTGTAAAAAAAAATTTTAAAAATGATGATCATGACAGATACAGACATTCTAGAGGCCAAGGTTATGAAAGAAGGCCACCAAGAAGATGGTCTTTTAATTACAACTACAGATCTTAAAGTCCTAGAAACAGTAGCTCAACTGCAAGACCTCGCTGGGGCAGAAGCAATTCCAACAACGACAGATCAATCTGCAGCTGGAATCCCCGGTACAGCCATGCCCTGCTACAGTTCCAGAAAGATCTGAAAGTGGAAAAAGAATCCAAGAAGAGCAGCTGGAACCACCAACGGGTGGGTGGAACGTGCTGCATTCTGAGTACTGTACGACTGTCTTGACTCTGGGCTGAAAAGATAAAAGAATTAAATTACCAAAACCACATGGAATAATTGAGGTCCCTTCAAGTCTGATGAAAGTACCCATTTTAAGACAAAGAAGAGGAAGTTCAACTTTGTACTTGTTGGAAACTAATCATTAAATATGAGCAGGTTTATACTGATTCATGGCTACAGGTCCATAATAAATGATTGGTAACTTGGATGTCTTAATATCAAGGAAGACAGCCGGTGCTGCGGCTCACTAGGCTAATCCTCTGCCTTGCGGCGCCAGCACACCGGGTTCTAATCCCGGTTGGGGCACCGGATTCTGTCCTGGTTGCCCCTCTTCCAGGCCAGCTCTCTGCTGTGGCCAGGGAGTGCAGTGGAGGATGGCCCAAGTCCTTGGGCCCTGCACCCCATGGGAGACCAGGAGAAGTACCTGGCTCCTGCCATCCGATCAGCGCGGTGCGCCAGCTGCAGCACGCCAGCCGTGGCGGCCATTGGAGGGTTAACCAACGGCAAAAGGAAGACCTTTCTGTCTCTCTCTCTCTCTCTCACTGTCCACTCTGCCTGTCAAAAAAAATTTTTAAAAATTAAAAAAAAATATCAAGGAAGACAGCCACAGCCTCCTAGAGTGCCTCTTGGTCTCTCAAACTGAATCAGGTGGGAAAAGGTGTGGCCCAAATAAATTTTTTCTGGATTCTCCTTAAAATTCCATTTTTGCCACTATTGGCAAACCTTTCCTTTGTTTACTTTGTGCCAGTGTTTTCTGCTTAATCATTTGCTTTGGTGAGATCTGAGTATATTTGCTTAAATGCCAGATAGTTGCCTCCTTTAACCACTTTCTCCTACATAGATTCCAGTCATACTTGACATCCGGCTGACAGGGCATCTCTTCTCACCACTTTCCTAGTCAGTATGTTCAGTGACTAATTTGTTGCACTTGGAAGAGTGGACAAAACACTGAACGAGATAATTGGATAGAAAAACAGATAGTTCCCATATTCAATAAATGTCTACTGATTACAACCTAGTGGGTCATGATGTTTGGCCTTATTGTTTTATCTGAGGTGTACTGTTTGTGACTTTTACACCATTCACAGCCTCACATAATCATAAAACCTGATATACTATCAAAGATAAGTAATTTTGAGGCGATTTGCCTTTTAAAAAAGGATCCAGTATTTGTACCCCATTAATACAAATAATGAAGAAATTTTTTGTTTCAATCTATAATAAATTGATTTATCGTGCCATTACTGTAATATACTAGTCATATTAAATTGTTAACTCTGCCTCATCAAATACATATTAGGAAATAATCCCACAAATAAGTGTTTAACTTTGCACCAGAGATAAAGGAGCCTCTGGGTGCTATAATTAGCGTATTCTGAGGCAGAGAGAGAGCTGTTATCCCAGCTGATTTAGTATGTTCTGTAATGAGAAAATGTTCACCAAATTATATTTTTTAATGATTTACATGTACATTTTATGGGGGATATGTTCTATGAATAGTGAATAAATAACTTTTATAGGATCAAAAAAGTTATTAAGACTTTCAAGACAGCAACAGCAGAGTTCTAAACCAAGCACAGGGCCCTTGCAAGCCCCAAGAGCTGCAACCACAGAGGTCCCGTGCCCAGCCGTGTCTGCTCCACACAGGACAGAAACTGCACCTGGAATCCACGTGCTATCCAGGTCTAGGTCACTGCCCACAGACACAGGCACACAAAAATGACAGCTGGATGGATACACAAACAAATGAATGCGCAATGTTGAAGACAGTTTTTATTCTGCAGGATTTTATGTATTCCTAAGGCTGCCATAGCAAATTGTCATAGACTGGGGGGCTCTAAACAACAGAAAACTGTTTTCTCGAGGCCTGTAAATTAGAAGTTCAAAATCAAGGCATTAGCAAGGCCATGCTCCACCTGAAGGCTCCAGGGAAGAATGCTTCCTTGGTTCTTCCCGGCTCCTGGTGGTTCTGGTCATTCTGGAGTTTCCTTAGCTTGTGGATGCAATACCACCCTCTGACATCATCGCCACATGGACTTCTCTCGTGTGTATCTTTGTGCCACCCCTTTTCTTCTCCTGAGAACACCAGTCATCAGATTCAGTGCCCACCCTAATCCAGCATGACCTCATCTTAACTAATTACACCGCAAAGACCTTACTTCCAAACAGGGTCGAATTCTGGGATTCCAGCACTATTCAACTCACTGTGTCTGTTTACACAGATACACAAAACTCTCAAGAGTATTTTTTTCAATTGATACATTTTGTACAATTCATATAAATTATAACAATTTTATTTGCCAAGGGAACCTCAAAGGATAAAACCACACAAGTTGTAGCAAGGCATGTATAATAAATAAAATGTAACCTGGGAACTAAACATTTTGGATGTGGTCATGAAACCGATATCAATTATAGCTGAAGCATCCTATAAATGTACAGAACAATGCAGCAACAACAAAGTAGGACTGGGACAAGGCTCAACATTCCAGCAGGAAAAAAGGTGGGATCCAGGGACTGCTAAGTTTTCTACCTGCCCTGTGAAGGTATAAAAGACTGCGACCAAGTGGGTTGTAGCTTCCTAGGGTAGGAGCCCAGCACCAAAGGTTCGCCTCCTCTGAGGGAGAGAGGAGAAAGTTTAGGTGGTTAGCATGCCCTTGAGGCTCAGTAGTTTGCATAAATTGTCTATTAATGGTTAGGAACAAAGTGTCTCTTTGCACATGTTAAGTAGATAAAAATCTGGGAAAGGCTCCTAGGGGGGATTTAATAAAAATAAACTGTATTTAGATGTTGGTTGCTATGCTCCCATTGGTTAAACAATTGTTTAAACCATCACAGAAGCATGGAGAGTTTAAGGCTTGTGTATTTCCCTTGTTAAAAAGAAACTATATGATCATTAAGTATGCTGAAAACAGACCATGGTAAAGGTTGAGTGGGACTCTGAGAGGGAGGGCAAGGAGGGGTTGGCGGGGGAGGGGGCGAGAGGAAGGGAGAAATCCCACTACGTTCCTAAATCTGTATATATGAGATATATGAAATTTGATAACAAATAAAAGGACAGAGGGAGGAAGAGAGGGAGGAAGGAAGATAGGAAAGGAAGGAAGGGAGGGGAAGGAAGGAGGGAGGGAGGGAGGGAAGAAGGGCCTGCAGTGTGGCTCAGTGGTTAAGATGCTACTTGCAGCACTGATACCCCGTATTGGAGTGCTGGTGCAAGTCCTGGCTTCTCTTTTCCAATCCATCTCCCTGCTAGTGCACCTAGGAAGGCAGCAGATGACGGTGCACGCACTTATGCCTCTGTCACCTATATGGGAGACTTGGAGGGAGTTCCAAACTCCTGGCTTCTGCCTGGCCCAACCAAATGTGGCCATTTGGGAAGTGAACTAGTGGATGGAGGATCTCTCTCTCTGTGTCTCTCCATGCTTCATATACAGTATCTTCTTTAACTCTGCTATGGTAGGTGCAATTTTTATCAGCAGTATAAAGATAAAACTGAACATAGAGAGCATAAGTGACTTGTTCCGGCTAATACAACAGAAAGTAATGAAGAAGAAATGGAACCCATGTCCATGACTGCCTTGCACATCTCTGCATCACCATAGCCTGACACAGAGCTTGGTGTTCAGTATTGCAGGTCTGAATTCACTCAGGTGTGTCTGGTGCCAAGACCATGTGCCATGATGCCCGTCCATCCAGATGTGGCAAGGAAAGGATACAGACTCACTCGGGGAGTCATGGCTGTTTGACTCACCTAACTTTTTCTCCTCAGTTTCCCTTCCCCCTACAGCTCACGCTCAGCTTGGCATCTTTCATATTTCACAGGAGAAGGAGAGGGAAAGCTGCAGGCCCCTCTATGTGCAGGAGAAACATGATTAAGGCAAAATTCAAGGGGGGCTATTTCTGGAGAGAGAGCTATATATAAGCCAGGCTTCTCCATGAGGAAATGATAGCAGAAAATAGCATCTACTAAGAGTCATGCTCAAACCTTTATTTAAGGCTCACAGCAACCTTCTGTGTTTAGGGCTCACGATATAACCATCACTGTACAGGTGCGAAAATAATGAGGAGAGGCTGAGTGACCTCCCCAAGGTTGATGTGACACAGGTGCCATCACAGGATAGCTGGCACAGGTGGGGTTCAGACTCAGGAAGTCCCTCCACTTTTGGCCATTATTCTAGAATCTGGAAGGAATGAACTGTGATGCTTAATTAACCTGGTCTTTTGTGGTGGGCACGTGGCACAGAGGATGACACTGCTTGGGGTACCTGCACCCCACACCAGAGTGCCTGGGTTTGAGTCTTAGCTCTGCTCCTTATTTCAGCTTCCTACTAATGAGCACCCCGGGAGGGGGCAGGTGAGAGAACAAGTAGTTGGATCCCTGCCAGCCATGTGGGAGGTCCAGATTGAGTTCTTGGTTCCTGGTTTCAGCCTGGCCCAGTGCTGGCTGTTACTGGCATTTGGGAAGTGAACCCAATAAGTGGGAAATCAATCTTCTCTCTCTCTTGTTAAGTCAACAACAGGAGTCACTGTGCACTTACTCCTCATGTAGGATCTCTGTCCTTAATGTGCTGTACATTGTGATTTAATGCTATAACTAGTACTCAAACAGTATTTTTCACTTTGTGTTTCTATGTGGGTGCAAACTGTTGAAATCTTTACTTAATATATGCTAAACTGATTTTCTGTATATAAAGAGAATTGAAAATGAATCTTGATGTGAATGGAAGAGGGGAGGGAGAGGGAAAGGGGAGGGTTGTGGGTGGGAGGGAAGTTATGGGGGCGGGGGAAGCCATTGTAATCCATAAGCTGTACTTTGGAAATTTATATTCATTAAATAAAAGTTAAAAAAAATCTATCTCTCTCTCTCTAAATAGATAGAATTTTTAAAAAGTCTAGCCTTGTGGAACAGCCATACTAAAATATACTCAGTGAAAATTCAATTGCAAAAGAGAAAAATTTCTGCTTACTATTTTCCTAAATGGCTGGGATAAAATATGTTCATATTATTGCCAAGAAAAAACCTTAGAGTCTAGAGATTTGCTTAGAATGCACTGCTGTTTCTTTGTCATTGCCAGGATAAGTGCATTTTAATCTAATGGACACGAACTGAAAAGTATATGCTCTCTCAGGGTTTGGCCCATCCGTTTTCCAAAATCCATCTTCTGCATCTGTCCACTGGGGTTTTTCTCTCCGTGAGACCAGTCTGTTCACCACCTCCACAACAGCAGCCTCCGGGCCGTCTTGCACACCAGTTACCTGCTCTTATTTGTTTCTCTTTAACTTCTCTAGAGCCTTCAATAGCGTAAGGTAAATTTTAGGTTGCCTAAGAAGGAATTAGTTAAACAGAGATCATTGGGTCCTACCCTCAGCTATTTAGATACAAATTTGCCTAATCTTGAGTGATTCTAGGGTCTTACCTTTCAAACCTGCTCCCCCAGATCATTCTGATGCTAAGATTAAGTGTGTGTGTATGCGTGTGTGTGTGTGTGTGTCTGTGTGTGACTGAAGGAAATTGCTTTGGCGACTGCAATTTAGAAGATGGTTGGAAACCACAGAACCTCCAGAGTAGAAAGGGCATTTGAAGCCATCCAGGTCTACATTATTAATTTTCTTCTAAGGAGACTGGGGCCCAGAGAATCCAGCTCCTCACTGTTTATTTACTCATCTAGAAATTGAGGCCCAGATTATTTAAGTGATAAGCCCAGGGTCACACTGTATTCACTGGAAGAGCTGGTATGTCCACAATCGAGCTGTCTTTCCCTGGCACCAGATTTGCCCTAGATGCCACCTCCCTAAGCCCTGAACCTGTTCTCACAATACAGATCCTCAGCCTCGGGCATGTGAGGATGCCCATGGGGCCGGGACAGATCCACACAAGAGCTGTGTGATCTTGCATGAGCAATGAGGTCTCTTTAGGCCTTAGTGCCATTGTCAATGGGGCAATCCACAAGGCTGCCATGCAAATTAAGTGGAATTTGTAAGGTTTTCATAGAACAGGGCCTGAGAAACATATTTTGAAATATGGATACACATGGTATGTTCTCCCAGTTTTTCCTTTATTCCCCAATTCAAGTTTCTGGTTTGCCTACCACTCATCGCCCCAAGAGGGAAGTAACAGGAAAGAGCATAAATTGTCTCCCCATCTTCCTGAAAGCATCCCCCCCCCCCCAGAAAAGAAACCTGCCCTTCAAGGTCAAGGAGGAATCACAGGCACAACTTAAAAGATTTGGCAAGAAGCCTGGGACAAAAGCAAGAGAGATGCATTCTGCTTGGATGGAGATTTGAGACAGGAGAAAGGAGACAGGAGGGAGGTCGGTCATTCTGGAGTGAAGAATGAAGCAGATCTGACATCTCAGAATAGCCCTGGGCTTGGCAAGATGGGAAATCAGGGCGACTCCTCAAAAGGTCCCTGTCCCATGTGTGGTAGGGAAGCCCAGGAAGCTCCCAGATACAGACAATGGGATTCACAGCTGGAAAGGACCCTCATCCCTCCACTCTGTCATCATCACAATCTTCATATCGTGGCAGAATCCCAGGTATCAGGAGGGTCTCAAATCATGGCCCAGTGCTGGCATCGGGGGTGTAGTGGTGAGGGGAGCTGCCTTCAATCCAAAGCCCAACCCTCAGTGGGCGAAAGCCAGGAAGGAGGTCACTTTTATATCAGCTTGGAGGAAGGGTGTGCTGAGGTGAAATATTAAGTTCAATCACAGAAGATAAAGCAATGACTACTTTATTATTTATTATCTCTATCCAAATGGAGTGGATAGGTATCCAGGGGCAAACTCTACCTGTGGCCTGTACCTGATAGTGCATTGCAGTGGGGGCCTGGAGCTGAAGGAGAAGAGAAATCAGGTAAATAAGACCCGCCAGGGAATTCTCTGAACAGCCAGGTTCTGTGGGATTTGGGACTTAAAATCTGTGGCCCCTGGCCCCCTTTAAGAAAAGAACGAAAAGTTAAAAATGCAAAATTAGAACCAAAATGAATGTTTACTTAAGCCTAAGAAAATAAGGGCTGACACTGTGGCTTGGTGGGTAAAGCTGATGCTGGCATCCCATATGGGAGCTGGGTCGAGTCCAGCTGCTCTATTTCCAATCCAGCTCCCTACTAATGTGTCTGGGAAAGCAGCAGAAAATTGCCCACGTACTTGGGGCCCTGCACCCACGTGGGAGACCTGGAAGAAGCTTGGGCTCCAGCTTCAGCCTGGCCCAGCCTCGGCTAATGCGGCCATTTGGAGAGTGAACCAGAGGATGGAAGATCTTTCTCTATCTCTGTCTCTTTCTGTCTCTGTCTTTGTCTCCTCTCCCCATAACTCTTTCAAAATAAATAAAAATGAAACTCAAAAAAAGAATGCACTATCTCTTTTTAAAAAGAATAAGAAAATAAATTCTAATATATGAGTATTGTTAATTTTAAGAGACTTATAAATTTCACAAATATTTCAAAATTCAGAAAAACAATACCATTATTATATGTGAAAATACTTTTTAAAAAATATTTATTTATTTGAAAGCAGTTACAGAGAGAGGTCTTCCATCCACTGGTTCACTTCCCAAATGGTTGCAATGACCGGAGCTGAGCTGATCCAAAGGCAGGAGCCAGGAGCTTCTTCCGGGTCTCCCACATGGGTGCAGGGGCTTAAGGGCCACCTTTCACTGCTTTTCCAGGCCATAGCAGAGAGCTAGATAGGAAGAAGAGCAGCCAGGACTTGAACCGGTGCCAATATGGGATACCGGCACTGCAAGAGGTGGCCTTACCTGCTATGCCACAGCACCAGGCCCCAGTGAAAATACTTTTTCAATGTGATTTTTTTTCTTAATTTTTAGCTTCACAGTCAATGATCCTTTGCACATATGACAACAATTATTTTAAGTATCATTTTCCACAGAGGGAGCAGAAATATGATTCAGTCTTTCCTCTAACATGGTTGGCAGAAGTTTGTTTTTCATTATCAATGGTTGGATGCATAAAAAATGCAATGTCACCACAGACATATTGCCATTTTTAGTACTGTTGCTAGTTTATGGCTTACAAACACAAAAATTCTGGTAAACTGAATTCTAAGCATCCAATAGCCAGGTCGTCCTTCCTTTTTGCTATTGTCCTTGCTATTACTTGGTTGTATGGTCTTGTTCTAAAGCAAGTTTCTCACTACGAGATATTTATTTGTGCATTTCCCCTGTTCTATCAATATGAGATCTAACTGAGAAAAGTTGGACACCCCTGAGGTTGGACAATGTATAGTTTATTCAGTAAGATGTGGACTCTACAAGATAGGCCTGCAGTGAGATTCTAAGGCTTTGATGTTCCATCCAGGTGGCTGAATGGGTGCTGTGGGTTTTGAATTGGAAGACTCTGACAGTGAGTTGAACTTGCAATGGATGTCATTTTCCTCTAAGCAGTCTTCTCATAAAATTTTTAAATGCATGGTATGTTTATAATTATCTATGCTGCATTATTGACAGGTGAGTATTTCTATTTTAACCAACAACTATCAAGAACTGAATCTTCCTTCTGAAATTGTACTCGTCTGAAGCTTTAAAGAAGTTTCTGTGCACCAGTTATTGATCTCTGTACTTTAGCAACCTGGTTTCTCCTGTATGACTCACATCCTTCCAGTGCCCTGCACCTTAGAACATGTGCACATCATCTGATCCTGCCCTTTCTTGCCAAGATGCCAGAGTCAGCAATGAGCAGCGGGACTCTTGCTGGAAGTTATTCTAAACCTGAATGGCTAGCAAGAACTTAACTACACATGGAAGTGACTGAAATCATGTGGATGCAGCCCATGAAGCCAAAATTAAATGCATTTTCATCTTATAATACAAACACAACCTACTGGGTCTCCATAATGCCTGGGATCACTCCAGCGACATCCTACCTGACGGGAAATATGCCAAAGGGGAAGACGGAATGGAGCGACATGGTGAACTCAACAACCTTTGGGTACAGCATCTTACTTTTGCAAACCTTACAAAAGAATGTGACCTTGTGCAGACATTGTGAAGGATCCCACCTCAGGACTTGGAAGGGGTCTGGGCAAGCAAGCTGAGAACAGGAAAGCAGGCTGCGCATGCTCAAACAACAGGAAGAAACACTCGCTGATGCTATCGCTGGTGGGTCCTTGAGTGAGCTGTGCCGCTACACCATCATTCAGTTCGGTGAGATTGTTACCCACCTGGTGACCTTAAATCTGAGACGTCACAGATTGATGAATGGTTACTTATCGTGCACCTCATCACCCGGGCACTGCCGTGGGGGTCAAGGCAGAACAAAAGCCATGGATCTTCATTCTTGACATGCATCTCTGTACTTTGGCATCTGCCCCCATCTGTGAGCAATGAACAGAGATTTTAGTGGCACACTAAGAAAGAGGCATTGTCGCTCCCCGTCTTCGTGGAGGAACGACACAGGACCCTGTGTTGTTCTTTCGTCTGCTCGGCCCTCCCCGGGTTTGCTGCTGGTTCTTCCCGGGTTGGCTACCATCCCTTCCACCTCCGTGGAAGGCGGTTCCCCTTGGCCACTTTCCCCACTTCCGCGGGGGAGCGGCACACCGCTGGCCGGCTCTCTCGGGGGCTGCACAGGTGTTCCTTCAGATAGATGTTCCCCTTAGATGTTCCTGGTGCATGTTGTCTCTCTCCTCCTTTATAGTCCTCTTCCGCCAATCCCAACTCTGCTACCCACACGCCGAGTACGCTGCTCTCCTCCAATCAGGAGCAGGATCAGCTCCTGGAGGTCATCACTCAAGTTGGCAAGAGGCAGCTGCGTAGAAGCTGTTTTCTCCTCTCCCAGCGCCATATTGTGGGAGAGCAGATGCATAGAATAAGTCTTAATTCCAGTAACTTAGTCTAGTCCGAGTTGCTCCCAGTTGCTCCCCACAAGGCATGATTTCCTTTAGATTTGAGGGTGTGATAGGGGATGGGAGAGAATGATTGGGGAAGGGGGAAGGAGGAAGGAGATGATGCTCGAGTTGAGTTCAAAGGTGAAGGAAGTCTAGGTGCAGACAAGGAGTAGGAGTGCCCTCATCCTTCTCTCCGGGCTGAGAGAGGTCATCTTTTCTCAATGGTTTCCCAAAGCCTAGGGTGAATGGATTGACCAGGCAGGTGAGAAGCATTCAGTGTGCAGCAGGAAGATGGGGAGAATGCTCACAGAAATCTCACCACAGCCAGAGGAGGTGTGAAGCCTCTAAAGATTTCACTGGGAGTACACCAGCCCAGTAGCCCATTAAGGTTCCCCCCAGTAATACAAACACAACATCTGGTAATACAAGTGCATCTGTGCCTTGAGTCCACTGTACTCACTGTCCCAGGCTATTAGCCGGCATCATCCAAAGAGCTTCCAAACCTATGTACCTATACATTTTATTTACAAATTGTGGCAAAGAGTTCTAGTGATAACATATTTTGTACTTCCTTACATATATGCAGACATTGGAATCAAAGCTGTGACATCCCCAAAATATACAGAGGAAGAAAAATTAACCTTTCCCTTCTTCACCCATAGGGACCATACACAGCATTATTTTGGAGTCACCTAGAAACCTGTGTTCCTAAATTGTGTTGAAAGTAGCAGTAGTGGTTAAAAATGAAGACTCAGAAGGCAGCCAATCTGGATGTGACTCCTGGCTCTACTACTTCCGAGCTGGCTGACAGCCTCTCGGGGACTTCAATGTCCTTTTCTCTAACACAGGGTTCACTGGATGGCCACATTCCTTGCAGCACTCTTCATAGTCAAGAAGTAGAAGCAAAACTAGCATCCATCACTGGAGAAAAACATGATATACACATACAATGAATATTACTGTTCAGTCTTTAAAAGAAGGAAATACTGTCTTATGCCACAACATGGATGAACCTTGAGAACATTATGCCAAGCAAAACAAGCCAGTCACAAAAAGACACTGTGTAAGTTACTTAGAAGGAATCCACAGTAGTGAAACTCCCAGAAACACAAAATAGAGTCACAGATGCCAGGGACAACGAAGGCACTTGTATTATCAGGTGCTGAGTCTGCATTACCAGAGTGTTAATGGGCTACCAGGCTGGTGACACTCCCAAAGGAAATGTTTAAAGATTTAGAGAAGGAGTAAAAGGGGAGTCACTAAATACTGAGTGCAGAATTTCAATTTTGCAAAATGAAAAGTTCTGGAGATCTCGAGATTGTTGCACAACAATATGAATATATTAACACTACTAAACTGTTCACTTAAACATGGTTGAAGATAAATTTTATATCTTGTGATCTTTACCACAATTAAAAGCAATTTTGTAAAAGGACTAATAGTAGGGGCTGGCATTGCAGTATAGTGGGTTAAGCTGCCACCTGTGATGTCAGTATCCCATATGGGCACCAGTTCATGCCCTGGTTGCTCCACTTCTGATCTTGCTCCCTGCTAATGTTACTATGAGACCTGGAAGAAGTTCCTAGCTCCTGGCTTTGACCCGGCCTAGTGCTGGCTATTGTAGCCATCTGAGCAGTGAACCAGCAGATGGAAGATCTTGATTCATTCTCTCTCTCTCTCTCTCTCTCTCTCTCTCTCCCCCATCTCTCTAACTCTGCCTTTCAAATAAATAAATAAATCTTTTTTTAAAAAAAGGAGTAATAATAGCACATATTTCACAGAAATTTTGGAAATTTGGTATAAAGCATTGAAATTGGTGCCTAGTACACTGTGAATAACTTGCTAAATGTTGTTTTCCTCAGTTCCACTATTTAAAATAATTTAAAACCTTTATTAGCTTATTTTTGTAAGTTGTCCTAAAAAAGAGAGAAAGAAACACAGATGAGAGAGAAAAAGGACTTCCTATAGTCAGTGATCTTCAATCTGAATCAGAATTTTCAGAAATACTCATATGTAAGACTTCCTGGGTGAAGGTGAAGGCAACAAGAGTCAGCTCAACTGGTTTTTTTTTTTTTTTTTTTTTGGCTCAACTACATTATTAAAACTTTTATAGATGATGATCTTTGCTCTAACTCCCTCTCCAGAGCCAGGTGCTTTGTCACAGCCTAGAGACAGGCCACTTAACAAGTAATGTCCACTCCCTCTTCTTTATGTTTCCTCAATTACAGGGCCAAAAACTAAAACCAACGTATTTTCCAGCCTCCCCGGCAGTCAGGACTGCCATGAGAACATGCTTTGTCCCACAGTGGTAGGCAAAGTCCATGGGACAGACACTTCCTGCTTCTTTCTGTTCTCAGGTGCCAAGGAAGCCTCAGAGGCACAGTGGCCATCTTGAAGTGACACATGTAAGAGGGTCCCAGGGAGGTTAGGAGGAGCTTGGCTTACTGAGGATTTCCCTGGGCATCCACACTAACCTGAACCTCTTTTTATGTTAGGAGAACCTACCTCTCTTGGGTATGCTGCTTAGCTTTCTCCTTTTTGTCTGTGGACTGCACCAAGGAAGACATTGTGAAAGCGTCTATTCTCACTGCTGTCATGTGTCAGTCAGTCTCCTAAAGAGCCCAGACAGCTGAAGAAGTTCTTCACGAGAGAGCTGAGGTTTGACTGACAAGAGTCTGAGTGTTCTCCATTCTGACTGATGGAGAGGACTCATGGACTGTATGGTAATGGGAATCCAAACTTCAAGTGTTCCAGGGGCTTTCCCTTGAGGGGAGGTGGACACTGCCATGAATGTAAGGATGGAGGGCTGTGGAGCCAAGGAGGGCTCTCTCAAGTGACAATTCCCAAAGACCAGGTATCCACTTAACTGTGAAAGTATCTTTGTTGAGGCCTACACTGTAGCCTAGCAGGTAAAGCCGCCACCTGCAGTGCTGGCATCCCATATAGGCACCAGTTCAAGACCCAGCTGTTCCACTTCTGATCCAGCTCTCTGCTATGGCCTGGGAAAGCAGTGGAAGATAGCCCAAGTCCTTGGGCTCCTGCACCCACATGAGAGACCCAGAAGAAGCTTCTGGTTCCTGGTTCCTGGCTTCAGATTGGCACAACTCCAGCCGTTTCAGCCAATTGGGGAGTTTGGGGAGTGAATCAGCAGATGGAAAACCTCTCTCTCTCTCTCTCTCTCTCTCTCTCTCTCTGCCTCTCTGTCTTTCAAATAAATAAATCTTCAAAAAAAAAAAAAAAGAAAGTTTCTTTGTTGGTGACATTAAAGAAGATACTGAAGAATGCCTAAGAGATAATTTTAAACAGCATGGGAAAACTGAAGTGTCTGAAATCATGACTTACCAAGCCAGTGGCAAAAAGAAGAGCTTGTTTTTTACCGTCTTGGACACTAAGATTCTGTGGCTAAGATCGTCATTCAGAAACACCATCTGTGAACGGCCACGACTGTGAGGTCAGGAAAGTTCTGTCAGAGCCTGAGGTGGCCAGTCCTTCGTCCAGCCAAGCACGCCAGAGTGGTTCTGGATACTTCGGTGGCAGGTGTGGAAGTGGTTTTGGTGGGAACGATCCTTTGATTTTGGAGGAAACTTCAGTGGTCATGGTGGTTTTGGTGGCAGTCCTGGTAGTGGTGGATATGGTGGCAGTGGGGATGACCACAACGGATATGGTAAAGATAGAAGCAGTTGTGGAGGGAATGAAAGCTACCGTGGGCCGGTGCCGTGGCTCACTAGGCTAATCCTCTGCCTTGCGGCGCCGGCACACCGGGTTATAGTCCCAGTCGGGGTGCCGGATTCTGTCCCGGTTGCCCCTCTTCCAGGCCAGGGAGTGCAGTGGAGGATGGCCCAAGTGCTTGGGTCCTGCACCCCATGGGAGACCAGGATAAGTACCTGGCTCCTGCCACCGGATCAGCGCGGTGCGCCGGCCGCAGCGCGCCGGCCACGGTGGCCATTGGAGGGTGAACCAACAGCAAAAAGGAAGACCTTTCTCTCTGTCTCTCTCTCTCTCTCTCTCACTGTCCACTCTGCCTGTCAAAAAAATAAAAAAAATAAAAAAGAAAGAAAGCTAACGTGATTTCAGCAGTTAAGTCTTCAAATTTTGGACCTATGAAAGGAGGCAACTTTGACAACAGAAGCTCTGTCCAGTTGGTGGTAGAGACCAACACTTGGCCATACCACAAACCAAGGTGGCGATGGCAGTTCCGCAGCAGAAGCTATGGCAGTGACAAAAGGTTTTGATAACCACCAGGAAACAAATCTTAGCAAAAGAGAGCAGCCAAAGAAGTGACAGAGAAGCTACAAGTTGCAATGTATTTGTGAACTAAGCAAAACATGGTGGTGGCAGAACCTAGCTGCCACAGAGAAAGACATGTTTTAGGTAATACTCATGTTTTTGGCAAAACAAAATGAAAGAAAACCCTTGAGGGCTGTATTTGTGACTAACTGTGTAACAGGTTATTTTAGTTTCTCTTCCGTGGAAAGCATAAAGCGTTCCAACCAACTACAGTTTTTAATGTAGTTTGGTGGGGTTTTTTTGCACCCATGTTTATTGATTTCTAAATGTAATAGTCTGATCATGATGCGAGCAGTAAACATTTGGTTCACTTTCAAAGCTTTGAGTAGACAAGTGGCTAGCCTAACTGCTTGCAGACGTGTGAAAGTGACATGTAGCTAGCTAGCATCACAGCTACGTTATATGCACCGGGAAAGTTCATAGGCAAACAGATGTTGGGAGTGGCCAAAACAGCTGAAGCAAGTGCCAGGAAGATTGTAAAACTCCAGAGTCAGCTAATGAGGAACCCGGGGAGGCACCTGCATAACAGGGAATAAATCGCTTGTTGAAACCACACTAGGTGTGCTGGCCCACCAGCCACCAGATCCTGCAAGATCCTTAGTAAAGTCTCACTTTTGCTGCTCTTCCTAAGTCTGAATCCATTCTGTAAGTGGACTGGTGGGGTTATATGTCACAATGACACTGAATAAAGGTCAAGAAAAAAGAAAAATATGTCTTCTGACCCACTGTAGAGTTTCTTGGAGTTTCTATTATTTGCTGCCTAACACACTCACACATGTGAACTATCCCTATTATCAGTAAGGGAGGACTGACGGAGATGAGTGAAGAAATGCCCTGCGAGTCCTGGCATCAGAAACTCAAACCTCTGTACTTAGAGGCTTCAGCAACCTTACTGCTGGTTGCTGCTGCCATCTAGTGGCAGTGTTTTAGAACCAAGTCTTTCAGGCCGGCGCCGCGGCTCACTAGGCTAATCCTCCGCCTAGTGGTGCAGGCACACCGGGTTCCAGTCCCGGTCGGGGCGCGGGATTCTGTCCCGGTTGCCCCTCTTCCAGGCCAGCCCTCTGCTGTGACCAGGGAGTGCAGTGGAGGATGGCCCAGGTACTTGGGCCCTGCACCCCATGGGAGACCAGGAAAAGCACCTGGCTCCTGGCTCCTGCCATCGGATCAGCGCGGTGCGGCGGCCATTGGAGGGTGAACCAACGGCAAAGGAAGACCTTTCTCTCTGTCTCTCTCTCTCACTGTCCACTCTGCCTGTCAAAAAAAACAACAACAAAAAAACAAACAAACAAAAAAAACAAGTCTTTCAGGCCATGCTCGGATTTTCTCTCCTGGCATCATTCATTCATTGTTAATTCATGTGCTCCTTGTACAAATATTCGATGGGTACCTATTATATGTGGCAGGTCCACACCAATACAACAATGAGGGGAAGTGCAGCTCTTACTCCGTGGAATTTACACACTTGGGGAAAGATAGCCATTAATCAAAAAAAAAATATTAGAAGAATGACTTGGAAGTGCTATAAGAGAAGAAGATCGTGCTATGAGACCCCTAGGTAGGGAGGTATATGGCTTGTTGGGGAGAGGGGTGGACGTAGAGGAAACAGTCCTGAGGAGCTTCTGTTTGGCATGAGGTCTGAAGGATAAGCTGTTAGGCAGGTGTCCGAGCAGTGAGAGCAGCCGTGAATATGAGCTGCAGTGAAAGAAGTGAGTATGTTAAGTGTAAGAGAATAAAAGAAGGCCACGTAGGGGCTGGCATTGTGGTGCAGGGGGTTAGACTGCCACTTGCAAGGCTGGCATCCCCTATCAGAGTGCCTGGGATTAAGTCCCACCTCAGCTTCCGATCCAAGTTCCTGCTAATGCACACCCTGGGAGACAGCAGGTGATGGGTCAAGTATCCTGGGTCTCTGTCATCCAGGTGGGTTGACTGGCTCAACCAAGGTGAAGTTCCTGGCTCCTGACTTCATCCTGGCCCAACCGTGGCTGTTGTGGGTGTTTGGGGGAATGAAATAACATATTGAAGACACTATCTCTCTTTTTGTCACTCTACTTTTCAAACATAAATAAATAAGTAAATAAATAAATATACTTAGAAAAAAAGAAAAGATACAGATAGCTTGACTCTCTGTGCATGGACAAGGGAAACACTGCCCCAGTGAGCAGAGGGACAAAATCAAGATGCTTCTGGTTATAGCTCACGGGTTGAATATTTATTCCTCTGTTTACATTTCAAACACCACAGACTCATGTGTAAAAGGATAAGCATACCATATAAAATAATTCATGCTGGGATGCTGTTCTAGAACATAAAAAAGATTCAATAAAACCATCTCTCTCTGTGTGTGTGTGTGTGTGTAACTCTAACTTTCAAATAAATAAGTATTTTAAAGGGGGGGCGGCACTGTGGCGTAGCAGGTAAAACTGCCACCTGCAGTGCTGGCATCGCATCGCATATGGGCATCCATATGGGCCACTTCACTTCTGATCCAGCTCTCTGCTATGGCCTGGGAAAACAGTGGAAGACGGCCCAAGTGCTTGGGGCCCTGTACCCGTGTGGGAGACTCAAAAGAAGCTCCTGGCTTCAGATCGGCTCAGCTCTGGCCATTGCAGCTTCTTGGGGAGTGAACCATCAGATGGAAGAACTCTCTCTCTTTCTCTGCCTCTCCTTCTCTCTCTGTGTAACTCTGACTTTCAAATAAATAAATAAATAAATAAAGATTTAAAAAAAAAAAAAACAAACATCTAGTAGGGGCTGGCACTGTGGCTTACTTGGTTAATCCTCCGCCTGCGGCACAGGCATCCCATATGAGCACCGGGTTCTAGTCCCAGCTGTTCCTCTTCCAGTCCAGCTCTCTGCTGTGGCCCGAGAAAGCAGTGGAGGATGGCCCAAGTGCTTGGGTGCCTGCACCGGTGTGGGAGACCAGGAAGAAGCACATGGCTCCTGGCTTCGGATCGGCACAGCACGCAGGCCAAGGTGGCCATTTGGGGGGTGAACCAATGGAAGGAAGACCTTTCTCTCTCTCTCTCTCTCTCTCTCTCTCTCTCTCACTGTCTAACTCTATATGTCAAATAAAAAAAAATCTAGTAATGAATTATGGTGAGAACCTTTCATACAGACATCTTATTAAATTTGGCTTTTCTCTCTCAAGTTTTCATAAATTTAGATATTACAAAGCCACAAGTGCTAGGTACCACAATATGAATTATTCAAAGTCAATGTACAATAATGACATATCTAATTTTGACAGAGTATGTACTATAACGTGACACTCTGGGAATATAATAAAGTAAGGCTTCTGCAAAAAATTCTTGATTACATTGGTTTTCACCACAAGTACATTGGCATAAAATAAACTTATTCAAATAATAGTATGTTGCCAATGAAATAAACCAAGGCAGGCGATCCATGCAGGAAGCTTTAAGAAAATTCAGAGATTGTGGGTGGGCATTTGGCATAGTGGCCAAGATACAGCTTGGGATGTCAGCATCCCCTATCAGGTGCATGGGTTCTAGTCCCTCCTCTGCTTCCAATCCAGTTTCCTGCCAATGTACTCCCTGGGAGGCAACAGCTGATGACTAGGGCGTGTGGGTCCCTGCCTACCATGTGGGAGAACTGCACTGAGTTCCTGGCTCCTGGCTTCAGCGTGGCACAAACCTAGCTGTTGTGGCCATTCGGGGAGTGAACCAGTGAATGAAAGATCTCTGTCTCTGTCTCTCTGCCTTTCAAATAAAGTTTCAAAAATCTGAAGGACAATTTAGAGACCAGGTTTAGGATGATGTCACTGCACAGAAGTGGGTTCTGTGGGGAACTATGCATCAAGTCAAGTCTATTAAAAATGAAGATGAACTGGTGGGCATGAGTTAAAGTCCTAAATCTTACATGAACAACTGGAAGACGGGCAGGGGCATCTCTGAGCTACATGGCAAAGGGGAGAACATGGGTTGAGTTGAACACGGGAAGTGCTGAGTTTGAGGCATCTGGGCCACACAGCTGGGAACTGTATACCTCTAGGAAGGAGCATTCGGTGAGGTGAGGAAAAGCAATCGGAGATGTTCTGCAAATTCAAGAGAAGAGGATTTGATCTCTTCTCCATGCTCACAAAGCTTTTTTTTTTTTCATTTGATATGAAGAATTTCATTGTCATAAACAAAAATGGGCTGGCCGCAGACACTATTAGAAGGGAGAAAAGCTCTAATTAGCACAATCTTATTTAAAATGCAACATATTTGTTATTCACATGTTTAAATTGGCTTAGCATTACTGAAAGTATAGTTTCTGAGAGCTGGAAACTTGGCTTTCACAAGGGCAAAGTATATCGTTGCTCATTAAACAACTGTTTGACTTCCTGATAGAGGCCTTAGGAATTCAGTGGTGATGCAAAGAGATGTACACTCTGACTTCACAATTGCTCATAGAGTCAAATAGGAAAACATGATAAGAGCAAAACTGTAGTAGATGCTGTAATGTTGGAAAAGAAGGATACTGGGGGCCGGCACTATGGTGCAGCAGGTTAATGCCCTGGCCTGAAGCACTGGCATCCCATAACGGTGCTGGGTTCGAGACCTGGATGCTCCACTTCTGATCCAGCTCTCTGCTATGGCCTGGGAAAGCAGGAGAACATGGCCCAAGTCCTTGGGCCCCTGCACCCACATGGGAGACCCAGAAGAAGCTCCTGGCTCCTGGCTTCAGATCAGTGCAGCTCCAGCAGTTGCGGCCAATTGGGGAGTGAACCATCGGATAGAAGACCTCTCTCTCTCTCTCTGCCTCTCCTCTCTCTGTGTAACTCTCACTTTCAAATAAACAAATAAATTAAAAAAAAAGCAGGCTACTGGAAATTTGAAATTAAAAAAGAAAGTATGCCCAGAGTACACATTGGAATTGAAGTTTACTTGTAAACAGAAACAGCAACAACAACAAATCCCATATGGTCTGATATAACTAATGATCTTCCAAATAATCAGTAAGCATTTTACACCATGCACTGCTGTGGTACACTGCTAGTCAGAACAGCACAGAATCCACAAAGGAAGCTCTTTGGGCCCCGTTTGCCTGACTCACGGAATCTAACTTTCGGTGCCTGCTCCATGGATGAAATCCGTGAAGGCTGCTCCCTGCCTTCAGATCTGGCGGCTAGGAGACCAGCCCTCTACCACAAAGCACTCCTAATGGCAGCTTCAGTAACACTGAATCTGTGGCACTGAAGTTATGTATGACTGTATCTACAATTTCAAATTGCATTCTGTGAAGGAAAGAACTGCATTGTGTTCAATTTCCCCTGCTCTAATGAGCTTAGCAGTGAGTGGGGCAGGGCAGGTTGGCAAAAGGTGCAGAAGGAGTGCCAAAACCAAGGAACAAGGGAGGAGGCACTCAGAAGAAGGGAAAGGCATGCTGGGTACAGAAAGCAAAGTGAAGAAAGTTAGGAGGAGAGAAAAGTGGGGAACAATTATTCCTCGCTATTTCCAGGCTCCAGGACCTCTCGGGATGGAGTGGGGGGTGGGGAGGGGGCTGGGTGGAGAGCCCTTGGGCACAGCCAGCCCAGGCAAATTCAGAACCTCCTTCCCACAGGGACTCTGATGGTCTGCAGGAAGCAAAGCCCTTAAAGAAGGCACACAGCCTGTCCTGTGAGGGGGCTGGGTCCCTTCAATATGTTTGCACCCCATTGAGAGGAGGCTGGGAACACAAACACATCTCCAGCTGGAGCTTCTCTGACTGAGATTATTGTAGAATAAAGTCATTCTGGCCATTTTGGAAGATACAATATGCGACAGTTTGCCCACCACTCTTCCCCCTCTCCAATGAATTTCCCGAGTCTACCTCTCCTTTACTAAATAATTGTTCCCCTGGCTTGTCTACTATCTTATTGTTGTCCCTGCTGGCTGCTTCTGCATCATTCTAATTGTAATGAGCTCAAGTGATGGTACTGATAAGCTCACATGCTTGAGTGATGGTGGGTGAAGGTGGTCACCTACAAGTGCAGCTTCTTTGCATATTTGCAACTTTTTAAAAGAACCATTTCCAACGCTGCAGCATTGATCTAGCTTTCAAGTCACATACTCCAGTTTTGTGGCTCAGATAAAAAGCTAGGTGTAACCTGTGTCAAAGTCTATATATGATATTTTAATTATCATTCAAAGTTCCAGACTGGCTTTGGGTGAGGAAGAAACCTAGAGAAAGAACACCTTTTGCATATGACTTCTCCCATCCCCTGCCATAAATAGAAAACTAAAGGGAGTTTTCATTTGAATGGGACCCAGAAAAAATTTCCTTAATGCATCAGAGATTTTCTAAAGATTTAAAAATAACATTTTGGGAACCAGCCTTGTGGCACAGTGAATTAAGCCAGTGCCTGTGATGCTGGCATCCTATGTTAGAGTGCTGGTTCTAGTATTGGCTGCTCCACTTTTTCTTTTTTAAGATTTATTTATTTTAAAGTCAGAGTTACACAGAGAGAGGAGAGGCAGAGAGAGAAGAGAGAAAGAGAGGGTCTTCCATCCGATGGTCATTCCCCAATTGGCCGCAACGGCCGAAGTTGTGCCAATCCGAAGCCAGGAGCCAGGAGCTTCTTCTGGGTCTCCCACGTGGGTGTAGGGGCCCAAGGACTTGGGCCATCTTCTACTGCTTTCCCAGGCCATAGCAGAGAGCTGGATTGGAAGTGGAGCAGCCGAGTCTCAAACCGGCACCTATATGGGATGCCAGGGCTTCAGTCCAGAGTGTTAACCTGCTGTGCCACAGCGCCAGCCCCGGCTGCTCCACTTCCAATCCAACTTCCTGCTAACATGCCTGGGAAGGCAGCAAAGGATGGCCCTAGTGCTTGGGCCACTGCTACCAACGTGGAAGACCAGGATGGAATTCTCTGGTTTCTGGCTTCAAACTGGCCAAGACCTGGCTGTTGTGGCTATTTGGGTTGTAGTCCAGTGAATGGAAGATTCATATTCTCTCTCTCCCTCTCTCCCTCTTTGTATGTGTATGTGTATGCATATGTGTATGTGTATGTGTGAGTGTCTCACTTTCTTTCACTGATTTTGCAATAAATCTTTAAAAAACGACATTTGGTTATCACATATAATTTGTAACTAGAGAAAAATATAGAAAACTTGAATCATCTATAATTGCTTCACATACAGAAAATCACTTGAATCACATTTTAGAGCATATCCTAATAAACTTGTTATATACATACATATATAGTATGCCACCATCTAAGGCGTAGCCTATATAACTTTCTCTGTCATTAAAATTTGTATAGGGCTGGGCACTTGGCCTAACGGTTAAGCTGTTGGTTAGGATGCCCTCATCTCATATCAAAGTACCTAAGTTTGGTTCCCAATTTGTTTCCTGCTAATGCGCACCCTGGGAGGCCGCAGTGATGATTCAGATAGTCGGGTCCCTGCCACTCACATGGGTAACCCAGATTGAGTTCCTGGTGTTGGCCCAGCCCAGCTCCGGCCATTGCAGGCATTTGTGGTAAATTAGTGGATGAGATCTCGTTCTCTTTCTCTCTCCCTCTTTCTCTCTCTCTCTCTCTCTCAGCTCTTGCTCAAATAAAAAACAAAAACTTTTATGACCATTATACTGATAACTGTATAATATTTCCTCTGAAGTATTTATCATCATTCACTTAAATAGCATGGACTATTTGAGTTTATCAATCGTTTTCTAACCTTCTGATCATTTCCACACTCCTTGTATGGCTACAAATGTGCACAAGTCTCTTGGTGTTCAAAGTGGCCGTTCTCTTAGTACTACTATATTGGACAATGACTGAAATTCTGGGGATATAGCAGTAGACAGAGAAAGAACACTACTTGTTGTTGGTACTGAGAGAGACATTTAAGAATAAACAAACAACAAATAAGGAAAAAAGAAGAAATCAACAGAGGATTAAATAGACACAACAGTAAACTAAGGAGAATGAAACTTTCAGAGAAAGTGTTTAATAGAGGCCTATAAGTAGATGACCTTAAGACAAATTCCCAGCCATTGCATGATCTAGGAAAAGGGTGTTTCAAACCAAGAAAAGAGCAAGTGTATAGACAGAGGCACAAGAAAAGCCTTGGCCTATTTTTGAAAGTGAAGAGAGATGAGTGTCCCTGCGTGTCTTTATCCTGGGAACAGTTCCATCTCAGGCTGAGATTTAAGATCCAAATCATGCCTGGCCTAGTAGGCCTGGGAATGACCTTATTACATTAACAATGGTTAGAAAGGAAGAATTTGTCAGCAGGGAGGATATGATCAGAAATTATATTTTGGAAAACAAATCCTGTTTGATAAGGATATATCTGCACAATTCATGTGCTTAGAAGGTGGTAGAAGGCCGGCGCCGCAGCTCACTAGGCTAATCCTCTGCCTAGCGGTGCCGGCACACCGGGTTCTAGTCCCGGTTGGGGCGCCGGATTCTGTCCCGGTTGCCCCTCTTCCAGGCCAGCTCTCTGCTGTGGCCAGGGAGTGCAGAGGAGGATGGCCCAAGTGCTTGGGCCCTGCACCCTATGGGAGACCAGGATAAGCACCTGGCTCCTGGCTCCTGCCATCGGATCAGCGCGATGTGCCGGCCGCGGCGGCCATTGGAGGGTGAACCAACGGCAAAGGAAGACCTTTCTCTCTGTCTCTCTCTCTCTCACTGTCCACTCTGCCTGTCAAAAAAAAAAAAAAAAGAAGGTGGTGGAAGAAATCAAGAGAGGTTGACTAACTTGGTATATGAAAGGACTTCAGAAAGTTTGTGGAAAAATGGAACTAAATGATAAGCTCATTTGGGTGCAAAAAACTCGAAATTCAAGAGAGTTTTTCATGACATGGGTTTTCCTTGAACTTTTTGCAGATTTGTCTTAAATTTTAGAGTATTCAGAATATATAAATCCTTGGCAGCTACCAAACAGCTTTAGAGAGATGAGGAAAATGTGGGGTGGGCAATTAAAGATAATTTATAAACTGTGTTAATGACTAAATGGTTGGATGGTAGATAGCATGATGCCATTGGTTACATGGGAGATAGTGGCAAAAAGAAGTATGTTTCACACATACTAAGTAAGCATTGTCTACTAGATGCCAAGTTGAGATATCAAGATACAAATGATACTGGACTTGGGATTTCAGGGTGGAAGTCTGAGTAGGAGATAAGAACACGGGAATATTCATAGAGATGAAGCATTGAGAGAGGTTATTAAAGAAGGCAAATGGCAACGTGTTTGTATATTGATGGAAGTGATCCAAGAGACAGAGGGAAAGAAGGAAAGAGGAAAACTTGAAAGTGCAAGACATGGAGATGATTACAGAAAAACTGAAATCCTGACGGGACTCTAAGAGGCAGCATGAATGCACCTCGGAAGCATTCCGACCAAGGTATGAGTAACTTGAGACATTCATCAGCTTCCACTGGTCATTCCCCCAGCACTTCTAACCTGATCTGCATGTGCGCTAAGCCAGTTGTGGTGGCCTGAGAAAACCACCCGGCAAAGATTCCTAGGTGCTTGAGGTTAGAAGCCATTAAGTCAGCCTACATGGGAACAGTTAGTCTCAAGGAGGTATGGAGGAACCCAGTTTTTTATCCTAGTCCTGCTCAATGTGTCTCCATGGGATCTTAGTTGAAACTGAAAAACATTAACAACTTGAGTGATACTCAATAGCTGTTGCGAAACAAGAGTTTTAGCCATAGCTTTGTATTTCCCAAACAGAGGGATCTGAAAAAAAAAAAAGTTTCTGAGAATGGCAGGAGGTCAGTAAAAGGAATAGGGCTTGTTTGTCCTTATTTTCATTATTTGAATGTATCTCTAAGGAATTCTCCTTTGTCCTATTCATCCACATCAAAGCCTTGCCCTCTAACCAATTCAGCTTTCTAGTTTATAGTAGATGCCCTTTGAGTCTCTACCCTTGACTAACAATTGTCAAAACATTTTACAGATGCTCTCTCTAATGACTAGCAATCCTCTGCAGACAGCTAAGGTAATTTCCACTTCACAGGTGGAGAGTCCAGTTTTGCCAGGTGGCATGATTTACCTGAACTTAGGTCCTCTGACTCCCATCCACTTGTTTCCTGGGCCACTTCTGTTCAAGAAAGGGGAACTGGGGGCGCTACTTCTGACGCTTCACTTAGAGCAAATAGGCTGATCACCGGAAAGTAGCACTAGGTTCCGGGAAGCCTTTCTCCAAATTCTATTTCACGTTGACTTTTCTCTTTAGAGCCATGATTAGCATTAAATAGAACGTAAGAGGCTTCCACAGGACACCGACTAATTTGTAGTCAGCTCATAGAACTCCTTGTTACTCATTTCCTCACAGGCTGACACAAGCGTCGGTCAACCACAATAAAAATGGCGACTGCGGCTTCACTATGGCAACGAGGGCGTTTTCGTCAACAATCGCGACGAGACATTCAGTTCCGGCCCGTTCGTTGACGTCACTTCCTGTCTCGTATTAGCGGCTTAGGCGCCGCTTTTACTGCTCCAGGCGTGGATATAGCGGGAGTTGTGACTGGACCCTGCACAGAGAGGTTCTCGCCTGGGGAACCGGAGAGAACACAGACGCTAGAAACATGCCGAGAGAAGATGGGAAGCCCGTGGCTGTTGTGGCCGTCGCGACTGAACCTCGGTTTACCCAGCGCTACAGGGAATACCTCGAGAAACAAAAGCTCTTGGATAGGCGGCACCGTGTAGAAAAGATGCCGGATGGCACCGTGGCGCTCCCGGTGCTGGGGGAGACCCTCCCCGAGCAGCACCTGCGGGAGCTGACCGATCGCGTGGCCCCAGGCAGCACCTGTGTGCTGACGCAACTCCTGCAGCCTGTTCCTTCAAAGAAGACCCGGAGTCGTGCACCTGCCCAGAGACTGTGCCTTCAGGTGAGGCGGTGGGTGGAGGCCCGGGGAGTGGCGTGGTCCGCGGAGTTGGAGGCAGATTTGCCCCGATCCTGGCAAAGGCATGGCGACCTCTTGTTGCTGAGTGAAGAATGTTTTCAGGCCAAGCAGTGGGGAAATCTAGAACCAGAACTCTGGGACACCGTTGCCTCGGCGCTTGGCGTCCAGCGTTTGGCCAAACGAGGGCGGGTATTACCCGACGGCACTCGGACTCCTGCAGTGACCCTGCTGCTGGGTGACCATGGCTGGGTAGAACATGTGGACAATGGTATCCGATATAAGTTTGACGTGACTCGCTGCATGTTCTCTTTCGGAAACATCACGGAGAAGCTGCGCGTGGCATCGCTGTCCTGCGCTGGAGAAGTATTGGTGGATCTCTATGCAGGGATTGGTTATTTTACATTGCCCTTCCTCGTTCATGCTGGTGCCGCCTTTGTCCATGCCTGTGAGTGGAACCCCCATGCTGTGGCTGCTCTGAGAAAGAACCTGGAGATCAACGGAGTGGCAGATCGCTGCCAGATACACTTTGGGGATAACAGAGTACTGAAGCTTTCGAACGTTGCAGATAGGGTGAACCTGGGGCTGATTCCCAGCTCTGAAGAAGGCTGGCCCATTGCCTGCAGAGTCCTACGACAGGACGCTGGGGGCATTTTGCATATCCACCAAAATGTGGACTCCTTCCCAGGGAAGCGTCTCCAGCCTCCTGGAAGCAGTGAAATGGAGAAAGAGCATTGCCCTTACTCTCAGCAAATTATCACCAACCAAGAGGAAAATGGAGCTACCAGGGATTCTGGGAGAAAAGTGCTGTCACCAGCCACCAAGCCGGAATGGCAGAGGTGGGCACAATCTGCAGAAACTCGAATTGCCACTCTTCTTCAGCAGGTGCACGGGAAACCATGGACGACACAGATCCTGCGCATCCAGCCAGTGAAATCCTATGCTCCCCACGTGGATCACGTAGTCCTGGATCTGGAATGCCGTCCTGTCCTCTAGTTGGCTAGAGGAGGTAGTTCCAGGATACAAGGATCCTGGGATGAGTGAACACTGTGTCAGCTCCCACTGAGTGTCTACCTGTTTCCTGTCCTGGAGATCTATTTTAGTATTTTATGGCCCTGAAAGTGGCTCTAGTCTAATTCAAATCAGTTACTTTGCCTTCCATTGATCACACTGAGAATGAGCTACACACCTGGGAAAAGCAGCATGTCTCATTGAAGTGAGACCCATATATGCAGTCATGAAGTATGAATTCTGACTTCAGTTCTGACCTGGGGTACATGTTTCACTATTCATTTGGCCTTGAATTTCCTTATTTGCAAAATGAGGGTATCTCTGAACTGTCTCAAATGTCTGTTTTAAAAAAGAGTTGTACACAAATGAAAGACATGATAGTGTTTCCAAAGTCATTCCAACTACAGTATGGGAATCACCTGGAGGAAGGCCAAGTTGGAAATAGGGAGATGGGTGAGGAGGCTTCTGTGGTTGTATAGGCACAAGGTGATGACGTCCTGGGTTAGGGTGCTGTCATTGGGAGGTGGATGGATTTGGAAAAGAAAGTTGACAGGACCAAACTATGGAATCCAAATAAGGCATTCACATGCTTCTCCTTTCACTGTGACTCAAGGAGGGAAGGAGACAAAAGTCACTCTGCTGTATCAACTTCATTCCTCTGTTAGCATTCCTAAATGAGTATGAGGAGATGTTTTATGTATTAAGTTGATTGTAGTAGGAAAAGAGTTAAACCATAGAGAATATACATTTTTAGCCCTAAGCTCGTGCAGTAACTTCTGATTACTAGCTATCTTTAAAATTCTGATTAAAATGTTACACTTTTATAGGCTTGAGACTCCCAATTCATCTAACGTCCCTGGCCAACAACATCAGGGACATTTGCTATATGGAATGTGAGATATGCTGCAGATTCTTGTGAACCTTGCCTTATTTTATGGCTGTCAGCCGTCACCATGGTTTGCCATTTGGCTAACTCATTAACTGTTTTGATGCGTTTTGAAGCCATCTGGGTGTGTTGCTTGATGAAGGAGATATAGAAGTGTGCCTGTGTTGGGATTCCGAGTGTATCTGAAATGTGGCTAGCTGAACTAGGGCAGAGCTGCTTGTCTTTCTCTTGCAATAGCGGCAGATAAGGACGGGGTTGGTGCTGTTTGTGTTATCCAGCAAACGTTAACTGCCTACTATATAGGAGTCACAGGAAATACAAATACCCATTAGATAAAGCTCCAGCCCCTGAGGATTTCATTACTACCAGCAGAAATTGCACAAATGCTCAAAGACTTAAGATTACAATAAGATGAATGCCATATGTGTGACAGTGTATCGTAGGGCTGCAGTGGTGGGAAAGAAGAGTTGAGAATTGCATGAGAGTGTCTTCCTGGAGGCACTGTTTAGATGTCTCTTGGAAACTGGGTAAGATTTTTTCTTAAAGATTTATTTATTTATTTGAATGAGTTACACAGAGAGAGAAGAGGCAGAGAGAGAGAAAGAGGTCTTCCATCCACTGGTTCACTCCCCAATTGGCCACAACAGCTGGAGCTGTGCTGATCTGAAGCCAGGAGCCAGAGCTTCTTCCAGGTCTCCCACGTGGGTGCAGGGGCCCAAGCACTTGAGCCATCTTCTACTGCTCTCCCAGGACATAGTAGAGAGCCAGATCGGAAGTGGAGCAGCCAGTACCCGAACTGGCGCCCATATGGGATGCCCAGCGTTTCAGGCCAGGGCATTGACCTGTTGTGCCACAGCACTGGCCCCCTGGGTAAGATTTTGATTGGTGGTGTTGGGGTAAAACATGTAGTAGCTGAAGAGAACAGGAAGTACAAAAGTCTGAGTGCTGAGAAAACGGGCCATTGTCTTAGATGGTGTGGAACAGAGGAAGTGGAGAGAGATGCATTAAAGATAGGGGTTGCTATAAGGATTAAAAAGCAGTGTCTTATACACAGTAAGCCCCCTAGGAAATGTTAGCTATCGTGTGATCCCTCCTCAGAAAGCAGCCGATTTCTGGCCATTCCTGTCTTCCAGTGTGTTTTTCCTGTGTTTACCTTGATCTCCTCTTTTATATACTGGGTTTCTTCTCACTTGCGTGCCAACCTGAGGCTTGAGCCCATGTGAACAGGGAATGTGGAGAAGAAACAGTGGGGGAGATGAGTCAGAGAGCAACGTCTGGGGATTGAGACGTCACCTTCTTGCCATAGACCGGATAGGCAGATGGTACTGGTAGAGCTTGCTGAATTAACTCACTTGATCAAGAGTTTTCGAACTGCTAATATATACAAGTATGCGTGGATTTCAAAATATTTTCCACCAAACCAGCTTATCTTTTAATTCCGTTTTCTACATGTTTTTTGAAGTCCCTTCAGATACTTCAGGCCCTGAACATGCAGTGGTAGAAGACTGACATGGGCTCTGCCTTCGTGGAATTTAAAAGTTCTGCTCATTCAACTCTTGGGCTCAACTTTCTGCGTGACCTAAGGCAAGTAATGAAGATGGCTTAAGATTTAGTTTGTTTACGTGTACATTGGGGTTAACAACTGCACATACAGATCCTATAGGGTAGTTGTTAGTTTTAAATGAGTTAACATGTTAAACTGCCATCACAGTGACTGGCCTAGAGTGAATATTCATTTGTCACCTCTGTATCTGCTGAACCACCATTTCACAGTTTGGCTATTAGTGGTCGCTACACATCTGGCTTACTGGAAGCACAATGTGTTGTTTTAAAAAGCCATTCACTGTTAATTAGGATTCCCTGTACAATCTCTTCATTAAGCCCTGCTCAGGTCCAGTGACAGGAAGAGGAATAACTCTGAATACTACCCGTAGTGCGCTCACTCTGGTGACATCAGCGCAGAGAAAACAATGTCAAGTGCTGAGATAGAAGCAAACAGGAGTTTTTATGGGGACGCAGGCAGAGGAGGTGGGCAAGGTGACTGGGATGTGGGGGTCGGGATGTTCAGGCGGAGGTTGAAGAGTGAGCAGGAGCTGTGTAAGCAAACGAAAAGAAGGCTCCAGAAGCCTTCTCTGTTCTTGAGTATATTCATTGAGAGTTTTGTCTGAGGACTTGGAGGATTGGCCTAGTCAGGACGAAGCACCTTGCCAAGAATAGAAAGACTGAAGGATTCGAGAGGCTCAGTCCAGGAATTTAAGAAAGGTCTAAAGTAGGGGTGGGGAACGTCCAACCTGCGGGTCCCCTGCAGAATCATTGGTGTGGCCCTGCAAGGCAGCTGCCAGCAGGACCTGAAGTTCAGCAGGTTCCTAACAGGCTAATTTTTAAGTTGATAATTTTGTATGGCCCATGAATGATGTTATGAATGTCCAAATGGCCCTTGGCAGAAAAAAGGTTCCCTCCCCTGGGCTTTCCATGCAAGCTTCAATAATATTAATTCCTGGTTAATATCTCCAGTTTTTGGAGATATTGTAATATTTTTAAAAATAATATTTTTGAGCTTCTCAATTCATTAACTTCATAATTTTATAATTATGTACATGTATAAATTATGAGTACAGTGTGTATATTTAAAATACACAAACAAAATTTAAAATAAGTAACAAATAGAAAAAGCACTTTAATTCATTTTCTCCTACCGCAGGTACACGTAAGCAGAAACCAACATACATCACTCTGAACAGCCCAGCCTAAGGATGGGTAAGCCTTAGTTTCAAACTACTATTTTAAATTAGTGTAACTGTTTCAATGTGTTTAAAATAATGAGAAAACCAATCCAGTTCACTTTCGGAAAACAGGCAGTTCCTCAATGCGTTAAACATAGGCTTATCAAATGACCCAGCCAGGGGGACCCTCAGGATGATATTCAGGAGGAGCGGAAACGTGTGGCCACGCAGAAACCTGCACAGGGATGTTTGTAGCAGCATCAGTCACGGTCCGTCCACTGATGAATGCAGAAACAAAATGTGATCTGTCCACACAGCCGAGTCCCTAAAAAAGAACGCATGCTGCGAAACACTGCAACTCGGGTGAGCCCTGAGAACCCGAGTGAGCAGCTCATCGCAAAAGGCCACTTAATGTAGAATCGCATTCATTTGAAATGGCCACAATAGGGACAGCCATCGATAACGGTAGGTTGCCAGGGGCTGGGAGGAATGGGGAATGAGGAGTGTGCTCATGTCACTGGTTTCTTTTGGAGGGAGGAGGAATGAAAATGTTCTGAAATTAGTGGTGCTGTAATATACTGCTAACCACTTAACTGGATGCTTTAAAGGGTATAATGTGAATTGCATCTCAGTTAAAAAAATAGGGAACTGGAAAGCTGGAGAGTTTGAATTTTAATAGCATTCAGCCAGGTAAAGGCAGAGGCGGCTTCTCCAAGCTGAGCTGTTTCTGTCTCACTGAACGGTTTCTCTTGGGTCTGTACAGGTAGCGCTGTGTCCTTCCTCGTGCCTCTCCTGATTGTACGGGTTGTTCCTGGGAACCTTTTCCCTGGTGCTCAGAGGGGTAACTCACTGGGGATATACTGAGAAATACAGAGTTGACTCACAGTACCCATCCCGGTCCCCCTTTCTCTTAAAAAAGGCTGGAAACTACACGAGTGAATGTCCTGGCTTTTCTTGCAGTGTAGTGGCCACGAGCATCAGTGGTGATGAGAACTTACAGAAAGACGTCTCTGGGAGGGTTTGGGTCTCTGTCTCTGGGGATGCGGCAACATCTCAGCAAGTCTGGTAGAACGGGATTGTAGGACTCTGACTTTTAAAGGAGCGCTTTGGTCAGCCACACTTGCCTTTAAATGTCTATTTTTAAACTTCTTATCATGTGAAAAGTAACTTGCAAACCCACCAACTCAACAAACTTATTTAAGTCTCTGTTGGATTTTTTTTTTTACAGGAAAGAAATAGTTCTACCTGATATTGTGAATAGTGGGTTAACCAGATCTATAAGATATGATAGAGGTGAATAAATAAAACAGTGACAGAGTGGGAATGCTCACAGCTCTCAGTGCCCAAACAGCATTTTGAAAAAAAGTTGTCCCAGATGTTTTAACTGTTAATGCTGCCACCTAGTGGAGATATTGTGCAAATAAAAACTCATTCCATCTTGAATTACATCCGCGACTCCATGGTCGGTCTGTATTCTTTTCCCTTCCATTTCCTCTCCCTTTTTCAATGTGCCAGACACTGTGGTAACCACTAGGAATAAAATAGGAAACAGAAGCAGACTCAATTCCAGACTCCCTGGACCTTATACTGTAATGATGCGCTGGGCATGAATCAGTCACACACCACAGTGCTCAGAGGTTCTTAATGCTGTCGGGACCCAGACAAGGTTGACCTGGTTAGGAAGGTCAAAGAAGGCTTCCCTGAGAATATGATGACAGCCGGAAGCTGAAGGGTGAGCAGAGTTGCTGAGTGACCAATACAGAGCATTGCCGTCCAGGCCATGAGGACAGTGTGTGTAAGTGCCCTCTGGAGGAGTTTGTGGAACTAGAAAGAAGTCCACAATGGATGGAGAGGGTCGAGTAAGGGGTGAAGAGGTGTTGATCAGGTGGCAAAAGTAAGCAGTAATCAGACCAGGCAGGGGATTCTGTAGCCTATATTAACAGCTTATCCCAACAGCAATGGGAAGTCTTAAGCAAAAACGTGATGTGGTTAAACGTGGTGTTTTATAAATTCACATTTCACCATAATCCTAGTGTTCTAAAACATTTTTAAATTTTTAAATATGCCCTCATTCAAAACCTTCCTTTGCCCTAATCTCTCCACTCTCATTTGGAACCACTGGGGCTGTACACATCGTCATAGTCAAGAATTGTGTTTATGTTCATGGGAGAAATGCTGGCCTCATGCTATGAGTTGATTCACTTGGGGTGTATTCCTTCTTTCGTTTTCTAGAAAAGGTTTTGTAGAATTCTTAAGACTTCTTCCTTAATTGTTTGGTTGAATTCCCCAGTGAAGCCATCTGGGTCTAGATTTTTGTGGGAAGATCTGTAACTACAAATTCAACTTCTTTAAAAGATGTAGGGTAAACCAGGGTATTTTGATGTTGTTAAATGCGTTTATTATAGATGTTTTTTATTTTTTTTATTTTTTTTTTTTTTTATTTTTTGACAGGCAGAGTGGACAGTGAGAGAGAGAGAGAGACAGAGAGAAAGGTCTTCCTTTGCCGTTGGTTCACCCTCCAATGGCCGCCGCGGCCGGTGCGCTGCGGCCAGCGCACCGCGCTGATCCGATGGCAGGAGCCAGGAGCCAGGTGCTTTTCCTGGTCTCCCATGGGGTGCAGGGCCCAAGCACCTGGGCCATCCTCCACTGCACTCCCTGGCCACAGCAGAGAGCTGGCCTGGAAGAGGGGCAACCGGGACAGAATCCGGTGCCCCAACCGGGACTAGAACCCGGTGTGCCGGCACCGCAAGGCGGAGGATTAGCCTAGTGAGCCGCGGTGCTGGCCTATTATAGATGTTCCAAGGATACACAGCAGTAGAGAATAATGATCCTCCATTCCCCTGTCCCAGCCTCCCAGTTTTGTCAGTTTTCAGCCTGTTCCCCACAACCGCAGGTATTTTGTGTTTATTCACGTGAGTGATGAATTCCAGTCATCATGACACTGTGTTCATAGCAGTTTCAGTGTTCATCTGCAGTGGATGAGCACATGCCAGCGTTTCATTGTTAGAGCTTGCAGAAGTACAGAACCACCACACATCCCTTAATATAATGCAGACCCGATCGTCTCAAGATGCCTTTGTTCCATGGCTGTATTCAGACCGGATCCAGAGGTCAATGTGCTGCATTTGGATGCAGTGTCCCTGAAAGGAGGGAAGAAGCTGTAAACACCTCTCATTACTGGAGCTGACCATTTGCATCCCCTCTCTTTTCTTGAATTGGCTGATTATCTCAAAGAATTAGCTTTTTGTTCACTTATTTACCTGTTGTATTTCTATTTTCTCTTTTAATTTCTGCTCAGATTTTTTTTCCCTTGCTCTTTTTCTACTTTCAGGAGGAGACAGTTGAGATCATTGCTTTATCCCTAATGTAGGCACTGAATGCTATTATCTTTCAGTGCTATTTTAGCCTCACCCTACACGTTTCTTTTTTTTTTTTTTTTTCTATTTTATTTCTATATTCTCAACCCCACCCCCCCCACCCCCCCGTGGTGGCAGGAACCAGTCTCTTGAGCCATCACCTCTGCCTCCCAGAGTTTGTTTAGCAGGAATCTGGAGTTAGGTGCAAGTGCTGAGTGTGCACTCCAAGCACTCTGACACAGAAAGCGGCCATCTTAACCACTGGACCAACTGCCCAGCCCACGAAGGGCGATTTCTTCTTCTTCTTTTTTTTTTTTTTTTTGGACAGGCAAGTTAGACAGTGAGAGAGACAGAGAGAAAGGTCTTCTTTTTCCATTGGTTCACCCCCCAAGTGGCTGCTACGGCCAGCATGTTGCGGCCAGTGAGCTGCGCCGATCCGAAGCCAGGAGCCAGGTGCTTCCTCCTGCTCTCCCATGCGGGTCTCCCAAGGACCTGGGCCATCCTCCACTGCACTCCCGGGCCACAGCAGAGAGCTGGACAGGAAGAGGAGTGACCGGGACAGAATCCGGTGCCTCAACCCGGTCTAGAACCCGGGATGCCAGTGCCATGGGCGGAGGATTAGCCTAGTGAGCCAGGACGCCGGCAGCCCTACACATTTCTTAAAAAGATTTTTTTATTCTTATTTGAAAGTCAGTTAGAGAGGGAGAGGGAGAGACACAAAGAGACGGACCTCCCATCCACTGGTTTACTCCTCAGAAGGCCACAATAGCCAAGGCAGGGCTAGGCCAAAGCCAAGGGCCAGGAGCCTCTTGCATGTCTCCCACATGGGTGGCAGAGGCCCGAACATTGGGCACCTTCTGCTGCTTTTCCCAGGTGCATTAGCAGGGAGTTGGATCAGAAGTGGAGCAGCTGCAACAGGAACTGGCACCCATATGGGATGCTGGTGTTGCAGGTGGCAGCTTTACCCTCAATACCACAATGCCAGCCCCTCATCCTACACATTTTTATGTCTTGTGTTTTCATTTTCATTCAGTCAAAATTACAAGTGGCCAACGACATAGCTTCCAGTCACCTAGCAGCCACTCCCTAATGTCCAATCCTGAGCCCCTGATACAGTCCCATCCCTTAAGGAAACCAGGTAACTATTAGCAAGCTGAGTACACTGGATTCCTTCCATCCTGGGCAGGGCAGTGATTCACGGCGACTGGAATTGCCCATCTCCACGTATGAGTTCACCTTTGTTGCCTATGAAACATTGGCTAGCACTACTATCCAAGAGTTTACAGACGTATGATCCATTGATATGTATCTTACATAACATGGCCTTTGACCTCGGGATCTCCTTTACAACAAACGAGATGTGTCAGTGGGCATGTAACCATGGCATTTATCTTATCACCTACTATACAGCCTAGAAGTGCTGGGTTGAAAAAAAAAAACTATGGGAAAAAGTTTTGAAGATGAAACTGAAGCAAAAGCTTAGAATACTCCGTGAAGATGGAATGCCATCCACCAGAATGCAGTATACACTTGATTTTTTTTTTTTTAATTTTTTTGACAGGCAGAGTGGACAGTGGGAGACAGAAAGGTCTTCTTTTACTGTCGGTTCACCCTCCAATGGCCGCTGCGGCTGGTGCATCGCGCTGATCCGATGGCAGGAGCCAGGTACTTATCCTGGTCTCCCATGCGGGTGCAGGGCCCAAGCACTTGGGCCATCCTCCACTGCACTCCCGGGCCATAGCAGAGAGCTGGCCTGGAAGATGGGCAACCGGGACAGAATCCGGCGCCCCGACCGGGACTAGAACCGGGGGTGCCAGCGCCGCAGGCAGAGGATTAGCTTATTGAGCCGCAGTACCAGCCTGCAGTATACACTTGAAACCAACACCCTTATGTGGTGTGTGTCCCATATGGACAGAATACATATGTTTAGGAATGAAGGGGTAGAGAGAAGTCCCACGGTGACAGACTGAATAATGGACCCAAATGTCCCAATACCGGAACCTATGAAAATGTTATCTTACATGGCTGCTATGGTGTAAATGTCCCCTCCAAAACTCATGTTGAAATTTAATTGCCAGGGGCCAGTGCTGTGGCACAGTGGGCTAAAGCCCTGGCCTGAAGCGCAGGCATCCCATATGGGCACTGGTTCTAGTCCCGGCTGCTCCTCTTCTGATCTAGCTCTCTGCTTTGGCCTGGGAAAGCAGAAGAAGATGGCCCAAGTCCTTGGACCCCTGCACCCACATGGGAGACCCGGAAGAGGCTCCTGGCTCCTGGCTCCTGGCTTCAGATCTGCACAGCTCTGGCCATTGTAGCCATCTGGGGAGTGAACCAGCAGATGGAAGACTCACTCTCTCTCTCTCTCTCCCCCTCTCCCCCTCTCCCCCTCTCCCCCTCTCCCCCTCTCTCCCTGCTTCTCTCTGTAACTCTGCCTTTCAAATAAATTTAAAAAATCTTAAAAAAAAAAAAAGAAATTTAATTGCCAATATATCAGTATTAGGAAGCGGGCCTTTAAGAGGTGTTCAGCTTATAAGGGCTGGGCTTTCATGATAGATTAAGGCACTTACTATGGGAGTGGGTTAGTTATTTCAAGAGTGGTTTGCTAAAGCTGGCACGGTGGTGTAGTGGGTAAAGCCACTACCTGCGGTGCTGGCATCCCATATGGTTGCTGGTTTGAGTCCTGGCTGCTCCACTTCCAATCCAGCTCCCTGCTAATGTGCCTGGGAAAGCAGTGGAAGATGGCCCCAGTCCTTGGGCCCCTGCACCCATGTGGGAGACCTGGAAGAAGCGCGTGGCTCCTGGCTTCAGATCAGCGCAGCTCCAGCCATTGTAGCCATTTGGGTGAGTGAATCAGCAGCTGGAAGACTTTCTCTCTCTCTGCCTCTGCCTCTCTGTAACTCTGCCTTTCAAATAAATAAATCTTTAAAAAATAAATAAAAATTTTTGAAAACAAAAGAGTGGGTTGTTATAGATTCAAGTTCAACTTCCTCAGCCTTCTCTTGATCTCCTGCATGTGCTGTCACCACAGGCTGCCTCTGCCATATTATGAGTTGGCAGCAAGGCCCTCAGCAGATGTGGCTCAACTTGGGCTTCCCAGACTCCAGAACCATCAGCCTAACACAGTCCTGCTGCCATCATTTACCCGGTCTCGGGAATTCTGTTACAGCAGCAGAAAATGGACAAGACCTTGGTACATGGGACTTTGCAAAGACAGGGGCATTGCCCTGACTTATCTACTGGGCTTGATACACTCACAAAAGCCCTTGGAAGAGAGCACTTTCGCTTAGTATATGTGATGATTTAAGCAGAAGGTTACGGTAATGGGAAGAAGGGGCCATGAGCCAAGGAATGTAGTCAGCCTCTAGAAGCTGAAAAGGCAAGGAGACAGATTCTGCCTGGAGGCCTCTAGAAGAAATGCAGCCCTGCTGACACTTCGATTTTAGACTTCTGACTTCCAGAACTGGAAGAAGATAAAGTTGTGTTATTCGAAACCACTAAGTTTGGAATAATTTTCTGTAGCAGAATAGGAAATTAATACAGGATGAACATTCTTAATCTGAAAACCCAAAGTTCTGAAATGCTCCAAATTCTGAAGCATTCTCAGTGCCAATCTGATGCCCCAAGTGGAAAATTCCACACTTGACCTCATGTGACAGCTGAAGTTAAAACACGGGCACACTAAAAATACTGTATAAAGTTACCTTCAAGCTATATATATATATATATATATATATAAGATGTATATGAAACAAATTCTGTGTTTAGATTTGAGTCTCATTCCCCAAAAATCTCATGTATATGCAAACATTAAAAAATCCAAAATCCAAAACTCATTTAGTCCCATGCATTTCAGATCAGGGATACTCCCTCTGTTCACTCACTCACTGTCAGGCCCAGGGACCCACATGGGGAGTTTTTGCTTGCTGTTGCCACAACTTTGAGTCTAGAGGTCCTGTTCCCCCTAAGAGGGAAATTTTTCACCAAGAGATGTCATCATAGACCATTTAAAATTTAGCCTGCAGAGGCTCCCCAGTCACTTTAGGCTCTTTATGCAAAGGTATCAGCAGGCAAAGAAGGGTCCCCCTCCTAGCTGAGGTCACAGAATGTGATCACCAAGAAGCAGCAGGGTCACTGTTGCACAAGTAAGGCAGGAAGGAACATATTTTACACTGAAGGTGTCTTAAGAGATCGCTTATCCTTCCCAGCCCCATGTCAGGACTAAAATGGATGATGCCCAAAATAGCAGGGTAAGGATTTCTAAAAACGGCTCTCCGTAAATAAGCAGTAAAAACCCTGGCACCAAATGCCAAAGTCAACTTTTTCAGAACCCTAAAATCTAAAGGCTTGCAATAATCCAAGGAGAATTTATTCAAGAAAAACAGCTAAATCTTGGTAAAAAGGGAAGCAGCTTAGCTTGTTCTATTCCCATCCACCATCTCTGATATATAATGGTAAGCAGCAGTGGTGACGGTAACATAGTCTTGCCTTGTTCCCGACTTTAGGGAGAACACCCCCAGAGTGCTTCACTGTGAAATGATAGGCTGCCGTTGTTAGGCAGTACCAGAGTCCTACCATATCCCTGTTTTATCCTTGTCCTGTATTGTCACTTTTATCTTGGACCAGCTGACTGATTGTATGGAACTTTTCTAGCCTCTGTTGTGTTCCTGGGTCACTTTTTCTAACCATACACTAATGCCACCATGTCTTCATTGTTATAGATTTACAATAGATCCTGATAGCTGACATTACAAATCCTTCCACTTGGTTTCTTAAGGTTACCTCAGCTATTACTGACATTTTCCATTTTCTTATGAATTTTAAACCAGCTTGCCAATTATCGGAAAAAATAAACTGCTGAGATTTTTTTTTTAGAGAGAGTACATTGACTATTTAGGTTGATACCTTTAAATATTGACTCTTCCATCTTGAAATTTTTATTCTACTCAGGTATAGCTATGAAGTGAGAAGTGATTATCAGAAAGCTGAACTGTATAGGATTCCACCTAGAGTGAAGGGTCCTATACTTCCCATCTATCACTGAGATATTATTTTCTCTTAAAACAAAATGTATTTTGGGCCTGGCGTCGTGACAGAGTGCGTCAAAACACTACCTGCAATGCCAGAATGCCATGTAAGTCTGGCTCAATCCCGGATTCTAGACTTCGATCCAGCTCCCTGCTAATGTGCCTGTGAAAGCAGCAGGAGATGGCCTCCGACACCCGTGAGGGAGCCCCAGATGAAGCTCCTGGCTTCGGCCTGGCTCAACCCAAAGGCCACTTGGGGAATGAACCAGCAGATGGAAATCTCTGTCTCTTCCTCTCTTTCTGTAACTCTGCCTTTCAAATAAGTAAGTAAATTTAAAAAAAAATACAAATAGCTGAATTTCAATGAGCATATTTGAATTTTACTTTAATAAAAAGAGACAAACCATAAAATAACTTAGGGTCACTTTTTTTTTTTTTTTTTTTTTTTTTTGGTAATTCCAAAGGTCTGAGATAAAGTTAGGGGGATATATTTTGGCTGCTAACCACTGCCCTTCCTACCAGAGCCCGCATCTTCCATTTGAAGGAAGCATCAATATATTTGTGGGTGATGGGAAAGGGAAGGAAGTAGGGACCGTTTCCTACTGCTACCTCTCACTAAGGAAGCTAGGATTTAAATACATGATCTAGTATGAGTGTACTTCAAAAAGTCTTTGGATAATAGAATTAAGAAATTAATTCTGTATAAAAATTTTTGAAACCATATATTTGAGGGATCTTCTAAAATCTTGGGAAATGTGTATTATGAAAAAATTATGTGTGGATTTCAAAAATTTTTTTGCCACCAAAATAAATTTTTCAGTTCCGTTTTTGCACTAATTTGTTGATGTGTCCTTGTAAGCTTGACCATTTGGATGGTCTCTCTTAAGTCCTGAAATGTCGAGGAATGAGGAAAATAACTTCATAAATTCCTTTTTTTGTTTAAGGTTTTTGAATTGCTTTAAACAAAGACCTGACTGATGCAAATGTTGACAGAAAATTCAAGCTAGTTTTTACAAATTCTACATCTAATGGCTTTGAAAGCTACTGAGGCTTTTTGAGTCACTAAAGCTAAATGAAATATTTTTAAAAAATACATTTATTTGAAAGAGTGACAGGGGGTGGGGGGAGAGAGAGAAACTGAGGGAAAGGGGTGGGTGGAGGGAGAGAGAGAGAGAAACAGGGAGAGATCTATCTGCTGGTTTACTCCCCAGATGCTTGCAACAGCCAAGGCTGGCCCAGGCTGAAGCCAGGGGTCTAGCACTCCATGCACATCTCCCATGTGGGTAGCAGGGACACAGGCACTTGGGCCATCAGGTGCAATGTTGCAAGGCTCAGTAGCAGGAAGCTGGACTGCAAGCAGAGCACCCACTGCAGCACACGGCCATCCCCAGACTGTTGTGTTTGAGCACGGGTAATCTGTGTACAAAAGTTGGTGTGTGGGGCCAGCACTGTGCCCTGGATGCTCCACATCTGACCCAGCTCCCTGCTAATGGCCTGAGAAAAGCAGCAGAGGGTAGTCCAAGTGCTTGGGCCCCTGCTATTCATGTGGGAGACCTGGAAGAAGCTCCTGGCTTCAGCCTGGTCCAGCTCCGGCTGTTGCTGACACTTGGGGAGTGAACCAGTGGATGAAAGATCTCTCTGTCTCTCCCTCTCTGTAACTCTTTCAAATAAATAAATCAATCTTTAAAATAAAAATGTTTATGTGTAGATGTAAATACACACACCCCACACTGTTCTGGGTAGACTCAAGGAAGACTTCAGCCAAGTTGTGCAATATTCAAATCAGTGTAGAAATCAAAGATTAATTTCAGTGGATTGCAGCTATTTTTAAAAAAACTTATCTTTTCTCTTAAAAATTCCTACACATTATATAAATTACCTCATCTATACAAATTTAGTTTTAAGCTAATATTTTAAAATACTTAGCCAGGATCATATTCAAACCTTCATTTTAAATAGGGAAAGCAAGACCTACTGTTTAGGGACTTGCTTTAAATCCTATGTAAGACAAGAATAACAATTTCACCAGCTGAAAGTTCTCAGCCCTGATGAAATTCAGTCTGAATATTTTATACTAATAAAACTTGTACATTAAAAATTAGTGTTAAGCCCAAGGAACACTGGATTCTACACAGCAACCTGTCTCGGTCCTTCCGTTGCAGCAAAATGCCCCGCCCTTGGGGGAAGACAAGCCCCCTTTCATGATCTGTGTCCACTATTCTACTAGTGATCCATATAACTAAAAACAACAAAATCCCTCTTTTTCTAAGAGGCCACAGGGATTAATCTCTCCTTGAGTCTACTTTCCTTACTCGTCAACCGACCTTGGAACAACCATCCCAAGTCCTCTTCGCCTCGGAGGAGAGAGATTGCATCTGGTAGAGGGCCAAAAACTGGCTTTGGGCCCTGACGGGCAGCCTTCCTCTGAACCCATCAGACTGGAGAGAGTATTTCCCCTGAGCTGTCCTGACTGGGACCCAAATGATATAGAGTCACCGAGGCTCTCAACAGGCATCACGATTCTCATAAGGGGGCTATGTGCAGCAGCAAAGAAGCCAACTAATTTATCTAAGGTAAGTGCGACTGTCCAGAAGGCAGATGAGTCCCGGCAGCCTTTTTTGAGCACCTTTTTATTTTTTATTTTTTTAAAATATGTATTTATTTATTTGAAAGTCAGAGTTACACAGAGAGAGGAGAGGCAGAGAGAGAGAGAGAGAGAGAGAGAGAGAGAGAGAATGTCTTCCATCCACTGATTCACTCCCCAATTGGCCACAATGGCTGGAGCTGTGCCAACCCGAAGCCAGGAGCCAGGAGCTTCTTCCAGGTCTCTCACATGGGCTCAGGGGCCCAAGGACTTAGGCCATCTTCTACTGCTTTCCCAGGACATAGCAGAGAGCTGGATCAGAAGAGGAGCAGCTGGGACTAGAACCGGTGTCCATATGGGATGCCTGCGCTTCAGGCCAGGGTGTTAACCTACTGCGCCACAGCGCCGGCCCCTGAGCACCTTTTTAAAGCATACCATGTGTATGCTCCCATAGATGCAGAAGCCCCTGAGACTAGCCGCACCATTAATTTGGCGTTTGTATCCCAGTCGGCCCCAGATGTTAGATGTAAGTTACAAAGATTGGAAGGGTTCAAGGAAAAGCTTCTTTATGAATTGGTAGATCTGGTTCAACAGGTCTATAATAATAGAGATGACCTTGTTATTACCCAGACAAAAAGGTGGCCAGGATTATGGCGGTAACCTTTAAAGAACTGGAAAGAAACCCCAGAGATTGGGCCAACAAGGACCCACTAAGACAAGATTGCCCTTAAGAAAAGATCAGTGTGCCTACTGCAAGGAAGCCTCAAAGCCTCATCAGTACCTGGAGGAACCTTCCTGCTCCTTACTTCGGGTTGGCAGAAAAAGAAGTCCATTCCTTGAGAAAAAATGAATCCAAGATTGATATCAGAAAAGTCCAAGTAGATAGACTGCAGGGAACTCAATTACAAAATAAAATTAACAAAATTAGAGAAATCATTTTAAAAAATAATAGATATAAGGGGCCGGTGCTCTGACATAACAGGTAAAGCTGCTGCCTTCAGTGCCAGCATCCCATATGGGCACCGGTTCGAGTCCCGGCTGCTCCACTTCCGATCCAGCTCTCTGCTGTGGCCTGGGAAAGCAGGAGAAGATGGTCCAAGTGCTTGGGCCCCTGCACCCGTGTGGGAGACCAGTAGAAGCTCCTGGCTCCTGGCTTCGAATTGGCACAGCCCCAGCCCTTGCAGCCAACTGGGGAGTAAACCAGCGAATGGAGGACCTCTCTCTCTCTGCCTCTCCTTCTCTCTCTGTGTAACTCTAACTTTCAAGTAAATAAATAAATCTTTAAAAAAAAAGAAAATAATAGATACAAGACAAAACGAACCTTACTTCGCTAGTTACTTCCCTAGGAAGCCTGAGCTCTGCTCCTAGTATTCTTAAACATTCTGAATGAGAGCCATCCCATCCCAGCAGGGTTTCTCTTTGTCCTGAACCGTTTTTCCTGATGATTATCTAGAAGAGATTTTATTAAAAAACAATCAGTACATGCACTTTGTTTACAGCAGTGCACAACACTAATGATAACTTTTAGAGCTTTCTCTCAGATGTTTATTCATAAAACAAGAACTCATGTTTTTGCTTCTCCCACATGTAGGCTTCTGAAGTGTGTTCTATATTTCTTAGCATGGAATATTTATAAATTGTTGGACATGTAACGACTTAATGTGTGAAATATAACTTGAAGTTGAATATGATTAACATTGATCTACATTTATACATATAATTCAATGTTGGATATAATGTATTTAATTTTTTATATGAAAGGCATGAAAATAGGTGAATATACATTATACATAAATTATTTTAATGTAATTACATTAATATCATTATTCACATTTTACAGAAATGGAAGCAGAGTTAATTATAAATACAAAATGTTCATGGAAAGTCACACTATCTTTTAATTCTATTATCCACCAACTTTATGAAGATACCTCATATGTATGTATCTGTGTGTGTGTTAAAGTTAAAACTGACATAATAATTAAAACCATATGTAAATAAGTGTATGTGGGCAAAAATATAAAATATTTTAGTTTCATCAGAAATCTTTGGTAGCATAATAAAGGAAAATTAAAATTACAAAGAAGATTACATAATCTCAAAATGTGTTGCATAAAAAAAATTAGTTTTAGGGGCTGGTGTTGCGGCGTAGCTGGTAAAAGCCAGCACCTGCAGTGCTGTCAAACCATATGGGTGCCAGTTCAAGTCCTGGCTGCTCCACTTCCGATCCCACTCTCTGCTATGGCCTGGGAAAGCAGTAGAAGATGGCCCAAGTCCTTGGGCCCCTGTAATCGTGTGGGAGACCCAGAGGAAGTTCCTGGCTCATGGCTTCAGACTGGCACAGCTGTGGCCATTGTGGCCAATTAGGGAGTGAACCAGCTGATGGAAAACCTCTCTCTCTCTGCCTCTCCTTCTCTCTCTGTGTAACTCTTTCAAATAAATAAATCTTTTTTAAAAATTAGTTTTAGAGGCCGGCGCCGCGGCTCACTAGGCTAATCCTCTGCCTTGCAGCACCGGCACACCCGGTTCTAGTCCCGGTCGGGGCGCCGGATTCTGTCCCGGTTGCCCCTCTTCCAGGCCAGCTCTCTGCTGTGGCCCAGGAGTGCAGTGGAGGATGGGCCCTGCACCCCATGGGAAACCAGGATAGGCATCCGGCTTCTGCCATCGGATCAGCACCGTGCGCCGGCCGCGGCGGCCATTGGAGGGTAAACCAATGGCAAAAAGGAAGACCTTTCTCTCTGTCTCTCTCTCTCTGTCCACTCTGCCTGTCAAAAAAATTAGTTTTAGAAACAGTTGAAACATTAATAAAGTAAGAACTGGAACATTTGCTCATTAATTTTTTTTTTTATTTAACACTCACTACAAAGAAGGAAAAATGGAGGGGCTGGTGTTGTTGTGTAGTGGTTAAAGCCGCCAGTTCATGTCTCAGCTGCTCCACTTCCAATTCAGCTCCCTGCAAATGGCCTGGAAAAGGCAGGGGAAGATGGCCCAAGTATCTGGGCCCCTACCACCCACACGGGACACCCAGCTGAAGCTCCTGGTTCCTAGCTTTGGCCTGGCCCAAGTGCTGACTGTTGCAGCAATCTGGGGAGTGAACCAGCTGAGAGCAGCTCGCTCTCTCTCTCTCTCTTTCAAAATAAATAAATTTTTAATGAAAGGAAAGGAACTATTCTCTATTTTGTATGATCATCATACAATGTTACTCACTTCCTGGCTCCTCTACCACACTTCAGGTTAGACCTTGTGGACCCTTCTGTCCATAAGGGCTTCTCTCTTGCTGCTTTAAATTGCAGTGGGTAGAATTACAAGATAAGGGAAGCAGCTGATTTGCACTTTAAAAATCTCAGTAGAGGGCCGGCGCCTTGGCTCACTAGGCTAATCCTCCACCTTGCGGCGCCGGCACACCGGGTTCTAGTCCCGGTTGGGGCGCCGGATTCTGTCCCGGTTGCCCCTCTTCCAGGCCAGCTCTCTGCTGTGGCCAGGGAGTGCAGTGGAGGATGGCCCAGGTGCTTGGGCCCTGCACCCCATGGGAGACCAGGAAAAGCACCTGGCTCCTGGCTCCTGCCATCGGATCAGCGCGGTGCGCCGGCCGCAGCGCGCCGGCCGCGGCGGCCATTGGAGGGTGAACCAACGGCAAAGGAAGACCTTTCTCTCTGTCTCTCTCTCTCTCACTGTCCACTCTGCCTGTCAAAAAAAAAAAAAAAAATTCTCAATAGAAGACTTCATATTCCTCTCATCTCACCAAGTTTGCTTTCCTCTGGAAACTTAGTCATAAGATTATTCCTCCACATGTGCAGTTTGGGCAAATTTACGTAACTGGCAGTAGTAAACATAGGATTAGAAAAAGTGGCAGCTGTAAGCAAGGATACTGCAATAAACCAGGCAAGCGATAGTAGGCTGATTTAGGATGGTGACGGCAGTAATAGAAAGGAGACTGGTGCAGGAAAGGAGACAATGGGGCAGGTGCTGTGGTGCAGTGGGTAAGAACCGGTGGCATCCCATATCAGAGTGTGGGCTACTCCATTTCCAAACTGGTGTCCTGCTAATACACAGGGAAGCAGCAAATGATGCCTCAAATACCTGAGTCTCTGCCACCCACGTGTTAGACCCAGGTGAAATTTCTTGGCTCCATGCTTCAGCAGCCATTTGGGTAGGATCTCTGTCACTCTGCCCTTCAGATAAATAAATCTTTAAAAACAAAGAGACCGAGAGACGGTGAAGACCGAATGAATACAATTTGGTTGCAGAATTAGCTGTGGATGAAAAGAAAACCAGAGATGCCTGAAGTGGGTCGACATCCCCTGAGTCTTTGTGGCTTTGGACATAATTGTGGCCCACCACTTACCTACTACCTTTGGAATTTTGTCACTCATCAAAGCCTAATTTCCCTCCTCTGTAAACAGGGATAATACCCGCCAAAATAAGACTGACGCCAAGCTGTAAGCCCAGTGCACCGTACATAGCAAGCAACAGGCAGACACATGGGCAGTTTTAACGGAATAACAGAAATTTAAAACAGGAGCCACAGGAAGGCCTTTGGGTGGCGGGTCCCATCTCTGAGCACCTGCGCCCTGAGGAACAGGTTTTTGGAGGCGCTCCACACTTGGACTACGGACGCTCCTTCCCCTGGGGGATCCTGATCACCCCCATGGAGTCCAGGCAGAAACTGGATTGCAGGATGCACGCTGAGCTAGGAGCCAAGGCTTCCTGCTCCCTCCATCTAAGAAACCATAGGGCTACAGTGCTGACGCGGACTACCTTTCAGTCTCAACTGGTGGTGGAGGGGCGCAAACACAAGGACGGCCAGATCTGACCAATTGCACGTATAGGCAAGAGGGGCTCAAAAAATAAAGACCTCGATTGCCTTCCGGAGGCAGAAGCACCGTCCGGGCGTGCTTACCTCGAAGACGGAAATCAAAGAGCGGCCTGGGTTCGAGCCCCCAAGCCACGGCCCCCCGGTCGGTAGTACGACGTGGCCGCTCATCGTGCTCAGCGTTTTCCGTCTGGGAAGGGGGTAGGACAGGCATGACTGTTTTTGGCCGCGCCTTCCACACCTAGCCCAGTGCCACGTAGAGCCTCCGCTGCGAAGTCGCGCGCAGCGACGCCTGACCAGGACCCAGGGCGCCCTGACCGGCAATTTCCCTGAGGTTGCTGGGGCCAGGCCTGGAGGGTGGCGTCCTTTGGCTTTTCTCTTCCCAGGCAGCTCTGAACTATGTTTATGGGACGTTTACTGCGCTCTAATAAAACAGCAAATAATCAAAACCCGCAGAGCTCGAATCGCCAGCTGAGGCGCCGCCGCGCCGCCCCAGGGCGAGGCTGAGGACTACCGCTAGGCACCGCGCGGTGGCGCCAGGGCGGCGCAGGAAACCATGGCAACGCTTTGCGCCGTCTGCTGCGCCGCGGGTGACGCCGGCACAGCGAGCGCCCCGAGCGCCGGATTATGACGCAAGCGGTGGCGCGGCGGCCTCGCGGTCTCGCGTGACCGCGGGCGCAGCCTGCCGGCCTAGCAACAGCGGCTGAGGCAGAGGCCGAGGCAGGCGGGGTCAAGATGGTGGCTCCCCGGGCGGGGGAGGCGGTGGAGGGAGGAGGAGCCAGACCATAGGCTGCCGGAAACACCGACACCCAGAGACCTCCCGGGGAGCCGCCGCCGCCGCTGCCGCCGCCGCCGCCGCCTCCGCCGCCTGCTCCAGCTCGAGAGACGCGAGCGGGCGGCGGGGCGGGCCGTGAGGGAGACAGAAGGGGAGGGCGGACGGGGCGGAGACACCCGCCGAGCCCCCGCCCCCGGCCGCGGTCCCGGGCCCTGCCCCGCGCGGCCCTGCCCGGCCCGCCCAGCCCCGGTGTGGCAGCGGCTCATGGCGGCTGTGGGGCCCCCGCAGCTGCAGGTGCGGATGGCCCACCAGCAGGTCTGTGCGGCGCTCGAAGTGGCGCTCCGGGTGCCCTGCCTCTACATCATCGACGCCATCTTCAACTCCTACTACGATTCCAGCCAAAGCGGGTTGTGCATCGTGCTCCAGATCTTCCTCCGGCTCCTTGGTAAGGGGACCGGGGTGCCTGCGCCCTGAACTGCTGTGCGGCCCGCGACGTGCCCCGGGGCGCGGGGCAGCCGCGCGCAGCCCGTGCTCCGCGTGTGTGTGGGAATGTGTGTCTTTGGGGACCACGGTTCGATTCCCCACGGGGCCGTCTTTGCAGGGTGGGACGTGGAGGAGGTGGTACTCGTCTCGGAGGTGACAGCGGCGCGGTCCTCGCCGCCAGCCTGCGTGTGGGCGGCGGGAGAGCCAGGGGTGTGTGAACCTGCAGTTTCTCCTGGGGATTGAGTGCTGACCGACCGTGTCCTGTGCGGCAGCCTTGGGAAAGCCGCTCTGCTTGTCCCTGTCGCGCCGTGCGTGACCTTGGACTTGCGCCAAGGCGTGGACCTCCGTCCCCCCCCCACCCCCGAAAAATTCAGAGTGCCCGTGCGGTCCCTTGTGCCGCACCCGCGGGTCCACAGGATCGCGGAGAGTCTGCGGTCAGTGGTGACATCCCAGCCGAGGCTCTGAATGTCAGACCTTGGAACCGTTACCAAAAATCCTCCCGAGAAAGGCGATACTAATAACGAGATCTTCCGTTTTCCGTGAATAAACGAAAAGGCGTTCGACGTGATGTTACAGTGTTGGCTGGCAAGTAGGAAACACTTGCAGAATTCCACCCGGGAGATCGTTGTCTTTGTTGCATATGGATGGAGTATTGGAAAGGTCTCCATCTTCACTTGCACGCCCGGCGTGAGAGGCATTGATGTGTACAAGAATGTTTTCTAAGGCATTGCAAACTGGCAAATGTTGTCGATGAGGTCACTGTTGCGATCAGGCTGGTAGGCTGGAGCTTTTGAAGTGTGAATGAGCGCTGGCTGGTGGTGGGGTCCTTAGCAAGCTTTTCGGAATTAGCAGCCATCTGTTGCTGTATTCCTAAGGCGAAGGAGTGGCAATAAAAGCTGAATTTTATTCTCAGCAGTAAGCGACTGTCCCACAGTTGTCTGCTGTCGCACAGCACTGGCGCTGGTGCTGTCTGACCTAACCTTCAGGCATTCCTTGGAGGTGAGCGGTGTTCTCCTCACTTTACGGATCGGGACCCTGAGCGTCCCAGGGGTCAGTGTTCTGATACCCCGTGGGTAGGTAATTGTCAGCCTGGACTTCAAAACCCTGTGGACATCAGTTGTGGATCAGCTCCCTCCTCCGGGCGCTGTGATCCAGGTACATGATGGTGTAGTAAAGATCACGTGCTGGGTTTCAAAACTGAGAGACGTGAACTTGGCGTTCTGTAGCACCAGACTTCTCAGCAACCCGTCGCTACCGAGTTCCCGCTGCTCTTACTTAACCCTGCGAGTGTGTGCTCATCACCGGGATTCGTGGCCAGGATGGGACTGCTAGGAGGATTCTGCATATTCATTCCAGAAACAGCACAGCCACTCCTTGAGTGTTCTGAGGGCATACTGATTGCAGTCTGCAGTCGCAGAATCCCTTGGGGACCTGGTCTTCAGTGCAGTGCCCTGTTGAGCTTTTCCCTTCCAGGACAGGGAGTATTTTCCCCAGTTAAGCCATGTGTAGTTTAACGACACTGAACAAAGCAGTCTGGTGTCTCCTTGTATTCTCCATGCTTCTTGTTTTTTGTAATAAGTCACGGACGTTTATTTGACAATTTTAAAGAACGGGACTTAAGGGGAGTGACTTACATGCTCTGTGACTTCGTTTTCTTTACCATCTCACAGGATGTTTGGACAATAAATGAGTAGAAATGTAATCTCTTAAAAGAGCACTTTTGGATATGTGTTAGCTCTTAATAAACTTGTTAGCTTTTTAAAAATATTTTAACGAGTCACTTCAGACTACATGTTCTTATGATAGCATCTCCAAGATTTTGATGCTGTTTATTTCAAAATTTTGATTCTAGAATATTGTTTAGGTTTGATTTTTTTAAAAATATGAAAGTTTCCAAATATGTTACTTATACTGTACCAGTGTAATTATGCTAACTTTTCAAATATTTGAGAATAAAAATAAAAAAACTCGTGTTAGTAATAAAATAATTCACCCTAAAATGAATATGTTATTAAAAGTGATAGTTTCATATGCAAAAGGTCCCAATAGATATTGAAATTAATTTTCTGCCAGGTTAATGTTTTTGTAGTTGGAGACTTCCTAGAACTACTGTTATACTCAATGGTGTCAACCTCACCCTTTTCTTTAAAGTTAATTTGTAAAAATGGAAATCTATCTGTATAAAAGTATTACCAATTTTATTTATAGTATTTAAAGTATTTATTTCCCCTGACTACAAAGAGGTGCTACAATTGTATTCTCATTTGCCATCAAACTAATTTGAGATTTAAGTAGGTCAGAAAATAAAGCATTTCATTTTGGAGATTCAAACAGAATTGTACAAGATACAGATTAGAACATAAAGTTGTTTCTAAGGAGTTGTTAAATGCTAAATGAAACTCAACCCAAAGCAGCAAAATGCTGAATCAGCAATTTTAAATCCAGAAAGTGCAAGCATAGGCGTTTGCTTTAATAGTATTACTCATATGGTGATAATTCATCTAGGTGGGAAAGGACTTTCTAAGACATAAAATAAGATGCAGAAATTACAAGGGAAAATCTGATAAATTTGAGTACATAAAAATGAAAACATTTTTATGGCATAATTTAAAAAATCCTTAGAAAAGACAAGTCAAGGGGGAAATCATTGTATCATATGTGATTTCTTATTCAATAGGAAAACCTTATACTTCCATAGAAAAATAGGCCTGGCAATTCACAATAAACAAAATGCAGAAGTCAATAAACAAGAGAAAAAGTACTTAGCTTCATTTGTAATTAAAGAAATGCAGTCAAAACAAAATTTTACTTATCAGATTGGTGAAGAATTCATTGTTTGATTTGGAAGAAGTTTGGCATTTTACCTATTTGAAATAGGTAAATTTATACAATTTTGGTAGACTACATAATTTCCATGTAAAATGGTTTGGCACTGGATTGGGCCTTGTGGCGTAGCAGGTTAAGGCACCCCTTGGGATGGCCATAGCCCATATTGGAGTGCTGGTTCGAGTCCCAGCTATTCTAGTTCCAGTCTAGTTCCTGCTAATGACTCCTGGGAGGCAGCAGATAATGGCTCAAGTACTTGGTCCCTGACACCCACATGGGAGACCCAGATGGAAATGGTACCTGGCTTTGGCCTGGCCCAGGCCTAGTTGTTAGGCATTTGGGGAGTGAACCAGCAGACAGAAGATTGATATCTCACTCTCCCTCTGCCTTTCAAGTCAATGAAAATAAACATTAAAAAAAAAAAAAAACTTATTTGGTGTCATTAAAACAAACTCCTGTGCTTGCATTTTCTGCCTTGGATTTAAATTCACTAATTCAGCATTATGCTGCTCTAGATTGAATTTTATTTAGCATTTATTGTATACCTTTTGACTCACAGTTCCAGCTTAGGGATTTGGACTATAGAATTGTACAAAGACTATGGGCAAGGACATTCATTACAGCATTATTGGAAACAACAAAATAGCGAACTTTAACCTGAGTATGTATTACATGGGAATCTGGCCATTTAATTAGATCAAATGATAGACTTCTTAAAGTTATGTTTGGTACTGTAGAAAGATTTGAGAAAACCTGTAAAGTGAAAAATCAAAATGAATCAGAAGTAGCATTAGCATAGGGAGACACTGGGCTTCTCAGCAGTGGCGCTGTTGACATTTTTGGACAGGGTAATTCTTTGCTGGAGGGGTAGGATGCTCTCCTACACTTTGTAGGACTTTCAGCAGCATCTTTGTCCTCTACCTGCTAGATACCAGTAGCACCCTGACCCATCCCCCCAATTATGACAGCCAGAACTGTCTCTAGATATTGCCAAATGCCCTCCATGGGTAGGAGTGGGGGTGGGGGAGCAAAATCTAATCCGGGTTGAGAACAACTGGGAGAGGCAGATGGATACTAGTACAAAATACGGAAGCCTAGAAACAGGCCACCAGTGTACACGGAGAAGCTGCGATGTTTCAGAGGTGGAACTGAAGTACATTGAGGGAACAGAGATTGCTCAGTTAGTGGCCATTTATTCATATGGGAAAAAATTATCTCCTCATGTCTGTATAAATAGTCCATTCTAAGTGAATGATTACCTGCATGTGAATCACAGTGCTTTACATTTTTAGAAGAAAATATAATAGCTTCTTTTTGGTTTCAACTTTAGAGTAGGGGAGACAATTCTTTAAAGAAATATAAAAGCAGGGGCTGGCGCTTGCGGGTTAATGCCCTGGCCTGAAGCGCCAGTATCCCACATGGGTCCTGGGCGCTGGTTTGAGACTCGGCTGCTCCACTTCCGATCCAGCTCTCTGCTAAGGCCTGGGAAAGCAGTAGAGGATGGCCCAAGTCCTTAGGCCCCTGCACCTGCATGGGAGACACGGAAGAAGCTCCTGGCTCCTTGCTTTGAATCAGTGCAGCTCCGGCCGTTGCCGCCAATTGAGGAGTGAACCATCAGATGGAAGACCTTTCTGCCTTCTCTCTCTGTGTAACTCTGAATTTCAAATAAATAATAAATCTTTAAAAAAAAGAAATATAAAACAAATGATGAATGATATTAAAAACCTCTGCTAAATCCAAAGGCAGCATCCAAAAAAAGTGAAAAGATAGCTATAAACCTGGCAGTTATTTGCATTACCTATAGTTGTGAAAGAATTTATATTCAGAATATTTTTAAATGTCACAATTCAGGGAAAAAACTCCCTAGATGAATGAGCAAATGATAAAATGGCAATTCACAGAAGAACCTTAATGTTGATATAAGTGGGAAGATGCTCTGTTTTAGAAAAATAAATTTTAAATAAAAGGTTAAAAAATATAATATAGGGGGGCTGGCACTGTGGCATAATGGGTAAAGCTGCCGCCTGCAGTACCGGCATCCCATATGGATACTGGTTTGAGTCCTGGCTGCTCCACTTCTGATCCAGCTCTCTGTTATGACCTGGGAAAGCAGTGAGAGATGGCCAATAAATCTTTAATATATATATATATATATATATCATATAAAATATATATAATATAGTGAGATCCTCTTTGAGTAAAAAGTATGTATGAATATGTGTTTACTAATTTGTCAGAATATATAAGAAATGTGTAGTATTTCTACCTCTTTGGTGCTGGTAAGCTAAAATGATACTGGGGTGGGGGGGTGGACACCACAGTGCTTTTCCTGTTCTCATAGCATTAATTCAGACCTCTGGTCTTCAAAAAAATGTGTGTGGGGATTTCCCCCACCAGCAACCAACTCTGCAGCTTCAGTGGAACCAGCTGGGTGTTCTCCAATTAAATGCAGTTCTGACACTGCCTACCTGGAGATGGTGTCAGATTCCATAGGGTGGAGTACAGTCTCACAGAACTGTTCCCCTCCAGAGGCCAGTACCATGCACAGATGTGGTCCATGCTTCTAACCTGACCAGCTGGCTGTGAATTTGCAGTCCCAGAACTCCCTGTTTGGGTTCACTTAATTTGTTAGAGCAGCTCACAGAACTCAGGGAAACATTTTACTTACATTTGCCTATTTATTTTATTATTTTTTAAAGATTCATTTATTTACCTGAAAGGCAGAGTTACAGGGATGAGAGTCAGAGAGAGAGAGAGAGAGAGAGAGATTGATCTTCCATCTGCTGGTTCACTCCCCAATAGCTGCAATGGTCTGGGCTGGGCCAGACTGAAACCAGGAGCCAGGAGCTTCATCCATGTCTCCCATGTGGGTGCAGGCACCCAAGGACTTGGTCCATCCTCCACCGCTTTCCCAGGCGCATGAGCAGGGAGCTAGATCAGAAGTGGACAGCTGGGACTTGAACCATATGGGATGTCGGTGGCGGCTTAGACCATTGTGCCATGGCACTGGCCCCTGCCCATTTATTGTAAAGGCTGTTACAGAGGACACGGGTGAGTGGCCAGTGGCAAAGTTGTACAGGGCAAGGTGAAGACGGAGAAGGAGTGCCCTCTTTGGACACTCCACACTGTCCAGGAGCCTCCATGTGCACAGCACTATGGGAAACTCTCAAAACTCAGTCTTGGGGCCAGTGCCGTGGCTCACTTGGTTAATCCTCCACCTTGCGACGCCAGCATCCCATATGGGTGCTGGGTTCTAGTCCCGGTTGCTCCTCTTCCAGTCCAGCTCTCTGCTGTGGCCCGGGAAGGCAGTGGAGGATGGCCCAAGTGCTTGGGCCCTGCACCCGCATGGGAGACCAGGACGAAGCACCTGGCTCCTGGCTTCGGATCAGCATAGCTCTGGCCGTAGCGGCCAATTGGGGGGTGAAACAACGGAAGGAAGACCTTTCTCTCTGTCTCTCTCTCTCACTGATAACTCTGTCAAGTAAATAAAAAAAAATTAAAAAAAAAAAAACTCAGTCTTGTGTTTTTTTATGGCATGAATGATTACATCATTGGCCCTTGCTTCCTCAACTCAACCTTCAGCCCCTCTCCCATCCTCAAGGGTGGGTGATGGGAATGAGTCTGGAAGTTCTAAACCCCTGATCATGTGATTGGGTTCCCTGGCACCCAGCCCCCATTCTGAAGCTGTCCAGGAGCCACCAGTCATCTTTTAGCATACAAGAGACTTGTCACTCCAGATTCCAAAGATTTTAGGAGCTGTATGTTCAGAATCTGCACAAAGACCAAATATACATTTCATGATATACACATAGGGGAGACAGTGACTAGAAATATTGGGCTAACTCTTCATTGAATGTATCTTTTAAAAAAAATCCATGTTCATGTATTTTTAATAAAAATACTTGTTACAATTTTAGTTTAAAAGCAAAACTTCAACTTTATTAGTGAAATATTTAGAATATATTTTTTTGCCCAAAATTAGCTTGATATAAAATCTGTTGTAATTTATTTACCCATGTGTCAACAGATAAGTACAGCATTTCAAGACACTTTATTTATTTTGCCCTAAATTTTGTTGTTTAGGGCTCCCTTGGGAGTAAGGTAGTAATATTTGCTTCTGTGATTCTCCATCTTTTTTACTACTTTATTATTGTTATTAGTTATTTGTTATACTTTGTTATTGTTATTTGTTTATTTGAAAGGCAGAGTTAGAGGTGGGAGAAAGAGAGAGAGAGAGAGAGAATTTTCCATCTGCTAGTTCACTTTGCAAATGGCTACAAAGGCCGGAGCTGGCTCTGTCTGGAGCCAGGAGGTTCACCTGAGTCTCCCATGTAGGTGGAGGGGTCCAAGGAGTTGAGCCGTCTCCTGCCGTTTCCCAGGCAGTTAGCAGGGAACTGAATGGGAAGTGGAGCCGCCTGGACTTGAATCTGAGTCCACAAGGGATGCTAGCATCCCAGGTGGTGGCTTTACTCTGCAATGCCACAGTGCTGGACCTGATTCTCCATGTTCATGCTGTTGGGTAAGGAAATGTTTTTCCACTGATTAGATTGTATTAAAGGTATTTAAGGTACCTGTAGAATTGTAAATATTATGTCCTATTTCCTTTTTTTTTTTTTTTTTTTTTTTTTTTTTTAAGATTTATCTATTTATTTGAGAGGCAGAGTTACAGAGAGGGAGAGACAGAGAGAGAGGTCTTCCATCCGCTGGTTTGCTTCCCAAATGGCCGCAATGGCTGAAGCTGGGCTGATCCGAAACCAAGAGTCAGGAGCTTCTTCTAGATCTGCCATGTAGTGCAGGGGCCCAAGCACTTGGGCCATCTTCTACTGCTTTCCCAGGCCATAAGCAAAGACTGGATCGGAAGAGGAACAGCCAGGACACGAATCTGCATCCATATGGGATGCTGGCACTGCAGGCGGAGGCTTAGCCCACTACACCACAGTGCTGGCCCCCTATTTCCTCCTAATTTTTATCTTAAATTCCCAGAATAGGTTAAGGATATGAGTAGGCTTTTCACATAAAAGAGTTAAGCACTTGGTTGTGTAACAAGCATGCCTGTTTGGTTTTTTTTCCTCTTTGCTTTTTATTTGTTTGGGGTAATCCAAATTGAAAAGGCCCTGATTATACTGATGGATTGAGTTCATATATAGTTTCAAAGCTCCTGAATTGATTCTGATGCCTGCCTCTTTCTGCCTTGAGAACTTTGGTAAAACTGTCTAATCACTAGAGAATTGGACTAAGATCTCTGAGTTGTAATTTCACTTACTTCTGTTCTCTTGTGTTCTGAGGTTTGTTGTTGTTGTTTATAAAGCAACATTTATGTATTCCCTTAATTCCTTAAGCAGGTTACTCCTAACTCCCAAAGAGAAAATCTTTCCCTGGGCCTTATTATATCTTAGACCTTCAGAGTAAATATCAAAAAAGTGTTTCATGTCAAAAGTTGTGAAAAATACAACAAAGCTTTGATGTTATGAATGATACTGCCTAAAGGCCAGAGAGAGAACAATGCTATGGAGATTTAGTACTTGGGAAGTTGCTTTTTTTTTTTCTCTAAAGTGAGAGCCAGTTCTTTCCGCATTTCAAAGGTAGAAACATGAGTATAAAGAAAAATTTAAGAGCCCCACAAACCCAGTTTGGGTTAGGAATTAAAACAAGTGTATGCCATGCTAGCAGTGTTTACTTACTGTGTATCTTCCAGTGGTTTTTGTCCTTTTGTCCTACTTTTCACAAATGACCCAATACTTTGGAACAGGATGCATTTTTAAGTCCATGGGCAAAGTCATCACTTAAAGGAACTCTGTCTCTACTGAAATGAGCGTCTTTCTTGGTTACATGCTAAGTAAGGTGGCTAGATCGATGTTCACTTTGGAGTTTGTCACTTTTTATGTACTCCAGACTGCTGTCTCAGTGCTGTCTCTCGCCTTTGTAGGCTTCGTTTTTCAAGTAGGCTGTCTTGGGTGATTACCTTTAAAAACATCCTGTTGTAACATTTATTTCCCCAGTGAATACTAATTGTACACAATATTGTAGGATCCACTGATGAACAAAGTAGGATCCTTGCCTGCTGTTAGGGACACATTGTATATAGTAGGGTAGATGCTGTGTGCTCAGATAACCCACAGACTAAAGTGGGGGTTAGTCCTCCAGTGGTGAGTGTTTCACTAAGGTCTGAAGGTGTGCTGGAGCAACAGCAGGCACACAGGTGGGTCTCTGCAGGGGACAGTCAGGCATTTGGATGAATTTGGGAAGTTGCTGGGCCCCTCTGCTGAGAAGAGAGAATATAAATGTGTAATGACAATAAAGGGAATATGTTTGGGAAGCAGTCTGGCACATTGTTGGTGTGTGTGTTTTGGAAAGGAATAACACTTTAAAGCAAATTGGATCCTTTTAATGCCAGGACAAGGAAGTTATAGCTGATGGTAATTTCAGAGCTTGGGATTATGCATTTTGAACAGAAAAATGAAGAAAGGCAGTTTGGCTTAAATATAGATTTGGATAAAGTGAGCTTTTAGAGGCAGATTGACTAGTTGGTGTCACTAAGAAAAGGGAGATACAGGTGTTAGTAGAACTTGGCAACTAGTTGGCAAAAATTGAGGGTCTGGGCTGGGAGTAGAAGTACCCTGGAGAAGAATAATGGTACTTACCTTAACTGAAATTGGAAATCACAAAGCAAGCTGGTTTTGGTAAGGCAGATTGAGCTTTAGAACTTTTGAGTTTTGCAGTTTAATGTCGGAGTGGAACTAAATGAGTATTTCGATGTCATTCCTACAGTTGATAGTTGGACAATAATGTGCTTGTTGTAATCTCACTTTATTTATTTATTTTTTTGACAGGCAGAGTGGACAGTGAGAGAGAGAGACAGAGAGAAAGGTCTTTCTTTGCCATTGGTTCACCCTCCAATGGCCACCGCAGCCGGCGCGCTGCGGCCGGCGCACCGCGCTGATCCGATGGCAGGAGCCAGGTACTTATCCTGGTCTCCCGTGGGGTACAGGGCCCAAGCACTTGGGCCATCCTCCACTGCACTCCCTGGCCACAGCAGAGAGCTGGCCTGGAAGAGGGGCAACCGGGGCAGAATCCGGCGCCCCAACCGGGACTAGAACCTGGTGTGTCGGTGCCGCAAGGCGGAGGATTAACCTAGTGAGCCACGGCACCGGCCTGTAATCTCACTTTAAAAAGGATGTTTTTTTGGCCGGCGCCGCGGCTCACTAGGCTAATCCTCCGCCTAGCGGCGCCGGCACACCGGGTTCTAGTCCCGGTTGGGGCACCGGATTCTGTCCCGGTTGCCCTTCTTCCAGGCCAGCTCTCTGCTGTGGCCAGGGAGTGCAGTGGAGGATGGCCCAGGTGCTTGGGCCCTGCACCCCATGGGAGACCAGGAAAAGCACCTGGCTCCTGGCTCCTGCCACCGGATCAGCGCGGTGCGCCGGCCGCAGCGCGCCGGCCGCGGCGGCCATTGGAGGGTGAACCAACGGCAAAGGAAGACCTTTCTCTCTGTCTCTCTCTCTCACTGTCCACTCTGCCTGTCAAAAAAAACAAAAAAAAACAAAACAAAAACAAAAAAGTATGTTTTTTGTCAGAGCACAGAGAAAAGTCAGGCTGGATACACATCATTAGACTGTTGAGATTGGTTAGGGATGGAGTAGAGGAGGGGGAGAGTTAGTACCATTTCTGCTCACCATGTTTTGGTTTCTGAATTTTCCTTTTGTGATTTGAAGAACAGTAAGAATGGTTGGCTGCTTGAAGAAATAAGACTCGGGGAACTTGGAGGGCATTTCTCAAATCTGAAGGGAAGTATGTAGAGAAAAAAGATTGAATTTGGACATTTAGAGAATGCTCAAATTTAAGGAGCAGAAAAAAGAGCTGATACAAGTTCACAGTTTGCAGAAAAGGAGGAATTACGTGGAAGTATAACACTTAAATGTTTGGGTGGTGTCGGCACAGTGGTTAAAAGGCTGCTTGGCTCGCCCACATCCCATATGGGAGAGCTTGTTTCCAGCCCCGGGACTCTGCTTGCAGTCCTGCTCCCTGCCAATGCATCCCCTGAGCAGCAGGTGATGACCCAAGTGCTTGGGTCCACCTCACCCACCTGGGAGAGCCAGGATTGAGTTGCCAGCTCCTTTCTCACCCTGGCCCAGCCCTGGCTCTTCTGGATGTTTCGGGAGTGAACCATAGGCTGGAAGAGCTCTCTCTGCTTTTCAAACAAAATAAACTTAAACACGTAAACTTGATTTCCCAAAAAACACTTTATAATGAAGAATTCTAAGACTTAATAGGAACAAATGCTTTCCATTTGGATTTTTAATTAATGTTTTTTGATAAATTATTTTAAATTTCAAAATATATTTAATTCCACAAATTTAATGATTGTGGAATTACAGTTGGCATGTTTTGAAATATGTTAAAATGGATGTATAACTACCAGTTTGTCTTGAATAAAGATAGTTTAGTAATTGGGTGCCTAGACATACAGTATTAGTTGAATTACTTTGGAAATTAGAAAATAAGGATTGAGATTTTTTAAAAAATAATTTGGTCTGTCCTGTTGAACTCTGACTTTACAGAACTTCTGCCCTTTCAGCCTAAATTGTCTTTAGGCTTAATGTTCATATCTTTGAGAATGTTCATAATTAAAGGAAGAATATCAAAGAATGTAAGTACTAATGGAAAACCATTCTTAAAAATATTTCATTCAAATGACCTTTTCTTTTTTCTTTGTAGGTATCTTTGTATCCAGTATTGTTCTGATCTTGTCCCAGCGATCACTTTTCAAGTTTTACATGTACAGCTCAACCTTTCTGTTAGTAACGTCTGCAGTGCTGGTGAATTACTACGCTGCTTTGCACATTGACTTCTATGAAGGTGCCTACAACACATCAGCTTTTGAAATTGAGCTGCTTCCTCGGAAAGGGCCCTCGCTGTGGATGGCCATCATCCTTCTGCAACTAACATTTGGGATTGGATACATTACACTACTCCAGATTCATTCCATCCATTCGCAGCTAATTATTTTGGACCTCTTGGTTCCTGTAATAGGCTTAATCACAGAGCTACCATTACACATCAGAGAGACTTTAGTTTTTGCTTCTTCCTTGATTCTCATATTAAATACAGTGCTTGTCTTGGTAGTGAAACTTAAGTGGTTCTATTATTCCACACGCTATGTTTATCTTTTAGTGAGGCACATGTATCGAATTTATGGATTACAGCTACTGATGGAGGACACATGGAAGAGGATTCGTTTCCCAGATATACTTCGAGTCTTTTGGCTCACAAGGATTACAGCTCAGGCTACAGTGTTAATGTACATTTTGAGGATGGCAAATGAAACTGATTCCTTCTTTCTATCTCGGGATGATTTCTGGGACCTCATTTGTAATCTTATAATTAGTGGATGTGATTCGACGCTAACTGTACTGGGCATGAGTGCTGTCATTTCCTCAATAGCTCATTATCTGGGCCTTGGAATATTGGCCTTCATCGGATCAACTGAAGAAGACGACAGGCGGCTTGGTTTTGTGGCACCTGTTTTGTTTTTTATTTTGGCGCTTCAGACTGGTTTAAGTGGGCTCAGACCAGAAGAGAGACTTATTCGCTTGAGTAGAAACATGTGCCTTTTATTAACTGCAGTCCTGCATTTCATCCATGGAATGACAGACCCTGTGTTAATGTCTCTCAGTGCCTCTCATGTGTCATCTTTTCGCCGACATTTTCCTGTGCTGTTTGTCTCTGCTTGCCTGTTTATTCTTCCAGTTTTACTCAGTTATGTTCTTTGGCATCACTATGCACTCAATACTTGGTTGTTCGCGGTTACAGCCTTTTGTGTGGAACTCTGCTTGAAAGTGATTGTTTCTCTCACTGTGTATACACTATTCATGATCGATGGCTACTATAATGTCCTCTGGGAAAAGCTGGATGATTATGTCTACTATGTTCGTTCAACAGGCAATATTATCGAATTTATATTTGGAGTAGTAATGTTTGGAAATGGGGCTTATACTATGATGTTTGAGTCAGGAAGTAAAATTCGGGCCTGTATGATGTGCCTACACGCGTATTTTAACATCTACTTACAAGCAAAAAATGGCTGGAAGACATTCATGAATCGTAGGACTGCTGTTAAGAAAATTAACTCACTTCCTGAAATAAAAGGGAGCCGCTTGCAAGAAATAGATGATGTATGTGCAATCTGCTACCATGAATTTACAACATCTGCTCGTATTACACCATGCAATCATTATTTCCACGCACTATGCCTTCGGAAATGGCTGTACATTCAAGACACTTGTCCAATGTGCCACCAAAAAGTGTACATCGAAGATGACATCAAGGATAATTCAGATGTATCCAACAACAATGGATTTATCGCACCCAATGAGAATCAAAATCCCGAGGAAGCTGCAGGAGAAGCTGCTGCTGAATCTGACAGGGAACTGAACGAGGGTGACAGTACAGATTGTGACGATGAGGTTGAGAGAGAGAGAAACGGAGTGCTTCAACACACAGACGCAGCAGCTGAAGAATTTAATGATGACACTGATTAAAACAGCATTTACTAATCATTGAGGTATTTGTTTAAAATTCAGTTCACCCAGAATGGAGTAATATGCCTCACTTCAGTGTGTAACCAAGCACAAAAACAGTATCAATGTTGAATCTGTGAATAGTTTTCCGTTTACTGTGATGTGCTACTGTAAATATACCTCTTTAATTACTTCTGGTCTCTTTGGTGACCTATTTAAATATGTGTACATTATTGTACATAGAATAAAATGTTTTCACGTTTTTATGACAAAATTTGAACAAATAGCTTTTTAATAGATACAACCATACAGTGCGTCAACTGTGCCAAAGATTCCTCAATGAAATTATATGATGTATCAAACTCTGGGCCCTAGTTTTTCTTTAAAATGGTGGGAAGATGAATCACATTAATGTCTAGGAAATAAGTAATTTGGACCAGAGGGAAAATGCTAGAGTATTTTAAAACTAGGAAAAAGAGTACCCTGCCAGAAGCAATTAACCTTTTTTTGAAATTTGAGTAGCAGTATGGTTGAGCTGGGTTCAAAAGTCATGATTCAGAAGTTGAGAAATAAGCCTATCTCAACTAAACTTTAATAGAAACCAGAATGTGTTGTTTAATTTTTATGTAAAAATCAACATATTTGTTAGCCATTCTCTTTGCAGTGTTGTCATAAAATTGTCCTTTCAGACTTTTGAAGAGATTACAAAATGAAAATAGTTGGGTGTTTTCATTGTTTTAAACTAAGGCATTAAATGACATTAAAAAACAACAACAACCTTATTTTATGGGTAAAAATGGAGGATGGTGTACAGTGATACCTTTTTAAACAATTTCCAGAGAATTTCTTTATTGAAACTTACAGTAAGTTTTACCATGAAATTTCACATATGTGATGGAAAATGGAAGACACATGCCAATTAAATATCAGGAAAAAATATTTTAATGGTGTTGTTATATAGTGTATTGGCTAATTCCAGCGGGTCCTCATCTCTTACCGCCGACATTATCTCCAGTATTTGACTAAAACAAAGCAAAAACAAACATGAACGGTAAAATTGCTAAGTGTGTATCTGTTTCAAAAGTGTAGAATAATCTTTTAAACAAAGCTTTATTAGTTTTCAGCAATATCAATAGAAAAATGTAACATTACCAGAAATTACAGACGAATTTCTGGGACTATCCAAGAGCCAAGAACCAGATTGGAATAAACTACTAATTCACATAAGCACCTCAATCATGGAATTCACACAGTGGAACCAGTTCTTCCTTTAAAACTAGTCACATTCATTAGTGGGTTATCATGAATAGTTGAAAAAAAGGAAATATACATTGCCTTAATATAAGTCCAGTTGCTTTTGGTTTCATTGTATTTACATATGTATGTGTATAATGAATCACAGTGTAAGTTGAAGGGGCGTGGGGAGAAGCAGCCAAGGTTTGAAGGGCACTGCTTGGAGAACTAGGCCTTCAGAGACAGCAAGAATGGCTGCTGCATGAGCAGGCCAATGACAACAAATGAAGTGGTTTACTTGAAAAAGGTATGGTTTTGCCCTGGTGGGAGACCCAGCTATCTGTGTGAGTACTGTTTTCTCTGTGAGACAGAATACAAGGAGTCCGTCTTGAGTTTTTCTGCCTACAAGGATAACTGTCAGCAGTGTCTCCAAGCAGTATTAAAATGGGTAATGTTTTTTATACATGAAGTACAAAGTTACAAAGTCAAAATTAAACATTTTAATATTCTCTGTCTCAAGCTTTTGGCTCCCATAATGGGTATTTTAAATGTGGACACCTAAAGAAATTAGGGATGGAAATTTAAGATGAACTGGAATTGTGGTCATTCTGTATTAGTGACACAAAAGCCTTGGCCTGGTGTGTATAGTAAACAAACTGATTACTATGTTTTTGTTATCTGGCAATTAAAATATGTGAAAAGCAAGAAAGAAAAGCTGTTTAAAGTCAATCCCTGACAAATTAATGTAGTGAAGAGCATTTTTCTTAGTAAACCACAAAATTTTCAGAATTGAATTCATTTTAAATAGTGCTTCTGATGATACTGTTTTAAAGTTCACAACAGCTTTGCTAACATTATATAACAAAACCACTTTATTCATATTTAGAAATTGCTTATGAGAAGTCCATTGGTGCTGAGTAGAACATTCTGTTTTAGTATGTTTGATAATACAAAGTTTATGCTGATGTTTGGACCTAAGCTATTTATTTAGCACCTAAGCTATTTCCACATACCTTGAGTGGTGGAAAGTTGCAATCATTCTACAATAATAATAATAGGAAGTTTGCTGTTCCTGAAAATCTAGTGGCTTTTGCTTAATGTGGCACTTTACACCAAGCACAGGTTTTAAAGTCTTGCAAGACATACAGTTCCTGCCACCCAGGCTCACAGAAAACAAAATGCTTCCCCTGCTTAAAATCCTTTGGGTCCTGATAAAATCGGAACCACTAAGGTTGGCATTCAAGAGCTCTCACAATCGGGGCTCACTCTACCTTCCGAGACTTCTCTTCTGCTTACCCAGTGCATCCTACTTTGTGCCACACCAAACTCATGGTTCCCCTGGGCCAGCCAAACCCTTTGCTCCCAGTGTTTGGCCCAATTCCCAGTCGTGTTCGGTAAACAGCTGAAAATATCACCTTAGTAAAGAGTTCTCTCCTATTGCCTCCAAGGCAGATAGTTGCTATGTCCTATGGTCGCAGTTACAGTCGTGCCTCTGAAAAATACCGTCTCGGACTGTCATCTGCTTGTTTGCTCCAGGAGGGATCCTTGTCTGACTCACTGAGCCTTATCCAAAGTGCCTAGCACGACAAACCTATTCACAGCGTAAGGACAAAGGCAAGGGATACTTTGATTCTTCCGTGTAGCCCCTAAGTCACTTGTACCCTTCCTAAACAGTGCAGGGGCTCCACAATGGCTGTCTCAAAAACTGGGTAATCTAATGGGGAGGGAAGGCCTCCATATAAATAATTAAAACGTAAAACTCAACAGACTAGAGGTTGGTTGATAAAATGACTTTCTAAGTAGGAATTAACTTGCAAATTAGTAATTACCATTACATTAGAGGCATATATATTTTAGAAATGTGGTTTAAATTTTTCAGCTTGGAAATATCGGTTCTAAGCTCTTGGTTGATACTCAAGATTTACAGACTAAGATAAAAAAAAAAAAAAACTTGAAATTCTGCCCACCAAATGTAAAGCCAAAGTCAACAGCTATAATTTTACGTAAGATTAAAGTAGTACAGAAAATTGACTTGGATACACTGTTGGTAACTATTTCCTTTAAACTAGCAAAAAACCAGTATCTTTTCTCTAATATCTTAGATCTTAAAAGAATTATTTAAAATTATTGTCTCCTGACTAAATTTGCAAGTACCCTTCATAATTTCATAAAAGTTACAAGTGAATCTTTTCTAACCAGGATGTAAATCTATTCCTTACCCTGTGGGTTTTAAATCACTCAGTGTTCATGTCTTTGCCATTGCTAGCATGCTAGTAAAGGAAAAGAACCTTTCAAATATAATTTTATATGACAGTTCTCCACTTTTCTGCCTAGTGAATTTTAGATCTGGTTTATCTAATATTCTGTCTGTTAAAAAGTACTTTAAAAGATGGCACATATGGAAGGAATTATTAGAATCCAGAATCTAATAGTTTTATGATTTGTTATAATTATGCCCAATTCTCTGAACTGGTAAACCATACTAGATTGATATAGTTTAGATTTAAATGATCTGTGCAAACAAGAAATTGGATATGTGCCCACAGCAATGATTTCTACCAATTTTTCCTGTTTGTTATAACCTTCTTCATAGCTCTTGAGAGTTACAAGGATAATAACATTTTATGTGCCATAATTATAATAAAAATATTCTGAATAACTGCTTTTAATAGGAAATAAAATTCCATGAAGTTCGATCCTTTATTTTGGTGGAAAAAGGAAATCCTATCAGTTGTCACTGTGTTCTGAGGCTTAACGAAACGTGCTTTTTCTTAGATTTATTCAAGTCGGCAGATTATTTAAAAGGCAGATAGTCATGGCATCAGAGGTCTGCAAAGGCTTCCCGATTACTACACACGGGAGCATGGAAGTTGCATGAGAACAGAAGTGCAACGAGGTAAGGCAACCACACAGCTCCTCCTTCCGCCATATGACAGATCACCAGAATCAAACCGGCATTCTCAGTGCTGCAGTAAAGTCACTTTGGGTTATAAGAATCTGAAAAGAGGAGCTGACCTACAACAATTCAAGCACAGTTGCTGTAAATTACTGTGGTTAAAATGATCTTTCACCTGAACCTCATCTGGATTTCACAAAACCTTAATCCTTTTTTTTCCCAGTTCATTTTGTAAAAAAAGTGGCATCTGGTATCTGACTAATGACTCTGAAGACCAGGAACGCCAAATACTTACATTATATGGCAGGGTTCATTTCTGTCTTTTACGCAATGTCCATTTTCCCACTTCTTTTTTGTGGGAAATGAGGTTTTTATAAATTTTGATCCAGCGTGTGTACTTTTGACACCACACCAAGGCGCATCTGGAATTAAGCAAAGAAACAAAGGTTTTTTTTTTTTTTTTTTTTTTTTTTTTAATGACAGGCAGAGTTAGACGGTGAGAGAGACAGAGAGAAAGGTCTTCCTTTTTCCGTTGGTTCAACCCCCAAATGGCCACTACAGCCGGCTTGCTGCGCCAATCCAAAGCCAGGAGCCACGTGCTTCCTCCTGGTCTCCCATGCGGGTGCAGGGACCCAAGCACTTGGGCCATCCTCCACTGCACTCCCTGGCCACAGCAGAGAGCTGGCCTGGAAGAGGGGCAACCGGGACAGAATCTGGTGCCCCGACTGGGACTAGAACCCAGTGTGCCAGCGCTGCAGGCGGAGGATTAGCCTAGTGAGCCGCGGCACCGGCCCCGAAGCCAGGAACTTCTTCCAGGTCTCCCACACAGGTGCAGGGGCCCAAGCACTCGGGCCATCCTCCACTGCTTTCCTAGGCCATAGCAGAGAGTTAGATTGGAAGAGAAGCAGCCGGGACTAGAACTGGCGCCCATATGGGATGCCAGCAATGCAGACAGAGGATTAACCTACTGTGCCACAGCACCAGCCCCAGAAACAAAGGTATTTTTTAAAGGGTTTTCTGAACTAATATATAACCTCTAAATTATAAGCCATGATTCAGCTTCCAAAATGACAAAATTAATTTAAATCAAATTGTTTACTAACAAAGGATTTTCATTTTTAATTTTCATAGAAAACAGTTCTAATAAAAAGCATAAGATTAAAATACTGAATTTTAAATGCCTTCTAAGACTCACTTTAATTTCTTTTTTCTACTACATTGTTGCTGATGTAAAGAATGTTTTATAAAAAAGACCTAAGCCTAAAAGAAATACAACATGAAAATACTGAAGTTAAATTCTATATGGCCTCTACTGAATGTGTAACAGTAGCTTTAAATACCTACCTAAAAAAGAATTACAGTGGCTTACTCAATTTACATGTATTGTACTTTGAATCATTCAGTTTGCATGACTACCCAAGGAAATAAAACATTTCTTCAGAATGGCTCAGTCTTGATTTTCTTGAAGTCCACTGTATGAGGAGAACCTTGCGTTAAGAGTTTAGATAAATGTTTTAGTGTTTAATCTTGTTTTAAGAAGCAACAGATCCTAAAATTCTTTGAAACAATTTGATTTAAATGTTTCCACTTTAAAAGTGCTGCTGAACTCAGCCATTACAAAGAGACAAGTGTTAAAGAATTTCTTGAACAGACTTTGAAACCCTGAGGTGAATGAAATGCTTTGGTCAGGACTGCTTGTTTAATGAAACATTCCTAACTACAACCTCCTTAGTTTTCACATTCTGACATCCCATTTGGGAAGTGCTGAGGCCTGGCCAGACGTGTATAACTGAAAATAAAAATCACTTGCATAATTTCTCCTTGAATTGGTAACAGCCCCCAAAGATTTATGAAAAGTGTAACTTGAGGTTGACCTTGCTGTTTTAAAATATTTGTTCACTTCAACAGTAAGCCTGAAGTTAAATTTCCTTTTCTAGCTTTATTTTTTTTAAGGGATGGGGATATGGTTTAATAAAATTTTGAAAACATCAACTTACCTGTCTCAATCATCAATTTTTCAGTAGGTATTGACTTCAAAACTTCCAAATTAGCCTCAGTTTTCAGTGAGCTTTAGAAGAAAAAATATATATATATATATATTTTAAGAAGTAGTATTTAATGAATAACTTTATCATAAATCTGTCTAAAACAAATTAAAAAGCTAAACCCCAAAACTGATTTTGTTTTCAATTTACTTTAATAGTCTCACATTCTTATCCATCACAGAATCCATATTAAGATCTATTTCGGGCTGATACCACGGCTCACTAGGCTAATCCTCCGCCTACGGCGCCTGCACCCTGGGTTCTAGTCCCAGTTGGGGTGCTGGTTCTGTCCTGGTTGCTCCTCTTCTAGTCCAGCTCTCTGAAGTGGCCTGGGAAGGCAGTGGAGGATGGCCCAAGTGCCTGGGCCCTGCACCCGCATGGGAGACCAGGAGGAAGCACCTGGCTCTGGCTTCGGATCGGCGAAGCATGCCGGCTGTAGCAGCCATCTGAGGGGTGAACCAACAGAAAAAGGAAGACCTTTCTCTCTGTCTCTCTCTCACTAACTCTGCCTGTCAAAAAACAAAACCAAAAAAAAAAAAAAAACAAAAAACAAAAAACAACTATTTCAACCAGATCTGCCTTTAGAAGGTATAATTTTTCATACTTATCAGTTGATCCTTCAATAGCTTTCTCTCTCAGTCCAAGTAAAATGTAACTTTAAAAAAAAATTATTTGCTTCCCTGAGTAATTTACATAATTTAGAGATTCAAAAGGCAATACACTCATACCGGTAACTTTGACTTTCAGGTCCTGAGACAGTAGATTACTGCTCCCTATTCATTACCCTCCTCTATTAGAATTATATGTTCTTCTTAGGAAGGGCCAACTCCACTCCTTGAATCTGGCCTTGGCCTCAAGACTTGCTTTCAATCAGTGGATGACATGGCCATGAACTCGAAAGGGACTTTTGGGATTTGGATGGCAAACTGATCACCTTCTGAGTGCATGTACTGAGTCATCACCTCATCAACCTGGGTGTCCAAAATGAAAAAATGTGACACAGATCTGAACCCAACATGTGGCTTGTGGCGGAGAGCTCAGTCCCATGTCAGCCAGAACCCAGCTCATGCAAAGACCCAGGAGTGTGAACTTAAACTACCTGTACTATGCCAGTGAGATCTGCCATGGTTTATTCCAAAATGTGATGAAAAGTAAAGGTGCCTTTGACAATTTTTTGTAGTCACTAACTTTTAGAGCAGTTTTAGGTTCACAGCAAAATAGTAGAAAGTCCAGGGCTTCCTTCCTTACCCCATGCCCCCTCCCCCAGCACAGTTCCATACCACACTGGCCCATTTGTGATAATCAATGGAGCCACACTACACATCATCATCACTCAGTCCACAGTGCTTCTTAGGGCTCACTCTTGGGAGTGCTCACTTCTTCGGGTTTGGACAAACGATGTGTATCCACCATGATACACATGTGTCCACCACGACACTACCATCCAGAGGAGTTTCATTCTCTTCAGTCCTCTGTGCGCTGCCGATTCGCCTCTCCCTCCCTTTTAACCCTTGCCAGCCAATGATCATTTTTTTTTAAGATTTATTTATTTATTACGGACAGGTAGAGGCAGAGAGAGAGGTCTTCCACCTGCTGGTTCACTCCCCAAATGGCCACAGTGGCCATAGCTGGGATGATCTGAAGCCAGGAGCCAGGAGGTTCTACCAGGTCTCCCAGGGGCCCAAGGATTTGGGTCATCCTCTAGTGCTTTTCCAGGCCATAGTGTCGCTCCCCCTCTTCATGGAGGAACGACACTAAACCCTGCCTAGGCTTCATATCCGAGTCACGGCACCATTATGTCGCTCCCCCTCTTCGTGGAGGAACGACACAGGACCCTGCACTGTTCTTTTGTCTGCTCGGCCCTTCCCGGGTTTGCTGCTGGTTCTTCCCGGGTTGGCTACTGTCCCTTCCACCTCCGTGGAAGGGCAGTTCCCCCTGGCCACATTCCCCACTTCCGCAGGGGAGCGGCACACCGCCGGCCGGCTCTCTCGGGGGCTGCACAGGTGTTCCCTTAGATGTTCCCCATAGATGTTCCTGGTGCATGCCGTCTCTCTCCTCCTTTATAGTCCTCCTCCGCCAATCCCAACTCGGCTGCCCACACGCCGAGTACGCTGCTCTCCAATCAGGAGCAAGTCCTACAGTTAATTGGTTGAACTGGAGGCAGCTGTGCGGAAGCTGTTTACTTCTCTCCCAGCGCCATATTGTGGGAGAGCAGATGCATAGAATAAGTCTTAATTCCAGTAACTTAGTCCAGTCCGGATGCTCCCCACACATAGCAGAGAGCTGGATCAGAAGTGCAGCAGCCGGGATTCGAACCGGCGCCCATATGGGAAGCTGGCACTACAGGTGGTAGCTCTTCTTGCTATGCCACAGCGCCAGCCCCAACCAATGATCTTTTCACTTTCTTAACAGTTTGGCTTTTTCCAGTATATAGTCTTTTTCAGACTGCCTTCTTTTATTTAGTAGTACATATTTCAGTTCCTTCCATGTCTGCACGGCTTGGTAGCTCATTGATTTATAGCACTGAATAATGTTCCATTATGTGGATGTACCACAGTTTATAAACCCACTAAAAACCATTTTGGGGGCCGGCACCGTGGCTCACTTGGTTAATCCTCCACCTGTGGCGCCGGCATCCCATATGGGCACCAGGTTCTAGTCCTGGCTGCTCCTCTTCCAGTCCAGCTCTCGGCTGTGGCCCGGGAAGGCAGTGGAGGATGGCCCAAGTCCTTGAGCCCCTGCACCCACATGGGAGACCAGGAAGAAACACCTGGCTCCTGGATCAGCGCAGCACTGGCCATAGCAGCCATTTAGGGAGTGAACCAACGGAAGGAAGACCTTTCTCTCTGTCTCTCTCTCTCACTGTCCATAACTCTGTCAAAATAAAATAAAAAAAAAAAAACATTTTGGTTACTTCCTTATGTTACATTTTAAATTTCAAATTTTGTTATTAGTGAGAATTTCAAATATATGCATAACTAGAATAATACAGACCTCCCATAAACCCATCACCCAGCCCCATCAAGCAGCAATGCCATGGCCAATTCTAGCTTATGCCCTACTCTCTCATGTGTTTATCTTTAAGGAAATTCCAAATGTTGTATAGTTCCAACATTCCAGCATTTAATTCAGAAAACGTCTTTTAACATGGATCTCTAAGCATAAGGATTCTTTCCTGAAAAATGAAGCCACATACTGTCATGTCTAAGAAAACCCAAAATCTAATCTTAAAATATCCAGTATTCAAATTCCTAATTATTTTAACATCATTAATTCTTTTGGGATTTCTATGAATTAGGACCCAAAGAGAACTACACCTTGCTACATGTTAGTCTTCCAAATCTCTCAGCCTTTTATGTTCTGAGTCTTTCTCCCATTACTATTTACTGCTTGAAGAAATCAAGTGTTTTGCCTTCAAGAGTGACCCAGTCTTGAATTTGCTGATTTTACGTCTGCACTGAAGCTTAACAGGTTCTCTTCTTCTGAATATCTTAGGAGATGAAAGGTACCACCTACAGGCTTAGTCAGAGTCTGTTGGATTTTTTTTTTTGTCGGGGGGTAAGGCTGTTTTATAGTTGGTGGCATGATCTTCCATCAAGGCATATAAAGATCTGGTGGTATTTCTGTGATATAAAGCAGCCGATGGCTACTTTGTCAGGAGATGCAAATGTAGATATCATAACTATATTAGTCCTTCATTGAGTAGCTAGAATAATTTTAAAAAAGAAAATTCTGTGTCTATTATTTGGTTACACATTCATGGTTTTTTTATTGGGGAAAAACATTAGCTTTCTGTGTAGTATGTTAACTCTCTTTTATTTCTTTCAATGCTGCTTTTAACACTGGCAACCATTTTTAATCTTTAAGGAGCTCTTACTGCCTTCATATTTTCCGTTAGCATTATGTTCACATTGTATGAATCTAATATCTCAAATCTGACTACATTGGGCCTTTTAAAAGTTTTTTTTTTCCCTAAGGCATGTTTCTTTATTGGGTTTAGTTTGCCTTTTATCTTGGCTTTTTTTTTTTTTTCATGCTACTACTGGTTCATCTCATTTGTCTGGTGGTCCTTGGATGTCCATCTATATTTAAGGAGGTTGCCGGTGTTGGGTTTCCTTTGTTTTCGTCAATGTAGGACAGTTTTACTACCGTTTCTCTTCTCTGAGTGAGGATTGTTACTGGGAGTTCATGCGGGACAGTCCAGGACAGGGCCTGGTGACTTAGAGCTACATATACAAGCAATACAGTGGTTTAAGCTGCCACTTGTGATACCACATCCTGTATCAGAATACTCTGCTTCCAATGCAGCTTCTTGATCACGCACCGTGGGAGGCCGTGGATGACGGCTAAGTGCCTGGGCCCCTGCCAACCATGTGGGAGACGAGGATGGAGTTTTGCGTTCCTGGCTTTGGCCTGGCCCAGCCCTGGCTGTTACTGGCATTTGGGAAATGAACCAGCAGATGGAAGATATCTAACACTACCGCCCCCCCCCCCCCCAGTCATTTTACCTTTCAAATAGATGAAAAATAAAACATTTTTAAAAAGGTGACAGTGAGGAAGCTAATTGTTAGGTTACTGCTTCTCTAAATGCTTTCTTCTGGGGACTGATGTAACCATTCCAAGCACAGGGCCTCATCACTGGTTCGTAAGGAAAAACATTCCTGGGGCTGGCATTGTGGCACAGTGCGTTAAGCTGCTGTTTGCATTGCTGGCATCCCATATGAGCGCCAGTTCCAGTCCCAGCTGCTCCACTTCCAATCCAGCTCCCTGCTAATGTGCTAAGGAAACTAGCGAAAGATGGCCCAAGTACTTAGGTTTCTGCCACTCATGTGGTAGACCTGGCTAAAGTTTCTGGCCCCTGTCTTCAGCCTGGTATACCTCCAGCTGTTGCAGCCATTTAAAGAGTGAGCCAATAGATGGAAGATCTCTCTCTCTTTCTATCTCTCCCTCTCTGTAACTCTTGCCTTTCAGCTAAAATAAATATTTTTTTTTTTGGAAGTTGCCCCACTGAGTAAATGCTTGCTGCTTTTGTTCTATGGTCAGGAGTGGGTATGGGGAGTGAAATTTCTGATTTTGGCCCTATTTCACATGAATTCTAATCCCACAGTCTCAGGGATTTTGTCTGCCAGACTTCCTTCTCCTCTGAAACACCTCTGTGGTGCAGTCTAGGCTTTCTCTTCCAATTTCACCCATCTTCCAGAAACTACTGAACATTTATCAGTTAGCAAAACTCCAGCCCCTCTTTTGAACGTAGAAGTTTTTCCCCTTTTGAATATCTATTTTTTTTTTTATTTAAATGATATATTAGGAGGTCTGGGAAGGAAACATCAGTAGTTCTAAATAAGTTCTAAAGCTAATATTAATGTAGGGAAAAAAACTTCTCATGATTAGCTTTAAAACCACACTGTCACAAACTCGAGATCTAACATTTAGAAACACCTAAGACAGAGTTACGGTTTTAAGTTCCTAAGACAAAGCAATTAAGTCCCTTCTCTTGAAGATCACAGCACTCACATGACAAGGAGAAAAAGAAACAGACAGCATGTTTTGGTGAAACTAGGAAACATTTGTTACACCTACCCTAACAACCAGAGCACAAAGTCGATGGAGAAGTGTTAAATGACCTGTGTTTACTGTCCAAGTGCTAAGTGACTGCACAGAGAAGGAAAACAAACTCACGCACCCAGCAACGCTCTACAGCGTAGAAGGACTAAGTGCCTAGACAGCTGAGATAAGGCAAAGGACTGAATGGCAATTATTTGAAAAGTCTGAGTAAACGAAAAATGAGGCTCCTAGCTTAATCGCCCATGACTTGGTACAGAGAGAGACAGACGGCAGGGAGGAGGGCAGGCTCCCGAGATGCCAGAGTGGAGAGTGGACTGCAGGACCAGCAGCACGGAGGTGCACAGGGGAGACCCAGGACCCACAGTGCAGGCTGTGACTGACAGCAGGGAGATCCGTTCCCTAAGCCCACCCTGCTCCAGAACACTCAGGTACGGCTGCAAATGTCCACCACACCCTACTCCAGAGGAGAAACTGAACCAGCCCAGAGAAAGGTCTCCACAAAGTGACATTTGGGAATCCCTAGTGAAGTCCACTTGGCTCAGCCTGCCAGCTGACAGATGGTCTCCCCCAGGGTTTCCAGACAGCTTCTGTTTTTCTAAATAGAAGAAGCGCCCAGAGGACAAAGACCAAAGGAGGAAAAGGGAACTGAGAAGAAATAAAAGCAATAAGGCAAGCATAAAATAGCATTGAACTATTGGTTTCTATCTTTAGAGATGAGAAGATACTGCATCAAACCAAGATTATGGCATTTAAAAAAAATCCGAGAACTTTCAGACTTTGAAAGCAAACACTGCAGTAAATCTCATTTAAAAAGGTTGAAAATATAAAGCATTTTTTTGGAAGGCGGAAAAGAACAGCAATGGAAACTGAAGAATAAAAAGATATATCGGAGTTACCAGTCTAGGTTGTCCAAAGAAAGACCAGCAAAAAAATTCAGGAATATTTCCTAGGATTGACAGGGATGAGCCTCCAGCTGGAAGCGGCCTCTCAGACAGCAGCATGATGAATATCCAGAAAACCATTACAACATGATTATGGGATTATGAAACAGGACGAGAAATGGGGCAAGGGTAGGGAGCTAGAAGAGCAATCAACTTATCCACACTGGAACCTCTGATGGGACAGTGGAAATTCTCAGTGAACACAATTTCTAACTTAGACTGTTATGCCCGAAAAACCATCAATGGAAAGTGGCTTTTTTTTTTTTTTTTGACAGGCAGAGTTAGTGAGAGAGAGAGAGAGAGACAGAGAGAAGGTCCTCCTTCTGTTGGTTCACCCTCCAAATGGCCCCTACGGCCAGCATACTACAGCCAGCACTGCGCCAATCCGAAGCCAGGAGCCAGGTGCTTCCTCCTGGTCTCCCATGCAGGTGCAGGGCCCAAGCACTTGGGCCATCCTCCACTGCACTCCCGGGCCACAGCAGAGAGCTGGCCTGGAAGAGGAGCAACCAGGACAGAATCCAACGCCCCAACCGGGACTAGAACCTGGGGTGCCGGTGCTGCAGGCTGAGGATTAGCCTAGTGAGCTGCAGTGCCAGCCTGGAAAGTGGCTTTTTACTATCCCCACCCTGATTCATTAATTAGACAAAGTTCTAAGACTAAGAATAGCATAAATTAATCTTCAAACATGACAAATCTCAAAAAATGTGCTTGTTGTAAAAGATCTTCTTGGGAAGCTATGAGAGATTGTGGTCCACCAAACAAGGACAAGAAGAATACGTAGATCTAAATAGAAACAGGATTCCATCACAGAAGAGATGCAAACCCAAACAGCAACAAAGATGGAAGGTTCTGGAGCTGATGGCAGAGCCCATCCAGACGATGTAGCTAGGATTCCTCATGTGGGAGACGGAGAAAGGCACTCTGCAGAGCTGGGCAAACTGTGCAAGGGCTCCAAGTTTTGAAGAAATCCAAATTAGGAAAAATATGAGGAAAGTGCCTCCAGGTATAAGAAATGATACCTACATGGTTCAGCAGTCAATAATATTTACATAGACATAATAATGAAAACCCCAACTATGCATAAAACCAAACATTCTGAAGCAGCTACACTGAAGAATATGGAGTGACCGGTGGAAGTGACGGTAAATCTGGGATGTAAGAACCAAGATGCTTAAAGGCCTTCATGAGACAGAAAAAGGGGGTGTATGCAGGTGACCTAGAAATCTGGTGACAAACAGCAAAGATTGACTTAGGGGCAGGTGCATGCTGGGGGGCCTATGACACACGTGTTTCTAAGTTTTTTAGTACCACTGGACTTTTTAACCCTATATTCTTTTTCAATGCATGTACTCCTTTGCATAGTAATTTAAAAATTAAACTGTTACTTTAAATATGAAAGAAACACCCAGGGCACTCAGAATTCTATAGCAAATAGGAAATTCCATGATTCTGTTTTCCTAAGACGATTTTAGTTTAAAAAAACACCACAATTGGAAAAGTATTCATTTCAAGGGACTGATGTACTGAAGAGGGAAAAGAAGTCGTACACTATTTTGCAATTTGTTGAATGAGTTAGTCTGACATCCTGTGAACAGACACTGGGGAAAGTGCCTATGCACTGGACAGAAAACAAACCCAGGGCCTTGCTGTGCTAGCTGACTGTACCAAGTACATGAGGTTTAGTGGTGTTACAGCAGAAAGGGCACCCCGGGAGGAGCCAGGGCACACACCTTCTCACACTCGAGTAACCTTAGACCCATTTGTTAGTTTCTTTGAGCCTTGGTTTCTTGGCCTACAGGGATATATAAGGTGACTGTCAACAGAAGAACCTTTGGCCACAGTCAGATATGACGTGTATACGTATACAGAGTACAGTAAGCACACTCATTTTAAAGGGATAAATGACTCAAGTACACAGGGCTGTGAGGAACGGCCAGCTGCTCATTTCAATACAAAACAGAGGGGTAGGTAACTGTTGAGCTTTAACTTGTAATAGTAACACATTATTTAATTTCTTATATAAGTAATTACTGGCATTCCCAAAAGTCAATGCACAACATACACACACTTTTTAGAAAATCTTTATCAGCTGTTTACTGTAAGACAACTTAAGAAATATCTTTAATATAAGAGTTAAATACAATTAAAGGACGTACCAACCATTAAAACCTATGTACAGATCCAAGTCAATCAGAGCAGCTGCAGCTTCCTTGGTCCCATCAAACGAATGCACCTACGGACATACAGGCGTAATAGCACAAGCACACTGTAAACTTCTAAATGGCATAGATAAGGCTTTTTAAGAAAAGATACATGTAAGATATTTTGGAATTACGGGGTTTCAAATGTGGAGGTCTTCCTTACGATTGTATTTTTTAAAAATTTTTTTTATTTTTTGACAGGCAGAGTGGACAGTGAGAGAGAAAGAGACAGAGAGAAAGGTCTTCCTTTTGCCGTTGGTTCACCCTCTAATGGCCACCGTGGCCGGCGCTCTGCGGCCATCGCATCGCGCTGATCCGAAGGCAGGAGCCAGGTGCTTCTCCTGGTCTCCCATGTGGGTGCAGGGCCCAAGGACTTGGGCCATCCTCCACTGCACTCCTGGGCCATAGCAGAGAGCTAGCCTGGAAGAGGAGCAACCGGGACAGAATCCGGCGCCCCGACTGGGACTAGAACCCGGTGTGCCGGCGCCACAAGGCGGAGATTTGCCTAGTGAGCTGCGGCGCCGGCCCACAATTGTATTTTAAAAGATTTATTTCAAAGGTAGAATGACAGAGAAGGAGAGATATTGAGAGAGGGAGAGAGAGAGAGATCTTCCATCCACTGGTTCACTCCTCAAACGTTTGCAATAGACAGGCCTGGTCCAGGCTGCAGTCAGGAGCCAGGAGCTCCATCCTGGCCTTGCAGTGGCAGCAGACCCCAGTACTGAGGCAAGGGGCTGGCTGTCTAGCACTCCTCTCTACAGTGGCCATGCTGCTGGCTCAGCATTTGTGCAGAACCCCCACGAAGGGGGACAGAAGTAGGGAGCCACAATCTTAGGCAGAGCCATGAAGGAAAGGCTAGAAAAATGTTGTAACCTTAAAGAGGCGACACTACTGCTTTAAAAATATAATTGCTATGGGTCCAATGTTGTGGCATAGCAGGTAAAGCCGGTGCCTGCAGTGCTGGCATCCCATATGGGCGCTGGTTTGAGTTCTGGCTGCTCCACTTCCAATCCAGCTCTCTTATGGCCTGGGAAAGCAGCAGCAGATGGCCCAAATGCTTGGCCCCCTGCACCTGTGTGGGAGACACAGAAGATGCTCCTGGCTCTTGTCTTCGGATTGGTGCAGCTCCGGCTGATGTGGCCAACTCGAGAATGAACCAGAAGATGGAAGACCTCTCTCTCTGTCTCTGCCTCTCCTCTCTCTGTGTAATGCTGACTTTCAAAAAAAAAAAAATACATTTTTAAATATATATATATATAATTGTTATATAATCAATATCAGCTCAGCAGGCAACAAGGATGAGAATGGTGTCTTTCTAGTTCAAAGACACAGGAGTTAGGCACAGGTTTTCATATTTTGGATGTATTTATGTAATCACAACAAATAACAGCAACACTGCTTTAAAGAGTAAGGTCAGGGCAGGTGACTGGCAAACAGGACGCTGCTTGAGACACATTTTCAGATGCCTGGATTTGAGTGCCGGTTCTGCTCCCAATCTCAGCTTCCTGCTAACCTGCACCCTGAAAAGCAGCAGGGATGCTTCAGATGGCTGGGTCCCAGCCACCCATGTGAGAGACCCAGACTGAATTCTGGGCTCCTGCGTTTGGCCCACTCCAGCCCCAGCTGCGAGCTGCGAGCATTTGGGAAATGGACCAGCACACAAGAGATCTCTGTCTCTTTCTTTGTCTCCTTCTCTCTCTCTCTGCCTTTCAAATAAATTAAAGTTTAAAAAAGTAAGGTCACCTGAGAAAGGGCGGGAGTACGGGTGGGAGGGAGGTGGTGGGGGGAAGAATCCTCATGTTTCCAAATCTGTATATATTAAATGCATGAAGTTGCATTCCTTAAATAAAATAAAATAGTTAATTAACAAAAAGGTCCCCTGACAAGTGATAGGATGCTGTTACTGAGTTCACAGCCACACACTGTGGCTAACATGTTCTCAGTGTTTCCCAGCTGCCTGTGAAGGGTTTAATTTCCCCTTAGCACTTCAAGCTGATTAGAAAAGACAGCTTCCATTAAGACCAGAATGATTTTAAATGAGACTTCTCATAAACCATTTCAGAATTAGTTATTAGTTCTCTATTTGGCAATTTCTTTTTGGATAAATACAGTGAAATATTTGGGTTGGATTTGTTGTTGATGCTGTTAATTTTTAAAGCAATTATGAACTCATTCAAATCAACTCTTATAGAGCAAATGAGAGAAGACAGAGAGAGCAAGAGAGAGAGGCAGAGAAAGTCTGCAGGTTATAACAAATGCCACCAGTAATCCCAAGGGCAGTCATTAAGCTCTCCCTCAGTTCCCAAGTGTCACACCTACATGACAAAGCACAGAAAACAGGTGCACAGTAATACGAACACCTCAGCATCGCAGAAGGTACACGTACTCACATTACTACTAGTAGGATGCAGGAGGCAGACGTTCCAAACTTGGGAGCAGAGACACCCACAAAACCCAACCTGGCAGCATCCACAGAGCAAGGGCACAGCGCTAGTTCTCCTTCCCTTGGCTACCTGAGTGTAACTGATTCTACACACCTGGGCTTCAGCTTTGGCGCTAGACCCAGTCTCTCCTGGAACTGTAGAGGAAAATCTGTGTGTTTGAGCACTGTTCTCAGAGGACTCTATCGTCCAAGAGACTCAAAATCACTGCTAAAGACAGCTAAGTGGGGGCAGATCACAGGTGTGGGACACCTCTAGATTGACAGTGGAAGTGACCCTGTGGGAGACGATTTAGAGTCGGACACAAACTGCAGAAAGAAGAATTAGTCTCCAGGCCCGAGGGATCGTAGTAAATTAATACAGCAGTCAAGAAGTAGGACAGCAGGCCTGAAACAAACGCTAAAAATATTTTAAAGTATTACAAAATTAGCTTCTGTTTTTCTTAGAATTTAAATTGAAGATCAAAACGGATTGACTGAGGGAAGAGACCAGAAGCAGAATATCACTCACAGTTAGAATATATAGAAGGAAATTCATGGGGTTTCTTGTGAACAGAATTCTGTATTCATTCTTGTACATTGAACAAAGGAACTGTAAAACACTCTAGTTTATGTTTGATTCACATCTGGCCTATAAACTCGACTGTAAATTTATATATCCTTCAAATAATGAGAGAAGAACCTCAATAACTTTACTGCTGACACCTGAATTATTTGAGAGGCCAACCTTAATAACCAAGGTGCTTTTGTGCATCACATAATAAAAATAACTATTTTATACTTACCACTCCGCCTACACACCGATCCCTGTTTCTTTTCATTATGTCTGTGAATTAAAAACAGAAGGATATTTAGCAAGTAGCTTGATTCCTATAAAATTCTGAAGTTTTAAAACAAGACGTTACTTTTAACTCACCTAAAAATTCAGCATGTGAGTTTCGACAATGAAGGAACATTGGCAATTTTGTTCGTTCTGACAATTCAAATTGTTTTTCAAAATATCTGCATAATACAAACATAATCATTAAACATTTATTTTAGCACAAGAAAGATAATTATGTTGATGTTTAAAAAATGTTTTATTTTCAACTACTTGAAAGAGAGCAAGGCTGGCGCCGTGGCTCACTAGGCTAATCCTCCATCTAGCGGTGCCGGCACACCGGGTTCTATTCCCGGTCAGGGCGCCGGATTCTTTCCCAGTTGCCCCTCTTCCAGGCCAGCTCTCTGCTGTGGCCCGGGAGTGCAGTGGAGGATGGCCCAAGTGCTTGGGCCCTGCACCCCATGGGAGACCAGGAGAGGCACCTGGCTCCTGCCTTCGGATCAGCGCGGTGTGCGGGCCGCAGCGCACCAGCCGTGGTGGCCATTGGAGGGTGAACCAACGGCAAAAGGAAGACCTTTCTCTCTGTCTCTCTCTCTCTCTCACTATCCACTCTGCCAGTCAAAAAAAAAAAAAAAAAAAAAAAAAGAGAGAGAGAGAGAGAGCAAGCGATCTCCCTTTTGCTGGTTCACTCCCCAAATCCTGCAGCAGCCAGGGCTGGGGCAGGCTGAGCCCAGGAGCCTGGAACTCCATCCAGGTCTCCCACGCAGGCGGTGGGGACCCGACCACGGAAGTCATCATCACTGCCTCCCAGGATGCGCGAGCAGGAAGCTGGATCGGAAGCACCACAGCCAGGACTCAAACCAGCACTCCAGTACAGAATGCAAGCATCCCAAGTGGAGGCTTAACCCGCTGCTCTGTCAGCACCCACCCTGGGGCTGGCACTGGTGTAGCAGGTAAAAGCCACTGCCTGCAGTGCCAGCATCCCATATGGACGCCCACTCAAGCCCTGGCTGCTCCACTTCCAATGCAGCTCCCTGCTAATGCGCCTGGGCAAGTAGCGGAAGATGATCCAAGTTCTTGGGCCCCTGCACTAGCATGAGAGACCCAAAGGACGCTCCTGGCTCCTGGCTTCCGACTGGCCTACCTCCAGCCATAGCCGCCATTTGGGGAGTGAACAAGCGGATAGAAGATCTCTTTCTTTCTCTGCCGGTGCCTCTCTGTAACTCTGCTTTTTAAATAAACAAATAAATCTGGGGGAAAAAAAAACTGCCCCAATTTTTTAAAATAAAACAATTTTGGCAGTCAGCACTGTGGCATAGCAGGTAACACCAGCATCCCAATGGGCACTGGTTCAAGTCTCGGCTACTCCACTTCCGATCTGGCTCCCAAGTAATGGCCTGGAAAAAGCAGCAGAAGAGGTCCAAGTGCTTAGGCCCCTGCTGCCCACGTGGGAGACCTGAAAGAAGCTCCTGGCTCCCAGTTTTGGATTGGCCTGTGGCCATTTGGGGACTGAACCAATGGGTGGAAGCTCTTTCTCTGTCTCCTCCTTTCTCTCTGTAACTCTTCAAATAAATACATCTTTTTTAAAAAAAAGAATCTTGTACTCTAGGAATTATAGTATGGAAATAGTAAATTCATGCATTAAAATCCATCAAGCTTAGCAGATGGCTTTTAAAAATTTCTTATTCATTTGAAAGATGAACAGAGACACAAAGATCTATATGCTGTTTCACTTCCCAAATGCCCACACCAGTCCAGGCTGAGCCAGGCCAAAGCTATGCACGTCACCGTGTGACTGGCAGGGACCCACCCACCTGAGCTCTCATCTACTGCCTCTCAGGTATGCGTTAGCGGCATGCGCATTAACAGGAAGCTGGAGTGGCAAGAGTCAGGACTGCAGGGGACACTCCTATGGGATGTGGGCATCCCAAGCAGAGGTCTAAATGCTGTGCCAAACGCCCACCACAGCAGAGGGCTTCTGGTTTTTTTGTTTGTTTGTTTGTTTGTTTTTTAAAGTAGTGCATTAAGAGTGTGTCCAGGGGCCAGCACTGTGGTGTAGCAGGTAAAGCTGCCACCTGCAGTGCCAGCATCCCATATGGGCGCCTGTTGGAAGTCCTGGCTGCTCTACTTCTGATCCAGCTCTCTGCTGTGGCCTGGGAAAGCAGTACAAGATGGCCCAAGTCCTTGGGCCCCTGTATCCACGTGGGAGACTCGGAAGAAGGTCCTGGTTCCTGGCTCCTGGCTTTGGGTCAACTCTGCTCTGGCTGTTACAGTCATTTGGGGAGTGAACCAGCAGATAGAAGACCTCTCTCTCTCTGGCTCTACCTCTCTCTCTAACTCTGTCTTCAAATAAATAAAATAAATTTTTATAAAAACAAAAAGATTTACATTTGGAGTGACAATGGATGTTCCCCCAAAGAGCTAATTTTAGCAAGCTTTCTAACCAAATGGAAATGAAATGGACACACATCCCATTACCCAAGGGACCTCATGCCTGTAGCATGTGTTGGTGATAGAGGACACCACTGCTGGCCCTTTGCTACAAGGGATTTGCAGAGTACAAACATGTGGGTGGGAGTCCACTCACTCAAGTGAGAAGTCAAAAGTCACACTGAGGGTTAGCTGCTTGCATTTTGCCACCTGTTTTTTTATGTGTTGTTACAAAAGAAGTGACTGCCACTGAGCAAAAAGGAAAAGGATCCCCCTAAAAACTAAACCCAACTATTTATTAATAAACAGCATGGGGCCAGCTCTGTGGCACAGCAAGTTAACGCCCTGGCCTGAAGCACCAGCATCCCATATGGGCACTGGTTCGACTCCCGGCTGCTCCACTTCTGATCCAGCTCTCTGCTATGGCCTGGGAAAGCAGTAGAAGATGGCTCAAGTCCTTGGGCCCCTGCACCTGTGTGGGAGACCTGGAAGAAGCTCCTGGCTCCTGGCTTCGGATCAGTGCAGCTTTGGCCATTGAGGCCAATTGGGGAGTGAACCATCAGATGGAAGACCTCTCTCTCTCTGCCTTTCTTCTCTCTGTGTAACTCTGACTTTCAAATAAATAAATCTTAAAAAAAAAAAAAAAACCAGCATAACAATGGAATTATGCTGCTTTTTCAAACAGTGAAAATAACATGATAAAATGACAGCCCTGAATATGTTAGAGTATTTTCTAAGGTTTTCCTAGGTGTCACATACAGTATCTCATTTGATCCTCAAAATAACCTTCGGATAGAACAAGAGCTGGTATCCGAGAGATATAGTACTTTGTCCAAGACCACAGTACACAACACACAACAAGGCAAACTGGGGACCAGAACTTCAGTGCTTTGATCACAAGTTCCAGCCCAAATGGCTAAAAAAAAAAAATTTTTTTTGTTATATTTGGAAGAAGCTTCTTCCTGGTCCCAGGAATATAATGGCAATATCCAGAGGATACAATGGATGGGATGTTCTATTTGTTTTCTCATTTTAACACAGTGCTTCCTCCTTGTTCTCAAATGGCCACGCAGGTTTAACCAAAACCAGAACCCCGTGGGACTTATTTTCTTAAATAAGTTTACCCCTCCTAGGTCCTTTGATTTGGCGGAACCACCTTTCTGTATTTACCTTAAGCCTCTTGTGCCACTGTTCCCTACATCTTCTCTTCTGATGCACAGGACTATCTTCCTGCAGTACCTCTTAGTACTCTCAAAACACCATATTTTAAAATTAGAAATGGAATGAAAATGCTAAATTTTAAAATTAGAAATAGCAATGCACTTCTTAAAGAAATAGTCTTCATAAAATTGGTGCCCCAATGTTTTTATTACCCAACGTCTGGGTTTTAAATCACCACTTTAGATTCTGCTGGACTAGAATAAGCAAAAACATTTTGTTTTAGTTAAGAAAGTACTTGGATTTTGCAGTGTAGGAAATATCAGTGAAAACCTGGAAGAAAAAGATTTTAAGAAATACTACTAGGCCTGTCCCTAACCTCTAATGTAATCCAAACGTTAGTAATTAAGTATGCACTCATGGTTAGGCGAACTTATTGTGCCAAGTCCAGCTTCTGGCTACATGCAGCAGGCAGGCCCGTGGCCCAAGCCACAAATTTACAGAATCTAATAGTTAGTTTGAAAATTAGCTTCCGATCACAGGGTAGGCAAAAGAACACTTTATGAAAACAACTGAAGTCTAGGCAATGTGTCCACAGAATTTTACATCATTTGAAAAAAGAAGGGTTCCCAGGCTCAAGCTAGTGAATGAAGTATTGGTTAGGAAGCCATGTAGCTGATTTATAGACTTTAATATAATATTAAACAATACAAGTTATAGTGGAGACTGGGTCTTTCTTAAGAGACTGTGCTGCCTGTTGTACTTATGCAGCAGACGGCTCCAGTGCTTGGGCCCCTGCACCCCGGCCCAGCCCCGGCTGTTCTGGCCATTTGGGGAGTGAACCAGCAGATGGAAGATCTTTCTCTTTCTTCTATTTGTTTTTCTGTCTCTCTGTGTAATTCTCACTTTCAAATAAATAAAAAAAAAATTTTTTTTTTTTTTGACAGGCAGAGTGGACAGTGAGAGAGAGACAGAAAGGTCTTCCTTTTGCCGTTGGTTCACCCTCCAATGGTCGCCGAGGCCGGCGTGCTGCAGCCAGTGCACCGCGCTGATCCGAAGCCAGGAGCCAGGTACTTATCCTGGTCTCCCATGTGGGTGCAGGGCCCAAGCACTTGGACCATCCTCCACTGCACTCCTGGGCCACAGCAGAGAGCTGGGCTGGAAGAGGGGCAACCGGGACAGAATCCGGCGCCCCAACCGAGACTAGAACCTGGTGTGCCGGTGCCGCAAGGCGGAGGATTAGCCTAGTGAGCCGCGGTAAATAAACAAATCTTAAAAAATAAAAATACAGGGTATGGCTTAAAGGATAAACTTTCCATGGCCAATCAGGCCTTTCCTGTGCTTTTACTCTTTGCTTCTCTTTTTTGTTTTTTAGAAGGTACTTTTCAAAAACCCTAAACAGAAACTGTAGCCAACATTTTCCTTTAGAATGGTAGAATTTCTCTGAGAGTAATATAAAAGTACTCATAATTTACTGAGTAGTTATTCTGGGGTAGGCATGACCCTGTGGCTTTATGTATCACAGGTTAAGAAAGAGTATTAGTGGCCGGCGCTGCGGCTCACTAGGCTAATCCTCTGCCTGTGGCACCAGCACCCCGAGTTCTAGTCCCGGTTGGGGCACCGGATTCTGTTCCGGTTGCTCCTCTTCCAGGCCAACTCTCTGCTGTGGCCCGGGAGTGCAGTGGAGGATGGCCCAAGTGCTTGGACCCTGCACCCCATGGGAGACCAGGAGGAAGCACCTGGCTCCTGGCTTCGGATCAGTGCAGTGCTCTGGCCGTGGCGGCCACTTGGGGGTGACCCAACAGAAAAAGGAAGACCTTTCTCTCTGTCTCTCTCTCTTTCACTGTCTAACTCTGCCTGTAAAGAAAAAAAAATTTAAAAAAGAGTATTAATCCCATTTTAAAGAAGTTTTTTTTTTATTTATTTTTATTTTTTTAACAGGCAGAGTGGACAGTGAGAGAGAGAGAGAGAGAAAGGTCTTACCTTTGCTGTTGGTTCACCTTCCAATGGCCGCCGCAGCCGGCGCACCACGCCTATCCGAAGGCAGGAGCCAGGAGCCAGGAGCCAAGTGCTTCTCCTGGTCTCCCATGGGGTGTAGGGCCCAAGCACTTAGGCCATCCTCCACTGCACTCTCTGGCCACAGCAGAGAGCTGGGCTGGAAGAGGGGCAACCGGGACAGAATCCAGTGCCCTGACCGGGACTAGAACCCGGTGTGCCGGCGCCGCTATGGGGAGGATTAGCCTAGTGAGCTGTGGCGCCGGCTTAAGAAGTTTTTTAAATTCCACAAAAATACTTAGGTTTTAAGTTAAGGCTGACAAATTTTCATTTTCAACCTGTAACACTGACCCATTGTGTGAGGACAGGAAGTGCAGCTAAAAGCTACTGGCAGAAGGTGGTGGGAAGTACCTGAGGACTGTGAGCTTCGGGGGTTTTTCAAAAGGCACCACTCTGCACATGGCTTCTCCAAGGAGTCTCACAACTCCCAAAACACAATACCCAATGTCCAGCAAGAGTAACATAGCTCTCGTCACTGACCCTAAGCTTTTTTTTTTTTTTTTTTTGACAGGCAGAGTGGACAGTGAGAGAGAGAGACAGAGAGAAAGGTCTTCCTTTGCCGTTGGTTCACCCTCCAATGGCCGCCGCGGCCGGCGCGCTGCGGCCGGCGCACCGCGCTGATCCGATGGCAGGAGCCAGGAGCCAGGTGCTTTTCCTGGTCTCCCATGGGGTGCAGGGCCCAAGCACCTGGGCCATCCTCCACTGCACTCCCTGGCCACAGCAGAGGGCTGGCCTGGAAGAGGGGCAACCGGGACAGAATCCGGCGCCCCGACCGGGACTAGAACCCGGTGTGCCGGCGCCGCTAGGCGAAGGATTAGCCTAGTGAGCCGCGGCGCCGGCCGACCCTAAGCTTTTAATATCCTTTGCTCTTAAATCATATCCCTGATAACTGAATTTAATTCATTCCCCTGGAATAGTTCATATAGGAACTACTTTGTTAAACAAATGAAAAAAAGCCTCTATCATGTAAAACTCAAGGCACATTTCTTTTTTGTTTTAGATTTATTCATTTATGTATTTGAATGGGAAAGAGAGAGAGAGAGAATGCCATCTTCCATCTGCTGGTTCACTCTCCAAATGGCTACAACAACTGTGACTGGGCCAGACTAAAGCCAGGAGCCCAGAATTCCACGCAGTTCTCCCATGTGGCAGGAAATAAAGTAGCTGAGCCATCATCTGCTGCTTCCCATGCAATTAGCAGGGAGCTGGGCTGGAATTAGAGCAGCCAAGACCCAAACCAGTCCTGACAGAGGACACAGGTGTCCCCAGCAGTGGTTTAACCTGCTGTGCCACGCCTGCCCTCATCCCATATTTCTACCATTAAAATCAAATTAGATGGTTAAGTAGTCAGGGAGCTATGTCCTTCCATCCTTATACAGACTTTTTTATTTAATGTTGTTTTCTAAGCACTTATTTATTTGTTTTTTGAAAGGCAGAGTGACAGAGAGAGGTATCTTCCATCCTCTGGTTCACTCCTCAAATGCCTGCAACAGCCAGAGCTGGACCAGGCTGAAACAGGTGCCAGGAACTCCTTTCAGGTAGCCACAAAGGTGGCAGGGCTCAAGTACTTGGGCCATCAACTGCTGCCTCCTCAGGCCAATAAGCAGGGAGCTGGATGAGAGGCAGGGCAGCTAGGGCTTGAACTGGCATTCTGACATAGGATGCCAATGCCGCAAGGTGGCCTATCCTGCTGTGCCACAATGCAGGGCCCCATTTAACTGGTTTTAAATGGGGCAGTTTTTAAAAATTAATTAATTAATTAATTTTATTTGAGAGGCAGAGAAACAGAGAGCTCCCATCTGCTGGTTCATTCCCCAAATGTCCACCACAGCTGGGGCTAGGCCAGGCTGAAGACAGGAGCTGGGAACCCAATCCAGGTCTCCCCGGTGAGCAGACCCGACTACATGAGCCAGCACCTGCTTCCTCCCAGAGTATGCATCAGCAGGAGAGAGGAACCAGGAGCCAGGACTCAAACCTAGACATTCCGTATCCGACAGGGGCATCCCAAGCAGCTTTTTAACTGCTGTGCCAAATGCCCCCTGCCCTTCACTTTGAAAATACACAGGGAAAAAGAAAAACATCCTGATGCTTAATCCAGTTACATTTTCTTTTTCTTTCTTTCTTTTTTTTTTTTTAAGATTTATTTATTTATCTGAGAGGCAGAGTTACAGAGGGAGGAAGAGACAACGAGAAAGAGAACTTCTACTTGCTGGTTTGCTCCCCAAATGGCCACAATGGCTGGATCTGAGCCTATCTGAAGCTGGGAACCAGGAGCTTCTTCCAGGTCCCTCACATGGGTGCTGGGGCCCAAGCGCTTGGGCCATCTTCCACTGTTTCCCAGGCCATTAGCAGAGAGCAGGATCAGAAGTGAAGCAGTCTGCACTCAAACCAGCATCCATATGGGATGCCGGCACCACAGGTGGAGGCTTAACCTACTACACTACAGTGCTGCCCCCCGCCCCTCCCCCCCAGTTACATTTTCAACTGATAAAAGCTATCTCAAAAATCACTGTTAGGGGCGGGCATTTGGCACAGCAGTTACTGCTGCTTGTGACACCAGTGTCTCACACAGAGTGCCAGCTTCACATTCTTGCTCCATTTGAGTCCAGCTTCCTGGTGGTGCACATTCTGGGAAGCAGCGGGTCATAGCTCAAGTACTTGAGTTCCTGCTACCACGGTGGGAGATCCAGAGTGAGTTCCGGGCTCCTGACGTGTCCTGGCCCAGCTCCAGCTGTTGTAGGCATCTGGGGAGTGAACCAGACAATGGAAGATCTTTCTCTCTCTCTCAAATAAAACTAAATGAATAAAGTCCTCCTACAAGAATCCTTTAAAAAAATCACTCTTAAGATTTTACATTAATTTCAAAAGTAAACGAACATCCTTACTTGAGCTGAGTCTCTTTGGGACAAAATTCCAGTCGGTCAAAATCTTTAAAAAAAAAAAAAAGACAAAAAAGAAAAAATACTCATGACTTGGATGAAATAAATCAGCTATTTTCAGTCACCCTTCGTGACTAGGCTGCCACTTACCAAGTCCACATTCACCTATGGCTACAACTTTTCCCTTATTGTTTTCAGCAAGATTTAGCAGCTCCGTTAAGTAAAGATCAGGGTTATTCTTTTCAAATTCATCACATCTTGTAGGATGACATCCAACTGTACTGAAAAACATATCTAACAAAAAAATGTCTCAGGGTTATTTCAAAATATTTTTCACTTTAATAAGCCAAAATGAAAGAATATCAAATAATTTCTGCTGATTTTTAACAATAACTGTATTGTTAACTACCAGAATTGTATTGTTAGTCAAATAAGAATGTTTGGAATATCTTGACAAGGTAGTATATGGATATGAAAACTGCCTTAAGGTGTTAATAAAATAATTAATTCAACTATTTCCAAAGCTTAGTATTTATTTAGCATCGCAGAATGGAAAATGAAAGTTTTTTGAAATGTCAATATCTAACTTTATATTTAATATTTACTATTCAAGTGACTGTCTTGATTCATGTATTTAATGTAACAGTTAAAACACATTCCCCAGGGTTGGCATTTAGCCTAGGGCTAGGTCACCTGCATGCAATATCAGTGGACCTAAGTTCAACACCCACCTCCGGCTCCTAACTCCAGCTTCCTGCTAATACAGTCCGTGGGAGGCAGTGGTGATGGCTCAAGTAATTGAGTTCCTGTCACTCACATGAGAGACTTGGTTTGTGTTCCCTGCTCCTAGCTTCAGCTCCTACCCAACCCTGGCCATGGGGGGTACTTGGGGAGTGAACCAGCATATGGGAGCTATTTCTCTCTCTCTTTGCTTCTCAAATAAATATTTTTTTTAACAATGCATTCCCTTTACAAGGTTAATAGTGGAGATAATTTAAAGAGGTGAAAAGGATTTGTTTTTCTAATGAAAAGTAAAGCTCATTTATTTGAAGGCCACACTTTGACAGTTTAATTGTATAGAACACAACTAAGAAGTCCAAAATGGTTTTCGACAGCCTTAGCAGGTACATGCACCTGAACCCAGGCTCTCATGTAGATGTTTACAACTGAAAAGAGGCAGTATTTTTAAAGTATGAGGACACAGGTAATTGGAGAGGAGTGAGAGTGGGCTGATAATGGAGATGGAGGAACTTTTAAAGAAGAGCTATTGGGGGAGAAAAAGGACGAGAGAAAATTTTTTTTTATATCTCAAAAACTCCTGGGAAGATGATTATTTTTATGTCTTCAGCGCTACCAAAGAGAAGGGTGAATTTTAGAAAGATTCCCATAAGAAATAGCTTTTAACAAGTTTTCACACACAAAGGAAATATACTAGTATTTGGAAAAAACGGTAACAGAATACCTGATTTCTCAGTGTGTAGCACATTAGTCATGCAAAGAAAAGTTAAATGAATGAACACCAGATAAATGAGGTGTTTTATCTAACTGATTTCTATAAAAATCAATTCTAAAACCTTTAAGATTTTACATATGTGTAAAATGTATGAATACAAAATGAGCATCTGAGGGATTATATATCATATCATTATTTGCATTCCTAGAGGTTTACAGTATCTGGTCAGCATAATAAATATTTAATAAAATGATCCTTCATAGCTTAAGTTAAAAAAACAGCAATATCCTATCTTTGACACATTATAATATATGTACAAATACTTCCACTTCAGGAATATCAAGGCTAAATTATATACCTGAGAAAATTAATTTTCATTCCTGGAAGTATTTTTTTTTTTTTTAATTTGTGAAGCAGAAAGGCAGAGAGACAGAGTTCCCTTTCACTGGTTCATCCCCAGTGCCTGCAGCAGCCAGCTCCTGAAGCCAGGAGCCAGGAACTCAACTCAGGTTTCCCATGTGGGTGCAGGGACCTAGTTACGTGCGCCATCACTGCTGCCTCCTAGGGTTTGCACTAGCAGGAAGCTGGAGCCAAGAACCAGAGCACAGACTCACACTCAGACACTCAGATGTGGGACGTGGGTATCCTGACCACAGTCTTAACCACTAAGCTCAACCTCCCACCTCATTCATTAATATCTGAAAATCATCTTCTAAAAGTATTAAGACAAGGTTTTATAAGACAGCTAATATGCCAGTGAGCACTCTGAATGTTGTCATCTTAATCATGTCTTACTGAAATCAATTTTCCTGTTGTTTCTACAGTATTGTACCTGATGCAGTTCTCAGAAAGACTTCTTCAAAATTACTTAATTCATAATGTTTTTTTGTAAAAATAATATGAAGATACCATTTGTTTGTGCCAAATGCAGTGCATCTTTACTGTCTTGTAGATTTCCACCTGTAATCATAAACTGAAATAGAAAAAAAACAAAATGACTTTAATAGGGCATCAAGAACAATTTCCCAAACACTCCTTCCACGGCTTCTTCCTTCCAGGAAATTTTTTTCCCTTGACTATCACATATTATCCTTCCTTTAAATTCAGCTCTGAGATCACCTGCCCAGCCATCTACACACATATGTACACATGTACATGCACACACACACACCCCCACAGTAGAATTTGCCACTGCTGCTGTCAAACGTATTTATAAGTCTGTCTTTCCTGTTAGACCCCGAGTTCCTTGAGGTCAGAGATTGCATGCTATAAACACTGAGTAACCGAAGACCTGAGAATTTAGATTGCTATCCAACTCAGTGAGTGCATCAACAGTACCGATGAATTATACAGCTCCCTAGGCGTGGGCCAGGAACTCCCAGGAGTTAGATGAGGTCAAACTATTTTCACAATAACACAAAGATGGCAACTGCCTTTTTACTCTCATTCTATCATAAATACACAGTGAGGTATTCCAGAGGTCACCTGATGTGCAATCACAACAGGTGGACTACAGCAACAAATACTAAAATTTAGCAGTCTCCTATTAACCCAAAAAACTGAGAAAATCTAAAACAATTCCTCTCATGTTATTAAATTTATTTTTGTTTTGGAAAATGCTTACTTTTTATAAAAATGTTATTTATGTTGGTCGTTTATTGTTATTTTTAAGTGAATTGATAATATTCTTTAAATTTCTCCTTTTTAAGCTATAGTCACATCAGTAGATAAAATGCACATAAACAAAAGCTTGTTGGGGGTTCTCAACAATATTAAAGAACGCGAAGGAGTTCAGAAAACCCAAAAAGTCTGAGAACTGCTGAGTTACCACCGTACAAGGGTGAACTCTGCAGGAAAATGTATGGGTGGTGGCAAACAAGCACGCTTCTGTGCAGACAGCCAGGGTCCCACCTGAAGGATGCAACGCCACCTCTGACCATCCAGCAGGGTGAAAACGTCACTAAAGGGCTGTGTGCCGATGTGGACTACCAGGCACTGCTGCCAAAGGGACACGCGCCTCTAAAGAAGGGGTGGGAGTACACGCGTGAATATTTTTCAAAGCATATTGAAGGGTCTCTGAGCTAAAATGACACGCTGATTCTAAGGTATCCTCCCACATATACCAAGGTGGAATTGCAAATGACAAAGGGAATTTCATACAGCAACTTAAATCCCTAATGCGATCAGACACTGAATATTTATTCAGGGAACAGCCCTAACTAAATCCTTGGCTGCTGTAAAATACAGGATATGAGATCATAATAAAAAGTATTGAAGAGTGGGCATTTGGGCTTACAGTTAGGCCCCCAGTTAGGATGCCCACACCCCACATTAGAGTGCCTGTGTTTAACAGCAACCCTGGCTCCTGTCTCCAGTTTCCTGTTCATGCATGCCCTGTGAAGCAATGGTGACTGCTCACCTTAGCTGGGTCCTCGCTACCCATGTGGGAAACTGGCTTAAGTTCCTGGCTTCCAGTTTTGGCCTGGCTCACCCCTGGCCAATACAGGAATTTGGAAGTGAATTAGCAGATAGGAGTTCTCCAAACAAAAGAACAACTTGAGAAAATTTATCATTAACTGGCATTATTTAATTCTTCAAAAGCAGACCAGTGGCTCACATCTAGTATTCAATTATGTAGAATAGTTCCTAATCAAGTCAACTTTTTACTTTACCTATAAATTTTTTTTCTTTAGATTTATTTATTTGATAGGCAGAGTTACAGAAGAGGAAGAGACACAGAGAGAGGTCTTCTATCCTCTGGTTTACTCCTCAAAAGACTACACCAACTGGAGCTGAGCCAATCTGAAGCCAGGAGCCAGGAGCTTCTTCCAGGTCTCCCATGTGGGTGCAGGGGCCCAAGCATTTAGGCCACATTCCACTGCTTTCTCAGGTGCTTTAGCAGGAAGCTGGATCCGAAGTGGAGCAGCCAGGACTTGAACTGGCACCCACATGAGATGCTGGCACTGCAGGTGGAGCCTTAACTTATTATGCCACAGCACTGGCCCCTACATTTTCTAACTAGTAGAAAAAAGGGCAAGACTACAAGGCATAATTTCCTTGCCAATGTATGAATATAATGCCGTAATGACGGTGGCTTCCACCATATCTACAATAAAAGGTTTTCTGCTTTATGCCAAGTACAATACCAATGCTTTGCATTCAGTGTTTTGTTTAATGCTCACAAGAACGCTATTAAGTACTATTGTTACTTCTGTTCTATAGATGAGAAAATTGAAGTCTAGAGAGATCGACTACCCCCATGAATATGCAACTCCCAAGAAGGCACTGGGAAAGGAAGCTAGGCTGGTGACGCCATGCTGTGCTTTCAGACTCTGCACTATTACTACAAGGTCCTGAGTTAAATTTCAACTTAGAACCAGGCCCTCCAAAAATTCACTAGACTTGGTGACAGATACACGTCTTTTCAATGATTTCTTAATTCTAACTAATTCTGAGTTATATTATGAAATTATTAAAAGTTGCCTCTTAAGAAGACTGGTAATTTACATAAGCCTTAACGATTTTTTTCAAAGGGATTTTGACATTTATTGCATTTCTAAAACAGAAATGAACTACACATGAAACTTTTGTGAACAGGATACTGGATGATTTTATTTATATTAATTTGCTAATATTACACATAGACAATATACACCCCAAATGTGGAAATGGATCTTTTCCTTCTATTCTACAGAATTTTAACTAAAATTTCATTAAAAAATAAAAAAAGACCCTCTAAAACTCAGGAATAACAAAAAAATGGATGTTACCTTCTTCACACCAATTTGGACAGCTCTCTCTATCACATCCTGTAAGTCATCTGTGAAAGACAAACCCTACATTAAGAAAATCTGGTAATTAAAAATTCACGGGTCTAACAGTTACTTTTGGAAATAAAATAATCAAATTAACTAAATCAAAATCCAATCAATCCTATTTGATGAGTACTTGTCACATAAGAATAGAGTTAGTAAAACCTCAGGAAAAATAAGAAACCAATATTAAGGCAAACCAAATGAATAATTATTTGTTTGGATTTTTATTCTGTTGGCCAAAAAGAGGAATAACTAAAATCAGGAGGCTCAAACTAAAGGTGAATTTGTCTTAAGTTTGTCTCAAATTCACTTGTCTTGAATGTTATTTGTTGGTATTGTATTTTAAAAATTATTTTTAAATGAATAATTCATTGTTCATTTTGTATTGACTTTTTCTTTTTCTTTCTTTTTTTTTTTGGACAGGCAGAGTGGACAGTGAGAGAGAGAGACAGAGAGAAAGGTCTTCCTTTTGCCGTTGGTTCACCCTCCAATGGCCGCCGCGGCCGGCACATCGCGCTGATCCGATGGCAGGAGCCAGGTACTTATCCTGGTCTCCCATGGGATGCAGGGCCCTAGCACTTGGGCCATCCTCCACTGCCTTCCTGGACCACAGCAGAGAGCTGGCCTGGAAGAGGGGCAACTGGGAAAGAATCCAGCACCCCAACTGGGACTAGAACCCAGTGTGCCGGCACCGCTATGTGGAGGATTAGCCTATTGAGCCGCGGCGCCGGCCATATTCAGCCTTTTCTAAGTTCACCTCCTTAATCATGATACAACATTTTTTTATAAATGTCACGTAATATTGTATGTCTATAATTACCATTCCCTTAAGGAGGATAATTCTTACTTTGCTTCAATGTTGCTTTTTGCTTTTTCACAACATTCACTGTTAAGTAACAACAAATTTTTCTGAGGAAATTTAATGTTTATTACTAAGTTACAAAATTCCAGAAAGAAGTGGATATCAAAATAAAATTATATCATAAAATTCATTTATTTCATATTTAAGTATCCCAGTAAATGTGTTTGCAATTCACTTTTTTTTTTTTTAATTGTATTTATTTGGGGGCCGACATTGTGGCGTAGCAGGTAAAGCTGCCGCCTGCAGTGTCAGCATCCCATATGGGCACCGGTTCAAGTCCCGGCTGCTCCACTTCTGATCCAGCTCTCTGCTATGGCCTGGGAAAACAATGGAAGATGGCCCAAGTCCTTGGGCCCCTGCACCCACGTGGGAGACCCAGAAGAAGCTCCTGGCTCCTGGCTTTGGATCAGGCCATTGCAGCCATCTGGGGGGAGTGAACCAGCAGATGCAAGACCTTTGTCTCCCTATGGCTCTACCTTTCTCTGTAACTCTGTCTTTCAAATAAATAAAATAAATCTTAAAAAATAATTATAAAAAATTGTATTTATTTGAGAGGTAGAGTTACAGAGAGAGAGGGAGAGACAGAGAGAAAAGTTTTCCACCTGCTGGTACATTCCCCAAATGGCCACAATGGCCAGAGCTAAGCCAATCTGAAGCCAGGAGCCAGGAGCTTCTTCTGGGTCTCCCATGCAGGTGCAGCAACCCAAGTACTTGGGCCCTCTTCTTCTGCTTTCCCAGGCCAGAGAGCTGGATCAGAAGAGGAGCAGCCAGGACTCAAACCAGCACCTATATGAATGCCAGCACTGCAGACAGCAGCTTTACCCACTATGCCACAGCACCAGCCCTGGAATTCAATTACTTTTACTTCATAAGTGGTTATAAAATCTCTTTTAGGAAAGAAACATTAGTTAACATACTAAAAATGACAAGTAGTTTTGTTAGATATTATAAACTGCAATAATACCAGTATCTGCTATAATAAAACTTATTCCAAACACACACACATATGTACAAACATATATGCAAATATATACACAAACAGGCCATAAAGCACAAAATCCACTGAATGCTACAAAGAAAAGCAGAGTGTAATTTATTCGGTAGTCCCAAGCATGTCTATACGACACATAAAACATCATGTACGCGTCTACATGAAGTAGAAAAGTTTTGAAGGAAGGCTTAAGAAAGCTGACACCTACCCCTGCTCCTTCAAGTGGTATCTAACACTCTCTGTACTGAGAAAAGCTTTCACTTACTACCTCCTAGAAGCACGTCAGACTATCTTCTGACTTCACTTGTTGAACTGTGACTATTCTTCTTCACCCATAACCACAAAACCAAATTGTCCTGTTTGTATTTACATAATGTGGTTAGTTTTCCAAGGCAATGGTCACGGATTATGCTATTGTAGAAATTCTGCATTCAAAAAGTTGTTGCTGTCATTTTCTGCTCAGTCACCTCTCAACTGACAATCTAGCCTGTGAAATGAACTTCTATGACAAACAGGAGCCCTTTTACTCTTGGTGAAGCTTCCCCCGACTTCTGAGGTACTCCTACCTATCCCCACCTATGCCGTTGGTATTCATGTGGGGATGGATGGAAAGGAGGAAAGGCAAGACAGAGAAGAAGAGCACAGGGTACCTCCTCCTTAATCATCCTGCTACACTGCCACCTCCCTAAAAATGTGTTTGAAAAACTAGAGGGACCGGCACTGTGGCACAGCAGGTAAAGCAGCCGCCTGCAGTGTTGGCATCCCGTATGAGTGTCAGTTCGAGTCCTGGCTGCTCCACTTCTGATCCCGCTTCCTGCTAATATGCCTGGGAAAGCAGTGGAGGATGGCCCAAATCCCTGGGCCACTGCACCCTCAGGGGAGACCTGGAAAAAGCTCCTGGCTCCTGGCTTTGGATCAGCTCCGGCTTTTGCTTCCATTTGGGGAGTGAACCAGCAGATGGAAGACCTCTCTCTCTCTTTCTCTCTGCCTCTGCCTCTCTCTAAATACTGCCTTACAAATAAATAAATAAATCTTTAAAAAAAGAAAAACTAGATATGCTTGTTCTATAATAACTGGTTTTTGGATTCCATGACTTACCGTTCAATTGTTTAACAGACTAACATCAACTATTGCTTGGCTTTTGTGCACATGATTAATCAAAGTTCTACACTGAAAAGGATCAACTGCAGAAAAGAAAGGCTTGGTTAAAATCCTGTACTTTATAAATGTTCCTGATCATGGTTTGCCACTACAGTTTATATGCATTTCAGTTTGTTTATAGTTTTATCCAAGCTGAGTGCAATGAGTTCTTTAGCATTTCAATTGTAAGAGTAGATTGTGCTTCTTAAAATCCCCTTGAGGCAGAAAATTTGTCTTCATAGAGAAACTACCCTAATAAAAAGAAACATTTACCTTGATGCTTTTGAACCCCCCTATAAATTCCTCTGAACATAGGATCTGTCAGGTTGATACCAATATCTGTGGGAGAAAAAAAAAAACTGATTAATCATTAACAATCTCCATTTGAAATTTTTACTTGAAGTGAAAGCTCCTGTTACTAAATGTTTCATTCACACAATCATTCCTCAAACAGTATCCACGACTCTACCACTTGTCAGCTGTAGTATTCGACACAAGGGACACAAGGATGAGAAACTCGCTGCAGACCTGGGACGACCACCGGGAAATACCAGCAGTGACAGCGGGGGCAGTGCGTTTGGTGCAGCAGTTGACTCCTGCATCCTGAGGGGCCGTTGTGGTAGAGTGGCTAAGCCACAGCCCGGGGAGCCTGCATTCCAGATCAGAGTGCTGGTTCAAGTACCGGCTGCTCCACATCCAATCAAGCTCCCTGCTAATGTGCCTAGGAAGCAGTGGGTCATGGTCCACGTACTGCGTATGAATAGGGGACACAGAAAAGAATTAAGATGTGACACTTGGTCGCTGCCCTTCAGGAATTTACAATCTATATTAAAACTACAAATATAATTTATAACACAAGCTAAACTGTAAGATGAGTTAAAAAATGGTTCTCTTTTTCATGGCTGTATGCGGAGAACCTAGCATAATGGTTAGCAAGTATGAGGATACTTCATAATGTGCATGGAAAATGTAATTAAAAGTTTATTTTAGTGCAAAAATTTTTTTCATGCATAGTTTTTCCAGAATACATGTTTGCCATGAACTTAAGAATCTAGCATGTATGTATTTCAACTCTTTTTGCACCAAAATAGATATATCCTTTAAAAAAATTTTTTGGAGGCAGAGAGAAGAGAGAAAGAGAGAGAAAGAGTAAGAAAGAGAGAGAGTGAGAGAGAGAGAAACTTGCCCATCTGCTGGTTCACTCCATAAATGTCCACAATGGCTAAGGTTAGGTGAGGCCAAAGCCAGGAGCTGGGAGCTCAAACCAGGTCTCCCACATGGATGGCAGGGTCCTGACTACTTGGGCCATAGCCACTGCCTCCCAGGGTCGCATCACCAGGAAGGTGGAGTCCGAAGCTGGAGCAAAGTATCACACTCAGGTACTCTGATGTGGGATGCAGACACCTTAACTGGGCCAAATGCCTGCCCATAAACATATCGTCTAATTCCACTTCCCAGGAAAATTTTGAAGTACCCTTGTAGTAAGAGCTCCATCGCTATTCATTTATTCTAGAACTCATTACTCTGCACATAGAAGTAGAAGGGGGCAACCGAGTTTTGGCAAGGGAGATGTGAAAAGCTTCACAGAAGAGTTCAATCCTGAAGACAGAGCTTTGGCTCACAAGCTGAAGAAGGGCAATGGCACGCTACATCCAAGGTGTGCAGGTGCAAACTGTGTCGAGAGCGGTGGGAGCTCCTTGCTGCCAGCAGAGCAGTGGTTCTCCGAGGAGAGCAGTGTGTGGCACCCCCCTCCCTCCCACCTGCCTTCCTCATCCCCAACACTTGGAGTGTCTGCAGACATTTTCAGTTGTCCCAGTGGAAGAGAGTGCTACTGGCATCTCGGGTGGATGCTGCCAAATATTCTAGGATGCACAAGACAGCTTCTCACAAAAAATAATTATCCCCCAAATTACGTAAATCCTGCTATGGATCATACGAGAACAGAATACCAAGATGTGATGTCAGAATGAGATGGGCATAGGCAAGAAAAACGCCTCCTTTACTTAAAATGCACATTGTTTAGCTTTTAGCACCAGAATTTCCCAATTGGAAGGGGTGGGGGTGGGGGATGGGGGTCAACTGCCTACCACCCTACACTGTCTCTGTCAAATTTCAACTTCTCCCTGGCATGCTTTCACTCTGACTTCTGCCGAGTTGGACCCCAGGAATATGCTGCTTCAACATTATGACAGACCCTGAAATCCTGAGTGGGAGTTCGGATAATCCGAGTGGGGACACAGTCCAAGCAGGAGAAGCAGGATGGATACCGACAGGCTGACGCTACTCTCTCATGGTTCATTTAAGAGTGGGGGAGGGAGAGACCACTAGTATATGTTTCTCAAATTTGGGGTGTTCCAGAAAGTATGCAGTAACATCTCGAGATTTCCTGAAATATCAATTTTACTTTAGAAGATTTAGGGTATAAGATATTTTTTACTTAAGAAAAGCACTATATTAGTTCAATCATAAATACAAGACATCTAAAAAATTCTTTTTTTATTTATTTTTTTATTTTTTTTTATTTTTGATAGGCAGAGTGGACAGTGAGAGAGAGAGACAGAGAGAGAAAGGTCTTCCTTTGCCGTTGGTTCACCCTCCAATGGCCGCCGCTGCAGCCGGCGCACCGCGCTGATCCGATGGCAGGAGCCAGGATCCAGGTGCTTTTCCTGGTCTCCCATGGGGTGCAGGGCCCAAGCACCTGGGCCATCCTCCACTGCACTCCCTGGCCACAGCAGAGAGCTGGCCTGGAAGAGGGGCAACCGGGACAGAATCCGGCGCCCCGACCGGGACTAGAACCCGGTATGCCGGCGCCGCAAGGTGGAGGATTAGCCTATTGAGCCACGGCGCCGGCTCGACATCTAAAAAATTCTATAAATGCATTAAGATTTACACATCACTGCTGCTTTCCCCACGACCCTTGGGACAAATGAGTGAATCTTAAGAGCATGGATGAGTCCAGCTTTGAAAACGGAGGTTCCCAAGTCCCATTACTTAGCAATGACTAAGTGTAGATTTTTATTGGTCTTTGGATTGATGAGAGTTACTTGAGGTGTGGTATTCAGATACAGTCTAAGAATTTGTCTCAGCAAACACAGAACAGACTGCTGTAGAAGCATCTCCTAGGAGGGTGCAGCCAATGTTGATTTCCCATACTAAACAAATAGTTCTGCTTCCTATCCTTCCAGATTAAAAAGTGTTTGCGTGTAGTATTAAGCTGCACAACTTGTTCTGAAACTAGAGAAGAGGGAAATCCAGCAGGATCCTAACCTGGGAAGAGTCTGCTGTCCTACACCAAAAGCTAAGGCTACTTTTAGAACCCTGGCTTAATTTTTCATGCAACTGTTCCATGCAAATCTTGTTTGTGGATCAATCTTCCAGCAGTCTGACCTGGTGTTTTTCCAAAGTATTGTCATGACTCATTAGTGAGCTGAAAAATCAGTGTAGTGGTTCACAGACAGAATTTTTAAAATGCCAGAGTAAAAAGATTAAATAGCACAATAAGTCACATAACAGACAGAATGTAGAATATTATGCCATTTTTGTTTAAAAAAAAAAAAAAAAAAAAAAACCTCGGGGCCGGAGTTGTGGTGCAGTGGGTTAAACCACCACTTGAAATGACTGAATCCCACATGGCAGTCCCCACTACTCTGCTTCTGATGCAGCTCCCTGCTAATGGACATCCCAGGCAGTAGTAGATGATGACTTAAGTCCTTGAGTCCCTGCTGACCACATGGGAGATCCAGATGGTGTTCCAGGTTCCTAACTTTGACATGGCCCAGCGGGCATTTGGGGAATGAACCAGTGGGTGAGAGATATCTACCTTTCTTTCTTTTTCTTTCTCTTTTCTTTTTCCTTCTTTCCCTTCCTTCCTTCCTTTCTCTTTCTCTTTCAAGATTTATTTCCTTATTTGAAAGGCAGAGTTACAGAAAAACAGAGAGAGGCAGAGAAAGAGAGCTTCCATCCACTGGTTCACTCCACAAATGGCCGTAACAGCTAGGGCTAGGCCAGGCTGAAGCCAGGAGCTTCATCCGTGTCCCCTACATGCGTGCAGGAGCCCAGGCACTTGGGCCATCTTCCCCTGCTTTCCCAGGAGCATTATCAGCAAGCTGGATCAGAAGTGGAGCAGGCAGGACTCCAACTGGCATCCACATGGGATGTAGATGCTGAAGGCAGCAGCTGAACTGCACCACAGCGCCGGCCCCTTGTTCTTTCAAATGAATAAACAAATAAACATTAAAAATAAAAATACACCAAAAGAAAAAAAAAAAACTTGGTGTTTGTGGGTTTATATATAAATCTAAGCCGGCGCCGCGGCTCACTAGGCTAACCCTCTGCCTGTGGCATCGGCACACCGGGTTCTAGTCCTGGTCGGGGCACTGGATTCTATCCCAGTTGCCCATCTTCCAGTCCAGCTCTCTGCTGTGGCCCGGGAGTGCAGTGGAGGATGGCCCAAGTGCTTGGGCCCTGCACCCCATGGGAGACCAGGAGAAGTACCTGGCTCCTGGCTTCGGATCAGCGCAGTGCGCTGGCCGCGGCGGCCATTGGAGGGTGAACCAACGGCAAAAGGAAGACCTTTCTCTCTGTCTCTCTCTCTCTCTCACTGTCCACTCTGCCTGTCAAAAAAAAAATATATATATATATATATATATAAATCTATTTAAAAATTAGGCAAGGGGCTAGCGCTATGGTGTAGTGGACTAAGCCTCTGCCTGCAGTGCCGGCATCCCATATCAGTGCCGGTTCATGTCCCAGCTGCTTCACTTCTGATCCAGCTCCCTGCTATGGCCTGGGAAAGCAGTGGAAGATGGCCTAAGTGCTTGGGCCCCTGCACCCACATGGGAGACCCCGAAGAAACTCCTGACTCCTGCTTTCGGATCAGCGCAGCTCTGACTGTTGTGGCCATTTGCGGAGTGAACCAGTAGATGGAAGACCTCTTTCTCTCTCTCTGTCTCTCCTTCTCTGTGTAAGTCTTGACTTTCAAATAAATCTTAAAAAAAAAATAATGTGGCAAAGAGTAGTTAAGATGTTTCTCCTTTTTTTTTTTTTTTTTTTTTTTTTTTTTTTTTTTGACAGGCAGAGTGGACAGTGAGAGAGAGAGACAGAGAGAGAAAGGTCTTCCTTTGCCGCTGGTTCACCCTCCAATGGCCGCCGCTGCAGCCGGCGCACCGCGCTGATCCTGGCAGGAGCCAGGAGCCAGGTGCTTTTCCTGGTCTCCCATGGGGTGCAGGGCCCAAGCACCTGGGCCATCCTCCACTGCACTCCCTGGCCATAGCAGAGAGCTGGCCTGGAAGAGGGGCAACCGGGACAGAATCCGGCGCCCCAACCGGGACTAGAACCCGGTGTGCCGGCGCCGCAAGGTGGAGGATTAGCCTATTGAGCCACGGCGCCGGCTATGATGTTTCTCCTTTTTTAAGATTTATTTATTTATACACTTGAAAGACAGACAGATGGGGGTGGGGGAAAGTGTATCTTCCATCCACTGGTTCATTCCCCAAATGCCTGCAACAGCTGGGGCTGGGCCAGGCCAAAGTCAGGAGCCAGGAGCTCCATCTGGGTCTCCCACAAGGGTGGCAGGGGCCAGCACTTGAGCCATTCTCAGTTGCTTTCCCATGGGCATTGGCAGGAAGCTGGATCAGAAGCAGAGCAGCCAGGGCTCAAACGCAGCACTCCAATACCAGCACTAGCTCCCAAATTAAAAACAAGTAAAAGCCAGCACTGTGGCGCAGCAGGTTAATGCTCTGGCCTGAGGCCACATAGGCGCCGGTTCTAGTCCCAGCTGCTCCTCTTCCGATACAGCTCTCTGCTGTAGCCTGGGAAAGCAGTAGAAGATGGCCCAAGTCCTTGGGCCCCTGCACCTGTGAGGGAGACCTGGAGGAAGCTCCTGGCTCCTGGCTTCGGATCAGCACAGCTGCGGCCGTTGCGACTACCTGGGGAGTGAACCATCAGATGGAAGACCTCTCTCTCTCTCTCTGCCTCTCCTCTCTCTGTGTAACTCTGACTTTCAAATAAATAAATAAATCTTTAAAGAAACAAACAAAAACAAAAACAAGTAAGAGTCAGCCAGACAGTAAGCAGGACAAGAGACAGAGGGAGCACTTTGGCCACAATCTGTCACTATGAAACCTTGTCATACGCGAGAAACCGCATATCCAAGTGTGTATAAAGCAGAACCAGGAAGAGGCTGGAACGCTGGACAGCACTGGACTGCAGAAAGGCTTTGCAAGCTGTCCGTGCCCTTCAAGTACCTTCACGGGAGAAACAAACAAACAAACAAAAAACTGGAAGCAAGAGAAAAATGTGGCTGATTTGATTTTTAGACAGACCACTATGGAGGACAGAGGATGGTTAGACTGAAGGAGCCAGGACCCACACACACCTTTAAAAGAACATAACCAGTGTCTTTTCTTTGTGGAGGTTTCATAGTTCTTTATTCCATCTCTCCCACCGATTATATCAAACTGGGGTGGAGAGGCAGAGACAGCACATGTTAGAAAGTGTCTTAGACCCTTCCAGGGCCTCCTCTCAGCCCACACCCCAGGTTCTCTGACAGCATTTTTTCAGCCTCTTTTATGGCACCCAACACAGTCTCCCTGCGCTTGTTTTGACTGTACATAGGCTTGAAAACGACAGCACTAACCTTCTTTTTATATGTGGTCCCACCGTTCCCAGTGTCTTGTCTTTGGGGAAAATACTGTATAAAATAACATTCTGGGCTGGGGCTGTGCCCATCAGTTAAGCCAGCGGTGGCAATGCAGGCATCCCGTATTTGAGCACCAGTGCAAGTCCTGGCTGCTCCACTTCTGATCCAGTTCCCTGCTAACGTGCTCAAGGAAGCAGCAGATGATGGCCCAAATGCTTGGGGCCCTGCCACCCACATGAGAGAACTGGATAGAGTTCTAGGATTCTGGCTTTGGCCTGGCCCAAAACCAGCCACTGCGGCCATTTGGGGAATGAATCAGCAGATGGAAGATCCCTCTGTCTCTCCCTCTCTCTACCACTCTGCCTTTCAAATAAATAAATAAAGTTTTTTTTTTTTTTAAAGATTTATTTAGTTTACTTGAAAGGCAGTTACAGAGAGAGACAGAGAGCCAGAGAGAGAGAGAGAGAAGCCTTTCATCTACTGGTTCACTCCCCAAATGGCCGCAATAGCTGGAGCTGAGCCAATCTGAAGCCAGGAGCCAGGAGTTTCTTATGGGTCTTCCCATGTGGGTGCAGGGGCCCAAGGACTTGGGCCATCTTCTACTGCTTTCCCAGGCCATAGCAGAGTTGGATCAGAAGTAGAGCAGCCAGGACTCAATTCAGTGCTCATATGGGACACTGGCACTGCAAGCAGCAGCTTTACCCATTCCACAGCACCAGCCCGCAGTAAAAAAATCTTAAAAACAAAATAACTCTGAGACCTAAGTTTATAATCCTAACTTTCCTGAACGCCAGACTATATTTCCAGGTGCACAGATGCTTACATTTGGATGCCTTATAAGAAACTCAGGACTGGCGCTGTGGCATAGCGGGTAAAGCCGCCGCCTGCAATTCTGGCATCCCATATGAGCACCGGTTCGAGTCTTGGCTGCTCCACTTCTGATCCGGCTCTCTGCTATGGCCTGGGAATGCAGTGGCAGATGGTCCACGTCCTTGGGCCCCTGCACCTGCATGGGAGACCCAGAGGAAGAAACTAGCTCCTGGCTCCTGGCTCCGGATCAGCACAGCTCCGACTGTTGCAGCCATTTGGGGAGTGAACCAGTGGAGACCTCTCTCTCTCTCTCTCTGTATTTCTCTGCCTCTCCTTCTCTCTCTGTGTAACTCTGACATTCAAGTAAAGAAACAAGTCTTTAAAAAAAAAAAGAAACTCAAACTTAATCTACTTCAAACAAACTTGGCTGCCTTGTCCTCCTACTGCCAAACCATTTCATGTCTGGATATTATTGAAACCATGAGTTATTTTTGTTCAGTCTCCCGTTACCTTCCATGAACACTCAGCTGCAAAGTGCTGGGCATGTCTTCCACGCCTCTCTCCACGGCCCTAGTTCAACTTTGAAAGGCCTCCCTGCTTCCGCCCCTCCACCTCTCACCCACCTAACAGTCCCCAAGTTACCCTAAAGCAGAGACGTGATCATGAGCATTTATCACCTTTAAGGAGCTGGAAACGCCACAAGACAAGGATCTTGCCCAGTTTTACCCACAGCCGTAACCCCCAACAGTGGCCCTCCTTCTCCTAAGCGCTTGGAAATAAAGATGCACGCCCATTTGGTGCCTGCTGCATTCTCCCTCTCGTTGGGTCGGTGCTGAGTGGGTTACTGCACTTGCCAAGTCACAGAACTTGGGTTTTGCTCCCAGCTCTCCGTGTCCGCCAAATGCTAGCAGAGCTGGGGCTGGGTCTTCGTGCTAGTGTCTGTGTTCCTAGGCTCGTGCCGTGCCCACAGAGGCGCTCGGTGACTGTGGGACGAAGGAACGGGTTTATTGAGTGAAGCCCTCATCCTCTGGCCACTGAGATAAGGGGGGCAGGTGCACGTGGATGGAGGGGGAATACACAATGCTGAAGCCAGCACCCCCATCAAGAACCAGAATATTCACTACCCGCACCCGCAATCTCCCCGCGCCCTCTCCAGTGAGTGGGCCTTCCAGCGCGCAAGTCCTAGACCCTCTGGTCTTGATGAGGCTCCGGGACCAGGCCGAAAAGCTCACGGATGAGGAATAAACGCTCTCTTACCGACAAACTTGAAGCGACTCATGACAGCAGCCCCGACTCCTCCCCGGCGGAAGCGGAAGTGGCGGCCCGTCGCCCCGCCCTTCCGGCGCCTTTGCCCCGCCTCGCAGCCGCCGGCTTCTGGTGTCCCGGCGGCCCCCGCGGCCGCTGAAGGTGAGCGGGCGTCATGGCGTTCTCGGCGCCGGGGGCCTATCTGACCCACCAGCAGAAAGTGCTGCGGCTTTATAAGCGCGCCCTGCGTCACCTCGAGTCGTGGTGCATCCACAGGTGGGAGCGGGGCCCCAGGGCTGGGGGCGGTGACCCCGGGGCGTAGGCCAGCGGCCCTGAGCGGTCGGGCGGCTCAAGGACTCCGCGGACTAATGGCACGGCGCTGCCTCCGCGCCGTAGAACCCGGCCTTACAGCTGGGGTCGAATCCCGCCTTGGCCTCCTGCAGTTTCGAGACCTTGAAGGGTTCCTTATGCGGTCTGGGCCAAAACGGACGCCGGACCGGGCGCAGAGGGTTTGCGTCAGGATTACATTTCAAAAAGGAGAAGAGTGCCCGGACTGTAATCGGCATGGGCCCTTCTCGATCCTGTCGTCCCTGATAACAGCATCTAACCCTTCTTCAGTCCGCAGAAGAACTCGGGAATTGTGTTTTTTATTTTACGAGCAAGGGGATGAGAGGCCGTAGCCGCTCATTCTCCTACCCCTCCCATCAGCTTTTCCCTTTTCCGCTGCAGCCGGTCCTTTTCATTGTCTCACCATCCTTTTCACCTCCCACCTGATTCTTTCCTCCTCCGTCCACCTGAGGCCTTGGGACGTAGAGCTAAGTAAGATACATAGGTTTTTTTTGTGACCTAAATGAATGCAAGGTGGGGTGACAAGCCACGATGCGACAGTGCCATGGTGAAATTACATGGAAGCAGCATTGGGGATGATCAGTGTTATAAAGATGGAGGCAAGTGAGCAAGAATTCAGTCGCTGAAGACCGGTTGGGAAAGCTGCAGTTCATGGTCTGGAAGAAATGATACCAGCCACTGTGAGCACCCTGGGTTCAGGATTTCAATTTCCCTGCCATCTTTCTCCCCTGGAAGCCGAATTTCTTCTACACTTGCCTCGTGGTGCTGTTTGTTCTCTGTGGTTCTGTCCTAGACCGTTCCTGATGGGTGCACCGTGGGTAGCCTCCTTCAGTGCTGGGACTGTTTCTTAGACCATCTGTAGTTTCCTGAAATTGTTTTGTCTAAATTCTTCAAGAACACATCCATTTCCATTACCCTGCACTGATTTCCTTCCCAAATTCCCTGCCTCTGCTAGTGCCATCATTAACCGCTCACTCACTCACTAAGCTTTAAGTCTCAGCGTTGTCTGAGTATTCCCAAGTTAACCCCTCTGCCAGTAACCCACATTCTCACACTGTATATAACTGAACAGATTTTTGTAGTCTCTCTCCAGTGTAGTAATAGCAGCTGACATTGTTGAGCACTTGGAATGCACCCGGCACTTTGTGAAATGTTTTAGCCCATTGAATCTGTGTGACAGCCTTAAGGTATAGAACTTACTAACACTAATTTCTGGAGGGGACACCTGTGGCCTGGTGACATTACCCTGGGTTACACAGCTAGTGGTGGCAAAGCTAAGATTCAGGCCCACAAAGGCTGACTTGAGAGCCCCTTCGCTTAACTGGGTCGTTTAAATGTCTGGTTCTGTCTCACATCACCACCACAGCTGCCAGCCTCAGTCCCTTGTCATCTAGGGTGTGGATTCATGTCAAAGCCTCCTGTGTCATCTCTGCCCACATTTCTTCAGAACCCGTGTGTTACTTGCTTAAGGACAGACAACTGGTGTGTAGTCCAGGTTCAAACTCAGGTCTGTATGATCCGAGCAGCACATATTGAATGATCTTACGGAGGCTGTGGCTTTTCTCTTTTGCTAATTCTTTTCTTTTTTAAGTCATTTCTTGATCGGAGCACAGAAGAAAAATGGCTAGACTGTGTTAAATAGTTTTTTGCTGGGGAGGCTGCAGAGGAAGCAGTCACAAGGGTATAGCTGCTCCCTTGGCAGGGTTGGGGGAGTGCCAGGAAGTTATACTACTCCTATAGACGGTAGTATAGCCTCTATTTTTCAAAAAAGGCTATTTTTATTGACACATCCTAATTGTACATATTTATAGAGTACAGTGTAATACTGTATTTCGGTACACGCATACATCATGTTACAGTCGGGGTGATTGGCCTATCCGTAACTTCGGGCTTGCAGCTTTGTGTTGGGAACATACAAAATCCTCTGTGCTTTTAGTACTCACTTGTTGTCAGCCACGGTCATGCTCCTGTGCTACAGACATGAGAGGTGTTTCCGCCTGCACTGCTGTGCCTGCCCACTCACCGTCTTCGGCAGCCCTCCCTTGCTCCCAGAGTACAGCCTCTTGTCACCCAGGAACCTCCCCCTGGTAGGTAACATGCCTAATCTCCACTCACTCTGGTTTAAGGGACAAGTACCGGTACTTTGCTTGCTTGTTGAGAGCCCGGTTTGATGAACATAAGAATGAAAAGGATATGATGAAAGCCACCCGGCTGCTGAGGGACGCAGAGGAAGAGTTCTGGTGCAATCAGCACCCGCAGCCGTACATCTTCCCCGACTCCCCTGGGGGGACCTCCTATGAGAGATACGAGTGCTACAAGGTAGGTGCCTGCCTTCTGAGACGCACACCCAGCTTCTCAGCCCCAAACCCGGCCTCTGAACAGCTTGCCGTTTGAGGGGTAGCGCCGAGATTTCTTTCCGGGCGCTTCTCAGTTTAGCTAAGGTGTTTGTTTTCCCCTCTCCCAGGTGTCTAAAGATTTTTCTTTCTAAATTCAGCTGCAAGGACTCGCATCGTACTTTGTGGCAAATTATTGCTATATAATTCATTCAGAGACCTTAAAGTTCACCAACTTGTGTTGGTGCTTGGTATTTCTGAGACGGTGCAATGCTTCCACTAACATAAGCCCACAGGGAGTATTTGGGAAAAGCAGGGGAGGAATGATGCAACTGTCTTTGGACCGGCCTTGCTGCCATTTTATAGGAGTGGGCACTTTCACTCTAAGTATCCTCCCTGCTTTCTGGTCCCTGTTCATTGCTTAGGTCCAGACACAGTCTACTCATTGCAAAAGTTATAAAAATACAAGTTGAATTTTGTCTCCTGTCTCCCAAGCAGGCCCTGTGAGTGGCGTGTGAACATATCCTGTGCAGTGACGCCATGGTTTCCTCTCCTGACAGGTTCCGGAATGGTGCTTAGATTACTGGCATCCTTCTGAGAAGGCGATGTATCCTGACTACTTTGCCAAGAGAGAGCAGTGGAAGAAACTGCGGAGAGAAAGCTGGGAACGAGAGGTGTGTCCTGCTTGCCCTTCACCGTGCACTTGGTCAGCACAGGACAGGGCTTTGGTCCTGTGGGCAGATACACGGATTCCAGGCCTGGCCCCTTGCTTCTCCGACATACTGGAGTTTCTAATTGTCTCCAGCTTACCACCTCCTGCCGTCTTACAAATGGGTTATGATGTCTTCCCTCGTTTGTTTGCTTCCTCCCCTCCTTAGCCCTTGGACCCTTTTGCTGTACCTCCCTCTCCCTTGAGCTTCACGAGTTACCAGGTGGTGCTCACTCAGAGTTATATTTACTGTACTGGAGAGGCCCAGGGAAGAGACCGATTTGGGGTTTTTGCAGTAGTGTAGCTGAAAGGTTACGGTGTCTAGCACTAGGGTGGATATGGAAAGAAATGGATTCAGGCTGTCTTTTGAAAGTACATTGAGATTATCTGGATGTGGCAGATTGGGGAGGGACAGAGGAATTGACAAGGTTTCTGGGTTTTAGGCGTTAACATCTGGAGTTTGGTGGTGGTGGTGACGGGGATAGGGAAGGAAGGATGGGAGGTCAGAGAGACAATCAAGCCTTCACTTTGGGAGTCTGATCAGCAGGCAACTTGGTGTCGCAATCTGGAACTCCAAGGAAAGATTTAATCTAGGAATAGAAATGTATTAGGTTTTTGTTTTTTTAAAAACTAGAGGGGCAGGCTGTTGTGCAGCAGGTGAAACACCACGTGTGATGCCCTGCATCCCATCAGAATGCCTGGGGCTGAGCCCCGCCTCCGCTTCCGATCCAGCTTCCTGCTAATGCACTCATGAGGCCGCAGGTGATGGTGTAAGTGCGGGCTCCCATGAGTCACGTGGGAAGCCCAGATCAGTAAAATAGATCTTTAATATAAGTGAGTAAGCCCTCGAAATGTTTGAGCTCCTTAGGAGAGGGTATAGAGAAAGAAAGAAGGGAGAAGGAATTCTTCCTGCCGTGTAATTGGACACGAGACTTCCGTGAATACATTTGGGCTGCAAGTTTTGAAACTGACAGGCTTCTGTGATAGCTTGTGTTTCTTGAGCAGAAGTAGAAGTCAGTAGGAGTGGGTGCAACCTGTAGTGATCTGAGCTTGTTGGAGAGTAGTGGACGCCAGGGTGGTGAAGGCCCACTGGACGCCAGCTTTTTTCAGCATTTTCGCGTTAGCAGTACTAAGCGGTATGGCTACAGGCTAAGGTCAGGGGCACAGTTTGCCAGTTGTCTACAGAGAATTGTAAGAGGCTCTGGTTGTCACGATGGCATAGCAGCGGGTAGAGCAAGGAGGCTGCTGCATGGAGAGGTCGAGTGGGGAGGGAGGCCCTGCGATTGGCAGCCTCTCGGCTTCAGGTGGGCGTGCAAGCAAATGAGCGGCTAGGGGAGGTGATGATCGGATAGCGGACATGTGACGCATGATTTTGGAAGTTGTGCTGGTCCTGGTGATAGGGTCCAGGATGCGGATGTTGAAAGTCCGTGACCAAGGGGGAGGGGAGGGAGGGAAAGTCACCGTGGCCCACGGGTACCGTCGAGTAAGAAATGTCTTGGCACTTGGAAGGCTGAAGCGTCTGCCCAGTGAGCGGCCGGCTCACCTGGCAGTGGCTCACCTGAGGAACCTCCTCCTCGCAAGCACTCCTCCCTCCTCCGTCTCCTCAGCACTCTTCGCAGCACTCCCTGGAGGCCCAGCTCCGCCACAGTGGTTGCTTCTAGAGCTGCCTCCTGTGTGAGGACGTTGCTCTTGGAGGTCATTGAACTAGGGGTAGCTCGGCAGAAAGGCAGACTTGCCTGTTTTCATACGTGATTTCATGGTATTCTTGTCCCGGTGGCTGGACAGGGGTAGGGAGGCAGCTTTCCAGTTACTCCCTGATGTGTACATGGGAGCTGTGGGTTCTTAATGGTGGTTTTAGGAAGAGCACTTAGACACAGAGATAAATGCACGTCTAGGCAGAGCAGTGGGGGGCCATGTTTTGGCTTAAACAAGAGGAAGGGTAAAGGGTTTCTTGTCAGCCTTGCTGCCTTAAGGATGGGGACCCTTTAAGACGGTGTGGAACGTCTGACCCGTGGACCGTAAGAGGCCCACAGAATCATTTGCTCTGGCCCTGCCAGGGCAGGCACAAGTGGGACTCAGGCTAGTGCTTACAAGTGATCCTTTTATACAGCCGGCAAGTGATGGTATACATATCCACGTGGCCCTTGGGGGGAGAAAAGCTTCCCCACCCCTGCTTTGAGGAGAAAATTTTTCCTGAGTAAACTGCAGGTATGAAAATGCTGCAGGTGCTGATACAAGGGTACTCAAGGAAGTTTGTGGAAGATGTGCATCAGCTTCCAATTCCATTCTTCCACAAACTTCCTGAAGTATTATCTTATTAAAAAACACAGCTCTTAGTCCTCAGGCCCAGATGGTGTGTGAGTTGACACACCGTAGGAATAAAACTGACATACCGCTGACTGCAACAGGCAGGTTTTCTGGTCAATTGGACTGCTTGGGTAACTGTTCCTTCCTCGTCCCTTCTAGGTTAAGCAGCTGCAGGAGGAAACCCCACCCGGTGGTCCTAAGACTGAAGCTTTGCCCCCTGCCCGGAAGGAAGGCGATTTGCCCCCACTGTGGTGGCACATTGTGACCAGGCCCCGGGAGCGGCCCACGTAGGAGAGAGACACTTCACTGTTCATGCTTGCAAGTGAAATCAGTCGCAGGACGTACACACACTTGCCCTAATAAAAGTAACTCAGTATAATCTGGAGTGAGTGAGGTGTTCTGAGATGGCCATGCCAAGTGCGCCACTGTCTGCTTTCTTGTCGGTTGTGCATGTAAAGAAAATGTCGGATGCAGCCCATCCCATGTGCTTTCTCAGTAAATCACGTCATCAGCGGTTGTTATCAGTAAGACAAACTGGGGCCGGCACTATGGCATAGGTTAAGCCTCTGCCTGCAGTGCGGGCCTCCCATGTGGGCTCCGATTTGAGTACCGGCTGCTCCCCTTCCCATCCAGCTCCCTGCTGATGGCCTGGGAAAGCAGTAGAGAATGGCCCATGTCCTTGGGCCCCAGCACCCGTGTGGGAGACGAGGTAGAAGCTCCTGGCTTCAGCCTGGCCCAGCCCCAGCTGTTGTGGCCATTTGGGGAGTGAACCAGCAGATGGAAGCTCGCTTGCTCTCCTATCTCTGCCTTTCAATAAATAAATAGATACATACATACATACATAAACTACAACAGAACCAGATTCAAGATTCACTCTGAACATGGAGCTGAACACTCTTGGGTTCAAGGCTTTGTTAGCTGTAGTGGCTGGAAGGAGTATACAGAGCCAAGAAGAGAAATACTGAGAACTTAAGATAGCACTTTGATTTTTATAAAGGTTCCACCAGTGGAACTTTCGTGTTTATTAAAAGGACAACTCCCGAGGCAGCACAGAGTGAGCAAATAAACACTGGGGGTTATGGAGTTCTCTGGGGTTGAAGAGTCCAGTGTGGGGATGACACCTACAGCTCTGCTCCCCTCTAAGCTTGGATTGTTTCCAGACTCAAAAGTAAGATTATAGTGGAACTCTTGGTATGCTTCAAGTTGTCCTTTTAAAGGGGAAAGCAGTTTTTGAAATTCAGCCCAAATGGCTGTTCGTTCTTCCTAACTCATCAGAATTGTGTTCAACTCAGTTCAATCAAGTAGCGTTCTTAGGGCTCCGAAGTAGCCGTGACGGACGCCGTTAGACAGTTCCCAAATAAGTCTCCAGCTTCTGAGTTTTGACTAAGACCTCAAACTACTGAATTCTAATGAGACTTGAAATACAGGGCACTTTCTTTTTCTAGTGGTTCTTTATTTATGTAGGCTGAAGCAATTGTTACAATGTAGAAGGGAGACACAGTACACAATCGTTATTTATACAAGTTCAGAACAAAAAACTGCACAGGGAGAGGTCAACTCTCAGTACAAACTAGCAACTAAACCACAATAATTTACCTTTAGAAAGGATCTCTTTATTTTCAGCTGTGACACTGCTTTTACAATATGCAAAAACACAAACAGAACTACCCAAGGTGTTTCGTCACATTCTTTCTACATTGAATTTGGCAACATTTTATATTAAATTTATTCAGATTATACTAACGTTTAAAAACTAAACAAGTGAGAAGCTGTACCAAGGTACAGTTACATCCATTTATTCCAAAGGTTTAAAATACCACTTTTACCGATTGTAATTACCTTGCGGCGATTTCTGCTTCTGCAGAAACCACCTCCAGCATCATATGCACAATGCATCAGCTACTTTCAGTCATCAAGATTGGCGGGCTACACCACAGGCACTACTGTTGCTTATAGTCTGTAAAGGAGCTTGTTTTTCAAAGAAAAAAACGCTTAAATAGTTCCTAATAATCATGCCTTTGCTTTAAAGCCGGAACAGAAAATGCCCTTGAGCAATCACAGCAGGTTAAGCGTTACTATACAGAACGACGGCTGTACAGGTGCGTGCCTCTCGCGTCCAGTGAGTGATGTGGAAAGCACAAGATGATGTCAGTGACAATCAGAGCCAACAGAAACCGGCAGGGGGCATGCTCGCTTTCCAAACTCTCAGCTGCTCCACGCAGGGCCCCTTTAAACCTACAGATCTCTGTTGACTTGGGGATGGGCATTATAACAGATTTCCACTTAAAGAAGAAAAGACAACTCCATTCCAAAAAAAAAAAAAAAATTACCTAGAGTACAGCAACAACAACCAAAACAACCCAGACGGGATCATGGGTGGATTCCCAGTGATGATAAATCAATCCTGTCTTCAGTGTGTAGTATGAAGCCAACTAACTGCCATCCCTTCAGAGGAAGGTACGAAAAACAAGCCCCCAGGTTCGTAAGCACACTGGCCAGTGGCCGGACTCCACGCTGGCTACCCTTGTTAAATCCGCTTGAGTTCTTTGTTCTTTTTTTTTCTTTTCTTTTTTTTTTTTTTTTTTTAATATTTGGGCTTTTCAATGCACCCAGCCTGCTGGGCACAGCTAAGTAAAGGCATTTACTCTATCTAAGAATTCCCTGCTCTCGTTTGTGTAAGTGTCTTCGTGGTTTTAAACTGCCTTACCCTTTTGGATGTGTGATTCCGTGAAAGTGAGTACAGCAGAGGAGGAACTGAAGTGGGGGGCGGGGGACTACGTGTACCCGGCGGCGCGGCATGCTGGGGACGAGGTGGGTGCTGTGTGCGGGGTGGGAGGAAGCGTGGCGGAACAGAGTCCTTAAACACCCTACAGAAACAAACACGGCAATCCAGTATGGCTTATTTGGATGCATTTACCATGAAAGCTACTAGAAAGTCAAGCTACGAGGCTACGGTTTAAATGGAACGGGATCGGCTATGTTGACAGTGTGCCCCTCCCACGGCCCTCCCCCCAATCCCAACAGGCTACCTTTTCCAGATTTGCTCCTGTCTGTGCTGCTCGTCATCGCTCCTCCTGCTCTTGCCATCCAGAACGGCGCATGGTAGGTGGGGACGCGTCCCCTTAGCCATTTTGTTTGTACATTAAAATAACTCGAGTTTGCTTCTAAGCTAGACTATTACAATGCATCTACAAAAGCTTACAGGGAAAAGAAAAAGAAGAAAGAGCCGAGTATATTAATCCTTTTCTGAAATTAACTACTTATTGGTTCCCCTGCCCCAACCACCCCTCCCCCGTATGCATTTAAAATTTTACAAAGACTTGTAAAAAAGTTAAATGGAATTTGGCACCTTCAGAAAAATCAAAAGGGAAACTAAGATTAAAATGTGCAGAAAGAAAACTGTCAATATTTACAAATTAAAAGATCAAGATTATGTCAGTTACATATGTTGCTTTTAATTCTTATCTAAAGATGTCGGGTACTTTCAAAAGAGCTGTATTCTGAGTTGCCTACAAAATATCTTGTTTGATTATAGATTGGAATGGATCAAGACAAATTAGGCTTGTATTCATGAAAGAGTTCACCCCTCCCTGCGAGCCTAAGAGCGCCTACGAGAAGCGGGGGGCCGAGCGATCGTTCGTCGTCGTCTTCTTCAGCTTCACGCCCCTGCGGATGGCGTTCAGCATATCTTCTCCTTGCGGAGTCTCTCTCGGGCTCAGCTCTGCAGGGTCACTCTCTGCGCCCTGGCCTGGGGAGACCGTGGCACTTGGGGGATCCCTCTCCTGGTCTTCGGCCTCGCTTTCCGGAATCGCCGGTCTGTGCTCCTCGGGGATACTGGGCTTTGGGCCTGGAAGTGGAGGGTTGACCGAGGCCTGGCCGCTCCACATGGAGGTGGGCGCATTGGGGCCACCCTGGGGGCCCTCGCCCGCGGATGGTGACTCGGGGCTGTGCTCCCCGCGCTCCTCCAGCCCATCTGGGGGTGCTGGCAGCACCCCCGGCAGGTCTGGGACAGTGGGGGTTTTGACAGGAATCACTGGTGTCTTGATGGGGATGGGCCCAGCTCCAATGGTGCCCCGGCGGACAGAAGGCTTGGTGGAAGGCGTCCGTCGGATGGTGGCTACCCCTGGGGTGACCATGGCAGGTCCGAGAGTGGTAGGGAGGCCGGCAGTGGAGGCGGGGCGCTTGGCTTGGAACATGCGTCGGTAGGACTGGCTGATGTCACTGTTTCTCGGAATCGTGGAGGATTTGTCGAACTCCTGCTGCTCAGCCTCCTGGTCGCCACTTCCGGAGAAATAATCGTAATCTGAAACTGATGGCAGGGCGGTCAGACACATCCAGGCACGGGCTTAGCTTTCTGATGCCTCGGTGGGAGAGGGGAGGGCACAACACACACACGCTCCTCCCCGGCCGCCCCAGCCCTCCGTGCTGTCCCCTCTCTGCTTTCCTTGTGAACGTGCCCTGAGCACCACCATGGAGTGAGGAAGGCTGTGGAAGTGCCAGACCTCCCAGTGGCTCTGGGCACAGAGGATGGCAGAGGACAGAGATTCTACAAACCTTCCAGTCCAGAGCTCAACGTGGAGAAAAATCCAGTCCCACGAGCACGGGCCCCATCATCTCCCTGATATGTAATTGAGGGCCAGAAAGGAATGGAGCAGGGGCCGACACTGTGGTGCGGCGGAGAGGGCTGCCTGAGATGCCAGCATCCCATGTGGGCAATGGTTCAGGTCCTGGCTGCCCGACTTCCCCAGCACCTCCCTGCTATGGCCTGGGAAAGCAGTGGAAGACGGCCCAAGTGCCTGGGCTCCTGCACTCACGCTGGGAAACCAGGATGAAGCTCCTGGCTTCAGCCTGGCCCAGCCCTGGCCATTGAGGCCATCTGGGGGGGGGGGGTGAGCCAGCAGATGGAAGTGTGCTCGCTCTCTCACTCTCTCTAACTCTGACTTTCAAGTATGTAAATAAATCTAAAACAAAAGAAAACAAAACCCAGAGCTACTGGCAGAGAATCCCTGAAGACAAGGGAGAAGGATGGGTTCCATCCGGGACCTGTGCTCATTTACTCCCAAGAAAATGGCCAAGCACTCATCTCCAGGTGACCCGGGGTGGGGGAAGCGCACATCAAACATTGTATTATGGTGTTGCTTCTCAACTGCAGAACTCTGGTGACCCTCTGCGGGGGGCGCTGGGGGCTGTCCTGGGCCTCACAGGGTGCCCGCTGGTGTCCTTGGCCTCCACCTTCCATGTGCAGCCCCTCCAGTCCTCCACATGTCACCAAGCAGCCCCCAGAGAACAAGGTCACCCTCTAGGGCGACTCACTGTCTTAAGAGCCTGTGGGGTAGACTCTAACAAACCTTAGGATCCGACTCCACCTCTAACTGACAAACTCCTGAGCGCCAATGTCCGTAGCTGTAAATGGGATGAACAAACTTATTCCCAGAGGCCAGCACTGTGGCACAGTGGGTTAAGCTGCTTCCTGCGATGCTGGCACACTGTGTCCTAGCTGCTCTGCTTCCGAGCCAGCTTCCTGCTATTGTGCCTGGGAAGGCAGTGGGGAAGGGCCAAGTGCCTGGGCCCCTGCCACCCACGTGGTACACCAGGATGGAGTTCTTGGCACCTGGTTTTGGCCTGGCCCAGACCTGGATGTGTGGCCATTTGGGGAGTGAACCAACGGACTAAAGATCTGTCAGTCTCTCTCCCTATGCCTCTCCTTGTCTTTCAGATAAAAAAAAAAATGTCCCATAAGGGTTGAGAAAGTTCAATGGGAAAGTACTTAGCACAAAGTGATGAGAAACAAAAATGGAGTCACTGCTGTCAACAGCCTACTTCCCAGTTCCAGCTGGTGGCCACCATATCACCCTGATGGTGACAAATGAGAGCAGCAGCGGAAGTCCATGCCCCTCTCTCCCACGACAGCTACCAGAAACCTCCAGGTCCGCTCTCCAGGTCCAGGTTCCCTGATGGTTCTGAAGCCCACCTGGGCTAAGCAGTCCCAACGCACAGGCTTTCCTGCCTCCTCACCGGGCACTGCCGGGAAAGCCTGGCCGCGAGCCCCAGGCCGCCTCGTACCTTGGGAGGGGATGGTGTCCTCGGAGCAGCACGGCGTGGTCGTCTGGGTGCTGTAGCCGCTGGAGCACTGCAGGGAGTCCCGGCTGCTCCTCTGGGTGTCCAGCTGGAGGCCGCGCGACAGGGCGAGGGCCAGCTCCTCGCAAGCTTCCATCTCCTCACCAGGCTGCGGTTACAGGAAGGGACACAGAGGAGCCCCCAGCCGTGAGACCCCTGGTGTGAGACTCCCGGAACCATCCGCCAACAGCCCTACCCTGCCCCCGGGAGCACCACGGGTCAATAGCCCAGGGTGCTCCTGCCTTGCTTGGGCCTGACCCAAAGTTCTAGAAAGTTCTACATGTCTGATTCCCCATTTAAGGCTTTCCCCAAGGGTCTTCTACAGGCTGTAGAGCAGAAAATGGACGAACGGCACCTAGGTCCCTGCAGCTGCCCCGGCCCCCCACCAGCAACAGAGAACACGTCACCCTGCTGGCAGCCGACACGGTCATGCGGCGCGGTCTCTGGGCCTCGTCCGCAGCCGCCGGCGGGCCGCCCGCACCGGCGGGCCCTCCTCCATTGGAGTCTGGCTCACGCTTCTCCTTGCGGCGCTGCAGCGTGTTCACCAGGGGCTGGTCGTAGGGGCCTGGCTTGGCCCAGTCCTGAGCAGAACAAGACGGTCAGCAGCCAGGGCCTCGGCCGCCCATGTCAGGGCGGCTTCTCGGAGGGATGCTCTCTCTGCGCGCGCTCACCCAGCTCCAAAGGCAGGAGGTGGAAGAACCCTTGGGGGCCCCCGGGGGACTTTTCCTCACTGCTGCCTGAAGATTAAGAGCCCTCAATAACCAGGCAGGCAGCAGGAGACTCCTAGTCACCAGCACCTCACACGGGCTGTGGCACCAGGCACAGGTCCTAGAGACCGGCTCCACCCTTCTGTCTAAGGAACCACAGGCCCCAGAGCCGGCTAAGGGATTCCCGTTACAGGAGTGGCCACCAGGGGGCACTAGAGCAATGTCAGCCACCCTCCCTGCGTTGAACCTCCACTCAGGGGAGTGGCCTTAAGGCCTCTGAAGAGGTGCACCAACAGAACCCGCCAGAAGATCGTTTTAAAACTGTCTATCAAAGTAAGTGCATTTTAATGCAAACAATCAAAACTGCAAGTCTGCATGCATAAAACAGGGTCTTCCAAGACCCATTTGGGGTTCCGGTTCTGCTACCGTGACCTGCTAACAGAAGTTTGTAGAACACGGTGGCAGAGGGCAGTACAGGTTCTCTGATGATGCGACCCCCTCGAGCGGCCCCCGGACTTCATCTCGCTGCAGAACCGGGCCTTTGAACTTGGACCCGACGCCCTTTGCAGTGCACACTGGGCCTGCTGCCTATCAGGGTTGACCAGAGCTCCCCACAGGAAGACTTCCCCCGTCCCACACTCCGTGGGCAACAGGTTCTGGAGCTGCTGGCTGCTGTTTGGTTGTCCCCAGTGGGAATTTATGGAGGGAGAGGCGTTATGGGGAAGAAGGCAGAGTGTGAGAGGTAGGGGGCGGGAGGGAGGGCTGGGGGAGGGCGGGGGAACAGAAGAGGGAGGAGCACAGGCTGTGAGGGGAGAGGTGGGAGGGAGGAGAGACACAAACCTTCCAGCTAGGGATCTGAGATGACGGGAACATGCCGGGCCCAATGGTGTGATAATGAGCGTAGTCTGGAAGGTGGACAGAGGTGACCCGGGGCAGCAGCCGGGAGGCGGGCAGGCAGGGAGGGAAAAGGCCTGCGCCCACGGGCCCCACATGGGACTCACTGGACAAACTACAGTGAGAAAACCCGTTAGACAACTGGAAACAAAACAAAATGAGGGAAGAAAAGGGAAAAAAAAATTAATACAACAGGATGAGTGCGGAGATATAAGATGGCGTTGACATTCGAGGGAGGGGAACCCTGAATATTTATACGTGGAACAAAGGTGCTCGGGGATGGGCTGGAATGCGAGAGGGGGAGCCAGGGTGCAGGGCAGGCGGGCACGGGGGTGCCGAGGAAATCCTTGATTGGAATTTTAGAGCGGTTTGGAAATTGCTCTGTGGCTCTCTTAGGGAGAGCCAACTTCAAAGCGTTCAGGAAAGTGGAATGAAAACAAAAAGTTTCTTTGGGCACCAAGCCCAGTGCATACATTTGTCATCATACTCATTTTCCACCAACATTCTTAAGACTCCTTGCTATTAAACGAACAAAAGCAATCGATTTGCTCATCTCGTGAGGCAAATTCAAAAATCCGGAAGCATCTTCAAATCAATCTGTTCATTCTAGGTTTCCAAAAATCAAGGAGATTGTTCGGGAACAGATTCGCAATCAAGGGTGGGCATGGGGGGGGGGGGGTGCGATCTAAAAGGCAGAGGAGCGCACAGCCCGACACGGTGAGACGCCACAGCCGGTGGGCTGGCTGAGGTAGGGCAGCAGGTGGATGAGCACACAACGCCTGATCTGGGGGGGAGCCTTCACACCTCCAAGTTCCCCATACCCCTCCTCTCCCTCAGGAGGATGCACGGCCAGCGCTCCCCAGCCCTCCGTCCTGGCCCGCCCCCGCCCCCCAGTCCCCAGAAGGGCCCACGCTGGCTGCAGGTGCTGAGTGTCGGGAGCGGGGCCGCCCCGCGTGCGCGCGCGGTCACCTTCTCGGTGGACGCCCAGGCCCCCATGGTGGAGCCCGAGCTGACCGAGGTCGGGGAGCTGCACTCGCTCACTGACTGGCAGGTTTCCGAGGCTTCTGAGGAGGCCGAGCTGGACGAGTTCTGCAGTGGGGCAGGGGGCCGCACGGGCGCACCGGGAACAGAAGCCGAAGCACACACAGGGGAGGAAACAGACAGGCGCGGGGCGGGGCGGGGCAGGCAGAGAGAAAGACACCGACACGGGAGAGGGAAGATGAGAGAAGCAGAGTGTTAGGGTTATTGTCCCCCCGAGTCGCAGCCACACAGACGCTGTCAAGCCCTGGAGCAGCAGCGAGGACCCAGCCCGCGGGCGACACCACTGGGTCTGGCCCTGCCAGGGCAACCTCAGGCCAGCCGCAAAAATTCCGTAGATCCCGAGCGGGCTCGTTTTTAAGGTGCTCATTTTATATGGTCCCGTGAGTGATGTTAGCCATGTCCACGTGGCCCCGTGAGCGTGGGGACTCCCCAAGGAACAGATCCGTGCACGACTGTTGTCACCAAGCCTGGCCTGTGGCGGCCCTCGCGCACCTGCACGGGCTGGCCCTGGGCGTGGGCTCAAATTCTTGGACAGTCTGAAGGCTGGGTGCAAGTCCCGTGTCTGCTGCTTCCTGGGGAGGCACTGCACACGTCACGCTTGCTAAATCTCAGTGTTTTCTTCGTGTTTAGGATGGTTTCAGTGGGGATCAATGGGAGGGCACTAAAGCTCACTAAGTGGTGAATATGTGTTGTGTGGAGCTAACCTGACTATACATTGTTACAGTCGCCCCCCAGCACTGGTGATTTCCGTTCCTCTAACCTGAGAAGTTGGACTGGAAAGGAGGAGCAGGAGCCCGGCCTGCAGGTGCACAGCTTTTGGGCTTCTGCTCAGTGTTCCTACGGAGCCTGAGAGAACGGCTCTCAGGAAAGCCAGGACTTGAAGAGAGTAGACGGGAGCAGCTGAAACAAATTCCATCCCTTGGCCGCCGCTGAGCCGGGTGAGGGGGGAGGTGAGGGGGCCTGGCGCTCCCTTCCTCCACCCTTAAAATAGAGGGGATGTCACTGCCCCTCTCCTTTATAATTACAAGCAGCTATAGTGCTTTCTTTAAAAATCAATCAATAAATAAATGCATTCTCCACTCAGTTCTGCAGCATCCCCAGGCTTCTGGAAAACACCCTGGAGTCGCCAGCCCGGGCTCTCTTGGGCATGGACTTCTGGGATTTCAGGAAATCCCAGCAGGTCCCCTTCTGCTTCCCTGGGGATCACTAAGGCGGTCTGGCCACTGTCTTTGGGAGGAAGGGGTGCGGCGCACAATGTTAATTTGTCAAACCCAGACGTGGCCGCGCGTTAGAACAGGCTTTGAGGAACAGCAGGTTCCTGCTCTGCCGACCACTCCGCTCCGCTTGCGAGCTGCAGCAGGGAAGGTTTAGTGAGGTTTAGTGAAGCACACAGCAAGGCGGGCGGCGGGGTAGGGTCGCTTGAGACACCGTCAAAGCACCAGCTGGGACAAGCACGTGAAAACCAGGGAGTGTCGCCCGGCTCGAGGGCTTCCACGTGAAAGTGAGTCTCTAGCCAAGGAAGAGGCTGATGCCACAGTCCACCCAGGATGCCGAAAAATGCCAGAAGGAGCTCTGAGCCAGGAGATAACATGACGCCTTGGCTTTGCTTCCCCAGCAGGTGGCGCTGTGGGGCACAGTTCTTTACTTTCTCTATGTGGTGCTGCTTAATGGTTAAGCCCCAGGCCAACAACTCACAGTCCTAAGGGAGGACAGAGTGGTGTCACAGACACACCAGGAGGCATGACAGGTGCTTCGATGCCGGGCCCAGCTCCCGCTTTCTGCTACAGCTGGGAGTACGGGCGGGGCTGGACCTAGCACCATCCAACTCCACACCGCAAACTGCCACCAAACAGGGTCTGGTGATTTGGGTTCAGGCTCAACATGAATTGAGAGAGGGAAGCTGAGAGTATGAACCACTATGCAACGCTGGGACCCCAGCCGCTCGGGGAGATCCCGAGATGGGGGAGAGGGGACATCCCCACTGCGCCATTTCCCGTGAATGAGCGCCTAAGCCTGGCAGGGACGGGGCCACACCGGCCTCACTTGCGTGGGAGCTCCCCCATCAGCGCAGTCACAGCCACTACCACCACAGGGATGCACTGCAAACCCGACTTGCAGCACGGCCCTCTTTGGGGAAGAACACATTACACCTGAGGTTGTCTCAAGTTAGGAGACACGGGGCTGTCCAGGCCACAGTCCTTCGGCCAGGGCACACTTACCTGGTTGGGGGCCTCCGGCGGCATGGGGGATGGCGACTTGGACTGGAAGGCGTCCTGGGATATGAACCCTGAGTCATGGGAGGACACGCTGGACAGCCTCACGGGGGCCTGCTGCGCCAGGTTGGAGCTGCGGTAGCGGTAATGCGAGCTGGGCGAGTGCGAGTGGGAGCCGCTGGACCGGCTGTCGCTACTGTTGACACTGTTGAGGCTGCTGTGGGCGCCAAGCAGAGGGGCACCAGGGGAAAGACAGGAGGACAGTGGTGAGAAGGAGTGGACCGGACAATAGAGGGTGAAGGAGGAGGAACAATGCAGTCAGCTCTCGGCCTCAGAGAAGCAGCACAGACCAGAAAACACTGCATTTTCGGGCTAGTGAACCACAGGTTTGTTCGGATGAGCAAGAGAGAGCTGGAACTCAGGTCCCTGACGGTGCGGTGCGGCACCCTCAGGACTGCAGGTGGGATTGGAAAAAGTCAAGGGCTGCCCACTCTGCCATTTGCACCCACCGCTGAAGCAGGGGAGCAGCTGTCCGTGACATGAAGACAGATGGCACGGACCTGTCTGCTCATCTGCTTGCAAAACCATGACCCTGGAGCAAAACCCACCAAAGCTGGTCAGGGTGTCCCCCGATGGACGGAGTGGGTGCAATGACCGAGGTCAGCAAAGCCAACCACAGGGATGACCTCCCAAGGCGGCCATGCCCTGGGCGAGCCTGGCCAAGGCCACTGTAAAGAATCAGCCAATCCGCTCAGTGCGTCTCTGGGCGCCTGTTGGATCCGATGCCTCTGTGGCTTTACCATGACCCCAGGTGTTTCTCTGCTAAAACGTGGGCCTGGCACTAGGCACACCTGGTAAGGGGCCGGCAGCTTTGGGGCAACCAAAGGCAATCCACGGGAAGCTGTTTGCTTCCAGACAAGAGGAACCGTAGCAGGCTGTCGAAAAACAACTCGCACCCCGCCCCCGCCCCCGCCCCCCGGCTGTTCTGCCCGCACTCCAGCTCCACTTGTAAGACATGTGCTCCACACTCTGTATATAACTCGGCTTATGAAAACCAGAAAACTGAACAGAGTCCCAGAGCAGCAGCCGAAAGGAGAAATAAACAACCCAGTCTGGGACTGAAAGTTTGTGGTTTCTGCTTCTAACCCTTTGGGCATTGTGTTTTTGCAAATCGTGGCAGTTATAACATAGCCAAGGGCTGTGTGTCTGTTCTACATTACAACAACTTGCTGCACGTGTTCAAACGCACGGGAGGAAATCACTAACCGCCCCTCCCCCCCCATTCCGGGACAATCATCCTGATTTTTGCTTTTTCCCCCAAGTGGCCGGAAGAGGGCATCTGGGGACCGACAGTCGCTCCCAGCAACTCCACTCCAGCCAGCTCATAGCTGACACTAACGGGGCAACAGGGTTTTCTACTCAAACTAAGGCTATAAAGAAGAAAAAAACACCCCTGCTAGTAAGAGCAATTTTGGGGGCTACAAGGGGAAAAAAAAAAAGATTTGTCATCTACACCCAACACACATTAAGTCCATGAAAGGTGACGAGAAACTAACCCTCATCTTCAAGGCACAGGACATCAAACCATCTTCTTTTAAGGCAGAGTGACAGAGAGAGGGGGATAGAAAGGTCTTCCATCGGCTGGGTCACTCCCCAGATGGCCACAATGGCCGGGGCTGGGCCGGGCTGAACCAGCGCTCCAATATGGGATTTCACCAGCGTGGCAGCGCCAGCACCAAGAGGTAGCACCTGAAGGATCCTGCTCAGTATCTACTGCACAAGCCGGAGTGCGAGAGGAAACGTGCACTCTGTGTACAGACACCGCCATAAACAGACCTGGCGGCACCTCCCGCTCCTCCTCTCAGCGCCAATTCACAGGAAGCTTGTATTCATTAGGCTTCCAAAGGTCAAAGACAAATATTAGCAGGAATAGTATTCCAAGAAAGATGATACACGATGCTGTTTCCATCTATCAAGAAAGGGAGCTGTCGTTGTGTGTGTGTGTGTGCGTGCGTGTGTGTGTGTGGGGGGGGGGTGTTAGGCTGTGCCGCTTTGCGCCCTGGTTGCTCTATTTCCAATCCATCTTCCTGTTAATATGCCAGGGCAGGCAGCGGAAGATGCCCAAGGACTTCAGCCCTGCCACCTACGTGGGAGCCCCAGATGAGTTGCAGGCTCCTAGCTTAAGCCTGGCCCAGCCCTGGCCATTGTGGCCATCTGGGAAGTAAACCAGCTGATGAAAGACCTCTTTCTCTCTTTCCGGGCTGGCACTGTGGCACAGCAAGTAAAAGCCCCGGCCATATGTGTGCCGGTTTGAGTCCCGGCTGCTCCACTTCTGATCCAGCTCCCCGCTAACGTGCCTGGGAAAGCAGCAGAGGGTGGCCTGAGTCCTTGGGACACTGTACCTCCATGGGAGACCCAGAAGAAGCTCCTGGCTCCTGGCTTCAGACTGGCTCAGCTCTGGCCATTGTGGCCATTTGGGGAGTGAACCAATGGATGGAAGACCATTCTCTCTCTCTCTCTGCCTCTACCTCTCTCTGTAAAGCTTTCAAATAAATAAATAAATCTTAAAAAAAAAAAAAAGATGTATGTGTGTGTGTGGCTGTCACTCTGACTTTCAAATTAAAAAATCTTAAAAAAAAAAAAAAAAAAAAACTTTCCCAGTCAGCAAGCCAAGAATGTCTTTCTGAAAGAAAACTGCTAGACAGCAATTTTGCATTTGGTAGAAATATTCCAAATAATTCTGCCTGTGCTTTAGCAGGGAATAGGATTAGTTAACAGTGGTGGTGGCGGTCGTGGTAACGGTGGCTGACAAAGCAAGAACTTCATTTACTTTATGAAACGCAAGACAAAATTGGGGGGAAATGAGGACAATTGTTTTGGCAACAGTGAGATCAGCTCAGATAAGAACCCCCGTGTGCACCCTATATTAGTTCTTTCAGTTTTCACTGCTGAGCAGAAAAATCAAATGAGATCTTATAAAATGACAAAACCCCTAACAGTGCAACTGAGAGCAAGCAAGCTACATCCACCAGTTTATGGGCTAATGGGTTCTGTTTAGATTTACATATTTTATTTGAGAGGAGAGAGACACCTGCCATGCTCTGGTTCACTCCCCAAATGCCCAAAACAGTTGGGGTTGGGCCAGCTGGAAGCCAGGAGCCTTGAACTCAATCAAGTGCTTGAGCCATCACAGACTGCTCCTAGGGTGCCCACCAGGAAGCTGGATCAGAAGTGAAGACAGGACTTGAATCCAGACACCAGGATACGGGATGTGGGCATCCCAAGGAGCATCAGGACCACTGCACTGCTCCTAATGTAGGTTTCTTTCTGATCCAAAATTCATGCAGAAACCAAAGAATGGGATTGAGATGACCATGGCGTTCTTTGAGCTATCGATCATCTCACCATTTCCTGCTTAAAAGGAGCCATTCTAGGGGACAGAGATTGGCTCCGCGGCTCACAGCAGCATGGGAAAATCGCGCAGCAGAGCCTGGCTTCACTCACCTGCACACGCTGGACTTCCTGGACATGGTGGTGCTGGGCGAAGAGGGCGGCGTCTGATACGACCAGCTGTAATCGGAACCCTTCAAGTCCAAAATCACCTGCAGGGACAGAGCCAGCTGGGTGAGTGAGGTGCTGAGAGGGAAACAGGACTCCTGAAATCGTACCATAAAATATTCCAGAATATTCCAAATAATTCGAGTGCCCACCGTACCATCAAAAGGCTGCCACCGTGGTGGGCGGGAATCAAAGCAAAACTGCCAAGTTTTAAAAAAAATACTTTTTCAAATCTAAGAACCACACTCCCAATCTTTCAATGTCATAATCCCTTTATCCAAGACAAGTAAAACTCCTGATTTGCTGCGGGGGCGGGGAAGGAAAGGAAAACCATGAAATATCAGTTAAAAAGAGAGAGAGATGATCACAGTGGCTGATTAACAACTCAGAGGAACCATCACGCCCAAGGCCATAAGACTTCCGTCCTGTGGCAGCACAGGGGTGATGGTGGTTTCTGGGCCAGGGGATCTTGCATTTAACCACTGGAGACTCACTGGTCACTGTGCCCTGTCCAACAGGACTAGAACCCTGAAAACCCCACAGGATCAAGAGCAAGGCAGTCTGTTCACCAGGATTGCCGTGTCTGTCTGCCCGGCTTGACCAAGGGCCAGCTCCCGCTCACATACGGGCACTCAGGCATGCCTGTTTACCCCATGGATGCACGACACTCTGGCCTGGTAAGAGCAGCTCCACAGAACAGGAACGACAGGCTCCAAATATACCTTCTTCCCAAATGGAGGCGGCCAGAGTTGCACACAAGGGGCTAAAGCCAGCATGGGATTCGTCAACTGTCCCCCCAGATACGTCCCTTCCCTCTTGATGTCGTGGTAACATCACACAAAGCAAGTGAATAGAGCACTCTAAAAGTCATCTTTTCGTAAGACAAGAGAGATCCTCACGTGTTAGTTCACCGGAAGGGGAGAAATGGAGAAGCTGACGGTGCCAGCCAGAGCACACAGGCTCATGGTCCCATGAGGGTCTATTTCTAGAAGGCAGGGGGCTCTGGACCTTGATGGCTTGGTTCACACCCCAGCTGCACCACTCACTACCTAGATGAACCTGGTTGGGCGACTTCACCTCAGTGCCCCAGCATCCTCCTTATGTAAACGGTCCATAATATAATAGGGGAGATGGGGCTACGTAGAGGGCTTAGAAAAGTACCCAACACGCAGGGTACTGGCTGAGATGCTCACCGTATGCTGCAAAAGGTGAGGGGAAACATCGGGGCCTTGCCCATCTACCTGTGATTCGCTCCCCACTGAGTGCGTACCCCAGGACTCCTACCTGTTCGCTGGAGGACGGCAGTTTGTGGGGGTCCATGGTCAGGCTCTTGAGGTCTTCCGAAATAGTCTGAAGGTGGGTGATTTCCCCTAGCATTGAGATTTCTTCTTCCTGAAGGCAAGGAATTCAGAACATGTTATTATCACGACTGATTCACCTCGCTCTCTTGCCCCAGCCGGTTTTATTAGGCTCACTGTATAACCCCTTTAACTTTTCACAAAAGGCACCCAGCGGGTCTCTGCTGAAGGTACTAGAAAAATGGTTTTTTTGGAAAATAAAAATAAGCCAATCTCCCATCCCAGTGGCGTGATCTGTGCATGGGAGACAGTGGTGAGTGCACACATGGGCCTCGTGGTGGTGCCCACACTACCACTGCACACAGTGGTCTAACCGAACAGCCCCGTCCACGTGCTGACCCCACTCCGCAGTGGCTCGGCTTCAGTGGCTGACACGAGATGTTCTGTCCCGATCTCTGCACCAGTACTCACGCATGTGTGCTCCACAGGGGCTAACCAGCCCCCTTCTTGTTTTTTTTTTTTTTTTTTTTTTTTTTTTTTTTTGCCACCAAGTGGCAAGTAAGACAGGGCAGGGAACTATGGAAGAAACCTTCCATTCACTCAGCAAAGGCCTGAGCTGGGACCATGGGCCTAGGCAAGCACGACCCAGGGAAAAAGTCTACACTCGGGGGAACAACTCGAAGGCAGGCCCCAGTCAGGGCAGTGAGCTGGGGCCTCCTAGCAGCTGCCGAAAGCTTGTGTTAGAAGCTGCATTGCAGTGTGCAAATAACTGAAGCTGCTCCCGCTCCCCGACACTCCTCCAGTGTTCGCCTCCCAGTCATGCCACGGTGCTCGGCTCCTCTAGCCAGTCTCAAAACCCCGCAGAGGGCACCGGGTCTCCACCCGAGTTCTGGATTTCACGGGTCTGGGTTAGGCTCGAGCACCTGCATCTCTAACGAGTTTCCAGGCCTGGGGACCCCACTTTGAGAACCGCTGCACTAGGCCTCGGTGACTTGGGGAGAAAAAGCCAAGTGGAACAGGTGCGCTAGGAACCATGAACAAGGAGCCGGCAGCACAGCCATCAGCTGCTTGGAGAATCCCGGGCCCAGCATCACGGTTCCCGGTGCACAGCGGACACTCGGTGTCTCCGTGTGGATAGGTCAGGCTGGAGGGGAAGCCTCCTCCACACGGCGGCTTAAGCCATCGGGAACCTTCCACCACTTACGATCACGGGCCGCAGCATGGAGATGAAGGTGCAGAAGCGGCCGCGCTCCTCGATCAAAGCTTTTCGCACCGCCTGCTTCTCCGTTTCTTCCAACAAGAGGTACTTGTCGTTGACGTCCTGGAGCGCGCTGTCCAGCTGGGGCTGGATATCACCCCTCCCTGCAAACACGACAGAGCCCAGGTGCGGCCGCTGAGCTGCCAGTCTGCACAACTGCCCGCGCTGCCCAGGTCCTGGCTGGAGCCAAAACCCCATTTCCAGGACTTAAAATGATTTATTGATACCCAAATAGGACTTCAGGTGGATGTTATTCTAGGACCAGACATTTCCAACTTCCAGTACCCAGAGGGCACACGGCTGGTTTATTCCTGACAAGGAACATTTCCTGGGCTGACTTCTTGCCTTGTGCAACCCCAAGGGCCTTCTGCCAACAGAGCAAAGCCCGAGAGCCACATCCAGACAGTATTCTTTCCGCCTGGAACACTCCAGAGGCTCAGGGACGGAGGAACAAGGTGAGGCCCTTAGGGACATTTCCAAAAATGGGCACAGCTGGCTTTGCTGGAGTCAACCTCAATCAAAGAGCCTCTGTGTGGGCAGAAGTTCCTGTCCCTGCAGACAAAGGGGCCCTGGAAATCCTTGGCAGCTGATAACTCCCTAGAGGAGGATCTGAGTGCTCCTCCTGGGGGGAGGGGAGGCCCAGTAACAACAGGACCCACAGTCAGATCTCTGCAGGTGCAGACCTGAGTCTGGCCACGCCCACAGACCCTGCATATGTGGGGCAACCATTCTAGAAGAGAAGACAGAGTGTTAACCCATTAACAACTGCAGAACAGTGTCCACAAATGGTGTTTGTAAATAAAGTTTTATGAGGACACAGCCATGTCCATTCATCGACACCCTGTCTACACCTGCTCTTGCTACATCAGCGGAGTAGAGTACGTATGACACAGACTCCACAGCTCCAAAACCAAGGCGATCTGGCCCTTTGTAGAAGCAGGCCCTGCGTTGGAGGGAGCAGCTACTGCTAATCTGACCCGTGGGTGGGGACAACAGGGTGACTGCAGGGGACCCCAGCTCTAGACACCTCCACACTGGGCTCCCCACGCCGTCACTGAGACCAGATACAGAATTTCTAAACTCCTGCAGGGCAGGGTTTTCCCAGCACCCCCTTCCACACAATGTCTTGTGCGTATACAGCAAATGCTTCGTAACTGTCTTTGATGGTTCTAAACACAGAATGTGGAGTCTGGAAAGGGGCCTAGGAGTTAGGCACTCCAAGCTGTGCTTGTTTCAGCAGAGGTCAGGCCATGGAGAAGTCGAGAAACTTCAAGGTCACAGAGGGAACGTATGGAACGGAACAGAGGCCACACAGCCCAATTGCCTTGACCATGAACTTCTTGTGCCCCTGCCCCGCTGTCTCCAGCTGATGGTGACTTCCTCCTCCTCCGAGGATGGGGCCTGAGCAGGTGCCCCCTAGCCCCCTGAAGAACAGAGGACATGAACTGCCACGCACTGTGTGGTGTGAAGAAAGAAAGGGTCGGGGGCAGTGCCCGGGGTGTGGGCGTGAGCGAGTATTCTCCGCTTCCTCCCACGAGCAGATGAGAACACTATCTGGGGCAAGTCGGCTGGTCGGGCTTGAAGAACATCGCAGTGGAAAAGGCAGACAGATTTTAGTAAGGAAGAGCCACTGTCTAGGCAGGGAACAAGCTCTAAGATAACACCTAAGAGGGAAATCATACACAAAGAACACTCTAGAAAATGCCTTGGACAGCCAGGGAATAGGGTGCACGCACCTCTGTGTCCGTGACTCCTCCAGTATAGACAAATGGCATGGATAACAACGGTATAGTCCATGCCGGCGTTTTACCCAGCAGTGACATTCTATGTACAATTTGAGCCGTTTCAGCGCATTTTCAAGGTGGCCTGCTCACCCAGTCTCCCCTCTAGTCGCCATCCACCTCCCAGGATTACTCTCTCCCATTTCTTCAATTTCTTCGCAAGGATGTAGAGAGAGCCGCCTCCCACCCCTGACCCCAGCATTAACTGTGCCACCTGAGCCACGGGTCTCACAAGTTTTTAGTGAACAGAACAGCTACAAAAGGACTCTCCCATTTCTTGGGGGACTTGCCAGGGGCAAATGACACCTGTCTCCTGAGGCCACGAGCTCACCGGGTGGAGGCTGGGCAACATTGTGGGGTTTTCTCTTTTTCTATTTTAAAACCCTGGCTGGGAGAACTGAAGGTGCGCATGCTGAATGTGTGCACGACGCAAAGCCGTGGGGAGCAGGGCTCTGGGACTGTGTGAACACCACTCCTTTGATGCCACCCACAGAACGGCGCGGCCACGTGGCCCTCAGCTGCTCTCCCACTTGCCTGCTTGATGGTCTAATAAAAAAACACTGGCGGCTGCAGACCCAATCAGCATGTTCCTAACTCTGGATTAAAGCAAGATTAAAACTCTTGCTTACCTGAACCTGCTTGGATATGCTCCAATTAGGATAGTAGTGGTTTTTCTTATAACATTTTAATTGTAAGAAATCATAAGTTTGTGTTTTTACTTCCTTATACAAATTATAAGGTACATGTCCCACCTGTCATTAATAACACTTTTTTTAATTTTAATTTTATTTTATTTTTTGACAGGCAGAGTTAGACAGTGAGAGAGAGAGAGGCAGAGAGAAAGGTCTTCCTTTTTCTGTTGGTTCACCCCCCAAGTGGCCTCTATGGCTGGCGCATTGTAGCCAGTGCGCTGCGCTGATCTGAAGCCAGGAACCAGGCGCTTCCTCCTGGTCTCCCATGCAGGTGCAGGGCCCAAGGACTTGGGCCATCCTCCACTGCCCTCCCGGGCCACAGCAGAGAGCTGGCCTGGAAAAGGGGCAACTGGGACAGAATCCAGCACCCCGACCGGGACTAGAACCCAGTGTGCCAGCGCCGCAGGCAGAGGATTAGCCTATTGAGCCGTGGCACCAGCCAACACTTTTTTTTTTTTAAGATTTATTTATTTGAGAGGCAGAGGCAGAGGCAGAGAGAGAGAGAGAGAGAGAGAGAAAGAGAAAAAGAGAGAAAGTCTCCCATCTGCTGGTTCACTCCCCAGATGGCAACAATGGCTGGAGCTGAGTGGATCCAAAGTCAGGAGTCAGGAGCCCCTTCCAGGTCTCCCACATGGGTACAGGGGACCAAGGACTTTCCCAGGCCATAGCAGAGAGCTGGATTGGAAGTGGAGCAGCTGGGACTCGAACTGGCACCCATATGGGATGCCGGCACTGCAGGCGGCGGCTTTACCCGGCGGCTTTACTTTATGCCACAGTGCCAGACCCGTAACACTGACTTTTAAAAATATATCTACATAGAAAAGCAAAATAAATGGAACTGAGTGTTATCTAATTTGATAAACACAAATTTAAGTCATTCTGTGATTCGAGCAAAATTATTTTAAATACATATGTTACATTAAAAATGTTCCAATTGCAGTATGCTAAAATAAGTATAAACTGTAATGATTACCATAATTATAGTAAAAAAATTTCCATTCAGGATATATCATAACCTGAAAATACAATGTTTATTTTTTAAATGCACTAACACAATATATAATTATATTTAAATAAGCAACTGGAAGAAATTGTTCCATGTCCCAGATAGATATAATGGTTTTAAGACATAGTAATCTTGAGTTCTCTATACATTTAGGGTTGTACTGGCACTGTTTTAGCACAGCCATCCCTAGCTACTCACTGGGGAGAGGGGTTGGTCCCAAGACCCCTGCAGATACCAAAATCCTTGGATGCTCCGGTCAATTAAAAAAATGATATTACATTTGCATATTATCTACACACATTCTCCTGTATACTTTAATACCTAACAAAATGTCAGTGTAGTTGTCTACTGAACAATGACAAGAAAAAATGTCCACATTCAGTACACACAGTTTGGCACCACAGTTAAGATGCCTCTTGGGAGCCCTGCCTTCCACCTGGGAATGCCTCGTCCAAGTCCCACCTCTGCTTCCAATTCCAGCTTCCCACAGATGCACACTCTGGGCAGCAGGTGATGGCTCAAGTCCTTGGGTCCCTGCCACCCCTGTGGGAGACCCAGATTGAGTTCCAGGCTCCTGGCTTCAGCCTGGCCCAGCTCTAGATGTTGTGAGCACTTGAGGCGTGAAACAGTGGATGAAAGAGATCTTGTTCTCTCTCTCCCTTTAAAATAAATAAGCAAAAGTTCAGACAAGTTTTTTTCAAGTGTTCCCAAGCCTTGGTTCGTTGAATCTGCTGATATGGAACCCAAGGATACAGAGAGCCGACGTACAAGACCCATCTGTTTTACTCCCGTCAGCTGTGTTAAGAGGGCCTTGTTCCCACACAGACTTAAGGCCGACCGTGCTGGTAGGTTCACCTCTGATACCCCCACACCCACTGAGGACTATGGTTTGGCCTTGGCTCCCCAAGGCTTCAATCTATTGAGATTTAATCCCCATTTTGAGATACAAAGAAGGCAGAAACTTAATCCAACTCTGGAATTTAGCGCTGGGCCCTCTGGGAGATGAGACTGGTTAGGGAGGGTTGTCAGGATGAAGCTCCCATTGGATCCTGGTGGTTGTAAATGGGGGCTCCACCTGAGGGGCTTCCTGTCTCTTGCCCAGTGATCCTCTGTACCACGCAGAGGCTCTGCCAGACGAGGGCCCCAGACCTTGCCTCTCCAGAACCATCAGCCAAAGTAAACCTCTTTCCTTCATCAATTTCACCCCACTCCCTCCTCCTCTCCTCCCTCCCTTTCCTCCTCCGGGGCCTGCACAGATGCATTCCTGCCTCCCCACCTGCCTGTCCACCCTACAGGCTCGGCTGGCTCTGCCCGAGTCAGGGAAGCCTTCCTCCACTCCCCTCTGATTTGATTTCAGAAACTCCTTATCCATAACCTTCCTAGCCCTCCCACAATTCCATCTCTGTGTCTCTAGTTACTGGACTGATGTCCGTCTCCCCTACGAGGCAGGAAGCAGACACCACGTACATTTTTTGCTCAGGACAGCATTTTCTTTTTTTTTCTTTCTTTTTTTTTTTGGACAGGCAGAGTGGACAGTGTGAGAGAGAGATAGAGAGAAAGGTCTTCCTTGTGCTGTTGGTTCACCCTCCAATGGCCACTGCGGCCGGCACACTGCGCTGATCCGATGGCAGGAGCCAGGTACTTATCCTGGTCTCCCATGGGGTGGAGGGCCCAAGCACTTGGGCCAGCCTCCACTGCACTCCCTGGCCACAGCAGAGAGCTGGCCTGGAAGAGGGGCAACCGGGACAGAATCCAGCGCCCCGACTAGGACTCGAACCCGGTGTGCCGGCGCTGCAAGGCGGAGGATTAGCCTAGTGAGCCACGGCGCCGGCTGAGGACAGCATTTCCTGACACCTGCCTAGAGATAGCAGGAACTCAAATATCTGCGAGTCAACGAGGCACTGAATTTGCTCGCTGGCCTCAATCTTCATGCCCTTAAACAGCCTAGAGCTTCAGAACCAGCAAATTCCAGCACCACCAAGCAGCCAAAGAAGGGAGGACTTGGATGCCTCAGATGAGCTTTCCAGACAAAATTCCTGGGCAAAAAAATTGCTTTTGGCATGGTCTGTGAAATCTAAATCATCCCTGGTCTTGAGAATCTTTTTTTTCCAGGTCTCCATTGTATTCACGCTGGGGACTTCTGATGCCAGGAGTCCCCCGGGGGAAATCTTAGGATGATTCTCTTTGCAGAAAATGCTCCGGAGGCCAAGCCCGGTGAATGGCCCCAGACAGCATCCTCAAAGAGGAAGGAATGCTCTTCTTAATTAAGCAGCGAGAACTGGCAGAGATTTCTGGAGTGAAATGAAGATCCCATATCAACTTCCCCAAAGTTACACTCCCCTTAATATTGGCATAAAGATTCAAGGCAGGAATCAATAACCCCAACGACAGGTGGGGAAACTGAGGCTCAGGAAGATGAAAACTGGCGCACGCAGGGCTGGGCTAGCTGGCGAAGGCGGCCACAGCCACCTCAATTCTTCTCGTTCTGAAGCCCATGTTCTGTGTGGTTCCTGCTCACAGGGAACACACAAATGGTGCAAACAAGCTGCCAGGAGCCCGATCCAAAAGGCCAGTCAGTGGGATGAGCATTCCCTGGCCCCCTCAGGCTCTGGACACACACGCCACAGCCCGCACAGGGCGCTCCCACGGCTGATGTGAGCGCAATGAGTTCATTCAGAGGAAGCACCTGGAACAGCGTCGCGCACGTGCTGTGTACCCAGGAAGCCTCAGGCGCCACCAGGCGCAGCCGCAGCCACTCTGGAGCCGGGGAAGCTATGCAGAGTGGGGTGGGCAGTTTGTTAGTTTAATCAGACTTTTAGGTCAAAGTCCACTTTGATGTAAGGAACAGAGGGACTGCAAAAGATCCCCTAACTCTCTCCCTAAAGCTGGGGGTCTGCACCATCCAGAGTTTTCCCTGGCCCCTGGGTGCGAGGGTTTGGATGTGTCCAGTCTGAGCCACGGAAAGCGGCCGCAGCGCTAGGCCAGGAGTGGGGAGCCGTTTCTCTCCAAGGGCCATTTGGGTATTTATAACATCATTGCTGGGCCATACACAAGTGCCAGTTTAAAAGGAGCCTGCCACAGATTCAGTGAGCTTTGAGTCCTGTCTGTGACTGCCTTGGCAGGGCCACGCCAAATGACTTTGCAGGCCTTATACGGCCCACGGGCCAGGCACTCCCCACCCTGCCCCAGACAACAAGCGCAGGTTAAGAAGAGATAACTCAGGGAGAGAACACTGTCGCCCGTTGAGCCAGGCTCAGCACCTGGAGTGTCCGAGAAGCCCCCATCTCCAGGGCGCTCCCTCCTCTTTGGTGAAAGCCACACTCCACGCCCTGCCGCCCAGTGCCTGCTTCAGGAATCTCAATACTCCTTCACCCCCTCCGTCTTTCACTCAGGTTCCTCCTCAATGGTTCTTGAATCCACCCACCTCCGTCCATCCTAAGCCTGACTACTGCCATCTCGTTTCCGGACAACAGCTTCTTGCTAACTGGGTCTTCAGCTACGGACACGGTCAACCCCAATTATGCACTGTCAGGGCAGAATCTTCTAGAAGCCAGTAAGTGTTCAAGGGCATCACCAGAGTCCCTCAATAGGGCAAACAAGGCCACGATCTGGTCTCCACTCCTCTCTGTTCCTGGGGGAAGAAGGACGAGCCACTCACGCAGTGGCCTTGGAATTAGCACGCGCTTCCCTCTTCCAGCGGCGTGGGAAAAGCCCTGCTTCTAGCCCGAGTTGACATCCTCGGCCGTAGCACTGGACACTTCACCTCCATCCTCCCCCAGAGAACTCCTCAAACCCCAAGGCAGTTGCCCGAATGTCTGTAGCTGTTGCTAAGCTCAGAAAATAGCCACACCTTGGCACGTAGAGTACTTGAACCAAAGTGCACTGGACATGCTCAGAGCCACGGCCTCACTGACCTTTTCCTGCCCTCGCCCCTCTTTCTCCCCCAGAGCCAGTCCGAGAAGCCCCATTCCTCTTCCCCAAGGCCAGCCATAAAGCTTACAGGGATCACCCGGCTCTTGCCCCACCCTTCTGTCTTGGAGCTGCCCTTCAGAAGTTCCTTGCCCTGACAGTCAGACACTCATTCTACAAGGGCCTCCCCCGAACCTGGCAGGAAGGAATGCGATGCTGTCAAGAGACCCCCTGAGGAATTTAACCCGACAAGCTTTGCAAGGTCGCCCCATTCCGGCTGTTAGCATCAGATCCTGCCCTCCCTGTCTGAGCACACTTCTGCACCCAGCTGGCCTTGCTCGTGGAACCTACAACTGACACCCTACAGACCTGAACCTACAGAGACACCCTCCCTTGTGCCTCTGAATCTTCATTTCCGAAGGCTCCCGTGTCACCGACGGACAGCGTTCCCTCGTTACCCTGCCTCTCGCCAGGTGTGGCCCTTACGAGGGAGAGGAAAGGTATCGTCCCTTTCTGTCCCTGCACCGGCCTCATCTGCACACCCCAGGAGAGCATGACTGTGCACTATGCATCCCCATAAGCGTCTAGCACCTGATAGGACGTCCACAGGCTCCGATCGCTGTTCAATCAATGACCCAGCAATGAATGCCAACTCCAGCCGCCAGCCACTCTGATTCTCTTTGTGCCTTCACACACACTCCCTCCTCCTGGAACCCACTGTCACCTCTCATTCCACCCACCCCATCTCTGATTTCAACTTTTAGGAGTGCGTGCAAACACAGCCGTCTCCTGGATCCCTCGGTCTCCTCCTTCTCTATACAGACACAGCGTTGTCTTCACAACGAAACAGACGCTTCTGTTGTCTTGTCACAGCTGTCTGTAAGCGGGCAGAATGCTGTGGAATAATAAAAATCCACAGACATCTGGTCCTGCCCCAGTCCCCACACAGAGCTTCAAAGACCCCTGGAATCTCTTGGAAGACAGGGGCCTCTTTAGTGGGAGAGGGGCCAGGTTAGATAGCTTCAGGATGGCTTAAGTACAGGGTTGCAAGTTTCAGCCTCAAGCCCTCACCTTCAGGGTGGAGAGAGGGGCTGCAGACCGAATTCAAGCCCCACCGGCAAAGGATCTCGTGCATCATTGCCTGCGCAGTGTCACAGGCACGAAAACTCTTCTTCACCAAGCTTCCCCGAGCGTCCTAGGGGGTGAATCTAGGCCGTGTGGGGTGGGTGGTGTGGCTGGGGAGGGTGTGAACTCTGCACCCACCCTCCACCCACCTTGCTATTCTGTCCATCTCTCCCCTGAGCTGCTGGTGCACAAGAAACCTGTAGTCCTAAGTACCAGTGGAGCTGTTCTAGGGAATCACCGAATTGGGGTCGGGGTGGGGTCATAGGAAATCCTGAATTTGAAGTTCAGGGGGCCTGGGGGCCCCATGGTAGCTCACGACTGAAGCTGGAGCAGGCTCATGGAACTGAGCCCTCACCCTGCAGGGTCGGCGCTAACTGGAAGTTAGGGTCAGAAAGGAATCGAATGGCAGAACACCCAACTGGTGTCGGAGAACCCATCTGAGAACATCAGTGCCTTTGCCGGCCTGGCAGAGACGAACTTGGCCTCCATAGCAGCGAGCAGAGTCTACACAGAGGAGGTCCCTCTCACCTGCCTCCTCAATGAATGTCTGAACACATGGACTAGTGAATGAAGGCTGGCATTGGCGGTAGCCAAGGAGAATGCTGACAAATGAGTCAAAGACCGGCACCAGATATGGATTAATTAGCCCTGCTATACCACGGATGCTTGTGGTTTTAACAGGAGAGAAGCAGAGACCGCCAGGCTGCCCTGTCGGTTGGTCACACCCAGCACCAGCCATTCACTTTTTCTGGAGACAGACACCATGGCATGCAAGGAATCGGTGTTCCACGCCAGTTGTCCTTTTCATTCTGTTTTGTTTTGGTTTTGGTCAAAATCAACACTGAGAAAAGCTTGGGTCCCGCAGTACCCGCCCTCCGTGGTAAACACCTCTCCCCTGGCCCCTGAATGCGGCCACTGGGAAGCCAGGTGGCCAGCACTCAAACAGGCATGCTGGGTCCATCCGCCGCAGCTCCTGGGACCAGCAGTGCCAGCAAGGCACGCAGCAAGCCCTGTCCCAGGGACCACCTCTGCCCTGGAGGAGAGGTCAGAGCTCCGGGCTTGTGCGGGTCTGTCGGTTTTTGCCTGGGATCCGCAGCTGGCAAGTAGAGCTAAGGAAGACACCAGCCTCTGAGGACTGCGAACTTGCGTCTGGAATGCAAGAGCCCTGTGCAGGAGACCTGGGGCTTAAACCACTCGGGGCAAGGAAGCTTCCTGACTGTCACAGCAGGTCAAAAACTCCCCCACTGGTGCTTGCCGCTCCCCGTTCTGTACTTACCCAGCAGCCCTTGCAGCCCCGAAGGATGCACCCTCCCTGTTCTTCACTCAACTGCCCTACCTCTGGGGGAGAGGGCCCCTAGGACTATCCCTCTCCAAAAACCACAGAGCGGCTTCTGTTCCTTGTGGTCCTGTGGGTGTGTCCCATGCTGGGTGTGGCCAGGGAATGCTCATGGTGGAAAAGATTCAACATCGAGCAGACTTTCCCAAAGGAAGGAAGGGGGGTGGGCAGTGTTGTGGTATCAATGCTGGCTGCTCCATCAGGGAGCCAGTTCATGTCCCCAGTGCTCCATTTTGATCCAGCTCCCTGCTAAGGTGCCTCGGAAGGCAGTGGAGGACGGCCCAAGTGCCTGAGCACCTGCCACCCGTGTGGGAGACCTGGATGGAGTTCCAGAGTCCTGGCCTTGGCCTGGCCCAGCCCTGGCCCAGCCCTTGGCCATTGTGGCCGTCTGCGGAGTGAAGCAGCAGATGGAAGAGCTCCCTGCCGCCTGCTGTCACTCTGTCTTTCAAATAAGTACACAAATCTTCACTTGTTAAAATTTTTAAAGATTTATTTGAAAGTCAGAGGGACAGGGACAGAGAGAGAGAGAGAGAGAAGAGGGAGAGAGAGAGAGAGAGACCTTTAGCAGACAGTTGGATAGGAAGTGGAGCAGCCGAGGCTTGAACCAGTACCCATATGAGATACCAGTGTTGCAGGCAGATTTACCTACTGGGCTACAATGCTGGTCCCAGCACATAAATTTTTTTTTTTTTTTTTTTTTGACAGGCAGAGCTAGACAGTGCGAGAGACAGAGAGAAAGGTCTTCCTTTTTCCGTTGGTTCACCCCCCAAGTGGCTGCTACGGCTAGTGCATTGTGGCCGGCGCACTGCGCTGATCCGAAGCCAGGAGCCAGGTGCTTCTCCTGGTCTCCCATGCGGGTGAAGGGCCCAAGGACCTGCACCATCCTCCACTGCACTCCTGGGCCACAGCAGAGAGCTGGCCTGGAAGAGGGGCAACCGGGACAGAATCCGGCGCCCCGACCGGGACTAGAACCCTGTGTGCCGGCGCCGCAAGGCGGAGGATTAGCCTAGTGAACCACGGGCGCTGGTCTGCCAGTACATAAATCTTAAAGGAGGCCCAGAACCACTGGGAAGCAGGCAAGGTGGGCGGTACTAGGCGGAGTGGTGGGGTGTCACCGCAGTTCTCAGATGAGTGTCGTCCCCCCTTGGAAGGCAGACGCCAGGGCATCACATCAACTCCGCCCCAGGGCGCCCCCTGTGCCGGGCTACCTTTCACAGCTATTTCTAAATAATGATGGCATTTGACCCATCTTGGTGTGCGCTGTTCCCTGTGCCCCGAATACCACCTCCCTGTACACCAGCCGACCCTTGTCCTCCTCACTCTCAGGAGACCCCCTGAAAGGAGCCAAGAGCCACCATAAAAAAAATGGGGCTCCTGAAGACAAACCGTTCCAGAGACGGCCTTGGGAAATGGGGAGTAAACCGGTTCACAGAGAAAGCAGTCAGCTACTGACCAGAGATACACAGAACACCTGCCTTGTAGATAAGCCCCTTCCCTACACTTGCTCAAGGTTAACAAAGAAAGCTGCAAGGCATGTAGCAACCTATTCCTCTCTCCTAGAGACCCCCTCCCCTAATGTATCCCTTTGACCTAGTACTTTTCCACCGACATTACCACTTCAGACTGCCATACAAGGCCCGCTACTGAAAATTATCCAATGAACTTACGCCAGCCTATAATATGTTAATTTTGTGGTTTTGCCCTTTAAAAGCTGTGTGAGATAGCTGCTCGGGGCTCCTCTCACTTGCTTGCTGCTTGCAGCAGTAGGGGGCCCATTTGTACAAATGAAATAAAATTACCTCCTGTTCTATTGCATCGTCTGGTCCGGAGTCTGTGTTTCTGGGGTCATCACAAGAGGACACCGCTTTTGGGGTCCTACACCCCCACCCCCCAAGCTCAGCGAGGGCCCTTCCTCGCTGCCCTGCTCCACCGTGCGCTGCGTGCATCACAGGGCCGAGCACACCAGAGCGAAGTAGCTGCCAAGTCTAAGTTCCTCGGATGCAGCAATCCTCCTCCCAGGCTCCACACGTTTACCCTGGGCAGTGAATCCCTGCCCCCGGCCCCAGGCAGGCAGGGACCGCGGTTCAAGGTAAATCATGCTAACTCGCTCAAGGGAGAAAAAGGAGTGTACTTCAAAAAGTTTACGGAAAAGTGGAATTTCAAGACATGCTTATGTTGAAGAAAAACAATTTTGAAATCCATGCATAGTTTCTTCTTAACATACATTTTCCAAGAACTTTCTGAAAACCCCTGGTGCGTATGCACACATACACGTGTGTGTGTATATTTTTTCTTATTAAACCAAAATATTTTAACTATCATGAAACTTTGTTGAGATACAGATTTCCAAGCTTAAAAATTATTTAAAGCTTATTAAAAATATTAGCGAGGGCTTCAAACCATTCGGCTCTCCTTCTGCCTCTACACCTGTATTCACTGCCGTGGACATTCAAGGGAACTTCAAAACGACTGTGGAAACACAGAACTAAAAGAGCCAGACATAGAGGGTTCTTCAAAAAGCTCACGGAAATGTGGAGTGGCGAAAAATTATGCATGGTTTCGATTTTTTTTTTTTTTTTTTGCACCCAAATACACTTACCTTTGCATTCTCTTTTCCCTGAACTTTTGGAAGTCCCCTCTTGTCACTCACTGGGACTTGGCGCTACACACCAGCCCTGGTGAGTGAAAAAGTTAAAGGGGCTACAGTGATTCCTCTTGGGCGAAGGGGAGCAGACTCTCTGGAAGTTCCAAGGCCCAGAGTTTGTGGTTTCTTCATAGGTTCCGAACCTACCTCCCCTCATTTTAAACCAAGCGAATGCTCCATTTGCTCCGCTGGCTGACTTGTGCCAAGCTCTCATTGAGCTCAAGCATCAAGAGACCCTTCTAAGAGAGTCGTATTCTGTATGAGTCCATCCCTATGAAACGTCCACAGTAGGCAAATCCGGACAACAGACAGCAGATGGGGGGGCCGCCAGGGGCCAGCGGCTGGGGGATGACTGCTGCACGGGCATGGGCTGTCTTTGTAGGGTGATGAAAACGTGGTCAAGTGAGACAAGGGTGATGGCCGCGTAATGCTGTGAACGCACCAACAGCCACGGACACACACAGCTCCCATTAAAATGATGCATGCTCTTATGTGACTTTTATTGCAATAAGCAAAAAGTGCCTATGTGTTATCTTCCTTCCAAAAGTTTGCTAAAAACCGTTCCAAGTCACAGTGTTGGGAGCTGCAAAGCATCACTGTTCCGAAGGCAGGGGACAAGCGGGCCACCATCACCATGAGGGGACAGGAGGCCGGCCCGCATGCCCCGAGACCGTGAGCTCACCTGACCCCAACCCGACAGAGGAGGCCTGTGCGGACTGAATCGGATTCAGAAACCTCTCTGGAACCGTTCAGTAGACCCCACAGAGAAGAGCTGGGCACACTCAAGCGAGATAAACCACGCGGACACCTCATGGGCAGGCCTTCCCCAGACACAGCGACAGCAGCAAGACCGCGAAGCCGCGTGAAGCCGAGCAGCGTGATCACTCAACACTCGCTCAGGAGGAATCATCTGAGGACTGGAGATCGGACACTTTCGGAGGGAAACATTTCACAAACTCTGCTGCAATAAGTAATACTTCCGATTTTTTTTTAAAGGAATTTCCGATTTTGGAAAGAACGATATGATCATGGGTGGACACAGTTAAAGCTATTTTGCAAGCTTAAGATGACCAAATCTGATTTGGGTATTATTTTGAGGCATTATGTAGACTACACCTTGATATGACTTCTGTGGTATAAGAACACACATGCATACATGAATGCACTCATATCTATGTATGTAGTCATTTCCTGCACAAAGGAGGGCTTTGATCACTCTGTATTTCTTTTTCCCATGAGTCTAAGACTGAATCACGATGACCCAAAGGCTCATAGAATGTTGTGCTCACACTTTTAATGGCCAAACATCCAAGAAGGGCAATGATTAAAACACACACACACGATTTGTTTTAAAGGGATGCAAAATTAAACAGGCACAAGTGATTGATCTGAGCTGGTAGGAAAACCTGGGCAGCCAGCAAGGGGTCGGACAACCATGGAAAGCCCACGCAGGCCCACACCGTGACCAGCCACCAGAGACTCAGCACGGAAGACTTACCGAGAGCATCCACTGGCGGGGGCGCACGGTGAGAAAGGCAGGATACACAATTGACACAAAAAGGAAAACAGTCATGTCAAGCTGGTATTCGGGCAGCGGCAGTCCCACCTTCCCTTCACGGGTTAAGCGGTCCGTGGCTTGCCACCAGACTGTATGTGAAGGCCACTGTATCCACATCACCGAGAGCCGGCCTCCAAGGTCCACTCTCCCGCCTTCCTAACGGTCTTTCCTTCTTACCCATGCAGCCCTCTCCTACACAGCGATCATCCGCCCTTAGAGAATAGGGCAAGGATTTGTAAACGGAGGCAGGGACTACACACACAGAGCAGACCAGCTCAGACGCTAAAGCGATTTATCCTAACTCGGAAAATATCTAGGGAAAAGGCACAAGGAGGAAAACAATGTACAAAGTCCTCCATTTCTGGGTCTGTCTTATGTCCGGGTTGCGGGAACTCCAACTCCCAACATCTGGCTGAGCAGCAGGAGGGGGCGTAGGAGACACCGTCAGGACCTACATCATCTCCACAGCTTCCCGCTACCTTCGCTCTCCGGACCAGGTGACAGGGCTGCCACAGCCCTGCGCCGTGGACCAGACTCCTCTAAAGGCAGGGACCATGTCACCTCCCTGCCTCAGGTGTATTCCTAAGAGGCATCTAATGAGCCTGTCTCTAAGAAAAATACATGCACCCACTGCAGGAACATATCCCAGACTGCTTTCAAATGACCTTCAGATATATCCTAAGAACAGATAAAACATTTACAGTTGTTCCTTAGGGAATATTTCAGTACCTTCAGATGACAAACTAACCCCTTCTGTTACAAAAGAAGAGTCCAGTGAAGACGGAGACATAGGTGCTGTGTGCAGAGGGAGAAGTCAGGGAAATGAGCCACTCGCAAAAATCACCTCCCATCAAGGATAGTGCCAGAACCACGCCTACAGGTGCAAAGGCACCAGAGATTTGCAGAGACAGAAGAAGCTCGTAGATTCAACACCACAGTGTTTGTAAAAGGCCTGGCAGGAAACTGCTGCTCGGGAGTCTCCCACAGACGTGGGAAGAAGGAAGTGCTTATCTGGCTGAAAAATAACTCATTGAAAGCCTCTGTCCAACCTAAAACCTGATGTAAGGGCTGCCGGCACCTGTGAATGAGTGCATGTGCTAAGAGGCCAAGAACCACCACGGGAAGGAGATCCAACAGATGACTTAGGAGTTTTCTAGCATCAAGGAAAACTTCCGCTAACCAGACCCCTAAACACCGGAAAGCCTCAAGGAACCAGATTTCTCCCAGGCCCTGAGCTGTGGCGTTGCCATTCCACTCTCAGGTGGGAGAGCTCTCTACAACAAGAGTCAGAATGGTGGCTCTGGTATCTCCTAGAAGGCTATATTCACCCCAGAAATAGGCACATACGAGCTCTTCATCAGAAAATGCACTTAGACATTTTGGAAAGAAATTCTTTTATAAAAGAGATACAAAGTGTCTTCTGGTTCTACCTTGAAGTAAGGAGAAAAATCATCCACCACATTCTAAGTTCCTGATCTGACTGCTCTTGTAGACATTAGCACACCATCTAGAAAGCACATGGAGGGGCTGGTGTCAAGGTGCAGTGAATTAAGCCTTGACACTGGCATCCCATTTGAGTCCTAGCTGCTCCACTTCAGATCTAGCTCCCTGCTAACGCACCTGGGAAAGTTGCAGAAGATGGCTCAAGTATTTGGGATCTTGCCACCCAAGTGGGAGACCCGGAGGGAGCTCCAGGCCTATGGCCTGGCCATTTGGGGAGTGAACCAGTAGACAGAAGATATCTCTGACTCTCTCTGTCATTCTCTGTGTCACTCTGCCTTTCAAATAAATAAATCTTGAAAAAGAAAAGGGGTGGGGGACTTGATGCTGGAGGCTGCTGGGTCTGTGGCTATGGCTATGGCTAGTAGTCACTTTAGGACTCCATCCCCCAGGCTTCCAGCCCAAATATCTCAAAAAACCTCACAACCCAATGCCAATGACTCCCAAGTCCCAGGGCCACAGGTGGCATCTCTTCCCATTGGGCGCAGCCCAGCATCCTCTGTGTCCCCAACCCTTGTCCCCGGCACCTTGATGGGAGCTCATTATCCCCTGGCAGCCTGAGCCAGTGCTGAGCAGGCTCCATTGCCAGGGGACACTGCAATCAACCTACCAGGCTTCACCCAGAAGTGCACATTCTGCTAACTGGACGGTGCCACTGACTTTAGAAAGAGAGCTCTTCAAGAGCTCAGGGAAAAGAGCTGCTGTTGCCTTTCCACTCCAATCCTGTTCCAAGCCCAGGCGTCTCCCGGGACCACTTCCCCAGACCCTGCTGTCTCCCAGCAGCCAATCCGCCAGCCGCGGGGAGCTTAGCTCCCAGTCCTGCCCAGCACGCTTCCCGGATTTGCTGCAATATGGTGGCAATCGTATTCATAAACCTTCACCTCTAGATTCACTAACATGGCCTAGTACTTGTCAAACAGGTACTGCCAGCTGTCCTAATTAGACAGAATGCAAATCCGAGAAGCACCTGGCCAGAAAACTACACCCAAAACAAAGTCCAGGAGCCAATACGGATGGAAACCCTTGTGGTGCGCCAAAGTTCTTATCTTGCAATTTTTTTTTAAGCTTTGTGAGAATTGGCAGGCGGGGCAGCAGGGCCATTTTTTATTAATGTCAAAGATTAAAACCTGTCTTGGGGCCGGCATTGTGGTGCAGCAGGTTAAGCCGCCACCTGGGACGCCAGCCTCCCATACTGGAGCTCTGGGGCCAGTCCTGGCTGCTCTGCGTCTGATCCAGCTTCCTGCTAATGCACCTGAGAAGGCAGTGGAAGATGGCCCAAGTGCCTGAGCCCCTGCCACTCATGTAGGAGACCAGGACGGAGCGCAAGGCTCCTGGCTTTGACCTGGCCCAGACCCGACTGTTGCCAGATGAACCATTAGAAGGAAGATCTTTCTTACTGTGTCTGTCAGTCTCTCTCTCCCTCCATCCCCTTCTCTCTCTTTGCTGCTGCTGCTCTTTCAAATAAGTGAATAAATCTTTGAAAAAGAATACTTAAATAACTTTGCCCTGCCACCTTCTCCCTACCACTCTCCACCATTCTCTCTCCAAATGTATTTTCTTTCAATTCCAAATACAAGCAGCCTGTTTAGGAAAGGGAGAATCTGGCTTGGGGTGAGGGAATTCTCTCTCTGAAAAGGAAGTTGTTCCCAATTCACGCTACACATCACCCCCAGAGCATCCTGGCCAGAGGCCCACCTTAGCCATCGTGATGCAACAGAGTAGCAACCTGGTAGCAAGAAGGACAGTCTGGACGGAAGGTCACTTTCTCTGACAGTGTCCCTACATCTGAGGTCACAGTAAAATGTAACATGCCTGCCAACTGGATGTGACCCGACGCTTCTCTTCCAACTCCCAGCCCACTGTAGAGGATGCGACAATGCATTGATCTGCAAGGGATGACAACGAGGCGGGCAGGTGCAGGGTCATCCTGCAACCCTCCTCGGTGGTGCCTCACCAAGCTCCACCCGATGAGTCTGGCTCCCACTGCAGCCCTTTCCAACACTCGCACACACTTTAGTGAAGGGTTGTGGAGACTAGAGGCTGTGATCGCAGGAGGAGCAAATGGCATGACTTCCGGAATTATCACTGCCGAATATCTGCACAGAGGCTTTGCTGCATGGCCCCAAAGCGTCCAGGAAAGTTAGAGGTTTCATTCCTAAGCACGTTGGGCACGGAGACCATCAGAGTTTGAGGACAAGGGTAGGACGAGGAGTAGGCCAAGTGCTACTGTGGAAGGCCTCTGAGCTCCTATGTATTCTGCACTTGGCAAACCCTGATCCAGATCAATTCTCTGGCTCCCATCTGCTCTCCAGGGCCACCACACCCACGGAAGTATATGAACTCAACACTGCCTGCTTCAAAGACAGATCAAGCCACCTGCTCACTTTTTCTCAAGGTTCAATGTCAGGGGCAGGATTCTGGGAGTTACCTTTTTTCGCTTTCTTCTGCAGTTTCAGCGTATCTGAGGACTTCTTTTTTATCTCTTGGCGAGCTTTCTTATATTCTAAGAGAAAGCAGAATATTGAATAATTTTACCAGTGTGTTCAACGGAAAGTATTTTAGGGGCAACCATTATCACAGGAAGCATCAAGTAGGACATGCAGTAAACAGCTTTATCGGAATATGATATGCCCAAAAAAATCTCACGAGGACATTTCACCCACAAAGGGGCTATTAAAATGAAAAACAACAAATTGTGCTATGTTCTTTCCCTACAGTGCCAGCTTTGAGGAAAGACAGCATTTGGGAATGTGTTCATCAAAAGGAAACAAGTCAATTTCTCAGCTCAAGTGTTGGGAAGGATTTCCAGTGTTATCTAACTTTTCCAAGGTCCAAATCCATAGCACTTTGATTTAAGGGGAAAAAAAAGATGAGCCAGGCGGGGAAGATCTGGCTGGGCTAAGAGTTCCTCAGACTATGGCTGCAGAAAGCACAACACACGGGAGAAAACCGGGCAACCCAGCAGCCTCACGTTTACCATGAACCCTGTGGCAGACGCTGGGGACACGGAGGAGGGGAGGCCCATGTACACACACACACACACACACACACACACGCTGACCACTTCCTCCGTCCCCACCAGCCCGCTCCCGGAATTCCCCATCTCGGTTGCAGGCACTGTCACCTCTGACACCTCTTGGCTGTCCTCAGAGCTCACTAACTGCCAGCCCGAACCAGTTCCCCTGCTGCCATCCCTCAGGTCTCCCTCCCACCGTCCCTGAGCCCACGTACAGGCTCCAGCAAGGCCCTGTGGGCTCACCCTTTCTCTCTCCAGATCACGGCCCGCCTTCTCTTCACACCCTCCCTGCACGTTGTGGGATCCTCGGATCCACCTTTCTCTCTGCATCCTCACCCGCTGTACCCCCACGCTTAGGCACCAAATATAAGTGCGAGGTCCCAGGTGGGCCAGAAATTAGATATTTAAAAAGAACGTTTAAAAATACCTTTAAACAAAATACATGATTTAGGATGCCATTTTTTCTGTTAAAGATGAATTTATCATTTTAAAAATTTGAGGTAGTGGGTATAAAAGATTTTATATTAACTTTTTTTTTTTTTTTTTTTTTTTTGACAGGCAGAGTGGACAGTGAGAGAGAGAGACAGAGAGAGAAAGGTCTTCCTTTGCCGTTGGTTCACCCTCCAATGGCCGCCGCTGCAGCCGGCGCACCGCGCTGATCCTGGCAGGAGCCAGGAGCCAGGTGCTTTTTCCTGGTCTCCCATGGGGTGCAGGGCCCAAGCACCTGGGCCATCCTCCACTGCACTCCCTGGCCATAGCAGAGAGCTGGCCTGGAAGAGGGGCAACCGGGTATATTAACTTTTTTACATCGCTTCTCGGCCTTTTGGCTAAGATCAAGTGTAGTATCTGTGATCAATTTAATATTAACTTTTTTACATAACAGCTAAATAACTGGCTATTATACCCACATTTCCGAATCTCACTGTCAACAAGCCATCTTCATTTCTTGTTCTTTCATCATAATGGTTTGCTGAAGTTCTGCCCAAGACTGATTTCCAATGACAATGAAGACTTGACTATGGGCGCCTACAGTCTATGATTAACAAATGTTAAAGAATATGCACCAAAAACTGACATCCGCTTGTTCCTTTTCTGGCCCCGGTGTCTGCAGAGGCACGGGACACGGCAGGGGCTCAACAGCTGCAGGTGCAGGAGTGCAGGCAGGGACGGATGATTGCAGGGAACGTAGTACAACTTCCCAGCGGCTACCGACAGCTTCCGGAATGCGGCTGGACCAACCCCAGTTCCAGAACACTGTCTTTCTTGAAGCCTTTATTTCACTTTGCCCTCGAATAAGGTCACTGTGTCACTGTTGGTAGACACCGCACTCGTCTTTCTGTAGCTCTTACAATGTCTTGCATATGAAAATACCAGCATGACCTGAACACGGGATGGGAACCCAGCACGCAGCAGTCTTCCGGGCTTGTGCAAGGGGAACACGAAACGCTCCCACTGGATACAGCAGCCCTGTGATCTCCTCTGCTGGTGACCCCGATCTCATATAGTCAGGGTCCCCCACGACTAACTAAACCAGTTCACAGACAACACACAAGGAGAAGGGCCAGCTCCAAGTAGGCCACCCAGGGTGAGCTTATGTCACTGGATGTGTGGTTATCAAAATGTGCTCAAGTGCCTTCCGTGAGCACGTGGCATTTACACCTGCCATTGGCTTTCCCCTCGCATTCAAATGAACACAGTTACCGCGGCCAAGCAATCAGCCGCTTCATGCCACACACACAGCTCTCAGTCCTGCAAAGTTGCTTTGGACTCCTCATCCCCTGACTCTGACAGGCCTACACGAGAAGCAGGGACACGACAGGCCTTTAGCTGTTTCGGTGACACCAATAAACCCAGCAGAGGCAGCAGCCAGCGGCATCCACAGCTCTTCTTGGAGCACTATAAGGCGCCCGACCTCGGCCCCTGTACCTTTTGCATGGTCTTTATCCAGCTGGTTGGCCACTTTCTTCCATTCTTCCATCTGTTCTTGAAGTGGGTTTATCAGACAATCAATTAAAGCACTTTCGCCGAAAGAGAAAGAAAAGGAGAAATTAAACAGATACATTCCATTGTCAAGATGTACATTTGGTTGTCACAACAGACCTAAATCACAATCGCCCAAGCCAACACAGGCAGCATAATAAGAGGATGTTCATATCGAAAGCCCTTAGCCTTCTTCTCAGAACACTTTGCAATGAAATTAAGAAGTTACCAACGTGACTGGCTGGAGCGAGCCGGCTTCCCACGTCCCAGGATTTCCCAGCTATTGCATTCACAAGCCAAGGTGTGGGACCTCCGACCTCAACCCCCTGGCTGCACAGCAGGCAAAGACATTAGGCCTAATAGAGACCATGAGGCTCTGACAGGCACCCAGAACTTTAAGTCATGAACACACTAATTGGAGCCCGGAGAAAGGGAAGAATGAATAGGCCAGAAAGTTCTCCGGCCGCACTGTCTGCTTCTGGGTCGGAGAGGGGTGAAGGCCCCTCTGGGCGCAGCCCCCAGTTGGTGCAGCCTCCCTGTAGGGGCTGTGTGACCCTGCTGGAATGATGCTGATCACCTTGAAAGCGAGGTCCGCTTCCATCCAAACACTGGCGACTGCAAGTCCCCAGCCAGCCACTGCCACTTCTCCCCACCCTGAAGGCCTGGAAGCCAGGCCCGAAGCTGGCGGTGTGGAAGGCTCTGTGACCACCACTGCCTCCTCAGTAGGTCTGGGGGAAGCACACAGGCCTGGGGGCCAGCACAGCCTGGCGTATCTCACTCTGGGCACTCCCACAGGGTGGACGGGGCCCAGGAGTCCCAGCAGGATGCGCCAGCTGCTCAACTGCCCAAGGCAGAGAGACCCACACAGGGAGTACAGGGTGATCAGAGGGGAGTGGCAGGCTCGTTGAGGGCAGGGACCTGGCCGTCCCACTCTTGTTGCCTCTCTAGAGCCCACAGCAGCTTCCAGCACCCAGCAGGTGCCCAACAAGTGCTTATTCAGTGAATGAGCAGAGACGAGCAAAAGACGGGCCGTAGGGAGACAGGGGCTGGCCCACACGAGGTAGGTATGTCCTGTACACTGACTGCTTCCTTCATCTGGAATCAGCAAGGGTGTCGGGGATGGGGTGCAACAGGCTCTCACCTGGAAAACTGCCTCAGCTTGGCTTCTATGCTCCTGTGCCTCATGCACATCCTGGTGAGCGCAGACCCGATCTCCCTGGTTCCACCTAGGACAGTAACAGAGGCCGTGGTGAGGGAGGAGGAGCGAGCAGGGCTCCCTGAGATTTCTACAAGCAAGCCAGATTTCAGCCCGCTGTCCACCTAAGCCAGAGCCTTTCAAACATCTCATCGTGAACATGCACTCACACATATGCATACACACATGTACGGCGACATAGCTGTCTACACCAAAGCTAAGGTGACTCTTAACTGTGTGTCATACTCCAATAGTTTCTGTTTGGGGTGCTTTAGCAGTGCTGGTTGTGATCTGGAAATCAACCCGACAATCCATGGATAAGTCTTTTTTTTTTATTATTTTGACAGGTAGAGTTACAGACAGTGAGAGGGAGAGACAGAGAGAAAGGTCTTCCTTTCATTGGTTCACTCCCCAAATGACCTCTACGGCCGGCGCTGTGCCAATCTGAAGCCAGGAGCCAGGAGCTTCTTCCTGGTCTCCCATGCGGGTGCAGGGCCCAAGCACTTGGGCCATCCTCCACTACCCTCCCAGGCCACAGCAGAGAAGAGGAGCAACCGGGACCAGAACCCGGCGCCCATATGGGATGCCGGTGCCACAGGCAGAGGATTAACCAAGTGAGCCACGGCGCCGGCCCCAGGATGAGTCTTGACTTATACACAGTTTGAAAAATACTTCTCATGGAAGAGGATCAAAGAGGTGTCTGATATTTGGCGAAAAGCTGTCACTCCTGCCCACCTTTTCTGGAAAAACAATCTTGTTGCCATGATTTGCAGCAGCTAATTATCTCAAGATACATGTTCCAGAACACAGGCTGTTCGGAGAAAAGCAAGGCTACAGCAAAATGAAACGGCGTATTTTCCAAGGGGCCAGGGGACACGAGGGAGAGACAGGTCTTGGAGCTCAGCAGATACATGGGAAGTTGCGGCAGTTCGCTTCTTCTGAAATTCTTGTCATGCTTTTCCCAGCAGGCACACCCTTCTCTGAGATGATTTCTTGCAAGTTCGTCTCTTCCTCCCCCTCCCAGAGATGATGCTTTTACGGGAGGGTGGGGTGGGGTGGGGAATGAGAAGCACAGATGGTCACGTGGCGTGCAACTCTGGAAGCACCACTATGCAAACGAGCAAAACCCGGGTGCTTGTGAAATTGGGGGCACGCGGCAAACGAAGCACGCTCTCTAACAGATGAGGGAAAACCCGGAGGAATGTCTGGCAGGTCTGGCCAAGCCACGGTACCAAACTCCACTGCCTCTCAGGTTGTTCATATCTGTGGGCTCAGTCTTCCTCTGCTTGCCCTTCCAGAAATGCCAACTCGGTGTTTCGGTCCCACGTGTTTTCCATTTTATTCGGCAAAACAGGTTTCTACAACCAGATAACACTAAGAGCGACAGATAGTGCCTATTAGTATTTCTTCGTTTTATTTCAGTGTAAGCAGAGGAGTTTCAGGCAAAATGTTTCCATTCCCCACAACAGGGTCTCTCAGTTTGACTACTATGGGGATACTTCCAGAAGTTCATGGGAAGCTGGAATTCAAAGATGAGTGCATTTTGTTGCAAAAAGTCTTGAAATCTATGCAGTTTTTTCACAGTGCACACTTCCACGGACTTTTTGCACATGCGCACATACACACATTCAGTTCTGGACCAAACGACTGTTTGCTGTAGGGCTGTCCTGTGCATTGTGACATGCTTAGCTGCACCCTTGACCTCTACTCACTAAAGGCAGAAGCGGGGCTCCCTACTCCATCCCGCTTCCGGAACTGACACCCCAAGGTGTCTCCAGATATTAACCTGGCGGGCAAATCCCGTCTGCCTGCTGAGAACAAAACCTGAGCAGGAACTAAATGTTATCCAAGGCAGGTTTTGTCAGTGACCAGACATGTTTTGAAAGCGTCCTTGACCCCCTGGCTCCTGCCCACAACAGGACCACCTTCCTGTTTCCAGCGGCAGTGATTCACACTGCTGTACCACGGAGAGCCAGTAGGGGGCGCGATGCTGACATGCTCTACCGGCACACTCTGGCCTCTCCCTGGGTTTTTATTGCTAAGGTTTTATTGCTTCTAAGCAAGGATGAGGAACACTTTCTCCCTAAGGAAATATCTCCTATTTTTCCTGGGCCTTCATTTGATTAAAAGTTAATAACTTAGCCACCTAAGAAAATTGGCGTGCTCTCTCGCTGCTGTTGGGAATGTAAACTAGTACTTTCCTGGAGGAAAATTTGGTAAGCATTTTGCAAGAGAAGTCTTATTACAAATATGCGTGCTCTGTGACTCAGCAACTCTAATCCTAGAAATTTAACCTGAGAAAATAATAATGGATGGAAGAAAATCCCCATCGGTGAGGGCAGTCCTAAAACACTGTTTTACAACAGTGAAAAACTGGAGGTAAAATCCCATGATAGGGGCTTAGTTGAGTAAACCAAGAACACTGCCATGCAGTGGAATAACACGCAGTCACATAAAATGCTGGCAAACCATGTTTAAAGAACGACAAGGGGGTGGCGACATGGCGCAGCGGGGTTAAAGCAACAGCCTGGGACACCAGCATCCCATTTGGGAGTGCCAGCTCTAGTCCTGCCTGCTCTACTTCCAGTTCAGCTTCCTGCTAATGCACCTGAAAAGACAGCATTAGATGGCCCAAATCCCTGGGCCCCCACCACCCACGTGGGAGACCCGGATGGAATTCCAGGCTCCCGGCTTTGGCCTGGCCCAGCCTTGGCTTTTGTGGCCATTTGGGATGTGAGTCAGCAGATGGAAGATCTATTTCTTTCTCTCCACTTCTCTCTGTCATTCTACCTTTCAAATAAGTAATATTAAAATAAAAAAAAATAAGCCCTTGCTTGGAGCTCATGATATACCAGGTATCGGCACAAGTTCCCTGCACACATTAACTCATCCAGTCCTCCCGATATGCCCAGCTGTGTTGATATCATCATCCCCCTCAATTCATACCTTAAGTAATCTGTCCACATTCCACCACTAGTAAGTAGAACTGGAACCCTGGCTGAATATCCAGCATCTATGCATTTGTCCACTCAGCTACAGGGCACTCATTACAGACCAAGAGCTGGGAAGGAGCAGAGACAAGCCTAGAGCAAACACTACACCTAACTCCCTTCTCTACACATCCAATGAGTGTTAGGGTTTACAGCTGGTTTGCAAATTTTGGTTCTTAGCTTAGAACTAACTGGTACCATGGGGATGGAGCTGCACACCCTACTGACCTAGCACCAGTACTGAGAGCCCAGGGCAGCTCCATGGATCAGCCATGCTTCACTGGAGCTAAGAGGCTGCAGAACTGAAGGTCAGTTCCCCAGCTCCACGACTTCTGTTCCCTTCCCAGATCTTTTCCATAGATGGCATCCATCCCCAGGAAAGCCCAAAGCTCCCAGATGTCGTGACACGCGACACCACCGTGCCTCTGCAGGAAGCTCTACAGAGGAGAAGAAAAAGAGAACCACAGAGAAAAACGCCCCAACAGCAGTGTCTTGGTGCCCCGGTGGCGAGGGCGGGAGGCAGATGACATCCTGTGGATCCCAGGACTCTGCTGGAACCACTGCTGCACCCTGGGACACAGGCACCTAAAAATAGGTCAAACTGTAGAAGCGCTTAATCATATCTGAGGTTCTCTCCAACCCTTGCTAGAACTTAAAAAAAAAAAAAATCAGCAAGTTTGAACAGGAAACTAGTCTTCAGAAGAAACCAGCTTTAGCCACAGACAGGAAAGACATCTGCGAGAGCTCTGGTGTGATAGAACATCCACGGAATCCAGTGGCTGGCTCAGGCACTCGGCCACACGTGAGTGAGGACAAGATCCTACTCATTTCTGAACTTGCAGCACCCACAAAGAACTGCTGAATGAAGGAACCCACCGCTAGCATTTGGAGAGCAAATCACCACGTCTGTCCCATCCAAAGGCAAGAACAGGGTCTCGGTTTATCTTTTGCCTAATTCGTATATATGTATCTTCTGTGTACATCACAAAAAATTCCCAATAAACATGAGGTGCTTAGTCTTAGAAAAGGCCTATATGGAGTCAGGTCAGCGGGGACCAACAGTGACGCCTTCGCTTCCTATTGTTGCCATGATAAACGACTGCAGCACAGAGGCTTAAGGCAGTACAAATGTACTACCCTACAGTTCTGGAAAGCAGAATTCCACAACGGGACGCGCTGGGCTGCAATCAGGGCACGGGCAGGGCTGTGCTCTGTCTGGGGACTCCAGTGGAGGACCCGTGTCCTGGCCTCCTCCAGCTTCCAGGGGCTGCCTGCTTTCCTCGCCAGGCCCAGGGGCCCTTCCTCACACCTTCAAAGCCACAGACACACACACCTCTCTCTGCTGACCTCTGCTTCTGTGCAGACATCTTCTCTCTCTGGCTTCGGCTCTCCCACCTCCCTCTTATAAGAACCCTTGTGATGGGGCCGGCGCTGTGGTGCAGTGGGTTATAACGCCCAGAACTAAAGCATTGGCATCCAAAATGGGCGCTGGTTTGAGACCTGGCTGCTCCACTTCCCATCCAGCTCTCTGCTATGGCCCAGGAAAACAGCAGAAGATGGTCCAAGTCCTTGGGCCCCTGTACCAAGTGGGAGACCTGGAAGAAGCTCCAGGTTCCCGGCTTCGGATCGGTGCAGCTCTGGCCGTTGCAGCCAATTGGGGAGTGAACCAGCAAAAGGAAGACCTCACTCTCTCTCTCTCTGGCTCTCCTCTCTCTGTGTAACTCTTTCAAATAAATAAATAAATCTTTAAAAAAAAAAAAAAAAGAGCCCTTGTGATTCTGCTAGACCCACCCGGATCCTCCAGGATGATCTCTCTGTCTCGGATCCTTCTCCCAGATACCTCTGCAGAACCCCTTCCCTTTCAATAGTCGCAGGTTCTGGGGATATGAACGTGCACACGGCTGTGGTGCCCTTCTCTGCCCACCAAAGCTGAGGAGGAAGGCCGTGAACTTGGAGAGAGTGGAGAGGCCCTGGGTTGACGCTCCAGTATCCAGTTATGCACAGATTCAGTCTAACGATGCTAACTCCCACTGAGCAATAGCAGTTTAGGGATGGGACGAAGACATGGAAAGAAGGCTGATGGGGGTGATTCTGGGGGATTTCCTAATCTAAGAGAAACACACCAGAGAAACCCCACAGGACCCAGGCAGTCAGCCATGGATATGGTCAGAGGGCCAGCCACTTTTAAGATGAGGCTCCAGGGCTGGCGTTGTGGCTCGGCGGGTTAAGCAGCCGCTTGCGACACTGGCGTCCCATATCAGAGGGTCAGTTTCAGCCCCTAATGCATCTGGGAAAGCAGCAGAAGATGGCTCTAGTGTCATCGTGACAACCACATGGGAGACCCAGATGAAGCTCCTGGCTTCAGGCCCGACAGCCCTGACTGTTGTGGCCACCTCGGGAAGGAACCAGCAGGTGGAAGATGGCTTTCTGTCTCTCCTTCCCTCCGTCACTCTTTCAAATAAATAAAAACAAATTTTAAAAACAGATGAGGGGCTGGTGTTGTAACATAGCAGGTGAATCTACAACACTAGCATCCCATATGGGTGCCAGTTCACGTCCTGACTGCTCTACCTCTAATCTGGCTCCCTGCTTATGCCCTGGGAAAAGCAGCGGAAGATGGCCCAAATATTTGGGCCCCTGCCACCCACGGGGGGCAGGGAGGGCCTGGAAGAAGCTCCTGGCTCTTAGCTTCGGCCTGGCCCAGTGCTGGCCATTGGAGCCATCTGGGGAGTGAGCCAGTGGATGGAAGATCTTTCTCTCTCTCTCCGTCTCTTCTTTTTTAACTCTGACTTTCAAAACAAATTAATTAATTAAAAAAGAGAGAGAGAGAGAGAGAGAGAGAGGAGTTTCAGAAGACAGGAAGGGCTCCTGGTGACCTCTCTTACTGCCACCATAACCCTGCACTCCTTCCAGGCCTGGGCTCCTATTTTGCAAGAGCGAATATTTATTTTTAAAGCCACTTTGATTTGGTCTCTCGGCAGCTGAAAGAAGAGGAAAAGGAGCAATGGCCTCCCCTGCCTTCTCCCAGAACCAGGAACCAAGCCGCTGCTGAAAGCAATGTGCCTCAGCTACTCCAGGCTGCAGCTCAGAAAAGGACACATGTAGGCCCTCTTCCTTAACGAGCAGAGGCACTTACAATACAATCGCACAAAAATAGCACGATGATCTGAAAAGGAGACAATCAGAGAGAAACAGGCAGTAAAAAGATCCAGGGCCAAAGTACGCACACGAGGCCTTCTGCACACGCAGACACTGGGCCAATCCCTCCCGTGTTTCCTGAGTTGTGTATCGGCTTCCTGGCACCACCCTCACAAGGTCGCTCGAAGCAGCTGGCTCACAGCAGCCCAAACGTATTCCATAAGTCTGAATTCACGTCATCAGCAGAGTCAGGTGCCCCTGCCTCCTCCTGGCGTCTGACGGCTCTGAAGCCACACCCTCCAATCTCTGCCTCGGTGGCCACGGGGCCACTCCTGCGACACAGACAAAGGCATTCTCCCCTCTATGTGTACCTGGGCCCAAGCTCCCCCTCTTCACAGTGGAATGGGGGCCCCCCAGTCACGATCTACTGCTACCTTGACCGCGTCTGCAAAGACCATGGGCAGACAGTCCCATGCACAGGTGCCAAGGACTGGGAACTCAGCCTTCTACCTACCACAGGCACCTGCCATGCAGCTGGACAAGCAGGATTCGCACGCTGAGGAGGACGTGGCTCAGACCCCGAGGGGCTCACAGACGGGTAGGGGTGATATTTATACAACAGCACAGGGTGCACAGCTTTACTGCAACCTTATGAGGAAGGGGTGAGCGATCCCTCTTTATACAAAACAAAAACAGAAGCTCAGGAGGGTCCCCGGACTTGCTGGTGACCCACACAGGCAAGGTCCCAACCCTGCTTTTAACTAACACCAAGAGGATCCTCCCCACGATGGCAAGCAGGAGACATTCCCAACTGAGGACAAAGAGACAATTAAAGTCCCAAACAGAATATAAATTGTCCAATGTGTATCGGGGCGGGGTGGGGGGAGAGGGGACGAGGAAATCAGGAGAGCAAAGGCCACGGAGCCACTGCTCCGTCCCCCTAAACCTCACATTGCCGCTTGTGGAGAAAAAGCGGGATGGTGGCGGCCATCAGGTGGCATCACCCCGCCCCTCCCAGGGGCCTCATCTGCAGGGGCCTCCATCTCCCCTCGCAGCAGGGGACTAATAGGCAGTGTCCGGTCCGATCTCCAGGAAGGGCAGGTGGCAAGCGGGTACTGCAAGGGCCGGAGGAAGCGAGATTTAAGAACTGTTTGGTGGACGCTCACGGGGACAGTAAGTCACTGTGCCACTGAGCTGTCTCTTGGAGTGCTAACGCCGTGGGAAGGCTCATCAGGAGCCAGTCAGATGAGAACGCTCCCTGCAGGAGCGGCGAGGCGAGCCGGGTGGGGCTGCTCGTCCAGGGCTGGGGCTCTCCACTCAGCTCTGCTGGCATTCCAGGCAGGATCATGCTCGGCTGTGTGTCCCACGCACTGCAGATGTCTGCAGCAGCCCTGGCATCTACCCTCTAGGCGCCAGAGACACCCTCCAAGTCATGGCAGCCAGAAATGCCTCCAGACGCGCCCAAGGACCCCCCCGCTGGGAAGCGCCTGTCGGAGGAACACGTGTCCTTCTCCTACAAGGAGTTGCCAGTGTTGGGGCCGGGCCTGGGGGAGCCACATGGACACACTCAGCTGGAATGGCTGCTGCCCCACACTCAGAGAAGCCATGGAAAGCTATTAGGTTGTGCCTGCCCCCAGCTCACAAAGCACAGAGGTAACAGGCAGCTTCGTGTTCTCATAATGAAAAACGATTCCACTTGCCATTAAAGAAACATTAATTGAAAAACACACAACTGACATTTCCCCACTGTCAACAGCACCGGCTCCCTCCCGTACAGCTTCGGGGACATAGCAACTCAACTAAAGGCAGCTTATCTTCCAGTCCTAAATATTAGGATGATCCATGAAAGGGAGCCCGAGGGGCCCACACTAGGCAGGGTAGAAGGCAGCAAAGACCCAGCCTCTGCAGCTGACAAGCGCTCCTGCACGAGACCCCTTAAGAACTCAGTGGGCGGGGGGGGGGGGGGGATAAGAAAGCAACCAGAGGGGCAGGCATTTGGCACAGTGGTTCAGACATCCCAAGGGTGTCTACGTCCATAACACGGGCTCTGGTTCTGATTCCAGCTTCCTGCTAAGATGCACCCTGGGAGACAGCTGGCGATGGCCTGGGTCCCCGCCTCCACATGGGAGATCTGAATGGAGTTCCTGGGTCCTGACCTTGGCCTGGTCCAGCCCTGGCTATTATAGGCTCTCGGTCTCTGAGCCTTTCAAATAAATATAAACAAAAAATTTAAAACAGAGCAACCCGTAACCTCTCAGTGGCCTAGGACTTCTCTTAGCACTGGCCAGTGAGGAACTGCCTGCCAGCCCCCAAAGTGTCTTGAGAATCTGTGAAGCCAGACACAAACAGGAACCGTGCAGCCCCAACCCCAGGGGGAGCCCTCTCCCCCTCACCCCCTCTCCCCAGGAGGAGGGACCCCTGACATACAGCTTGTTACACAGGTCAAACTGCTGACTGCACTCACCTGGTCACAAGTGTAAAAGATCAGAGAGAGACATAAATACACGGTTCCCAGGCTCTTAACTACCACGTACACCAAATATGAGAGGAGTCTTCCCTCCCCTCCTCCCCATGCCACACCGTGCTGGGAATCTCTTGCCAAAGCTGATCTGTTTCGGCCCCACTTCCCTCTCCCCGACGCCGACCTCCAAGAGTTCTGGGGCCTTCGGAGGTGTACCCCCATCTCTCGCCCTCCTTTCATACAGTTGGGTGGCTGCAGACCCCGAATGACCCGTGAGCCCCAGCATTCTCACCACAGCTAATCCGTGTCTGGGCACACACTCTTGCCACCCCACGAGTCAGCCGGAGGATGAGCAGCAGAACCAAAGGGTGAAGGGCTCAGCTCTGAAAAAAGTGGCTTCAAAGCCCAGCTCCCTCATTTGCTGGCCGTGTGGCCTTTGCTTAGACTCCAATGCTGATGGTTGAAAATAGGTATGCCAACTGCTGGTTGTTGTGTTTTTGTTTTTGTTTTCCATCTTTGTCACATAAATCACAACCAAACTACATCATCTAGGAATTCCAGTTTGGGCTACTTGTGAAATTTTTGTCTCCAACCTTACTACTGACTCATTCATACTTAATCTGTTGACAATCTGTGTGTGTGTGTGTGTGTGTGTGTGTGTATGAGAGAGAGAGAAGGAGAGAGAGAGCAATTTACATTTATCATCTCTAAGCATTCCACTTATTTTGAAAACAATTTTTTTTTTTTAAATTATGCTTTAGAAAGGCAGAATGACAGAGAAGAAACGGAGAAAGAGATCCTCCATCCGCTGGTTCACTCCCCAAATTGCCTCAATGGCTGGGGCTGGGCCGGGCTGAAACCAGGAGCCCGGAACTCTGTCCAGGTCTGTCACACGGATGGCAGGGGTCCAAGTACCTGGGCCATCACCTGCTGCTTTCCCAAACGTATTAGCAGGGAGCTGGATCTGAAGCAGAGTAGCCAGCAGCTTGATACTGGCTGCCAGCATTGCAAGTGGCAGATTAGGGGCCAGCACTGTGGCGCGGCAGGTGAAGCCCTCATCTATGCTGTTGGCGTCCCTTATGGGTACCAGTTCATGTCCCAGCTGCTCCACTTCTGATCTGGCTGCCTGCTGATGGCATGAGAAAAGCAGCAGAAAGTGGCCCAAGAGTTTGGGTCTCTGCCACTCACATGGAGACCTGTAAGAAGCTCTTGGCTCCTGGCTTTAGCCTGGCCCAGCGCTGGCCATTGCATCCATCTGGAGAGTCAGATGGAAGACTGCTCTCTGGCTGATTCTCTCTCTCTTTCAAAATAAATAAGTTTTTTTTTTTTTTAAGTGGCAGAATATCCCATTGCACCACAACGGCAGCACCAAAACAACAAATCTTGGTTTTCATACCCCTATTCCAAAGGTTTACGAACCTCGTGATTAAGTTAATTCATGACTGTAACTGAATACACAGCCCTGGGCCAGCGCACACAACCGAGTGTTGGTTAAGCCTACAACTCAGGTAGGAGAAGTGTGTGCACATAGCTGGGTCTTCAAAGAGCTTACAGGAATGTGTACGATGAAAACAAACTGTGCATGGATTTCAAAATGTTTTGCAGCAAAATAAACTTACCGTCTCGTTCTATTTTTCCACAAACCTTCAGCCATGCCCTTGAACTAGAGAGAAACTCCCCAGCTGTGAGCTTACTAAAGGCAGGTGTTGATATATTTTATAGAGAAAATAAGAACACTGCTTGTATCAGTGGGCCAATTAAGCAGAGCTTTTATGTAGCAATAACCAGCCAGGAACAACACGAAGGCAGAGGCCAGGGTAATTAATTCTGGCCAGGCCAAAGCGCCCCTCCATACGATGCCTCAGCCACTGAATAATAACCCTCAGCCCTCCCACGTCTAATATCGCCTTCTCCTCGGAGCCAGCGCATCAGTACACAGAAAGCAAATTAACAGCGCAGAAGGCCGGAAGTACTGCTTCTGCCTGAGCAACTCAGAAGACCAAAGGCCCAGAGGAGGGCTGGGGGACCTGCTGCTGGCAAGCTCCCACGTCCACAGAGTGGATTTGATGGAACTCCAAGCTGTGGTGCCCAGAGGCTCAGGGAAAGCCAACTCCAGACAGCCTCCACCCCTTTGTCCTTACCCCTTCCAAACAACCCAGCAGCTGCCCTTGGGTAATCAGCTTTCAAAGGTGTTCCTGGCCCTACACCTCCCTTGGCTGCTGGCTCTTGTATATTGCAAAGCTCAAAACAGCTGCTTCCCCAACTTCCTTCCAGCCAAGAACAAAAAAGGAAAACTCCTTAGGCCTGGAGCCAGCGCTCGGGCACTCAGGATCACTTCAGCAATGGTCAGTGGCAGGCCGTCACAGTTCAGTTTCAGCCTATGAGAAAGCAGCCTCTCTCTCGTCTTCCTCAAGCCCCCATTCTCACTGAGCCCGCAAGTCTTAAAATCTCAGGTGTCTTCACCTTCACGCTGGCTGGAGGACTGCTTGCGCCCTGCATCGCAGAAGTCGCCTCAGCGTGATCAGCTGCCACGCTGGCTGGGCTGGGCTGGCAGGGGCTGGCATCGCCATCTGCCGCCCTCGGGGATGCCTGGAGGCGGCACTCGCCACGCAGCACACAGCTCTGCACACACGTGAGAGCACAGGCGAGCGAGCAAGCGAGTGTCAGACTGGACCAGCACGCCGAGCGCCCTCCTTCTGCAGTCTCGCTGGCACATTTGGGACGGTCCAGCATCTTTGAAAGCGAGAGTAAACGTGTTTTAAAATGGTATGTGAGTGTGGGCCTGAATCGTAATAAAGAAAGGAGGGAGCACGATTCTTAGGCCTGGAGAAACGCACCAGAGATGCTCTAGCTCAGACAGACCCGGCTTTACCCACAGCTTCAGTCCAGCGGGCAAAGCTCTGGAGGCCGTTAGCTGGACAACTATCACCAGACCAACAAGCAATGAGCAGTAAGGAGCCCTCAGGTGCCAGACCTCAGCTGGGGGTGGGCACACCTGCCAGAAGTGCTCTAGACCCCCAGGGGGTCCCCACATTGGATGAGAGACAGGATAGCACTTCTGTACTCAAAGATCTGGGAAATGCTACCTTGGTCTCACTGCTATGTCACGTCGTAACACGGCCCCCTGGTGGAATGTCCATCTCATCTCACATTGAAAATGACAGGTGCTTGGGCCTGCGCCATGGTGCAGTAGGTTAATCCTCCGCCTGTGGTGCCGGCATCCCATAGGGGTGCCGGTTCTAGTCCCGGCTGCTCCTCTTCTAGTCCAGCTCTCTGCTGTGGCCTGGAAAAGTAGTGGAAGATGGCCCAGGTGTTTGAGTCCCTGCACCCGCATGGGAGACCCAGAGGAAGCTCCTGGCTCCTGGCTTTGGATCGGCGCAGCACTGGCCGTAGTGGCCATTTGGGGAGTGAACCAATGGAAGCAAGACCTTTCTCTCTGTCTCTCCCTCTCACTGTCTGTAGCTCTACTTCTCAAATACATAAAATCTTTAAAAAAAAAAAAAAATGGCAGGTGCTCACAGCAACCTTGGAGCTAAAAGTCCCGTAGAAAACACAGGGAGCCACAAGGCAGCAGTTCCTTGCTGTCTGGCGTCGCAGCCTGGCCTCGGTGAGCAGGTGAGCTGCTCGGGACTCCAGGCTCACTGTTGTTTCTCTTGTTCAGGGAACTCATCCGTGTTCATCAGCTGTGCCTTGGTGAGACAGCTGGTTCCTATCGGGGACTATCGCCTGCACTGAAGGTCAAAGTGGGCTCTCAGGATTTTTTTTTTTTTTTTTTTTGACAGGCAGAGTGGACAGTGAGAGAGAGAGACAGAGAGAAAGGTCTTCCTTTGCCGTTGGTTCACCCTCCAATGGCCGCCGTGGCCGGCGCACTGCAGCCGGCGCACCGCGCTGATCCGATGGCAGGAGCCAGGAGCCAGGTGCTTTTCCTGGTCTCCCATGGGGTGCAGGGCCCAAGCACCTGGGCCATCCTCCACTGCACTCCCGGGCCACAGCAGAGAGCTGGCCTGGAAGAGGGGCAGCCGGGACAGAATCTGGCGCCCCAACCAGGACTAGAACCTGGTGTGCCGGCGCCGCTAGGCGGAGGATTAGCCTAGTGAGCCGCGGCGCCGGCAAGCTCTCAGAATATTAAGAACGTCAAACACACACTCAATGCTTCTTCCGGCTCCATCAGCACTTTATTTTTACCCTTAGGCATGGACAGAGGGACAACCAGGCGAAGGTGGCATTATCTGATGCCCTCTATTTGTTCAACTACAGAGAGGGGAAGGAGAAGTAACAGCTCCCGGTATTACAAGGTGCACAGAGATCGCAGGCCATCCTGTCTCTGTTCACTATACCCTGCTCACCCTGAAGTCACTGAACATCTTCCTGTTTCCCACATTAGCTCTGAAAACAACTTCAAACCCTCTGCAACGTTTGTGTGTGTGCCATAGAGATCACGAAATATCCTTACAAGAAACACAATCAGATTTCAAGGAAACAGACAAGAAATACGCATGCTGCTTCCACTCACAGAGATTCCATAGAACAAAAGTCAAACCCTTGTAAGAGATTTTCAAAAATAAACCCCGAGAGCCCCCAACAAGGGAAGCGCAACTTGCCTTCTACAACAAGGGCAATCCTGACACCCAGGGCCATCTTCAAGGAAGAGAAACGTGTGTGGGATTAACTGCTCCAAAAGAACTGTTCTAGGCAGCTGTTGTGCATGGCTGGGTAGCTACTGGACAGGCTGGCTGGTGTTTATGTGCAGCTAAGACTGGGCTTTCGGCAAATGTGGGGCAGGGTCGGCCGCGCGCTGCAGGACGGTGCCATCGGCCCCACGCTCGGGGTGGAAGCTACTGCACACTGTTCCCAGACGACAATCTTGCAGCCAATCTCCCACTTCTCTGTCTCTCCCGCTTCACAACTTTTCAAACAGCAGAGGAAACAAAACCACACACAATCCTACCACCATCTGGTGCCTTCCAACCAGCAAGCACGGGAGATGTTGGCGTGCGCAGCACTGGCAGCCATAGAGACCAATATTCCACTTTCTTTGTTGCTGTTTTAAAAGCAAAGCGAGAATAGTAATAGGGAAACACAGAAACATGGACACACTCCCACGGGGGGGAAAACCATGTCAGGAGCAAACATATTGCAATAGGATGTTTTCCTGCCTTCATTCCTGAAGGGAACGGGGCCTGGTTGCAAAGCCCTGGGGAGTAACACCCAGGAAATGCCGACTGGCTCGCCGACATCTGCCACCGTGAATTCCCACTGCGATGGTCTGCCTCTGCCACATGGGTACAGGAAGAGGCTCCCGTTGGAGCTGAGCTTGACTTGGGGCTGCCGACTCATGCCAGCAAAGCAGATGTGGCCTGATGCTTAAGCCGTGTGTGTTTCCTTCTTTCTCAGAATGTAACTGACACACAGTAGCCAAGTCTGGGTGTTATCTCTCAGGCAGCCTGTAGGGGCCGGCAGACAATTCAGAAGGTGGCCGGATGGGTATTTTGACCAGAATACAGAGTCAAGTGTTTGGGTGACCAGAGTAAAGAGCCGCCATACCCATTGCCCCCAAAAGTATGCCGCTACACTGGGACCCCACAGTGCGAGCCAGTGTGTGGCCTCGAGCCGGCCTCTTGCTCTGCTTCCACTGGTGACCAGATCTCCTGTGACACACGGCAACCCTTCCAGCTTCTCACCCCTAGACTCAGCTTGCACTCGTGTGTTACTGGCCCACTTTAAGCGGTTTCTGTACATCTCTGAACTACGCCATAGTATGCTGAGTTTATCATCGTTCAAGAAGCAATCTTGCTGTTTTCCAAGGTAGCAGGAATTGCTATCAGTGCTTGCAATGGGACAGACCCTTGCAGGATAAATCTCAAGCATTCCACATATAGCTATCCTAAAGTAGAGATCGTCATCCTCGTCCTACAGACTTGCCCAAGATCACACAGAATTCAAGAGTTGAATCCAGGGCTGATCCACGGTTAGGCCTGTCACTCCGTTCTTGGGGACATGTCACTGGTGCCAATACCTACCACTGAGAGAAATTGGTGGCATATGGGTAGTTATCAATTTTCTTCCTCCACCCCCATCCTTTAACGAAGGGAAAATAATAGCTTTCCACTCGGTTTTCTGTGTTCATCAGTCAGATCCAAACCTCATCTTGGCTACTTGCTTGCTAGACTATGTATGGACTGGCTAGTCTGCATTCAAGGCCCTGGGGCAAGGATGAACAGGCCAGGCTTCTGCATCGGTCACCCCCGCCTGCTTCCTGTGGTGGGGGCCACTGCTAATCACACAGACGACCCTTCCCCAAATCACCTTTCCAGCCACTCACTCCTCTGCAGCCCACCCCAGCAGGGAGCATCTGTGGTAGAGCCCCAGGGACAGCCTCACATCCAGCTTAGCTGAACCCAGGATGCCTTCGTTTTCTAGAAGCATGGACCCAAGCAGGCTTGGACACATCCGGTCCTGTTGTCACTAACAACAGGACTACGTTCCGAGATGGGTCGCTGGGTGACTTCATCATTGTGCACACATCACAAAGTGCACTCACACAAACGAGGCCATTAACCCTTAGGGGGCTGTGGACATACACACGGCTTGTTGTTGACCAATACGTCACTACGTGGCACACAGCTGTACTCTCTTCTCTTCCTCCTCCATTTCTATCTCAAAAGCCAAATGGTTTATTTGTTTTGTAAGATTTATTTTTCTTTTATTTGAAAGGCAGAGTTACAGTGGCAGGGGCGGGAGGCAGGAAGAGATATCTTTCATGCACTGGTTCACTCCCCAAATGGCTGAGGCTGGGCCAGGCCAAAGGCAGGAGCTGAAAGCTTCTTTCGGGTCTCCCACATGAGTGCAGAGGCCCAAGAACCTGGGCCATCCTCTGCTGCTTTCACAGGTGCAGTAGCAGGGAGTTGAATTGGGAGTGGAGCAGTTGGGTCTTGAACTGGCACTCATATATGGGATACTGGTGTCAAAGGCGGAGGCTTAACCTGCTACACCACAACGCCAGCTCCGCCAAATGGGTTTCTGAATGAAAGTCTGGATGGCTTCTGCACCAAGCAGAGGTAAAAGAACAACTCAATCTCTGACCTTGAAGCAGTAGAGAAAAGGCTGGCTTTCATGAACAAACAGAGCAGGGAGAAGGCTCCAGCAGGTTCACACAGCAGCACCAGGACTCAGCCAGAGTCCCTGAATCCCTACAAGCAAGGCAAGCCCAGTCCTCTAGCTGCTCTGTGTAAAACAAGGGCATAACCAGCTTTGGTTTCTAGCTCCCAAACTGAGCTTCAAGTCAAGCAGTAATAATATGCACATTTTTAAAACAGATTATTTATTTACTTGAAAGGTGAACTTATAAGAGGGTGAGACAGAAAGAGAGGTATTCCATCCACTGGTTCACTCCCCAGATGGTTGTAATGGCCAGGCCTTGGCCAGGCTGAAGCCAGGAAGAAGGAGCTTCATCCGGGTCTCCTGCAGGGATGGCAGGGGCCCAAACATGCGGGCCATCTTCTGCTGCTTTTCCCTATCAGCAGGGAACTAGATCAAAGTGGAGCAGCTGGTGCATGAACCAGTGCCCATATGGAATGTCGGCATCACATGCAGCGGCTTTACCTGCTTTGCCACAATGCGCCCCAGTAACATAGATTTTAAAACTACTCTCAGGCTGGGTGTTGAGGTACAGCAGTCAAGACAACCCTTAGGATGCCCGCATGCCTTGTGGGCATGCCTGGTTCAAGTCCTAACTCCTCTAATCCAGCTTCCTTAAAAATGTGAACCCTGGGAAGCAGCAGGTAATGGCTCAAACACATGGATCTCTGCCACCTATGTAGGAGAAGTGGGTTCCAGCCACCCACATGGGAGACCCAGATGGAGTTTGGGCTCCCAGCTTTGACCTGGCCCAGCCTTAGCTGTTGTGGGTATCTGAGAAATGAACCAGCAGATAGAAGATCTCTATTTCTCTGTCACTCTACCTTTCAAATACATAAAAATCCATACATTAAGCTTAGAAAAGAAAACCCGACTGTTCTTGGTCTTTCTATAAGCCTCATTACTACTCAGGCTGACTTAACCATTCAGAGTCCTTTGCTTTCAATGACAATTATATCAAGTCTGGTAAAACCGATCCCAGGTTAACAGTTACATTATTCATTTCTAGAGAAATGGGGTATAATTACTATTTTACAAAGAAATTTTTTCATTAAATAAGACCTTACAAAACTTGGTTGGGAAAATACAGAGTCCCAGGTGATCAGAAGCCACCGCTATGAGTGGCAGAGAAAATATGCAGCTTTTAAATTCTCCCAGCTTTGAGTTTCCATGAAAATGGGACACAATTCCCACCACCAGATGACCCCTTGAGGTTAAACTAAACTGGATCCCCCTAAGAGCTGGTCACACAATAGGATGCAAACTGTTTACTGGATGGTCTGGGTTACCCTTCCTCCTGCATCCTGTTCCTCCTCACACCCATTATAGCAACTGTTCTTCTCAAAGAATGCAAAAAAGGAATGCAAAAAAGGAAACCAGCCAGGAACAAATGGTTTAATCCTGACTGCTGGCTCTGTCATCAAAGGGGACAATGGGATTGCAAGACCAAGGGGTTGGCGATGGGTCCCATGGGTATGCAGGACCCAGCATAGCATGATGGCCCTCCTTGTTCTATTCAAAGTTACCGTCCAGCCTCTGAGGACAAACTGGGCCAGATGTGTTGCCACTGTGCTTAGGTAGGAGTTGCCGATGGCTGTTCATTCCGTGGGCCTGGTGTTCTTCCCTCTGCCCTGGGAAATGATGAGTGTCCTAGTCTCATCCCTCAAGGGTCAGTGCGAAACACGGTCTCCAGGTGAGTTCTTCACAGACACAGGGAAGCAAGCGGGTTTGCCTGCCGGTTTCATTGTGATCAGGTGATAACGGATGCCTAGAGGACTACACTGTGGGTGCTGTGGCGGTTCTGCTTTGATGGAAGACCCGTGGTGGTTCTGCTTTGATGGAAGACCCAAGACCTACATCTGCTAGCACTGTCTGCCACGAAGGCAGGAGGGCAGGATGCACCCCCTGTATTTGCAACCCTGAGTCCAACATCTCAAAAGCAAAAAAGACGCAACCGCTCAAATCGTAACGTGCATGAGGATCACCAGAGAGCTGTGCTCACACGCTGATTCTAACCGAGGAGGCCCGGTAGGGCCGGAGATTTGGCCCCTCAGGATGCCGACCTGAGTGGAAGGGGCTAGAGTATTTCAGCAGCCAGTATGCCTTCCCCACCTGCCCGAGGACACCACCACCACAGAGACTCCCTGCCAGGTGAAATCCAGGTGGACCAGATGTCCTGGACTTGGAGGCGCGATGTGGGAGAGCTGTGGGCCTGCTTGTCCTGCTGCAGCCCCACAGACCACCAAGCTTCCCTGCCCTCCCGTCAGTCTCCCCTCCAAAACCAGGCTCGGTTGACCAGGTGGCCTCCTACCACTGAGCGAAACTGCAGCTCTGATCCACCACAGAAAAGAGCATTAGGCAACAGATATGGCAGAGTAGCTCAAAAAAAAAAAAAAAAAAAAAAAAAAAAAAAAAAAAAAAAAAAGAGTGAGGGTCAGACAGAATCCCTTGATTCCCACTGGCCCTCTCCATGCCTGGAATGGTTAAGGAGCCTTAGAGCGACTCAGCAGGAAAGATGGGCGCTGATGAAGCTTCTCTCCTCTGGAAGCAGCACAGAGGCCTGCGAGATGCAAATCAGGATGGGAGAAGGGCGGGAGGGAAGCAAGGAGAGCCTGAGGGGGCCGGGTGCCACCGGCTCATGGCCTGCTTCCCACTGCTCATACATGTGCCACACGTGGTGTACTGGGCTTACTGCTTCGAGGGCCTATGTCCTCCACTCGCTGGCGACCTTGCAGGCAGCGACTATGTCCGAGCCATTCATGCATTTTCAGTGTCTGGCAAAGATGCATGACCCAGAAAAAGGCTGAATAGGTATTTGCAGATAAAGAGATGGGGAAAAGCAAAAAAAGAAAGAAAGAAAGAAACAAGAAAGAAAAAATTGGACAGTATCCTATATGGAGAGCAGACAGATCCTTCTAACATTCTGGCTGCAGAGCTAAATCTGAGGTCCCCAGAGAGGGCGATGAGAGCGTCTTCAAACGTACTGGGCTCAGCGTGGATGCCCTCCGCCTGGTGGTGTGAAGACAAAGACAGGAGTTTTTTTGCACAGGAGTTGCAGCCCCTAAAGCTGGGAGCTCCAGGAGGCCGGCTGGGTTTGAGCTTCAAGGTCACCTATAGAAAGAGCACACCCAACTCCTCAATCTAATTAAAGATATCTCAATCAATGCTTGGTTATCCTGCCTGCCTTTCAAATAAAAATTAAACATTTAAGCATCATTACCAGTAGAATAACGGTTCTTCCACATAAGAATATGCACAAAAATAAGTCAAACAAAAAAAAATCAAGTCTTTTAAGATATGGGGCTGAAAGAGACCTCAAACTTCCTCATAAGGATGGAACAGGACCATTCGAATGTTCCCAATATTAACATATTTTTTTAGAAGATAATTACTAAGAATCTCAGGAAGCTTCGGGTCTCCTTCTATGCTATTAGAAAAGCCTTTGCAAGCAAATCTGTTGCCATGACGACAGTCACTTGGCAGAATGTAAAGAAGGACAAGGGACCCACCAAATGGCATTCTCAACACTAAGCCCTGCGATTCCTTAAAGCCACTTTCCAAAGAACCTTCAGCTTCGAGCAGTTACAGAATCTAAAAGTTGCCTGGGACCTGAGGCGCAGCCCTGTTTATGAGCATGGCCTCGGAACTTCTCTATCTGCCGTGTCCAGCGGTCATCGGGGCTCAGCCAAACATCCACAGGGCCGGAGAACGTGCTCACCTGCAGCCTGAGGAAGACGGCAGCCCTGCTCAGAACCCTTGGGGTGCTGCGAGCAGAGGTCCAGGAAGGAAAGGCGTTCTTACTGGAAGAGCCTGTCTCGTTCCAAGCACAAAGTCGAGGCTTGGGCAATGCCTGCCATGTATCCAATGAAGCTAAACAAAATGAAAACAAGTCTTAAATAGAGAGCTGGTTTCTAATTCCAGCCATTCACTGCCACCTGGAAATTCATGACTGTCACTGCTACTCCAAATAGAAACAGCACCAGGGACTCTGGTGCTATTCAGTGAGACAAGTGGAAGGCTGCAGAGGGAAAAATATATATAATCTTATGCCTTGCATCTACATGCTATATAAATAACACACGTGCACGTGTGCACCCACACGGAAACCCACGGGGCAGCCCTCCAGCACGTGACTCTTACCAACTCCCTCTGCAGATCAACACTAAACATGACTTCACCCAAGGCCCTGCCCATCCAGTGCTTTTTTATTTGTTATGATTATTACTATATTTGACAAAGAGAGAGAGAAAACACATACTTCCATCCACTGGCTCATTTTCCAAATGCCCAAAATTGGTGGGACTGGCCCAGGGCTAAAGCTGGGAGCCCGGAACTCAATGCAGGTCTCACATGAGGGGCAGGAACTCAATTCCTTGAGCTGTTAACCGCTGCCTCCCAGGGAGGGAGTTACTGGCAGCGAAGCTGGAGCCAGGAGCCAGGAGCCAGAGCTAGGCATGGAATCCAGGTATTCTAACATAAAATGTAGGCATCTTAATAGCAGGCTAAATGCCCATCCCTCAGTTGTCTTCTGAGACAGACGCCAGCGGATCTGTAACTCACAGGGGAATATATGGAGATGGAGATTTGGAGAGGAGGAAAGAGGTGAGCTGGAGGGATTGCTGGCTGAGTACTTTGCATCCCCAAAGTGGGCAGAAGTGCAAAGGAACCCCACACCCGGGTGCTCAGGTGTGCTGCTGTGAGGCGCCTCCCATTTCCAGCTGTGCTGAACACACTCCTCCACTGTCCACGGACAGCTCCACCACGGTGAGGGGTGAGGTTCCTTTATGACAGGTGCACGTGCTGACCTCCACTGTTGTCCGTGAGAGAATACCCCAGAGCCCTTGGCTCCCTCCAATTCACCATACCCCTCAGCTTGTCACCCACTTTGCCATTTCCCAGATGGCCTTGGGCCATCATTGGCACCCTTCAATAGTCACCATGGGCTGATGCAGCACTACCTGGGACCCCCACCCAGAAGTAAGTTCAAAGGCTCATCTTCCAAGGGCCATAACTATTTAAAGAAATAACCTGTTTTTTTTTTTTTTTTCAGATTCTACTCTACTCAGTAACTTCTAAATACTTTCTATCATCCCAAAAGACGACTTTGGAGAAGTAAAAGGATCCACACGAACTACAGGGCTCTCCTGGACATGAGCAAGGCCAGCGGCTCACGTGTGCAGAAAGACCTGACTGCTCACAGGTGCCCCCCAGAACACAGTGCACACATACACCAGGAAGGCTCCCACTGCCCACCGGGCTCCTGGAGCGCTACAATGCAGCCTGCGCTGTCCCACCACGGGCCGTCAGGAACCCAGCACTCATTTAGGTAAGAACACAGCAAAAGCATCTTAACAGTACTTAATCAGCAAATGTAATAGTGTGTGAGGCAGGAATCTGCCCCTGGAGGAATTAGTATCGATTTGGAAAGCTTCCTACAGAGGTGATGTTTTCCCAATTCAAACCAACAGTGACAATGGAGGAAGAGAGAAAGCACGAAGAACAGGTTCTGACTACAAGGCAGAAGACAAAGGGTTTGGGGCCGGGGATCAGGAATAAACACGACTCCATTATAGAGAATGGGGCTGGGGCGCCGCACCCCCCACCAACCATGAGACTGGTAGCAGCTATTCCAGATGACCGCACACACAGGAAATGGCACGGGCAGGGGGGGGTCATTAGGCGAGAAGAGCTTTGCATTCATGTAAGTGGAGAGACAGTCTGCAGCCCGGGAGGTGCTGGTTTATTTCAAGAGACGATTACACGTTATTACAAAGCTGAAGCGGATCTTTCATCTACAAATCTTGACATCAAGGATATTCAAACAAGAACACAGGAAAAGCCATGGTATTTTAATAACTTCAAGTTTAAAGAGAGACAGAGACAGAGCAGACAGATGGACGGACAGTTGGACAGGAGTAAACCGAAGAACAGTAGCAGGTTTCATCTCCAGGAACTATGAGGCCACCTGACGCACACTGAACTGTATTCAGCCTACAAACAAGCATGCAAAGGCAGATGAAGAACTGTTATGTTGAAAACAAAATGGAACAAACTCAATTTTCCTACTTTTTAAGTGTCCAAGCCTGAGCCCCATCATAAACAGGGTAACCATCACCCCACCATAAATGTTCTAAAAGACAGGCAGGCAAATCTACGCAGGCTGGGAATTGCTGTTCTCACAAAGCAGGGCTTGGTGCTATTACAAGACGCGAACTCCAGGGGGCGCTTCTCAGCTCCGATTCCTGACCACCCTGAAGCTTTGCTTGTGTACTTAGACCCAAGCCCCTGGCTACACCATGACTCCGGGCAGCCCCACAAGGACCATCCAGCAGATGAGGAGCTAGACTCAGAGAGCAAAGGAAGCTGGGAGCAGCAGAGGTGAAGATGGGCCACCTGGAGCTGCGAAGCCTTAGCTACCGCTCCGGTTCTCCCTCCAGCCAATGGTATACTGACGCTTTGGGGGACACCTGCTCTGCATCTCCACTTCCTCACCCAACAGCACCTGCTTCCTCATGCCAGGAGCACTGAATGGGTCGATCCAGGAGGAATGTGAGTCCCAGGCCCCGTGTGCGGGGAGCCGTATGATCACGCAGTTAACATTAAATCCACAGACCCTGCCGCTGTCTTCATGTACACCGCTCCACACAACACAAGACTCTCGGCTGGTCTGGTTCTAGACAAACCTCCCACCTCGCAGCAAAATACACCTGCATTTTTTTCAAACACCAGAACTGCAGCAGAAATGTAAGGACTGGGAGGAGTCAAGCCCCTCAGGACTGCCATGTGCAGCTCCACGAGTTGTTCACCGCACACTTCCAGGGGAGAGCCATTCTCAGACAACTCCTAGGCACCCCAAGCCGAGCTCTCTACCCCACCAAATCCAGGATGAGATCGGAGTGGAACTAGCGGCTTGGCCACTCCCACCTCCTTGCTTCCCTCTGTTGGCAAACTATAAAATGTACTACTCCACTCTCGGCAAAGAGACGCTTCCTGCCCCAGACAGTTGCAGCAAAGAATGGGGGCGACGGCCAAATGCTGCTGAAACCCAGTTCAAATGGAGAGCAGGTGCCGTCACCAATGGCCCAGCACAGCCATAAAACATCACACACTGTACTCTCGGGTGGTCCAGATCTGAGGAGGATACTGTGGCACCATTTTCCTCTCCTTTCTGGGTGGATGGGATGGGTGCACTTCCTTTTCTGATGCAGACAGGGGGCATTTATCTTTGTCCCTGCTATGGGCGGGGGAACCCATCTCTGATTTCCAAGCCAACAGCGCGGCCACAGCTGACCTCAGCTTACCAAACAGGTGCATGTTCCAGGAGGCTACTGATACCTCAGTTGCTTGGGAAATGGGTGACTTTTGGCTTTGCTTTGTTTATCCCCAAAGAAAACAATGGCATGAGCAGTAGTTAAGTTCTCACACTAGGCTACACCTTAACCCACTTAGAAATGGTTCAGACGATATATGTTACACTATGTGTTTCATCACTATTACAAATCAGAATTTTTTTAGACAAAACTTAATGATCTCATCACAGCTTTGGTTCCTGCCCTGAGGATGGTTCTGGAGGAGATCCAGAATGAGCCTCCTCCTTCAGCCAGATCAGCCTGGAGGTCTGAGAACTGGCCACTCAGAACCACAGCAGGAACAGCTGAGGTCAATGCCCTTTTCCTGGTCAGCACCCACATGCTAAGGCAGCCTGGGCTCTGGACATCAATCTTCAATCTTCGTCTCTCCCATCCCCCACCCTCTCCTTTGCTGCCCTCAGAGGTCCTCATGGCTCAGGGCCACATCTGCCTTGCCCTGAACCAACCATGAAATCTCACCAGCCAAGCATCAGCACATCTGATTTGCATAGGCCATGACCTGCTGTGGCATCGGAGTGGGCTTCGGCACTAACATGGAAGCCTGCCCTGCCACCAGGTGCCCAGCAGAGCCTACGCTGGTCTGCGTGCCACGTGCTGGGAACCTGCCGGACGTCAGGGCACCGGCCTGGGCATCTGCACGTTTCCTGCACACGCTTGCGGCTGCTGCTCCTGCTGTGTCTGTCCTGTGTGCCTGTTTTAGGCAGGAAAACACCTCGCCGGCTTTGCTTTACAGCTGAAGCGCAGCCCACCAATATGCTTCAGTACACTCTGACGTCCTGCCATACGTCAGTGCCGGGGACGGGGGATACAAACACAGACACCACTGGCGGTGCAGCCCTCCAAGTCCCAGGTCTCAGGGGAGATCAGGTGCTTAAGAAACATGCATTCTGTGTGCCGTGGGTATGATGGACAGGGGTCACAAATGTAAACGCAGGGTGGGATCCTCTGGGACCCCTAATGTCCTCTAATCACTTCCCCTCTGACTCTGAAGTGACTTCTGCTGCAGGCAGGGAGTTAGACGGGATCCAACCAGCTGCAGTTTCCGCCAGGCCTGCATTGCAGCTCTGTCCCCTTACCTGTCAATCACCTCCTTGCCCAGGATACACCTGTGTCTCGTCCCAGCCCAGGAAGGAGGAGACGCCATGATGGCCACGTGGAAGTTAAAACTCCACACGGAGGTGCCGTGAAACCCCATGAAGCCTCCCGCATGCTCAGCTGCACCCCACGTGTATATTCACTTAGGGCACCGCACCCTATCTCGTCGAGGACTGGCAGCGTGGGCGGGGCCCTCCTTTGGCTCTTGGCCAGGCTTGGGGATCCTTCTCGGGCCTCTTCCCCTCTCTCTCCTCAGGAGCAACTCTCCGGCCCACGCGTGGTGGGTGTCTCTCCATGTGGGGTGGCCCACGCTCACATGTGAATGTCTATTCACTCTCTCTTTTAAATAAATCCTGCTCTCACTTGTATTTAGGCCTCTGCTCTGAACTCTTATCTCTGTGGGGGCCAGAACCTGGAATATAGCTTAAGATACACAGGCCTATGACACAACTTAGAACCCTGTCGGACAGAATCGGGGTGGAGCTAAGCCTTTCACTGCTTGAGAAGAAGGCCCTCGGCTGTGCACCTCTTGATCGCTTTTTCAAAATTTCCAGCTCCTTTAGAAAAACAGAGTGATTAGGAAACCATCAGACGCAATCCATACCTAAGGACTGGCATCTCATCTGAGGACTGGCATCTCATCCGACCCCTGGCCTGCCACAAAGCCTCGTGTTTTTCCAGTCGGGGTTATGTAACAAGAAGCAACCCAGCAGCTGGAAGCACTCTTGGGTCACAGACTGGGGGGGGGGGGGGGGTCCACCTTTGCCACACAGGAGCGTGTCACACTTCAACTCCACGCCTAATGTTCTTCCCAGAACCCATTCCCAGAAAACTGATGGCAAGAAAATGGTTTTCAGGGAGGCCAAAAGTCTTTTTTTTTTAATCCAAAAGCCACGAGCTCCTTCCAAGGTTGGGCAGGGTCCCTGTCTCATTTCCATTCCCCGGAGATAAAGCACCCACAAAGGAGCTGATGGAGCCAGCTGGGTCTCCGGGTTTCCTGTTCAGGCCCAAAGGCCACTGACTTCTCCCACTTACCTTGGCCAATCGATCATAAAAGTTCTAAAATCCAATTATTCTTTTTTTAAGACTTATTTATTCAAAAGGCAGAGTGACAGAGAGAAGGAGAGACAGAGACCTCCCTTCCTCTGGTTCACTCCTCAGATGAGATGTCTACAACAGCCAAGACTAGGCCAGGCTGAAACTGGGAGCCTTGAGCTCCAGCAGGGTCTCATCCGCGGGTGGTAGGGACCCAAGTACCTGGGCCCCCTCCCCGCCTCCCAGGCGCATCAGCAGGAAGATGGACTGGCAACGTGGCGTAGGCAGGACGCAAAGCAGGCCCTCTGGTATGGGACGTGAGTGCCCCAAACGGCGGCTCGACCTGCTGCGCCACAGTGCCTGACCCTGCTTCTTCTACTGCTGAGAAGAGAACTGGGGGAGCTGGGAGAGTTCGAGAAAAACCACCTGGTACTTCACTCGGGCTCTCATCCAAGCTAGAAATCTTCAAAAGTGCCACATTTTAAGCAGCAAAACCCTATTTTGATTGGAGGTGTTTCAGGGAAACAAAAGGGAGACAGGAGGGCTGGGGGCAGACTGTGGCTCCCCAGCCCCCGGCCCAGGCCCTAGGGTACCCCCAAGGGCTCACCTGGCTGACCACACCACTCAATCAGCACGGGCCCACAGTACAGCGACTACAACTTCAGAGACCCAAGAAAGGTCCCTTGGCAAAATCTGCTGTCACGTGTCCTCCTCCTCCCTTGGAGCAGCAGCCTGTACTGGGCAGTGCATACCCTGTGCTGCTGCTATCGCGTGCTGGGCACGATGACTGCTCCCAGCAGAGGCAGGGCCACCAGGCACTGGCACTGTGCTCCTTCCAACCTGCTGGCCTGGCCCTGTAGCCCTCCTCCCGTCCTGATTCCTTACGTGGCTTACACAGGTTTTCTCAGTCTTGGGTAACACTTTCTGTAACAAAATTCTCAAACTGCCTTTGTCACAGAGAGGGTAAGCAACCTGACCCGGGTCACACAGCAAGCTGATGAAATTGCTGAATTTCAGACAGGGTCGTGTGCCTTTAGAGCCCCTGTGCCTTCCATCGGACCCCACTGCTTCTCTAAGCTCAATCCCCAAGGCTGCTGGCCAGGCCTCAGTGGAAGCCAAGAACTGGACACCGACCTCCACGTGCCCAGTCTTCACAAGCAAACGGCCACGCTGCCAAAACACATTCTTCTGTTTCATGACATCCTGGCCTCCGTCCATGGCAGCGAGAGCAGCTGCTGCATGGTTCCATCTTATCACCAGACGGATGTCCAGTGATGACGTCAACGGGGTGTCTGTGCACCAACCGTCTGCAATCCGCAATGGGCAAGACAGATGTTGGGGCAGCTGCAGGAGCAGACCAGGTGGGCCTCGGAAGCCAAGGCTGAAGACAGCCAGGAGGAACAGGAGCCCGAGGCCGTCCGTTCCATCCCAAAGGGACAGCAAGGATGGGGCTCCCGCCTGCGCCTTCCAGACCAGGACCCTGTGGGCAGCACGAGAAACACGGGGCAAGACGGGCCTCTCCCAGACATAGGGGCAGAGACAGGGAGAGAGAATGAATGCAGAAGCGCCCACTCGGAGGCAGGCGGCCACGGCGTGAATGCCTTTCGCTCACCCTCCGCCTCCGTGCCCGAACGCAGTGCGACTCCGGACACGACGGCAGGAAGATCTAAGCCTGAAGCGCTTTGCTCCGTAGGACGGGGACAGATGTTTACCAGCTCCGCCCTCCTAACGTTGTCTCGCGTTCAGTTAACGGGAGGTGAGCAATATTCACGCAGGGAGGATGTCGTTCGAACTTACAGGGTTAACAGTCTAGCAGAGTTAACAGACAGGCAGGCAGGACAGCCGTGTTCTTGTACAGCCGAGAGTCTCCACGCCAGAGTCCTCAGAAACCGCCCACTCCCGTGGTCTGGGTGACGGGCATCCTGGGAACTCCCAAATGCCCCTTCTCTCCTTTGCTTGCCACGTGGCTTCCGTGCACGCCGTTCCCGCCACGGCGGCGGTGTCACACTTCTCGCTGACTTCCGTGAACCTGCGAGACCTTCTGGTCTCACCCGGAATGCACAGCATTCCCCGAACTCTGTCCCCATCCCCACCGTCACAACATGCTGCCCTGGTCTCTCTACTCTGTCCCCTTCTCCAAGAGTAAGCTTCTGGCCAGCAGGGGCCCCTGCCCCTCGCCCAGCGCCTGGCATGAGGCAGCACTCAGAAAATCTGGAACACGGGCAGTTACCAGGGGAGAACGCATGTGACTGCACAAAACAGATCTGCTTGATCCTTTCAGACTTGTGAAGGAAAATAAGGGTTTTTTTTTGAGCTCGCTAGCTGGCTAGACAGCATGGAATTCACACTCCTGGAACTCAAGACCTGCAAGGTCACACGGCCGGACAGCTGCTTAATGCAGGAAACACGTGTCTGGGGCTGCTGTCACCCTGCAGGCGCTCGCCATGGAGGGTCACCGGCCACCGACTGTTCTGCAGCCGAAGGACAACCGGGCGCACACACACACACACACACACACACACACACACGACAGCGGGCTTTGTCCCTCCCACTGCTTTAACTTTCTTCAGCTCCTCATTGCCGAGTTAGGGCTTCAGGCTGGGCAGTTTTGTCCTTGCAAAGTGGAACGCAGCAGTCTTCTAAAAGGAAGAGTTTTTTAGAACTCTCTAGAAAGCCAGCGGCATCTGTGGAGGGCATCTGACCGACTCTGAACTCCCAAGGGTGCCTAAGCCAGGCCACGCCAGGCAGCAGCGGACTCACAATGCATTTCACAGCAGGCCTCTTACCAACACAAACCCAGTGTCCACCACACGCCTTGGCTTCCCAGGGCTCCAAGTCCTCCCTTCCCAAAGTCCCGTCAAGGGAAGAGCACAGGCCAGAGCCACCTAAAAAGCCATTAAGCCAACTGATTTCATTACTAGAGTAATAAAGCTAGCACACACATACACACACACGCAATCTGAGGATGGACGTCACAGCCCACTTGTTAATACAGCAATGACGCTCCAGGGAGGAAAAGCCAAAAAACCAAAAAACAGGAGAATTTTAAAACACTCTTTCTTCTTCCTGCATGAAAAATTAAACTAAACCGCAGCACGATGGAATTTCAATGCCTCCCGGCCTCTGACGGAGCCGACGAAACAGTATCCTAACGTTGCAGTGCAATTCCTTCCACTGTACAAGACGGTCTTCGCTCACAGGCCAGCCTCGCCCTCATTCCAGCCCCTTCCTGGCATCCCTCTGCCAAATCAAGAGCACAGAAGGCCAGAAAAACAGCCCAGTGTCGCCGAACACCTGGGATCCCTCGCTCCCCGCAAAGGCGACCTCTACCACTGCTGCCTTCCCACAGGTCCCTGTCTTCCCCAGTCCCCAACCCCAAGCCACACGGGGACGAAATCAACAGGGCCACTGAAATCCCCGTGACTCTGACCTTTAAATGTTTAACCAGGGATCTATTTTTTAAGGGCCAGCTAGAAAGGCAGGTGATTAGCTTTCAACATGAGTCACAATATTCCGCAGTGAAATATTTCAATTAAATATTTAATGGCCTCAGGTTTTGTTTGAGACACTGCTAATGACAGTGGCCTTGTAAGCCCCAGCTGGGGTCTCAGGCGTGAAGCAGGGGTCAGCCCCCCAGAAGGGCGAGTGACCCAGGGGGCAGGTGGTCTGGCAGCAAACACGGGGCCCTGTCTCTACACCCGCCAGGGGCAAGGCCCCGATTCCGTCAGCTTTCCAGAGGGCACCCTAGTAATCCTCAGGGAGTTGTAAACAGCCTCCAGTGGGGTCTGAGCTTTTGAAGTGGATGTGTTGGTTTGGGCTTGGTTTTGTTTCTCGTGGGTGATGTGTGTGTTACCATGAGCTGGTCTCACTGTCTCAGTTAGGAGGCCCCTGGCTGGCGAGGGGATAAAGGAATTGTGATATGTGTGTGCGCCTGCACACATATACACACACGAGGATACTAGCCAGCCCTGGAACACAGAGAAGGGCAGGCATTTGGCCTAGCAGTTGAGACGCTGCTTGGGACACCCGCACCTTATACTGAAATACTTGGATTGGAGGCCTGGTTCTGCTCCCAATTCCAGCTTCCTGCTAATGCAGACCCTGGGAGGCAGCAGCTGATGGCTCAAGTCACTGGGCCCCTGCCACTCATGTGGGAGACCTGGATTGAATCCCCGGCTCCCAGCTTTGGCCTGGCTGTTGCAGGCGTTTGGGAGTGGGGGGTGAACCAGCGGATGGGAGATTTCTTCCTCCCTCTCTCTTTCTCAACTAAAATAAATTTTTAAAAAGTGATCCTACCAAAAAAAAAAAAAAAAAAAAAAAAAAAGAAGAAAGAAAGAAATTATCAATTCCCAACTTGACTCTCACTGGGATTAAACATGACAATAGGTCTGATCTGATTTCATCATCATTTAAAAAAAATCATCTATTATTTTTCACTTTATGTTTCTGTGTGGGAGCAAACTGTTGAAATACTTACTTAAGGTATACTAAGCTGATCTTCTGTATATTAAGATAATCGAAAATGAATCTTGATGTGAATGGAAGGGGAGAGGGAGTGGGAAAGGGGAGGGTTGTGGGTGGGAGGGACGGCATGGGGGGGGAAGCCATTGTAACACATGAGTCGTACTTTGGAAATTTATATTCATTAAATAAAAGATAAAAAAAAAAAAAGTGATCCTACCATTTGCCATAACATGGATAAGCCTGGAGGACATCATGCTAAGAGGAAGAGGCCAGATGTGGAAAGAAAAAATACCACATGGCCTCATTTACATGCGGGGAATTTTAAGAATTAAAAAATATATATATACCAAGTACACAGCAGTAGTTTGGGGCAGGGGGCAGGGGTAGGAGAAGGAAACAAGGAGACACAGGCCAAAGATACAAAGCTGCAGACACACAAGATGCATCCATCTCATCGGTCTTGATCCACAACATGAGGGTGCAAAGTTAACACTCTTGTACTGTACCCAGCATTTCTGCTACAAGAGTAGATCTGAGATATCCCTATTACCCAAAATTACTCTCCCTCCAAAAAAAAAAAAAAAAAAAAAGACATTTGTGAGATGATGGATATTCTGGATTAGAGTAACCATTTCACTGTGTAGATCAAAATTCATGTCCACCTTAAATACTTACAATAATAATAAGAATAATAATACATATGTTAAAGTTGAAGTCCCCAGGGGTGGGAGGCTAAGGAAGGTCAGAGAGCAGACAATCCCACCCCTGTGTGAGTACAGACAATTCCACCCCCTTGCCTCCCAGGAAGGCGGGATGAAGCATCTAAGTGCTATCTAATCCCCAGAACCACTGCCCTTTTGTAGAGTCCAATAATTACACATTGCCTCCCTGCCCTGACTTGGCCATTGCACCCTATTGACAATGTTTCATGTCACCTTTTCACAGATGCATCTATTAAAATCGCCAGGCTGCCCTGGACATCTTCCCTGAAGGTTGACCAACCACCTGTGTGAGCAGTAACACGGAGAGACTTAAACCCGTGGGGAACGCGGCTGGACTCAATCCTGTCAGTGCCACATTTTCTTTTCTCCCAAGCATAATAAACTATTTGGCGCCCTGACCCTCCCCTGAAACAACTCGTGTGCATAACGAACGTTTACTGAGTTTACAAATTGGCCTGCAAGAGTGAAATTTATAAAACTGACCAGGTAGTTTAAGCATTTGGCTTTAAAAAAAAAAAAAAGTCCCTACAATACTGAAGTCCCTTCTCAAATAGGCGGTCACCTTGTTCTTCCCTGAGAAGACAGGAGAACTGATGCTGTCTTGTCAGTTCCTCAGAGCTCTCGACCACTGCTTCCAGAGCGTGGACTGCCATGTGCGAGGGAGAGGAGAGGTTTGCTTGCTATCTAACCAGCTCGTTAGCACACGGGCACAGAGCGGGAAGGCTGGCCACTGTACAGGACAAAGACCCGTACAGGACAAAAGAATGCACGAGCCATGCAATGGACAAGAAAGGAACACACACACACACACACACACACACGTGTCCTATTTTACACAGAGAACGAGCTCTAACCCGATGCCACCTGTTAGGATGGCGGGAGGGTGCTGTCTTTCTGAACAGGGCAGGGAGGTTTTCACTAGATTCTTGGCCCAGGCTGTGGAAGGAGGAAGAGTGGGAGGCATGGACCAGATGTTCAAAGACCAGGTGTGCAAAAGCAGTCTGGACTGTGGCGATGATGTCACAGAGAAAAAGGAAAGGAAGGGGTGGGATAGGAGGCCCCCAGGGAGCAGTCGCCCATTCAGCTTGACGGCACCAGAGCGATGAGAGGCAGAGCCACGCTAAGCAAATCTGACCCTGTAAGCCCAGGTCAGCTCTACCTGGGAGTCCCATTAATAGATATGGAAACCAGAAGGAGGCAATTTGGCTTGACCGAGTCTTATGGGCCGAGGGGACAGCCAAACACGCCCGTGCTGGGCCAGCCACGCTGATGGCACTGAAATAAACGTCTGTTCAGATGAATGGAAAGCTACAGCAGCAGGTTGGAAACTGAAGCCTGAAGCTAACTCAAAGCGGTGGGTTTGCCCAGAGCGAGGAGATGTGGGCACGGGAATGACGCGGCGTACACACAGAGCTGTTTGCTACACTCCACGTTAAAATGGCAGATGTCTGGCAAGTGCCTGCAAGTTTCCTGACACTCATTGTGCTTGCTTCGCAGACAAATGCTCTAGACGACCTGCCCACGTCTCCCCAGCTATAGATCTCAGCAGGCAGCTGTAACGGCAGCACGTGGCCCCAGATCCGTCTGGGTCCGGGTGCATAGATTTCTGATCCAAAAATGCAAATCTTTCCTTTCAGGCAAATGATTTTCTGGGCAGAGCTCTGGGTTGGGGAGCCAGAAGGGAGAGTGAATGAGAGGGCATTGTATAAACGCTTGTCATCCTTGTCTATCAGTGACAAACTCGTGTCCTGGCGCTACCTCTCGCTAGTTTGATGACCCAGGAGGCTCATCTGTAAAGTGGAAATCCTTCTGTGATTTGTAGGGGTCTGGAAAGGAGCATCTGAAAGAAAAAACCATAGGAGCACACACCATAAAACATAAAGCCCAGTGCAAGAGCAAGGGTTTCCTGGCAAGCAGCCGAACCTTCCCGATGTGCGCACGGATCCTGTGGGAATCGTCCTGGCTCACTCCTGCAGGCCCAGTTCCAGTGCAGAGAAACAGTGCATGGACGGGGACTCGAGCCTCACATGAGCTGACACTTCAGACAGACCAGCGCTTTCAGTTCTCCAATACAGGCGGCTTCCATGGCAGAGCTCAGCTGGGACAGTCCATCTGCCGGCGAGCCAACGCGACCCACAGAAGCAGCCCGGCCCCGGCTCTGGGAGAGACGGTCGGTGCAGGCAGCCACCCCCCCAACCCCCCCGACACAAACTGCAGCTTTGAGAATGCTTGTAAAAGAGGCTTAAATGCCCCAGCCGCAAGGGTGGCCACGCTGCCTTCTTTAGATGCATCTAGTTCCTTTTATTTCCTGACGAACAGACTTCTAGGCACTGGGGCAAAACGGGAGGGCCACACATCCATTTTCATGAGCAAGGTTTCCATCCGAGAAATCCTGACTTGGGGATTCTCTCCACGCAACGTCCCCATTGTCTCCCGCCTCACCTCCCAGAGTTGGCTCCAGAGTTGGTTTTCCACTGTCTGTGAATTTAGCTTAAGCAGAATGAGCACCTACCAAACGCAGCACGAAACTCTAGAGTCTAATGAAAACAGAAAGGAAGAGGCTACGATCCCATCCCAACTGGGACTCCATGGTCATGTCTTTCAACCACAGCACCACACTGAAAAGGATGGTGACGATAATGATCTTGAATGCAGGCACAAGACAAAATTGAGGCCACAGAGACTGCAGGGCTACGGGCCAGGAAGCTGCAGGTGTCTGGATGTAGGAATAGAATTATTTCTCACCACAATGAGGCACTCTAATGTTTCATGGGTTCTTCCCTTAGGAATGTTCTACACGCACAGAGCTGGGTTGGTCCAGCTCACTGACAGTTCTTTAGCCAGGACACCTGAGCTAACGAAACAATCCCATAATCAGTGTGGCCCCGGCAAAACGACCCTGAAAGGCAGGAAGTCTCCCAATTAGCAATCTCAGCCACAGCGCTGGGTGGCAGGGGGCAGGGTGGGACCCAGTGGGATACACTCAATGGAGCAGTCTGTTGTGAGGAGGTGGTGAAGTGAGAGAAAGGATCAAGACGCAGCAAAGAGCAGAGGGCCCCTGCCACTTTCATCTGGGACTCCTGGCCTCGGGTTTTCTCCTCTGGGCACCACCCCAGCCTCTGCTGCAGCAGCCAGGAGGGAAATGCAGGTTGTCCTCTCCACGCTGACGGTCAGAGTCTGATGCACGCCCACCCAGAGCTCAGAAATGGCTCCCAAGCAGCTCCCGGCACGGCAGCTGATGACTCAGCTCTTTGCTCCCGGGCCCTGCCCAGCCTGTGCATGACTGTTGGACTTGGGCCTGTCATGCAACATTGCTTCATTCCTACAGTCCCTTGCACACTCCCATTTACCAGGAAGCAGCAGTGTGGCTCATGCCAAAGTTTGCACAGAGAAAACCTCCCAGGGACTCAAAAGGTTGCCACCCAGATCCCTAAAGAGACAGTGAGGAGCCAGTGTTGTGGGGTACCAAGTAAAGCTGCCGCCTGTGACACCACCATCCTTACGGGTGTCAGTTCAAGACCCGGCTGCTCCACCTCCAATCCAGCTCCCTGCTAATATGCCTGGGAAAGCAGCAGAAGATGGCCCAAGTGTTTGGGTCCCTGCACCCATGTGGGAGACCCAGACGAAGCTCCTGGCTTCGACCTAGCGCAGCACTGGCCATTGTGGCCATCTGGGGAGTGAACCAGCAGATGAAGATTCTCTCACTCTGTCTCTCTGTGTAACTCTGTCTTTCAAATAAATAACTACATCTATAGGAGAGAGAAAGAGGGAGGGAGGGAGAGAGAGAGGCCATGCTTACCCTTTGGTAGAAACTGGCACCTCAGGCCTCTGACCCCAGGGTCTCCATGGCCTTATGAAGACCTGGAATCATACTAAACTGGTTCAGTTGTTATTTACAACAGGTGCAATTGTTACTCAGCTGGCACTCCAAGGATGAGGGTTGGCTACGAGAACCTGGGGTGTAATTGTTATATGGGCGCACTCTGGCTGAGTGTCACTGCATGCATTCAGCACTTGACATTTCACCTTGCCTACAGACCTGCGCGGCTGGCATCTGTACTTCTAAAAGCGGAGGCTGGGGCTCACAGAGGTTACGCCACGGATTCAAGATTACAGAAGAAGAATGTATTTGGTGCCAGGATTCAAACCGGGACTGCCCAATCCCACATCCCTTGCTCTCAACTCCACCTCCATAACACAGAGCCATAGCCAAGCAAGAAGAGATGGCAAGAGACCAGGAATGTGGAACAGGACACCGGGAAGAATTCATGGAGAGGCCAGGATGGGATCAGAGACCGGGCAGTCCCGTGACATGGGGAGAAAGGTGTCCCCGGGGACCATCGAGCAGGGGTGACACGAGGAGGGGAAGCTCAGGGCAGGAGGGTGAAAGGTCTCGGGTGCCAGCCTGAGGTGTCTGATTTTCCATAACAGGAACTCGGGAAAGGCGCACAGGGAAGCAACATGAGCCGGGCTTTACAAAGAAAGCAGTGACATCGCCATTTCCTCTAAGGATTTCCTGCCGTTAGAAAAGCAGCCATGATGCAAATAAAAAAAGCACAGAGCAAGTCACTAATAGGACCAGAAGCTACAGGCATGGCATGGCGGGGAAGGGCACTTCCTGTCCCAGACCGCGAGCCTGAGCTCCCAACCTCAGCACCCTGGTCTTCTCGCTCCCAGCTCAACCCTCCCCCGGAATATGTCCCAATTAGCTCTTCTAAGGAAGCCACCGCCACAGGATGCTAAATCCAGTGACACAAACCAGCAGCAGGAGGCTTTCCTGGCCCGGAGCTGGCATTTATGACCCTTATTAGCAGGAAAGCGCCATCTCCTGCTTCCCACAGCCCACCTGTGGAACCTGGAGCCCCCACGTCTGTCCCTACAGAGGCCACAGCAGGAAGACAACAGGAAATCAGGGCCTGCTCACCTTCGAGGTCACCACCCTGGGGGTGGGAGCTTTGGGGACAAAGTCAACAGTGCCAACCCCACAGGGGGACTTCCTGGCCAGTGACACTTTCCCTGACACCTCAGCTCATCCAGAGCTTCTACTCCCTGAACGCCCACCACAGGCCAGAAACCGCAAGAAACTGTAAGAAGTACTTAATCCAAGTCCTTCTCCTCCTCCTCCTCACAACCACGCTCTGAGGCCGTTCTTTGGTTACCTGCACCCCTCTCTCTTTTAAAGACGGGGAAGCTGAGGCTATGGGAAGTCTGCCTTAGGCGGGTAGACGTGGGATTCAAACCGAGTGGCGTCTGCTCTATGACCTGTCCTTTCTCCGCTGCACCACCGCACACCCAGGAAGTAGCTCGCGCGGGTTTGACACAGCCCTGATCTGTCTACAGGCTATACCGGTCCCCCTTCACACCTGTGGTCGAACACAGTCCAAAATTATCACCACAGTCCCATAAGGAATTAAGAGATTCTGAGACACAGAGGTAGAGAGAGAGAGAGAGAGAGAGAGAGAGACACCACGTTCTCCTTATCTTTCTTACAATGTGTTGTTCTAACCAAGTACATTTTACTGTTACTTACTGTTCATTTCTTATTGTGCCTAACTTCTAAGTTAAACTGTAAGATATAATTTATAAAGTAAACTTTATCATAGGCATCGAATCATAATACACAACGGGTTCAGTACTCTGGTTTTCGGCAGCCACTGGAGGTCCTACAGATGAAGAGGGGAGAGGGGGGACCACTGTGGTTTTATTCACCACCAGGGGCCACGGGGCTCGGAGGGAAAAGTGCTAAGCTCACGTACAGGGTCACCCACCATGTATTGAGGCCTTGGGCACTAACAGACCACATATACAGCAGTGGTACCCTAGAGTATTTGCCTAGTGATGTGGCCACGTTCGCTTGTGTAAGTGCACTGTGACGTTCACACAGCGACGAGGCCCCTCAACAACACATTTCTCAGAAGGTGACCCCATCGTTCAGTGATGTGGGCCAGTACGGAGTATCCACAATGTACACACATTCGTTCATGTCACGCTTCCAACACCCTTGTGAGTGAGTAGGTACTAACGTCATTCCCACTGTACAGGTGAGACAACTGAGGCTCCAGGAGACAGAGGCACTTCAGGTTACACACTGGAGAGAGTCTAGGGCTAGGTGCCTACTTCAAGACGTGCCTGACTCTGTAGTCCACAATCTGGCCACTCAACAATGCCACAGCTGCATTTTGTCTAAGTACTTCCCTAAAACAGACCCCACACTCAAGTTCCTACATTCCCAGTAATGGCCCCTGTCCTTGGGGAGGGGTTGGGTAACTAGTGTTTCCTTCCCAACACATGAGGCCCACAGCCCTGACCTCAGCTCGCCTGAGCCAAGGTCTCTTCTGCCAGACACCACCCAAAACAAGGCCACTCCTGCCTCCGGGCAGAGCGAGGGGTCCGCAGAAATGAATCACCTGAATAACTGATTTCATCCTTTTCGACGCAAACTTGGACGAGCAAGTTACACACAGACGCCTCCCTCGGCAGCGCCTACCGCCCAGTGGCTTGTTGAGTCAGCATGCAGAGCGCCGACTCGGCGAGGACAGATGTGGGAAGAAGGCCAAGCTCGCTGCATCAGGCCCTGCTTGCTCCGTCCTGCCCCAGGCTTCCTGGAAACCCGGCCTCGTCTCCACAGAATACCACTCCTCTCCCGATATTGCTCAAAACTGCTCTCTCCAAGGCATTTAATAAGCATCCCAGGAATGATGACCAGGGAAAGGCCACCCTTCACCCCTTCACTACCTACCCCCCCCCCCCCCGGAAGCTGTCAGCCTCAGAAGTGACCTATTTACCAGAGAGGAGGCAGAATGCAAGGCCCCCACCCGAAACCCACCTGGAACACTTGGGTTAAATGGGGGTCACCATCAGACAGCTGGGCCGTGGCTATACAGGTGACTGTCCCCCAACAGGGCTAAAAGGGGATGGGTTGGAGCAGGTGCAGGGGGAACAGAGGAAGAGAAGGCCACTGTATGTAGCTCATTACTTCGATGGACAAAGCTTTCACATCTAACACCTCAGTTCTGAGAGCCGAGGGGATAAGAAATGACTGGCCATGGTTTGGAAACAGGGACAGTGAGATTCAGAGGAAGGAGTCATCTATCAGATGGTGGAGACACGTGAGAGTCAGCGTGGCCCAGGGGCCAGCAGCCAAGACCTGGGAGCCCTCCAGACCCTACTGTGTCCTGGCCCACACGTCCCCCAGGCCCAGGCCATCCACAGGCCTGCAGAGTTTGAGAAGGTCCGGGCCAGGGCACAGGCTCTGGAATCAGGAAAGTCTGGAGTTTGGTCCCAGCCACACAACCTCCTGCACCAAGTCACGTGGCCCCAGCCTGCCTGGACTGCTGATCTGTGAAGCAGTCCCTACAACAAGGCGGCTGCAAGAGTAGACCAAGTAATGCACACACAGCACGCACTGACGCAAATCTCTCTCACACACACACCACTCACTCACTCGCTGAGCAGCTGGTTCTGCTACCGACATTAAAAGCTTGCACCCAAATTGGCAAATTCTGCCTCTCATTCTATTTCATCATTCTGGAAACCTTGGGCCCTGGTGTTCCAGAAACTGCTGGGTATGTTGTAACATTCTGCCACCTACCAGTGTGTTCTTAAACACACATTATCACACCATATCATCATGGAGATAAAGCTACCAGAGATGGAGCCAGAGATGGACTGTGCTTTTTTCAAAAAAAAAAAAAAAAAAAAAAAAGACTAATGGTGGCAGGTGAACATTTCACGGGCCACCAAGGCTGAGTCCCCCCATACACACACACACACACACACACACACACACACACACACATCAAGTGCAAGGAACAAGCTGCTGTGGGAAGCCAGGGGATGGAGACAGCTTGGGTCTTCAGGAGTCTGATTCCAGGCAAGCAGCCATGGCTGGGAGGTCCTGAGGACAGCACAGACCAAAGGCCATTACCTTGACCCATCAGTCTCTCCAGTGACACAAAATGCCCTATGTTCCAGACACAGCAAACGCAGCAAGCTGATTTCACAACAGGGAAGCTGAAGGCCAGGTACTCACAGGAAGTAAAGAGAAGGTCTCTGCACAGGCCAGATCTGCCCTGGCCAGTGTGCCATGGCCCTCCTCGTCACCCTGCTGTCAGTCTACGTGCCACGCATGGCTGGTGGTCTCAGGTCCTGGGCAGCTTCCTCTTCAGACCAAGCTTGGCACGTTTGTCAAAAAGATGCCTTGAGCCCTGACTGCCCAGCTCACTCCCCAAGCCACCATTCAGGTTCTTGTCTTGTGAAGAGAGCCTGCTGGCTTCTCTCTACAGCTCAAGCCATTTCCAACGCCACTGTCCCATCCCACTGTGCCCCAGGTGGCTCCACAGCAAGCCAAGGCTTCCACAAAGGCCTGGCCCCTGCCCCCAGGGACATCTTCCGTTGCAGCCACCGAGGTCTGGGGCAGCTGGTGGCCGCGGTGGTCTGGTCTTGTCTTCAACAGAAAGCAAACAGGATGGGCTGAAAAAAGTAAGGAGCAAGTCTCCCCATCTTGCCTTTGACTGACACACACAGAACCACAAACGGTGCTTCAAAGTCAGGTGGATTTTGCTACAAATAGGAGTTTCTTCAACCAGGTAGCTGTTGTCATCTTAGGCATCAATGCCTGGATAACCCAAAAAATTCCGGGAAGGTGTGGCAAACAGCATTGTGACTGACATTTCTAAGTAACCCAAGAAGAACAGCCCCTACTCCTCCGTCAGTCAGACTCTCCTCTGACCACTGGCTGAACTGCATGGTACTGTCACTCACCTGGGTCTGACTCCAAGTCTTAAAGGAGAAACTAGGTCCACTCTCAATGGAAAAATCTGCCACAGCAAATGGTTTTCTAAATGTCTACTAATTCAATAATGCCTACTTTTTTAAAATCTGTATTTATTTATTATGAAAGAGTTATATAGAAAGAGGGAGAGACACAGAGAGAGAGAGACCCTCCATCCACTGGTTCACTCCCCAGATGGCCACGATGGCCAGGCCAAAGCCATGATTAGGAGTTTCATCGGGGTCTCCCTTGGAAAGCAGGGGCCCAAGCACTTGGGCCAAGTTCCACTGCTTTTCCCAGGCCATTAGCAGGGAGCTGGATTGGAAGTGGAGTAACCAGAACACCAACAGGCATCCACACGGGATGCTGGCGTAGCAGGTGGTGGTGTGATCAGCTATCCCGCAACGTCAGCCCTTAATACTGCCTACATTTCTGAGGCCGGTTCTAGAACAGGTTGTCAAAGGCCATTCTGATGGCATCGGTGGAGTCAGCCTCCAAAGGGAACTAAGACCATCACTTCTCTCCCTGTGATCCAGACCCAAATGTATGTGTGCGAAATGACAAAGCGGCAATGACCTTCTCTGGGGAGCTTCCTCTGAGATAAGAAGGGTAAAACACAGACCAGTCCTTAGTAAAATAAGAGACGAAAAAGCCCCAATTCCCCTTACGTTTGTTCACACTTCCCATCCTTATCCTCGCAAACCGCACCATATAAATATTTATGAAGTGTGGAGGTCTGGATCCTTCACCAAGGACACTGCCTTCTCTAAGGGGTTACGACAACTTGGAAATAAAAGGCACAGGTCTGAGTTTTGTGATCAGCAAATCTTCAGATTTTCTTGATCTAAATCCTTTTCCCTCCTGTTGCTGTAAAACAAACAACCAACAACATATGGTCTATGCCCTGGCATCAAACGTGTGCTGTTACAACAGCAGCATCACCTGGAAGTGGACAGAGACGCAGCAGCAGGGCCCACCCCAGCCTGCCTGCCCTCCCCAGGGGCCCAGGCCACTCCTAATCACACGAGCCTGAGAAGTGCTGTTCTGTAACACCACTTAGACAGTAAGTGGGGCCAGCACCATGGCGTAGCAGGTAAAGCTGCATCCTGCAGTGCTGGCATCTCATATGGGCACTGCTTTGAGTCCCGGCAACTCTACTTCCGATCCAGCTCTCCGCTATGGCCTGGGAAAGCAACAGAAGATGGCCCACGTCCTTGGGGCCCTGCACCCGCGTGGGAGACCTGGAAAAAGCTCTTGGCTCCTGGCTTCGGATGGGCTCAGCTCTGGCCACTGCAACCATCTGGGGAGTGAACCAGCAGATGGAAGACCTCTCTCTCTCTCTGTCTCTCTATAACTGCCTTTCAAATAAATAAATAAATCTTTTAAAAAATTTAAGACAGCAAGTAGATTTAAAAAAAAAAAAAACACACAAGTCCTAATATACTTTTTGTTTTGTGCTACACAAGGAACCATCTGCTGACTTTTTCCTCACCTACAAACAGGGCTTTTGGTAGAGTTCACATTAGAGCCCAGTTCAAAGCCTTGCAGCATCAAAGGTGCTCAGAGGTCCATTTATTTACCCTCCAACATCACTTCCTTCCTCTCCCTTTGTTCCCACAATTAAACCTCACTTTGGAATTGGAAAAAAAGAGAGGGAGAGAAGACTAACGAATAGCATTTGAGAGAAAAAGACAACACAGAGGAAACTCAAATTTCCCTTGGAAAACCAACAGCTAAAGTGAGCAGTGGGGCACGGGGAGGCCGCTTGCTGGCCACAGCCCAGCTCTCAGACACAAGTTCCACACGGAGTTCTGGAAATGTGGCCATCCGGGTTTTACAAGACTTGGGACTTCTTTGCTACAACACTCAGCTGCACATTTGTGAACTGAACTGCTTCGGACTTGACATCCTGCAATCTAACGTCCGAACACCTGTGTTCCTACCAAATCTCCCATGCCTGTCCATCCTGAGCAAGGGAAGTCCTTACGGCGATCTGGCCTCTGCCATCTGCCACCAAGTGGCTCAGGAGACCAGCTTAATCATCTATACATTTCTTCGTGGCATTGTAAGATCTGGTAGACAGCAGGTGCTCAATCACCACGGTTGCACGGATGTCCTGAGCTATTACCGTCTCTGACGCAACTCCCTACTTCAAGACAGAAGATCACGGCTCTCTGACTTCTAACTTATGAGGAGGCCATCAGGCTTTCCACCTGGTTGCTAAACAAAACAACGAGAAAGGCTGCCTCGTCTCAGTAGCCCCCCCTAGGCCCTGTTAGAGACACCACGCAAGTGGATGAGCCCGAGGAAGGTCCCGAACGCTGAGCTCCCTAAGGTTCAAAGACAAACAGGCAGGAAAGATGGGTAGGTTAGGAGCACGAAGTCCATGGCCTTGAGCCTCAGGCACAGGGTCCTGGGGTCCGTCCTCTCTGTTTTCCAAACATGGTTTGAGAATCTAAATTCTGGGAAATGAAATCACCGAGGGAGCTTATCTCAAAGAGCGTCCCGAGGGGGCAGGGAACATGACATGATCGTCATGACAACTGTGACAGGCGAAGCCTGGTTTGCCAGAGAGCCTCCGCTCCTTTAGCTCTGGTCACTGAGCCTCGTGGTCCTCCCGAGGAAGTGCCCCCAGCTGTCCACCGCAGATCAAGGCTCGTAAATCTTCCTGCACAGTGATCAGAAAGCGCCTGCCCCCACCATGGCCACTCGGGGTTGGCAGCTTAACCTTTGGGCACGAGGAGGTCTTTGCCCCACTGTGACCTTGCACAACGACCTTGGAGCCTTTGCAGAAGAACCAGCAGGGGCTGTGGCAGGCAGCCAGCAGCGACTCCCTCTGCCAATGTCATCATCCTTCAGGCCTGCCTTTCATCACTTGAAATTCAAAAGTGTAGAACTCCAAAGGAAGAGGGGGCCTTTCCTCTGGCATCTGTGGACCTGGCTAAGGGAGGAATTAATTTTCTACCTTTTGCTGTATGCGCTATACCTTACAGGTTCCCTTATTCGTTATCACAACAGACCAGGGAGTCAGCAAACCGCAGCCCTGCTCATGAAGGCCACAGAAGTAACCAGAAGCACCAGGCCCCAAGACTCTCACAACCACAGTAACCACATCTGCTCACACATTCCTCAAGAGCCAGCCAGTTCCTCCAAGCAAAGAGTTCACATTAAGATGGCCAGATTGGGGGCCGGCGCTGTGGCACAGCGGGTTAATGCCCTGGCCTGAAGCACCAGCATCCCACCCGGGCACTGGTTCTAGTCCCGGCTGCTCCTCTTCTGATCCAGCTCTCTGCTATGGCCTGGGAAAGCAGAAGATGGCCCAAGTCCTTGTGTCCCTGCACCCATGTGGGAGACTTAGAAGAAGTTCCTGGCTCCTAGCTTCAGATCAGCACAGCTCCGGTTGTTGCGGCCATCTAGGGAGTGAACCAGTGGATGGACAATCTCTCTCTGTTTCTACTTCTCTCTGTAACTCTTTCAAATAAATAAAATAAACCTTAAAAAAAAAAAAAAAGATGGCCAGATTGTTTCTTAATGGCTGCACACTTACATGTTGTACTTTATTTACTATTTATGTTCGTGAAGTCCTTTGCTTTTGTTTTTGATTTAAAATAATAATTTTTTTTATTTGAAAGGCAGAGTCACAGAGAAGGAGGGAGAGACACAAAGATCTTCCATCTGTTTGTTTACTCCCCAAACAGCCACAAGGCTGGGATTGGGTCAGGCCAAAGCCAGGAGCCTGGAACTCCATCTGGGTCTCCCACATGAGTACAGGGGCTCAAGCTCTTGGGGCCACCTTCTGCTGCTATCCCAGACACATTAACAGGGAGCTGGATAGGAAGTGGAGCAGCCGGGACTCAAACTGGCACCCATGGGGGGATGTCAGTGTCACAGATGGAGGCTTAATCTGTTGCACCATGACACTGTCCCCAAGATGGTCAGATTTTTAAATAATTTTATTAAGTCAAGGCTACTCTGTGAAAGGGAGTGAGGAGACAGGGATGAAGGAGGTGGCTGATGACACTGTGTATGGTCAAGGCCACAGAACACGTGGGATCAGGGGTGCGTCCCTGAGAAGGCCATCTCCCCCACAGGAAGCTGGAGGCACCGCACAGGGCTCAGGCGGGGGAGGGCTGCTGGTAGGCTCCGTTTCAGCTATGAGCAAGATGAACACTGAATGTTTGCAGAAATGCATGAGGGAGGGGGTTGGATCCCTTGGACGTGGTCCTGCTGCTGTTTCAAGTTGGAACCTGCAGGAAACAGGTGGTCACGTCCATGCACACCCTGGACAGGACGGGCATCTGGGTCTCAGATGTTTCACCCAAAGCCCCGTGTCTCTCAGCGTGAGGGTGCTCTGCCCCCAAAAGCTACAGGACTGCTTTTCATAGCTCTGTTGTGGATGTCTACACTTGCTCATTCCCTCGTTTTGTGCAAATGTTTAATGAACCCAGGTATGAAAGTTGCAATGGAAACATGAAAATAAATCGGGCTGAACTTGGCCTCTAAGAACACATCTGCTCAGAGAAGGCTTGCATACAGACCAGGAGATTAAAGAGGTTTGAGGTTTGACAGTTTGGGGTAGGAGGGTTAATTCTACCTGGGAGTAGGTCCAATGGCCCAAACGTCAAGGTATGTAAGAATCACCTGGGATATTTTCCTATGGGGTCTGGACTTTCATTCTGGGGACAGAAGACCCTGATTTCACTGATGGTATTGTCCTTTAAGTCACAGAATGTCATCATTCACCATAAATCTAATAACGATGGCGATCATAACTATTTTACCTTACGATGGAGCTCCAAGGAGATTTCAAATACCCGAGGTACCAGGAGTAGAGTTAGGATCTTGCCCTCCACTATCAAGGGCCCCTCTCTAACGGGCAGAGAGGACTCAGGGCAGACAGCACATTCAATGCTTGTAATCACATCTACTACCCTGAACTGGCCCCACTTAGAATTTATATGCTCCGGAGTGGGGCTTCAAAGGAACCCAAATCATCCAAAAATAAGCTTGGCACGAGAAGAGTCCCATCTGAAACAGGAAGGGGATCCCACTCAGACATTCCATTTCCAAATTTCCTTCCCCTCTAGGGCACTGACAGGAACCCGCAGGGCCTGTGATGGGATAAGCAGACACCTGCTCTCGCCATATTCACAGGGCCATGCTGTTCTCCCGGGAGCTCCAGGAGCACAGAATCGGGTCACAGAGCTAATCAGCACCAGTCAAGCATGAAGCTGAAATGCCTCCAAGGCGCTTCCCCTTTGGTAACCTAGCAGTCTTTAGAGTAACATCCATCACACACCTATTTCCTGCCACGAAGCCTGCGACACAGACCCTGAGACCAAACAGGTAGGCATTAGCACCACAATGTCACAAAGCAAACAATGAAAAACATCATTTTGAAAATATATAAGCCGTCCCCCACAAAGAATTTTAATTAACTGGGGAGGCAAATTGGAGTTCATCAAAATGCTGAAGTGGCAAGTACTTAAAATAAATCTTTTAAAAAAAATGTGTTATTTGAGGGGCAGAGTTAGACAGAGAGAGGGAGAGACAGAGAAAGCTCTTCCACCTGACGGTTCACTCCCCAAACGGCCACAATGGCTGGAGCTGGATGGAACCAGAGCCAGGAGCTTCTTCCAGGTTTCCCATGTGGGTGCAGGCACCCAAGCACTTGGGCCATCTTCTGCTGCTTTGCCAGGCCACTAGGAGAGAGCTGGATCAGACGTGGAGCAGCCAGGACTTGAACCAGGGCCCAGATGGGGTGCCGGCGCCGCAGCCAGAGGCTTAACCTACTACGCACAGCCAGTCCCTACATAACACATTTTAACAAGCAAAAAAAAAAAAAAAAGCACCTCTATGCTTCAAATGCATACGAGCTAGGTTAAAAAGGTGTTTGCAGGCCGAAGTCCTAGAACCTGCTCTAATGGAGACGTTAAAATTACATGAGGGAAGTGTCAACAGGTTCCTGGGAAGTGCAGCGAGAACGGCTTGTGTGAGATGTACAGTCTTCCTGAGAGCTTAGGTTTACTTATCGTGTGGTGCCGTGGCGGTTGTGATCATAAACTTGGAATCCGGGAAGCTAACCTACTCCGTGAAGGATGCCTGCTCACCGGCTGCTTCCTCGCTGACCAAATCCAACAGCAGTGCTGCGCAGGAGCCGCCACTCCCCTTTTACTGCTGCCCCCCCCCACCCGCCCAGGACTCCCAGCTGGTGGGGGGGGGGGGGGGGGACAGCAAGTAGAGGGACCCAGCTGTCTTGACTTCCTGCGGCTGCTCTCTCCCGCTCCTGTCAATTTCGAGCCAAATGGGCAAGGTGAAGCCAAGACAGGTAGCGACTCTAGTTCAATAGGAAACCTACCATCTCTGATGTGATCCTTGTTTGATTATTTTAAGAAACCAGAGCGGAAAGGCCTCCAAAATGACGTGTACACACCCCTTAAACAATTTACTTTTAAGTTACAGTCACTCCTTTCCAACCTGGTGACCGGGGGCCATGGAAAAAAACCACACCCAACCACATCCACCAATAGGTCCACTTCCAGGCTCCTTCAAGGCCAGTTTCCCCACCTACCAAGTGGAGAATCCCCCATTTTAACCTCCACCGCCCCCGCCGCCCCCAGCTATGCTGAGGTGTCTCAGCCACACCTAAAACAACAGGAATGTTTTTAATAAGCTGTTTTCAAATCTTTCCAAAACACCTCAGGCTCTCAGCAAAACAACTCCTGGTTTCACTCTCAAATTTCATCAGTTTATGTAATATTTTATTTGATTACAAAGTTACAAATGCAAGTACAAGTGGCAAAAACAAGTCAGAGGGAAAAACACAACTCACCAATGAGCAATGAACTCATCTTGGGGAGCAGACATGGGACGGGATGGGGAAAGGGGTGCCTCAGACCAGCAGGCCAGTTGGGAGAACTCGTCTGTCTGTCTGTCTGTCTCTCTCCAGCAGGCCAGTTAGGAGAGCTTGTCTGTCTGTCTGTCTGTCTCTCTCTCTCTCTCACACACACACACACACACACACACACACACTCCCATGGGAAAAACAGCATGCATTTCGCTCCTGGCTTCAGCCTGGCCCAGCCCTGGTCATCTGGGGAGTGAACCAGCAAATGGCAGATCTCTCTTTCTCTCTGTAATTCTTTCAAATAAGTAAACACATCCTAAAAAAAAAAAAAAAAAGATAAAGGGTGATGATTGTGGTGAAGCTACCACTTGGGGCACCCCCTTCCCATATCAGGGTGTGAGTTCGAGTCCCAGCTACTCCACACTTCCCATCCAGCTTCCTGCTAATGAGCCTAGGAAAGCAGCAGATGATGGCTCAAGTACTTGGTTCAGGCAACTGGCCCAGCCTCAGCTATTTGGGGAGTGAACCAGCGGATGGAAGATATCTCTTTCTATCTCCGTCTCTGTCTCTCCTTGTCATTCTGCCTTTCAAATAAATAAATAAATCTTTTTAAAAAGAAAGACTGATGATACGTGACAAACAGGGGTTCAAAGAATGTGACTTTTTGGGTCACACGATGTGAACTTCAGTTCCTTTGTATATAATGTAATTATATAACATAATGTTAAAATGGTATTTCTTGGAAAGCTGCTGCAAGAATTAAACATACAGGCTGATACACAGTATCCCTGATTCAAAAATACAGACCATAAAACGTTCTGAAATCTGAAATTTGAGCACCGACATGCCACTCAAATTTTGAGGTTTTGAGATTTCAGAGAATGTAGGATTTTGGCTGCTCAACCAGTAAAGTCTAGGCAAATATTTGAAAATTCTGAAATCTGAAACACTTCTGTTCCCAAGCAGTTCAGATAAGGGACACACAAACTATCCAATAAGTGTGTGTTCTCGGCCTTATTCATCGTGGGCACACACCTCTCTGCCTCAGTGCCTAGAAACGTGTTTGAAAGTAAAAAGTGCTAAGGATGCGTGCGTGGTGGGTGTGTGGACGAACAGATGGATGGGAGAGACAGATGGCAAATGACACAATGGTGGAACCATGCACGCACTTTAGCTCAGTAACTTGCTGGGCTCAAGATGGACACATCCTAATTGTCCCAGTGAGAACGGAGAGACCAGAGCAGGGGTAACGGAGAGGAGCAAGCAGAAGAGAACGAAGGAACTGGCTCCCCGGGACACCCCTCCCTTCCTCACCACCCCCCCCCCCCCAGTTACTGAGAATAACACTACATTAGAAGGAGTGTGACTTTTTTTTTCAAGGCACAGAAAAATTTCCCAATAGCTAACTCCAGCAAAAATCTAAATTACCTTTAGTTTTCAATAAACAGCAAATCTCCAAGAGTTAGAAAAGGGAAATGATTCCAGAAAGACAACCGTGCGGTTTGGGTTTCATGCACTTAGCATTTCCTAAAATGCAGAGCTAACGGGAAAGATATTTTCAGTCTGAAAGAGGCAGGCGCAGACACGTTTCCAGTGGTGGAAGGGCAGGAAGGAGAAGCAGGCAGAGAAGGAGGCCCTGAGCTCAGCACATCGTCAGTGTTTTTTGATTTTTTTTTTAAATAAATCAATCACCAGAGAGAGCTTTCACTTACTGTACATTTTACAGAAGTTCAAAGTGCTAAGAAAGTACACCCAAAATCCAGGCAGGAGACACCAAACTACAGGAAGACAAACAGCTCCACTCCGAGTCACCTGCTCTCCAGCCCATTCCCACCTTCCTTCCAGCAACCCACGTTCATCCCCACAAGCCTTACACCGTGACGGCTCCAGACATCTCTGCAGCAACCTGCTCACTGACCTACCCAACTGGGAAGATAAATCTCCTGCGACTGACCTTTGTTTTTCTAAGCCTTGGTTTCCTTTTCTGTGAGATGGGGTGGAGGATAGTGTGCGATTGTTGCAGACAGTTGTGAAAAATAAATAAATATATGTGATATGCATGACAGACACAGCACAACCTACAAACAGGAACTCTTCTTCTCCACTATATCTTTAAGGAAAAAAAAAAGACTAAGAATCTTTAAAATTTATTTATTTACTTGAAAGGCAGAGTTACAGAGAGAGAGAGAGAATCTTCCATTCACTGGTTCACTCCTCAAATGATTGCAATGGCCGGAGCTAAACTGAACTAATTCCAGGAGTTTCTCCGGGTCTTCCCAGGCATTAGCAGGAGCTGGATCAGAAGTGGAACAACCGGGGCTCGAACCAGCACCCATATGGGATGTCAGCACTTTACCTGCTGCACCAACAGAGCTGGCCCAAATCTAACCATCTCTCTCTGATCAATAAAAACGGCAGAGTGGGAAAGAAACATGACCCTGGTAATACCTGGTGATAACAAAACACCCTCCCCTCTTATCGGGATGATTACCGGCCAGCACCTTCCACAAAGAACCATTTCTACACGCTGAGCAACAGCCTGAAAAATGCTGTGGCTCTCAGTATCTCCACCTGAGGACTCCATCCTATAGAAATAAGAAATGCAAACACACACACATACATACACACACACACACACACACACGGCAATGCTTAAAGTAGCATCATCATAAAACCAGGACACTAGAAAGCAACAGTGAAGAAAATGGCCAAATAAACAGTTTGGAGTCTGCAGCCATACAAAAAATGATTACAATCATTGAAAAATAAAAATTGGTATCTAAAACCTTGGAATTCCATGTTATAAATGTATTTAAGATAGAACATATTCACACAGTTAAATTATATACATATAAATGTGTGTGTGTACAGACTGAGTATCCCTAATCCAGAAATCCACAATGTTTTGAGCAACACCATAGTGCAAGTGTAAAATTCCACATCTGACATCATGATAGGGCACCGTCAGAACACAGGTGCACTGAACATATCATAGGAGACTTCCTTAAGGTTATGTGCGCAGTGTCTATCTGAAACATACTGGGGCTGGCACTGTGGTGCAGCAGGTTAATGCCCTGGCCTGAAGCGCCAGCATCCCATATGGGTGTCGGTTCAAGACCTGGCTGCTCCACTTCCCATCCAGCTCTCTGCTATGGCCTGGGAAAACAGTAGAAGATGGCCCAAGTCCTTGGGTCCCTGCACCCACATGGGAGACCCGGAAGAAGCTCCTGGCTTCAGATCAGCGCAGTTCTGGCCATTGCAGCCAATTGGGGAGTAAACCAGCAGATGGAAGACCTCTCTGTCTCTGCCTCTCCTCTCTATGTAATTCCGACTTTCAAATAAATAAATAAATCTTTAAAAAAAAAAAAAAAAAAGAAAGAAAGAAACATACCTGAATTTTGTCCTTAGACGAGATCTCTCATTCTGTATATGTTAACATTCCAAAATCCAGAATCTGAAACACTTGTGACCGCACGCTATTTCAGGTCAGGGAAACTCAATCTGTGGATATACTGACGCTAGAAGTCTAACAAAGTATGATGTTTGCTATCTCCAGATGGTGAAATTACAGAGCATTTTGTACATCGTAAGAGGATGGCTGCTCTGTGGTTTTGAAAGTCTGTATACAGAACTGACGTATATTTCAAAGCAGAAAACAAGTATTAAAGTGTTTGTGGAGAGTGTGCGTGAGAGGGAGAAGGTGGCACACGAAAGCTCCCCCATGTGCCCTGAGAACCACCGGGAAGCACACCTGGATGCGGAGACTGGAACACAGGGAGAAGGGGGCAGGGTCCCCAAGGCCAGCAGTTTGAGCTGTGTTAAGCCCATGCTCATTCCTGCAAGACCTGAGCATGTGAGCATTGCTCATGTTCATCATTTGCACACACACACACACACACACACACACCCAAAACCTCAAGGCAGGAGCAATGCCTGACTCCGCAGCATTTCCGTTTCCTTGGCAACCTTATCTCTTATCTTCTTTGATCTCCACTGCCGATAAGAAAGTCTCCCAGGTCTCTGAGATCCACAGGCAGTGAGACAGTAGCGGACCACAGCAGGGCACTCACTCGCTGTCATTCTAACTGATGAATTTGTTCCCAGAAACCTCACCCCACCACAGCTTCACAGACCAGACTCCGGAGAGGTTCACCATCTGAGCTCCGAATCGTGTGATTTTCACTTCACCAAAATTTAATTTTAGCTTCACATAAACATAATTAATCTTCTTCACTGAGCAAAAGGAAAAGGGAAATGATAAGATTCCAATTTTGCTAAATAGGATGAATGTCTAAATATTTACCTGCTCTTTCCACCTCGGGGCCCTTGAACCGCAGCAAGCAGGGGATTTTCCAGACCTAACTCTAGCAGGCTGGGGAGCAGCACTCCAGGGGCTGTCAGCAGAGCCTGACACCCTAGCACTGTAGGCACGGTACCACGTCAGGGGGAAGGGGGACCTCGGCTAGCTGCGTATCACTCAGCAGCTGTAGGAGGAATGGAAGCATCGTGGGCAATTTGTGTCCACCCCTTAGCTTATTTTTCTAAGAAAATACCAGGCTAGATAAATTAGATGAAGTCGGGTGTGGTGTGTACAGATTTATTCAACCATAAACCGTTACTGAGGGTCTATCATGAACTTGGCATTGGTATGTCTCTGGGCCCACGAGTGGGAAAGGCACACTTGATCCACAGACCCTCAAGTTAGTGGATCAAAATAGTTTTTTAGCATATAGAGCAAAATAGGCCAACACACACACACACACACACACACACACACACACAGTGGCTAGTCCCGTCTTCACAATAGCTGTCAACAAAAGTCTTTGAACTGAAATTGTTCCTCCTAAAAGAACACAAATGATCTGAGAACACTTGCAATAATAATAATGTGCTTTCACTGTATCACAAGCTTAGCACACACCTGTTTACCAATAGTTTTGTTTGTTTGTTTAGTACTTTTCCAGAATCTCATTATCTCGGCAAGGTTTTCAATTTGTAGGACAGAGCCCAATTTCCTGGTGATACATTATCTTGGAAGGATGTGGGGCCTGTGTACCAAAGCTGATGGGTGCACAGTGATATTTGCCAAGTAACACCTACCAGTCACCTGCACCCTCATCTCAGGCTTGGGATACAGGGAGCAAAAGCCAGTCTTGCCTCAAACAGCAGCCACCCTTAGCTACTGACCAGGGGCTGTTCCAACACCAGGTACAGAGTGGCGCCCCAAGGCCACAGGGGCTGCCATGGAGTGTGCAACACAAGGCTGAGCCATACCACAAAGCAACGCAGCATGTTTACCTCCCACCACGGGACCCAGCTCCGCAGCCCTCAAGTACTATGGGGTGCACACAGGGCCACTCTCAAGAAGCTTCTGGGGCCGGTGGCATGGCTCACTTGGTTAATCCTCCTGCGGCGCTGGCATCCCATATGGGTGCCGGGTTCTAGTCCCGGTTGCTCCTCTTCCAGGCCAGCTCTCTGCTGTGGCCTGGGAAGGCAGTGGAGGATGGCCCAAGTGCTTGGGCCCTGCACCCCATGGGAGACCAGGAGGAAGCACCTGGTTCCAGCCTTCGGATTGGCGCAGCGCCGGCCGTAGCAGCCATTTGGGGGGTGAACCAACAGAAGGAAGACCTTTCTCTCTGTCTCTCTCTCTCTCTAAGTCTGTCAAATAAAAAAAATAAAAAAATAAAAAAAAATAAATAAAAAGAATCTTCTCCAGCACTCAATCTCCCTGAGAAGGCCCTCAGGCCAGAACGCAACATGATTTAGTCAGGAATTGGCACACTGCAGCTAGCAGGCCAAATCTGGCCCACTGCCTGTTTCTCTAAATAAAGTTTTATTGAAATACAGTCAGGGGCCGGCGCCGCAGCTCACTAGGCTAATCCTCCACCTAGCGGCGCCGGCACACCGGGTTCTAGTCCTGGTCGGGGCGCTGGATTCTGTCCCGGTTGCCTCTCTTCCAGGCCAGCTCTCTGCTGTGGCCAGGGAGTGCAGTGGAGGATGGCCCAAGTCCTTGGGCCCTGCACCCCATGGGAGACCAGGATAAGTACCTGGCTCCTGCGTGGTGCACCGGCCGCAGCGCGCTGGCCACGTCAGCCATTGGAGGGTGAACCAACGGTAAAGGAAGACCTTTCTTTCTGTCTCACTGTCCACTCTCCCTGTCAAAATATATATATATATATATATATATACACACACACACACACAGTCAGGGGCCCCTCTATGTACCCTTTATCTATGGCTTCTTGTGTTTTACAACAGCAATGATGAACAGTCGCAAAAAAGAGAGCAGAGACACTTGAGGCACGTAACCCCCTCAGCACAGGAGGAAGCTGCTGGCACTAACGGCCCCCAGTGAGGAGCTGTGTTCAGGGCCTCTCCGCAGGGAGTTATCGTGAGAATCAGACAACCACGGGGAGCCTCAGCACCTGTGGCTGAGCAATCAGAGCGTGCACACCTGTTTCACAGGTTGTCGGGAGCAGCGCACAGGACAGCATCTGCAGAGAGCCCCGGCACGAGGCCTGGATGGCTCCAGGTGCTTAAGGCGGCAGCACTGTGCGAGTCACTGCAGTCCCCCTCTTTGGCCATGAAGGCCCCTGTCACCACGACCTGGGGAGAATCGTGGGGGCAGTGCTCCGTGAGGTTGCAATGTCTCTGTGTTGAGTCATAGAGGTGAAGTGTTGGGATTTGGTGTCCTTGTGCTTGGAGAAAAGCACTGAACTATTTCAGGTTGCAATCTGTTTTTTAAAAAGATGTATTTGTTTATTTATTTATTTGAGAAGCAGAGTTACGACAGAGAGAGGGAAAGACAGACAGAGACATCTGTTTGCTGGTTTACTTCCTAAATGGCCGCAACGGCCAGGGCTGCACTGATTCAAAGCCGGGAGCTTCCTCCAGGTCTCCCACATGGGTGCAGGGGCCCAAAGACTTGGGCCATCTTCTACTGCTTTCCCAGGCCATAGCAGAGAGCTGGATGGGAAGTGGAGCAGCCAGGACTCGAACCAGCGCCCATAAGGGATGCTGGTGCTGTCGGTGGAGGCAGAGGCTTAACCTACTACAGCACAGCGCCGGGCCCCTGGAATCTTTCAATAGTGTATTTAACAAAGCCTCCAGGATACGGAAAAGACCCAGAGCGCAGCCGCCCCCAATCTGTCTCCAAACATCGCGTGTTTAATCCTCGACACAGATTGGCACAGGGAATCCCCGGACAGTGGCAGAACCACACACAGACCAGCTAGTGCTCTGGAGAGCTCACGCTTTAAGGGGCTGTGAACTCTCGCCCCTATGGCTTCACGCTGATGGGACACCCATGCACGGGAGGTACGATGCCAGTGGGAACACACAGCTGTCTCAGCAAGAAATGGATTGTCGGAACCTGGGGCAGGGCAGGAGCCCAACCCAACCAAACCCTGAAGGTGTGCTAGGCCAGGGGCAGCCCGTGTATCTGTCCTCTCCCCGCATCTTCCCACTCTAGCTATGCAACTGCTTTGACATTTGCAACCTCAAGTCATGCACAGCCTTCCATCACCCAGATGTTAACACTACTATTCCAGGAGAGCCAAGGCAGCTATTGCTAAAAAACAAATCCCAGGATGTAGGCAGGAGAGAGTCTGAGTGCCTGTTTTACAGCTGGGTAAACTGAGGCCCGGAAAGGCATTTTGGCCCAGCAGCAAGGGCCAGAGCCATCTGACTTATCCGCCTCCCCAGAGCCATTCCTGTGGCTCGGTCATTAACACAGGTGCTCAGCTAACAGCTGTGTGTGGCTGAATTCAAATTCCAGGCCTGCCATCTCATTTCTGATAACAGCTAACCTCTCTGGATGCAAGATCATTCATCCGTGAAATGGAAACAAAAAACTCACCTCATAAGGCTGTGGGAGGTTCCACTGGGTTGTGTATTCAAAGCCCATGGAGCAGTGACTGGCACAAACCCACTGTCCATTAAATGTTGGCTTCTATTATTCACTGAATCAAATATACTTGACTTGCACCCAAATCTTTGGAGCATGTTTTGCCTTCTTGTCATTCACATAGCCATTCCCTGAACATGCACTATAGCAATTTTTAAAATTATGACCTAAGAAAGGCCACTTCCCAGGGTGTCAGTGTTAAAGTTCCAGGCAACAGCTTTTCTCAAAAAGACATCTGGCCTCAGCTGATAACATGCCACCAAGTAAGCCGACAGCACTGACAGTCACAAGGAGAAGTCTAAAAGGAGAACTCGAGCATGGATACACCCATAGGGAGAGCTTTTTTTTTTTTTTTTTTTAAGATTTTATTTATTTCATTTGAAAGGCAGATTTACAGGGCAGGGTTGGGGGAGTCTTCCACTGCTGGTTCACTCTCCAAATGGCCACAATGGCTGGGGCTGGGCCAGGCTGAAGCCAGGAGCTTCTTCTGGGTCTCCCATGTGAGTGCAGGACCCCAAGGACTTGGGCCATCTTCCACTGCCTTCTCAGGCACATTAGCAGGGAGCTAGACTGGAAGTGGAGCAGCCAGGACTCAACCGGTGCCCACATGGGATGCCGGCACTGCAGGGAGGTTTAACCCGCTGTACCACAGCGCCAGGCCCAAGGGTACTTCTTTAACACACAGCACAACCACGCTAACTGGAGTGGGCTGCTCTGCCTACCTCTAGCTACCAAATACTACAGTCCACATGGCCACTGTTGGCCACAGATTACAGACATGTTTGTCACATGATGTATTTCCCAGCTGTAGTAGAGTTTTGCCCTCTAAATAAAGGCTGGGAATGGCTCTCAGCTGTCAAGAACCCTACCCTGAAGCTACAGAGCAAATAAAGAATGGGAAAGGCGTCACAAGAACAGCAGGGGTTCCATCCGGGTCTCCAGCATGGACGCAGAGGCCCAAGCACTTGGGCCAACTTCCACTGCTTTCCCAGGAGCATTGTCAGGGAACTGGACTGGAAGAGAACACGTGGGGCTCGAACCAGCACTCCTCGCTCCAGAGTGGCCGGCCCCAACCGTTGCAGCCGTTTGGGAGTGAGTCAGCAGATGGAATATCTCTCTCTCTCCCTTCCTCCTCTGTCACTCTGTCTTTTAATAAATAAATAATTTTTTTAGTAAAAGGAGGAGGAAGAGAACAAGCAGGAGAACAGGGAGTTCAGCTGTCCCTAACCTGACCCAGCAGGAACTTGCTAAGTCATTGGAGGAACCCAGAGACAGGAAAATGCACTGAGCCTGGGTCACCCCAAGCCAGGATTAACCCGTGACTTCCTGCTTCTGGGTTAACCCTTTCTTAGCTCAGAGCTCTCACCCACGCTCTCCAGGAGGGAGAGCTCCCTCTGTGGTCCTCTCCCAGGCGCCCAGTGTCCTCAGAGGCAGGAGTGGGCCATCCCTCATCTGGCAGAGACCTACAATTCTACCCACATTCTACTCCTTAGAGAATTTTTCAATCCCCAACTTCAAAATGCAGTTCAGAGGCCACCTCTCTCCTTGAAGCATTTTTCCTGGCTGGTTTTTCCACTTCAGCCACTCCAGGTACTCCCTTCTCCAATCCTCCCCATCTTTCCACTCAGAATCATAAACTCTAAACATTGGATGGGATCCAGTGAACTCCTAGTCCAACCTCTTGGCCAGTACAGGGATTTCTTGTATACATTAAACAACCCAAGCCACAATTATTAAGCCGCCTGAGTTATCTCTCGGGTGACTGCACAGCAGGACGGAGCCCTTCTGTACTACTGTCTGTTGGAATCCTCACAGTACCTTCAAACGACATGCAGGAAAAACACCATTCCCTCTAAAACGTGAGTGTGTCACTTTATCGAGTGTGTCACTTAGCAGAGGCGACACAGCTCAGGCCCAGCAACTCCCTGCTAACATTACAGCAGAAAGGGACCCGAGAGATCCCATCATCTAGCTGGGCAGACAAGGAAGCCAAGACCCAGAACGCAGGCAAATTCTCTGAAGTCACGCTGTTGGCAAGCAGAGGGAGGCCTAGACTCTAGGTGCCCAGTGCAGGGTTCCTCCTCAAACCACCACCACCACCACCAGATGTCAGTTTGATCACGACAACTGACAGTCAACACCCAACTGAAGATAAAGACTGTCGTAGAAAGCAGCACACTTCTCCAACCAAGCCCCACATTTCAGAGAGAGACCTGGAAAGCTCCATGGACAACAGAGGTCCACCATCTTAAAACAAAATGATTGACTAGTAACTTGCATATTTAGTTCTTCTATTCTTTTTTACTCATTACAACTATGTTAGTCCATCACCGGGGGTCAGGTCTTAGGTGTCATCCCCTAAAAAGTCAAAACAGGTCTTCAAAACATTTACTTTGCATAAAAGCCTCCCCTTTTTCCCTCCTAGGATATGCAACCCCTGCGAGTTCCTATGAGGATACCGGGGGAGGCCTATGGTCAGGAAAGCCACCAGACATAACTTGTATCAAAGGCTGCTGAAACTCAGAAAAGTAACCCACTGATCCCCTCAATGCCCAACAACAAGCAGCCAGATATCCTGGCCGTGAGGAGAAAAGGCCTCTCTCCGACACAGAGCAGAAACTCCTGGGGTTATTTACATTCCAGAGCTCATTCCAGCGCTCCCGCAGGGCGGATGCTTCTAGAAATATCTTATTGCTACCCCACAAGAGAGTAATGAGGTGTGTCATCCTCACTAACCTAGCAGCTGCTAGGGGAGCAAATTCCGCACATCTCAACTGCAAAGACAGGAAGGACGGGCTCGAAGCATTCCTGAGGATGCATCTTTGCCAAAGGAATTATTAACCTGCTTGTCAATGTTTAACCCCCTTCTCCCACCTAGTTTGCATTTGCAAGAAACACATCGTTAGCAAAAAAGGAATTTGCTATCTCGGAAGCGCCACAGATTACATAACATGCCGTCTCCTGTCTCCTGCCACAGTCGCGGTCCCTTTTCATGGCAGGAACACTTGCTGTACATCCGAGCTGCAATGACACATCCACAGCGGCGAAGTTCTTCTCAGAGGACGGGAGGAGGGATGATAAATCCAAATTCTCGAGATTTCATTAGGTATAAACATTCAAACCGTACTAGGCTACGTGAGGCACACACATTCTTAGGCCGAGAGCACTGACGTAAGCCGACTCAATCATGACCAGAGGGGGATCTCGCCAGCCGGGGACCTTTCTGGTCTCGGCTGCCTCACCTCAAAAGGAGGCTGTAAGTCTCATCACTATTCTTCGCTAAGCGCAACGAGATGTACCGATGAGCAAAGGTGGTCCCCCGGGGGACCAGCCCTTTATAGTACACTTCCACTTCCTGCTGCCCTACCAAGTCTTCTCCACCTATGTGAGAAAAAGCAACCTGAGGCTCGAACAAGTTGAATAAGTTATTCAAGCCCACAAAGTTAGAAGGTGACCCAACAGGGCATTGGGTTCTAGCTTTCCAATGCTGTAACTTCTATCAACTTCGTGCTTCAAGATCCAGGTGGCTCCGCTGGTCCTAAAACCACTGCCCTCGTGACGTGCTCCTCTCTCCTCCCTTTCTTGCTCTCCAGCCCCATAAACAGCAGAGCAGCACGTGCCTTGGGAAATGGTGTGGCTCCGAGGGCGTGGTGAGAGCCGCAGCTGCCCTGGGGACCTGCACGGCACGGCCTGGTGCACAGACCAAGCATTTGGGTCTGAAAGGCGACGTGTCGGCCGTTGACTGCTGTGGTCTGGGTGTGCACCGCCCTCAGAGGAGATCAAGATCGTCCTAGTGGGATCCTGAGTCACTCTGCTGTTGTTGTTGACCAATTTATTTATTTGAAAGGCAGAGTTATAGACACACACACACACACGCACGCACACACAGAGAGAGAGAGAGAGAGAGAGAATGAATGAATGAATGAGTGAGAATCTTCTATCTGCAAGGTCCAATGCTGTGCCAGTTCGAAGCCAGGAGCTTCATCTGGGTCTCTCATGTGGGTGCAGGGGCCCAAGCACTTAGGCTATCTGTTGCTACTTTCCCAGGCATATTAGCAGGGAGTCAGATCAGAAGTGGAGCAGTCGGAACTCAAACCTGTGGTTACATGAGATGCCAGCGTCGCAGGTGGCAGCTTAACCCACTGTGCCACAACACTGGCCCCCTGAGTTGGTTTTCCTGAGAGTGGGTTGCTGTAAAAGCCCGAGTCTCACCCTGAAGCTCCCCCTAGCTTCCTATCCGTGATCTCCTGCTCCTAGCCTTGTTCCGACCATGTATGCCACCTGCCTTGAGGTCCTCACCAGAACCCAGTCCATACCCTTGACTCTCCAGAACTCTGAGCCAAATAAACCTCTTCCTTTGTAAAATTACCCCATCTCAGGCATTCCCGCACAGTCATGAGAAACAGACCAACATGCCAACATTGACACAGCAGACAACCAGACGGAGAATGGCACTCCTGCGTATCTTGGGCTTCAGTCGTCCTCTTGCAGAGCCTGGAGGTCCGAGGGATTCCCAAAAGCACAGAGTCAGGCCCTTCCTCATCTCAGAACAGGGAGGAGTCTCCCCAGTGGCCTGCACCCAGGTAAGAGGAATCGGAGTCCATGCAACTCAACCAGTAATGACCTGGCACCACGTGCGGAGCACAGACCTGCTTTGCAAAGTCAAAGATGAAGGGGAAAGCTTTCTGCCCTCAAAGAATACCCCACTGCTCGAGCAGGAGAGAGGCACTCCTGCAGTCACCTACGATTACAAACTGCAGAACACGCGCTGTGGTATCTGCACCTGTGGGAAACTTCGTAGGACCACTGACACCCAAGTTAGGCGGGCGGGACAGGAGGGCTTGGGAGAAAGGGACCATCTCAGCTGGTCCTTGAGGCATGACACAGGGATAAGAGAAACAGCCTCCCAAGAGGCAAACCACGGCCAAAGGCAATGGTGGAGCAAGCAGTCCGGTGCTGGGACAGCGTGCAGGAGCTGCAGTGCCACGTTTGTGACAAATGGGGAGATGCTGGGAGAAACTGTTCAGGAGGCTGAGCAGAGGCGAACGGAACCTTCCACCTTGGATGATATCGAGAAAGGAAGAACCAGTGAGGCTTGGGCATTGCATGCAGCCCTCTTAAACCCTTTTCCTCTGTAATCTAACATTCTCATCTCATTTACTTAAGAGAGAGACCCCCATTTTCCAGGAAGGGAAACTCAGACTTCAGCGAGGCAAACTTAACCTGCCCAAGGCTGTTCGACGTAAGTGCTGGAGCTGGAATTTGAACCCCAAATCAGCTAACCCTTTCTTTTAGGAAGAGAAAATCAGCCAGGCGAGACCTTCAAGGACAGACTCCACAGAGACTGGCTTGCAGAATAAAGTTCTTAAGTGAGCAAAGGAGTTTGAACCCCTTCGCAGGAGGAAAACAAGTAGGGGAAGTGTCAAGTCATTTGCACAAAGGGTGTGACTTGTGTAGAACTGCTTCCACAGGAACAAATCAGGGTCCTCCCCTCCCCTTTTTCTCCTAATGAAAAGGGAACCGCTCATCCAGAACCACCCCTGGAGTACGAGGGGTCACAGAAAATGTGCACTATGGAAACACGGCATCATGTTTGCACCAAAATAAACTTATCCTTAAATGTAATGTTTCCATGAGCTTTTTGAAGTACTCTGTTCTGTGACTGCAGGCAACGTGCAAGCAGAAGAAGGTGTTTAAACAACACCATGAAAATTCAACCACTCGAATACAGGATACAGGATGAATGATCCGGCTTCTTCTACAAGTAAATGTTGTTTCTACAAAGGAGGGAAGGCCAGTGTGCCTGGCGTTGTGGTACAGGGGGTAAAGTCACCACTGCCGTGCTGGGATCCCACATGGGCGCCAGTTGGAGTCCCAGCTGCTCCGCTTCTGATCCAGCTCCCTGCTGAAGCACCTGGAAAAGCAGCAGAAGATAGCCCAAGTGTTTGGGCCCCTGCACCCAGGTGGAGACCTGGAAGAAGCTTCTGGCTCCTGGCCCAGCCCTTGCCATTGCAGCTATTCGGGGGGTGAACCAGCGGATGATATCTCTGTCTCTTTCTGTAACTGTGACTTTCAAATAAATAACTTAATTAATTAAAAAAGAAGGGCTGTAATTAGATGCAGAGATTTAAGGGACATATCAATAAGATATACTGATAACAGGATTTTGTATTTTGAGTCAAACAAACCAACATGAAAAGTATTTATGTCAACTGAGAAAACTGCAAATGGACTAATGACACTGATCACTGGGCATTGTTCTCTCAGGTGTGCACACTGTGGCTATGCACTGGCTTTTTAAAAGCCCTCATCTGCTAGCAGTACCTGAATAAGAAATATATAGGAGGTCAGCACTGTGGTGTAGTGGGTAAGGCCTCCGCCTGCAGAGCTGGCATCCCATATGGGCACCAGTTCAAACCTGGCTGCTGCATTTCTGATCCAGCTCTCTGCTTTGGCCTGGGAAAGCAGTGGAAGATGGCCCAAGTCCTTGGGCCCCTGCACCTGTGTGGGAGATTCGGAAGTAGTTCCTGGCTCCTGGCTTCAGATTGGCTCAGCTTCGCCCACTGCAGCCATTTGAGGAGTGAACCAGTGAATGGAAAACTTCTCTCTCTCTCTCTCTCTCTCTCTCTCTCTCTTGCCTCTCTGTAACTCTGCCTTTCAAATAAATAAATAAATACATAAACCTTAAAAAAAAATACTGTAGCACTCAAGGGGTATGCAGGGTGGTAGGGGCTGGATAATGGTGAAAACAGGGCCCCATCATAGTATTCTGTCTCCTTGTGCATGTGCATAAACCTTCCATAATAAGGCTTTAAAAAGTGAAGTCACAAACATTGGAACAGAAAGATGTTTTTCTTTCTTCTAGCACATGTGTTGTTAGAGTCAGCAAAAAAAAGGGACTCTGGACTCTGGTTCCCTGGTTATTCAGTCACAGATGGACCGAGTGTGAACACGTTACTTTCCACTGCACTGAGCAAAAGCAGATGGCAAGACAGGAAAGCTCAACAGCAACACTAAGCCAGAGAGGGCTCTGGGGTCAGCCCAAGCCCACTGCACATACACTGGGGACCGGAGCAAGTTCATGGAGCCCTTTCCCAAGGTCAAATTTAACCAGGAGACAGGGGCCCTCTGAGGACACACAGGCCCCCAGGCATCTAAGTCCTCTCTCAAAGTGTGAGACTCAGCTCATACCCCCACCACCCCCTCCCCAGCAGGTGGGGGAAGAAGCCCACAGGGTAATCTCGTTTCCAGCTGTCAAGTTATAGCAAGCTTTATTTATTTTTTTTTTTTATTTTATTTTTTTTTTTTTTTGATAGGCAGAGTGGACAGTGAGAGAGAGAGACAGAGAGAGAAAGGTCTTCCTTTGCCGTTGGTTCACCCTCCAATGGCCGCCGCTGCAGCCGGCGCACCATGCTGATCCGATGGCAGGAGCCAGGATCCAGGTGCTTTTCCTGGTCTCCCATGGAGTGCAGGGCCCAAGCACCTGGGCCATCCTCCACTGCACTCCCTGGCCATAGCAGAGAGCTGGCCTGGAAGAGGGGCAACCGGGACAGAATCCGGCGCCCCGACCGGGACTAGAACCCGGTATGCCGGCGCCGCAAGGTGGAGGATTAGCCTATTGAGCCACGGCGCCGGCTAAGTTATAGCAAGCTTTATAAAATAGCCCCTCTCCACTTGCTCGGGCCTGAAGTTCGTGCATTCCCAACAAGCGCACATCGAAGCTAATTCCCGAGAATGACAGTATTTGGAGGTGGGGCCTGTGTGAGCTGATTGGGTCTTCAGGGTGCTGCCCTCCGGAAGGGGATTAGTGCTCTTCCAAGAAAGCTGCTCTCCCTCTCCACCAAGGGAGGCACAGCCCGAAAGTAGCCGTCCGCACACAAGGAAGAGGGTCCTTACCAGGAACCAGACTGGCCAGCACCTGCATCTTGAACTCCCCGGCCTACAGAACTGTTAGAAATAAGTTTCTGTTGTTGCAATCACCCAGTCTATTTGTTTGTTGTTACAGCAGTCTGAATAAATATAAAGATATTATCTTTGCATTATTTCAAATGAATCTAAACAAACCCCAGAGATGTGGAACTAAGATAAGCGGTTCTAAGAACGTTAGTACCAGTGAAGAATTTGAGCTACAACTAGAATCAACAGATGATCAGAGACAGAAGGGATAGTTTGCAATGAAAATTACCTTTCTGCCCTGTTTAGAATGGTTAATTCTGACATCAAGGGTCTTTTAAGTAAACAGTACCTCAATGGTATCAATCACCACAGTAATTTAAGAGCTCAGATTCTGTGTGTCTGAGCCATGGTTTATCAAGTTTCCCCCTAATCTAGTTTAGGGACTTGCATCTCAGGAATGCTCAGATATGTGGATAGCGTGCCTTTCGCTGACATTAGCAGGAAAATCACCCTTTAAATCAAATGAAATGAAAATAAATTCTTAAAAATTTAAAAACATACGGGGCCGGCACTGTGGCGCAGCAGGTTCAGCCGCCTCCTGCGACTCTGGCTTCCCACATGGGTGCCAGTTCAAGTCCTGGCTGCTCCAGCTTCCTGCTAATGGCCTGGGAAAACCAGCAGAAGATGGTGCAAGTGCTTGGGCCCCTGCCACTCATGTACGAGACCCAAATGAAGCTCCTGGCTTTGGCCTGACCCAGCGCTGGCCACTGAAGCTCTTTGGGGAGCGAACCAACAGATGTAAGATCTCCGTCTCTCCCTCTGTAACTCCTTCAAATAAATAAAACATTTTTTTTAATCTAAAAATATAAAACAAAATCAAACACTCTGATTGCAACAGGTGAATGGCCTCTCTGGGCTTATTCCAGAAACACCTCCTAAAAATCAGAGCTGCTCAGTTTGTTTCTTGGATTAAAAAAGCTGAGAGTTATGACTTGGCTCCCACTGGCTTATTGGCTCCTACTGTATATTTAGGCTGCATTTTGTCCCACTGGTTGAATTTTAACATCCACAGAAACTCCTGGGAGGAAACAGACTCGGTACGATCATTACGGAATCAGGGTGTCCACATTCTTAAGTATAAATGTCTCCAAAAAGTTCACGGAAAATGCGTATTATGAAAAAAAGCATTTTGAAAAATTATTGCACCAAAATGAACTTATTTTTAATTCCATTTTCCAAGAACTTTGCGAAGTCCCCTTGCACTTGCCCTTGCCCTTGTCCGGGAGTCTTTTCCTAAGGACACAGATGAGACTACACCGGAGTCATTCCATGCGCTCCTGAATAACACACAACATAAGTGAAAGAGGGATATTTCTATGAGAAATCAACTTCAGACAGTGAGAGTTATTCTAATATGGAATTAGAGTCCCAAATAAACAGAAATAAACACACACACCATTGTAGGGAACAATGTCTGTCTCTCTCCCTGACTGTGAAAATCAGATCTCTGATTTATTTCCCAGGCAACTTCAACAACAAGTACTACTTCGAGACAGTCTCTGTTTTCACATTCTCCATGCTACCACCTCCCAGAGCCACAGCAGGTGGGCTGTCCCTTCCAACCGGAGACTCCCGAAGTCACCCAACTGTGCAGCCACATCCCCAGACTTCAGGGTACTACACACACGTGTACATTTCAGAAAGGAACTTCCAAGAGCCCTTCTCTGGCTCTGGGCTCAACTGTGGGACATGGAAAAAAAATCAGCAGGCTAAGGTTAGGTTTCAAAAAAGCAGAAACAATCATCTAAGCAATTTGGAACTGGGCTGTACCACACACAGGAGCCACAGAAAGGACCAAAAGAAAGTAAACAGGGGATGGAGAGTGTATGGTTAGTGTAACTAGTGTATAGTTAGAACGTATATTTTGGTATTTAGAAAGAAACTCACACACACCCCTCCAGCCAGGGCCAAGGCAAGGCCAAGGCAGTGCCTCAGCGAGGCCTTCCCCATAACAGCACCGATCACCAATCCACGCCTCCAGTGGAAAAGGATAACTTAACCCTCATTCCCACTTGCCCAAAGTGACATGCCTCCCACTGCACACCAGATATGGGGCTCAGGCTAAGCGAAGGCACCAAAGCAGCTGCTACATTTCTACAAAGCTTGTGCCAAATGTGTATGATATGCACAGCGAAGGAACCAGAACACGGTGCAGCTCCGCACTAGCCCCTCACCTCGTCCACCCCTCTCTTCCTCCCGGACGCCTCCTGTGATCCGCTGGCTCTGCTCTCTCCCAGGGAGCGGGTTCCAAGAGCAAAGAGATGAGGGACTGATGCCCCAAAGGCACGAACACTCATGCACACACTCCCACACAATTGTACATACACACAGTTAATTTAGATCATGCTCTACCCACTGACAGCAGTCAGGTCTTAGGCCCGAGGCTGTCTTCCATCCACACAGACGAACAAAACATTCAGTGAACAGTAAAATCCAGACCCAGCCGGGCAGCAAGATGCCAGAGGAAGTAGGGCGAGTTTGGCTATTAAAAAGTTCAGCACTCAGCACTCTCTCATTCGCTTCACCACCGTCCCCCCCCCCCACCTCCGCCTTTGTCTCTCTCCCTCTCAAATAAATTTTAAATACTTCAAAAGTGGAGGAGTGGTGCTTAGTCTAGTGGTTAAGATGCTGGGTGGGATGCCCACATCCCACATTGGAATATCTGGGTTTGGTTCCTGGCTCTGACTCCTGAGTTGAGCTTCCTTCTAAAGCTGGAAGTAGTTGGATTGAGATCCAATCCTTGGATTAAGATCCCGACTCCAGGCTTCAGCCCTAACCCTGGCCATTGCAGGCATTTAGGGAGTGAACCAGCCAATGGTTGCACATTCTCTGGCGCGTGCTTTCTCTCTCAAATAATAATTTCAGCATTTCATCCTTGGGGAAAAGATTTCAGTGACAAAACCTCACCAACACACTTGTATTTTAAAGAATAAAGTTCATTGTCTTTTTCCGAAATGAAAGATAAAAGGCCTGGGAACCATCAGCCATAAAACCCACTATCCAGAAACAACACCAAAATTATGTATGTTGGCTTATTCTCTTCCAAGCTTTCTCTTCCTGTAAACAGATGGACTTTTGCAAACAATGTATGCCTGCACACCCCATCATTACAGCACACAGACAAAGAGCAAGCTTCGTGATGCATGTTTTCCAGCAGAAACAGAAGCCGCAATTGTCTCGGGCTAATTCAAAAAGAAGCCAGCAGCTGGGAGTACTCTTTGACCATCACCCTTGAAACTGAGCAAGCCAGGGGCCGGGCCGGGAGGTGTGGATGCTGCTGGAGGAATGAGAACCTGAGCCTCCCAGGCCAGGTCAGGGGTGGCCAGGTTCCCTCCCCGGACCAGCCATTCCCTAGAAACACCATCCTGGCAAGCTAAGTCTGCCCCTCCGCACCCCCCAAAAGATCTCCCTATTTACTAAAACCACCAAGACTGCTCCAGCAAAGAGCCGGTTCACAGTTTGCACCACACACATTCAGAACCTGTCACGCTGTACTACAGGCGTCTCTTTGCACATCTGATTCCCGCCTCCCCACTATGCGATCCATCAAGTCTGGGGCTGTGCTGCATTCTTCTTCACATCCTCTGTGGCCAGTACATAGTAGGTGGTCAAGAAATGTCTGCTGAACAGATGGGCTCCTCCTCACCCATCAAAACAGAAGACGTAGCCACCTTCATTTTCTTTGTATATTACAGAAAAAGGGAGCAGATCCTTCCCGATCTTGTCTGCAGGTTCTGTGCTTGAGTCTGAAGTCCACAGGAAAGGCCGCGGTAGTACTGTAGATGTATTTATCTTATTTGCTGACACTGTTAGAGTATTCCAGGAGCCCAGGTTCAATTTGGAAAACAGGTTCAAGGTCAATGGTGTAATAGCAGGTACCTACCAACAGCACTGGGGGAAGATCAGAACCCATCCATAGTTTATTTATTTACTTACTTATTTTTAAAATGTAAATTAAAGAGTTAGAGAGAGAGAGAGAGAGAGAAAGAGAGAGAGAGAGAATGAGAATATTCCATCCACTGGTTCACTCCCCAGATGGCCACAACAACTGGGCCAGGCTGAAGCCAGGAGCCAGGAGCTTCATCTGGGTCTCCCAAGTGGGTGCAGGGGCCCAAGCACTTGGGCTACCCTCAGCTACTTTCCCAAGCCATTATTAGCAGGGAGCTGGATTGGAGGTGGAACAGCATCCTTACAGGATGTCGGCACAGCAGGCAACAGCTTTTACCTGCTGTGCCACAGTGCCAGCCCCCTACAGTTTCTTGACATCCAATACAATCAGGTCTCCTCCATCAGAGATCCACGAATACCAGGTAATGCTCACTACTGTATTCCACAGCCTGCACAAAGGGTTCAATGAATACCTATGCGTGAATGAGAAAAGACATGGCAGGCCTCAGTCTGCCCCAGGAGGCTTCACTAATACAGTGGACTCTACCAAGGTCGCCCATCGTAAATACTGGGAGAGCCTTTCCAACTACTCACAGGCCAGGCTCTGCCCCACTGCTCCTGATGACGGTGTGTGGGCATGCCTGCGTTCACACAGCAGCTCAGGTGCTTCTGATACACACACACACACACACACACACACACACACACACATCGGAGAACCTGTGCTCCAGACAGGAAATTAAAGCTAGCATTATAGCACAAATACCGGCGGAGGGGCGGAGGGCAGAGCAGGTACCACTTTTCTATTTAAGCATCAGGTCTGCCCTCCCTGTCCTCAGCGTTCCCAACCCCGACAGCATCTGGTCATAAGACAAAGCAGGTGGAAACCTCCGACAACCACCTAATGGTCCCAGAGACTGCGATGCAGCTCTGAGCCACTCTGACCACTGTTTCTTGCACGCAGCAAGGGGTAGCTGCTCTCGTGGAGCCAGACGTTGGCATCAGAGGTTGGCCCGGTCCCCTCGCTGACCCTGCTCCAGGAGCCACCTGCCTGACGTCTTACACAGGAATGGGCCGTCTGTGGGGAACCCACACGCCAGAGAAGTGTCTCCAGAAAGAAGTCGCACTGCAGCTCAGACAGAAACTCCCTTCTGCAAGTTTTCCCTTAGGCTGCAGGCTAAACCTCAAGCTAAGAGATGGATGCGCATTTGTGAGGAAGTTCACAGCCTGGGGGGGCTTCCCACCCAGGCCTTAGCAAAGACCCACCTACAGACTAGTCATGGACAGCTACCCCCCGAAGTCCTGGCCTCAGCTGATCCCCTCTCCAAAGTCTCCAAAGCCAGGGCCAGGAGAGAGGAGGCTGCGTAGAAAACCCAGCCTCACTCTGGCCCCCTCAGAGCCTGGAATCAGCCACCTGCCCCACCCAGCTCCCATCAAGGTCGGGGCAGGGCTGTGCCCACCTCCCCTAGGTCCCCCCTTCCTAAACAGATTTCATGCGTTTCTCTCTTCTCTTTCTTGGCTCCCCCACATAGGTGGCCCCTGTGCATCTACACGCAAAGGCTGCCGTCCTCTTCTTCCTCAGAGGAGGGTCCTCAGAGTGCTACCCTTTGTGGATTTGCCCCCACCCGCTCCAGTGCCCTCTGTCAACAGCCGCCTATGTGTGCAGCAGTGCAGATGCCAACATGAATAAGACACAGTCCCATCCCTCCAGGAGGGCAGGGCCTCACCCGCACAGAAAACCAGGACAGAAAACAAGGAAACAGGCAACCCTGGGGGCATCATGGGAGCACAGGGGATGAGTGAGGATCACGGGGCCGTCTCGGGAGAGGGCACCCAGCTGGAGTCCACAGCCCAGGCTGAGTCAGCGCTGGCTGGACAGTGTCTACAAAGGGGAATGAATGCAAAGCAAGACACAGAAGTAGCCCATGCCGAGTCAGTAGGGAGAAATGTCACACACTTCAGCGTGACGAGCAGGTGGCAGGCAGGTGGGGAGCCCCAGGAGAGGGTGGCGGGGCTGGCAGGCAGAGGCCAGCGCCTGCAGGGCCACTCCCTCCAGCCCTTAGGGTGCCACCTAAGGCTCTGCTGGGCTTTCCCAGGAGTGTTACATGACACAGAACCACAGGCCCGAGCTCAAACTGTCATCATGGGACAACCGAGTCGATGGCCCTCATTAGAGTCGCCTGGGACCCAGGCGTGGCCATGGCCTTTGAGCAAAGCCTGTCTCTAGATAAAGGCTCCTCTGCTGTAAGTGCAAGAGGCTGGGTTCCCTCAGCAGCTCCCCACTGGTCTTTAATTTGGTAGCACCCAGGCATTCCGGTCTGAACCCAACCATTTCAGGTCGCAGAATGTCTCTCTAATTGCTGGGAGCGTGTAGATGGAGTGGAGGGGCACACAAGATTAGAGGCCACGCTCTGAAATTGAGCCCTTCGTTTCCCCTTTGGTTCCGAAAAGGCACATGACCACTGGGCTGCAGTTTACCTAAAAGCAGACAGACTCCAACCCTGCTAACGCGGAATCGAAGGCCACAGGGCTGCCGCCTGTCAGCAGACCCATCTAGTCTTAAATCTGCACAATCGGCAAGAGAGCACTTCGCTCAGAGCTTTTGCTTACATGAAGCCATTAGTCACTTCTGCCTCCAAGCCCGCTTCCTTCCCTATGTAAACACCACCACCACCATCGTCCACAGCACACACTGAGCAATCACGCGTCTGGCACTGCTCACAGCAACCCTATCGAATAGACGACCCTACTTCACCAGTCCTGGGACCAGGCCCAGGGATATTCTTCTTAGTGCGACATAAAACAGAGTTGCGAAGCCCAGCTGACACTGGTTGGTTGGAGGAAATGCATTTTTTTTTATCCCTATCGAACTGATAGCGACACTGAGTGTGGGGAGGATGCTTATCTGGCCCTAATGCAAATATTTGTTCCAGGTAATCTGCTGGGTAATCAGCAGTTAGACTATCTGAGTGTGTGTGTATCTGAGAAGCAGCGCTGCCTTCCAACACTGAAAACACAAGTCTCGTAGTGTCGAAGCCATTTTGTTCTCTGGGATTCTTTAAAGATTCCTTTGCTTAATCCAATAATCTGCTCACTAACCAATTCTATTTTTCCATCAATTTCTTTGATGAACATTGCCTTCTCCCCTTTTTCCATCTCTACAGACCTCGGTTCAGAAATTTCCACCCAAAGGTCATTCATCCATTCAACCCCACCTTTGCCTCCTTCGTCGCCGTCCCCTGTCCCCATCCTCCTCCAGGACCTTCAGTGATTTCTCCGTGACCATCTTCTCTCTCTTCTCTCCTTTCCCCCAGTCTCCGTCAGGGTCTTGGCCAGCTTGGCCTTAGAAAGCCTCACAAGGAAAGCCTGGCCCATGGAGACTAAGTTACTACCCTATCTGAGCCTCAGTGACTTTTTTTTTTTTTTTTTTTTTTGACAGGCAGAGTGGACAGTGAGAGAGAGAGACAGAGAGAAAGGTCTTCCTTTGCCGTTGGTTCACCCTCCAATGGCCGCCGCGGCCGGCGAACTGCGGCCGGCGCACCACGCTGATCCGATGGCAGGAGCCAAGAGCCAGGTGCTTTTCCTGGTCTCCCATGGGGTGCAGGGCCCAAGCACCTGGGCCATCCTCCACTGCACTCCCTGGCCACAGCAGAGAGCTGGCCTGGAAGAGGGGCAACCGGGACAGAATCCGGCGCCCCGACCGGGACTAGAACCCGGTGTGCCGGCGCCGCAAGGCGGAGGATTAGCCTAGTGAGCCGCGGCGCCGGCCAAGCCTCAGTGACTTTATGCATAAAACTTTGGAACCTATTTCACAGAGCTCTAGTGAGAATTTAGATGACACCTATCATACGCTTATTAATGCCAGCACACAGTAAATGCACACTTAATATTAGCCATCATTATAGCCACATTGCATTGTAATAATGTTTATCTGTATGTACTCTCCACAATTTGATCCTCACAGCAGTAGCACGTCATATTCCCTAGCATACCCCAAGGGCCACAAGTGCTAAGGGGAAAAAAATGCTATTGCATGGATGGAAAAATGAACATATGACTGAGTGTGCAATACATGCAAGGCGTTCTGCTTGGGAATCCAAAGGCAAGGGAGCCATGCAGACTATCAACTCCAGCACAAATGCTGGCGATGGGCCGGCGCTGCAGCTCACTAAGCTAATCCTCTGCCTGAGGTGCCGGCACTCCTGTTCTAGTCCCGGTTGGGGCGCCAGTCCTGTCCCGGTTGCTCCTCTTCCAGTCCAGCTCTCTGCTGTGGCCCGGCAAGGCAGTGGAGGATGGCCCAAGTGCTTGGGCCCTGCACCTGCATGGGACATCAGGAGGAAGCACCTGACTCCTGGCTTCAGATCGGCGTAGCACCAGCTGTAGCGGCCATTTAGGGGGTGAACCAACAGAAGGAAGACCTTTCTCTCTCTCTCTCTCTCTCTCTCTCTCTCTCTCTCTCTCTCTCACTGTCAACAACTCTACCTGTCAAATAAAAAAATTAAAAAAAAAAAAATGCTGGCGATGTCCTGGCAAAGTGCTGTGCAAGAACAATAGCAGGCAAAAGTAATCCTGGCAGGACAGTGAGCCCAAGAACATACGAATGGAACAAAAACGAAGAAACAAAGACAGAGGGAAGGGATGGCACTAGCAAAGGCTAAGAGACAAGGTGCACGGCCTGTCTCGGAGCGCTCAGAGCCTGGGCACCACAGGCAGAGCTCCTGACTGGGACCCACAGGCCCCTGGAGGCTCAAAGGAAAAGTGGGCAGATAGTGGCCTTACAAAGAGTTTGTGCAAAACGAAATTCAAACATAAGTTGATTCTGGTGCAAAATGTCTTGAAGTCCACCCACATAATGGGCCTTCAAAAGGCTCATGGAAAATATCAATTAGGAAAAAACTATGTGCCAGCTTCAATTTTTCTACACCAAAATCAACTTATATTTAATTCCATCTTCCATGGACCTTTTGAAGTTCCCTCATACATATTTTTCTGTGGAGGAGAGCCACACAGCTTTTCTTAGTCCCTCGGAAGGGCCCGAGGTCTGAAAGATGAAAGGCCCCTGTGACACTGTCAGGGGGTGGGGGCAGCAGAGGGCAAAGGAAGGGAGGGGGCGCTCGCTGGTGCACAAGAGCCCAGCTGGCACAGGGCAGAAGGCCAACCTGCCAAGCGAGCTTTACCGTGTGGCAGTCGGAGGGAAGCGGGTGATGCGATAGGCGATCTGTCTGCAGCAGGAAGGCCAGCCGGGAGAGAAGGAGGAAGCCGGATCAGCTGCCCAGGAAGGGGAGATAAAGGCAGTGGGGATAAGAACAGGAGTGAAGGTGCCCATTTAGGAAGCAAGGAACAGTTCAAAGGATCCCGAGGCCGAGGTCTGGTCTTGCTAGCTGGATGGAAAGCCGAGAAGAACAAAGTCACGGAGCAGGCTGGGAGAGAAGGAAGGGGAGTCTTGCCTTTGTCTCCTCCTCTCTTAGATGTCGACTGAGAGAGGGAGTTGAGGGCACGACCTCCACAGGAAGCCATCCCTGGGGGAGGCGGGGTCACAGAGGGCTGTGCACAGGCTGTGGCTCCTCTTGGGGCAACTCGGCGTGGTAATCTGCACATCGGCATGCTTACCTCTGCATCGCCCACCCCTCCTCCGCTGCCCGCTGCCCTCCCTCCTCTCTGACCAGGACGCAGTCTCCCAGGCCTTTCTGAAAGAGGGCCAAAAATAGAGAACGCCACAGAGGGGGAGGATGAAAAATGAACCAGCCAGTAAAGGAGAGCAGGAAGGAGCAGAGAGACAGGAGGCCGGGGCCCAGGGGAGGAGTGACCCCCAGGAGGGCGGTGGACTCAGCAAATGCCGGCAGGACAAGGCAAGGTGGAGGTGGAGAAGAGGTGAGCCACTCTGCAATGTCATCAGGAAGACCACCAGCAAGAGAAAACAGCGAACCTCTCATTAGTTCAGACTTAAAAAAAAAGAAAAAAAGAGAGACAGAAACAGAAAGACCTGTCATTCCCTCCCCAAGGAACCAGGAATGCAATCCAAGTCTCCCCCACAAAAGATCCAACTACTTGAGCCATCACCTGCCGCCTCCCAGGGGGCACATCAGCAGGAAGCAGGAATCTGGGGTGGAGCCAGGGCTCAAACCAGGCACACTGGTAGGGGATGCAGGAATCCCAAGCAGCCTCTTAACTGCCACACCAAACAGCCCTCCCAGTTTATTCCCACCACAGTGCTACACAAACAATAAGGCCCAAGATTACGCAGAGCCTGCATTTCTGTAGGAAGCACCAATGAACCCAACAGCTTCTTAGGAGACACCTAAGAAACGTTCCAGATGTAGCCAAAGGAAGACACGCACAGGGAGCCAGAATCCTGCGTTTAACTCTCAACTCGTTTGTAGAAGAACGGGGAGCTGCTGTGTAACAGGCACAGTTTCAGTTTGGAATGGTGAGAAAGCTCTGGAGATGGGTGATGCTGATGATTGCAATGTAATCTTCAGAATGTCTATTTTACCACACTAAAAAAAAAAAATGACAGTAACAACCACCGGGCAAGGTGGGTGTTGACAAGGGAGGAAACAGGCTCCAAAGCTTCCAGAATTAGTGCAGCCACACAGCTGCCAAGCTCCCCACCAGCCTGCTCTAAATCCAAGATGGCAATGGCCTGGGCCACGCAGTGCGTGTTCCCACAACGCTGCTGAAGGGGGACAGCAGGGCTCTGTTCTCGCTAGCTCTGTTTTCTCTCAGGCCCCATCCTGTCCAGTGTATTTTACTCCAGCCCCGAAGCTAAAAATGTCTTTGTAGAGAACAATGCCAGGGACCGGAAGGTGCCACCAGATGCTGCCTGCCACGCCTCCACACCTCAGCTCACGACCAGGGCAGGAATCCCTCCTCCCAGCTCCGTGTTTAAACTCCCCTTTCTTCTTCGTACCCCGTGTTGGGACTGGGACTCTGTGGTCACAACCAGCCAAGACCTCCCCGGCAGCCATACAAGGTCACTGTCACATAGGTGGGGGCAGCCTTCACAGCCAGGCCAGACTCGGTGATAAGGAGGAAGGAATACAGAGGAAATCAGTACCTCTGAACGTGATGAATGGGCCCAGAAATCAGAAACGAGGGCACACAAGCAATCTACCTTGCAATGAAGATCTCAGCGCGTTTGGCAATCACTCAGAGCTAAGGGCCATTCTGAATACAGCCCCTGTACTCCGATCCCAAATCCATGCTGTGCTACATCCTCAAGATCTCACCCAGCAAATCCCACACAACCAATCAAGGTTTCCCCGCACGTTGTTCCTGTGAAAGGTGAGAAACACGCCTTTCGGGCACGAGGGTAGTTCCCATACCTTTGCACCTTCCGTGACATCTCACGTGCCTCAGGCCACCAATCAGCGCCTTTGAATGAACACAAACCATGTATTCAGACATTCTGACTACATCTGGCTTTGAAATCCCAGGGACGAAGTAGGTTCCCTTTTGCCCTACTTGAATCGCAGAGCGAAAAAGAACCCTCCCAATAAGCACCAGCCAGCAGCAGAATAAGCCCCTACCACCTACACACCACGAGTGCAGTCCTTAGATCGTGATAACAGTGTGCAATTAAGAGACGCTTCCAACCCCACAGTTCGGGATCCTATTTTCTCTAAAAATATTTACTCATTTTCTAATTAAACAAACAATTAGTAGAAAGCACAGCCTGAGAAACTTGCGTAGGTGTCACCATCTCACTGTGCTGATATATTGTGACAAACGACGCTAACCAAAGGGTGAAGAAAATGTGTCTGGTTCCTAATGTTTGCACAAACGGATGACCACACCGCCTCGTGTTTACAGTACAGCTCACTCCAAACTTGAAATGGACATGTTTCACGATAAGACACCCTAAAGGGAAAAACAGTTCCTTAGACAGAGGCCGGCAGCTGACTAGAGAACACATACGAGGTGGTGTACGTGTTTGGTTGTTTCTGAGATGCGACAGCAGCACAGAAGGTCCCAGGCTGAAGTCAGTGGAAGACAATGAGCTCCATGTTTTTGATTCTGTGTCTCTGTCTACACCCTCAGAGACACAAAGCGAGGCGAGGCCCTGTAACAGCTCATGGACGACAGTCTGCTGGCTCCATTTGACTACGCGAAGTTAACACTCTTTTGGTTTCGTACTGGTGAAATAAAACGGGTAGCTGTAACACTGAATCTCCCTACACTGTAAAAAGGCAGATGGTAAAAGCATCTTGCTCCTGCCCTGCTAATAGTATTCACATATCTCTGCAGGAGGATGTGTCTACAGGCACAGGCTATTTTTAAATTCATTCATTTAAAATTCTTATTCCATTCATTCACTCAATAAATATTTATTGAGCCCAGGTACTGTGGAAACAGAGATACGTACAGCCAAGTTTTACCCTCGTGGAGTTTACAGGTGTGGGGGGAGGAAACAGACAAAGGAAGTCCATGCATCAAATAAAAATGTCATGGAACTATATGCGTGCCATACAATTCAGCAGAAGAGAAAGGGAGTGGGGGATGCAGGGAACAGGCAGTGAGGGTGGTCAGGGAAGGCCCTTCAGATGTCACACATGAGCAGAGACCTCATGAATGTCTGCAGAACAGACCACAGGTGGAGGAAACAGCACATAGGAAAGGAATCTGGCCAGGACACTTAAGCCCCACAAAGAAGGGGGACAAGGGGCAGCAGAGGAGAGCTGAGTCATGTTGGGGGCACCTGACACAGGCACGCAGGCCATGGTCAGGGACATCTGACTTTTGCTCCACTTGCAAAAGAGTCTTGGAAATCAATAAGGAACCAGTAACTAAAACACCAACGTGTGCAGAGCTCAGCAAACATGATGCACTTGGAATCAATCCCTTGAGAGACACGCCTAAAAGCAAGGAAGTGGGCACTGGTGTACCACCCAAGGGCTTTCACCGCATCACTTCACGTGGATGTTTATTTGGGGCACAATGAGGTTAAAGACAGGCAATAAAAAGAACGTCCAGCTCCTAATTACTAAGAAGCCAATTCATGCCATGGCTACCACAGCTCAAGAGAACTCCAGACTGCAGCGGTCAGGAGGGGACTTCAGCACCCTCCTCCTTCTCACGATTCCAAGTCATCTCTGTGGAGTGGCCTGGGATGCAGACCCCACCCATGCCAGAAGGTCTGGTCACCGAAAGGAAACACAGAACTACCACACTGAAATAAGGCCCCGGCACCCTGAATTTTCCATTGTGCCGGCTGGTATGAAGCCATCAGATGATGGCTGAGACTTTCCAGAACACTTGCCTCTCTCTGCATCCCTACTGCCAATAGGCCCATCAGGCCTCAACTGTTCCAATCACCATCTTCCCAAACCGGCCTCTCTTCCACGTCCACCATGTCAGGCAGCCCAGGCTGCCTTAGATGTGAGTGCTTCTCTCCCCACAAAGCTTCCAGACTGCACCAATCATCTTTTTGTTGCTACAGTGAAATAAGTGCCACAGGCTACAGTTCTGGAGGTTCACAGTCCAAGATCAGGTGGGTCCCAGCAGTGGGGCTTCTGGGGATTTTGTTCTTGCTAGCAGAGTCGCAAGTTAGCAAGCAGAGAACATCACGTGGCAGGAGACAAGGAGCATGTGTGTCTGTGCCTGTCTATGTGGTCTCCTACAAAGCTACCAGGATTTAATAAGGGGGGCTCCACCCTGAAACCCAATCCTATCACCCCCTCCCCCAAAGAACAGCATAACTGGATTAGATTTCCACCCTTACTTCCATTAACGCTGACTTTAGGCAGGGTGTCAGCACTAAGCTAAGCCTCCACCTGCAGTGCCAGCATCCCATATGGGCACTGGTTCATATCCTGGGTGCTCCTCTTCCAATCCAGCTCCTTGCTGATGCACCTGGGACAGCAGAAGACAGCCCAAGACCTTGGGCCCCTGCACTCACATGGGAGGCCAGGAAGAAGCTCCTGGCTCCTGGCTTTGGATCAACTCAGATCTGGCCATTGCGTCCATTTGGAGTGTGAAACAGCAGATGGAAGATCTCTATTTCTGCCCCTGCCTCTCTCTGCCCATAATTCTACCTCTCGAATAAATAAATAAAAACTTAAAAAAGACTTCAGAGACCAAACCCTTGAGTTTGCGTATGTGTATTCAAACCATGGCCTGAACTCAAGATCCCTTCGCAAGTCCTCCCCCAGAATCAAATCTTTACCTTGACCTCCTAGACGTGTGCCAACCTCCCAACCTCCCATCTTTCATTGTTTCCAACCCTCCACCTCCACTCCACGGGTCCCATCAGGGCCAAGCTCCTCCTGCTGGGCTGCCCTCCTACGATCCTGTCCCAGCTCACCCATAGCTCAACAGCCAGAAGAGCCATGGTTCTTTTTTTTTTTTTTTTTTTTTTTTTTTTTGACAAGCAGAGTGGATAGTGAGAGAGAGAGAGAGAGAGAGAGAGAGAGAAAGGTCTTCCTTTTGCCGTTGGTTCACCCTCCAATGGCCGCCACGGCTGGCGTGCTGCAGCCGGCGCACCACGCTGATCCGATGGCAGGAGCCAGGTGCTTCTCCTGGTCTCCCATGGGGTGCAGGGCCCAAGCACTTGGGCCATCCTCCACTGCACTCCCGGGCCACAGCAGAGAGCTGGCCTGGAAGAGGAGCAACCGGGACAGAAGCCGGCGCCCCAACCAGGACTAGAACCCGGTGTGCCGGCGCCGCTAGGTGGAGGATTAGCCTAGTGAGCCGCAGCGCCGGACGAGCCATGGTTCTTTCACAGTCTTTCTTCACCAGTCCTGCCCTCACTGGCTAACTTCTCTTCTAGAACTCACAACACACACAACAGGGACCCCCAACAATTGCCATAAAGGAAAGACAGCTTTTCAGATGACCAAGGTGGAGAGAGAGTTTTCGGAGGCATCCCCATTCCCACTGGGTGGCCCAATCCTTTGGAGAAGGATTCCTAACAGTGACAAAACAGTTGGGATGTTCCAAGTACAAGTTTGAGAACAGCGGCTGTAGACACCTGACTTCAATCTAGGGGGCAGCTCTTAGCGGACACACGCCAGACATCTCTTTTATAACCACCACTTTCATGAAGAACACAGCAGGGTAGGTGCTGGGCCAAGCAGTCCAGATGCCTGTGTGTCATATCTGACTTCAATATTCCGCTCTAGCCCTCGATTCCTCTTCCTGCTAATATACATCATAGCAGGTAGCAGTCATAGCTCAGACAGCTAGGTCCATGCCACCAAAACGGGAGAGTTCAATTGAGTTCCTGGCTCCTGGCGTTGGCCTAGCCCAATGCAGGTCATTTCAGGCATTTGAAAAGTGAACTAGTGGAAAGAAGCTGTCTCTCAAATAATAATTTTAACCATAACAACAACAACAACAACAAAATGTAGCATCCTGCCCCCAAGAGATATGAGCCACGACCAACATTCATTCCCTTTGCAAAAATAACTTAGGACAAAGAGATTAAGAGTCGATGTTCATAAACAAAGCGTGCTCAGCAGTACTTGTACAGGACAGCGATAAGACAAACAAAAGTTTGGTTTCTGCTAGATTGAGTGACTGCAAGAAAATCCCTAGCCAGTGCAACACACACTACGGGGACCACCCTTCCATGCATGTTAAGAACCCTCTGCAGGCCTGGAGGGAAATCAAGCAGCCACAGCCACACGACAGCTTGAGAGACATCAACTGGAATACACACCGCATCATTATCTCCAGGAAAGCTAATTAATTAAGAACATCCTTTTTTTTCCAGCATGTGTGGAACAAGGTAATAAGATAGACCCAGACTATAAGGGGCCCTGAGGTAATATTAACACATCAATATTTTCATTCACTAAAAAATGTGCAGAAGTATGGAGGGCACCGAGGCCTTTCATTTACTGTGGAAGGAAGAGAATCAAGCTGAATTCTACTTCAGTTCTCTTTAGTTAAACGCAGAGAACCAAACCCATGCACTGGACTCAGGACCGACCAATGAAGAATGCCTTCGGGGTCTCCCCCAGCTTGACCGTGAAGTGACTTATGCCAGCCCCTGGCTTGGGGTGTGACGTGGGGCAGGTGAGCTGTGTTCCAAAGCGAACCTGGAGCACAGAGGGGTGGCCCGGGGTTCCCACGTAACCTAACCAGCCAGAGAGGAGCCCACACACACGTTCCCAGCGCAGGCTTCCCCGGAGAAAAACTACCCTTGAGGGTGCTGCACAGGAAGTGAAGAGGGGTGACCCAGATGTGAGCAAGCCAAGGAGACCGAGCACCAGGCGGTGGTTCCGAAATCGCACGTGCAAGTCCCCAGGCAGAGGAGAGCACAACTGGGCTGAGGGGAGCGGGGCTCCTCAGTCGCTGGCTGCTCTATTTTCGGCACGATGACTTCATGCCCGCACTGAGCCGCATCCGTTTCTGTGACTACAGAAAGACAGGAGACCCGGACTGACGGGAGTGGCATGCTTCTGCCTCGTGTCGGGACATTCTGAAGCGGGAACCATGGCAAGTCCAGCAGAGGACAATGTCTCTGTCTGTCTGTCTGTCTCTCTCTCTCTATATATATATATAGATATATAGATGTATAGATATGTAGATATCTCACTGTGTTTTGTGGAACCAACTGGCAAATCTACGTGAAAAACAGCACGTGATTGATGCTTGGGGTGTGCTGCCTCCTTCATTAACTCTAAATCCTCCTCCCCCTGTTTTGAATAAGAAAATGGCAAAAAATTCACAACACTCAAACACTCATATGAAGATTTTGTGAAGAAAGGAATGAAAAGGTGTTTATTAATGATTATTTAAGACAAATCGTAACTGAAGATGTGTAACAGGACTCTCACAAATGAGAAGTTATTCCTAACATGCATGGAAGACATAAAAGCTATATCAAGGGGCGGGGGCTATGGCATAGCAGGTAAAGCTGCCACCTGCGGTGCCGGCATCCCATGTGGGCACTGGTTCGAGTCCCGGCTGCTCCACTTCCGATCCAGCTCTCTGCTGTGGCCTAGGAAAGCAGTAGAAGATGGCCCAAGTCCTTGGGCCCCTGCACCTGCGTGGGAGACTTGGCTCCTGGCTTCGGACTGGCACAGCTCTGGTAATTGCAACCACCTGGGGAGTGAACCAGAGGATGGAAGACCTCTCTCTCTTTCTCTGCCTCTGCCTCTTAAATAAATAAATAAATCTTAAAAAAAAAAAAAAAAAAAAAAAGCAAAAGCTATACCAACAATTAAGATCTTCACAGAAGATGACACTGCAGGAAAGTAGAGAGAAAAATGACGCAACATCAGCAAATCTCTTCTTCACTGGTTCATTTCGGCTTTGCCATCTAATTGTGACTTTTCTTTTCCAGAACCTTCTGCCTTTTTTTTTTTTTTTAAGATTTATTTATTTCTTTGAAAGGCAGAGTTACAGAGAGGCAGACGCAGAGGCAGAGGCAGAGAAAGATCTTCCATCCACTGGTTCACTCCTCAAATGGCCACAACGGCCAGAGCTGTGCCGACCTGAAGCCAGGAGCCAGGAGCTTCTCCAGGGTCTCCTGCGGGGATGCAGACATCCAAGCACTTGACCCATCTTCCGCGGCTTTCCCAGGCCACAGCAGAGAGCTGGATAGGAAGTGGAGTGGCTGGGTCTTGAACTGGCGCCCACATGGGATGCTGGAACTGTAGACAGCGGCTTTACCCACTAAGTCACAGCTCCGGCCCCAGAACCATTTTCATCAAGTGGATGTTACTACCACCCAGACAGCTGCACCTCAAAACCTTGCGTAGGGGGCCAGTGTTATGGCGTAGCAAGTTAAGTCACCACTTGCAGGGCCGGCATCCATATGGGCATGGGTTCAAGTCTAGGCCACTCCACTTCTGATCCAGCTCCCTGCTAACAAACCTGGGAAAGCAGCAGAAGATGGCCCAAGTCCTTGGGCTCCTATACCCACATGGGAGACCTGAAAGAAGCTCCTGGCTCCTGGCTTCAGCACGGCCCAGGCCTGGCCATTGCAGCCATTTTAAGAAGTGAACCAGCAGATGGATGATCTCTCTCTCTCTTCCTCTCTCTAACTCTGCCTTTCAAATAAATAAATAAAACAAAAAATATAAAATAAAACCCTCGCCTGGACAAACATGAAGGTGAGGCCGCGATGCAGGCCTTGCACTGGCCTGCCACAGCTCTGCTGAACAGAAGAACAACCTGTTCAAATCTAAGCTTCGTCCATAGCAAAACTGGCATCAGCTCCATTACCACTGTCACCCTTCAGCTTCCGAGCCCACTCCTCGCCGAGACAGACCCAGCCGCCTCAGGTATTAAGAGTCTAAAGTTGTGGGGGGGAAAAAAAGGCTCAGTTCCTTGACTTCTCTTTTAATCTACAGTCGGGGGCTTCAGAGCCTTGCTATAAAGTGAGCTTGATGACAACAGGCTGGTGGAGGGGGCAGATCGCCGTGTCCCCTCCAGAGCCAGGCCCACGGGCCCCAGTCCCTGTGACACAGCCAACTACAGGCACCACACACACGCTGATGAAAAGCACTTGGCACGACACATCATGTCACGTCAGGTTCCCTTCACTGTACACATAATACAGTCGGTCAGATGAACACTCTCCTACTGCGCTCTCTATGGGATGCAAAGACAAAAAGCGACTATGGGACAATGCAAAGGGACTTGGGGCGGAACATGGAAGGAGAGGCAGTGGGAATCCTCTGGCTGAACCTCACAGCCTTCCTCCTCAGGGTCTGCATTTGCATAAGCTGTTAACTTTTCTCCAATCAGGATTCTTAACCCAGGGATATGTAAATGGGGGAGGGAGGGTGAGGGGTGAGGGCGAGACTTTTTTTTTTTTTTTAAGAGATCTGTGTTTACATCTTACCGAAGGCAGAGAAAAGATCAGACAGCCCTCTCGTCCCCATCTACTCCTCCCAATGTACTTCTCTTTAAATGAAAATCCGGAAAATGTCACAGGAAAACATTACTTGGTACCAGGTGAGCAACCCTAACATGAAAATCTGAAATGTAAAATGGCCTAAAATTCAAAACTTTCTGAGAACCAGCATGACCCACAACAAGTGGAAAATTTCACACCAGAAAACTTTGTTTCATACATAAAATTATTAAAAGTGTTATATACAATTACCTGAAGGCTATGTGTAGAAGGTATTTCTGAAACGTATGAATGGCATGCTTTGATGTGGGTCCTATCCCCAAGATTTCTCATTATCTGGCAAATATTCCAAAATCCAATACAGGAAACACTTCTTGTCCCAAGCATTTCCAGTGAGAGAAATGCACTTGGTAAACACGTAAGGCTTTGTGGGCCACTGCAACACAGAAGCAGCCAGAGACAAAACCCAAATGAATGGACTGTGTTCCAACAGAACGTTACAGATACACTGTTAAGTTTGGATTCATGTAGTTTTTACATGCCACCAAAAACTATTCTCTTCATTTGTTTTCAACTACCTGAAAACCATTCTGAGCTCTTGGGCCAGCAGCAGCTGGCTCTGGCTTACAGGGTACAGTTTGCCTATCCCTAAATTACTGATGCTAGCTTGTTAGAAGACAGTGCATCTGGGTTTTTGTCCCCTTATTGAAGAAAGTTATTTAAAAGTTTGCGTGGCCAGCACTGTGACGCAGTAGGTCAACCCTCAGCCTGTGGTGCTGGTATTCCATATGGATCCACTTCCGATCCAGCTCTCTGACTTGGGAAAGCAGTAGAAGATGGCCCAAGCCCTTGGGGCCCTGCACCCATGCGGGAGACCCAGAAGACACTCCTGGCTTCGGATTGGAATGGCTCCGGCCGTTGCAGCCATTTGGGGAGTGAACCAGTGGATGGAAGACCTTTCTCTCTGTCTCTCCCTCTCACTGTCTGTAACTCTACCTCTCAAACACAAATAATCTTTTTTTTAAAAAATAAAAACTAAAAGTTTGCATAAACCAAGAAAGACTCGGGCCAGGGCATATTTTCCACAGAAAGCATCCACCTCTGGTGCGTGAATCCCGAGACAGTTTCAAGACTCCTTTAATTAGCACTTGGCAGAGGACCACAAACTTTAAAATGTGCCTGCTTCCTGCTCAGAGGTAAACGTTCCACTCCCTCCTCTTCAAAAACAAACAGGACACACGAAGAGCTATGTACACTTCTGCATCCTATCAGTAGGTAATCTCCGGATGCCTCTCAGTGTGCTCAGTACTGGTCACGCTGCCAGACACAAAGGACATCAGAATCTATCTTTTGATCCCCGAGAGCTTGTGTGCTCTAACGGCCTCAGTATGGAGGCGACGGATGGGGGCTGCTCCCTCTCAAACCATCATCGTAGTTTGATCCGCTTTGATCCACTGAATGCATTTAGAGATGAGCTTTGCTGACGGTTAGTACACATATTTAAGACAAGCAGGTCAGCATGGTCATATAGAACAATTCCAGACTCTCGAACCCTGGTTCTGTGAGTTAAGTCTACAATCCAGGTAAAGTAATCTCTCCCAATCCTCTACCCTGTGAGGACAGACATAAACACATCTTCTCAGATAACCCCAACGCTTGAGCGCAGCACCTGGTGGGCACTAAGTCACCCTCCCATTCAGCAAAGGTGTGATGCGTCCTGTGGAGGGCGGGGCTCCACAGTCCCCACCAGCTTGGAACTCACAGACCAACCAATTGGCTGCTTTATTTTTTTTATCCATTAAAAACATACACATGGGGCTGGCGCTGTGGCATAGTAGGTTAAGCACCTGCCTGCAGTGCCAACATCCTATATGGGCACTGGTTCAAGTCCCGGCTGTTCCACTTCTGATCCAGCTCCCTGCTGATGGCCTGGGAAAGCAGTAAAAGACAGCCCAAGTGCTTGGGCCCTGCATCCGTGTGGGAGACCTGGAAGAAAGTTCTGGCCCCTGGCTTCAGATTGGCCCAGCTCCAGCATTGTGGGGAGTCAACTAGTAGATGGAAGACCTCTCTATCTCTCCCTCTCTAAATAAAAAAAAAAAAAAAAAAAAAAAAAAAAAAATCCCATAGGCCCAGCACACTCCTAAACCTATGACCCACCTACCTTACTTTACTTTCTCCACTCTGCTAGTTCCACTTCAGCCTACACTTGCAGGGGCAGCTCAGGCCATGGGACCTTACAGACCCAGCTCCACACAGCATCTGCCATGCGTTGGCCATTCCACTCTGGAGTACATCTCCCAGAGACCTAGACGTCCAAAGATGTAAACACTCCTGCCCGACACTATGCATAAGAAACTCTATGTCTAAAAAGGTGCGAGCTAGCTCCTGGTGTTGGCAAGGCAAGACCTGAACCCTCTAAGAGGGAAGGCGAGGCCTTCAGCAGGTGAGAAAGCCAAGCCTGGCGTCAGGAGCTCCTCTCGGGCTGGCTCTTCTTGCATGTAACAGAAGGTTTCATTTCCATCTCACAACCACTCTCACGTGGAGAACCTGACGGCAGACATCTTTGGATGTCTGAGGATTCGAGAAGGCCTTGGTTTCCGTAGAAACTTCCCTTGAGTTACATATCAGGGTGCAGGCATCTCTTCCATTCTGGAGTTAGCCCTACCGGGCCCAAATCCTTCCCGAGAGCCGCAAGAGTCCTTTCTAGATGCTGGCCTGGCCCTCTGACTGTGGACAGTTGCTCCTTATCCTTGCTTGACGAAGGAACCAACCACCATTTACTCACAATGGAAGACCTGCAGGTGGCACCGAAATTCACAGTATTCCATGCCTCCTTCTAACCTTCCAGCCTCAACTTGAACTTCAGAGGATGCCAAGTGAAGATTTACGGGCTATGGGAATCTCAAAATTTCACACACATTTGCAACAAAAGTCTAAAAGAAACAGCTTGGAAGGCTGCCTAGGTCTTCCACAGGAGAAATTGCATAGGACGCATTGTACGGGATTTAGCTAGGAGTAAAACCCAATAGCCACCTTCAAAAAGAGAACTACTCTCACAGACCCACTAGTTGGGGATTAATTAAAATCTCTCACAACTGCCAAGACATTCTTTACAGTTATTTGTTATCACCTTCTGTGGGACTTTTTTTTAAAGTATTAGGGTGAAACAGTAAGTTAGTTCTTGATCACCATTTACATGCGAAGCCCCTGCAAACACAGGAGAATTTCAGTTTTCAGTACACAGAGCGCAAAAGGAGAGCCCCCCACAGTGAGGTATTTCAATGGCAATTTCTTCCTCACTGAGTCGGCCCAACCACCTGTGCAACAACAGGGCTTCTCCCAACTGCAGGTGTAGGGTGTGGATACTGAGAAGAACCCCAGGCCGCGGGTCAGGTGGCTCAGGCAGAGGAGCGGGTGAGTAGTCTCCTCGGGATGCGAACCTCCAGCCAGCTGCTACCTCCTCTCTGTTAAAAGCGGCAAAGAAGGAAGTCCTTGGCAGCTGAGCCCCAGGGCTGGGCCTGGTGGGCGGGAGCATCACCCCAAGGTAGAGGTGTAGAGGATTACAGGAAAAAAACCAAGGTTGTCTGTATGCCTCAGCGAGGGCACACAGCTTCCAGAACCCAATTATAACCTACTGCATTAACAGCATATAATATACTTATTACGCTAATGGTATATTATTAGAGAACTTCTATTATATTCCTGCCTTTGAAAGAACACCCAGGCCCTGACCACTCTTAATAGAGAACCTCAACAGCCCATTACCTGTGTCAGAACATCCACGGGCCAGGGAGTGTTTCTGCAGGTGTGAATGAAGGGTGCTCCCCTTCAGCTAGGGAAGGCTGCCAGGAGCCCGCACAGCCACGCTGCGCACTGCCTGCAGGCCCCTGCTACTCCGCCTCCATCCCGAGCAGAGGAAGGCTAAGCAAGGCCACAGAGCCCCTCACAGCCAGATGGGCGATTTCTGCAGACCACAGGAAGCCAGCTCCTTCATCACACGGAAGCAAATTAATAACCCGTTCAAGTCCACGTGGGGATTGAGAGGCACAGCCTAGGGCAGAAAAGACTCCTCGACGTGGGGCAGACGCCAGTCTCCCATCGTTAGAAACAAAAAGAGGGATTACAACCCTCAGCTGCCTCCCATGGGAAAAGCAAAAGCAGGAACTTCGAAGGCTTCCACTAAGTAACCCCTCCTTCCACTAAGCCCCAGAGCAGCAGAGACGGACACTCGTGCCAAAACTCCTTGCTGCGGTGTAGACTGGAATAGCTGCTTTGGCAAGACAGGTGCTGGTCTTGTGCCACCCTCAGCTTTTTGTTTTGGTTTGGTTTTAGGTCTTTCCAAAACGTCCACCATGCAAATATACCCTTCCTAAATAGATTTCAATGACCCCAATGCTACAGGTAGCAAGACCACTGTTTAGTTTAAAACCTCTCTCTTTCTCAAAAGTGCTTTTTCCATAATGGTCAATTGTTATACTCTACACCACACCCACAGCCAGTGCCTGGCACGTTCTTACGTACTGATCAATAGTACCTGTCCTCATTAATCAGAGCTACTGTGCCCCAGGTGCTGCACGCTGCTCTTTACAAACACCCTCAATGACTCTGCCTGCACTCCAACAGAGGTGCTGTCATCACGTCCTATTTATAGCTGAGACAACTGAGGCACACAAGAGAGCCTAGCAGCCTGCCAAAAGCCACACGGACAAGACAGTGCCGGCTGGGAGTCGGCCCAGGTGGAAGGGTTTTAAGTAGCACGCTGTGCAACTTCTCAACTCTACAAACAGGGCAGCATTTGCACCAGGAGAGCTTCCCTTCTTTTCTGTTTTAGGCTGAAACTGTTCTGTTGTGGTTTGCAAGCTGCCCGCCCAGTGTTTGCACTGTTCACCCACACGTGTGCCCAGCCCCACCTGCAGCTCTGTTTGCCCAGCATCGGCTCCCTGGGGTGACCCAGCCACTGGGGGCAGAGCAGCTGGAAGCCAGAGGGAACATGGCCTCCTTTTGGGCTTCCTCCTGATAATCTCACCGTGGGCGAGGCCACAGGTGTGAGGGACAGCGCAGTGACAGGGCCCCGCCCAGCAGAGTAAGCCCTGGGATTTGAACCTCACAGAACAGGAAAGCCCTGGCTGTGACCTCATTCCTGCAGGGTGAGAAGACAGCAGCCAGGAGGCCCAAGCGGCCACAGTGGGCCCAGGGAAGCAGAAAGAGGCATGCGGTCAGGAAGGGGAGCCCGGATGCTGGGCGGAGAGCAAAACGCAAAGGCTGCTGCGTGGGCCAGCGGCTAATGGCCGAGCCAGCACACGGCTGTTCCTTCTTCCAGGATAGGGAACAGGGGAGGAGAGATGGCCCAGGATGGACTTTTTCCCGAAGGAAAGGAAAAGGCCCATGACTAGACACAGCCACGGGCAGTTAACATTCAAGCCAAATGTATTCCAGACATAATCAGAGGAACAAAGGGGCCTTCTGAGATCAAATCCTAACTGCATTCCTGCAGAAACTGGATCAGAAACTCAGGTAAGCATTCTGTTTCTCTCTCTCTCTCTCTCAACACTGACAAATGGTCACCCCGTCTTCCTTCTCCCACCAAGAATGCCCCAAGAGCATCTTGGTTCCTCTCCTGATGGTTTCTGAAGGAGTGAGTGACAAGAGGCTGACTGGCCAGGCCCCATTCTGGTTCCGTGGGATTTAAGCCTGATGTTTAACATTATAGCATTTCCATCCAAAGTAAGCAAAACACAAACAAAACCCATCTCTTATACACATATGCAGTTGGTTAAAAAGGAAGTGGTCCATAATTTAAAAAAATAAATAAATTAGAAACTGGAAGGGAAATCCTTGCTCCAGGAGCTGGGAGCAGAAGCAGAGCCTTCCAACAGCCCACACAACATTACAGAAACCACGGAGCACGTGCTCACCCTCTGACCTTCCTAGGGAGTTGCCAAGGGTGCTGGCTTTCGGGTACCCGGAGGAAGGGATGAGACCACAAAGGTCCACCTCCAGAAGAACACCCCAGCTGGAGACCAGAGGCAGCACAGCCCCCAGGGACAGATCCGGGCCACACAGCTAAGCAACATGGCCTTGCTGACACCAGGGACTGGCGGCTGTATCTGGGTCAACGCCCCTGACAGGGAACCCCCCAGGATATGGGGCAAACAGAATCATCAGAAACTTACTGAGACGGTCAATCGATGGCTGGGCAGGCACAGTCGGGACGGAGGCCATTCAACATGAAGGCTACAAGCAATGGAGCCCAGTGCACCTGCCTCCAGTGGCTACTACAGAAGCTACTGTGAGGACTGAGGACTGAGCCAGGAACCACACACACAGCGAGGGCCCAGCACGTGGGAGCTACACGCCTATGCCCATCACCAAATCAAGAGTGAGCTCTGGTTCCTAAGAGGGCGAAGAGAGGAACTAGGCCTCAAACACTAACAGTCTGAACAAATGGAATTTTCTATCGGACACACAGCACAATCACTTGTTTTCCAGCCACAGTCAAGACTGCAAATCCATCACAAGACTACAAACAGCCACAGAAAAGGACAAACCTCTCATTGTATTGTTTCCTAGACAAACGAACTGTGAACTATTTTGCATTCTCTATAGTGTCTTATTTTTTAGTATCTGATACGTCATTAAAAACAATCTCGACAAAGTCTTTGTTGAGTATCAGAATGAGACAGCTGGGTTACTGGCACAAGGAAATGCTCCATCTTGTCATTTTGCAAAAGGAATGCATCTCCATAATTAATGATGCTTTTGTCCACGCCAGAAGGAAAATCCAAAGGCTCAAGTATGCTTAAGTAAATTCCACCCAAGCCAACTGCAATGCGATTTTATAAATTATAGAGCAACAGAGAAGAACAGGACTTTGTGAGTTGTGAGCATAAAGAAAAGGATTTGACAACACAGCAGCCATGTTTCAAGGAAGAAATTGGGTCAGAAATATTACTTTTTGAAATGAAGGATAGATTTTTTTTCCTCTATTAAAAAAATTAGTAATCCAAACCTTTAACATCCTCAGAAGAAGGTAAACATCACAGTCCTTCAAAAGTCTGTAGAAAAGTAGACTCAAAAGATAGGCTTAGGGGCTTCTGCTTGTGGTGCCAGCAATCATATGGGTGCCAGTTCAAGATCCAGCTACTCCACTTCCTATCCAGCTCCCTGCTACTGGCCTGGGAAAGCAGCAGAAGATGGCCCAAGTGCTTGGGGCCCCACAGGAGGCTCCTGGCTTTGGTTAGGCCCAGCTCTGCCATTGTGGCCATTTGGGCAGTGAACGAGCAGATGGAGGACCTCTCTGTTTCTCCCTCTGTTTGTAACTCTGCTCCTCAAATAAATAGATTTTTTAAAAAAATAAAAAGATAAGTTTATCTTGGTCTCAAAAAAATTTGAAATTTTTTTCATAACATATTTCCATGAACTTTTTGAAGACACCGCATATGAATTTCAAAAAAATTTTTGTGCCAAAATGAACTTATCTTTTTTAAGGAAATTTTCACAAACTTTTTTTTCCCACAAGTCTGAGGCGCAAAGATACACAAGACAGAGTGCATTCTCATCCTCTTGTTCATTCCCAAATGCCTACAACAGCTGAGGCTGGGCCAGGGCTGTAGCCAGGAGCTGGAAATATAAGCCAGGTTTCCCATATGAGGAGCAGGGACCCAGCCGTCTCAGCCTTCACTGGAGGGAAGCTGGAGTCCGGAAACAAATGCAGGCCCTGCAGCGTGGGATGCCCGTGTCTCAACCAACAGGCCTGCACCTCCACAAACCTTTCAAGAAACCTCTTATTGGACCATTGCTACATGTATTCGAAAGATTCAGTAACTCTTTGTTCCCGAGTGTGCCGGAGAGAATGACCATCCGGTACAGACACCTGATAGACACGTCAGGGTGTGTGGGCAAGGGAAGGCGGAGAGGTCTGGGTAGGTGCGAAGCAGGGGAAGATGATACATTCAGTCCCCAAACCCCAAATTCATCTAGGTCACCATTACAAAATCCCCACACACCCCCAGCCTAATCAAATCATATAATAAATTAATACTATAGTTATGTGTTATCTTTACTATATTTATTTGTAACAATTACAAGCAAAATAATAAACTAGAATAACCATAGAATAGTCAGGAAGCCTACAGACTCAAACAGAATTTTAAAATGTCAATAGAAGGCTTTTGGGGGACAAACAAGGACTGCCCTGACCTAGCTAGGGCAGAAGCAGAACGTGGTAGCAGACAGGTGGGAACAGGAAGGCCACACAGGAGGCACAGAAGTCTTGACCGGCATCTCATGGACAACCTGAGTCACCCAGGCCCACAGCAGTACACGGGTGGCACAGGCCTGGAGCCACGTTCCTGACCCAGGCCCAGGCCCGGCAGAGCCCTCACCCCATCACAGGGGCAGCTTGCAATGCAAACTCCATGCGCTCTGTCTGTGTCCACTCCAGCACTGCTCGTACCTGCTTTCATTTTTAGAATAAGAACAAAAAAAGGCCACATGCTGCATACTGATACCCTGCAAAATGACAGGCTGGTGAAAAGGAAGTGGTTCTTTCAGTGAGATGTAGACAGGGGCGGGCATTTGGCACAGCACGCACCCCACATCCTATATCAAAGAGCTGGACTTCAGTCCCGGTTCACCTGCTTCCAACTCAGCCTCCTGCCACTGTGCACCCTGGGAAGGCAGCACATGCAGGCTCAAGGACTTGGGTCTCTGCTGCCCACACAGGACACCTGGATTGGCTTCTGGCCTCCTGGCTTCAGCTCAGCTCAACCATGGCTGTAGCAGGGCGTTTGTGGAGTGAACCACCAGATGAGCAATCGTGTGTGTGTGTGGTGTGTGTGTGTGTGTGTGTGTGTGTACTTTCAAAAACAATGAAAATAAAAAATAAGATTTTTTCACAAGTACATGCACAGAGTTCTGTGAAAGCAAATTGGCAGAGTGGTGGTTTCTCAGGTGAAATAATACATGACAGTCAAATTTCTAAAAATCGTGACTTAGTTGTGAATAATTAAAAATCGAGCTTCAACGAACCAAGCTGACAGCAACTGCCTCAAAAAAAAAAAAAAAAAAAGGCATAATGGCCGTTTCATCAAATTACGCAAAGAAGCACCTAAAACATCTAGCCTGCTGGCTCCCAACCAGGCGTTATCTGGCCCATCCAGGGCACAAATGGCGATGTCCAGAGACAGTATTTGTTTTTCCCAGCTGGAAGGGAGTAGAGGCCAAAAATGCCGCTGAACACCACACAAGGCACAGGACAGCCCCTCGCAAGAGGGAATTATCTGGTCCCCAAAGGCAACAGTGCCAACCGAAGCCCTGCTCTACCTTCCTCAGTGGTTCTGCTGACCCCCGGGGTGGGAAGAAACAGGGACCTAAAGCATCACACAGACCAGACACAGCTCTGCCTGTGACGTCTGAACCAAGTCACTCAGCCTCCAAGCCAGGGTCCTCACTGGCCAGTGGGACTCCTACCACCATCCTCATTGTGAGATCAATCAACGGAAGGGCTGGCTGAGGACCCACAGGAAATGCTCAAACCGAGGCTGGGCAGAAAGCCCCACCTTGTGACAGGCCCCTCACTCTTTCCAAGTGTCACACACTCTCAGCATCCGCTTCCTGCAAATGCACCCGGAAACAGAGCAATAGACGTCCATCTTACTAAGGGTGGAGGCATGAAACAGGAGTCTGCGCACCCGCGGGGGCACCTGGGGCTCGGGATGGGTCGCTGGCATCTCCCACACAGACATCCCTGCGAGTCCACCTGTAGCTGGTGACCAGGAGGGCACCCACCAGCCCAGGAGATCAGCTGGTGCATTTACACGGCTCATTATTCCCTCCAGTTCCAGAACAAGCGGCACATCTTGCACTCGAGTTTAAATCGTATTATCCAAATGAAGCATCACTCTCACAACCGGCATCCGCCTTCAGCAAGCACAGATGGCGGTCACGTGCCTAAACGGCACATCTAGAGCTGCAATCCGGGCACGCGATCCCGGGCTCTGCGATCTGTTTCTCTGGGTGGGTCTGAGAGGCAGGGGTCAGGAAATACAGGATGGGCAGCGCGGGCGGAGGGCGGAAGGTCTTTTGTTTGCCAGGCAGCCCTGCTGGCAGCCCCTGCAGCATCACAGGGTCAGCGGTGAATGCCCTCATCAGCACTGCGTGCCTGTTACTCCCAGAGCGAGGGCTGTGGGTTAGCAGCACAGGAAGAGGGATCTTCACTCCTCCAGAATTCTTCTGTATTTTATCAGATACCTTTGGACATCTTTGGGAAACTGTATACTGCCCTACTTTGAGAATCACATTAAAAGGATGCACATTAAAGGCCTCTCCCTTCATAAAATAGTATGTTTTTCATCCTGCTCGCAATCAACATGCTTTTTCCCCCTTCTCCTTATTTTAAAGGGAAGAAGAAACCGCATTGTATTGAACTGTGAAATGCGCTCAACTGCGGCTCTAAAGGAAAGTACCACCCAGTGGCTAGATATTCGTTTCCATGGTAACCAGGGTCCCTGGGCCCTAGCACACACAGCAGGAAATGCTGCAGATTTCCATAGCAGTATCTTTTTTACTAGAAATAAGAGTTCCATGGCAATTGTAAACATTTAGGAATCAAAGGACCTGTGTGTGTGTGTGTGTGTGTGTGTGCACGCGCGCACGTGCACACGTGTGTCTCTAAGTCAATGGAGATGAACAGAAGCCTCCTTATTCTGACAGTTAATAAGTTTATGTCAAATGTAACAAATGAGACAAATGCCAGCAAACAAAGCTTTCCCAAACAGGAAGGACCAGGGTAGACGGGGAAAACTGCTTTGGAAAACCAGATGACCAAGGATTCCTTGGAAATAAACAGAAATGTTCAACAGCAGCTACCAGGCTGAGAGCACAGAGCCGAGGCTTTGTTCACAGCCCACTCGCTTCCTACTTGAAGACCCTCAAAGGTGCCATCTAGAAGGCAAAATGAACAACTGGTTAATGAGGCAGCTTCCGGGGGAGGCCAGAGGTAGAAGTCCAGGGCCAAGAGGCCCCAGCAAGTGACTTCAATCACTAAGACTCAGTTTCCCCATAAAATGAAAGGGCTGCACTAGACAGTAGGAATTACAAGGAGGGGAAAAAGAGAGACTCTGTACCTTTTTAAGAATGAAAGATTACAGTTATTTAAAAAAAAAAAAAACCCTCCAGGTAATTCTCACTTTGAGCTTTCTAAAAATATGTCTACAGATTTTTTAAAATGTGTCAGGAGAATTCACTGCCAATTCTTGGCGACCTTAGACCTTCTGAATATTCTTTTTTCTCTGAGCGATTCCCCAGTAACACGTTTCCCCATAGCAGAGGACACGTGCACAGTTAAAGTGAGATTTTCAGTTCTAAGCAGTTTTCACATTTTGTGTGTCTTTTCAGGCTGAGACTTTATCAGAGGGAGCAGAGAGGAGGCATCTATGTTGTCTGGCAGAACAGGCCCATCCTAGGAAAATGCTGGTTTGACAACTTCAAGTGTCTTCAAGTTCACATTTACATTCCAAACGGTTATTTTTATCTGAGACGGGTAGGTCAGACCAAACCAGGTCCATAGCTCTACTGCAAATGCCATTTCACAAAAAAGCATCACACACAGAAAACGTCCTGCTTCATCTGTAGGAACTAAAATAATTGCATTCTTTTGTGCATGCTGATCGCCTTTTCCCCAGAGCAACCCACCACGGGGTTTGTGCGTGTGGGGCGGGGGGCTGGGGTGGGATATTAGTTATTGTGCCAGAACCAAAAGCCAATCTATAGGGAACGATGGAGAAGATGGGAGGAGACGGGGAAAAGGATCAGGGCTTGGGTACAAAAGGCACGGCAGCCCTAGATGCCAGGAAGGCAGAACTGCTGAGGAAAGCACTTCATTACGTAAACCGCCCAGCGACACCAATGACCAGGCGGCACGCGGATCCACCCAGTCGCCCCTCAACACACCTCCCCTCGGGGCTTGGCCCTTTCTCCCCACCGCAGCCCCTTTCACCTCCACTGCAAAATCCACCAGCTCCGATCGAGGCCGGCACACATCACAATTCAAGCATCATCTGGGGAAATCCACCGAAGCTCAACAGGAAAACCCCACTGAACAGAGCGGGAGAAAAGGCTTGGCATCCCGCACGCCTGCAGGGTTGGACTCCAATATCCTTCTCTAACCCTGCGCTAGGATTTTAGAATTCAGGTGACCTCCTGGACATCAAAGAATCAATTCATACAAGTAGGATTCAAGATACGATTTCACACAAGTAGGATTCCGGTTAGTTCCTTGGGCTAACGCAGGATCACTGCTCTTTCAAGTGTCATCTTGGGAAGACACAGTCAGAAGCGAAACACCACACGGGCAGGAACACTGGCTAAGCACAACAAACAGCCCGTGTCTGCCAACTGCTGCTACTCAACCCAAGATCAACAATAAAAGGCTGCGTGCAGAGAGGGAACAGGCAGCTGTCAGCCATCAGTCTTAAGATCAAGAAAAGACCATAGTGATCAGAAATGAGGGGTTCTACTTTATCAGAGGAACGCTCAGCTCACCACTCCAAAGCTCCCAGGAGACTTGAATGTGCATCAAAACAGACACAGCAACCACCTCCCAACTCCATCAACCAAAACCGGGGGAGGGGAGAGGAGGGGAGGGGAGAGGAGGGGAGAGGAGGGGAGAGGAGGGGAGAGGAGGGGAGAGGAGGGGCGTCTCTTAAAAAAATCTATAAAATAAAAATACCAATAAATAAATGCATTCCTTTGCTATTTTCTAATCCTCATCTATATGATTATAAAATGGTAAAAATACACATGCCACCCTAGGATCCTGTTCTCAACACCACATGTGAGCTTTATAGAAAGTATGCCCCTAAAACGACAAGCTTTGGAAAACTGAAAACAGAAAACCAGACTTACAGGGCATTAATATTCAAAGCAGAATGTGTACGACTTAATCTACTGTGTTAATGAGTTAAAATGACTCCAGGTATATCAGAGTGGAAAGGCATAAAAGTAACACAACCCAAAGAAGAATGCACTTTACGAGCTCCCAAGAAGGGTGGTTGATTACGCCAAGAATAACTCCAGCACCTCTGTACGGGAGCTTGGGAGTTGAGGACTGTACCTTTATGACTAGATCATAACTGCCAGAGTCTGTAGCCGTGTTTGTAGCTATATTGCCTATCACTATAAATAGCATCAACCATACAACATGTTTTATTCCTACTAAATATCAGATTGAGACTAACTTATTTAATATAAAAATATGTACACACACATACGTATATGTGTGTATGCACATAAGCGCTGGATGGTTTGAGGGCTGATAAAAGTTAACAAATCTACACTAATCTACTCCCAGTTTTGGTACCACCGCAGCCCTTGAACTTGCCTCAGGTGTACCCGGAGGGGGCAACACGGCAAGGCTGACCTGGCTTTAAAGGAAGGCCTTCCTCATAAAACAACTTTCTCAAGCTTTTCCTCCATTGTGGCACCTGTGAACAGCCTCTCTGGGTACTTGGTTCCTATCCACCACCCTCCCATAAATCTTAATCCCACACATCCACACATGCCTATTTATGTCCTGCATGCATGTGTGCCTTGCATAAGTGGGAAAGTGTCCCCTTCCCAAAGTGCCTGGGACCAGCAGTGTTTCAGAGGTAGGGTTGTAGCTATATTGTAGCTATAATACTGGCATATCCACATATACATACTGAAATATCCTGGGATGGAGTCCTCCGTCTGAACACGAAGTTCATTTATGTTTCATATATACTTTATACCGGTAATCTGAAGATACAGTCATACAATATTTTTAATAATTTTGTCCATTTAACAGCTTCACAACATGGTCACCGTCTACTTGTGTTGTCTGGTTTTGGATTAGGGATGCTTGACCTGTTATATAAAGGGTGAGATCCCCTCCCCTGTCAAGGAACCAATTTTCATGCCTAGAGGAACAGTTATTTTGCCTACTGATAAAGAAGTGAGGTCTCCTTATTGATTAGAACTGTAATTATTACCGACATGAACCTCTCCACCTAACCACCTCTGCTCCACACACGTGCCCAGCCCCTCCTTCTGCCCACTAACTCAGTGCCTTGGGAACAAGACCCCTACCTAAGTGATCTTAGCATGCCAGGGCCCTAGGAAGGTAGTAAGCCCTCAACGAAGTGTCCTGATGCAAAACAGCGTACATCAGATGGCTCATAAAATACTACATTCACTTTAAAGCAGAACAAGCCTTTCCTTGTAGAATAGCCACATTCTCTAGACTTCTACTTTCTAACACAGGAGCCACTAGCTCTGTGTGGCTGTTAAAATTAAAATTAATGCAATTAAAAAAAAAAACTATGAACGTGATCCTCAGACATTTTGTGTGTACGTGTGGCTGGAGGCTACTACATATATACAGCACATATATACACATACATATAGCACATATGTAGAATCTGTCCATCAGCGATATGGACAGACTTGCCCTGGGCCCAGGCCGAGACTGGATTAGTAGTCATCACTATGGCACACACAGTAGTAGACAGACTGCATTAGTAGTCATCACTATGGCACACACAGGACCACCCAGTCTCATCATAAGGCCTGCAGTTAAAAGCAAAACAAAACAGACAAGAAATAAGGTAGCAAAAGTAACTTGGCTTTGCCCAGCCAATTTCCCACTTTAACCAAACACAAACATTCGTTTTTGTTTCAGGAGTATCCTTTCTCCCAATACCCACCTGTACTACAGCAATGAGACACTTCTAAGCCTAACTTCCAGCAGGGCAAAATCTGCTGCAGGTTTCCTCACTGTAACTCATGAATCAAAATCAAGAGGTCAAGTTCAAAAAGTTGAAAATAAACTCAATAGGGATTTCCGAGCCATCTTCAATTCAGCACACCTAGATCCATATTTTAAAAGTAGAAGGGCCGGCATTGTGGCATAGCGGGTTAAGCCACCACCTACAATGCCGGCTTCCCACATGTCAATGCTGCTTCAAGTCCCAGCTGCTCTGCTTCCAATCCAGGTCCCTGCTAATGCACCTGGGAAAGCAGGGGGAGACCCAGAGCTCAGCTATCCCACCATGGCAGTGACGTAGAGGCTTCAGGTAAATGAACCCAGGCAGTTTTCCATAAACTTTGTATTTCAGCAGATGCTTTCTCATTTTTTTTCTATAATACTCCTATCGCCTGAAACCCTGTTTGCAGTAAAATCACCAACAACTTTAACACACTACCCTTGAATCCTGCAAGTCTTAAGGAAAAACCATAACAGAACTTGTTTCCCAAACATTCACAAATTCTCTTTCCCCGTGAGAATCCTAAAGACAAAAACTGAAAGGAGTAGCAGAGGCAGAACCGACCTAACACACAAAACCTGCTTATGGTCCACAGCCACGGGTTTGCAGGCTGCAGTTCTCTGCCTTTTTATCTTTAATCAAATGAATGCATTTGATCACATTCCTTTAAGGTGATAGCCGAAGGATCGTCGGCTCCAGATCTGCGAGAACAGCCTTTTTTATGAATTTTTTTTTTAGTTTAAAAGAGCTTGCTTGGTAGAAATCATAAGGCTCAAGTTACATGAAAGAGTTCTGGGCTTCAAAAGTCAACCAGAAGTTAAGGGTTAGTGATGTCTCAACTACACAACCTGGTTAAAATAAAACTTGAAAGTAAACACCACCAGACTGGCTGAAGCTTGGAAACTATTTCCCGGCACACACACACACACACACACACACACACACACACAGAAGAGAGGATTCCCCCCCCTCCCACTTCCCCAGCCAAGAACAGGGGAGCTGCCTTTCTCCCACCCGCCCCTTCCCCATGGAACAGCATCATCATGGAAGAGCAGGGTCTCTGTCAGCCACAGGGAGATCTGAAGTCCCAAATCCCACCAGAGACCTCAGGAGCGGGTTCCTCCAGATGCAAACCTTGAACTCCAAGTGGGATGGGGTTCAGACCCCCTGCCAGCACCTCCTGTTCCGAGAGGCAAAGGCCCAGGGCCCCATGAGTATGGACACTTGGGTGCACACATGGCGATTCATTCAGCAGAAGTTTGTTTATCCACACCCTGCTAAACACCTGCTGCTCCACATCTGGGCACTCGGATTCCTCAGAGGGAAGGGAGACACAGGCCCTGTGCTGCAGGCCGAGGTGTCTGCAGTCTAGTGCGGGTCCTGACAGCCCTGCGAGGAACGCCTGGCAGCGGCACAGGCCACACAGAGCCTGGGGACAGCCCCAGTGTCCTTCCTGTGGGAGGGACGAGGGTTTCACAGCTGCTGTGACTCTCAAACTGCTCTTGGGGGACAAGCAACGGAGCCTCAGCACAGAAAGGTGGCAGAGAGGACGTGGGCTATGTGTGGGAGCAGCACAGAGCAAGGGCTGAGCGCTTCAGGGAAAGCTGAGCATGCCCGTGTGGGTGGAGCTGCCGGCCGGCAGTGGAGATGACATGGGACAGGTGGGCTATGGCAGTGTTGCAAGAGACCTTAGGGACAGCACAGACAACCAGAGAACCAATGTCCTAGGAAGCCTTTAAACACTGAAGCTTCTGGGGCCAGTGCTGTGGTGCAGCAGGTAAAGCAGCCGTCTGCAATGCTGGCATCTCCTATGGGCGCCAGTTCAAGTCCTGGCTGCTCCACTTCCAATCCAGCTCCCTGCTAATGTGCCTGGGAAAGCAGTAGAAGATGGCCCAAGTCCTCATGGGACACCCAGAAGAAGCTCTTGGCTCCAGCCATTGCAGCCATTTGGGGAGTGAACCAGCAGATGGAAGCACGCGCTCGCTCACTCTCTCAATCTAACTCTGCCTTTCAAATTAATAAAAATAAATCTTTTTCAAAAAAAGCTTAAGCTTCCCAGTGCTAACCAGTTATTCTGACTCCACAGGTAACAGGAGGGCCCTGAAATCTGTACCTTGAAACAATTTGAGTGGCTATGATGCCTGGCACTTAACAAAACCGTCTACAAAAAACACGTGACTCATTACTAAAACAGCCTGCAAGGAGCTTCTTCACTGACACCCACCACCAACCCTGGCCATCGAGGCTCCCAGATCAAAGCGTGTGAGTGACGGGCCAGCACTCCACTCCATGGGGTCGTCAAAGCTCCTGCTCCCACCTGCCCTCCCAACCACACACTCCAAGTCCCAGGAGGACCTTCCTAAGAACTCAAACCAACCCAAATGTCCCTCTGTACATCTCACTTTCCTGACCCTCTCCCTCCATTTTTCCTCTGCGAAACTTTGCTTCCAACATTCCCTTCCTCCCCAAAGCAAAAATTGGAAGCTCTCAATGTGACAGAAAAAAGGACATTTAAGCTGTCCAGCTTCATCCATATTTAACAGGCCTAATGCACGATTTCCAATCACGGAGTATGCGAGCCAAAAAAAGGTTACTTGGGATTATCCAGAACCCTATGTTCTTTTACAGGTTGGGAAGTAAAAGCTCAGAGAAGTGAAATTTAATTTACTCAGGGTCACAAGGCTGGACCAGGCAGAAGGCAAACCCAGGCACCCCATTTAGTTGTTACTCCAAGGTGCTACAGAGATGCATTCAACATGAAGCAACTTTAAAAACAAATGTGGCCGGCGCCTCGACTCACTAGGTTAATCCTCGGCCTTGCGGCGCCGGCACACCGGGTTCTAGTCCCGGTCGGGGCGCCGGATTCTGTCCCGGCTGCCCCTCTTCCAGGCCAGCTCTCTGCTGTGGCCAGGGAGTGCAGTGGAGGATGGCCCAGGTCCTTGGGACCTGCACCCCATGGGAGACCAGGATAAGTACCTGGCTCCTGCCATTGGATCAGCGCAGTGCGCCAGCCGCAGTGCGCCGGCCGCAGTGGCCATTGGAGGGTGAACCAACGGCAAAGGAAGACCTTTCTCTCTGTCTCTCTCTCTCTCACTGTCCACTCTGTCTGTCAAAAAAATAAATTAAAAAAAAAAAGCAAATGTGGGGCCGGTGCTGTGGCTTAGGGGTGAGGCTGCTACCTGCAGTGCCGGCAACCCGTATGGGCTGGTTCAAGCCCAAGCTGCTCCACGTCCAATCCAGCTCTGTGCAATGGCCTGGGAAAGCAGTAGAGGATGACCCAAGTCCTTGGGCCCCTGCACCCATGTGGGAGACCTGGAGGAAGCTCCAGGCTCCTGGCTTCAGATAGGCTCAGCTCTGGCCATTGTGGTGATTTGGGGAGTGAGCCAGTGGATGGAAGACCTCTCTCTGCCTCTCTCTCTCTCTCTGCCTCTGCCTCTTTGTAACTCTTTCAAATGGATAAATAAATCTTAAAAAAAAAAAAAAAAAGCAAAAATAAGGTTATACTAAATTCAGGGGCTCCTTACATAAGGAAACATAATTTAATGCTTCAACACTAAGGTCTGGCCAAGCACCAGTGTCACCACTTTCTGCGTGACCTTGGTCAGTTTAGGTCAGCTCTCTGTCCCAATTTTATCACCCACAATGGAGATCACACGTACCTACTTCATAAGCTCTTAGGAGAGCAAAAAATATTAAATATAGTACTTCTCCCTGACCCACAATCCATGGTTTCCTTACCCAGTCAACTGTGGCCCAAAAATATTAGACGGAAAATTCCAGAAATAACTCACTTTTTAAATAATTTTTGTTCCAGTACATCATAACTGACTCATTATTGTTAAACTCTTATCAATGACACTAGACTCAATCCCTGGGAAGGGTGAAGGTGGACTTTACATACTTCGTTATTTCAAAGTTTTAAACCCAGAACATGTCCTGTGTTTTTAAATTTTAAGAAAAAAACTTAACAAAAATCATACCTGATACTGACATACAAGAAGCACATTTCCATCTCCATAAAATCTACCTTCTTTCTATCAACCACATATATATTTTTTTTTTTTTGACAGGCAGAATTAGACAGTGAGAGAGAGAGAGAGACAGAGAGAAAGGTCTTCCTTTTCCGTTGGTTCATCCTCCAATGGCCGCTGCAGCCAGTGCGCAGCGGCTGGTGCACTGCGCTGATCTGAAGCCAGGAGCCAGGTGCTTCTCCTGGTCTCCCATGCGGGTGCAGGGCCCAAGCACTTGGGCCATTCTCCACTGCACCTCCGGGCCACAGCAGAGAGCTGGACTGGAAGAGGGGCAACCGGGACATAATCCGGTGCCCCAACCGGGACTAGAACCCGGGGTGCTGGCGCCGCAGGTGGAGGATTAGCCTAGTAAGCCACGGCACCAGCCCAACCACATACTTTTTTTAGGTTATATTAGGGCATAGAGATTCTAAACATAAACTGTTCTAGCATCACTAAACATGACCTGAAATCAAATGGCTTCCCACCAAGATCTACCCTGGGAAGTCTCTTCCAAAGGTCAGGTTCCTACCACAGGAAACTGGAGACATAGGAGATACCTTTCCAGTCCATCTCATGGGACCCATCAAATAATTAAACATTAAAATATGGACACAGAAGCCAGCATTTGGCCTAGTGCTGAAGACATTGGTTGGGATGCCCACATCCAATATGGGAACATCTGGGTTCAACGCCCACCTCTTGTTCCTGATTCCAGCTCCCTGCTACTGTGCATCTGAGAAGACAACAGATGATGGCTCAAGTAATTAGGTCTCTACCACCCACAGCGGAGACCTGGATTCAGTTTCTGGCCAATAGCATTGTGACAACTGGAGAAGGAACTGGTAGACAGTCGCTCACTCTCTCTCTCTGCCTCTCAAATAAATTGTTAAAAATTAACTACATATAATAACAATATCAATCACAGAGCCTCAAAAATGCAACATCAGATATATAAATTCTTTAAAAATATAGAGCAGGTTTTTTTTAAGATTTATTTATTTATTTGAGAGACAGAGTTACAGAGAGGCAGAGGCAGAGAGAGAGAGAGAGAGAGAGAGAGAGGTCTTCCATCTGCTGGTTCACATATCTGCTGGCATCCCATAAGGGCACCGGTTCTAGTCCCAGCTGCTCCTGTTCCGATCCAGCTCTCTGCTGTGGCCTGGGAAAGCAGTAGAAGATGGCCCAAGTCCTTGGGCCCTGCACCCTGGAAGAAGCTCCTGGCTTCTGGCTTCGGATCAGCTCACCTCTGGCTGTTGCAGTCATCTGGGAAGTGTACCAGCAGATGGAAGACCTATCTCTCTCTAACTTTTTCAAATAAGTAAAATAACTTAAAAAATAAAATAATAAAGTAAAATAAAGGCCATATTCAGGTATCTATTCTAAGAAGATATAGATATGGATGGCCGATCCAGCTCAAAAATCTGAAGAAGGAAATATAAAACAGACCCAGTAATTTTTTGTAAAATAATGGCAGAAATGGAGAGACAGAAATTCTCCATGTACTACGACAATCCTCAAATAGCCACAACAACCAGGTCTGGGCCAGACCAAAGCCAGGAGCCTGGAACTCCACCCAGGTCTCCCACATGAGTTGCAGGGGCCCGGGCCTGGTGCTCTGGCACAGCGAGTTAAAGCCCTGGCCTGAAGCACCGGCATCCCATATGGGCACCGGTTCTAGTCCCAGCTGCTCCTTTTTTTTTTTTTTTTTTTTTTTTGATAGGCAGAGTGGACAGTGAGAGAGAGAGACAGAGAGAAAGGTCTTCCTTTGCCGTTGGTTCACCCTCCAATGGCCGCCGCGGCCGGCGCGCTGCGGCCGGCGCACCGCGCTGATCCGATGGCAGGAGCCAGGAGCCAGGTGCTTTTCCTGGTCTCCCATGGGGTGCAGGGCCCAAGCACCTGGGCCATCCTCCACTGCACTCCCTGGCCACAGCAGAGGGCTGGCCTGGAAGAGGGGCAACCGGGACAGAATCCGGCGCGCCGACCGGGACTAGAACCCGGTGTGCCGGCGCCGCTAGGCGGAGGATTAGCCTATGAGCCGCGGCGCCGGCCCCAGCTGCTCCTCTTCTAATCCAGCTCTCTGCTATGGCCTGGGAAAACAGTAGAAGATGGCCCAAGTCTTTGGGCCCCTGTATCCACGTGGGAGACTGGAAGCTCCTGGCTCCTGGCTTCAGATTGGTGCAGCTCTGGCCATTGCAGCCATCTAGGGAGTGAACCAATGGATGGAAGACTTCTCTGTCTCTACCTCTCTCTAACTCTTTCAAATAAATAAATCTTTTTTTGAAAAAAAAAGGGGGGGGGGAGTACTTGAGTCATCTTCCACTGCTTCCCCAGATTCATTAGCGGGGAGCTGGATGGATGGAAAGTGGAGCAGCCGGGACACGAACCAGGCACTCCCATCTGGGTGTGGCCATCTCAAGCGCCATCTTAACCCACAGTGCCACAGGGCCAGCCTCAAGACTCAACATTAATAATGGCAAACACTGGCTTACCTGTTTAGTTCTTCTTTAGGGTCATATTTTCTAAAATGTCTGTAACAGACACATCTAAACTACGTAATACTTTTTAAGAGGGTTTTGAAAAAGATGTCGGTTCAGGCCCACACCAAGCTGACAACCCGGAAGAACTGACCACGGAGCTGCCATCTCTGTCACATTCTCCCAGGGGACCTTCTGAAACTCCACTGGCATCTTGGCAATGAGGAAAAATATCCCCTCCCCTGGGGAAACTTCCGACTCCCAGAGCCGAGTTAATTGCTCACTTTCCCATATTCCCCTAGCACTTTATTCCACCATTACTACCGTACCAAACATTATTTCTGCAACGACATTCTGTGTTTACACACCTCATTTTCCCCACTCAATCCAAGCTCCACCAGGACAAGCAGAGTAATGTATTGATTTGTGCGATCCCCTGAGAGTGCGTGCAAAGGCATCTGCGTTTCCAAAATGAATCAGTGGGGGTCCTCGCTGCACATTCAAATGCTTAAATGAGGCACCTATGGCAATGCAGGTCACAGAAGCTCAACTCCCACACGGCGACTCGGCGACTCGGGGCAACCTCCCAACCCCCAAATTTCCCAACGTCTCCACAACAATGAAGAGAATGAGAGCGCAGCTGTCGGGGCGACCAGGAGACCCAGAAAGGCAGGTGGCAGAAGAGAGTGGCTGCATTGTGGTCAAATGGCTGCGCCCTCCCTTTGAATAGAGGCTGGCCACGCTCCCGGCAATGCACAGTGGTGGGTACGTGTCTTCACTCTTCTCATACCTTCCACAAGTTACGGATGTTCCTGGGATGATCTGCTATTCACTGACACCGTCAGATTTTCTCAAGACTTCCCCGTTTCCATGGACTGAATAAACATGCTTTAACACCCGTCACTGTGTGCTAGGCACTGTTTTGGGGGCGTGGCTCAGGCATGAGTAAGTCATGGTCTTGAGCTCAATCGGTGTGGAGTCAAGTGTGGGAGACATACCAACAGAGAGGACCCAACAGGAGACTGGCCTTAGCATATCAGGGTCCCTTGTTCGACGAGAACCCAGGAAAACGGTCCATCCATCAGCACTGCTGCTCCCCACCGCCCCAACAGGAAAAGCACAGGACAGCCTGTGCAAGGAGGGAGAAACAACATCCGAGAGCAAAGCTTCAGGCTCTCCAGGCGGGGAAAGTGACCGAGGGACACACGGGGCTCCCTATTGTTTCCCATTCCCCCTCTTGGTGCAGTATGAACTGGAAAACTAGTTCTACTGCTAGGATGTGGAATCCCATAGTGTTCTGAAAAATGAAAAATGGGAGTCAGCTAAGCTCTGATAACTTAAGCCGCATCTCCATGGACACCATCCGTGGGGAAGGGCTTGCGTGCTGCATTCAGTTCATGCTGGAAGTCGGCCCTCCATCTGCTTACCACGTGTGTTGGTGGCCATGTCAGCCACTTTTTGAAAGGCGTCCAAGAAGGCAGCTGCCGCTACTACTGTTGTCCTAAAATGCAAACAGATAACAAAAGTATGAGCGATGTCTCACACTAGCAAACTAACGCCAGCTCTGGGGCTAAAACCTCTGCTGTGGACAAATGGAACCTTCTAGGAGAAACAACCAACTGGATAAAGACAACCACTGGCTTGATCATCCCACTTGGATCAACTCCTGTGATATCCAGTTCATCCCTGCTTGGTTACAACTGCTGGTAGTTCTTCCCAGCCCATTTCTCCCGACTAACGTAACATGACTACCAGGCAAAACCCTGCAAAGGAGAAAAGACAGCTATTTCAACCTCAAAAAAATCATCACAAAATAATGATTAATAATAAAATGAAATTAAAATAAAACAAAATTAAATTAATTTTGAGTAGAACCAGAATATATATGCATACGAATTGGGGGGATGATTCGATCTTGGAGAGACATCATGAAGTCCAAACAAGTCATTTGGGGATGGCAAAACGGAGGTCACTGAAACAAAGTGACCCGGGAGATGACTAGCTCACACCAGAGCTGCATCCCAGCACCAGGACTCACAGCCCAGGTTTGACCCTCTGCAAGGCAAGATCCCGGCAGTGTTGAGTTTTCTCCCTAAAACCTAATTATAACAAAACTGACATACTATTTCTCAACTTGGTATTTTATTTATTATTTGAGATAACTTTTTCTTTTTTGACAGGCAGAGTTACAGTGAGAGTGAGAGACAGAGAAAAAGGTCTTCCTTCTGTTGGTTCACTCCCCAAATGGCCACTACGCCGGCGCGCTGCGCTGATCTGAAGCCAGGAGCCAGGTGTTTCCTCCTGGTCTCCCATGCCGGTGCAGGGCCCAAGGACCTGGGCCATCCTCCACTGCACTCCCGGGCCACAGCAGAGAGCTGGACTGGAAGAACCCCAACCGGGACTAGAACCTGGGGTGCCAGTGCTGCAGGCGGAGGATTAGCCTAGTGAGCTGCGGCGCCGGCCGAGATAACATTTTTAAGTTACCTTACACTCAATGGATTTTTTTTTTTAAACTTTAGGACACTGTTGCATCTGGATCCTCCAAATTCCTAAAAGCTGAGAATGGAAAGAAATTACTACAAAGGGGCTTTGAAAAGTTCATAGAAAATGAAATTAAGGGGCCAGCATTGTGGTGTAATGGGTAAAGTCACCGTGTGCAGTACCAGCATCACATATGGGTGCCGAATCAAGTCTTAGCTGCTCCACGTCCGATCCAGCTCCCTGCTAACGGCCTGGGAAAGCAGTGGAAGTTGGCCCAAGTCCTTAGGCCCTTGCACCCATGTGGGAGAATGGCCTGGGAAAGCAATGGAGGATGGCCCAAGTCCTCAGCCCTGACAACCATGTGGGAGATCCAGAGTAAGCTCCTAGCTCCAGGTTTCAGTCCGGCCCAGCTCTGGCTGTTATAGTTATTTGGGGAGTGAGCCAGCATGTGGAAGACTGTCTCTCCCTCTCTCTAACTCTGCCTTTTAAATAAATAAATAAATCTTAAAAAAGAAAATAGAATCAAAAGAAGCTCATTCTGGTACAAAATAAATTTGAAATCTATGCATGAGGGGTCTTCAAAAAGTACACAGGACATGTACATTATGAAAACACTACATGATTTCCAAACTGTTTTGGCACCAAAATACACTTACCCTTTAGTTCCATTTTCCATGAACTTTCTGACATCTACTTATACACTCGTCTATTGTCCTAGGAATCACTGTGGATTCCTGACCCCTCGTGGGCACTATCGGATGGATGCCTCAAGCACCCTGTGGTCTACTGGGTTGCTAGAGTTATGATGACCCAAGGCCTCATGCAGGTTGCCAATGCCTGTGCCAGGGCACTGGGTCCCAAATAACCAACCCCAGAGCCAGCACACAGGGACTTCACAACTGCACTTACAGTTTCTGTGAATCTCATCTGTACCAGGCACTCTGAAGAATGCGGAACTGCTGAAGGAGTACAGTAAGGACTAGAAAGAAATCAAAATGGCGGGGGATGGGGGGTGATCTTTGAACAGAAGCAACATTGGCCATGAAACAAAGGCTTCCTAGAAGGACCCGGGGTGAGCGATAGTCCCGAACACCCCAACTCCAGAATGAGGCCTGGTATTTTTCCAGTAGCGCAGAAACATTCTGCTCAAATTTCTGAAAACAATGACATATATACACACACACAGAGAAGTGTGTCTATTTTTAAAGATTTCATATGAAATGCGAACCCTGGAAAAGTTCCGCTTATCAAACATGCTGGGATCTATAAATAGCTCATTCTGATTTGCAATTAATATCTGACACAATGGCGGGACTGATTCCCATTCACCTCTGCGCCAGTCATCCAAGTTTCATGAGCCAGCCGTAGCAGGGCCTGGCTTATTACGCGATCACCACGGTTCCACTGAAAACTAGGACAGTGGGCAATTTTAAGGAATTAAGAGCTTTTTAGATGACAGTCATACTTCACTGTCTGATGCAGCTACAAGACATCTCGGCCTTCTCTGAAGGGGCAGAGCAAACACACAACCCTCGGCAACACAAAGGAGTGATTCTGCTTAAACACGCCAAGATTTACGGCCTCTTCTGTAGTCTTAACTTGATCCTTCCTCAAATAAAGTCAATGCAACCACACGCGTGAAGCCCCTATTGTGCTGAAAGCCATGTCTCAGTTTGACAAAACAATAAAGAAGCCTGGAATATTGTTAAAAATACAAAATGTTCCTCGAACCAGTGGGGAAAGGGCTACTGTGTAAGTTTACTTTATGCGATGAGGACGGCCGATGAGTTCATTACTGTAAGCGTTCACATCCTCATTGGTGAAGGGACGAGAACCATTTGCTCGGCCAGCCCTGAAAACCTGCCAATTAAAGGAGGCCAAACAAGGCAAAGTTGACAAAATGTGCCAAATGTTTGATGGCTGTCCTACAGAAGACCTCCGCCATGCATGTGGCTGTTTTTCCAGGAAAACACCTACCTTCTCTTCTCTCTGAACCACCCTTATCCACCCAAATCAACGAATGTCATCCCCCTACATCCTCTGTATGGGGATCACCAAAATAATTACTGCTTCGAATGCTCTATCCCTCATGGGCCACTGAGCACAACAAGACCCCTTCTCCCCGCCGAGGGTGGGGCTTCAGCTAGTAGATGCTGACACACTTTCTATTTCACATCCAATGGTCCTTTCTGAACAAACACACACCAGGCAACAACAGCTTCTGCGAGATCCGCAGGAGATCTGGTTTGTTTTCGAAGCAGCCTTATTGAGGCTTAATTTGCATACCCTAAAAGTGACCTTTTTTTAAGTGGATGATTCAATGATCCTTAGCAAATGTAACATTGTGTGGCCATCCCCACAATGCAGTGCTTGAACACTCCCTCCTCCCACCTGCCCAGAAGGATCCCCCTTCCCCATCTGCAGTCAGTCTCCCCACCCAGCACACGTGGAATTACCCAACAGTTAACACTAGGTCTAAACTCTCTAAGCAGGGTAAGCAGGATGGACAAGGACTTAGACACTGGGGCCTGGTTATTTAAATTCAAATCCCTGTTCTGTCATTTCCTAGCTAGATGACTGCAGATAAATTATGTAGTTAATCTGTGCCTCAGTTTTCTCATCAATAAAATGGGAATAAAAACTATACTCCCCTTCTAGGGCTGTGAGATTTAAACAAGTTAACACACGCCTGGCACAGAGTGAGCACTACATACCTGCTGCCCACCGTGACCTTACGCAGAATACCTCATTTGACTCTCAAAATCCTGGCAGAGCAGCCAGGTGATCCATTTTACATAATGGGGACCAGGGGCCAGGACATAGCTGATAAATGGTAATGCTCAAATCACCGGTCTCTCTCAGACTTGCCAAAGGAACCGCAGCCTGCATCTCCGTCAGCTCCACTCCCCTGAGGCTACTGCCCTTCCTTGCAGAACACATGCTTCTACTTACCGAAGCTGGGACTGCAGCTTTCCTGCTTTGTTTATGAAATCTTCCCAAACTGGATAGCTCCCCTACAACGAAACAAAGACACCCGTAAGTCACACTGCGACAGACATCCGATTACGACATCAACAGAACACCTGATTCCAGCTACACAGGGAACAACCTGTGTATGCTGTCTTCCTTTGCCATGTCTACGATAGGTTGCCCAGTTTACACACATGCATTGGCCCAGGAAGGAGCTTAGAATGTGCTTAGGCCCTGTAAACACGACAGACACGGAATGGCCCTAGTCTGGCAAGATCTAACATACAGACTTTCAAGCTGACAGATGGTGGGGCCAAATATAAGGAGTCTAGAACATTTAAGGCTGCATCCTGAATCCCTTGTTCATGCAAAACGGCCCTGGCTGTTCTCAGCCTTGTCCCAAACAGCAGGGAGGAGGGAAGCAGACTGACTGAGGCTCCTCCCCAGGACAGGTGGCAACCGAGAAGCACAAGTAGCCCATCAGAATGTCAAGGTTGGAAAGTTATCTAAATATAGCCACTCAGCTGCCGGCCAACACCCAACGGCCAACACCCAACGTCGATGGACGGTATGGCGACAGGTGGTTCCCTGGCACACTTCAGCTGACGGGGAGCCACCACCCTCCCGCGGCACGGTATCCGCCACCTGCCCTTGATGCTCGTGAGGCTCTGGTTCTAACCTGCTGGCAGCTGGCACAGTTAAGACCAACAACCTTGCTTTCACGTGGATGTCTTCTCAAAGTCCAGTCCCCTATCTAATCCCATCCCTCCATGGGATCCTGTTTCATGCCCCACGCTCCCACCCAGCGTCTCTCGCCTCCTCGTCTACGTATGGCACTTGGGCACATGCTCAAAACTGCATGTGCAATTCTGACCAAGGCAAACCAGACTTGGGCTGACACCTCCCTTCCTAAACACATGAAACGTACATCAAGATCAAATGGCCAACCCACCAGGGGTGACTCAAAATAAACCCAGAAAAGGGGAAACCATGGTTAGAGATAGGGTGTGGCAACAAATCATAAACAGAGAAGTGAGACCAAACACCTGGTGGTTATGGTTACAGAACGGAATGTAAATGTTAGGAAGCCTGACAAGGTAAAAATAACATGTGCCACCGCTTGATTTTGTTGATAAAAGGAGAAGGGGAAACCATGATGAGGTTAATCACCACATCTTTCGTTACAGAAGTCCAATCAAAATGGTCTAAAGTGCAACTGAATGAAAATACATAATGCTATCACCTCCTTCATGCTTTTAATCTTTTTTGTCTTACCTTTATGGCAGTCTCTCAACCTCACCTCTAATGATATTTTGGGCTACATATTTCAGGGGGTGGGGACTAAATATCCTATGCATTGTGGGATGTTTAGCAGCACCCTTGGCCTCTACCCACAAGACAACAATGGGATCCACTCCCACCAGTTGGGATGAACAAAAATGTCTCTGGATACTGCCAGATTTGCCCCAGGAGGCACAACCACCCCAGTTAAGAAACCACTGCTGGGGCCGGCACTGTGGAGTGGTGGGTAAAGTCTCAGCCTGCAGTGCTGGCATCCAATATGGGGGCCAATTCTAGTCCCGGCTGCTCCACTTCCGATCCAGCTCTCTGCTATGTCCTGGGAAAGCAGTAGAAGATGGCCCAAGTCTTGTTCTCCTGCAACACATGGGAGACCCAGAAGAAGCTACTGGTTTCGGATCAAGGCCCAGCTCCGGCCGTTGCAGCCGTTTCAGGAGTGAACCAGTGGATGGAAGCTCTCTTTCTCTGCCTCTGCCTCTCAAATAAATAAAGAAATAAAGAAATGAAAGGAGGAAGGGAGGAAGGAACCCACTGCCTTCCAGGGTCATCAGAGAAACTGATACCTTTCAGTGAGGAAACAGCTGATGTGCAGCAATGCCTTCAATCTGACTTCAGTATCATTCTCTTCTGTTACATCAAAGTAAAACTAAATATATTCCTATTTGGACAGTGGTGTGCACACAAAGAATGCTTCTTAGAGGATCACCTAAGGACGCACATCTCTCGCTGTCCATTCTCTCTAGGAGCTAAGGTTTGGACCCATGAGTTGCTTTTGTCTTGGTGCTTTCCTCCCTTGCGACCGCTGTGTGGGTTTGTTTCGTTTTGTTGGATAACAGTCATCTATCATTTTAATGAATACAACAAAGTCACTACATAAAAAAAAATGAGATCAAATTAGAGATTTGGGCAACAATAGTTCCATGAGTTTACAATCCACCCAAACCCTAGCGTCAGCTTCACACACACTAATAGATCCTATCAATTCTAGTTACACATTTGCGCACTGGAGACCTGCATGGCCCAGTGTGCAGGTCCCCGGATTCAGTCTGCTCCCACGGGACACTAAGCTGCACGAGGGCAGGGATGCTGGTTGACTGGCTCCTGGCAGAGGCCCTTTGGCTGCCATCCCCTAGCTGGTGACAACTAACACTCAGGCACAGGTCTTGTCACCACATGGCCTCCGACCTGTGTTTGTGCACCAGAGGTTTCTTCAACATAAGAGCACAACTATACAAGTGTATTTGCTGACATTAAATGAGTCCTTGCAAGAGTGTGGACCACCATTCTAGGCCCATCAAGACTGTGCCACCCAGGGCTGGCTTTGTAACTTAATGGGTTACGGTGCCCACATCCCGTATGGGTACAGGTTCAAGTCCTGGCTGCTCCACTTTTGATCCAGCTCCCTGCTAATGTGCCTGGGAAAGCAGTGGGAGATGGCCCATGTGCTTGGGCCCCTACACCCACGTAGGAGACCTGGATGAAGCTCCTGGCCCGGCTGGCCCAGCCCTGGACATTGTAGCCATTTGAGAAGTGAACTAGCAGATGGAAGACCTCTCTCTCTCCCTCTTTACCCCCTTACCCCTCCCATAACCCAGCCTTTCAAATAAATAAATCTTTTTTTTTTTTTATGACACCCAATAAGTGTATCCTACATCTATATCCAAGCAACTGAAGACAGAGGGCCGAGGTCAGGGTCCTCTGGCCACTGGAGACCTGCCCAGGGGGCCTTTATTCTGCCGAGAGCCATTAGGATATCTAACATCACTCATGAGCCATTCAAAGTTACTACATTAACATCAGCCTGCTATAGATTTATTGAATTTCGAGTCCCCCCTGTGGTTTCCTTAGCAAGGCCAGACCAAATGATGTTGCAGGCCTTATATGGCCCGTGGGCCAGACCCTCCTCAACCCTGCTTCAAAGCATAAAGTTTCCACCAACTAATTCCAGTCTTGCCTGGCTCTGCCCTCCCTTTCTGATCCACAGCCATGATGAGAACATGTTGGAAAAGCCATCTGAGGATGCTCAGAAACACTGCCCGATCTATCACTTGGCAAAGGAATCGCTCATCACACAAGGGAGAAGGTCCTGGGAGCCAGGGGCTCATCTCCCAAGCACCGACTCCCTCTATCCAGGAATCCACGGAGCAGCTCACTGAGATGACCAGTGGTTGTCAGGAAAAGGGTGAGGCACACCCACTTAGAGCATGCCAGAGTGAGCACCAAGTTCTGAGTTCTACTCAGAGCCTGGCCAGTGATGCACTGGGGGATGCCACTTGACCTCTGAGGGCCTGTTTCCCTACAGTGATAATAAAAACAAACAATCCCATTACCAACACCAACAGCACCAATCACTGAGCACCGAGAGAATGCAAGAAAGGAGGAAGGAACACAAACCAGGGAGCCTGACCTCCTGGCATGACCCTTAGCTCTTTGCTACGCGACCTAGGGCAAGCCACGGAGCCTCTGCGTGGGAATAAGTCACTGTTTAGGCTGGGTTGAGAACCAATGAGGTCATGCATAAAAAGTACTTGGTGCAATGCCTGGGACACAGCGAGTGCTCAATCAACACCTGCTCCATTGGACTCGAGCATTTACAAGCTCCTTAGACTAACCTCATTCAGGACATTCACTGGGAGACATGGTGAAAATTCTCGAAGTCAGACCACCATCCAGGCTGGAGCCCTCCCTCCTAGTGCCAGGCGCAGACCAGCCAAGGCAGGAAGCATTTTGAGCTAAGCACAGTAAAGGCAGACACGGGCCGGGCAGCTGAGTGTGCGGTGTCAGCCGATTTGTCTGCCGCTCCTCGGTAAATGGTGGGGTGGCGTTTTCAACCCCAAGACGAGTGTGCCTGAAAACCAGGGCTAAACCACTTTAAAAAGCACTTATCTGCCCCCGCATGGAGCCTCATTTCATTCTTGACCGAATTAGCAACAAGAGGAGGGTCTCCTCTGTAGTCAAGGGGTAGGGCACACAGCTCCCCGCCCACGAACACCCACGCAGCCAGCACTGACTTAATGACACTTGACAGTCTATCAGAGTGGCAGGCCCACCTGGTTTAGGCAATGTATAATTTAATGGATTCTTTAAAAAAAAAAAAAAAAATCAACTTCTAAGAACAGAAGACAAAAACCTCCTTGTTGAGAAGCGGGGTGGGGGAGTGTGTGTGAATGTTATTAAAACTTAAAGGCAAGGTGATTTTGGGTTGTTCCAGACTTTTTTCTTTTTTTTTTTTTTTGTCTCTTTCAAGGAAAAGAAAAGTTTCTACCCACCTGAAGGTAGTTTTACTACAAAAATTTAAAAGCTTGGAGGATACAAGAAAGGAAGGGGAACGCAATTGGAGAAAGATTAGAAAGTGAGAGAGAAAAAAGAGGTTCTGACCACAAGACTTAGTAAAGGAGACCCAACTTGAGTTTCCAAAAAGACGTGCAATCAAGATGCTGGATGAGCTTAGCACACTCCTGGAAGGCAACTCTAAGTCCTTAATCTTCCCATCTGCAGCCGCTAACGGTGAAGGGCCACAAGCCTTCGTTCTGAGGTCTCTGACTTTGTCCTGTCCCCAGGAATGCACACGTTCCCCCACCGCCGAGCTCACCAGTGAGCACACAATGGCTTCACAATTTCTCCGGACAGAACCAAGTCAAAGAAAACCAAAGTCTCCCTGAGCACTCAGGTCTAAGGGAAAGGACTCTTCCCCCAAGAACCCTGGAGACTTCTGAGGGAGGAGAGTGGGGATTTCTGGAACCCTGCACAACGTGTTGAACAGAGAACTCAGATCACACCGGGTTGGGAAGAAAAGTGCCCCTATTAAAGAAAAGAGAATAACACGTGAGACTGCTTACAAATGCAGAGAGGATACCCTTGACCCGCCGTGTGACAGCCTGACTCCCTGCAGCAGGAGGTAGGGTTCCCTGGAAAATCATCTAAGTGACACCGTGCAACCACCCAGGGGCTCCCACACGCTACACACCACACACACCCATTTCGCGCTACACACCACACACACCCATCTCGCGTCCGTCTGCTCTCCACACCTCCAGGGGAATTCAGCAGTGTCAGCAACTCCTACTCAACCCTCACTGCCCAGCTCAAATGTCGCCTCTTCCAGAACATTCTGTTGCACCTCCTTCCCACCTACCCTCCCACACGAGCTGCACACACACCCTCCTCCATTTCTCATGTCATGTCATTCACCATCTTTGAGCCTGTGGCCCTCCCTTTCAAACTGGGGGACATGGACAGAAATGGAGGCGGCGAGGAAAAGCGCTTCTGGGCAGAGGCTCAGCTGGCGCAGTGACAAGGAAGCAGAGACCCTGGGCAGCTCTTCTCAGGGACACCGTCATGTGCATTTACCCCAGAGAGGAGCCAGAAGCAGGCAGAGTGGACAAGGTGACCGTGGGCAGCCTTCAAGGGCAAGGTCTGGCAGTGAACCCCAAATGCCAAGAGCAGAAAAAAGATCAGGCAGCCGTTACTCAGGGAGCAAGTGGCGTGAATTCCAAACCAGCCAGGTGACAGGAGACCCTGGCCGATAGGTCCCTGACTGGGCAGCAGCCTGGTCCCTCCCGGAGGGAGACAAAAAAGGAAGTCATGCTCTTCCTTGTAGAAAGAAGACCTCCTGCTTCTCTTCCCCATCCCCACCCCCACGTACAGATGAGACCCCTCCTCTTCTCCCCACCTCATCCCCGACTCGCCCCCAGAGCCAGAGGCCAGGGCAAGCCACTGGCCCAGCCCAGGGCAGCAGAGCCAGCCAATAGCCATGCTGGCTGGGGGTTCTGTTTGGCTTTGTTTTGCTTTGTGTTAAACAGAGGCCCAGGATGGCATCCCACACACGCTGCGGAAGAATAAACTGTGTTAACTCATCGCACGGCTGGTTAACGGAGCGCCGTAAATAATGCAGCAACTGCCTCTCCCAGCCTGGCCCGCGGTGACAGTGGGACCTCGGGGGACAGCTGAGGGAACTGGACACCACCCTGCCACACAAGGAACTGTGTGGGAGGGAGAGCAGCAACGTGAGAGGAGCCAGAGAGCTGGGAGGACTCTAACGAGAACAGGGATGAGCTACTAGGTTCCAGTTCCAAGGCCTGTGTCCTGCCCAGAAGGTGCCAGACTGGATGGCTCCCCAGTGGTCACAGCTAAGGATGGCCCAAGCTATAGGACGTAGGATTGGACCTTCCCAAGGCCCTGCTGCCATCATCATTTAGCATCAGTTTTCTGCACAGTTGCTAGGTGCCAGGTATGCAAGCAGGCCCTCCTCAAGCTTCTACTTACATACCCATCCCCCGGGGGTCGTGTAAAATGCTGTTGTGATTTGCCCAGTCAGAGGTGGGGCCTGGGATTCTGCGTGTTTACCTATGCATTTTATTTTTTGCTTCTTTTATTTGAGAGGCAAAGAGACAGAGCTCCCATCTCCAAGTTCACTCCCCAAATGCTGTCAACAGTCGGGGCTGGGCCCAGCCAAAGTCAAGGGCCAGGCACTTGATCCAGGTGTCCCACCTGAGTGGTAAGGACCCAATTCCTCAAGCCATCACCTGCTGTCTCTTAGGGTGCACATTAGCAGGAAACTAGAAAACTGGAAGTGTAGCCAGGACTTGAACTCAGGGACTCCAACGCGGGATGTGGGCATCCCAAGTGGTGTCTTAACGGCCACACCCAGTGCCCACCCAGCCACGTGTTTCATGAGTGCTCCTGTTGCCGCTGCTGCCAGCCACACTGAGGGCACAGCCTGACTGGCAGCTTCATTACCTGCTCACAACAGTCTTTGAGGCAGGTGCTGGGGACACTAGAGCCCAAAGAGGTTGCCATGAAGTAGCTCAGGCTGGAATTTGAGGCCAGAAGTGTGACTGCAGTGCAGGTTACCCCGATTCTCGGAAGCAAAAGCAGTCAGACACATAATTCCAGTCTCCGGTCCCAACCGCCTCGGGGCTGCACAAAGTGGCTTGGACAGCACGCTGGGCCCCGCATTAGATCTGGGTTCTGTGGGAGTCCAGAAAAACCAGAGCAGGTGGCCAAACACATGTGCTGACAGCAACAGAGGCCCGGGGTGGGGACTACAAAGCCCCCCTAGAAATGGTCAGGAGCCTCGCTCACGAGTAAAAGAAAACAGAAAACAAAAAAACTCTGTGTAAAAAGAAACCCGACAGAAACACGCCGGAAATATTCACAGTTGCCATTACTCGTGCTACGATTACGGGTGATTTTGTCTCATGTCCAGGTGTTCTCTTGGACATTACTGCTGATCTTTTTTTTTTTTTTTTTAAGCTTTATGTATTTATCTGAAGGGTAGAATGACAGAGTGAGAGAGTGAAGGACAGAGGAAGGGTGGGAGGGAGGGAGGGAATCTTCCAGCCCCTGGTTCACTCCCCAAATGCCCGGCACAGGGCTGTGCCAGGAATTCCACCTGGGCCTCCCACATGGGATCTAAGCACTCAGGCCATCCAGTGCTGCCCCCAGGTACATTAGCAAGAAACTGGATGCGTGTGGAGCAGCTGGGACTCAAACTGGGCACTCCAACGTGCCATGCGGTGTCCCAAGCAGCAGCTTAAACCACTGGGCCAAATGCCCATCCCATAGTGACCTTCTCTGTAGCATCTTGGGCTGGTTATTGCCAACACGCCGCCTCCCCAGGTCTGCAGGAACCTTAAGCAGGGTGAGCATGAGGGATGCAGCCGACAGCACCACCCCTCTCTGTGTAGGCACAGCCCCTGCTGAGCTCAGACTCAGGGACACGAAAAGCAAACAAGCTTCGAGAAGAACCTGGCACCTCCTGCCCCAGCCAGAGCACAGTTAGACCCCTCGCTGCTTCAAGCACGAGGCAGAAATCCACTCGGCTTCCAGAAGTGGGTGTGCAGGATGATGGACAGGGCCTGTGAATGCCTGTCACAGCTCTGTCCCCCCAAACCACCCTTCCCCACCCCATCCTGCGAGATGAAGGGCTCCTAAGATCCTCAGATGAAAGGGCTGGGGTGAGCCCATCCATCATAAATACCATTCCTGGGCTTTTATTCTGATTGGGGCTTGCCTAATCCACTAATTACCCCTGTCCATCAAGCGGATGACAGCCTTGGGGATAATCAATGCTTGCTTCCTGGCCCGCCCACTCTCACCCACTTCCCAAGTGCACCAGTCATAAATGCGCCCATGAGAAAAGAAGATTTAACCACAAAAAAAAGCTCCCTCCTCACTTTTCCTCTGGTGGAGTGCTCCATTTGCAACATTCATACCTGGAGGAAGCCAGGGCTTAAAACTTTGCCTTTCTCCCGCCGTCCTAGGTTGGATGCCCACACTGCTTTGACACATGGGTGTGTCTCCACTTGAAATCGTACAAAGAACCAAGCCGACACGTCAACTGATCTTTGAGTCAACCGATCTTCGGAGCCAGCCCATTTTCTAAGGCCTCTGCCAGCAAGCATTCCTTGGCCCACCCTGAGCCGTCCAATAGGGTAGCCACTAGCCATATGAGGTTATTTAAACTGTCTCCATCACTCAGAAAGTTCAAAGGGACAGTGCTGGCCACTGTGGACCAGTTTCCAGGCACCCACAGTTCCAACGAGGCCTCTGGTTCCTTTTTTTTTTTTTTTTTTTTGTAGGATGGGTATGCTCCATACTCCACATTTCTTTGAAATGGACCAAGCCCCTCCCACTCTGTACACCAAATCCATCTAGTTCGCCTCTCCCCTCTCCTCTGCTTTCCACAGCTGCCGTATTTCATTTATCAGTTCAGATGTTCCCTGCCACCAAAAAAAGAGGCAAAGAGACAGGAAGTCACTGCCTGCCTTGCCAAGCGCCTACCACACACAGCCATCTGTGAGTCCAAACTGACCCCACAGAACTAGGCACTTCACGGAGGATAAAGGGCTTGTCCAACAACCCTGGGAGGGCCGTGGGTAGAACATTTAACACTTTCCCCAAACCACGGGGAAATACGGCTCAGAAAGGGGAGGTAGCCAGTCCCGGGACAGGGAAGGCTTTGCCCTCATCCACAGTTTACTGCATCCACAGCTCTTAACTTCGCCCAGCTCTTTCTACAAGGAAATCATTCCGTGGGTTTTCACCCAAGACTGACTGATCCTCCATATCTGGAAACCTAGGAAGTCAGTGTTTAACAAGGGGGCCAGCGTGTGGCACAGCTGGGAAAGCCGCTGCCTGGGACACCAGCACCCACATCGGGATGCTGAATCCCTGCCTACCCCACTTCCAGTCCAGCTCACTAATGCGCCTAGGGAAGTAGCGGAGGACGGCCCAAGTGCCTGTGTCTCTGCCGCCCGTGTGGGAGACCTGGATGGAGTTCCAGGCTCCTGGCTTCGGCCTGGCCCGGACCTGGCCGTCACAGCCATTTGGGGAGTGAACCAGAGGATGGATGATCTTTCTGTCTCTCCTTCTCTCTCTAACTCTGCCTTTCAAGTAAGTGAAAAATAAATTGTTTTTTAAAAATTAGATTAAATTAAATAGCCGGCTCACTAAGGTTAATCCTCTGCCTGTGGTGCCGGCATCCCATGTGGGCTCTGGGTTCTAGTCCCGGCTCTCCTCTTCCAGTCCAGCTCTCTGCTGTGGCCCGGGAAGGCAGTGGAGGATGGCCCAAGTGCTTGGGCCCCTGTACCCGCATGGGAGACCAGGAGGAAGCACCTGGCTCCTGGCTTCGGATCAGCATAGCTCCAGCCATAGTGGCCATTTGGGGAGTGAACCAATGGAAGGAAGACCTTTCTCTCTCTCTCTCTCTCTCTCTCTCTCTCTCTCACTATCTAACTCTATCTGTCAAGTAAATTTTTTTAAAAATTAGATTAAATTAAAACTCAATGTTTAAGACCTAACACAGGGGCTGGCTGCCTTTACCTAAGAATTCATAGGAAATGTCTGTGTGCATTTAAGCTTCCCCAGAACAATAAATATCCACCTCTTCTAACCTTTGTTCCAGTGTACAGAGGCCAAAGCTGTTGCTCCATTAGTTTGTTCCGTCTGCAAATATTCACATAAGCAAAATACTTGGAGCCCTGCACCCCCTACCCAGCCCCAAGCCCTACTCCCGTTACTCAGCAAATGCACCCCAGGACTCACTTCCCTTCCCTGGAAGGGCCCTCTCCGACTTGCCTGCACCCAACTCCGACACGGCATCTGCACTGCAGGGATCAGTGCCCCTCGGCTCCATCTCTCCGACACCCTGAAGAGACACGCAGGCAGCCAGGACCCAAGACGGAGCCACTCAACGACCTGAAGGTTATGCTCTACCCACTGACCAACCACAAACTCTCCCAGAGGGGCAGCTGATGAACCATCAAATCCCCCCCGGGACAGGCACTGGCCCTGCCACCTGGTGCACACCCGTGTGGTCTTCCATTAGCTCGAAACAGGTTTCCCCGTTGGGGCAAGGACAGTACCTCCTCCGTGAGCCCATCTCCCACCCCAGGCTACTAGGAACGGCACCCTGGTGGCGAGTGAAGAAGCAAGGGGCCACCAATGTCAAGGTGATAACTGTTTCTGTTGTCTGTGCAGCCCTGCCTTGTGTTATATTGGTGTCCTCTCATCGAATGTCACTCTCCTTGCCTGGACAGAGGGCCTGCTGGGCAACCATACTCGAGAGTCTAGAAGAACTGGTGTGGTCTGGTGGTTAACAGCATGACTGCAGGTCAGAGTGACCTTGGGCAAGGCACCTAATCACTGGGTGCCACCTTGTCTTCATCTATAAATGATGCTAATGGCAGTCCCCACCTTGAAGGATGGTTATGAGACCATGTGAAATAACCCAAGTGCTTAGAAGGGTGACTCACATGTAGAACTCAACACTGCTTTAGTGAGCCAATGAACGAGGCCAGTCACCCTGACTGGGGCGTTTAATGAGCACATACTACGCTCAGGCACTGAGAGAGTCGCAGCCCAGCAGAGATAAGAGGCCAGCATGTTGGCAGGGAAGCTGGTGAGGAACCCATCAATTGTACAGCCCTGGAGGACACCACACTCAAATACAGAGTACTAGAAGGCAGGGCTGGGTGAGCTGCCCCAAGTGGCAGATGCCTCACCTTGGTCTCAAAGGAGAAATGGGAATTTTCCTGGCAAAGAGGGAGGAAGGGAGGAAGCATACCTTGCAAAAGATAATCAGAAAGGGAAAGGAAGCCAAGGAGACGCTCTGCAGAGGCTCGGGGCTCTTTCTGTCTACCTGGAGGTATTCCAGGTGTGTGTGGCGCAGGGCCGGGGGCAGAGACATCACGGAGAGCCTTCCCACTCCATGGCTGCCGAGGAAGCTCTCGGCGGCTGGGGGGCCCGAGGGCCACCCCCACGTCCACCAACTCCTGGTGCGATCCCAGCGAGACCCACAGCGGATCAGCCAGCCACCTGCTGGAAGTATGGATTCTTGAGCCCCGTCCCAGATCCACATAAAGTCTCTGGGGCTGGGCCCTGGAAATCCGCATTGTGTCATGCTCCCCAGGGACATTCGTGTTGGCTAAGAATGACGTACAACAAGAACTGAGACTCAGCGCACGAGCTAAGATGTCACGGGTCTCTCTGAGCTCAGTTCCTCAGTCTCCTCAGTCCTCTTGTCTATGTCCAGCTCCTGCAGGAGTTACCCCTGGCAACCAGCACGCATACATGGGATGTGAACCCAGACACGACCCCCGGAATGCAGCTGGCAACGGGTCTCAAGAACCCTGAGAAGTGCAAACCTCAGGACCCAGGATGAATCCTTCAAGGGAAACCATCGATGTCCATCCACGTCTAGCTACAACACCAGGATATCCTCACTGCAGTGCTGCTCACAAGTACCGCAGAACTGGATGCCCAACACACGCGTGTAAGGACCTGGCTCCCCACCACAGGGCCCTTGCACGTATCCTCCCGTGCCTGGAACATTCTGCCCTCCACAGCCACACAGTTCCTAAGTCCTTTGCCCAAAGGTCACCTTCTCTGCAAGGCCCTCTCCAACCACTCCATTTAAAAACAGCAACACTGCCCCTGTTTTTCCCCACTGTGTAACCCTAACATACAAGACAACTGACTTACTCGGTTTGTTTGCCCCTGACCTGTGACCCCTAGAGTCCACTGGAACATCAAGGTCCAGGAGGGCTGACACCAGTGTTCACTCTGTTCACTGCTCTGCCCCCTGCACTTAGAACCTGAATACAAGAGTGCAGTCACTAAGACACACACAGGAGAAGGCAAGGACACTGGGCTGCGCCGTGAGAACAGAAATTGCTAACACAGTGCAGCCTGCGTGACCCTTTGTTTAAAATGTGTGAGCGCAACATAACCCACTTTGTAATCAAGTGGTTACGGGCAACTTTTATTTTTGACTTAATTGGAGTTTCGAGTTTTTCCTCCATTAACTTTATACTCCTTGCATAATCTTTGAGAAGTAATCCCTCATGAAATGCTCTCAAAACATCTGCTAGGTTTTTTTTTTTTTTTTAAGGAAAAAGCTGTCTCCTCCGTGAGTTAATTAGGGTGTTCCTAATTAAGGCCAGCACACATCAAAGAGGCCAGGTTCCAGGGGACGCGGCTCCGCAGAGGCCTCCAGGTCTCCTTGTGGTTGCAAGCCGACCTCGCTCCCTCCAGCAGTGGCTCAGGCCCAGGGCTCGGCCGTGGGCTACTCCTGGCGCTGCTCCCTGCTCCCTGCTTCCTACTGGGGTGCCTGCCGCAATTATTCAGGCCCAAGATCACATCCTGCTGTGGAGCTGGCTTTGAAGGTTTAGTAAACAGTCACTTCAAAACAAAGAGCGACCATTAAAGCAAACTCAAAGACTTCCTTAATGGCGAGAGCACCTCACAGCAGAGGGGCCCAGCCTCTGAACTAACACTGAGGTCTCCCAGGGAACTAATCCCCAACTATTTCCAGCCTCTGACTGCAAATACCTGCCCCGATCCTGTTCTGCACTCAGTCATGTGGGGTGCAGAGCCATTGCTGGGGCGACCCTTGACAGGAGGGGTTTCTCTGACCAAACAAACAAGGGTCGTGTGGTTGCCACGTAGGACCCCACTGCGCCCCACACACTTCCCTCCATGGCCAAGTTACAGGCACCTGCGGGTGAGCCAACCACCCCACCGTTTCGTGTCAATGGCTGAGTGGAAACAGGCAGGCCCAGGAGCCACCAGAAGCTGAGAGAGGAGCCTGGATCTCCGTGGGGTTTCTCTGGCTTATCCCAAGTCCTAAAGCAGGAGATAGAACAGCCACCAAAGAGACCAATGAAATACACCCATTATGGAATTTGAAAAGGAAATCCTAAGACAGCACACTGCGAGAGAAGAGCCCAGCCCGGTCCACGCCCTTATCCACCATGAATCCAGAGACGTGCTAACTTGCTGTAAGGGCAAATGGCTCAGTTCCCCTCTTCGTAAAACGGGAACAATCACAGTTAACCACCTCGCTGGGATGTCAGGAGACTAAATAACCCTCTTCAATGAGCGCTTCGCGTGGCAGACACACGAATACTCACTGAATCAGGAAAATAAAACTCAGTTCTCAGCTGGCAATCACCTAGACCAAACACGGCCAATTTTTTCCTCCCACCTCAAATGGAAACCAGAGGCCCTTCCCAGAGTCCCCAGGGAATCTTGGGCTGACTCCTGTCACGGCACAAGTCGCATTGGATTCTGGTTTCTTGCCCGCCTCTCTGACCCAGCAAGCAACCTCAGGTCAGCGGTGAGTCTGTCCGCAAGTGGGTCTCTAGAGCGGGCACGCTGCCCTACTTCTTGAACACATGTACTGTGTTCTCTCAAGTCACTTACACGGTGCAAGTGGAATGGCGCTGCACCCCTCTCTGCTGTGTTATCAAAGCAAAACACAGTTTGCTTGTATTTTCCAAGACAGGAGTGCTGCTACGGCGGGGTTCTCCACCAGGAATCACAGGGCGAGTAGCCACCATCCGATCCGCTTGGGACCGGAAGTGTTTCAGATCTCAGATTTTAGAATATGTGCCTAGACAGACTTGTCCTGTTGGGCACCCCTGATCCAAAAACCTGAAGTGTGGAAAGTGCTCCGAAGGCAGCAGCTTGCTGAGTCAGACTTCCCAGCATTTGGGATTAGGATGCACACCTTGCACTAGGACAGCGCAGACACACACAGGGCATTTATTCTGCGTAAACTCCACACTAGCATGTACTTTCTCAGGTAATACTCCAAAACGTTTAAGAGCAAGGTGTAATTCCCCCTCCTTATTCTACAGATAAGACTGGCCCAGAGGCATGGAGCTGGGAAGTGGCAGAGCCAGGCTTCAAAGCCAAGGCCAACTACTCTTTAAGGCGGATTGCGATAAACCCCTGGCAGAACCAGCAAGCGAGGGGATCCACCTTAGAGGGAAGTCACCAGACCACGAGGGAACTTTCTGGTGGGGTCTTGAAGGGTGAGAAAGACATCCCACAGGAAGCAATGGTGGGGACGGACAAAGCATGAGGGTGAGGCACACAGGATGTGTTTCAGGAAGCCAAGCAGTGCAAGATGTGGGGCACTGGACACGCAGCAGGCCAAGGAGGTGCGGTCAGATCTCAGGGACAGAAGTGCAGGTAGGAAGAGCCCCCAGGAAGCCGCTGCCACAGGGCAAGCCGGAGGCAAGCTGAGGAGGAAGCCCTAAGGACAGCTCCTACAGAGCAGCTCTTCTCTCCCTCTCCCCCAGCCTCTGTCTAAAGACTTTCCTTTTCCTTCAAGCATTAAAATGAATGCCCTGAGGACCCTATACAGGCCTCCCCTCTCCCTATAAACAGACTTGGGAGATCTGCAAATAGAGAAATGGAATGCAAACAGGCCCTCCAGGGCCAGACTGATGACTGCTGCAAATGAACTCAGAGGTGATTCACTCAGCAAGGGGACAACTGCCCTTCTTCAGTTCCTGTAAGTTCACAGCAAGCTCTAAACCCAGCTCTGCAAAGGGTAGGGTAGCGTTTCCCCTAAGACGTGGTAGAGGTCATTGCCACGTGGGTTTGAAGACAGCAAAAGACTTCGTTCCTAAATCTACAGGACAGAATGTAAAAGCACAGGTGTAAAGGCAGGGTGTGTGTGCCGGCCCTGAAAACCTTCCCAAGCAACAGCTCATTTCGCAATCCTCACAACGGCCTGAGAAGGCGGGTCCGCACTTCCTTAGACCCATTTTCCAGAAGGGGAAACCGAAGCTAGGAGAGATTAAGGAACTTGTGTGCAGGATTCGAAATGGGATCGCTTCCACACCCAGGTCTATGGGAGGGGTTTCCAGGCATGTAGAAGGCGGGCAGGAAGCTGTGTTACAAAACAAGCACACTATTTTTATGTAGATGTATGTTACAGATCTACACTTTCAACAGGGGAGCCCCGGGCCACAGGTGCTGTAAGGCCGGCAGCCACAAAACACACCAAACACCCCAAACAACGGAGTCAGGGGGCGGGTTTACTGTGGGGCGGGGGAAGCCCAACAGGCTTGGGGGAGAGGTCGAGAGGGTAAGAGAGAGGAGGAGAGCCTGAGAGAGAGAGATCAAGAGAGCACCCGTTGGGAACAGCTCCTGTTAAAACCTTTGCAGGGGGTGTGGTGTTGGGGGTGGGGGGTGGGCAAGGAAGTAGGAGCAGGGAATCCCACTAGGGTGGGGGTGGAGTGGACACCTGTGGTTGGGACATGTGGTCACCTGGCTTCCAGCAATGACGGGGTGGGGGTGGGGGAACTAGAGCCTAGGATGGTATTGGGGCATAGATGGCACCACAGACAAGACTGTGCCATTTTACTAACAGGTGTTGATTTACATTTTAAAAAACTACAGTGGATAAAATTAAATATTCCATTCCTTGGTCACATCAGCCACATCACACTTACTCAGCGGTCACAGGTGGCTAGGGGCTGATGCATTTTGACTATTTCCATCGCTGGGGAAAACTGTACTGAACAGAACTATTACAGAGCAACAGAAAACACAAAATATTTGAGGATGCTTTTGTTGCTGTGTATTTTTATTCTGCTACCTATTTGAAGTCTCACTGTAATTTGTTTTGAATCATTTGAATTGTGGCAAAATGCACATAAAACTTACCATCCACACCACACAGTTTGGCATACACTGCTGTACAATCAACTGAAGTTCCTTTTACCCAGGCTTAGGGTAAGATGGAGAGAACACTTTGAAGGGCTGGAACTAGGCGAGAAGAAGCCTTAGAGCTCCATGGCTCTCAGCCCTGGCTACGCACAAGATAGCCCCAAGCGCTTTCCAAAATCCTACCTCCCAGGCCGTCTCCAAAGCACTGAATCAGAACATCTGGGTGGTGGAGTCCAGGCATCAGGGTCCTTATGCTCCAGGGAACCCAAGGGGCAGGGCCCTTCCCCGTAGCCAGGCCCCTTCTACCCAAATAGGACGGAACACCTGCCCAGAACCTCCCCCTCTGGCCAGACCCACTCCTCCAGCCTCTGGAAACCTCTGCCGTGTGGCAGGTGCCAGTGAAGGGAGTCACAGACACCTGTCACCCACCCCCAGGGCTCAGGAGACTGCTGCCACCAAGCAGCAGATACTTTTCCCGCTGGCCAATTCTTGGAGGGGAAGAAAGCAAATAAAAGGCACACAGTTCAAAAGGCACTCGATTTTTTTTTTCGCCCACTTAAACCAGACAGGAAAAGAAAAAACACTTAGAAACTATGACCAAGGGCCTCTATGCCAAGAATCAGCACGGATGGAGTTCTCTTGGCGAGCCCATCGACTTCTCCAAACACAGACATGTAACGCCCCTCCTGACGCGACCCCGACTGCAGGCTGGCTACCGGGACATAATTAACCACAGAAAGCTTTCTACGAGAGAGTTCCAGGGCTGGGCACAAAGTGAGATCAAGGTAGGGAGTTCTTGGAGGAGCCAAATGAACTTTGGGTGAACCTGGTTAAGTCATAGGATCCTGGAGAGGGAGGGGGTGGTCCAGCTTGCACATTCACCAGGCATGGGGACCAAGGACTCCAGCCCCTATGACCAGTCACTAAGATGACTCCACGGGCTTTGTGTGGGGACAAGGGTGATGGCCCAAAGTTCTCTGTGTGCTCTGCACACCCAGGGGAACAAGAGAAAGGGGATGCCAACCTGTTGGTTGGAGAAGATTGGTAAAAAGAAGAAGGAAGCCACAATACGAGGATGCATCGTAATTACCCGATTTCCAGCTGGAAACTCACCCCGGCACCTCCAGTTCAAGTTCACGTCCCCATGCCAGCTCTGAGCTAGGAGCACAGGGACAGACCCAGCTCCTTCAGGTCAGTGAAACACTGTTGTCTAGAAATAAACCCACACCTTCCCCTCCCCTCGGCTAAGGAGCTCCAGCGTTAGGGTCAGATGGGTGTGACTACCACCATGGCCTTAGGTCACTGAATCGCTCCCAAGTCTAGTTTTCCCATCTGTAATGTGGGGCGGCTGTGAGGACGACAGGAAATGACGCACGCGAGGTCCTTAGCACAACTGCCTGGCACACTGCAGGGCCTCACCAAGTCCCTTCCTGGCCCCTGTTCACCGCGTGCAAGGAATACCGAGCACCTACCACAGGCCAAATGGCACTAGAGGGTAAAACAGGCACCTCCAAACCACTCAGCAGCTGATGGGAGGGAGGTGGGAAACGCAGAGAAGGCGTGGCCGGCTCTGCTTGGATTCCGTAGCAGGGACTCAGCTGAAACCTGCAGTCACCACAGATTCAGGGTCAAAGCTCCACAATCAAACACAGCGGCCTTCTCACTGCCCCGCCAATTCATTACCTTTGGTTGCCCCTCCCGTCGGCACCTCACAAGGCCCTATCGATGGTGCAGTCTGCACATCTGAGTTGAACAGTTCAAGGCTCCCTTTAAGGAGCGCCAAATACATCATGTCTGATGTTCTGGGCAGCTCAGTCTGTCCTTGGTTTTTGTTTTGGTTTGGGGAGTGATGTCTTTGTTTCTGTACAGGTGTGGGTTTCTGGGGAGAACTCAAAATGATCTCATTTTTCCATAGCCAATTTGTCTCTAGAAGGAATCTCGCCAGCTCTCGCCCATCCCCAAGAAGACAGAAAAGCCAAGATGAAAACCTTAAGATAAAGCATCTAACGGATCGACAGTTTCACCCTTTTCTCCCCCCAGGTATTTCAGCCACCTCCAATGAGCAAGCCTGATCAATGATCACTTCAGCTTTCTCCTTTCCACTACAGAGATGCAAGACGCAGAAGCAGGGATCAAAGGGCGACAGGCCAGCAGCTGGGAGAAGACACAGCACACTTAGGACGTATTCATATTTAAAAAAAAAAAAAAAAATCCACCGCTTGTCTGAAAGGCAAATATAACTGGAAATTCTGTGTTTTATCTCCCTGCAGCCAGTCCGGAGCCTGACGCCCAATAAATAGGAGCACTGTAGAATGAGTACATAGGACTCCAGCGGGAACAGGGTGACAGGCGAACCAGGCCAAATCCCAGCACAGCTTTCCTAGGAAAGACTCCCTTCCCTGTTCAGGCCATGGGAAATGCAGAATCTCAGAACAGAAGGACCTACAGCACCAAGCACCAAGAACTAAACAATTTGATTAAATAGGATATATACAGGGTTTTCCCATGGAAACGCTCAGCCCAAAAATGACTTCATAACAAGACTTGTAACTGAGACACCAAAAAGACTGATCCGTATGGAAGCAGCCCTGGACCCCTGCGTGGGCACCCACTCTAGGTGCTTCTCTGCTGCCTACTTTATGACATCTTTCCTTCTTCTCCCAGGGCCCCAAAACGAGGAAGCCATAAAACCCTGGCCAAACACGACCATTTGTTAAGAGAAAAACCAACACGGGGCCCATCTGTCCTTCCCAGGGGCTCCACTTGTCCTGCTTTATGTGGCTGACAGCCTGCACACAGAACAGCCCACCTCCCTCGGAGCCTGGAGCTCCTGGCTGCACCACATCCTGTGACCTTATCTGCCAACAGACCACTGCATAAGGAGCTCTCCAACACCAGGGCCTGACATGGTAGGCCCTCAACAAGCACCGAGGAAGAGAACATTTTTTAAGATGTATTTATTTATGGCCGGCACCGTGGCTCACTAGGCTAATCCTCCGCCTGCGGCGCTGGCACACCAGGTTCTAGTCCCGGTTGGGTCGCTGGATTCTGTCCTGGTTGCTCCTCTTCCAGTCCAGCTCTCTGCTGTGGCCCGGGAGTGCAGTGGAGGATGGCCCAAGTGCTTGGGCCCTGCATCTGCATGGGAGACCAGGAGGAAGCACCTGGCTCCTGGCTTCAGATCGGCACAGCGCGCCGGCTACAATGCATCGGCTGTAGCGGCTACTTGGAGGGTGAACCAATGGAAAAAGAAGACCTTTCACACTCACTCTCTCTCTCTCTCTCTCTCTAACTCTGCCTGTCAAAAAATAAATAAATAAATAAATATTATGTATTTATTTGAAAGTCAGAGTTATAGAGGAGAGGCAGAGGCAGAGAGAGAGGTCTTCCATCCACTGGTTCACTCCACAAATGACCACAATGCACAGGACTGGGCCAGACCAAAGCCAGAAGCCAGGAGCTTCATCTGAGTCTCCCATGTGAGCACAGGGGCCCAAGCACTTGGGCCATCTTCTGCTGCTTTTCCAGGTGCATTAGCAGAGAGCTAGATTGGAAGTGGAACAGCTGGGACTCAGTCGGCACCCGTATGGGACGTAGGCACTGTGGCAGTGGTTTTACCTGTTATGCCATAGCCCCTGCCCCAAAACTTTTCAACAAGAACCCAAGGCAGTGATAAGATACCAACCCTGCCGCCATTAGTCATTATCTAATTGCCCAGTTTACCCACATTCTCCCATCATTTGATAAGTGAGAGGACGGTATCACAAGTGCTTCCAACCACAGAAAGATGTCGATGGAATCCAGTAAGTCTTTTCAGCAGTTCTAATTTTAGGCAGAACTTAGGAGAGAGGATACTGGTGGTTGACAGAGGCAGGGGTGATGGGGAAGAACAGAACAAGGCCCCCATTCTGCTCAGCACAGGTGCAGGTAACAGGACACCCCTGTCTAAAGTGACACGTGGCACGGAGAACTCAGGTGCAGTGGGTTGAGTTTTTGCCCTGATCACATTATATAACCCCAAATACACTCTCCTAACCTCGCACAAAGTCCTCAGTTTGGCTTCTGACGTGCTGATGTTTGAGCAACATGGCTGGAGAAAATATTTGATTTTAGCAAAGCCTTTTAAATAATTAACTTGAGTTAAAAAAGAGAGAGACAGAGAGAGAAAAAACATCTACAGGGTGAGCAGCCCTCAAGTTGGACCAGCGAACTCTCCTTGTTCTTAAAAATTGCTCAAACATCACCAAATTTGAGGCTGGCTCATTCACTTCACAGCCACAATACCTCTCTACTGTTTGCAGGTTTTAACCCTTCCTTCCCAGGGACCAGACGGAAAGACCCAAGACTCCAGGAGCTCCCTAACACCGGAAGGCAGTCCACAACCACTGCCAGGCTCCCAGATGTTCTAGCCACGGGCCCCTCCCTCGGGCCACATGAACATCTTGTCTCCCCTGTGGTTTGGGGCCGTCTCCCATCAGAAAGTCTTGTCTGAGGATTTACGTGGCTAGAAAGAAGGGCCGCCACGAAGCCACGTTGCACACCACCACTCCTTAGCGACCACCACCACAGCAGGATGGACGGAAGGGAAAAACACCAGCTTTCCTCTCCCAAGGAACCAGTGAATTATTTAACAGCTCTTTCCTTTACATCGTGCTGGATCCCAACAGATGAAAAGTGAGGACTACTTCTCTCCCTGGGAAAAGGCCCAAGCACGCACCTCAGGCCGAGGAAGAGCCCCTGGAAGAAAGCCCTGAGTGTGCTCTCTGGCTATTCCACGTCCCAAGGTTCTTTGCTTTGGGAAGATGGATGGTGCCAGGCCTTGAAAGTCCTCCATTTTTGTTGTTTTCCTTTTCTCTCCAAAGAGGAAACTGACTCCCTTCCTGTGCTGTTGTTCATTTTGGAGACTCAAATGCTACTAATAAGAGCCATTTTCTCACCCAAATCCAGCATCACTCTAAGAAAATAACCTACAAATGTTACTGAAATGGCATTCTAAATGGTTCTCCAGCATTTTCACTGCTCCCTCAAAGCAAACAGAAAAGAGAGCAAACACCACCATTGGAGTTTCAAGAAGAAAAGGCGAGGATAAGCCGGTCATTAGAAAGTCTGCTGGCTTCAGAGAGTAAAAACTGACTTTTATTGCTGATGACTTCATAGCTCTGCACACTAAACACTACTTATCCGATGTGCCCCAATTTGAAAATTTTTTAATTCCCTCTTAAAATGCCTCTGCCCCTCTAATCCAGGAAGAAAATGCAATTTTAAAAAATACGCAATTGTCTTCTGCATAAACACCCCCTCCTCACTTTCTCCTTATCTCTCTGCTCCTGCTGAACCCAACATATAGGTTAGACTTCCCTTTTACCGCCAAAACAACACAAGCAAACAAAAATCTCTCGACCAAATGCCTTCCCAAAGGATGTTGAACAGACCCCCTAACTGAAAAGGGAAAGAACTCAGGATCCGCATACTGTAGACTCAGCACTGATGGGGCATTGAGTAAGCAGTCTTTATTTTTAACTGGCAGCTTGTGGGAGGGAGTGGTAAAACAGGCCACCCTGGCACCCAGGGGTCCCCGGGCACCGGATGGCAGGTGGAAGGCAGAAGAGCCTGCCCTTTGGGAAGGATCCCCTTCTGAAGAGCTTTGGATTCAAACCAGTGCATGAGAAGACGCCAAGCTGGATTCCGGATTAAAGAACAAAGAGAAAAAAAACTCCAAGTGTGGTCACTCTGGGACTGCAGTGAGCACACTGCTTAGATCCCTGGGTTCCTGGTCACCTCCGAGGGACTGGGAACATCAATTTATCCCCTCAAACAGACACACACACACACAAGCAGCTTTCCCAATCCATCTCAAATCCCTCCCCTGCAGGTCAGAAGCCACCATTGTGCCTCCCATCAAATCCTGTTTGACTATAAGGCGTGTGGAATTTAAGTTAACAATAAATACCCGGGCCTGAGGAAGGGGCCCAGATCTTTGTCTCTCAAGAGCACGTCAACAACTCAATGTGGATTGGGGGCAAAGGAATGAAAGGGGCCGTCTTTGAACAGGGACTAATCCATCTAATTCCAAGGGGCTGGATTAGAGGCATTCCTGGGCAAGCAGGGTCTGGCTGCAAGCTTAGGCTACGGGATGTCCATTTCTGACAAAAGGCATGGCAGGATCTGTGGAAGGATTTCAGAATGCACTAGCCCAGGATGGAGGCACCTTGGGAAAGTTCACCCTGGGTGAGGTGGCAGTTGTCCTAACCGGGGAGGCAGGCCGTGACAGCTGAGCATTCCTTCCTGCCTCCAGTCCATCTCGGAGGCCCAGAGCCTCTCCAAACCTTACACTTCATCAGACAAAAGCTCCTCCAGGCGCCAGGCAGCGGCTGAAGAGGGGCTGTCCACACCCACTGGCGGCCAGCCTTCCAAATCTGCCCACTCTTTGGACGTGGAGCTTTTAATTAAACACCACCTCCCCAGATCTGTTGAGGCAAACTGGGGCTGGGCTAGAGCCAAAGAGAAGCTCCCTAAATACACATGGAAAAAAAAAATTCCCCCACCCCACCGCCCTCAATTCCCACCTCCGGTTAGCTCCCAAGGCCGGTTTTATTTCCCTGGATAAGAAACACCCAGCCCTGGTCTATCTCCCTGCACCAGATAATCCACATCCGAGGATCGGGTTATCTCCAGTCCCACCCTTTGCAGGAAAAAGCCAGAGAGTCGTTCCCCGCCCCCAACACACACGCGCGCGCGTGCACACGCACACACAATCTTCACAACCCTTCCCAGAGAAAACCTGGAGTGGGGTGTGTGCGTCTCCAGGGGAGGGTGAGCCCGCGCCACACAGTTATTCAGGGGGTCCCCGATCTTGCCTTCGGCCAGGGAGCTCAGTTTAGGGGCCCCGGCCAGGTTGCCCTGGGAACTTCTGCCTGGCACCCCCAGGGAGGGCCAAGGGGAGGCATGCACAGCCTCACCAGCTCCGAACAAGCCCGATTCGTAACTAATTTGTGCAGACTGCCCGACTCCAGGTAGACCTGACAGCCAAGGAGGAAGAAAAGGGGGGCCTTGCCCCCGATTTCCCAGGCCGTGGGACTCCTTCCTACGGCCAGGTAGTCCCCATCCCGTGCCCGGGGGAATCAGGTGTCCGCCTCCGCCGGTCCGAGACACTCAGTCCAGGGACACACAATGGAAAAACTTGAAGCCGAGGCCTTGAAGCCCCCAGGGGAACGAGACGTGCCGCCCCCTGGGACAATGAGCCGGGAGGTGGCAGGGGGGAACAGGGCTCCCCGCGAGAAGCCGCCCGCCCGGTGACCCAGCCGGGCCCGCAGCAGCGACCCCGGGCGAGCAGGTGCCACTCGGGCCGCGGAGCTCCCGCAGGTGGCCGGCGGCCGCGGCGCAGGCACGGGCGCCGGCGGGAGGCGAGGTCTGCGCGCGGCGGTGGCCGCAGCCGCGCCCCCGGCGTCCTACCTTCATGTCGCTGATGATGGTCTGGAAGAGGCCTCCGAGCGCGCTGCATTCCTTCTCAATCACAGCCTCCATTTTCCCGGCGCCGGCTAGCAGAGGACACACTGGCGGGGCGGCTGCTCACCGCGGGGAACTGCGCCCTCCGAGCGACCCACCTCCACCTCGCGGCCGCTCCTGCAGAGGCGACGGAGCGCACGAGGCCGCCTGTTCTCGGCCCCAAATAATAACGAGAATCTTAAAACGCCAAAGCGCCCCGCGGGGAGACTCGCCTACATGCAGCGCTGGGCTCCCGGCCTTGAAAATGCCCGGAGCAGACTGACAATCAGGCCACCGCTGGTGCCCACGACGGAAACGGCAAAGCCCATCTTGGTGCAGAGAAAAGCGCCCGCTGACTCGGGGCCAGCGCCCTTTCAAAACGAAAGCGTTTTCAGATGGAATCAAAAATAGGTTTTGAAATTTAAAAAACAAAAGAGGGAGAAATCGCCCTCCCAACAGCCGCGCGCGGGTCCGCTCGGGGCGCCCGGATCTGTTGCTCGCAGCCGCGGCCGCCGCCTCCTTTTCACTCCTGCGCGCCCGGCCCCACGCTCGCTCTGGCTGGGCTCCCGGGGACGGTCGGAGGGGCGCGCGCGCGCTCGCGGCTGTGCGTCCGCCGCGCGGGGGCGCGAGGAGGACGCGCGCTCGTGGCCGTCGCGCGCGGGCGGGGCTGGGAGCGCGCGCGCGCGCGCCGCAGAGAGCGGGGCGGAGAGCAGGCGGGTGGCGCCGGGCGCGAAGCGTCCCTTCAGGCGCGCCTCAGCACCTTCCTCCCCGGGCGCCTGTTGCGGCGCGGAGAGGCGTGTCAGCCCTTCGCCGGCCGAAGGCCCACCATGGCTGCGGCCGCTCTCTGGGGACTGGCAGGGGGTGGCCCGCAGAGCCCTGCGCCCGGCGGGGCGGGAGAGCCGCAGCTGCGAGCGCAGCCTTCTGGGGAGAGGCCGGTCCTGCGATGTCCATTACGGCGCCGCCCGTGGCCAAACAGCTGAATCGGGAGCGTTCGGGGGCGTTTCCTGCAGTGGGCTGCGGAGTTCGATAAAGTTGCAGGATGCGGGGGCAGCGGATTGCTCTGCTGGTGCTAGCGGAATGGGAAGGGCGTTGGGGCTCCAGCCTCCGGTTCGTCAGGCTCCGGGGGTTGCCGTGTGCCTTGGAGGTCGCAGGGTCGTCAGGCCCGCGGTGGGACCGTGAAGAGCGCTCTTGGGAGGTTTCACCTGGGAAGAACGCGAGCGCGCCCGGGGTGGGTTTGGACCCTGGTGGTTCTTTTTCACACAGCTCGCTCGCCTGAACTGCCTCGCCAGGATCGCTCATTTAGATGAACGTCAGACGGGCGGCTTTTAAAAGATCTTAAAAGCCAAGCACGCACCTGGACTGTTTTTACATCCCCACCCCCACCCCACCCCACCCCACCCCGGAAGCGCGAACCATCACAAAAGAATAATCCTGCCGTTGTGGGGGGGGGGGAGTGGCTGAAGAAGCCGAATGCAGAATGCTATACACGTGGGGCTCATTCACTCGGTGACAAGACAAGGCCTAACTGAACACTGCACGGATTCCAGAGAGAGGTCCTCCAGGTCTACTCTGCCCAACTCTTAATTCTGAGCCCCCCCCCTTCTCCACTCGTCTCCCCCAAATCCCTAGGAAGGGTGTTCCTGCCGGAGACAGTCCCCAAAGACATTAGCGTGCACAGGCTCCTCTTCGCCTTGCCATAGCTGTGCTTGACACTGCTCTCTCAGTCATTGCCATAATTGTGAAATGGACCCTGTCGATAGTATCATGATCAAGATGACTGCTCGCAGAGCCGGACTGCCTGGGTTCAGACTCCGGTTTACAACCTACTCCACGGCCTTGAGAAGTTGCTTAATCCTTCCGGGCCTCAGATTGCTGTCAGTGGGTATCGTGATGGTCGCTATCTGATTGACCTGTTCTGAGTTTTATATGAGCCAGCATCTGAAAGACATAAAGTGGTATCTGGCACGGAATGAGTAAGCACTCAGTAAATCTTATCAATGGAAAGAGAGACCAGGCCAAGGCTCTTGTCCAGCCCTGGTCCAACTGTTAGCCATTACAAGCACAGAATGTCAGCATGCTGTCCCACTGACATGCTGAGGGCCTACTGTGTGCACTGTGGGCATTTTATTAAAAAAAAAAAATCTGTTGAAACAGATCATCATACTCGTCCTTGTGTTCACGTTGGAAGATTCCACCCCTGGTATTCTGACTCCTAGGCCTGAGGTATCCTTTCTACTCAAGCTCCAGCTTTCCTGATCCATGCCTTCATTTAAATGCCCTGAACTTCAGCAGTGTTGGCCAAACCATACCTTTCTTGTTGCCTCAGGCCTGAAAACTGGGCCTCTCAGGAGAAAGGGAAGCATTTAAAATCACCTTTAAAGGGAAACTGTTCTCTGAGGCTGGAAAGGCTCAGGGGCGAGACAACATTTCACATTTCATTTTATCAATTTTCATTTTATTTTATTCGAAAGAAAGATCTCCCATCTGCTGGGTCACTCCCCCAGATGCCTGCAACAGCCAGACCAGGCGGAAGCCAGGAGCCAGGAACTCAATCCAGGCCTTCCCCATGGTAATACGGACCCAATTAGTTGATCCATCACCTGCTGCCTCCCAGGGAAGGGGAGCCAGGACTCTAACCCTGGCACTCCAAGACGCCTGTCCCATACTTGGCATTTTTGCCAATGTTTGGGATGAGGCTGATGGAGGGAGGGATTTTTGAACAGGAGAATGACAAGATCATGTTGACGCCCTTTATATTACATTCTTTCCCCACTTGAGCATCTTTCTAACTTTCTCCTCCCTACAGAAAAACATCCAGCCATTCCAGGGAAGACTTTAAGAGCCCATTTCCAAGTATCTGCTTGCTGTTGTTAATGGCTCTTGGGAGGAAGAACCCAAAAGAATGAATCCATTAGAGGAATTTCATCCCCAGATCTTGGGTAGAGTGTGGGATCAAAGTGTGCACCATATCTACTAACCTCAGCTGGGTTATTTGATCCCCTGAGCCAGCCTCTATTTCCAGCGTTCCTGCCTCACTGGCTCTCCCAGTATTGAAACGGATGCCCTTGCCTTCAGTTAGGATCGCCGCAGGCATGGGAGTTCCCGTCCTTCCCAGGGGTGGTTCTCAACTCTGGCTATCCTGAAGGCCCTGTCTGGCCCTCACACTTGGCTGCTTATTGAAATCCCCTGGGGCAATCTTGAAACACCCAAGCCTGGGCACCACTCCCAGCTGGTCTGATTTAATTGGTCTGGGTTGTGGCCTAGGCATCTGGCCTTTGAAAATCTCCTTGGTGATTCTAATATACAGCCAAGTTCAAAACCCTGACCTGGGGGAACCTTAAAAGAAACTACCCATGGCCCCGATCCCACCCCTAAACCATTCATGTATAACCTTTGGAAGTTGTGTGCACAAAGTTTTTTTTAACATATGTCCTCCTATAAGGACAAACAGGCATCTGCATTCGTGTGTGTGTGAGTGTGTATTTTGTCATTGTTTAATGCACATCAATGGAATCACATTTTTCTGGGCCTTGCTGTTAACACTCCATTTCTGCGGACATCCCTTCAGGTCAACCAATATTCTAGGTCTTTTTTTCTTTGAATTGTTTCATTTGGATTCAATTTCAGACTTACAGAAACATTACAAGAATAGTGCGAAGATATCCCATTTAGCCTTCGTGAGATTCGCCAAAGGTTAACCCTTTATGATATTTGCTTCATGCTGGGGAGATTGCAGAGCTCCTCAGGTGACTGTAACCTGTGGTCAGATTGACGGCGAGGCCGCCCCCATGGCTGTGAGACTTAGGCACTGATTGTCAAAGTTCTGAACTTGGGATGGGCTTGCTGTATTAGAGGCAGCTGTGTGAGGTAGCCAAGCTGGAGGTTAGGAGTCAGGCTGCTGGATTTGAGTTCAACCTCCCTCACCCTCCCATGCCTCAATTTCTTCATGGGTAAAGTAAGGGCAGCAGAAATGCTAATTCATAGGACTGTGTGAGAACTGAATGGAGTTACTTAAACTAGCACCTGGCACACAGTAAGTGCTCACTAAAAGCTAGCTATGTATATATTGATCAGGATCAGGGTTCCTCCGTAAAATAAAATTGCCGTAAGATCACCCTGATGACCTATAAGCCGAATGCTTCATGATACCAGAGCCATTAAATCTCTTAGACAACTTGGAGAGTTGGCAGAACATAAAGGGCCTTCAATTTAGAAACCAGGCCCCTTTTGAAAATGAAATTAGCAAGAATCAACTAAAAATAGTTGCCACATTGACTCAACCTAAGAGATGCTTCATGTGTGTTTTGTAGATGGCATACCGGGAAATACCCAAGTGTAACCTCAGTGTCCAGAATGTGTCACTGCGCAGGAAACTGATGAAAGACGATGAACCGAGCAGGAGGCAGACTGGAGTAATATGGGATAGCAGGCTCCCAAACCCATGCCTGTGGGTGCCAGGCAGTGGATCTGTGGACGAAGCCAAGGGTAAGTTCAGAGGGCCTGGAGGGCCCAGAGAGACCTGGAATGCAGGTTCTCCCCTCAAGGGCCTGCTGCTCCCCTGGTTGGAGCAGGGTGGAAATGTAGGTGCTTACTTGCTGCACCTCCCAATCGTCTCAGAAGGCTGTACCTTTTGACCAGGACGTGAAGTTTTCTATTTTTAGGTTTCCCAACTTTCAAAATCTCCTCCTTTGCAAACCCTTTCGCGGTTTCTGAAAGTGGAGATGAGTAGGAGATGGATTTGAAGGGGAGACACGGAAGAGGGACAGCTGTAAGGCTTTGCATTTTACCTGCTGGCTCTAGGCCTCCAGGACTGCGTGTCTGCTTTGCACCAGGGTGGGGATGGTCCGTTGCAGTTGCTCAGACATTTCTTGAGCACCTACTTTGTGCCACGTCATGCTTGTCCCATGAGCATCTGATGGAGGTGGTTTTGTTTATAGGCTCCCACACTGTCTACACTGCTATTAATTGGATGCCTGTATGCATTGCCTTGATATTGAGAAAGGACTCTCAGGGGAGCACATATCCCTGTTATAATCACAGAAGAGATGCTCCAGGGTCTGACTGCTTCCACACTGGCAGGATTCTGCAGCTTAACTCCTTCTGTTCCATAGGAGCATAGTGAGGAAAAGGGACCTGTTGTAACATACGGGTTTTGGTTGGAATAGCAGCAAAAGATCATGTAAAGTATATCGTTTTCAGAAAGTCTTATGTTTATATATTGTAATTAGAAACATATCCAGTTATTTTAGCTCCATCAGAGGTATCTGAGTTTACTTAAAGGTGAAAAATATTACACACGGTGCAAAAATCTAATATTTTATGATATAAACATAAGAAAAGGGGACTCATAGTTGTCACAGAGGCAAATTCTCTAACCTGGAACCTGTCTGCTACTGCTATGTAGATACAATAGATCAAAGGTAACCAGAATAAATCCTTTCTCTTGTTTTTTTTTTTTTTAATATTTATTTATTTATTTGAAAGGGAGAGACAGAGAGAGATCTTTCATCCACTGGTTCACTCCGCAAATGGCCAGACTAGCCAGGGATGGGCCAGGCCAAAACCGGGAACCAGGAATGCCATACAGATGGCCAAGTACCTAGGCCATCCTCCACTGCTTTTCCAAGGTACATTAGCAGCCGGGACTTGAACTAGTGCTCCGATATGGGATGCGGGTATCGAAGGAGGCTTAACCTGCTATGCCACAACGATGGCCCCTGGAAACCTTTTCAGTGAATGCCAGAGCCAGCAAGAAAGGAGGGGCACCTGCAGCAGCAGGGGAACCAGAAAATCAGAGAAGGTGAGAAAGCTGATGCTTGAGTGACATCGGGAGAAGTCCCTGGTTTCAGTAGTCCAAGGGCCTGGGTGTTAACCCTCAAGAAGGGCCAGAAATAAGAGGTCCTGGAGCCATGTGAAGCAAGGAGATGCAACTCAGAGCCACCTACCAGGACGCAGCCAGGACAGGTGCACAGCTTCAAGGACAGGTGGACCTGAAGCCAGCTGCCCCATCTCCCCTGCAGGACAGTGGCCTCAGCCTAAGCTCAACATGGGGTCAGAACACATCCGGTGAGAACTGCTACGCAGAGGCCTTGGCCGTGGCTGCATTTTAAGGTTTAAATTGACCTCCTCTTGAATGGATCTAAAAGAGCAAAGATATAATTAATGTAAACATGTGTTACTGGTCTACAAGCAGACGGTAACCCAGAAGCACTAGAAGTGGCTCTGAGGGGACCCACTCTCGGTAAGTCCTCCTGGGACTCCACAGATAAAGTCCCCTGAGATGGGTGCACAGCTCAGTTATGAATCACGCCACCCAAGGAACCTGTGCCCCTCGTGCCTGGAAGTCAGCAGACACAGCCAACAGTGGCCTCCAACCCTCCAAACCGAAGACAGTCCAACAGTCTGACAGGAGTAAGTGGACTTAAACGGATTCAGATGTCAAAAGAGCAAACAACAACATGAGACGCTATGAGGAGAACAAGCACTGTGAAAAGAGATGCAAATAGAAAGTCTAAAATTGCGTTCTGGCCCAGCTCTGGCTGGGGTGGGCGTTTGGGGAGTGAACCAGCAGATGGAAGATGTCTGTGCTTCTCTGTTCCTCTCTTTGCCACTCTGCTTTTCTTACAAATGAATCTAAGAAAAAAATTTAAAAACCAGTCACTAAAATTACCAGATAGGGGCCGGTGCTGTGGCATAGCCAGCAAAGCCGCCACCTGCAGCACCAGCATCCCATACGGGCGCTGGTTCAAGTCTGGCTGCTCCACTTCCAATCCAGCTCCCTGCTAATGCACCTAGGAAAGCAGCGGAAGACTGCCCAAATGCTTGGGCCTCTACACCTACATGGGATACCTAGAAGAAGCTCCTGGCTCCTGGCTTCGGCCTGGCCCAGCCCTGGCTGTGGCAGCCATTTGGGGAGTGAACCAGCAGATGGAAGATCTCTCTCTCTGTCTCTACCTCTGACTCTCCTTCTCTGTAACTTTGACTTTCAAAAACTTAATCTTTTTTAAAAATTACCATATATACTAGAATATATGGACAGGTTAGACACATTGCTGAAAAGAGAATATTTGACAAGAAAGATCAGAAAAAGGTACATAGAAATAATGAAATAGACAACAGGAAAAAAGGAGATTAGGCGACAAGGAGGACATAGTAGAATAATGTGTATTGCCGGGTCTGGAGAGAACAGGGGGAGGAAGAGTGGATTCTGAGAGATATTGGCTGAGAATTTTCCAGAGCTGCTGAAATACATAAATCCTCAGTTTCAGGAAGCACAGTAAATTCTAAACAAGATAAACCAAATGAATGTGTTTTCTTCTACTGAATTCTCATACTGAAAGTTATAATTCACACTATATACTCATTTTATTCCAAGTGGCCAAAAAAAGAAAAAAACCCTTACAATACTTTAAAAAGTTAAAATTGTGTTTACTGGAATCCCCTGTTGCTAAAGAAATGGGGTGAAGTCATTTATTATCAGGATCCGGTGTCACAGACATGTGCAGAGGCTGAAGGCACAGCCTGCCAACGGCCGTTCAGAACACATCTAGCAATGTCATTGTGCTGACCACACCTTTCCTCTCAAAACTCTCTCTTGGGCTGTTTATTTGAAGTTTTGTGTCTGTACTGGCAGGAAACAGATGGCCCACTCAAACTGGGCAAAGGAGGAAGTTTGAGAAGGAGAGTATTTGCAAGGACGTGGGCAGGGTTTAGGGAAACCAGTGGATGGTGCAGCTGCAGCGGCCTGCATTGGTGAGAACCCATCCCCTCCCCTGGGCCTGCAGGGTAGGGAGAGGGGTGAGGGCTGGGAACCAGGGGCGTAGCTGCACAGAGAGAGCTGTGCGGGAGCAGCCCACCTGCAGTGCAGGGAGCAAGCTCCAGCAGGACAGTCCCAGTGTGTCCCCACGGTTCTTTCTTGGAAGGGTCCCAGCTGGGACGCTAAGTGGCTTCATGACTGGTACAAGGGTGCCTGCTGAAACAGGTCACAAGGAACAGCTTGTGGGGAACGGATTGGGGGGTTGGGGGAACAAGGAGAGATATGCGGCCCAAGCAAGTGGGCTTTATTAATAAGCTCTATTGGGATATAATTCACATAGCATCAAATGTGATTGCTAGGATATTCACGGTTACACAACCATCAGTACACCAATTTTAGAACAGTGCCGTCACCCCGTACAATCAGCCGCCACCCATTAGTCACTTCCCATTCCCCCAACCCCCAGTCCAGGCTCTAGCAACCACTAATGTACATTCTGTCTCTATAAGTTTGCCTATTCTGGACTCTTCGTATGAACAAATCATACCATACACAGCCTCTGTGTCTGGCTTCTTTCTCTTAGTAGAATGTCGTCAGTATGTACCCACATAGCCTCATGCACCAGTACTTTATTCCTTTTTATGGAGGAATAATATTCCACTATGTGGATATATCATATTTTGTTTATCCACTCATCAGTTGATAGCCACTTGACTTGTTTTCACTTTTTGGCTGTTACAAATAAAGATACCACGAACATGTATGTATAGGTTTCTGTGGGGATACGTGCTTTTAATTCTCTTGCACATATGCTCATGGTGGAATGACTGGGTCATATGGGAAACCCATGTGTAACCTGCACGTGAACTGTTCCAGCAGATATTGGGGGTTGGTTGGTTTGTTTACTTGAGAGGCAGAGAGACAGACAGAGCTCCCATCTGCTTGTTCACTCACCAAACGCCTGTGATGGCCAGGGCTGGGCCAGGGCCAATACCAAAGAGCCAGAAACTCGATCCAGGTCTCCCAGGTGGGTGGCAGGGACCCAACTCCTTAGGCTATCACCACTGCCTCCCAGAGTTTGTAGTAGGGGCAAGCTGGAGTCCAAGGTGGGTGTTGAACCCAAGTACTTCCGCGTTGGATATGGGTGTCTTAACTTCTATTTGTTTTTAATGAAATTCATAGTTATTTAACACATGAAATAACTATGACGGAGTCATTGTCAATCAATTCATAACAGTTGATACCATCCTCCCACATCAAAAGATTTGACTATTGTGTTGTCCCCAACTAGCCATTGGTAGCATGGTAATCCTCTTCATTACTTAGATTTGCTAAAATGCCAAATGGTTTATTGATCATCCAACAGCAATATTTAAAAGACTTTTAAAACTTTTTAAGGAAATGTTATTATGTAGATGCTTTTTATGTTAAGGCCCCAGGAAAATAAAATTCTGTAGCCACCTAACATTTTTGAATATACATCAGTCTCTTACAAGTTTGGCTAGTAGGAATCTGTCAATAACAGTCGGTTTAACTCTAGATTCACTGGCAAGGCCAAGATTCTGAATCTGTACTGGTAGCTTTGTGCTGCATTGCAGCTTAAGAAAAGAGAGTATTAAATAGTGCTGGAATTAGTTGGTCCTTTGGGCAAGATGTTGAGCACCAGTAGCTTAGACTCTGTAGTCTGTGCTGCCCACTTTACATATTCAAGTAACCAGAGTGGCTCAGGACTTTCCCTAGAAGCACTGCTACAGTGCTTACAATCCCAAACAAGCTTTCCTGGGCAAACAGCTGGTTTCCTTCTCTGTGGTCTTAAGGTCTCCTTTGAAACAGAAATAGGGCTGTGGGGGGCCCCTGTTTAGTGGAGCAGGTGCTAGGGTGCAATGCGTGTGGTTTCCATAGTCACAGAAACCCAAGTTCAAATCCTGGCGCGTGCGTGATTCAGCGGAGTCTGTCAGCAAAGCACTTCACCGAGCGCCGCCATCAATGCTAAATGAGAAATAGGCGTATAACGGTCGTTTATAAATCTCAAGGACTAGCGATAACGTGGTTACCAAGCCCCAGTTGCGACGGGCACCCAGAGGGCGGCGTTCCTTGAGCAGTGAGGGGGACTTACTTTGGGGTAACAGGGTTGAGTTTAGACCCCTGCGCTGGGAGATGGTCAGTCACTTGTTTCAAAGCAGAGCTGCCTTGTTTACTTTTAATAATGGATTTGTTTGCTTTAATCAGAACCAGCCCCAGCCCTCCTGTTTCCCGAGGTTGGTAAGCAGGTGGACACATAAATCAGGGCTTGGTAGCAATCCCGGCAACCACCAAGCAAACAGACTGTGGGCAGGCAACCATTTCATTCGCAGGGGGATGCTCGGTACCTGCGATCCTAGCCAGCAGCTTCACAGGTGGGTGCTGCCAACCATTACCCAGCTAGTGAGCACAACACCCGCTGGCCCCTGCTCTCTAAGGCAGCAGTGATGCTAAGTAGTTAGCGTCCTGGAGACGGAGGGAGAGGCGGTGACTCGCCCACTGAGCGGCAGTGAGTCACAGAGCCTGTCTGGGCCTCTGTGGAAAATGCCAGGGCCCTTCCAGGGGATCCCGGAGGTGTCTTCCCAGCGGCTGTGGTTGGCCTTCAGGTCCGAGTTTGGATTCTCTGGGTTCTTTGTCTGCTGTAGCTATGTAGATGCATTTGACTGTCTCTGCTATATGTGTGTTTATGTGTTTCAGAAACAGCTGGAAACTGAGCTGAGGGCAGGGCTGGGTGCTGTTTGCCCCAGGCAGTGACTCAAGGAGGCATTCAAGGTGAAAGAAAAAGGCTCTTCCCAGAGGGTTCCTAGGGCTTCACCCTGCCCCTGCTTGATGTGCAAATCCATAAATGCAATGGCTGGGGCCCCAGCCCTGGGCAAAGCTGGGTGACCTTGACCATTAGCACTTTCCCCTTAGCTTGTTCATATTTATTTTACCCTGACCCTGTTGGAGTAGGGGAGGCCTGCCCCCTCCCCACCTCCTGTAGATAGGCATGTATTTTCTGGAACACACTCAAACACAGTCATAAAACAAAAATCTATTTCCACAAAGTTGTTCCTCAGAATCTACATTTTTGCTGAATGGGAACTTAATAGTTCAAGTGGCAAGCCCTTCCCTTACTGGTCGTAACTATTTGAAATGTGTTCTTTATCTTGAGTTGGGCTCTTTCATCTCTTGAAGTGAAGTCTATGAAGGATCTATCATCTTTTTTATTTTTATTTTTTTAAAGATTGATAGATGAATTTGAAAGAGCAACAGAGAGAGAAAGAGAGTTCTCCCATTCTCTGGTTCACAACCCAGATGACCACAATAGCCAGGACTAGGCCAGGCTGAAGCCAGGAACGCCCCCTGACTCTCCCACATGGTTGGCCAGGGCCCAAAGTACTTGGGCCATCATGTGCTGCCTTCCCGGGGCATTAGCAGGGAGCTGGATCAGCAACAGAGCAGCCAGAACTCAGGACTGGGGACCGGACCCAGTATCACAAGCAGCGGCTTAATCAGCTGTGCACCCTCACCTTTCTTTAAGGAGTCCTGTGCACTTCCCCCTGTGGCTCCAGGAGCTCTGCACCTATGGATGTAATCAAAATATTCAGGAAAAGAACCGTAACTGTACTGAGCATGTGTGGACTCTTCACTCCTTAAGCAAGACATCTAACAGCTATTTACAAACCCGGAAATGGAGGTTATTTAGGCTACGTTTGGAGGTTGAAACAAATTATTTATATTGTGTTTGGTACTGCATTACATTATTACTTACATTGCATTAGGTATTATAAGTGATCTAGAAATTATTTAAAATATAAGGCAGATGGTCTGTAGCTTATATGCAAATACCATACCATTTTATGTAAGGAGTTTGAGTATTGGCAAATTGTGGCATCCTAGGGGGTGCCGGAACCAATTCCTCACGGGTAGCAAGGGATAACATGTTTAGCCATTGGGTCTTTATTAACTATTATCATTCTAGAAGGGATTCTCATCATAATTTAAAAACTGGATCATAAAAATTCAAATGTAGAAAAAGCGGTTCTACCAAGGGAGTCACTTATGAAAATGGAAAGATCTTTTATCAAGTAATTCCCCCCTGGGGTCTGTTAACTAGCAGTCTCCTGGCTCCTGCCCCCATCTGCAGAAAGCCCATTTGGATGCATTAGTGGCCCACCTCAGGGCGGGCAGGAAGGTGAGCTGTGAGCTGGGTAACCATTTGTCTCTCTCTCTTTTCCCAACTTGTTACTAATTCATTGTACCATTCATCGGGCTTCTCCCACCCGCCCCCGGAGGCCACTTGATCTGTTTGCGGGATGAGCTGGGAGTCAGGGCGGCCCCTCCAGATGGGATGTCTTTCAAAGCAGATTGTCCGGAGGGACACCGTCATTATGACAGGAATGGTTGGTTGAATAACTCACTTCAAAATTGCATGCCGCTTCAGGACCTCAGAGCTGATCAGCGAAGATTCCCAGTTGTAGCCTGGCTGAGAACAATGCCAAGAAAAATAAAATTTTTTTCGAAAAATAAAATATTTAAGAGTATATATATATTAATGGATGCCTGAAAATGCTGCTAATAATTTGCATAACTCTACAGAGTTTACAATGCATTTGCATGGCTGTAGTTATGGACCCCATGCTGACCAGGAGGGCCAGCTGTGAAAGGGCTGCCCTGGACTTCCTTTCCAGGAGGGCACACAATGAAGAAGCAGCAGAAATAGTACCAGGACTTCTAATTCCAACTCTGTCTTTTTTTTTTTTTTTTTTGAAAGGAGGAGTTACAGAGAGAAAGAGAGGCAGAAGGCAGAGAGAGAAGCCTTCCATACAATGGTTCACTCCCCAGATGGTTGCAACAGCTGGAGCTGAGCTGATCCAAAGCCAGGAGCCAGGAACTTCTCCTGGGTCTCCCACATGAGTGCAGGGGCCCAAGGACTTGGGCCATCTTCTACTGCTTTCCCAGGCCATAGCAGAGAGCTGGATTGGAAGAGGAGCAGCCGGGACTCGAACCAGCACCCATGTGGGATGCTTTCGCTGCAGGCTGCAGCTTTACCTGCTATGCCACAGTGCTGGCCCCCTCCAACTCTGTCTTAACCATGCAGTGCAACCCTCCCTAAAGCTGTGCAGCTGAAGTCCTGGTCCTTGTTTTACCCAGGGAAGGAGTGTAGAGGACCTGGGACTCTGCTCCATGCCTGATGAAACAGCTGGCATCTGGGAGAAAAGGCATAGGAGTCTGGGCAAGATCGCTACCGCAGAAGGCATGCAAGTCCTGGGATGCAAGCCAGCGTTATTTGGTGATGTTTTAAAACAACTCCTTTTCTTGTGGGGGTAAGGACCCCAGAATTATGTCATAGGAATTCAGAGTCCTGGCTGGGCTTTGAGAATCTCCCAGCTGGATTTTGTCTGGGTTCTTGTCTCCCTATCTATAATAATGCATCCAGGAGATGTAGCTAGAGGTGAACAGAAAGCAGGATTTATTGAAAGGCAAGGGGCAGGGGCAGCATTGTGGCACAGTGGGTTAAGTCACCTCTAACAACACAGGTATCCCATATGAGGGCCATTTCCAGTCCCAGCTGCTCCACTTCCAATCCAGCTCTCTGCGAATGCACCTGGGAGAGCATCCAACAATGGTCCAAGTGCTTGAGCTGCTGCTACCCTTGTGGGAGACTCAGATGAAGCACCTGGCTCATCCCGGCTGTTGCAGCCGTTTGAAGAGTGGACCAGCAGATGAATGATCTCCAGCTCTGTCTTTCCCTCTCTCTCTGTAACTCTGCCTTTCAAATAAATAAAATAAATCTTTAAGAAGGAAGGAAGGAAAGAAAGAAAGTGATAAAGAGGGGCCAGCGCTGTGGCATAGCAGGTAAAGCTGCAGCCTGCAGTGCCGGCATCCCACATGAGTGCTGGTTTGAGACCCGGCTGCTCCACTTCCGATCCAGCTCTCTGCTATGGCCTGGGAAAGCAGTAGAAGGTGACCCAAGTCCTTGGGCCCTGCACCCGCGAGGGAGACCTGGAGGAGGCTCCTGGCTCCTGGCTTCGGATCGGCACAACTCTGGCCGTTATGGCCAATTGGGGAGTGAACCAGTGGATGGAAGACAACCCCCATTTCTCCTCTCTGTGTAACTCTGACTTTCAGATAAATAAATAAATCTTTTTTTTTTAAGAAAGAGAAAGAAAAATAGGCAGGCAAAGGGATAGTACACACTCAGGCATGACTAGGGGCAGCCCAGTGAGGGAGAATTGCCCCACCCAGGCTAGGGTAGGGGTGGTGCTCAGGGCAAGGCCCTATTGATGATTCAAAAAATTCAGGGTTAGCAGTTTCATGGCTCCTGGTACTTGATGTAAAGTGAGGCTTAGCTGCATGGTGAGTGGCTGTGCTTAGATTTCAGCCATGCCAAACTGGCATGGAAGGTGATGGGATTTGGCTGGGTACGTGGCTCCTTGTCCCTTCTGTCTCCCTGCGTAGCCCACATCATATTCTTTGGACTATGAGAGAGACCTCTGTGGAATTTGTTGCTGGGGGTCTATGCATACTTGTGAACCACCAGTCCTTATGCGTGGTTTGATTGTCTCCACTGGGACTCAAGGTGGTATTGAATTCCATGTGTGCTATATGAAGAGGTGGAAACTGAATCCAGTAATGATACCTGGAGGTGAGGCCTTTGGGAGGTATCTAAGATTAAATGAGGACATGTGGGTAGGACTCTAATCTGGTGGGACTATGGTTTTCCAAGAAAATGAGGGACCTGAGCTCGGATATTGTGTCTCGTCCTGTGAGGCCCTGTACCACCTCTGGACTCTGCAGAGTCCCTACCCGCAAGAAGGACCTTCCTAGATATGGCCCCTTGACCTTGAACCTTTGGAATTACAAGATGAATAAGACTTTATTCTTTACAAGTGGTAAAAGGGGGTCCTCATATTAAAACAAAACAAAATATTGGGACCAGCTGTGACAAAGTGTTGAATTGTGCAGTACTTATACAGAAAACCCAAGGGCCGTGTGTGTGGAGGGGAACTGTATGAAGCAGGACAAGAACTTTCCAGCAAAAGAGAGGAAGGAGAGTGCCTGGGGAGATGACCTGGGAACCAGACTTGAGCGGTTAGGAGAAGGCTATCTGGGAGCAACACAGGACAGCAAGTGAGCTGGACATGAGGCTCTGCTTTATCTCGAATGTTCTTTCTCTTTCCTCTTTCGGCCCTCTCTTACCACCCTCTAGAAGCAGGATCTAGCTCTTCAGAAGATGAGACAGTGGAAGAAGTCTTGAGGTCTTTGTCTGCCTCACAAGAGAGGGGAAAGGGAGATTGACCCTGAGACTGGGCACCTGCATCCTTCCATTCATCTCCTAAGAAGTGCTACTCCAGTGGTTCTTCCCAGAACAAAGAACAGATGTTTCTAGATTTGTTCTCTCCGCCTGACACGGAGAAGTAGCTAGGAATTCCTAATTGGCAAGCTCAAAATATACTGGTTTTGATTCCACTTTACCTGGCATGTCACCATATGTGTGAGAACACTTCCTAGCTCAGATGTTTGTAGTCAATGCCATGCACTAAAACTCTCAACATAGGGGCAGGCACACTATGTTTGTTTCCAAAGAAAACAGGGCCAAATTTTGTTGAGCACTTAACTGGTGAGTCCAAGAGCTGCTGTGGGCTTCCAGACACAGTCCTTTCCTCAAAATCCCGCTTTCCGGGAATCGGATTGTCCTCATGGAACCATCTTCACTTCACAGTTGCTTTTACTCTCCTCACTGCATTGTATTTGGCTTTTGTTTAAGCACTGATACTTAGAAGGCATGGCTCATACATAAACAGGTTAGATTCCCAGGTGGCTTATCCACCTAAAACACCAGAAACCTGAACAGGACCCTGGAATCCATCCCAGTATTGTGATGATTAATTTTATGTGTCAACTTGGAAGGTGTTTTGGGCAAGATTAACAATAAATCCATGAACTTTGGGATTTCATCCGATCAGTTGAAGACCTACATAGAATAAAACACAGGCCTTCCCCAGCAAGGGGGAATCCGACAGCCGATGGCTGTCAGACTGCCTCTGTACATGGCTCTCCTGCTCTCAGCCTCCCAACCCACACTGCAGATTGGACTTGTTAGCCTCTAAGCCTCTGTAATGCCATGAGCCCATTCCTGTGATGAATTCTTCCCACCTACCGTCACGACCACGGGCATCAACAAGGACTTGGTTCCAGGACTCCCTGCAGACATCCAAATCCAATGATGCTTAAGTCCCTTCTACAAAATGACATGGTATTTATGTATAACCTACACACATCCTGCTGTATACTTTAAATCACTTCTAGAAAGCTTATAATAACCAATACAATAGAAATGCTAAAAATAGTTATGCTATATTGTTTAAGGAACAATGACAAGGAAAAAAGTCTGTACATGTTCAGTATGAACACAACTTTCCTCCAGTGTTTCCCATCAACAATTGGTTCATCCATAGATGTGGAACTCACAGATGGAGAGAACCAGCTGTGCGTATACACACACATCCTACTGCTTTTGTTTCTCTGGAGAACTCTAGTGAAGGTCTTTTTCTGTCTTCTATCTTTAGCCATCACGTTGCCATTTGCGATTCTGAAATAAGCTGTCAAATAAGTGTTCCCCTCCTTTAACTTGCTGATACTCTCGGTCTTGAAAAGTTGAGAACAAGGTAACTATGCAGTAGTTCAGTACATTATCCTGCATCTGCTGGGGGAACTAATAGACAGCCCAATACAATACCGTATGAAGGCTGCATGGAAACATACGGATATTTAAAAATTTAGTATTTGAGGGAAAAGTTATAGTCAAATATAATTATAACTGTATGAAATTTGAATTATGTAGACAAATTAGATAGGAATTAGATTGAAGTGGAAATAGTCATACTGGTTTGATAGAATTCCTTATTCATTTATATAACAATTATCCATTGAGTGCCTACTACATGCCAGGTACATTTCTGGCCTGTGAAATATGTGAAGAAACAAATGTGTGAGTTTCTTACTCTTTATAAACTTGTTTAATACCCACTGGGATAGCTATAATCAAAAGGTGGACAATAGTATGTATTGGCGAGGATGCAGAGAAATTGGAAATGCCATTTATTACCTGTGGGAATACAATGGCTCAGTCTCTTTGGAAAACTGCTTGGCATCTACTCAAGGGGTTAAGTAGAGAGATATATGATCTGACAATTCTAAGTCCAGATGTGTGCCCAAAAGAATTGAAAATATATGTCCACCCAAAAATTTACACATGAACATTCATAGCAGCTTTATTCACAACAGCCAGAGGGCCCATGAACTGCTGAGTGGATAAACACATTATGTTTATACAATGGAATTTTATTCAACCATAGAAAGGATCTAAGTGTAGGCATGTACCCCTTAAGGATGGGGATATGTTGTGAGAAATTCATCACTAGATGGTTTTGTCATTGTGTGAACATCATGGTGGACTCGATGTAACCAGGCAATAAATTATACAAGGTTACTTTGTAATATATTTGTGCAAGGGATCCGTCTGACCCTTGTTGTTATGTGGGACACAACTGTACAATCCATGCTGCAACATGGATGAAACTGGAAAGCATTCAGTGACCTGACAGGAGCCAGACGTAAAGGCCACAAACTCAGTTACTGCATGTATGTAAAATATCCAGAATTGGCAAATCCATAGAGACAGAAATGGATTGAAAATTGCCCAGAAGGGTCAGCATTATGGCCACATGGACTGAGTTACCACTTGAGAAACCAGCATCCCGTACTGGGCTCTGGTTCAAGGCCTTGCTGCTCTGCTTCCTGCTCAATGCACCTGGGAAGGCAGCAGATGATGGACCAAATGCTTGGGCCCCTGCCATTCAGATGGCTTGCATTGCAGCCATGTGGGGAGTAAACCAGCAGATAGAAGATCTCTCTCTCTCTCTCTCTCTCTCTTTGTCACTCTGCCTTTCAAAATAAAATAAATAAATAAATCCTTAAAAAAAATTTGCCCACAGGGGAGGTGAGCCGGGGGGGGGGGGGGGAGTAGGAGGGGGGAAAAGGGAGTCACCACCCATGAGCATGAAGTTTCCTCTGGTGATGAGGATGGGCGACGAAAATATTCTGGAATTAGTGGTGATGGCTGTACAACTCGGTGACTCAAAGCCACTGAATTGTATACTGGTAAAGGATGAATTCTATGGTAGTGAATTCCACGGCAATAAAGCTGTTATTAAAAATTACCTAATGGTGTTGCAATGCTGCTTTTGTAAATAAAATGCATGAATAATATATTTTTTAAATGGCCTGCCTGTTTGTCAAGAAGTTTATGTCTGGTTCCTTAATAACTGTGATGTGCCTGAGCCTACTGCAGCTACATTGTGAGGTGCCCGTCCAGACAGTTGCCTGGCGTAGACCAGAGACACCACAAGAGAAAGGGGCGCCGGCGGTCACTTCTGAGCTGGAACTTCAGGATCACAATGAGCCGTTCATTGCTTCAGTCACCCCTGGACAGCCTTGCACAGCAAGTGCACGTTTAGGAATTGAAAGATTAATAAATCCGCATGGTAAACTAGACCTGAGATTAAACAATAGCAACAACAGTGGGTGCTATTTTTTGAACATTGAGTCTTCTCAACTGTGCTCTATTAGCCTCATTTAAAAGGGCAAGAAACTGAGACCAGGAGAAATGAAGTGATTAGCTCAAGGTCACAAAACTAGTGAAGGTGGAGATGGCATGTAGTCCTCCTGAGCTTGACTTTTTTTTTTTTTTTTTTAATTTTTTGACAGGCAGAGTGGACAGTGAGAGAGAGACAGAGAGAAAGGTCTTCCTTTGCCGTTGGTTCACCCTCCAATGTGGTCGGCGCATCGCACTGATCCAAAGCCAGGAGCCAAGGTGCTTTTCCTGGTCTCCCATGTGGGTGCAGGGCCCAAGGACTTGGGCCATCCTCCACTGCACTCCCGGGCCATAGCAGAGAGCTGGCCTGGAAGAGGGGCAACCGGGACAGAATCCGGTGCCCCGACCGGGACTAGAACCTGGTGTGCCGGCGCCGCAAGGTGGAGGATTAGCCTATTGAGCCACAGCGCCGGCCCTGAGCTTGACTTTTAATCCTGGTTGCATTTGACTCTGTAGACCTTCGTTGTGCTTGGCTACAACACAGGTGATGCTGTCTGCATGACAGTGGCACACTGATTCCCCATTTTAGCTTGTGGACCATAACCCCATGGAGTTGTGTTTTGAGATGGTCTCCATCAGTCTGAGGAAAGAGGCTAGATCAAAAATCAGGAGTATGGTCCAAGGCCAGACCCTGCTACCAACTGCACATCTAGCTTTTAAATGAGTTCATCTTGTTAGTGTTTCCATAACATGCAACTCTGCTCTTCGTCCCACATCTCAGTGCTTATATTATTACTTGTCAGGGCCAGCCTTCTCGGCCCTCGGGTCTGCAGAAGGAATAGCAACCACAGCCAGCACTGTGAGTAAAACTCACTGAAGAGTGCTCTATTCTGAGTGCTCCGTGTACATTATCTCCAAGAAGCCTCTTCTAACCCCAAGAGCTGGTTGCTATTAGCATCAGATTTTTGCAGTTGGGGAAACTGAGATGTGGCAGGGTTAAGTAACTTGTTCAAGATCACACTACACTGTTGATGTGATGGAACCAGGACTCTGTACAAGCAGTTCCACTCCAGAACCTGGACTGCTCAGTGCTACAACACTAGTCCCTTCAGTCTCAATTGTATGTGTGAGTACTTCAAAAAAATCCACAGGGGGCTTTGTGTTATAGCACAACTTACAATGCCAGCACCCCATATTTAAGCTCCAATTCAAGTCCTGGCTGCTTTGTTCCCACTCCAGCTCCCTGCTAAAGAACCTGGGAAAGCAGTAGACGATGGCCTAAGGGTTTGGGCCCCTGTTCCCTACTTGGGAGACCTGTATGCGATGCAGTTCCTGGTTCCTAGCTTTGCCCTGTCCCAGTCCTGACCATCCCAGACATTTGGGAAATGAACCAGCAGGAGGAAGACCTTGCTCTCTGGATCTCCTGCTCTCTTTGTAGCTCTGCTTTTCAAATACGTAAAATAAATATTTTTTAAAAATTCATGAAATACACATTTCCTATGACCTTTCTGAGTACTTTTTAAAAAATATATTTATTTGAAAGAGTTACACAGATAGTGAAGGAGAGGGAGAGGGAGAGGGAGAGGGAGAGGGAGAGGGAGAGGGGGAAAAAGAGTTTTCCCCCTGCTGGTTCACTCCCCAGTTGGCCTCAATAGCTGGAGCTGTGCCAATCCGGAGCCAGGAGCCAGGAGCTTCTTCTGGGTCTCTCACATGGGTTCAGGGGCCCAAAGATTTGGGCATCTTTGGGCCATTTTCTGTTGCTATCCCAGACCATAGTAGAGAGCTGGATCAGAAGTGGAGCATCTGGGACTTGAACCGACACCTATATGGGATGTTGACACTGCAGGCGGTGGCTTTACCTGCTATGCCACAGCACCACCCCCCTGAGTACTTCTTATATGCTTGCATTTCAAAATATTTTTGCACCAAAATGAATTGAGCTTTTAATTCCATTTCTTCATGAATTTTTTGAAGCACTCTTGTATATGGGCAGAGGCATGGATGCCTCATCAACCCTTAACTCCCAGTACCTACCCCAATGCCTGCTACACAGTATAGGCGAAACAGATATTAATGAATATCTGACTGAGTGAATGAATGAATGAGTATCTTCTTTCTCGTCTGTGCAGGGCCTAATATAATATCACACACACATGGGAAGTTAACACTACTCAATCTCCACAATTGAGTTCATTCAGTCTTTTCCTTAGGCCATGGTTGTTGCTGACAACCCGTGAGAAGGGCTTTGCTACACACAAACAGTCATTTGTTCGCTCTGCCCCATTACACTTTTGTTCATAGGTACCTGATGCCTAGTGGTATCTTTTGTTTGGTGCAGATGCCCTGCTTGGAAAAAAGAAAGAACGCTCCCCAGGTGCTAGGAAACAGAGGGGTCATTTGCTTCTTGCCCACCCAGATCTGTACCCATCATTTCCTCTCCTTTCCCTGTGGTTGGATTATGTTTATTGATTTCCCCAACAAATGGCCTTGCTGTGAATACTTCCAGAAAGCCATCACCTGCAGTCCCCTTCGCTTGCCCTCTCCCTGGAGTTCACCTAGTTCTCCTTGACACCATTTGCAGGCTCAGTGCTAAGTTTACGCCTCATGAACAGCCACTCTATGGAACCCAGTTCACACACTGAATGCCGTGGGATCCTGTTCGCTGCTGGCAGCTTTTTTTGGGTCGCTCATTTCCCCTGCATGGCACTAATAGCTTTTTCAGACCTCTCCTGGGACATGGACTATTTTGCATTTGTAAGCCACCTTTCTAGAAAGGGCCTCCAGGATTGCAGTGTCCTGCGACCACTTATTTTGTTGGAGACGACTGTGTCAAGGCCTCATTCATTAGGAAGTGAAAATGTGTGGCCAGCCGTGTGACATTGGGAATGTCCTTGCAGCAAGGGAAGTTTGCGCTGGACACCAGGGAGCCTGGTAGCATGAAATAATGGCAGGGGGCAGACAGAAGGTTTTGTGTTTCTCAGCATTGTTCTGCTAACATTTTAAAGTAGGGTGGGAGAATAAATAAGAGCACAGTTGTGTGGGGACAGGCTAAGAAAAGAGGACAGGAAGGAAGCATTGCATTTGAAGGCTGGAAGATGATGGTGCCATTCCAAAGCAGTGGCCGGGATCCACTCAGATCCCAAGCCATGATCCCGCCGCACTTTGATCCTGGTCATCAGGAGAGCAAGCAGACAGAAGCTTCCAGAATGCAAATTTGAGCCCCTACTCCATGTCCGGCACCCTTTCACTGTTTAATTCTCACAACATTGCTCTGAGAGTCATTGTTGACTTATTTTGTAGCTTGGGGAACTGGTGATGGAGGATATATCCCGGCTTGGTCAGTGCCGCAGGGCTCAGGGACTGAGTCACTCTCCAGAGTCAGGGCTGTCTGACACCAGAGCCGGGCCTTTGCCTCTATAGCACCTGCATGCTGACCGGGAAAGGTACTCAAGTCAGTGCCCATGGCAATGAGGACCTGCTACCCCGCCTCAGCCTAATAGTGGCTGAAGGTGGGCACCGAAAAAGGGAAAGTCCCCTGTGGAGAGGAAGATAGGGGACAGGAGCGACTAACCAGACATGAGTCATCCTGGGTGCTCACCCGGGAGGAACCCCAGGACGCCTGCGTGTTTGTTTGTTTCCATGACTCCCCACCCACCCCGGCAGAATTCATTTCCTCTGCGGTGCTGTCTTCTGCTTCCGTCCTTCCTTTCAGTGCTCAAATATTTGTTGTTTCCATGTGCAAGTATATAGTTACGCTGGGATTCTACCGCACAGAATAACACCCACCCACACAACATACACACACGCACACACTGTGGCTTCAACAAGGCAGAGCTTTATGTTCCTCTCAAGCAAAAGTTTACAGGTTGGCCATGCAGGAAAATATGGCAACTCCTTGGCATCATCAGGGACTTAGGCTCCTGTCTTTCAGTTCCTCCTTCTTAGCTTGTGGCTCCTTTCTTCAAAGTCACCTGCTGATCTGGTCCAAGATGGCTACTGGAGCCCTTCATGGGTTGGAAGGAGGAAGTAAAACCAGAGGGGAGGAAAAGAGATCCTTCCCTAATGCGGCAGCTCCTATTAAACATCCTTCCAAGGAATCCCAAATAATGCTCTCATCTGCCTAGGGTTTATTCATGTGCTCTTGTTTCGCTGCAGGGGTGATGGGAAATATAGCTGCATCTCGAAGGCTGCTGGGCAGCAAGGCACACATCCAAAAATCCGGACTTACCCGGTAGGTGTGTGGCCTACTGGTTGAGATGCTGCCTTGGAATGCCCACATCCCTTATTGGAATGCCTGGATTCAGTACCAGGTCTAACTCCTGACTCCACCTGCCCGCTAATGTGCACCCTGAGAAGCAGCAAATGATGGTTCAAGTCCTTGGGTCCCACCACCCACTTGAGAGACCCACATTGTGTTCCTGGCTCCCAAGTGTGGCCTGGCCTAGCCTCTTCAATTACGAGCAATTAGGTAATGAGCCAGCAGATGAGAACCCTCTCTCTCTGCCTCTTGAATATAAATAGATAAATGAAACTTGTTTAAAACTGGGGACTGCCTAGATGGAGATTAGCAAGCTATGGCTCGCAGGCCAGATAGTTTTGTAAATAAAGTTTTATGGGTACACAGACACATGCATTCATTTATATATTTTCTATGACTATTTTTTTTTGTGTGTGTGTTACAATAGCAGTTACTTGTGATGATATATGGCCTGCAAATCCTAAAGGATTTACTACCCAACACTTCATAGCAGAAGTTGGCCAGCTCTTGGAATAGACAAATAGTTGTGTGGGGTAGAGAGAGATTGAGTTCCATTCCAAGCTTCATAATCAACAGATAAAAGCAAAGGCTTTAGATTAAAACCCAGATTCCATTCCTCCTTGTCTTGCATCAGCCAGGATAAGTCGCTTAATTTTTCTTTTCTTTTCTTTCTTTCTTTCTTTCTTTCTTTCTTTCTTTCTTTCTTTCTTTCTTTCTTTCTTTCTTTTTTTTTTTTTGACAGGCAGAGTTAGACAGTGAGAAAGAGAGACAGAGAGAAAGGTCTTCCTTCCATTGGTTCACCCCACAGATGGCTGCTACGGCTGGTGCGCTGCACCTATCCGAAGGCAGGAGCCAGGTGCTTGCTTCCTCCTGGTCTCCCATGCGGGTGCAGGGCCCAAGTACTTGGGCCATCCTCCACTGCCTTCTCAGGCCACAGCAGAGAGCTGGACTGGAAAAGGAGCAATTGGGACAGAATCCGGCGCCCAGACCAGGACTAGAACCCGGGGTGCTGGCGCCGCAGGCGGAAGATTAGCCTAGTGAGCCGCGACACCGGCTTTAACTTTTCTAAGCTTCATTTTTCTTCATCCATAAAAATGGGGACAGCTTCCTGAGCTCATCCAGGGTTTCTCAGCCTTGGTGCTATTTGTATTGGGACTGGGTAATTCTTTGCTGGGGGTCCTTCCTGTGCATCATGGGGTGTTCGGCTTCATTCAAGGCCTCTACCTACTTGATGCCAGTAGCACCCCTATCACGTTATGACTATAACTGAACCCAGACACACTGCTCAGTGTTCCCTGGGGAGCAAAATCACCCCTACTTGAAAAGCGATGAGGTAGTGGTAAAGATTAAGAGAGATAATGTATGGAGTATATGTGTGTTTATTAAGTGTAATAACCATTATCATTATCTTCATTAGTGCTCAGAAAATACTAGTTGAAAGACTAAATATACTTGTAGAAGAACAGAAGCCTCACCAAAACTATTTCTGGTTTTAGACTGACAAACCCAGAAAAGGAATTCTTACTCATGAGAAACAAAATTTCTGTTAAATCCCACCTGTTGTAAATCCACTTATGTTTGGAATGTGGGCTGGGAAGTATGTTTCAGTGAGCTGTAGGGGACATGTGTTGTTTTGCTGTCTGTCTCTACACTGCCTAATTTAGTGTTGGGGGAAGCACTCACCCACCCTTTCAGCCATGGAGCTGACCTCTGGGTAGGTTCCAGTGACGTATCACAGGAGAAAGGTCAAGCCATCTGGGGAAACCCATTCTTTTGGCCACAGTGGTTAGCCTAGGAGTGGCAATAGGACTCAAGCTAAGGCCCAATCAGAAATATACAGGGTGCCCTTCTGCCGCTGGACTTGAACATGAGAGATCATAAGACCCTGACTATAACTGGAGAGGGGAATTGTGTCTGAGAGTAAGGCCCGCACATGACAGAGGACAGAATGGAGCAACACATGCAAAGAAACTGAGTTCTAGTGACTGAATTCCCGTATTCACTCTGCCCAATGTTAATGTTCTTGAACTGATACATTCCCTTTTTTCTTTCATCCTTTTGGGCTAGTTTTCCTGTCCCCCCCCCCTTTTTTAAAGATTTATTTATTTATTAATTGAAAGGCAAAGTTACAGTGGCAGAGGCAGAGAGAGAGAGAGAGAGAGAGTTCTTCCACCCGCTGGTTCACTCCCCAGATGGCTGCAATGGCCGGAGCTGTGCCAATCCAAAGCCAGGAACTAGGAGCTTCCTCTGGGTCTCCCAAGCAGGTGCAGGGGACCAAGGACTTGGACCACCTTCCACTGCTTTCCCAGGCTATAGCAGAGAGCTGGATTGGAAGTGAAGCAGCTGGATCTTGAACGGGTGCCCATATGAGACACTGGCACTGCAGGAGGTGGCTTTACCTGCTACACCACAGCGCATGGCCCTTTCCTGTCACTTGGAACCAGAAGATCCTCATTTGGCAATGTGATCCTGATTATATCAAGATTAAAACACTTTGTAGATATCTTTGTACATTTTCAAAAATAGATTTTGAGGGGCCAACACTGTGGTGTAGCGGGTAAAGTCACTGTCTGCAATGCCAGCATCCCACATGGGTACCAGTTTGAGTTCCAGCTGCTCCACTTCTGATCCAGCTCTCTGCTATGGCTTTGGAAAGCAGTAGAAGATGGCCCAAGCCCTTGGGCCCCTGCACCCACGTGGGAGACCTGGAAGAGGCTCCTGACTTTGAATGGGTACCGTTCCAGCTGTTATGGCCAACTGGGGAGTGAATCAGGAGATGGAAGACCTCTCTTTCTCTGCCTCTCCTCTCTCTGTGTAACTCTTTCAAATAAATAAATATTAAAAAATATAGATTTTGAATTAGTTGAAATTCTCTGGGTGACAACAGAAAACCCTTCAGTAAATGGCTGAAGAAATAAGGAAATCCATTGGTTTACTTTTGAAACTGTCTGGAAGTCCCGTGTGCTTCAGGCCTGGGCTCCGGCTCTGTTTCAACCATGACTCCTCTGTCCAAGCCTCCCTCGCTGTGTTGACTTTGCCTGCAGGCTGGTAGTGGTTCCAGGTCTCATGACATGTGCTCCCAGGAAAGAGAGGGGAACCATCTTCTCAGCTGAAACCACCAAGCGGGATTCTCAGCCTTCTTTTGGGTTAGATCATGTGCTCACCCTAAAACCAAGGCAGGGAGGAGGGGATCCCCCTGTTGGTAGCCAGGGTCTGAAGCTGCACCTGGGAGTTAGGTCAGTGGCAAGCAGAGCCTGGAAATACTACATAGTGGGGGAGGTGAATGAGAATTTGTTGAGAGCTTGGCTCATTGCATTTTTTTTTTTAACAGGCAGAGTGGACAGTGAGAGAGAGAGACAGAGAGAAAGGTCTTCCTTTGCCATTGGTTCACCCTCCAATGGCCGCCGTGGCCGGCGCGCTGCGGCAGGCACACCGCGCTGATGTGATGGCAGGAGCCAGGTACTTATCCTGGGCTCCCATGGGGTGCAGGGCCCAAGCACCTGGGCCATCCTCCACTGCACTCCCGGGCCACAGCAGAGAGCTGGCCTGGAAGAGGGGCAACCGGGACAGAATCCGGCGCCCCAACCAGGACTAGAACCCGGTGTGCCGGCGCCGCAAGGTGGAGGATTAGCCTAGTGAGCCGCGGTGCTGGCTGGCTCATTGCACTTTAAAACAAGAAAATAATATTAAACATCAATGACAATATGACACCTTCCAGTTTCTTCCATTGGTTTTCAGCATTCCCTCTTCTGGGCTCCTTCAGGCTGCGTTTGCTTATATCTTAGCGATATCACTGCTGGTAGAGGCGCTTGTCTAGCATCTCTTTTCCTTACTAAAGACAATGTGGACAGAGACTAATCCAGCATCTTTCATTTCCCTAAGTACAGCCTCGAAGTTGGGGCAGGGTGGGGGTGGGGCTCTCTCCGTATTTTTAAATCCCATTGAATTTGTTCCCTCCTGGAAGGCAAAGAGTTTCAAGCCCAGGTTGCTAGAAGACCTAAAGAAGGGGTTTGCATTGTAGTTCCCTGCCTGAAGTTGGGCTTCCTCCTGCACAGTGACTGCCTATGTGACCCTGGATGAGTTACTTGCTTCTGGAAACTTCAGTTTCCTCATCTGTGGAACTTACCTCACAGCACTGCTCAGAAAACTGAATGAGACTTCTGTGGACGTGCTGAGTGCAGAGGGAGGTACAGTGTCCATGGGGCTGGTTCCAGGAACCCCTGTGGGTACCAAACTCTGAGGATACTCAGCTCCTTCGATATAAATCGGGTAGTTTTGCTTTTCTTGAAAATAGGAGGGTGTTTTCCCCAAGAGTGTATTTAATAGGACTGGATCTCACTAACAATTGCATACAAAAAGAGCAATCATCTCAACACAAGAAGTCAAGGAAGGAATATTTCACATGATGCAGCACTTCAGGTGATTCTATCGCTTATCCCTGCAACCAGACTCTTACCTTGCTTGATTCCTACAGATGTGGCCATCAGCGTGGGAGATGCCAACACCATCCATGCGTAACCTTTAGTAGTGTGGAGCCCACTGCCTGTTTCCTGAGGGACTTCATTTCAGGGGTCCTGTCAGCTATTTAACGTTTCATCTAACCATTTCATGGCTTCCAGGCCGGTGCTTCTGGTTGCCACTTGGGACACTTGCCACTTTGATCCTTCGAGCAGGTGACCTGAGTGCATTTGCCATTCTGAGGTAGTCATGGCTGCACGTCCTGCCTCCTCTCACACACCACTCACAGGCCTTCCTCAGCTCTTCTTCCTCCAACATAGCAACTGTCTCTGATTTGGAAACTCCAGTCTGATCCCGGTCACAAGTGTCTGCTATACAAATGACTGCCCCTGTGTTTGAATAATAACATCTCCAGGATGGCCGGATGCTTGCTTCTTCTAAATCCCAGACTTGGAATGGAAGGTTTATTGTATGTCACTGTCTCTACATTAAGTCCTCTCGTAGGTATAGTAGTGATGGCTTTTCCCTAACCTGTAATCCCTACAACGTTGGGATTTTCCCTGCTCCATCAGTTCCCAAAATTAAAATCCCCCTTTCTTGAGTTCCAGAGAGATCGGGGAACATAGCCGGGGAAAGGTCGCTCACCATGAACAGCCTGTCTTCCCTAGGCCATCCTCACACACGGGCCTGGCCTCAGCGGAAGCTCCTGGTTCGCCCTCGTCACTGCCACTTCTGCTCTGCTTGGCCTCATCTTGTGACTCTGAGGAGGTTTCCATGTAGCCCTATTCCATTAGGAACTCCCAGCTGGGGAAGGCTAGGATTTCTTTAGAATTTGTAATTTTTTTAAAAATTTTTATTTGTAAGGCAGAGTCTCTCTCTTTCCTCTCTCTCTCTCTCTCTCTCTCTCTCTCTCTCTCTCACACACACACACACACACACACACACACACACACAGATCTTCTATATCCCGGTTCACTCCCCAAATGGCTTCAACAAGCCAGGGCTGAGCCAGGCAGAAATCCGGAGCCGGCACTCCATCTGGGTCTCCCATGCCGCAGGTAGGGACCTAAGTACTTGAGTCATCATTTGCTGCCCCAAGGGTGTACATTGGCAGGATGCTGGATTTGGATTGGAAGTGGAGGAGCCAGGACTGAAAACAGGCACTCCAGTGTCGGATGCAGGCATCTCAAGCAGTGGTTTAATTCACTGCACCACAATGTCCACTCCTTTCTAGGTTGTTTTTGAAAATCCCTTGTAACACATTTCCATCCCAACATGGAACAAAAAGGAGAATGTCTTCATTTTTCCACCCCCTCACTGTTTTTTTTGTTTGTTTGTTTGTTTGTTTTGTTTTGTTTTTTTTTAAAGGAGCTTGAGAGCCTAAAAAATCCGGGGTAAACATTCCCTTCCCAGGCTTACCTGGGCAGTGTGGTTCAAGTCCAGCAGTCACAGACAGAGCAGTGTAGACCACATGGACTTTCAAGCCAATGTGCAGACAGTAAGGGTGAGGCTTCAGTCGAAAACAGAAAAGGGCAATGCACCCAGGCTGCTGCAAACGTTCTGACTTGTGTCTGAAACCCAAGGCCAGGGACAGCAATTGCGTCTCTGTAAGTTATTGACTTCTCTCCCTTTGGCTGTTTTCAGTCTACTTTAATGGACTTGTTTTTCCTGGGTCACAGGCCATTGTTTAAGATGTCAGTTAGCGTGTTGGGAAGCCACTAGACTGAAAAACCTTCACAGCCTATGAAACCTCATGTTTCCAGACAGTGGTTAATGAGTGATGAGTGCATTTGTAGGTCAGAAGAGGGCCAGCTGTGTATCCCGTAGCCCTATCTATACCCAAGCCCCTGGCACAGCCTCTGACATATACTGGGATGCAGTCGTTATTTGAGGAGGAAGCTACTAAGATAGGCCAGTGCACAAACAGCAAATTCTTTTTCTTTTTAAAGATTTATTTATTTGTTATTTGAAAGAGTTACAGAGAGGCAGAGAGAGAGAGAGAGAGAGATGTCTTCCATCCCCTGGTTCATTCCCTACATGGCTGCAATGGCTGGAGCTGTGCTGATGGGAAGCCAGGAACCAGGAACAACTTCTGGGTCTCCCACGTGGGTGCAGGGGCACAAGGACTTGGGCCATATTCCACTGCCCTCCCAGGCCATAGCAGAGAGCTGGATGGGAAGGGGAGCAACTGAGACTTGAACCAGAGCCTATATGGGATGGTGGCACTGCAGGTGGCAGCTTTACCCGCTACGCCACAGCGCCAGCCTCCAAACAGCAAATTCTGACCAACTATGTTGCTAGCCTCTCAATGACTGAGAATTTCCAGGCTGGCCAGACACTTGTTTTGACATTTATGACTTGCACCTTTAGAAAGACCAAGAGGGAAGTGTTAGGGCCAGTTGGCCCTGATTTTCACCGAGGATAATGTCAGCTCAGGCAGAGTGGCCATGTCCTTGGGAGCATGAGTAACTGGACTGGACTCCAGACCCTACTCTCACTCTTGGTGGAATGGCCTCAGGCAGTTTCCAGCCTGTACCGCTGTATATGACAGCCCTATCTCAGGGATGAGGAACTTGTATTTCAGTTTGCATTCCCCAGTGTCTAGATCAGAGCTGGGTTAGTGTTCAAGAAAGGCAACTGAAATGAGTTGCTCAAGGCTACTTGACTGATCAGGTGCAGGATTGGAACCTCTGATTGTGCCATGGCCCTGGGCTGTCTGATACAGGAGACAGTGAACTAACTACACAGCCTGGTATATTGTCCAGACTCTATCTCTTGGGACACTGACCAGCACAATTTAGTTCTCCAGAATCCAATCACTTGTGGTGACCCTTGAAATCCAGTCTCCGAAGGCAAGGGTGGATTTGTGGCCACCTTAATCCAAGTATGAGCATCAGGAAGTGGAGCTGGAATTAGCCTGATGTCCTCAGCCTCCTTTAAAATTTCAAATTCCATTCTCTGTGTTTGGGGTTTGGCAGAAGTTTAAGAAGTTTCTAGATGCAGAGCAATGCCTCCACCACCAATCGTCCCTGCCTCTACCCCCTTGAAAGTTAGGGTCACCTGAAGGAGGCACCTGGGCCACCCCCAGCCCATCCTCATGGTAGTGACACTCTGGCCTAGTAATAAATATCCATTCTTGGCCTTTTTATCTCCCAGCTTCTCATCTTTAGATGCAGGCAGAGAAACATTCAGCTCATGTTGTCACTGTAGGTTGGCTACGAGGACAGCCTTTCCACTCCCCTGGTGTGGAACATTCTTGGTTTAGCTGTCATATTAGCCACCAACTTTTATTGAGCTCTTTTTAATAAAAAGGCCAGTCCGTGGGCTCAGGACTTTCCCCGGCCTCTCCATCCCCACAGTCACTGTGTGAAGGAAGTGATATTGTCCCCATTTTATAGATGAGGGAGCTGAGGTTCAGAGCCCTTGAGTAACCTGCAAGACCACCCCTCAGACTCACATCACAGGTAAATGAGCACGAGGCCTGCATTACTGACTCTTCTGCCATCCTCCCTTTTGCCTGGTTTGATAGGCTGGACACAGGACCTGGAGCTGGAGCTGTGTTCTCTGTGGACATGTCTGTCTTGCTACATTTACTGAGTGCCTAACACTACGGAAGGTAGCTTTTGAGGAGTGGTGTGCCTTGGCTGCTTTACTCCTTCAAGCAAATGTAAGAGGAGGTACCTTTGCCCCCACTGGCCCTGTGAGAAGGTCAAGCCCTTCACTCCAGGACAAGGTGGGATTCCAAGTGCAGGCCTATAAGACTCACAAAGTGAGCTTTAGAGCCTGCTCCAGGGTTCAGTTCACTCATTGGAATCTGGTGGTATAGGCAGAAAAGCAGATCCCTGGGCCACACATGGGACTAACAGGGTCAGAATCACTGGCAGTGGGGCCAGGAAATCTGCTTTTTCTGATAGGTACCCTGGGTAGTTCCTGTGTCCATTTCTGATGAAAACTCACTTCCATGGTCAAGTGCTGGCAATTGGGCTACGTTAACCTCTTAAACAGGTTGAGTCCTACATTTCTGATTTATGTACTTCTCTCTCTGTCTGTTACATTTTAGTAAAAAATTAACTTTAAAAGTCCCCTCTCATAGAGGACACAGTTTCTTCACTTTGAGCACTTTGCCAGCCTTGCTCACACATCATCACATTGTTCAGTTTTCAGCGTTAACTCACATGGGGCCCCCCAGTGCACCAGGCCTAAAAAACCAGGCTATGAGACTGTCCCAGAATCACCTCTCCCCTGCCTAATGCTATCACACAAAGGTTACCACAAGTTCTCATTTTCTTTTCTCTAGATAATTCCTCCAAAATAGATCACCCAAGTGCCTCCCTCTGAAAACTTCCACTGTGTTCTTTCAACCCTGAAACCCAGATCAGTGTGAAACAGTGCCTTGGGATCATCTATCTTAGCAAATTATCCAACTTTCCACCACCAAGTTGTGGGGTGGTCCCAGGGACCTCTCCTTTTTGTGTGAAACCCATCTGACTAGCTCCATCAGCTGTTCTCTGGCCCCCTAGGCCTCAGAGAGCGAATTTTCTCCTCTTTGGGGCTTCTCTTCTACCGTCTGGGGCCTCAATGGAACACACACATCACTCACGTACTGCTAGACATTTATTAAGCCCCCACAAGAACTGGGGACTCCTCAAGGGACAAGAATCTGCAAAGTAAATAGGAATGTGGGTCCTCTGTGTGTGAAGCACAAAGTGTGTTTCCAAGAATTTACTTTTGGTGAGTACTTCCGGGACTATCGCTTTTAACAGTAATAATCTTGATGAAGATCCTGATGATAAGAGGAAGAGCAGGTGGTGGCATTTTCTCAGAGCTCTCTCCACAGCAGGCTGTCTAGCAATCTTCTTAGATGTGTTTCTTCACTCCTACCATCCTGTGAGGTCGGCACTGTTACTCTGTCCCTATGATAGATGATGAACCTAGAGCAAGAGAGGCTGAGGGATTTTCTCAAGGCCACACCGATCACAAAGGCTGAATGCTGGAGCTGATCTGAAGTCGGATGCCAGGGGCAGACCTCTCAAACGACTGTGTTCTCTGAGTCCTCAACTTCTTCCGGTGAGAGGTGTCAGAAGTGAGTGGAAAGTGGCCTGCAACACAGTGAGAAACAAGAGCCCAGCGAGGATGTGATTTTACCTGGGATGGCCCTGGACACACGGGAATCTGCAAAGTGTGGGCTGTCGACAGGTGCTCCCAACTGTCCTGTCTAAAACACAGCCTATCCCCCAGGCATAGAACCATAGAGACTCAGGGTTAGGAGGGATCTTGTCGGTCTATAATCCAAACCCCATGAGATGCAGAATCCCTTTACAGCCAAGTGCTCATCTGTCTGGAATACTTCCTGGGACGAGGACCACATTACCTTATGGAGGCAGCATGTTCTATTTATTATAAAGCAGCGTAGTAGATATATTTATTTTACCAGCATCCCTACCTTCTTTTAGTAAAAACATTCCCAGTTTTCTTCCAGGGACTGCCTACCTCATTTCAGGGCTGCCAGTGTGGGAGTGGATAGATGACCCCAAATTAGTCCAATTACTCCATCTTTCAAGGGAATGGAAGTACAGAGCCAAGGGACATGAGGATAGAAAACTAACAAAGCAAAGAGAGAAGGCCCACAAAGGCCCCAGCAGCTCGGGGGCTCCCCGGCCTTCCTCAGCCAGCCCTGCAATTTGGTGAGCAACCACAGCCTTCCATTAAGCCCCGTAGTGGCTGCTTCTATAGCCTTCCCTAGTACCTGCCGTTGGTGTTTTTGTTTTATTGTGTCCCATGATCAAATCTGCTTCTTGATCAAGTTCTAAGTTTTGTGGACAGCCTTTTGGGGCGAGCTGGAGGTTGTCATCCACAGGCTCTCAGGCTCCTGTGTGAGCACCAGACACTTCCAGTTGCTTCAGCCTTCACGCACCAGGTGCGATCAGGAGACTCGGTCATCTGGCCCACTTCCTCTGGGCACACCCCTGGTTTGCTCTCTTTCTAGAGTGGGGCTCCCAGAATCCAACACAAGATTCCACAGGGAGCTGACCAAGGGGAGAAGGGCTCCCACGGCCCTCCTTGTCCCTCTTGTGCTCCTGGTAAATGCAGCCTGACATTCTTTGAGTGGCGTGTCAGCAACTCTGTTGCTCCTACAGCCTACTAAAATGCACACACACACTATGCTCATACACACATACACATGTGTTACACCTAAATCACATCTCCTTGATTCTGAGTTTTTTAAAGGCTTGTTTTATTTATTTGAGAGGCAGAGTTACAGAGAGACAGGAGAGAGAGAGAGAGAGAAAGAGAATCGATCTTTCATCAGCTGGTTTACTCCCCAAATGGCCACAATGGCTGGAGCTGGGCCGGGCCAAAGCCAGGAGCCTGGAACTCCATCCAGATTTCCCATATGGGTGGCAGGGACCCAATCACTTGGACCATCTGCTGTTCCCCAGGTGTATTTGCAGGAACTGGATCAGAAGTAGAACAGCCAGGACTCAAACCAGTGCCCACACGGGATGCCAGCATCTCAGGCAGTGGTTCAACTGGCTATGCCACAAAGCTGGCCCCAATTCTGAATTTCTAGGATTTGTTTTCAACCCAAAACCTGCATCCGACACATGTTAAATGCTCTGTAGTTTATAGACGCATGTTCAAAGGCGAGGCTGCTACTTGAGTATTGCCAAATAAGGTTCCTGGCCCCAAAAGCATTTATCCTGGAAACAGAAGCGCCCTTTGTGAGAACTGCACCTCCACCTCTTCATGATGAAATACAGCACTGCCGTCAACACGGGGATCCACAGGCTTAGGGGTCTGCACCCCCTGTGGCTCACCAGCTCTGCCTCTGGCATGTTCTCTGAAACATTGTTCAACGTACTGCACAGAGCCTAGATACCCCACAAGGAGGAACTAGGGTAAATAAATTCAGGCACCTCATATGATAGAATATCATGCTATTAAAGATCACACTGGAACAGAATAGTTAGTAATGTGAAAGGCCATTGATAGTATCCAACTTTTTGAAAATGCTATAAAACACATGTGAAAATACAATCACTTTGGTGTGTTTAAATGCAAAGAACAAAAGTAGGAAGGATGCAGACTAAACTGCTGACGTGGATCATCTCTTGGCGAAGGGAGTCTGACGATTTTGATTATTTTTGTCTTGCCTGTATTTTCAAGTATAATTATTCTATTGTACACGTTACTTTTATAACAAATTACTTTGAAAACTAAAGAAGAATTCCAACATTAACACCTTGCAGGAAGATTGAGAGTATAAACATTGAAACTAAAAATTGTTTTAAAATACTATATACTACAGAGCTGTTTTTTTTTATTTTTTTTTATTTTTTTTTTATTTTTTTATTTTTTTGAAAGAGTTACACAGAGAGGAGGAGAGGTAGAGAGAGAGGTCTTCCATCCGATGGTTCACTCCTCAATTGGCCGCAACAGCCAGAGCTGCACCGATCCGAAGCCAGGAGCCAGGGGCTTCCTCCGGGTCTCCCATATGGGTGCAGGGGCCCAAGGACTCGGGGCATCTTCTACTGCTATCCCAGACCATAGCAGAGAGCTGGATAGGAAGTGGAGCAGCTGGGACTAGAATCAGAACCCATATGGGATGCTGGGGCTTCAGGCCAGGGCTTTAACCCTCTGTGCCACAGCGCCGGCCCCTGGCACAGTGGTTTAACCACTGCTTGGGATGCCCACATCCCACATTAGAGTGTCTGATAATGTGTACCCTGGGAGGCAGCAGGTGATGGCTTACGTACTAGGGTCCCTAGCATCCACGTGGGAGACCTGTATTGAGTGCTGGGTTCTTGGCTTTGGCCTGGCTGTTGTGAGCATTTGGGGAGTGAACTAGCAGATAAGGATTTCCAAGTATCCCTTTCTTTCTGGCTCTTTAATAAAATGAAAATCAATTAAAATGTTTAACAAAGAAAAAAATTTTTTTTGACAGGCAGAGTGGAGAGTGAGAGAGAGAGAGACAGAGAGAAAGGTCTTCCTTTTGCCGTTCGTTCACCCTCCAATGGCTGCCACGGCCGGCGCGCTGCGACCGGTGCACCGCGCTGATCCGAAGCCAGGAGCCAGGTGCTTCTCCTGGTCTCCCATGGGGTGCAGGGCCCAAGGACTTGGGCCATCCTCCACTGCATTCCCTGGCCACAGTAGAGAGCTGGCCTGGAAGAGGGGCAACTGGGACAGAATCCGGCGCCCCGACCAGGCTAGAACCCGGTGTGCTGGTGCCGCAAGGCGGAGGATTAGCCTAGTGAGCCGCAGTGCCGGCCAACGAAGACAAATTTTAAAAATATATATTATTGACGAAGACAAATTTTAAAAATATATATTATCGGTACAATGTAATACTTTATCCATTTTAGTATTTTTTTTGAGTTCTAGTACCATTGGTTGAACTCTGTAATTAACACACAATTATTCTTAGGTGTTTAAATTTTAACTGAAATGTGATCCCTGTTAGGAATTTGGAAAACATTATGCTGAGTGAAATAAGCCAATCCCAAAGGGACAAATACCACTTGTTCTCCTTGATAGGTGGCAACTAACTGAGAACCAAAAAGGAAACCTGTTAAAGTGAAATGAACACTATGAGAAACGGTGACTTGATCAGCCCTCACCCTGACTGTTGATGAGCAACTTGATATATTATCCCTCTTAGTATTTTTTTTGTTTGTTCTACTTAATACTTTTGGTTGAATACTGTAATCAATACACAATTCTTCTTAAGTGCTGAAACTTAACTGAAAAGTGATCGCTGTTAAATATAAGAGTGGGAATAAGAGAGGGAAGAGATGTGCAATTTGGGACATGCTCAAGATGACTTACCTCAAACGGTAGAGTTAGAAACATACCAGGGGATTCCAATTCAATCCCATCAAGGTGGCATGTACCAATGCCATCTCACTAGTCCCAGTGATCAATATCTGTTCACAATTGATCATAATGATAGGACTAAGAACCAAAGGGATCACATAAACAAGAATAGTGTCTGCAAATACTAGCTGATAGAATAAAAAAGGGAGAGAATGATCCAACATGGGAAGTGAGATACACAGCAGACCCATAGAATGGCAGATGTCCTAAACAGCACTCTGGCCTCAGAATCAACCCTTAAGGCATGCGGATCCAGCTGAAAAGCCCATGAGACTATTTCAGGCATGGAAAGCCAAGACACTCTGGGGAAAAAAAAAAACTAAATGAAAGATCTCTGCGAGTGAGATCCCAGTGGAAAGAACGGGTCATCAAAGAAGGAGGTACCTTTCTCTGAAGGGAGGAGAGAACTTCCACTTTGACCATGGCCTTGTCTAAATATGATCAGAGTCAGTGAACTCAGGGGGCTTCCATAGCCTTGGCAGCTCATGACAAGAGCCTAGGTTGATTACTGAGGCCATAAACAAGAGTGTCAATTTGTTAAGTCAACAACAGGAGTCACTGTGCACTTACTCCTCATGTAGGATCTTTGTCCTTAGTGTGCTGTACATTGAGATTTAATGCTATAACGAGTACTCAAACAGTATTTTTCACTTTATGTTTCTGTGTGGGAGCAAACTGTTGAAATCTTTACTTAATGTATGCTAAACTGATCTTCTGTATATAAAGAGAAACGAAAATGAATCTTGATGTGAATGGAAGGGGAGAGGGAGTGGGAAAGGGGGTGCGGGTGGGAGGGACGTTATGGGGGGGGGAAGCCATTGTAATCCATAAGCTGTACTTTGGAAATTTATATTCATTAAATAAAAGTTTAAAAAATTAAAATATATATATATATATTATCATGGCCGGCGCTGCGGCTCACTGGGTTAATCCTCCGCCTTGCGGCGCCGGCACACCGGGTTCTAGTCCCGGTCGGGGCGCCGGATTCTGTCCTGGTTGCCCCTCTTCCAGGCCAGCTCTCTGCTGTGGCCAGGGAGTGCAGTGGAGGATGGCCCAAGTCCTTGGGCCCTGCACCCCATGGGAGACCAGGATAAGTACCTGGCTCCTGCCATCGGATCAGCGCGGTGCACCGGTCGCAGTGCGCCGGCCGTGGCAGCCATTGGAGGGTGAACGAACGGCAAAGGAAGACCTTTCTCTCTGTCTCTCTCTCTCACTGTCTACTCTGCCTGTCAATATACATACACACACACACACACACACACACACACATATATATATATATATTATCGGATAGTCAAAGAACACCTCTGGTCAAAATAGGATAAATAAGTTGTGGTGACCTAAAGTATTCTGAGTATATTTGAAATTTGCAAAGAGAGTAGATCCATAGCATGCTTACTGAAAAAACACAAAAAGGTAATTATGTTAGGAGATGCTCATTAGTTTATGGTAATCACAGCACATTGCACACTTCAATATATCCAATTTTTGTTTGTCAGTTCCACCCTGATAAAGCTAATAAATGATAAAGCTTCCATCTGAAGCTTCTCTTATTCTTTGATTCATATGCACATGAGTGAGTCAAATTAGTTTTGTATCAGTTAAATCACAGGATACTATGTGACATGGATCATCTGGGTCCTTCCCAAGTGCTAGCGGCTGCACACGCTTTAATTCACATAGACTGAGCGTTGTCTGCATTAGGAATCTCCAACTCAGTGCCTTCAGGGTCAGTGCCAGCACAAGAGGGAGCAAAGCAGGCAGGGTGAGCACTGTGTTGATTGGACAGCACACGCTTTGTGTTCCCACAACAGATCCTCCCATTTTTCAAGGGGAACCAGAAATCTAGATTTTTTTTTTTTTTTAAAAATCGGGAGATTTCTGATTTTTAAATGTTGCACATCAACCTAAATCTCTAAATACCGTTTAGGCCAAACACCATGTGGCAGCCACCTCAGGTCCCCAGTGGGCCAGTTGGTGGCTTCTTGGCCGTGGCATCTGAATGCTGGCTGAGGAGCAGCCTTGGAAAGGGGCAGCGGGAGGCGGACATGCAGAAGTGAGAAATGCTGCTGAGGTGGGGAGCAAGAAGCAGAAGCAGGCCTGGCAGTCGGGGGACTGTCCAGGGGGAGGGTAGCCAGAGAGAAGGGGGAGTTCCAGGGAGATCCTTGAGTTATGTGGAAGCGTGATCTGTGCATTTGCTTCCAATCATATTCCAAGTCCCAGAAGTCCTAAAGACAGGAGGCCATCACCAGGAAATCTCCCTTTTTGTATACTTCTGACAAAACAGCAACATAGCTTATCTGTGTGTATACACACACATGCAGGCATTTGCATATATGTACCCATGCATATATTAATTCAAGTTTCAAACCACTAAATAAACATTAACGCAATATAAAATGGTTTTATGGAAAAATGGCTCATGCACAAATTATTTCCTTTGTATACCCCTCTATAATTTTTATCTAAGCCATAGTCTTATTATTTAAACAATTTCCAATACAGTCATAGGCTCCACATCTGCCAATTATGTTAGCCGCAGAGTCAAAGTATTTGAAAAACAAATTGTGTTTTTATTGAACATGTCTGCACTTTGTTTCAGATTATTATTCCCTAAGCAATATGGTCTAACAACAATTTATGCAGCATTTGTACCATACAGGCATTATAAGTAATCCAGAGATGATTTAAAGTACTCTGGAGAATTGTGCAGATTATATGCAGACATAAGGTCATTCTATATATGGGACTTAAACACCCACAGACTTTGGATTCTGTGGGGGCTACTGAGAGCAATCCCTGAAGGTGCCAAGGGACACCTGCATACATTCACAACATTGGAGAGAGGCTGGGGTCTGTCATCGCCAGGCATGTGGGTTTTGTATGCAGCCTCTCACTTTCAGGCTCTGTGACCTTGAGCAGTCACTTAACCTTTGTGGGCCTCGCTTAGTATCTCTCCTGTGTAAAATGAGAGCATCTTGAAGATTCTATCAGGAACGAGCAGGGAAAGATCTCTGGAGCCAAAGCCTCATTACTCCCCAGGCTGCCCACAAGCCTGGTGGGCTATTGCCTACAGGAGCTGTCCTGCTCTCTGTAGCTTCAGGGCCTGTGCAGCAGCTGCTATCCTGGGTTGTACAATGGCTTCAACGAGTTTTGGGAAGGGAGAACACAAGGGCAGGTTTTTACCCCAGACCTTGGTTGTATTTAGGCGGGATTTGGAGACATAACTTGTCACACCTCCATCACAACGGCTCAGTCTAAGCTTTCTCTCTGCTCTCTTTGTCAACAGACTTGTCCTAAAAAAGGACATCTCACTGCCCTAAGGAAAATACCAGTGGGTAGCTTGGTGCCTACAAGATCAAGTCAGACTCCTAGAGCTGCATTTCCATGATCCCCTCAACCTTAGCCTTGTCTCCTGGCGTCTTCCTTCAGTCTCACTGTCCCTGCAGAGCCTGTGCTACAGCCTGAGTGAGCTTCTCACTGCTGTGCTGGCAGGCCATCCCCTCTCCTGACACCACACATTTCCAAATCCTGCTCCCTCTGCATGGCTTTTGTATGTACCTCTTTGCAACCTCTGATCATCTGTCCAACTATAGGAGCTTCAGCTGTACACCCACACTTGACATACTTCAAAAAGTTCATGAAAAATAGAATTATAAGACAAATTTGTTTTGATGTGAAAAATTTTTAAATAAATGCAGAGTTTACTCAAAATGTACATTTTCCTTGAACTTTTGAAGGCCTCTCATATGCATTTATCTCCTTTTGATTCCTTTTTTTTTTGGACAGGTAGAGTTAGTGAAAGAGAGAGAGAGAGAGAGAGAGAGAGAGAAAGGTCTTCCTTTTTCCGTTGGTTCAACCCCCAAATGGCCGCCACGGCCGGCTAGTTGGGTCCGGTACACTGCTCCCATCTGAAGGCAGGAGCCAGGTGCTTCTCCTGGTCTCCCACGTGGGTGCAGGGCCCAAGCACTTGGGCCATCCTCCACTGCCCTCCCGGGCCACAGCAAAGAGTTGGACTGGAAGAGGAGCAACGGGGACAGAATCCAGTGCCCCAACCGGCACTAGAACCCGGGGTGCCGGCGCCACAGGCAGAGGATTAGCCTAGTGAGCTGCGGTGCTGGCCCATTGATTCCATTTTCATGAACTGTCCGAAGTCCCCTGTGCCTGAGTGGTGTCACCCAGTCCACACACAGACTTCACTGTACCAGATGTGCCAATAAGAAGGTATCCATGAATGTCATTTTTTTTATTTTTTTTATTTTTGACAGAGTGGACAGTGAGAGAGAGAGACAGAGAGAAGGGTCTTCCTTTTGCCATTGGTTCACCCTCCAATGGCCGCCGCCACAGGCGCGCTGCGGCTGGTGCACCACACTGATCCGAAGCCAGGAGCCAGGTGCTTCTCCTGGTCTCCCGTGGGGTGCAGGGCCCAAGCACTTGGGCCATCCTCCACTGCATCCCAGGCCACAGCAGAGAGCTGGCCTGGAAGAGGGGCAACCGGGACAGAATCCGGTGCCCCGACCGGGACTAGAACCCTGTGTGCCGGCGCCGCAAGGTGGAGGATTAGCCTAGTGAGCCGCGGCGCCGGCCCATGAATGTCATTTTGATGGATGAATGAATGAATAAATGAAGGAATATTTGGATGAGTCCTTGAATGAGGGAATGCATGCATGCATAGGTAGGTCAATAAATGCATAGCTGAAAGGATGAATGGACAGCTGAAGAACTGAATGGGAGGATAAAGGAATCAACGTATGACCGTGCACGATGAATTCATGGTTTTAGCAAAGCCAGATTCAGTGGACAGGAGGGAAAGCAAAAATGGATGAAAGCATGTCCACTGTCACATTTGTCATTCAGCTTCAGGCCACTCTCCTCGTCCTGTGTGCTAACACTGAGGCTGGCAGCTGTGGGCCTTCAGAGTTACTGGCTGACTTTGCTGAGTGCTCACATCACACAGGGGATTTTCTCTGGACAAGTGAAGTTTGTTCAAGTGCTGTTTATTGTGCTAACTTAATAGGTTCTCATTGCATGCTTCCTGCTTTTGTAAATTTTTATCGCATACAAGCCAGAGCTAATGGTTCTAATTATGTAACTAGAAGCCTCAATTCCTTTTGAAAATCCTATAGCTTCCATACTCCTTGTTTACTTAGTGAAGTCAGTTTGAACTGCTTTCACACTTCCTTTGTCCTACCCTGACTCCTGCTCCCACCTCCCAGAAAACTAAGAATATCAGGGAGGATGGTACATGAAATGAGATGGCGGCTGGGGCACTAGACAGGGTAGGCACTCTTCCATTGCCTACTGCGTGGCAAGTGGCCAAACCTCCTGGAACCTTCATTTTCTTACTTGCAAGTTGGAGATGATAATAATTACATAAGAGTATGTGAGAGGTCCGAAGCTAATATGTGCAAGAATGATTATGATATTGAATAACGGAGCAAGATAGTGGATTTTAGTGACCCGACTGTGAGTTTAGAGATAATCACAATAAGAGTCTATAAAAGGCAGAAAGCTTAAAGATAGGATAGCAGAGAGCAAATGTAGATTGTAATTTTCATCAAGTGAACATTTAAATAACTCCCAATTTTTAATAACTGGATATATCTAGTAGTAAACAAATGGAATAAAAGTTATTAATAGCAAAAAGTTGGCATGTCTTAAAAATAAAAACTAGATGGAAATTTTGAAAGTCAAATTCCATCATTATATTCTAGATCAGAGGTGGGCAAGTTTTTCTATAAAGGGTCATATGGTGAATATTTTAAGCTTTATGTAAAAGTATCTATTCTGTCATAAGACAAAATTAGCCAGCCACAATCCATAAATAAATGGGCATTTTTGCCATGTTCCAATAAAACTGTCTTTTGCAAAACCAAGTGGCAGTTTAGATTTGGATTGTGATTGCATTACCAACTCCTGTTTTATTTTTTTAAAGACTTATGTATTTGAAAGAAAGAGTGATGGACAGAGGGAGAGACAGAGACAGAGATCTTGTATGCACTGTTCACTCTCAGATGGCCACAACAGCCAGGTCTTGGCCAGGCTGAAGCCAGGAGCCAAAAACTCCATGCAGGTTTCCCTTGTAGGTGGGCAGGGGGCCAAGTATTTGGGCCATCTTCTGCTAACTTCCCAGGCACATTAACAGGAATCTGGATTCAAAGTGGAACAGCCAGGACTAACCAGCACTCTGATACAGGGCTCTCAGCCCCCTGCACCCCAACATTGGCCCCCCAACTCCCATTTTAGATGAACTCAACTTTCCTATGCCAATGTGTGCTAGAGAAATTGTCCACTCTCTTTTCCATAGTTTTGTTAGATTATAAGAGAAGGTATTCATATTTACTGAGTAGTTACTGGATGCCAGATACTATGATATGCCAAGCGTATCACACGGATAATCTCATTTTATCATACGAAGGGAGTACTGGAATTATCTCCACTTTACATTTAAGGAACCGTAAGTGATTGGCCTGGGATCCAAATAAAGACTTTTCTTACTCCAAAGCTCAAACTCTGTTCAACCTTATAGGTTGAACCTTTGAGCACTGTGCTTCATCTGTTAATGTTTAATATAATTATTGATGTATTTAGAGTTAGGCCACTGATTTTAATATTTTCTTTTCTCTTTATTTTTTGTTCCTGTATTATTCTTTCCTGTCTTCTTTTGGTTTAAATCAATGTTTCTTCACCTTTCTTTTTCATTGTCATCCTCCTAATGAACCATTCAGACATTTTTCCCCCTGATCACATCCCCCTGAAGTTTTAATACCACAAGCTGCTGCATATCTGTTTATGTACTCTCTGTTTATCTGTGCTTTCTTTATGCAAGATTATTGTACTCCCAAGAACCAATTTACAATCCCTTTGATACAATATTACCCTGATCTAGAATGCACGCTTTAATTGAATACTTTTTAGATATCTGTCTTAATTTATATATTGGCTTTTTAAACTATACCTCTTTGTATTTTTTAGTGGTTGCTCTAAAGATTAAAATACACACCCTCAGCTTTCCCCAGTGTATTTAGAATTAATATTCTACCAGTTCATATAAAATGTAAGAACTTCATATTATATAGGTTCATTTTATCTACTTTTAAGATTGATTTATTTATTTGAAAGGCAGAGTTACAGAGAGAGAGAGAGAGAGAGAGAGAGAGGAAGGGAGAGAGAGGTCTTCTATCTGCTGATTCTCTACCCAGTTGGCTGCAATGGCCGGAGCTGGGCTGATCTGAAGCCAGGAGCCAGGAGCTTCCTCTGGGTCTCCCACATGGGTGCAGGGGCCCAAACACTTGGGCCATCCTCTGCTTTCCCAAGGAGCTGGATCAGAAATGGAGCAGCCAGGACTTGAACCAGCACCCATACGGGATGCTGGCACTGCAGGTGGCAGCTTCACCTGCTACGCCACAGTACCAGCCCCATATCCACCTATTTCTATTCTTCATGCCATAGGTGCTGTAGGTGGTACAGCTACTCAAGTTACAAACATAAGACAAAGTTTTAAGTTTTGTCTAAACAAACATATGTATTTCAAAGGAATAAGAGAAAAACTGATCTATTGTATTCACCCATAAATTCACATTTTCGGATACAACTTTTTCCTTCCTGAAGATGGAAGCTTCCATGGGGTGTGACTTCCCTTTGCCTTGACGACTTTCTTTCCTGCTTTCTTCCAGTGCAAGCACGCAGGCCAGCTGCACTGAAGGAATCTTCACTTGCTGGAATTCTGGGTTGATGGGTTTTTTGTTGGTTTCTTTTCTTCGATAGCTCCAATGTGTCATTTTGCTGTCTCCACTGCTTCATCATTTCTAATGAGAAGTTCAGAATCACTCAAATGATTGCTGCTCTTGTCAGTTTTCTCTGGCTTCTTGCAAGGTTTTTCACAGGTTTGACAAGCATTTCACAAGATGTACTTTTCTTCAGCAGAGATTTTTGAATCTGTAAATTTATATTTTCCACCAAATTTGGCATATTTGGCCAGTATTCCCACAGAACTTTTTTTCTCCCATACTTCCTCTCCCTGAGACTGCAGTTACATGCATAATCAAGCAGTGAGATATTCCCCCACAGGTCTCTGAAGCTGCTCATTTTTTTCAGTCTTTTTAATTTCTCCTCTCAGATTGGACAATTTTATTAATCTATTTCCACATTCATTAGCTTTTTCTACTGCCATTTCCATTCTGTTATTAAAGCCCATCCAGCCATTTTAAAATTTTAGAAATTCTATTTTTTTATTTTTCAGTTTTAAAATTTCCACTAGGGTTCTTGTTATTTTTCTCTTCTAAAATTTACTTTCTTTTCATTCATTACAAGTACATTTTCCTTTATATCCTTGAACACGATTATATGGTTCTCTTAAAATCCTTGTCTGTGGGGCCGGCATTGTGTTTTAGCAGGTAAAGCTGTCACCCATGATGCCACCCATATGGGCGCTGTTTCATGTCCTGGCTGTTCTGCTTCTAACCCAACTCTCTGCTAATGGCCTGGGAAAAGCAGCAGAAAATGGCCTAAGTGTTTGGTCTCCTGCCACCCACCTCTAGGGGACACCTGGATGAATCTCCTGGCTCCTAGCTTCAGCCTGACCCGATGCTGGCCATTGCAGCCATCTGGAGAGTGAACCTGCAGATGGAAGAACCCCCTCTCCCTGTCTCTACCTCTCTCCCTGTGACTCTGACTTTAAAATTAATCCATGTCTTAAAAAAAAATCCTTGCCCACTAATTCCTATTAATTGTCTTTTTTTTCTTGAAATAATCTTTAGACAGGACATCAGGAGATGATTGCCATTTCCTATAAGCTTTGCATATCAATTAATTTGGATAGTATACTGGACATTATGAATGACACTACAAATAATATTAATTTTATTATTTATTTATTTTACTTGAAAGCCAGAGTTAGAGAGAGAGAGAGAGAGAGAGAGAGAAAGAGAAGGAGAGAAAGACAGAGAGAGAGAGATAATGTTCCATCTGCTGGTTCACTCCCCAAATGGCTGTAATGGCCGGAGCTGAGCTGATCCGAAGTCAGGAGCCAGGAGCTTCTTCTGGGGCTTCCATATGGGTGTATCTTCTGCTGCTTTCCCAGGTGCATTATCAGGGAGCTGGATCATAAGTGGAGCAGCCAGCACTTGAATCGGTGCCCATATGGGATGCCAGCACTGCAAGCAGTGGCTTTACCTGCTATGCCACAGTGCCAGCCTGGAATAATATTAATTTTTGAACAAGAAATTAACTTGGCTGAACTTGAATTGCAAACTCTGTCTCCTATGAAGCTGGCAGCCACTCAATTTGTTTTTGTCTTAGCTGGGCTGTTACTTGCCACCGTCTACGGTGACCCTGAAGTCTATCCTCTGATTATTCAAGTCATAAACCTGGCAGGTATTCTATTGGAGATTTAGATGCCTTGTATGGTACAGACAGGTATCTGCCTTCAGGCAAAAAAGCAATAAAAATATGAGATTCACTCTATACTGTTTCCCTCTTCCAAGTGCTGTATCTCTTCCGTTAGCTACTTTGTTTTGTTCACTCTTCAGGGTTTTCTGGTAGTGTGTGTAGTTGCACATATGTTTAACATTCTTTCAGGGAACACACCAGAGATTTCAACGTGTATCCTTGACTTTCTACGGTTAATATAAAATGCACTTTCATATATAGCATTTTTACCACTGCTCAGAAAATGCAAGTATTTTAGAGTAGTTGAACTCCATTTCTCTCCCCTTGTTTGCACATTACTTTCTTTTAATTTTCATTTTGATTTTTCTGTTCTAGATGTTTAAACAATTATAGATTAAAAATAAGTGAACACCCATGTACTTACTTGCCTCTCAGCTCATGGAACACAATACAGTCTGCACGCGTCTCTCTCGTCTCATTCCCTTCCCCCCTAAATATGATGTGCATTGTTCCATGTGTGGTCTGCCTGTTGGGATAAATGATACAGGAAAGTGCAAAGCCATACAGAGGGGTCTTCAAAAAGTTCATGGAAAATACACATCATGGGGTCCAGCGTTGTGGCCCAGCAGGTCAAGCTGCTGTTTGTGACCCTGGCAGCATACTGCCCTGATTTGAGTCCTGGCTGTTCTATTTCCAATCCAGCTCCCTGCTAACGTGTCTGTGAAGGCAGGGATGATGGCCCATGTACTTGGGTTCCTGTCACCCATGTGGGAAACCAGGATGGAGTTTGAGACTCCTGGCTTTGATCTGGCACAGACCTGGCTATTGTGGACATTTGGGGATTGAACCAGTGCATGGAAGATCTCAATCTTTGTCTCTCCCTCTCTTCCTATCTCTGTTACTCTTTGAGATAGATAGATCAATTGATCGATCGATTTTTTTTTTTTTTTTTTTTGGCCAGGCAGAGTTAGACAGTGAGAGAGAGAGAGGGACAGAGAGAGAGTTATAGACAGTGAGAGAGAGACAGAGAGAAAGGTTCTTCTTACCGTTGGTTCACCCCCTAAATGGCCGCTACGACCGCTGCGCTGATCCAAAGCCAGGAGCCAGGTGCTTCCTCCTGGTTGCCTATGCGGGTGCAGGGCCCAAGCACTTGGGCCATCCTTCACTGCCTTCCCGGGCCACAGCAGAGAGCTGGACTGGAAGAGGAGCAACCGGGACTAGAACCTGGCGCCCGTATGGGATGCCGGCGCCGCAGGCGGAGGATTAACTAAGTGAGCCACAGCGCCGGCCCAGCATAGTATTTAAATTCACACACGGGACACTCACATCTCATACTAGAGTGCCTGGGTTTGAGTCCTGGCTCTGCCCCCAATTCCTGTGAACGCACACTCTGGAAGGTAGCAGGGGATAGCTCAAGTACGTGGGTCCCTGCCACCCATGTGGGAAACCTGGATTGAGTTCCCGGCTCTTGGCTTTGACCTGGCCCAGCTCTAGCTGTTGCAGACATTGAGAGAGTGAACCAGCAGATGGATGAGCTGCCTGTTTCTCTCTCCTTCTCTAGTATGGGATGCTGGCACAGCAAGCAGCGACTTTATCCATTGTGCCACAATGCTGGCTCCTGGAACTTTACTGTTTTTTCAATTTTTTTGTACTTATATAAGGTGATCCAATTTCATACATGCAGATTTAGGAGCATAGTGATTCTTCCCTCCCTACCCTCCCTCCTGCCTGCACTCCTACTCCTTCCCTGCCTTTTATGTTTACAACACACACACACACACACACACACAATCATAGGAGGCATATACCAAAATGTTAAGGTTGTTATTTCTGTAATCAGCAGTGGGGAATCATTTTTTCTGCCAAGGGCCATTTGGATATTTTTTTCCTAAGATTTTTACTATTTATTTGAAAGAGAGAGTTACAGAGAGAGACAGAAAGGTCCTTCAAGAAAGGTCTTAGGTCGGCCGGCGCCGCTGCTCACTAGGCTAATCCTCTGCCTGCGGAGGTTCTAGTCCCGGTTGGGGCACCAGTTCTGTCCTGGTTGCTCCTCTTCCAGTCCAGCTCTCTGCTGTGGCCTGGGAAGGCAGTGGAGGATGGCCCAAGTGCTTGGACCCTGCACCCGCATGGGAGACCAGGAGGAAGCACCTGGCTCCTGGCTTTGGATCAGCACAGAGGCCGTAGCGGCCATTTAGGGGGTGAACCAACGGGGGGGTGAACCTTTCTCTCTCTCTCACTAACTCTGCCTGTCAAAAAAAAAAAAAAAAAAAAAAAGATCTTAAGTCACTCCCAAGATGGCCACAACGAATGGAGCTGAGCCAATCCGAAGCCAGGAGCTTCTTCCAGATCTCCCACTCAGGTACAAGGGCCCAAGCACTTGGACCATCTTCCACTGCTTTCCCAGGTGGTAACAGAGAGCTGGATTGGAAGAGGAACAGCCAGGACTTGAACCAGTGCCCATATGGGATGCTGATGCGGCAGGCAGAGGCTGACCTCACTATGTCACAGCGTTGGCCCCTCCATTTGGATATTTGTAACATCAATGGCAGGTCATACAAAATCATCAACTTAAAAATTAGCCTGGTACCAATTTATTGAATTTTGAGTCTCACTTATAGTTACTTTGGCAGGGCCAGACCAAATGATTTCATGGGCCAGATATTCCCTACCCAACATGGTGGGGATCGGAGGGCAATATTTTTTTTCTCTGTATATTTTGCTTTTTCAACAATAAATGTGTTTTTCCAAACACATTTTTTAAAAGATTTATTTATTTATTTGAATAATAAAAAGAGTTACCCAGAGAAAGGAGAAGCAGAGAGAAGTCTTCCATCCGATGGTTCACTCCCCAATTGGCCACACCGGCCGGAGCTGCTCCCATCCGAATGCAGGAGCCAGGAGCTTCTTCCGGGTCTCCCACACGGGTGCAGGGGCCCAAGGACTTGGGCCATCTTCTACTGCTGTCCCAGGCCATAGCAGAGTCGGATCAGAAGAGGAGCAGCCGGGATTCAAACCGGCACCCATATGGGATGCTGGTGCATCAGGCCAGGGCGTTAACCTGCCGCGCCACAGCGCCGGCCCCCCAACCACATATTGTAAGACAAAAGGAAAAGGAAGTTTTGCCATGCAGATCCTTTAAGCCAGAGCACTTGGACCTTGTTCATTTGCTGTGCATAGATTCCTGACTCCCCACTGTGCAGCAAGTGTGAATCAGACCGTGGGCTGGGGTGTGAGTGAGTAGGAATCCCCTTGGGCCAGTGAGGACTGCACAGTCACAGCTCAGGCAGGCTGCGCACACGATGCAGCCCCGTTGTGGCTTGCTTACTGCCTCTCCGGTACCAAGAACTCATCACCACGGTCACTCCACGCAGGATGATCATCAGTAGGCTGTCTTGGACTTGCTTGGGCCCAGGGCGGCTCGGAACAGGATGTTATGCAACGACTGGGAAAATCTTGAGGCTTCCTTTCTCAGAGCCGGTGGCTGCTGCCAGGAGAGTGAGGCTCATAGGAAAGAGAGAATTGGGCACAAATCCGCAGTAGCTGTCGTGGATCTTGTCCAAGTCCTGGGGTAGGTCGAGCTTAACGCTTGCAGACCTTCTCCGCCTGCCTCTCACTTTCGGAGTCTACATCCATCAAAGCCCAATTGTCCTGGGGCCTCATTTATGCAAAGCTCTACTCTTTGTGAAGTGGTAAGGGTGTATTAAGTGAAAATATTGCTTTGCATTCCCCTAATGCTTCAAGGCCTTTCTATCCAGGTGACCTTTTTTGAGGTCTACAACAGGAGACTACGGAAACCAGTGGGTGATCTCTGAGTTTCCTACCATCAGACTTACAAGAAGGTCAGATGTGTCAATTTTGATCTATTTCCCTCAGCTTTATGGTTTTACTACCAAAAGGAGCAGTTAATTTGGAACCTTTTTTATTTATCAGCCTTATACATTGAGAGCTTCAAATCCTGACTAATAGACCACCAGGGATGCATTTTGTATTTCTGGTGTGCTTCGTTATGTGCCTAGCACATACTAGATAATAAATGAAAGATGACAGTGAAATTGTGTCATGGTCTTGTCACCCTATCTGTAAAATACATGCTTCCTGTAGGACTGAAGATGATGGCATTATGACACTCTCAGCAAGTCTAGACAGCCTGTACTGATTAAAACATTTCACTCCTCATTTACAAAATACATCTTTTTAAAAACATCAAATAAATAAGTTTTAAGCAAATGCTATAATTAAAGAGCATTCACAGGGACTTAAATATGAACTAGTTCTATTCATATTGCAATCTGCCCTTCGTAACTTGAATCTTCACGATACCTTGTCTGTGCCTTTTTTTTTTAAAATTAATTAATTAATTAATTTATTTTTTGACAGGCAGAGTGGACAGTGAGAGAGAGAGACAGAGAGAAAGGTCTTCCTTTGCCGTTGGTTCACCCTCCAATGGCCGCTGCGGCCGGCGCGCTTCGGCCGGCGCACCGCGCTGATCCGATGGCAGGAGCCAGGAGCCAGGTGCTTTTCCTGGTCTCCCATGGGGTGCAGGGCCCAAGCACCTGGGCCATCCTCCACTGCACTCCCTGGCCACAGCAGAGAGCTGGCCTGGAAGAGGGGCAACCGGGACAGAATCCGGCGCCCCAACCGGGACTAGAACCTGGTGTGCCGGCGCCGCTAGGCGGAGGATTAGCCTAGTGAGCCGCGGCGCCGGCCTGTGCCTTTTTTTTTTTTTTAAAAAAAAAAAGATTATTTATTTAAGAGGCAGAGTTAGAGACAGAGGAAGAGACAGAAAGAGAGAGAGAGAGAGAGAGAGAGAGAGAGAGAGAGAGAAAGAGAGAGAGAACTTCCATTCACCTGGTTTACTCCCAAATGGCTTCAAATGGCCAGAACTGGGCCAATCCAAAGCCAGGAGCCAGAAGCTTCTTCCAGCTCTCCCATGTGGGTGCAGGGGCCCAAACACTTGGGCCATCTTCCACTGCTTTCCCAGATGCATCAGCAGGGAGCTGGATCCGAAGTGGAGCAGCCAGGACTCGAACTGGCGCCCACATGCGATGCTGGCACTACAGGCAGAGGCTTAGCCTACTGTGCCACAGTGTCAGCCCCTCCTTTCTTTTATATCCATAGAATGACAACCAGTTTTAATTGAGGGCTTACTATATACTTGTATTGTCCACTCTAGGCAACTCGTTTACTCTTCTTAGTAACTCCAAGAGTTTATATCTATCAACATCTCCCGTTAAAGACATGGGAACAAAGGCTTTTACAAGTAGTAAATGACCAGGCTGACACTATGGCATAGTAAGTAAAGTTGGCACCTGTGATGCCGGCATCCCTCACAGGCACTGGTTTGAGTCCTGGCTGCTCTGCTTCTGATTCAGCTCTCTGCTAATGTGCTTGGGAAAGCAGTGGAATGTGGCCCAAGTTCTTGGACTCCTGAACCCACGTGGGAGACCCAAATGAAGCTCAGCTCCTGGCTTTGGACTGGCTCAGCTCTGGCTGTTGATGGCATCTGGGGAGTGAACCAGCAGATGGAAGACCTTTCTCTCCCTCTCGCTGTAACTCTGCCTTTCAAACAAACAAACAAAAAATAAGTCTTTAAAAACAAATAACCTAAAAGACAAGAAGTAAATGTTTTTTTTAGAATGTCACAGAAATAGAAATCTGGTCTTCGAACTTGAATGATTCGTAATCATTTCTCTTCATTCCATACTTAGTTTATTACTGTAACTGTATGCATTTCTTTCACTTATTAAATTTTTATCAAAAGTAAAGTCCCAATGATTTGCCTTTAGTCTTATCCAAATACAACACATGCATTTGAATATTAACTGTTTGCAAGGCATTGTGTTAGATTCTGTTGAGTACAGAATATTGAACTAGGATTCTTTTTGACAGAACTTTCTAATCTAGGAATAGGCTGGGTATGGCATGATCACTATAAACATCAATTCATATAGAGAAAGCAAGGTAGAACTAATAATTGCTGACATTCTACTATGTGTCAGGAACTGCTGATGCGTTATTTATGTGATATCACTTAATTTTCTGATATAAAGAGAGAGGAGCAGAGGCCCAATTTCCTTAACACATGTAGGAAGTGAGAGAACCCAAGTGTGCTGGTCAGGGTTCTCGGGAGAAACAGAAACAATGGGAAATACACAGACACACAGAGAGAGACTTGTTAGGATGGATTGACTCACATGAATAGGGAGGCTGAGAAACGCCATGACGACCATCTTCAAGCTAGACCCATAGGACAGCTGGTGATGTATTACAAGTCCAAGCCTGAAGTCTAAGAGTCTCCTAAGAGAAGCCAATGATTTAAGTTCTAGTCCAAGTTCACAGGCCCAAGAACCAGGAGCACTGATGTCTGAGGGTGGAGAAGGTGGATGTCTTAGGTCACAGAGAAAAACGTTGCTCTTCCTCCTTGTGTTTAATCTCATCAGCCCCTTGATGAACCAGGTGACAGCTGCTCATTTTGGTGAGGGTGGATCTTCTTTACTCAGTTTACCAATCCCAGTGCTAATCTCTTCCAGAAACCTCTCCCAGACACATTCAGAAACTTGAGAGGTCTTCAAGAAGTTCATGGCAAGTATGTATTATGGAGAAACTATGTGTGAATTCCCATCTTTTCTTGCACAAAAATAAACATCTTTTAATTCTAGTTTACACGAACTTCCTGAAGTACCATCACACTGTTTTATCAACCAGCTGGCCATCCCTTGGCCCAGTCAAGTTGACATCTGAAATTAACCATCACATGCAGAAACCAGGGTTTGCCCCTTGGCCTTCAATGCTTACCACAGGAACAAGCAAGACATTCAGAGGAATGAAAACACACATTTTAGAGGATAATCAGAAGTATGAGTGAAGGAGAGGCAGCACCTGGAGTCATTGTTGAGCTGATGATGTGGGGAGCGAGGAGAGAGGGATTCTTAGGGGAGAGAAGAACAACAGGAGCCAAGGGAAGGACAGTTGGTGAATGCCTATTGAAGGGAACGTAGGATGTGTGCAAGAGTGAGGGGCTCGTCCTTGGGAAGCAGGCTGGAGCTCTGCTGAGCAGGATTTTCTCTTGACGGGTGATGGGGAAATCTTGAAGGTGTGTGGCAGGTCAGTGATGTAACCAGGGCTGCATTTTAGGAAGATTAACTTTATGAGCTTCAGGCTGACTCATCGCTGATATCACTCCTGTTCTCTTTGCCTTCAGATTGCCTTTTCTTAGCGTCTCTTTCTCCCAAGCAGTGAAAGGAAGGAACTTCCAAGGACAAAAGCAAAACAAAACACAGCACTGCTCAACATTCATCCCAGTCGGTCTCCTCTTGTAATTGCTTGTCTTTCTTCTTTCCTTAGAGTCTACAAGACACATTATTCCTTCCTTGGGGAAAATGGCTAAGGAATACACACACACACACACACACACACAAGCTACACTAGAAATAGAGAAGTACTAACTAAAATCAAATGAATCAGCACCAAATTAGAGCTGATTTTAAAAATTGATAGGACTCAGTGTTTGTGAGGATGTCGTAACACGACACTGACATGCGGCTCTTGGAGGGGTGTGAGCTGGTGAGCAATGTCCAAGAATTTCACTTGGAGGAATCCATTCAAAGGAAATTGTCAAGATGAAGACAGAGATTTATACCCAAAGCAGCTCACACAAAATAATTCAGATCAGTTAAAAATTTGAAGCAATCCTCATATTTGGCCTTAAAGGAAAGGAAAAATAATTTTGATTATATGCACACTAGCTGAAAACTCGACTTTTCCTCTCTCTTTTCAAATTGAGCATTGCAGGGAAAGCTAATGTTCTCATAGTTTTCCTGCATCAATTTCTTTCTTCTTCACCTTCCCAGAGATACTCCTTGCTTTGTGTTTGAAAAACATGCATTGAGAGTTTTACCAAAACACTTAACATACGTATACAGAAAATGCACATTATTATGTTGGGTGTTTTTTTCTGCTATGGAACTACATTTATGACTTTGCAACTTGTTTTCCTCACTTATGATTCATTTTTTTAATGATACGAGAAAATACTTGGTGGGATACCAAGTACCAAAAACAAGAGACAGTAGGACAGACAGTGATCTTAAAGGTATACAACCAAACTCCTGCTTCAGAAGGAAACTAAGAATGTCTAAAAGGTATTAGTATACCCTTGTGTGTGCGTGTGTGTGTGTGTGTGTGTCTGTGTTTCTGGGAGATTTAGAAAGTGCTTTTTTCTTCTTTATATTTTCTGCTTCCCCCCATATTTAACATACATTATGATTATAATCAGAATAGAGTTATGAAAAATACATACAATGAGTAAAGGCGCCCTTTACCAGTGAAATGCTAGCCTTCCCCTTTCGTCCACCCACCACTGAAATATTTTCCCATTTTATTCTCATGAAGAGGAGGAACTCCTCATCCCCCCAGTTTCTCTCCAGGTGTCTCACAGGTGGTGGCAGAGATTGGTCAGCTTTTTACCTGGAACAGCTTTAGCATCTTTGTTGTAAGAATCTCAAGTAACCATGTTCTTGCACAGCGAATAGAACATTCTGAACTAGAAACCATCACATTGAATGCTACAGTATAATAGTGCTTAGCATGTAACCAACCTCCTAAGTAGCTTCAGAGAACAGGTTGTCCCGTCTCCAGTCAAGGCAGACAGGGCTTGCACCAGGAAGAAGCACATCTGTTTGCCCATGTACCTCTACTTTCTTCTTTTTTAAAAGATTTAATTATTTGAAAGGCACAGTTACAAAGAGGTAGAGGCAGAGAGAGAGAAGTCTTCCATTCCATTGGTTCACTCCCCAAAACGCTACAACAGCCGGAGCCGGACCAATGCAAAGCCATGAGCCAGGAGCTTTGTCCAGGTCTTCTATGTGGACTTGGGCCATCTTCTACTGCTTTTCCAGGCCACAGCAGAGAGCTGGATCTGGAGTGGAGCAGCCAGGACTCGAACCGGCACCCATGTCAGGTGCCGGCACTGCAGGCGGCAGCTTTACCTGCTACTTCTTTTTTGCCATCTCTCCTTTGGGGATGTCATCGGGACTCTATACCTGAATCCTGTTTGTGTTCCTAGCATCCAGGACAAAGTGCAGCCTCTGGTAGGCACTCAAGACATATCTGTACAAGAGCTGTAAAATGGAAGTTGGAAGAAGAGAAAGAAAGTCCTAGAAACTATTATCATTCCAAGAGACTCATAGGCAGGGGTGCAGCTTAAGTTTAATATGCCACCTGTAAGATGGGTAAAAGCAAGGTTTTGAAGGCAGAATAGTGACCTCCAAAAGGAGTAAGTGTTCACTCACCCATTCATTCTTCGCTTGGTAAACAGCTGGAGTGCCTACGACGTGTCAGCGCTGTGCCAGAGCTGGGGTAGAGCTGTGAGCAGGAAGTGCGGTCCTCGCTGCCATTATGGAGCAGTTGAGGGGCGGGCAAGGCTGGGGAGACAGGGAATAAGCAAGCACACAAATAATACTGTAGACCGCGACAGTGATTAGAGCACAAACCAAACAAGGGTGATGTGACAGTGCCTGGAACAGGTAGCTGGGGGTGGGGGTCTGACTCGGGGCTCAGCTGCTCGCTTCATCTCAGTACAGACTGCTGAATCCCAGTACCCCATTCTTCCCCTGCTGGCCTCGGTCAGCCTCGACGGTACCGTCTCAGACTGTACCATCCATTCTTCTTCTTCCTTTCTTCCTTTCCTCCCTCCCACTTGAGCGTTCTCTGTGGTCAGAGGCTGAGCTTGGTGCTGAGACTGCAAGAATGGCACAGCACAGCTCCTGCCCTCTGGAGCTTACCAACAGGCAAGGTGATACCCAAGGACAGAGTGACAGAGAGCCCTCCAAGGGCCAGAGGCTAGGACGGGGTGGGGACAGTTTTCACGGGATCCTTGGCGTACGAGTTTACAGTTTTACAAAATTAAAACAAACGAGGGTGTCCAGGATTCATGCTGATTCTTGAAGGAACTAGAAAAGCATCCAATGGTGGGGAGAGGGGCAGCCTGCCCTTTGCGACTTTCCCCGGGCTGAGCATGGCTGTTCTTGGAGCTGCTGCAGGCCTTGATCCTTCCTTGGCCTCAATCAAAACCTTTACCAAAGTGGAGGGGTTGCTCAGGGCCACAGCTGGGCCATGGCCCAGAGCCACCCGTGGTCACGCAGGGCTCCTCCCAGAGGGGATAGAAAAGGCCCTACCATGGCTCTTGGAAAAAGGCAGGGGCTGCTCATGTTGGTGACATCATCAAAAGTTAACAGAAATGGTTAAATGCAGTATGCATGCACTGCTCCTCCATGGCTGTTTGGACCCCAGAGCTGGGCTGGGAGGGGGTGTGTGTGTCTGGGCAAGTGGGAGGCAGGAGGTGGACGCTGGTTTCAGTAAATTCAGGCCTTGGGGTTGGAGAGCCTGGTGCATCTTCTGTCAGCTGTGGGTTGGGCTGTTGTTTTTCTCGCTGCCCAGGGCATCACTGTGGGTCTCTGGATTGGCTCTGCAGCTCTTACCAGGCAGACAGACCCCATGTGTGCCTCCCTGCACTCTGAGGATGGAGCTCCGGCCTGGGAGCTGCTGCCTTTGCATCTGACAGAGTGTGCATGAAAATGGTTCTCACGGGCCCAAGGACTTTGGGTTCCCAAGGGCATGAGAAACAGCCCACTATATTTTGGGGTTTTTTTCCTCTTTAGGAATGCAGTCATCCCTCCAAACCTGCCGTATGGGTGCCTGCAGATCCAACTGTCCTTGGCCCAAAACTATTTGAAAAGGAAAATTGTGAACATAACATACAGTTTTCTTTGTTGCTATCCCCTAAACAATGCAACAACTATTTACATAGCATTTACCTTGTGGGAGGTATCATAAGTAGTGTAGAGGTAACTTAAAATGTGCAGGAGGAGGTGAGGGGGTTATATGCAAATACTATGGTATTTTTTGTAGGGGACTTGAGCATCCATGGATTTTGGTATCCATGAAGGGCTCTTGGATCCAATACCTCATGGATACCAAGTGATGACTGTAATGGAATAATAATTTTTTTCAAGATTAAAAAATGTATTTGAAAGGCAGAATAACACAGAAGGAGACAGACAGAAGCACACACATACACATACACCCATACAGATCTTCTATTTGCTGATTCACTCCCTAAATGGCTACACCTGCCAGGGCTGGGCCAGGCCAGGAGCCTGGAACTGCATCCCAGTCTCCTACTTGGGTGGCAGGCACCCAGGTACTTGGACCATCATCTGATGCTTTCCCAGGCACATTAGCAGGGAGCTGGATCAGAAGCAGAGCAGCTGTGACTTGAGCCATGGCTCTGATATGGCATGCTGTTGTTACAGGCCAGGGTTTAACCTGCTCTGTCACAATGCTGGCCCCATGGTTTCTTCTTATTATTAAGGCATACTTTTTAAAAAATAGAATATACCATTAAATGAAAATAAGAAAAACAAAATGTCTGTTATGTACCCTGGTCTTGGTTTCCAAATGTCATCATCCATGGAAAGCAATTGGTTCTCTTGGAGAAATGGCTGGTTTCACGGCTGCAGCATAGAAAGTAAAAGATAAGCCTAGAACATCTTATTGTGTTAGAAAGAAAGTGTATTCACCTCCCAAAATCATGGAGTATGACAAAAAGTTGCAGGAAGAGCCAGTACTGTGGTGTAGTGGGCTAAGCTTCTGCCAGTAGCACCAGCATCCCATATGAGCACTGGTCCTAATCCTGGCTGCTCCACTTCTGATCCAACTCCCTGCTAATGTGTTTAGAAGGCAGTGGAAGATGGCCCAAGTTCTTGGGCCCCTGCACCCACATAGGAGACAAGAAGTAGCTCCTGGCTTTGGATTGGATCAGCTCCGGCTATTGCGGCCATTTGGGGAGTGAACCAGCAGATGGAAGACCTCTCTCTTCTTCTACCTTTCTCTATCTATAACTCTGCCTCTTAAATAAATAAATAAAACCTTAAAAGGGGAAAGGCATAGGAGCCAGCTTACATGGGCTCCTACTGGCCAGACCAAGGACAATTTTGAACATCAAAAGGATGAAGGTTTAAAACCCACTGAATAAATAAGACTCTGTCAGTCTATTTTGATAATAAATACTCTTTCTTACCATTAATAAGCATAGAAAGAATGATTTCATTAGGAAAAGTCACCACTTTGCAACTCTACTTATAGAAAAAATTTAATTCAAGCAAGAATCATTAATAGATTCTAAATAGTAGGTGGGAAAGAAATCTGGTAACGAGTAGGAAATGTAAATAGCATCAAAGTACCTGTTCCTTTAGGAGAAATAGATATGAGACTGTGGAAAAAGCACCAGTGATAACTAAGTAATAGAAATTAATGTCACTGCCAAGGGACAAACAGACTCCACGGGTCTCGAGTTGTGATTCCTTGAGAAGAATATGACATCACTTATATAATATTCTAGTCAAAAATGTATAAACTGAGTCAAATTATGAGAAATCTTCAGACAACCCAAACTGATGGGCAGTCTATAAACAGGCCTCGCGTTCTCAGAAACAGTCATTGTTATCAAAGACAAAAAGGCCGAGAACTGTTCCAGATGAAGAAGGCAAAAGGGTGTGATGGCTCACTGTGATGCACTGCGCTGACCTGGATTCTGGACAAGGGAGAAAAATCGGCTCCTCAGACGACAGGATGGGGATAATGATTACGTTCAACGTAAACTGCAGCTGAGACAAAAGTATGGCATGCGTATTACATTTCTAGAATCTGTGACTTGTTCTGTGGCCGAAGAAGAGAACTTCGTTGTCTTAGGAAATACATAGCGAAATATTGAGGGGTAAAAGTGCACGGCATAGGTAGCCTGCTCTCCAGTGCTTCGTGAGAAATAACTATGCAAGCACAAATAAGACAGGGACTAGAACTCGTGTTTGTGACAGAAAGAACACAAATGAAACAATGAGCTCAAAACTGGTGGTCCGGCTGCAGAGCTGTGTGTACTACCCATGAAGTTTTCCTATAAGCTAGAAATTATCTCAAAATAATACATTTGAAAAAGAACCCAAAATAAACATGGGGATTATTTTTATAGTTTTTTTTTTCTTGTAAGTTGTTAAAACTCAGCTGTGAGAAAAGAACACCTGCAGTTTTTTCTTAACCTCAGGTGTCCTTGTGACTATCAAGCCAGGATTGTTTTTGAAGCAAAAATGGAATCTGAACAAAGCAAAGTGCTGTGAGTTAAGCAAAGTCTCGTCTCACAAATGGCTCTTTTCTGTCCACACATACTTAAACACAATTTACAGTTGATAGCGACTATTAACAGTATTGATCATTACTCTATATTTTTCAATTACGTAAAATTGCCTTCACATATTAACTCAACAGGCGCCAACTTGAAGCAACCTACCTTCCCCCCCCCCCCCCCCCCACCATTTACAGGGCTTCTGAGAATTTGCTTGCAGATGGATCTCTGAGGACAACCAGGAATTTGTCCTGTGATAAATTCTACGAGTGTAACATCCAGCAATTCTAAAGTGAATGAAAGGACAAGCATATAGTTTGTATTTTTAATTATTTTAAAGATTTATTTTCCACAAGCAGAATGATGGGGGGTGGGGAGGAAAAATCTTCCAATCACTGGTTCACTCCCCAAAATGGCCGGGGCTAATCCAGGCCAAAGCCAGAAGGCTGGCGCTCCATCAGAGTCTCCCATTTAAGTAGCAGGGTCCCGAGCACTTGGGCCATCTTCTTCTGCTGTCCAGGTGCATTAGCAGAGAGCTGGATTGGAAGTGGAGCAGCTGGGACTTGAATCAGCACTCCAGTACGCGATACTGGCATTGCAGGAGGCAGCTTAGCACACTGTGCCACAATGCCAGCCCCCTCCACAATTATTTTTAAGCATTTTAAAATTTATTATTTAAAAGATTGTGGGGGCCAACCTCATGATGTAGAGGGTAAAGCTGCCACCTGAGATGCAGACATTCCATATGGGTGCTGATTCCTCTATTGGCTGCTCCATTTCCAAGCCAGCTCCTTGCTAATGTGCCTGGAAAAGTAGTGGAAGATGCCCTAGATTCATGGCCCCCTGCACTCATGTGGGAGACTGGATGAAGCTCCTGGCTTCAGCCTGGTCTAACCCTGGCCATTGTGGCCATCTGGGGAGTGCACCAGCAGATGGATGGTCTTTCTCCCTGTCTTTTTTTTTTTTTTTTTTTTTTTTTTTTTTTTTTGACAGGCAGAGTGGACAGTGAGAGAGAGACAGAGAGAAAGATCTTCCTTTTCTGTTGGTTCACCCCTCAATGGCCGCCGCAGCCAGCGCACTGCAGCCGGCGCACCGCGCTGATCCAAAGCCAGGAGCCAGGTGCCTCTCCTGGTCTCCCATGCGGGTGCAGGGCCCAAGGACCTGGGCCATCCTCCACTGCACTCCCGGGCCATAGCAGAGAGCCGGGCTGGAAGAGGAGCAACTGGGACAGAATCCGGCGCCCTGACCGGGACTAGAACCCGGTGTGCCGGCGCCGTAGGCAGAGGATTAGCCTAGTGAGCCGCAGTGCCGGCTCTCCCTGTCTTTCTCTCTCTCTGAAACTCTGATTTATAAATAAATATCTTTTAAAAATTTGTTTGAAAGGCAGGGGAGAGAGAGAGAGGGGCAGAGTTTCCATGTGTTGGTTCATTCCCCAAATACCCATATGAGCAGGGCTGAAGCCAAGAGGTGGGAACTCAATCTGGGTCTCCCACGTGGGTGGCAGGAACCCAGTTATCTGAATCTTCAGTACTGCCTTCCGGGGTACACAGGAGCATGAAGCTGGCGCCAGGAGCCAGAACTGGGAATCCAACTCGCGTATTCTTATATAGTATGTGGGCCTCCTAGCTCTAGGCCGGCTGCTTCCCCTCTCACCCCCCGCCCTGGGGGAAACTACAGTTTTGACATGTGTCCAAAACTTTCAAATGGCCTCCCAAAAGTTTATAGCAATGTGTCACCCCAGCGATTGTAGGCCAGAGCCTCTACTTTCCTTTCCTTTGCATACAATTACATTAATTTTTCATCTTTTGATCTTTGCCAGAAGCAATAGTCTCTCCTTTGTGGTTCTCACTTGCAATTTCTTTGACTATCAATGAGGATGAACTTGACTACTTGTGTTTCTTTTTGCAGTTATGGCTAATAATAGGCTTCATCAAATCTAAGGACACATTAGTTGTAAGATATGTTGCCATTATTTTAGATACCATTAAAGGAAGAAAAATGTATTGTGGTTTCTGAGATGTTGAAAAGGTACATTCAGAATTTGTGAAATCAGTACTTTTTTACAAAATGCCTCAGGTCTGACAGCTCAGATTCGAGTTAGGACATGAGGCCAGCCTAGGGCCCTGAGCAACTGGGCGAGTTGAATAACCTCAGGGTGACTTGCAAAGTCTTTTGAGATTTTTCATAATGTAAGAGTCATTATTAAAACAAAGACAGTAATAGCTTTCCCGACCGACTAGTTTCTCACTTTTACTGATGTTTACTAAACACTAATGTTCTGTGTCATCCAGTGTCTGCCCACAAAACGTCTACAATTTACTGGGGAGACAAAAAGTTTGGTCTGCCTGGGGAAACCAGGTTAGGCTAAGGGAGGCGGGATGGAGGGAGAGGGAACAGGTGAGACAGAACTAGACATTGTGGGTTTATTCATTCAGCAAATATTTATCCATCCTCTACTGTGTGTCTGAGACCATGCCAGGTGCTGAGGTTGAGTGAGTATACTTGAACCACATGTGTGGAAGGAGTACCCAGGGCAGTGGGGACTGTGAGGTAAAGGGATGGGATATAAGTGGTGTGTTTGGGGGACGGGCAGTGGCCTATAGGATGTGAGAAGCTTCAGAAGATGAGATGGGCTATCATTAACCCCATTTCACTGATGGGGAGACCTGATGGCTCAGAGGCTATGCAATGATCTAGGGTCCCACCACTCATGTGTGTTGCACTGTGTTGGGCTGACCTGTTTATGTATCTGACTCTCCACACCTGCTCTTAAGATGAACTCTTTAAGAGGTCTTAGGACCTAAGTACCAACATAATGCGGTTCCTCCATGGATGTTGCCATACGTGTTTGTTGAATGAGCAAAGGAGTGAGTGACTTACACAGAAGCGATGAATGACAGGTCCCTTTCTGCAGCCCACAGGCTGGGAGAGTCCAGGCTCTCAGTATTGCCTACATCATCTCTGTCCAGGTGTTTCCTAGAGGCCCATCCTGTCGAGTCCCAGGCCCTGCCTTGCCCAGAGTGAGCAAAGAAGTGGCTTTTCTGGTCTAATCGCTCTACAGTAGAACCCCTGCTTGGCCTCTGAGGAGGCAACCTGAGTAGGAAGGGCAGGCAGCGTCTCTTACGTCCTCAGATGGACACAGGCAGGTCTGTTCCTGGAACTGCCATTTCCTACTGAGGTTTCCCTGGGGCAGCAACTCTGGGACGGTGACTCAAGGGAGCTGGCCAGGCTGATTTTAGGCAGATCTGGTTTCCCAGGTGCTCTGCTTAATGAGAGGGATAAGCCAGGGGTTTATGGACTGGAGCAGGCTACACCACTGGAAGGATTAGCATGTGGTAGCGTTACGACTCTCATGGGAAAGGAGTTCTGATAGGGACCTTCACAATCACATCTTCAGTTGTCTGCCTCCATTTCACGGGGGGACAGCCAAGCCTGGAGAGGGGAAGTGACTTGGCTAACGTCACCCAAGACGCAGGAGAAGTGGCATAATGGTCAATAGCCTGAGAAATAGCTCAGCTCCGCCAGTTCTCATGTGGGAGTAGCCTGCGCAAGTGAATTAACTTCTCCAAGCGTGAGACTCTTCCTGTGCAGAGTGGAATAGTGGAAATTACTTTAAGGGCTGTTGCAAGTCTCTGGCGAGGAAACAAATGGCGAGGAAACAATGTCAAAGGTGGAAGAGAGATGTTAACTATTATTGATTTATTTTCATTCTAATTTATAATTACTATACATTTATTGGCAGAGCTGGCCAGGATTTAAGACCTCTTTGAGTTTGGCTTGAACCATCTAAGCTTACTATAGTCTCATTCATTCATCACATATCGAATGGACGATTTTTATGTGCTAAGCAAAATGCTAGCTACTGTATATGTGGGGGAGGGGTGGGAATGGGCAGGTGATAAGCAGGAGGTACAAAATGAAACAAACATAGTTGGTGCAATCAAGGTGAGTACAGCCTGGCCAGGGTGGGGGAGGGGGGTCAGAGGCGAAAATGGAAGAAAGGAGAGCATCTAGGAATCTGGGAAGACCCCATCCAGTCCAAAACCTTCTAAAGCCCCACAGAAGGACAAAACCCCAGCACACACCACCTGTAGCTCTGATGGCAGATACCTTATCCCCTGACCCAGGCACAGGGCAACCTAAGAGTTCCATTGTGTGAACGGAGAGAACTCAGGACTACCCCTCTCGGGGATCTGGCTCTGCACTGGCCCTATCTCTCTCTTCCCGAACAGAAATGTGCCTCATTGTGCAGGGCAGCAGATATCAGACCACCTCTTGCCTCTGCTCTCGTGAGACGTGAGATAATGCTCGTGCCTGGGGTGGGCGTCCAGCCACCAGCAGTGTCAAAGACACAGAGGCCGCTGGAAATGGACACCCAGTGAGTTTTCTAAAAGCAGCCATGAAAACTGACTCAAAATCAAGAGAAGATGGCAGGAAAAAGAATTGAGCGGGGCTGTGGCCAAGCACTTTCATCTAATTTAGTCTTCACCACAGTCGCATTTACAGAGAAGACCCCTAAACTCAGAAAGGGTAGGAAACTTGGTTCACCTCCCAGATGGCTGCTACAGCCAGCGTGCTGCGCCAATCCGAAGCCAGGAGCCAGGTGCTTCCTCCTGGTCTCCCATGCGGGTGCAGGGTGCAGGGCCCTTGGGCCATCCTCCACTGCCTTCCCAGGCCACAGCAGAGAGCTGGACTGGAAGAGGAGCAACTGGGACAGAATCCGGCGCCCCAACCGGGACTAGAACCCGGTGTGCCAGCGCCGCAGGTGGAGGATTAGCCTAGTGAGCCGCGGTGCCGGCCAAAACTTCTGGCACTTCTAGTGCTGACTCTGTTCCCCCCGCATCCTTGTACTGCACCTCCAGCTTTATGTGGGGCTCCTTCCCATCTACCCCCAGAGCCTTTCCCAGACATGTTGGCCTCAGCTCACTGGGACACTTCCTTAAGCCTGCCCCAAGAAAGTAAACTTTCTTTGCGAAGAAGCAAAATACAGTCCCCCTGTGCTGGAGGCTTCTCAGGAAGGGTGCTCAGCTCCTTGCAGGATCTCTAACGCATATTTGAGGGGCTCTGCTTGCTTCCCTTTTAGTGGGAGATCATAGAGGAAATTGAAGGGTTAACTTGTAGAATCCAGAGACGCTTCATTACCGATCTCCTGTCGGAGAAAAAGTGAGATGGCTGGTGTTGTGGTGTGGCAGGTTAGCTTCCACCTGTGACACCAGTATCCCATATCAGTGTTGGGAGCCCCAGCTGCTCCACTTCTGATCCCACGCCCTGTTACTGCACCTGGGAAAGCAATGGAAGATGATGGCCCAAGTGCTTGGGCCCCGGCACCTATATGGGAGACCCAGAAGAATCTCTGGGCTCCTGGCTTCAGTCTGGCCCAGCCCTGCCATTGTGGCCATTTGGTGACTGGACCAGCAGATGGGAGATCTCTTTTCCCTCTCTCTCTGTAGCTCTGCCTTTCAAGTAAATTAAAAATAAATCTTTAAAAAGAAAAAGTAAAATATGGCCAAAACAGATTTCCTAATAACCAATTAGAGAACTATGGAACTGTGGGATTTAAAAACACACGTGTAGTCACACGGAACACCACACCCCATCTATCGTGTAAGATCTTGTACAACGTACATGGGTTGAGGGATTATAAGTGACTTTTACCTTCTTTTTATGCAAATTTTCTACAATGAGCATATTTTAACTTTAAAATCAAGTGATTAAAAATAAAACTTCTCTAAAAATGCAATTTGGAAAGAGACAAAATAATTCCTAGATGTTTTCATGATCCTTAGGGGTGCCCACTGTGTACGAGGCTCTGTGCTGTTTGCTATGGGTGACACCAAGTGCACGGAGCACGGATCTTGACCTGAAAGGGGCGGGGCAACATTGTGGATGATTGCTGCCTGTGCAAGTTGCAGCCGGTGAGCGAGGGTGAGCTGCCCGGACACAGAGGTGACTAAGACAGAGTCTCTCTTCAATTCGGTGAACATTTACTGGGGAGCTAGGGGCCAGGCCTGTCTCAGTGCTGGAGCTGCCAGGTCAAGGAAGAAATTGTCTTCGCCTTCCCGGTGCTGGTGCTCACAGCTAATGAGCCAGGGTGCACTGGCCAGTAATTTGCACAAGACGCCCAGAATTAACGGGAGCAGGGAGGGTGCTGAGTTCTGAGGCTTCCCGGTGACAGCTGCGCTGAATCTTGCAGGATGAGCAGAGTTTGCCTGGTGAAAGGGGTGGGGCGAGCATTTCCTGCAGAGGCCTGGGGTGGGAAGGTCACGCACGGAGTGAGCAGTGAACCGAAGGAGGCAGCGATTCGTGCAGCAAGGTAAGCAGCGAGGCGTGAAGAACTTAGAGTGCACCGCCGAAGTGCTTAGACCTGGTTTGGAAGGCAAAGGGGATTTTCAGAAGAGGTGTGGCCAGGTCATCCTTGTGTGTGGGATATGGAACTGAGAGGGCCAAGCCTGGAGGCGGGGAGGCCACGTAGGAAGAGTCTGTCTCATTATCGTAAGCTAGAAACGAAGGGAGAGGCCACGCGAGTAATGGAAACATACTCAGAAGATGCAACCCGAAGGATCTGGTGACAGACTAGGGCACAGGTCTCCAGCCTTTTGCTGTAAATGGCCAAACAGAGATGGCTTTGGTGTGTGACCCGGACTGTCACAACTCCGGTGTCATGGCACGAAGCAGCCGCAGACAACATAAACAAATGGGTGTGGCTGTGTGCTCATGAACTTTCCCTTGAACTAGAGCAGTAATTGTCAGACTTTCACCTGCACCAGTCACCTGGAGGGCTTGCTAAAGCCCAGGCTGCTGGGCCCCACTCCGAGAGCCGATAATCCGTACCAGCTGATGCTGATGCTGCTGGCCTGGAAACCACACTTCGAGAATCTCTGGTCTAAAAGAACCGGGAAGGACTTGAGGATTTGGATTTGAGTCTTGTTCTGCCACTATTTTGTGGTCTCTGAGTTTGTTTCCTCATCTGTGAAATGGGTATGATACCAGTGCCTACCTCCTAGCTGGCTGTAGACAGGTCGGGCTCACTGAGGCACTGGGTAGGGAGGCAAGAGAGAGAATGAATGTGCACGCAAATACCTTCGTAGGTAGGTGCAGAAAGTCCACATCCAGAGGCTGCCACGTACTTGCTGAAGTAGGAGGTGAAGTACACCAAAAATTTGGTGGGTAGAAGTTGAGCTGATGGGGAAATAGCATGGGGTTTGAAGGGAATCAGACACGTACTTGAACCTTGCACCTGCTGCTTACCCTCTGTGGGATGCTGCCACTCAATGGCCCTGAGCAATATGGAGATAATGCCACCTCCCTCTGGGGATGGCATAAGAAATCGTGTCCAGAACCTGGTGTGTGCTACAGGCTCTGTCCATGGCAACTTTCTTCTGTAGTTATCACTGGCGAAGGTTTGGAACAAACCTTCTGAGGAGGAAGGGATTAGAATGTGACAGTGGAAGGGACCAAAGGCTCCCCAGGTAGCCCTGCGAAGTCTTACCTGAGGGTTCGCCTGTGACTGTCAAAGTAGTTGTGAAGGCGGGATAGAGGACGTGGCTTGTCACCCACGGCAGACGGAGATCTGAGTGCTGGGAGGACCCTGTTGCCCTTGCTGGCCAGGAGAGGACAAAATACGATGCCTAACCAGCAGGACAGCAGGGAGGCATTGTCCCCGGGGCACAGGGCTCCGGTGGAGCAGTGACGGTTCTTAACACAATGACAAAACTTCTAGCCCAGCAAGAGCAGAGACAGAGTGAAGGCTGCAGAGCAAGCCTGGGTTGGTGTCTCTGCGCGTATCCTTTTTGGCATTATGGTGGTGGCCCTCCGCTGCCTGTCACAGGCGGGGACACCTTCCTGGAAGGCTTTCAGGAGGTTGAAGGGTGGATAGTGGTAACTTGGAGAACCAGAAAATAGACTGAAACAACCTGGCCCCAGGCCAGTCTGGGCCTTGGATGTCTCATCTGCTCTGTAAGGAGGTTCTTCCTGCTCATGGTGAAATCTGATGACTGAGAATCTTAGAAGACATGCTGGTGCTGGCTGCCACCTCCCCTGCTTTGTAGCCACTCTGCCTTCCAACCAAGGCTCCTCTGGGAGCCTGCCTCCTCCCACCTGAATCCCGGCCCCCAGCTCCCGCCCATCCTTCGGAGACTACAACATAAGATTTACCTGCCCTCTCTCTCCCACTCCCTGAAGTCCTCACCAGAGATAACAGAACCATGACTATCAGCCTAATAAAAACTTTATTGCCTTTTTAAGTTACATGTTTGGGGTTTGTTGAAGTCCTCCCAGAGACATGGCTTAAGGCCATAGATGACTCTGTTGGTGAGAATGTTGGAGGAGGGACAGGGAGGGCAGGCTGACCTGTAGCAGGTCCCTTATCTGCCTTTGTATCGAGCTGTTGGCTTGGTCCCAGCATAAAGGATAACACAGAAGCAGAGGAGGAATTTTTTTTTAAATAGTTTATAAAGCTCCCCAAGGCATTATTATCTGAGTGGGCCTCTCAACAGCTCAGTCAGGGAGGCCTGGCTCATGCAGTGGTCAGCACAGGCAGGGCAGCAAGCAGACGAGGTGCTGGCCTCCCAGCCTTGCCCCTTGTGGTCTATGGTCAGCCCTCCGTAGCCAGGGGTTCTTTGCCTGTGGATCCAACCATCCATAGCCTGAAAATATTTTTTGAAAATTGCATGTGTACCAAACATGGAGAGACCTTTGTTCTTATAGTTATTCCCAAGACAATATAGCAAAACTACAAAAAATTCACATGGTATTAGGAATTATAAGTAATCTGCAGATAATGTAAAGTACTTGTTTAAGGGTAGGTTATACACAAATACTATAGCATCTTCTATAAAGGACTTGGGTGCCTGGATTTTAATATCTGTGGGAGTCTTGGAACCAAAGTCCTCTGGATGCTGAGGGAGCACTGTACTGACATTGGGCAAGTTTCTTTTTCTTTTTTTTTTTTTTTTTAACAGGAAGAGTAGACAGTGAGAGAGAGACAGAGAGAAAGGTCTTCCTTTTGCCGTTCGTTCACCCTCCAATGGCCGCCGCGGCTGGTGTGCTGCGGCCGGCGCACCGCACTGATCCGAAGGCAGGAGCCAGGTGCTTCTCCTGGTCTCCCATGGGGTGCAGGGCCCAAGCACTTGGGCCATCCTCCACTGCACTCCCGGGCCACAGCAGAGAGCTGGCCTGGAAGAGGGGCAACAGGGAGAGAATCCGGTGCCCCAACTGGGACTAGAACCCGGTGTGCCAGCGCCGCAAGGGGGAGGATTAGCCTAGTGAGCCGCGGCGCCGGCCATATTGGGCAAGTTTCTTAACCTTCTGCACTTCAGTTAGGTCACCTGTAAGAGGAAGGTGATGATAATAATAGCATGAACGGAACATTGTTGTATTAACTGTGTGTGTGTGTGTGTGTGTGTGTGTGATCCACTCTAAGAACTAGTAAAGTGGTTAATATCACCACTATTCTGCTCTCCCAAATGAGCATCTGAGGGGTCTCCCTCGCTGGAGACCTGGTGAGTAGGCCATTGCACACTCTGGGTGTCCGAAGTCCACACCCCCTCCCAGCATTGATTCCCTGCTATGTGAGGGTGGGAGGCATTGAAGGAGCCAAAGGCAGCCACATGACCCAAGCTGGACCAACCATCCTTCTGCTGGGGACACAGTATTTCCTGGAACACAGTCACCCTAGTCAGCCCGGTAGGTTCTTAAACTGAGAACATGTAGACTTGGGAAATTTGAGTAGAAATGAGCACCTGGAGGCAGAGAAGCAAACAAAGCCAGCATGGGGAGAAAGATAAACAAGACATTACATGGAGAGAGGGAGGGAGACAGAGAGGCAGAGGCACAGAGACCAGGAAAGTGGATACCTTGGTCCTGCCGCTTCACAGCTCCTCAGAAGATCTGGAGGCTGTGGGTGGGCAGGTGGATTTCAGGGCTTGAGCCTAAACCTACTCCTTTGCTCCTTATTAACTCCCACAGTCTGAGACAAATAACTGCCTACTTTCCTTGTCTACATTAAGGGGCTAAACAGCAAACAACCGTGTCTGTGCCCCAGTCGTTATATATACCCTTTGGGGGATACAGCCCACCCAAGTCTGTACATTATAATTACAAACCTTACTCTACCTTTCTGTAGCATTAGGATTTGGGGTCATTACTGAGCTCCTTAAGCCTCACTTTTCATCTGTAATATAAGAAAGCCAATCTAGGGGCCAGCGCTGTGGCTCACTTGGTTAATCCTCTGCCTGAGGTGCCCGCATCCCATATGGGCACTGAGTTCTAGTCCCGGTTGCTTCTCTTCCAAGTCAGCTCTCTGCTGTGGCCCGGGAGGGCAGTGGAAGATGGCCCAAGTGCTTGGGCCCCTGCACCTGCATGGGAGGCTGGGAGAAGCACCTGGTTCCTGGCTTCGGATCTGCACAGCACCGGCTGTAGCGGCCATTTGGGGAGTGAACCAACGGAAGGAAGACCTTTTTCTCTGTCTCTCCCCCTCGCTGTCTGTAACTCTACTTGTCAAATAAAAAAAAAAAGAGCCAATCTCACAGGGTTGTTTTAACGCATAAGCATAGTGGTGTGCTGGTCAATGTTTAACAGCCAGCTCCGAGGACAGAGCACCCCTGATTCGCATTGTTGGCTAATTTCTATGGAACATATAAGTCCACTATGGTAGATTTTGAGATGCTGATGTAATAGTTTTTATTTTTTTATTTTTTAAAGATTTACTTACCTGAAAGAGCTACACAGAGAGAAGGAGAGAGAGAGAGATCTTGGAGCCAGGAGTTTCTTCCGGGTATCCAACATGGGTAACAGGGGCCCACGCACTTGGGCCATCTTACATTGCTTTTCCCATTAGGCAGCTGGATCAGAAGTGGAACAGCTGGGACATGAACCAGTGCCTGTAGAGGATGCCAACATCACAGGTAACAGCTTTACCTGCCTTGCCATAACACTAGCCCCCAACAGTTATTAAAAAAGATTTATTTATTTTCATTTGGAAGAGTGACAGAGAGAGCGAGAGAGATTCCATCTGTTGGTTTACTACCCATATGGCTGCAATGGCTGGGGTTGGGGCTGGGTGAGACCAAAGCCAGGAGTCTAGAACATCATCTAGGTCTCCCACATGAGTGGCATGGGCCCAAGTCCTTGGGTCATTTTATGCTGCTTTCCCAGGTGCATTAGCAGGGAGCTGGATCAGAGGTGAGCAGTTGGGAATCTAATTGGTGCTCCTATACAGGGTGTCAGTGTAGCAAGCCACTGCTGAACCTACTGCACAGCAATGCCGGTCCCTGATGTAACATCAATGAATGTAGAATTGAAAAGAGATGTGCAGTATGTGGTATTTCCACCATGCAGGTAAAGCAGACATTACCTGAGCCTCTAGTAGTTAAGGGTAGTCATGTAATTAGGAGCTATTGATTTTTATTACATTTATTTTTAATGTAATTTCATTGTGAGTTTACATAATTTATTTTTTTCATAATTGCCATGTTTAATAACTGGCCTGCAAAATTCTTGCAAATTTAATAATCAGCTGTTGAAAACCAGTCTGAGCTGGCTCTGTGTATTGCTGAGTGAGCTGAAGCTCATGCCCAGTGTGGGAGAGATCTCGGCACATATGAAGTGCTCAAGAAATCTATGATTCCTGTCGCTTATTTTATTACATCATTTATGGTTGGAGCAGGAAAGCCAGGAAAAACACATTTTAAAAGTACCTTTTATGGATTTGGGTCACTTTGTTTAACTGAAGGACATGGACTTGAGGTATATGAGGCATATATATAGACATATACAACACAATTTACTCATCAAATTACTACACTTGGCACAAGTTCAGAACTGAGGACTGGAAAAGAACTGAATAGAACTGGGTGAAAAAGTTGATAAAGTTCTAGATTTCTTGTGGCACTGTAGATGACAGCAGGGAGTAGGAGGCAGTCAAGAGGCTTCCATAGCCTTGGCAGCTCATGACAGGAGCCTCGGGTGATCACTGACATCATAAATAAGAGTGTCAATTGTTAAATCAACAACAGGAGTCACTGTGCACTTGCTCCCCATGTAGAACCTCTGTCCTTAATGTGTTGTACTAAGAGAATTAACAGTAAAACTAGTCTTCTTCAAACAGTACTTTATACTTTGTGTTTGTGTGGGTGCAAACTGTTGAAATCTTTACTTAGTATAGAGTTGATCTTCTGTATATAAAGATAATTACAAATGAATCTTAATGAAGAATGGGATGGGAGAGGGAGTAGGAGGTCGGGTGGTTTGGGGGTGGGAGGGTGGGTATGGGGGGAAGAACCGCTATAATCCAAAAGTTGTACTTTCAAAATTTATATTTATTAAATAAAAGCTTTCTATAAAAAGTAGGAGGCCGTTGGCGGCAGTAGCCCCTGGGGCGGGGCAGGGGGTGGGCTGGAGAAGGGAAGGGAAGGCAGCGGAGTGGGCAAGGGTGGAGGCAGCACCCTGGGGACACCCGGGCTCTTAGGAAAGCTCATGGAGCACATGCATTAGGATTTCAAAATTTGTTTGCACCAAAATAAGCTTATTTTCTGATTGTACTTTTCCATAAACGTTTAGAGGTTCCCTCCTATACAGTAACGCAGACTATAGAAATGACATTACAGGGAATGTGTAAGAACACGATGAGACCTGGAGGGCAGTGAGGTTCTGCTCATGGAATACGTGAGCACACATACGCGTCCACACACACGCAAACACATCGAAGAACATGCCATGCTGTACAAGGACCATACAGTTGCCTCTTGGCAGCGTGAGAGATTGGTTCCAGTACACCGGGGGATACCATAATCCAGAGCTGCTCAGGTCCTGTATGTGAAACGGTGTAGTGTTAGTGCAGAAGCCGTGCACCCTCTCCTGTAATCTTTAACTCATCTCTAGATTACTCACGATACCAAATACAATGTAAGTCGTTGCTATGCTGTATTTACAGAATTATGCCAACAAAAGTCTAGGGGTATTTGGTGCAGATGCATTTTTTCTCCTCATATGTTTCATCTTCATTTGGTTGAAACTGAGGATGCAGACCTGGTGGATGCAAAGGGCCAACTGTATACATTTGTAGCTGTCGTGGTTCAGGCAGGAAAAAGCTGGACCCCCATACATGATATTGTTATAGCATTAATAAGAGGACTATTTACAAAGGTGAGGGCAGAGCTAGGAGCAGCACCAGTGACAGTGAGGCAGTCTGGAACTGGGAATCAGCCTGAGACTAACGTTGCTGTGGAGCAGAAGGGGCCCCAGTAGAGAGCAGCCTGGGAAGGGGAAGGGCAGAAAGGGAGTCAGGAGGGTTAGCCAGAAAGCTTCCCTTCCCGCCACCTCCTTTGTGCAGACCTAATCAGGGGGCAGAGAGCCAGCAAGCCAATGATGCATGCCCTGTGTAGGAGCCCCCAGGGACCCAGCACTAGGCTGAAGCCAAATGTGGCTCTAGAAGACGTGAAAGGAAGCCGCCCAGCCCAGGATTCCAGGACATGCATCAAACACATGAGGGTGATTGTAGTGGGGGGAGAAGAATGGAAGCAGGGATTTGGAGTGCAACGGAGCACACCGAAGCCAGTTCTTGGCAAATGTGGAAGACAGTCTTGTCTTGAGGAGAGCAGACACGCAAGCCTCAGCACCTGAAGTCTAAAAGAGAAAGCAGAGCTGGTATTTTCTAGAATAGCAGCAACCATGCTAGAGAGGTCTTTGGCAACACCCTTTCCTTTCTCTACTGTTTGTGTTGTAATCCAGGTCTTCCCACGTGAACTCTAGGGCTGGGGAGAGCACAGACTCTGTGTATGAAAGAATCGGTTGGCCACAGGAAGGGGCCCAAGGGGAGGATTGTTTGATGGAAAACAAAGCAAAAATGTGTGTTTGGGCCATAGGGTGGGTCTCAGGACTGTTTTTTTAAACTGTGTATTTCTCAAAAAGGAGGAAGGAAAGCATGTAGGCAATTAGGAAAGGGTGATATTTTTCTTATAAAAAAGCAAAAAATATATATACACTCAATAAAAGATGTCTGGCAGGCAGTGTACCAAAATGTGGATGATGGTTGTCTGTGAGCATTAAGAGTTTATAGATTGCTTCTATTTATTTGATTTTCTGTGTTTTCGAGGTTTCTTTTGTTTTGTTTTGTTTGGTGTGTGTGTGTGTGTGTGTGTGTGTGTGTGTTTATGGCAGAGAGATGGGACAGTGAGTGAGGAGTTCTGGGAGAGAGATCATCCATCTTCTGTTTCACTCCCCAGATGCTTGCAATAGCCAAGGGTGCATCAGGCGGAGGTCAGAATCGGGAACTCCGCTGGGTCTCCCATGTGGGTGGCAGGGACCCAACTACTTGTACCATCACTTTCTGCCTCCCAGGATGTGCGTTAGCAGGAACCCGGATCAGAAACAGAGCAGAGACTGGACCATGTACTCCAACATAGGATGGGGGGGTCCCAAGTGGTGTCTCAACCACTGTGCCAAATGCCCACTCCTGTTTTCTAATTTTTATAAAGTCCAAATTATTTATGGAATGAGAAAGGATTAAACAAAGATAATGGTAACTTGGCAAAACGGTAATGAGTTGAGAATAATGGGGGCTGGTGATGTCTGGAAATTGTGCCATGTTTCTTCTCTCTGTGCCTTCTTTCTCCTTCTACCCATCTTCCCCTGGGTCACCTTATTCAGGACCTAGCTGCTCAGGAGAGCTAGTTGATTGGGTCATTCGCAGAGGAAAGTTGGGAGATGATCTAGGCTTGGTTGAAAACAAGAAGGCCATCAACGTGATTAAACTAGAATCCCCCCTTGGGAACATTCTCTACTTTCCACCCAGAGGTTGAATGGGGATCAAAAAATCATCCTTCTTGGAATAGTTTCCTAGGGCTGTCATAACAAACTGGGTGGGCTTAAAACCACAAAAATGCACTGTCCTTTAGTTGAGGAGGCCAAGGTCAGAAATCAAGGTGCTGACCTGGTTGGTTCCTACGCAAGTCCTAAGGGATAATCCGTTCCGTGCCCCTCTTGCAGCTCCTCTGGTTGGAGGCACTCTTTGGCGTCCTTAGTTGCTAGCTGCCTTACTCTTTTCTCTCTGCCCCTGTGTCACATGGCCTTCTTCCTGGTGTCAGTTGTTGGCAAATCTGTTTCTATGCTTAAGGACACCAATTATCAGTGATCAGACCCACCATCATCCAGTTTGATGTACTTCACTCTGGTAACAGCTGCAAAGACCATCTTTCCAAATTATACCATCCTTATAGAAACCAGAGGTCAGGGCTTTAACATCTCCTTTGTGGGAACACAGTTCAACCAACAGTGGTATGTTTTGCCAGAAACAGAATTTGCTTTAACAGAGAAAATTCATGCTTAGGAATTTTCCTATTGAAATACTCATGAATATTTCACAATTTCTTGTTGAAACATAACACTGTCCAGGGAAGTAAAAAAATCATAAGGGTTCAGCTCCATGGGTTGTTACAGCCACACGCACAGCTGACAGTTAGACTAAGAAACACAATTTTGGGGGCCGGTGCTGTGGCGCAGCGGGTTAACGCCGTGGCCTGAAGCACCGGCACCCATATGGGGTGCCGGTTCAAGACCCGGCTGCTCCACTTCCTGTCCGGCTCTCCGCTATGGCCTGGGAAAGCAGTAGAAGATGGCCCAAGTCCTTGGGCCCCTGCACCCGCGTGGGAGACCTGGAAGAAGCTCCTGGCTCCTGCATTCGGATCGGCGCAGCTCCGGCCGTTATGGCCAATTGGGGAGTGAACCAGCAGATGGAAGACCTCTTTCTCTCTCTCTGCCTCTCCTCTCTCTGTGTAACTTTGACTTTCAAGTAAAATAAATAAGTCTTAAAAAAAAAAAAAAACCACAACCTTTCCTCGCTGCAGAAGTGTTGTGTTTGTCCCCTCCCTTGAGTTCGCCTCTAATACCATAGATGTGATTTACTTACTTAAGAACTTCATATATATGTGGGATAACATAGGGTCTACTTTTCTGTGTTTCTGTCTGATTTTGTCAGCTTAATATTATATTTGAGGGACTCAAACATGCTGTGTGGAGCCATGGTTTGTAAAATTCTAATTGTTGTAGAAATCCTGTTATATGACTACTCTTCAACTTAATCTATTGTTGATGGCTATTTGAGTTGTGTCTTGGATTTTGCTACTGTAAACAGAGCTATTAATATTTATGTAGTTTAGGCTGGTGCTGTGGCATAGCGTGCTAAAGCCTCTGAGGTGTTGGCACACCATATGGGCACTGGTTCTAGTCCTGGTTGCTCCACTTCCGATCCAGCTCTCTGCTATGGCCTGGGAAAGCAGTAGAAGATTGCCCAAGTCCTTGGGCCCCTGCAACTGTATGGGAGACCTGGAAGAAGCTCTTAGCTCCTGGCTTCAGATCAGCTCAGCTCTGGCCTTTATGGCCATTTGGGGAGTGAAATAGTGGATGGAAGATCTTTCTCTGTCTCTCCCTCTTTCTGTCTGTAACTCTACTTCTCAAAATCTTTAAAAACATGTTTTTGTACTTGACTTTTGATGGACACAGGCATTCCAATCCCTCTGTTGTTTATATGTGTATTAGAACGATGGGGTCACAGGTATGCTCAGCTCTGGTAGATTCTGCTAAAGAGATTTTCACAGTACTTGTATGAGTTTATCTTTTCACCACCACTTGCTCTATGTTATCCCAACATTTGGTACTGTTTTTTTGTTTGTTTGTTTCAACAATTCTCATGGATTTAGATATCTTTTCTTTCATTTTATAAAAAGATTTAATTAGGTATTTATTTGAAAGGCAGAATTACACAGAGGCAGAGAGCGAGAGGTCATCCATGTGCTGGTTCACTCCTCAATTGACCACAATGGCTGGAGCTGCACCCATCTGAAGTCAGGAGCCAAGAACCTCGTCCAGGTCTCCCATGTGGGTTCAGGAGCTCAAGGACCTGGGCCATACTCTATTGCTTTCCCAGGCCACAGCAGAGAGCTAGATTGGAAGTGGAGCAGCCAGGACTTGAACTGATGCCCATAGGGGATGCCAGCACTGCAAGTGGTGGCTTTACCATCTTCACCACAGTGCCAGCTCCTGGATATCTTTTCAAATAATATATTTATGCCTCATCATTAGTAAGAGCAGCTAAAATAAAAAACAAAAACTGGAGATGATTTAAGGACATGAGAAGATATCTATGGTGTATTAAGTTCAAGTGAAGTTATAAAGCTCTGTGAACCCATTTTGAAAATGACAGAGAGGGCCGGCGCCGTGGCTCACTAGGCTCATCCTCCGCCTTGCGGCACTGGCACACCAAGTTCTAGTCCCTGTTGGGGCGCCGGATTCTGTCCCTGTTGCCCCTCTTCCAGGCCAGCTCTCTGCTGTGGCCTGGGAGTGCAGTGGAGGACGGCCCAAGTCCTTGGCCCTGTACCTGCATGGGAGACCAGGAAAAGCACCTGGCTCCTGGCTTTGGATCAGCGCGGTGCGCCGGCTACAGTGCACCGGCCGCGGCGGCCATTGGAGGGTGAACCAACGGCAAAGGAAAACCTTTCTGTCTCTCTCTCTCTCACTGTCCAATTTGCCTGTCAAAAAAAAAAATAAATAAATAAATAAATGACAGGCCAGCACTGCGGCTCACTAGGCTAATCCTCTGCCTGCGGTGCTGGCAACTGGGGTTCTAGTCCCAGTCAGGGCACCGGATTCTGTCCCAGTTGCCCCTCTTCCAGGCCAGCTCTCTGCTGTGGCCCGGAGTGCAGTGGAGGATGGCCCAGGTCCTTGGGCCCTGCACCAGCATGGGCGACCAAGAGGAAGCACCTGGCTCCTGGTTTTGGATTGGCGCAGCGTGCCGGCTGTAGTGTGGCCACTTCGGGGGGTGAACCAATGGAAAAAGGAAGACCTTTCTCTTTGTCTCTTTCTCTCTCACTGTCTAACTCTGCTTGTCAAAATAAATAAATAAATAAGCAAACAGAGAAATGTACGCCCCTGTCTCCCTTACCTTGGGTGTGTGTGTGTATAGCCTTAGCATGTTCCACTCCCTCTGCCTGAAATGCCTCTCCCCCAACTCTTTTCAAGGATGTTCATTCCCATTCTTTAGGACTCATTTAATCATGCCACTTTGGGAGGTCCTACTAATCACCCAGGTTAGGGTAAGTGTCCTCTGAGGTTCTTCCTCTTAAAACCCAGATGCTTGGGCCCTGCACCCCATGGGAGACCAGGAAAAGCACCTGGCTCCTGGCTCCTGCCATCGGATCAGCGCGGTGCGCCGGCCGCATCGCGCTGGCCGCGGCGGCCATTGGAGGGTGAACCAATGGCAAAAGGAAGACCTTTCTCTCTGTCTCTCTCTCTCACTGTCCACTCTGCCTGTCAAAAAAAAAAAAAAAAAAAAACAAACAAACAAAAAAAAAACAACCCAGATGTTTTCCTTCATGGCAATTAACAAGTTTCTAAGCATGTATAAAACTTTTTATTTTCCATAAATGAAGGGGACCCTGGGGGGGGGGGATGCTGTGGCGTAGAAGGTTAAGATTCTACCTGCAACACCAGCATCCTATATGGGTGCCGGTTTGAGTTCCAGCTGCCCCACTTCAGATCCAGCTACCTGCTAACGTGCCTGGGGAAGCAGCAGAGGACAGCCCAAGTGTGTACCCATGTGGGAGATCAGGAAGAAGCTCTTGGTTCCTGGCTTTGGTCTGGTCCAGTCCTCGCTATTGTGGCCATTTGAGGAGGGATCCAGCAGATGGAAGATATCTCTCTGTGTATCTCTCCCCTCTCTCTGTAACTGACATTCAAATAAATGTTTTTTTTTTTTAAAGGGTGGTGGTGGGGGGGGGGGCTCTGGGAGTGGGCTATACTTCAGCACATGTTCTGGCCAGATATGCAGAGGGCTCACATTCTAGTAAGCATGAAAAACATGAATTGCAAATGGTAATAAATTATGATTGCAGACGGTAATAAATCTCTCAAAGAAGGCAAAGCAAATGGTGACTTGGGGAAAACCATGGAAAGGAGATATCGGGATGCAGACGTGAAACAATAAGAATCTGGCCCACAAAGATGTTAGGGGGATCATTTTGGCAGGAGGAGCAAGTGCAAAGGACCTGGGGCAGCCTAACTGGGGAGTGATGAGGTTGATAGGGTGACAGTTACAGATAATGAGGTTGGAGAGCAAGAGTTGAGTGATATTATGAAAAGCCTGGTAGGCTAGCGAAGGGGTTTGGATTTCATGGCGAAAACAATGAGAAGCTAGTGGAAAGTTTGAAGAGGAAGAAGGATGAGACTGAGTTTACATCTTTTAAAAGATCCATCTGGCTGCACCATGAGGCGAGGTCACAAGAGCAGAGAAATGTGCCAGGAGGTACTCCACTGGTCTCAGCCAATGAGAGTTTAGACCAGGGTGGTGGCAGTGGAGACAGGAAAGTGAGTGGTTCGAGACATAATTTGGAGGTTGTAGCATCAGGGCTGGATGAGGAAGGAGAGGAATTGATGATTATTCATGACCTGAGTTGCTGGGTGAGTGATGGTGTCACTGAGATGGAGAAGGAACAGAGGGACAGATTTAGGGGAGGAAAATCCAGAGTTTGTTTAGAGTAGGGGAGTTAGCTTTATGATGAGCTGGAAGCCGACTATTAGACATCCTAGCAGAGCTAGCAGCCAGCTGAATGGATGCATGGGCCTCAGCTCGGGGGAGGGATTGGGGCTGGAGATAAGCATGGATGGGGCCTGGAAGAAAACCTACAGAGAGGGTGAGTCTGGACAAGAGAAGGGAGCCCAGGCTGAGCCCAGGGCATGTTAACTCTTACAGTCAGAGGAGGAGTAAAGTCTCAGCAAAAGAGGCTGAGGAAGACATTGGCATTCTGTGAAGCATGTCAGCGTCCTGGAAAGCTCAGGGAGAACATGTGGGAGGTAGAGAACCCTCCACTGGATCTCTGCTTTTGAGAACTTGAGTTCAGTGAAAATAAAGACTTGACCCCTGAGTTCGGCAATCTGAGGTTGTTGGTACTTTGATAAGAGCAGGGCTTTAAAAATTAATTTATTTGAGAGGCAGGGAGAGGGAGAGAGGTTCCATCTTCTGAAACATACCGAAATGCCCACAATGGCTGGGGCTAAGCTTGGCTGAGGCTAAAGTCAGGAGCTAGGAAGTTAATCAAAGTCTTCCCATGTGGGTGGCAGGAACCCATTGACTTCAGCCATTGCCGTTGACTTCCAGGGTCTGCATTAACAGGAAGGTGGTATTGGGGGCCAGAGCTGGGCATCAAACCAAGGCATTTCCATGTAGAATGTGGGGGTCTTAATTGCTAGACCAAACACCTGTGCCGTGTTTTGTTGTTGCTGTTGTTTTGGTTTGGGATGGGGAGGAAGGCTGTTTTAGAGGAAGGGAAGCCTGCTGAGAGTGTGTAGGAGAGAGATTTGGGGCCGGAGGGAGTGGTGAGCCTCTTCTCTGTGTGTATATTACGACGCTTATCATACTATGTGGTTTCCGTGCCTGCCTATCCTGGCCGGCAGCTCACAATGCCTTATTCCTCTGTATTTCCAGTGTTTAGTACAAAATACCTGACACATAGTGGATGCTCACTAAATTGTTGCAATAATACTTCTTAAATAGATACTGGGGCCAAGTCCCGGACCAGCCTGGTGCTACAAATACAGCCTCAGGCTCGTCACGTAAGCTCTCACTGCTTCTCCCATCTGTTAAGTGGGAAAATGGAAAAGTGCAGAGGACAAGGTCGGCCTCACAATATTATTGAGAAGTTGGAATGAAACACCCAATGTGAAAACACAGAGTTTTGAAAATTGGGGCTCACCAGCCAACCATGAGTTAGGGTTCTTGGGAGCACATGACAGAGGCGCCACCAGACTCCAGCTCTCCCTGCAACCTTACTTGCAAGATCAATTCCAACTGGCCACAAGACAGACACTTCCTCATGAGCTGAAAGTCAGCCAAGAGACGTGGAACAGAGAGCTGCGGTCATTGTCAGCATGTCGGACACCAAGGCCGTGCTTACTGGAGATGCAAGTTTGAGGGTCAACCTTCTCGAAGGAGGTCTTTGTGCATCGATTGGGAAGGCCTCCCAGGCAAGATTTTAATAACATTTCCCAAGGAAATGAGATTGGAGGGGTTCGCCAAATCCATTTGAACCGGGAATTTATAAGTGGACTTAAAGGGCGGAAGCCCATTAATCTGCTATCCCCTGCTGACCCTGGCATGGGGAGGCTGCAGAGTCTGGGGGGCTGGAAGGGGGGCTGCCCAGGCATTTGGTGGTGGTTCTACCTCCCTCACTTCACTCTCTGAGTGGGCATCCTGTTCATGTTCGTCATCACTATTATCAAAGCAACCCCAGCTTATGGAATCCAGGTCCTTCCTGTGGGCTGGGTATTTTACAAACGTCCTGTTTACTCTTTACCACTACCCATGACATAGGGTCAGTGGTCATTCCCATTTTACAAGAAATGGAAAAGGAGGCTTAGAACAGTTAAGTCCCATCCACGTTCCCATGGCTCGGAACTGACCAAACAGGGATCTAAACACAGGACTTTATGTCCCCAAATCTTGCTCATAGCCATTCGTCACCTTCCTCACCCACCACCTTCCTCAGGGTGGTTGGGGGAGTGGTGGTGGCTGTGGGGTCCCTTAAGGATTCCAGGGGCAGATTTGCACAGGTGCTGTTCACTATGGAGGCTGCTACCAAGATGACTGTGAACCTGAGCTCCTTTGGCAATGGGAGGTCTGTGGGCAGAAGTGGGACTCAGAACTTTAGGGACCGCTCTCCAGTATGGAATCACGGAACGAAAGCACCCAGGGGAGCCGGACGGACCTGGGTGCAAATGCTGCCTCTGGCGCTTACAGCCGTGTGATCTTGGGCACGGGGAACAAGACCAAGACAACAGGCATCTTCCTAGGTGGCACTTTCCGTGGTTATACTTTGGAAGTGACCAATTCTCAGAGGTGGATTTTGTTAATATCTGTTCTACCGATGAGGTTAAATGATTTGCCTAAGGTCGTATGACCATTTATGAAGCAGAAAAACCAGAGTCTGGGTACAGGTTGCCTATGAATCCAGAATCCATGCTCCTGGACTCCATGCAACCTGCCCTGCTGGCCTATGCCACTGTGAGCCATGGGTTTTGCAGCTACTGGGTGCAGATGGTGATGTTTCTGTAGTGGGTGAGCTGTAGGGCCAGAGTTAGACCCCTGGAATGAAGAGTCTCAGTCCCACTTCCACTTCCTCCTCATTGGCTGTCATTTTATAAAATGTGAGCTCATAGGACCCACAGAGCCCAACATGCCTATGTGAGTTACCGGGACTGCAGGACACAGCTTCCTTCACCAAGGCCAAGACGGTGGCTTTGTAACAAAGTGGCACAAACCGGGCAGCTTAAAGGGACAGGAATGTGTCCTCCCACAGTTCCAGAGGCCAGAAGTCTGAAATGAAGATGTTGACAGGGCTGTGCCCACTCTGAAGGCTCCAGGAAGTAGCCTTCCACCCCTGTTCCTTGCTTCTGATTCTTGCTGCCATCCTTGGTGCTCTTTGGTCTGTAGCAATGGGATTCTAGTCTCTCCCTGTGTCTCCAAGGCACCATCTGCCCTCTGGGTATCTGTGTCTACATTTTCCTTTTTAAAAGGGTGTCATTCGTTGACTTAGGGGCCACTCTAATGCAGTGTAGCCTCATCTGCTCTGGGTTACGTCTCCAAACATCCTAGTTCTTCATAAGGTCACATTCCGAGGTCCCAGGTAGAGAAGAACTCTGCGGGGACACAATTAATGCAGCGTGGGGGTGGAGAAGGGAAACAGGTGCTGGCAGGAAGGACAGAGCCATCTCCTCTCTCTCTGTGGTCTGTCCAGGCAGCTGCCTCTGAGCCTGGGTGGCCTTCTAGTTCTGTAGGCATTTCACCAATGTCCATCTGCTTATCCCTAAAATGACAAGATTGGTCTTTAAGGCCACACCCACGTCTCAGATCTCTCACTTCCTAGGAGCGGAAAAGCAAGGCTGGGAAGCCAACACGCCCCTGAAATGCCACACTGGTAGGCTTCCTATTTTGAAAACTCTACAAGCAACACACAAGCCCTCTGACACCACACCAGCGCTTTCCATGGCCTGAGGCAGGTGAGACCGCTGCTGAGGGCCTTCCAGGAGCAACCGAGGCGAGAGGTTCAAAAGGAACAGGTAAAATCACACAGTGCTGGAGCTGCAGTCTAAGAGGAAGGGAAGAGCAACTGGGTGACCTTGGGTGTGCAGGCCCGAGGACGTGTTTGCCCGGTTAGATGTGGGCATCCCCACAAGAGGCGTTCGAGGGCAGTGTTGCTGAGAAAACGCTCGCCATTGTACTAGGGCCTTCTATCATCTCAGTGAATCTTCAAAACAAGCAAGCACAGGGTAAACACTATTTTATTGAATAGTGAATTTATTGAATATTTTATTGAATATTTATTGTGAAAACTGAGGCCCAGAGGATGGCTTGGTTAAGGGTGCACTGTTGGCAAATGGTAGAACCAGGGATTCAACCTGAAGTCTGTCTGATTCCAAGCCATGGTCAATGTCAGGGCTGGCTGTGAAAGGTTGTTTGCGACTCATCGCTTTGTCCTTGTTTTGGGCCTGGGCCCCCACCTGCTCCCAGCCCCAGAGCACACGTCTGCTGGCCTGCCTGCCTCTGGTGTCAGGGCAAGGGGGTGTCTCAGCTTCCTCCCCTCCTCTGTGCAAGGACAATCAGCTATTTGTCCCAGAGCCAAGGGCTGTGGAAGCGATCTGCTCAAGGGGAATGAATTTAGCTGCCCTCCCTAGCTGGCAGCCTGGGAGGCGGGCAGGGTCCTGACAGCCAGAGGATGCAGGCTCAGCTCCAAAAGGGCTTTTGTCTGTGGCCGGGCCCCAGGCCAGAGTGACATTCTTCAGTGGAGGCTGCCAGGCCACCACTGAGCGGGGCACCTGCCGGGCTGGGAGGGAGAGGGAGCGAGAGGCCAATCTTTCTTCCAGATAAGAGAAACATGGAGGGAAAAATCTGCTGTTTGGGGGCCCCTGGGGTGCTATGGCCAGGCCAGCAGGTGCTTCAAGCTTGAGGAGAGACACAGACCTGACTCCCCAGGCATGCAGGCTGTTAACTTTCAGCTTCGGTTTTGTAGGATAAATAGCTCTGTGAGATTAAAGAAATCCACTTCTTCTCGGACTGGTTTCTCATAAAAATCCCAAGATCCTAGACCTTGCCAACAGGAAGAGACTTGGGCAGTCTCTGCTGTAGTTGCCTTTTGTGGCAGATGCTCTTAGGGTCCCCCTGCCTGGCGCCCTTTGCAGGTGGGTACACCCTTGTCCCCAAGCCGTGAGTGTTGGCTGCTCATGCCCACAGCTGCCCTGCTCCGGGGAGTTGCCCATAGCTCTCAGAAGCTGCTCTCCTCCCTGGCCACTTGCAGCCAGTGCCTGATGGAGGGGCTTGTGGAAGCATGGAGTCAGGGTGCAGTCTGCATCCCAGAGCCCCCAAGCTGAGGGACAAGCTGAGGCCAGCCTCACACTGACACCAGCTCTGTCCTCAGCATCTCCCTGTTCGTCCCGCTTCTCTCATTCCCTTTCTTCCACAGATCCTTGCTCATAGATCCCTTGTGTGAAAACCCCCATATCAGGCTCTACTTTTGGGAAACTTGACTTCCGCCAGCCTTCTTTTAAGAACTCATTGCAAAGAGCAATTAGTATTTCCCATGTGCAGGGAATACAACTGTGAACCAAATTTTCATATGGTGCCCTCAGCCTGGTGGGAAGTGACAGATATTAAATGCATGCACACTAAAATCCAATTATGATTGCCATTAACCTTGTGTGTGGAAAGCACGCAGCTGTAAGTAGATACAACGAAGATTCCAGGTGGTTCACTCATGGTCTCAGCTCCACATCTGTCTACCTGTACTCTGTTTTCTGATGCTGGGGCCAGGGCTCTGCAAGCTACAGTGTCCAGTGTCCTTGCCAACCGCCGTTTTTGTGAGGTTCTGCTAATAGGAAGCACTAGGAGCCTGGAAGGCAGGAGGAGGGAAGACGGACTCACTCCTTGTCCTCTCTTGTTCTTGCCGACTTGGCTGCAGCTGGGTATATGCCCATCTTAGCTGACTGAGTACCCCACTCCTCAGTAGCAGTAGATGGTAGCAGGCCCTAGCTCCAGCCCTGCGCCACCCCCACACAGGTACCATCAATATCTCCAAGCTCCCAGCATCTGAATACTTCGTCTAATCCTTTTCTCCCAGTCGTAGGATTGACAACTCAGTCCTGCCATTATCACCCCCAAGTCACGTCAGCGTCTCTTTTGGCTCTTTCAATCCTGCGGCAGCTGCACAACCAGCCCCTGTGTTAGAGTCCCTCTGGTTGAGAAACACCTAGAGCAGCGTCTGTAGTCCCAGCTGGCACCTCACCTACACTAGAGAATTCGCCTTGACCAGTGGGCCACCAGTGGCATCTCTGGGGAAATGCATGAGGGCTTGGATCTGAAGGGTCAACCTGAGTTCAGAAGGGCATTAAGAACAAGTTGAAAATAGAGACTGTTAAGCACAGTCCCTGAAAGAGACACCGCAGAGCAGGCCTGAGTAGTGAAAGTAGGAGCTTCAGGAGAGTGGAGGGAGGGAAGGAGGGGTCCCATTGTTCAGGACCTTGCAGAGATGGGCTGCCATTAAAGCGGGATCAGCTGGAGGAAGACATGAACAGGTGTATTACCACGTGCGTAAGACAAGAGGGGCAAGAAGTGGTCATCTGCTCGCTGCTACTAAACCCGTGTCTGCTGAACAGCTCTCCTCTCTGTCGTTGGAATTCTTCCTACCAGAAGCAGTGTGGCCAGGGACAGGTATCTTCGGTGTAAACAAAACAAAGCAAAGCAAAAAGCAAAAGGTGCCCCTTCGGGGAAGATGTAACCCCGCCGCGTGGCTTGGCAAAGAGAGCGCATCTTTATGTGATGGATGAGTCAGTCTTCCTTCTGGCACAGATAACCCAGCTGTCCTCGCGGAATGCACAAAACGCACAAGCGTGGGGCAGCCTTGAGCGTAGCCTGGTCAGCCTTTGAATCAGACAGACCTGAATTCAAATGTCACTTTCACTCCCCATCTTGGGCGCACAACTTGTCCGAGTCCCCGCTGCCTCAGCTGAAGATTAGGGACAGCGATGTATGTCTTCCAGGGCTTTGGGGAGGCTTAAATTAGTTCAGGTTTGCAAAGCACCCAGCTCACCGCCTGGTGCCCAATTAGACCTTTAACAATGATCATTATTTTGATTGATATGTAGAATCCAAATGGATCTCCTTGGAACTCCTCCTACTCAAAACTTAGTCCTCTCCCACATGTGAGTATTTCTGCCATTTGATATTCACTCTTGTGTCTGCATTGGTTTTGTCTTAGGGTTGTGTTGGACACCTGGTTCAGTTCCTGGGCTTTCCTCCCCACCTTGGCCCCTGAGGCATAAGCTTTAGCTCTTCTCCGAGTTTTCCTCCTCTTTTTAGTTCACCAATCATCAAGCCAACTGTCTCTCTCTCTCCAACAGTTTGTTCTGTTGATGGCATTGGCCCCAAATGTTGATGCATATTTATTATCCTGTACCCTTGATGATTTTCCTGCCACACCAACTGCCTCAAATGGAAGCTTGATGTGGTTTTCAGGCTTGAATGAGCACATGCTTCTAAGAATTGGCTTGAACAGGGGTTCGGGAAGCCAATTTCCACATTATGTCATTATTTGTCATTCTGTGACTATGCACCAGGGCTGCACCCCTTCTCCATCTCTTCCAAAGTCACACAACCCACGAAGAGGAAAATGCATGGTGCCTGGGGCAGTAGACTACTTTCACCAGCCCCCAGCTAGTCTGGGTAAGGAGTTGCTGCCAACAATTTGATTTGAGAAGCCTGGGTATTCTGTGGTGTCCACTCCATTGACTGTTTGGTTCATTCTTTTGTGTATTCGTTTCTTATTCATTCAACATTTACCTGTTCTGTGCCAATCCTGTGCTGAGCACTATACATGTGTGATGTCATGGTCTCCAAGCATCCATGATGTAGGCTTTCCTATCGCCCCTGCTGCATAAGAGTGATTAAGATATAGACTAACTACACATAAGAATAATTGGGTATAGATTGATTCAGTATCTTGTTTATTGCATGAGCAGAGTCTCTGTGCAAAATTGTGAGTCTGACTTCTGAACCAGTGTTTATAACCATGATGCCATACTGCTATTTTTTTCCTTTTTTAAGATTTTATTTATTTATTTGAGAGGTAGAGTTACAGACAGTGAGAGGGAGAGACAGAGAAGAAGGTCTTCCGTCTGTTGGTTCACTCCCCAGATGGCTGCAACGGCTGGAGCTGTGCCGATCGGAAACCAGCAGCCAGGTGCTTTTTCCCAGTCTCCCATGTGAGTGCAGGGACCCAAGGACTTGGGCCATCTTGTACTGCATTCCCAGGCCGCAGCAGAGAGCTGGACTGGAAGAGGAGCAGCCGGGACTAGAACTGGTGCCCACATGGGATGCCGGCACTGCAGGCGGGGGATTAACCTGCACCACAGTGCTGGCCCCCACACTGCTGTTTTTATCCTACAGAATACTGCCTATTGACGTGTAGTTCCTAGCTATTGTAGCTTCTTTCTCATCAGCAATTCTTGTGCGTGTGTTTTGGGGAAGGGAGGTTTAAGGGAGAGGAGGACATAGGTATGTAGTAAGGAATTTGACCACAGCTGCACAGCTAGAAAGAGCCAAGTCTTAGGCCAGAGCCAGGTTCACTGTGAAGACCTTAGAGCCCTTCATTTTCTTTTCTGCACCACACTGCACCATTCAGTGGATGCACTCATCCAATCAGCTGAGCCTTTAGAAATAGCCCCATAGGCCAGGCATTGTGTGGGAGGACAAAAGCCTGTCTCTTTTGCCTCAAGGCGGTATAGATCCTGAGCTATAGCTGTATGTCCCAGAGCTCCCCAGGGCATCAGGTGGATGCATTTAGAGGGAGAGCAAATTCCAGATCCCTTGCACAGAGATAGTCTCTGCCCAGGGCTTCCATGTAGGGTGGAATGTGTCGTTCACTGCACTGCTGTGCCTCGGACAGCCAGCGTTGTAGGGCCTGTGCAGCTATAAATGGCAGCCTTCTATAGCTGCTTCCCAGAAACACGGGAAGGAGACCAGAGAAGCACTGCGTGGCCAGTCATTATTCACCAGAACGTGTGTTCTCAGAGCCTGACGAATGGGCTGTGGGGACCTCCCTGTCTCACTCTCAGAATCTTGCCTGTCAAAAGTCAAGGGAAATCAGGCAAAAGAAAGTTAACAGCACAAGGCAGTGGAGGACAGGCAGAGGACCCTATGAGAAGTGAACTATACACATTAGATCTCATGCTCTCTGAGCAGTCATGGGGCAGGTGCTTTGCTGTCTCCATTGCCACTGGACTTGGACTCGCAGGCCTGTTCCATCACTAGCCGCTCTTCTTAGCTTGGTTCAGTCTGAAGGTTTCTTTGGCACCTGCTCTTCGTGCTGTGGCCCCTGGACCAGCATGAGTTTCATGCTGAACACTGTTGTTAGATTCTTCCATTTGATCCCAGAATCCTTTCCTGGGCAGTTCTTTCGGATCCAGCCCAGGCCCCTTCTCTGGCTCTGGTCTTTATAGTGAGTATCTGAAAAATGGGAAGATATTTTAAAACTCAAAGGTCCTGGGGCTGGCGCCATGGCTCACTTGGTTAATCCTCCACCTTGCGGCACCGGCATCCCATACGGGCACCGGGTTCTAGTCCTGGTTGCTCCTCTTCCAGTCCAGCTCTCTGCTGTGGCCCAGGAGGGCAGTGGAGGATGGCCCAAGTGCTTGGGCCCTGCACCCGCATGGCTGATGGTCAGCTTCTACCTACAAGACCCTGAAGGAAATGCAATCTGCGCATGCCCACCAGGTAAGCCAGGGCCCACAACCAAACCCAGGAGGAAGCACCTTGCTCCTGGCTTCGGATTGGCGCAGCACGCCAGCCATAACAGCCATTTGGGGGGTGAGCCAACAGAAGGAAGACCTTTCTCTCTGTCTGCCTTTCTCACTGTCTATAACTATCTGTCAAACAAGAAAAACAAAAAGGTCCCATTGAAGCCCCTGTAATGAAACCATATCTTCTGGGTTTGGTTGTGGGCCCTGGCTTACCTGGTGGGCATGCGCAGATTGCATTTCCTTCAGGGTCTTGTAGGTAGAAGCTGACCATCAGCCAAGGCTTTGAATGTGTTATTCCTTGAAGAAGTACTCCCAGGAGAAGCAAGTAAGGCAGCAGAGGAAGCAGGATGGGGGAGGAGAAGGTGGTAGGTGAGAGTGATTTCTGTTGAAACCTAGCTTACTCTGATTCCACAGTCAACCCTGAGTACAAATGACACCTGAGTGGGTACCCGCTGGAGGCAAAGGGACTGTGCCTTTGTCCCACTGCACCTGCCTGTACCAGAGGGTGATGCTTTGAAGAGGGTGGCCGGTGTGACCAGGCAGTGAGGGCAGGCACGGAGAGCCATCTGGTCAAGAGGCCTCCAGGGGTCCTCAGGGGGTTACCAAGAGTGGCTGCCACCAGGCCACAGCTCTGTTGTCCTCCACCTCATTCCTAGAAGTGCTCTCCAAGAAGCCTGCACAAAGGTAGGGGAGGGAAGAATTTAGTTCACTGATGTGTCTGTGGCTAAGTCCAAATTGTTGACTCTCGTCTTCCTTCTGAACTGCAGATGCTCAGGGGCCCAGATGGCTTCCTTTCCATTTCAATAACAGCCCAAAGAAAATCCACTTAGATGGATCTGCTACAAAAACAAACCAACACGAAAACACAGCCAAATAGAAATGATTTTTGCATAATCTGTTTCTTTTCGGGCTATCAGCACATCTGCTTCCCTGCAAACATTGATAATCAACTGCTGATTATATGACAGTGCCTTCAACCAGCCCTTGTTGTGTGTTCTGAGAGGTACCTCTCACTTCTGCCTCAAAAAGATGCTTTCTCTGCACGTCCTGTCCACGGCCAGTGTGTGGTTCTACCTGTGTGGATAATAAGGAAGGTACAGCAGTTCAGGCGTGGACAGCTTTTCAGTTAAAACAGTTTTAAGTGCCATACAGGCAGCCCACGAGAATTTAGCTTTTGAAGGTCAAATACAATTTATAATTTGCTCACCAAGCACCAACAAAATAACCACAAAAAAGTGCTGAATTTCATAGTGGTGATTCTCAACCAGGGGGCTGTTTTGTCCCCTTCTAGGGGACTTCAGGCATCATCTAGAGACGTTTTGGGTTATCCCGGGGGTGTGGGGTAAGGGTCGGGGCAGCATGCCATTGGGCACGAGCCAAGGATGCTGCTAAGCCTCCAGTAATGTGAAAGACAGCGCTCCCCACCCCCACACATACAACAGAGAATTACTCAGCTCTGCATGTCAACAGTGGTGAGGCAGAGAAACCCTGATCCAGACTGTTCTTTTGGGTGTGACTTTTCACGGGTTCCCTATATCAAGGTCTATTTTTAATAGCTTTAAACTTTCAAGAGATTCCAGTGTTGAAGCACAAGTACATTATGTGGAAAAATCACATGCATAGCTTTAAAATTTTTTGCATCAAAATGCATCTTTTAATTCATGTTATTTGATCGTGAACTTTGGGAAGCACCCTCATATTTTTGGGTAAGATACGATTGGAGGTGCTCTGGTATGAATGGGTTCTCAGCAGCCCCCCATTCCACCCTCACCCCATGACTGCTGCTGCCTGTGGCTCCTGGCAGGGGGCCAAGGGTAGGTGTGGGGAAGGTTGGGTGAGCTATGCGCACACCTGCTGTTCCTCACCAGGGACCAAATTTGTTGGTGCCTTGATTTTGGGCTTTTCAGAGTCCCGGTCCCTCTGTGGGACTGCACTCACCCCAGAAACAGCCCCGTGCCTGGGGGGGGGGCATTAACTAATAAAAGCCACCATGAAAGACAGAGAGGGGAAGAAGCCAAAAGAAAGAACATAGCTTTTTTTCTCTGTTTTTTGCACACAAGGCTTGGTGTTTGCACTGAGCACACAGTCCCACAAATGATGACTGTCCCATCTGGAATAGAGTGGCTGCTCACCAGTGCCCCTCCATCCTAGGCAAAAGCTCCCTAGCAGAGTTCTGCGGCTCCTTTTTAGTCCCAACTGTGTGCAACCACACCTTTTTTTTGGAGGAAGCATCAGACCTTCTGACACATCTAGTATGTTGCTGGAGACTGAATGTGTGTCTCACGCAAATCCATAGGCTAAAATTCTAACTTCCAACAGAAGGGTGTTAGGAGATGCAGACTTTGAGAGGGAATTAGGCCATAAGGGAAGAGTCCTCGTGGATGGGATTTGGTTATTTTTTTATATGACAGTGATCTTTTAAAACACACACACACACACACACACACAGAGTTAGAGAAAAAGGTAGAGAGAGAGGTCTTCCATCCACTAGTTCACTCCCCAAATGGCTGTCATGGCTGGAGCCAAGCTGATCTGAAGCCAGGAACCAGGAGCTCCTTCTAGGTTCCCCGAGTGGGTCCAGGGGCCCAAGAACCCGGGCAATCCTCCGCTGCGTTTCCAGGAGTATTAGCAGAGAGCTGGATCGGAAGTGGAGCAGCCGGAACTTGAACAGGAGCCCATATAGGATGCTGGCGCTGCATGTCGGGGTTTTATCCCACTGCTCTTAAGTAGCTCCCTGAAAGAAACTCTAAAAGAAGCTTCTAAAAGAATCTCCTGCCCCTTCTGCCATGTGAGGACACAGTGGCAAGATCTCCATCTATGAACCAACCCCAAACCTGCCAGGGCCTTGATCCTGGCCTTCCCAGCCTCCAGAACTGTGAGAAATCAATTTCTGCTATTTGTAAACCACCCAGTCCATGGTATTCTGTGATAGTAGCTTGGATGGACCAGAGCTATTAGGGAAAATATGAAAGTTACAGCAACGCTGGCGCCGCGGCTCACTAGGCTAATCCTCTGTCTTGCGGCGCCGGCACACCAGGTTCTAGACCCGGTCAGGGCGCTGGATTCTGTCCCAGTTGCCCCTCTTCCAGGCCAGCTCTCTGCTGTGGCCAGGGAGTGCAGTGGAGGATGGCCTAAGTACTTGGGCCCTGCACCCCATGGGAGACCAGGAGAAGTACCTGGCTCCTGCCATGGGATCAGCGTGGTGCGCCGGCTGCAGCGTGCCAGCCGCGGCGGCCATTGGAGGGTGAACCAAGGGCAAAGGAAGACCTTTCTCTCGACCTTTCTCTCTGTCTCTCTCTCTCACTGTCCACTCTGCCTGTCAAAAAAAAAAAAAAAAAAAAGGTACAGCAAAGACAATGGTCAGATTCCCTTTCATGTGGCTGTGTCTACGTAGGCAATCATTTTACAGCTGCTGGGTCTGGATCTCCTTCTTTCACGGACGTTGGTAAGTCTGGACCAGGTCGTATGTGCCTAGGAGAGATCTTTTTGCAAGGCACTTGGTGGGAGGCCCAGTATAGACAGCAGGTTGGAGGAACAGCTGCATTTGTGCCTGTCTGCTAATTAGGTTTGTGTATGGGAGAATGCCATCCTGTATTGGCTTTAATTATAACAGTGGTGGTGGTGAGGTGGCAGGAAGGGGAAAACTTGGTGTCTAAATCTCCTGACAAATGTTGTGTGGCTCACTTGGCTGGGATCATGCCTCCCTGGTGGGCAAGAAGATTATTCTACCTTATAGGTTAAATTCCTGAGGTTTGCTAACACTGGGAAGCTTATTTCTACCTAAACGATGAGGCTAAAACTTGAACTCAGTCCTAACTGACTCCGAAAAATGAACTCTTGTCTCTGCGTAACTCCAGGGCTCTCAGCTTTCCGCATGGACCTCCAGTGCTCCTGTTTGCATGAACTGTGAGTGACTTAAAGAACCCCAAAGGGCAAGCCCAACCTGTCTCGGGTTGTATGAGGCACAGCCCAAGGACCAGCGAGGACAGAAACCCACCTTGTATTCGTGGAAGAAGAGTCGTTTTTATAAAATTCACCTGCCCACTAGGGGCGCCGTTCTTAGATCCACACAAAGGGACTAAAAAAATGAGCAGCTGTCCAGTGGGGTACATAGGATTGTTTTATTTCCTTTGACTTACTGGCTCATGGGGGCCCAGAGTCACCCATCCCCAGCACGATACTACAAAGGGGCCATACCCTTGGTCCTTAGACCAACAGACTAAAGTTTTCTTACAGGATAGCCCAGGAGCCCTCTGTCAAAATTAATTTGTGTGGTTTTAACAATGCAGAATGCCGGCACCGTGGCTCAATAGGCTAATCCTCCACCTAGTGGCGCCGGCACACCGGGTTCTAGTCCTGGTCAGGATGCCGGATTCTTTCCCGGTTGTCCCTCTTCCAGGTCAGCTCTCTGCTGTGGCCCGGGAAGGCAGTGGAGGATGGCCCAAGTGTTTGGGCCCTGCACCCCATGGGAGACCAGGACAAGTACCTGGCTCCTGCCATCGGATCAGCGCGGTGCGCCGGCTACAGCGTGCCAGCCGCGGCGGCCATTGGAGGGTGAACGAACGGCAAAGGAAGACCTTTCTCTCAGTCTCTCTCTCTCACTGTCCACTCTGCCTGTCAAAAAAAAAAAAAAAAATTGCAGAATGTGAGTCTTGGGAGGCAGGCCCTGGTACCCTGCATCTTAACAGGCACTCCAGTGTATCCTGATGCCCTCTAAAGTCTTGCCAATCTCTTCAGCGTGCCCTGTGGACCACTCTGTTCCGGCTCTAAGCCCATCATGGCTGGATTTTAAATGAACTCTTGGCTCTTCGACTGACCCCCCCTCCCCCCTCCCACCATGTCCCCTTCAATCCTCCGCACTGGATGCTTTGTGTTGCTCGCCTTTGGTTTCTCCTCTGACTCTCAGTGCAGCTGGCCCTTCTGTTGCCTTCTTCTGGGAGGATGCTGATTCCTGCACACTCCAGGCCTTAGCTCAGGACCCTCGCCTGCCAGCCTGTGGATTCTGCTGACCCCTCTGGAACTCCACTTCCGATTCGCTGTGACCTGGACAAGGTCCTGGCCAGAGAGACGCCATCTCACGGCACGTGTCTCTGTGACAGCCCCGCAGCCCACTTGGTGCTGAGTGTGGAGGCTCAGGGGACAAGGCAGAGGACACGGATGCTGTCCGGATGCCTCTGCCCCTTCCCAGTAGATGTCCTTTGTTGTGTCTGGCCCAAGCCTGCCCACAGCCTGTGGTTGAAGAAACAGGGAATGTTCTGGGTTTCTGGTTTAGAGATTTTAGGAACTACAGGGAAAACCTCAAATCTCATAGGTGAGTCATTCAGAGTAAATGTTACAGCTGAAAATGCCTTTTAGATAAAGCAAGTTAAAGACGCCAACCGTGAAAGGTCGGATGTTCATATTTTAGTGTTAAATATGTCATCTGGTGGCACCCACAGAAGCCTCAGGGTTGAGCTGCCCTTCTCCAGGGGAAATTATTTAATTATAATAATACTAAATCATACTGGTACCTTTGTGCTATTCTATAGGTTACTTCTACTGGATCTTATTTCATTCTTATAGAAAACTAATGGCTAATAGTTCCTTTGCTATTAGGCACTGCTTCGACTTTTATGTATGTTAACTCCTTACAGATAGAGGGAGGCTAAGTAACTTACTCAAAGACACTCAGCTTGTGGGGAATGTGGCTAGGGTCTGTACCCAGACAGTCTAGCTTCAAAGTCTGTGTGTTTAACCAGAAAGCTCTAACTGACTCACATCAACCCAAAGTAGATTTTCATATATTCATCTCACACATGAGAGACCCAAGACGAAGGAGGCAAGATACTTTCTCTGGAAAAAATCACTGCTACTCTCCCAAGGTGGTGGCTCTGGACACACAGGGCCCACCTCTTAGCTTCTGTAGTCATGTTCTTAAAGGCAGTGGGACAATACCCAACAGACTGAAGAGTGCAGGGGAGTGGGTCCTGAAATTTGGGTGGTAGCTTCTAGCATCAGGGAAAGTGCAATTCTTGCTGATTTTGCTTTCATGTTGATATTTTCCTAAGCATCTATTGAGAACTGATGGAGTTCATACTGAGCATCTGTTTGGGTATCCAGGTTTTGTGTCAAAGCACAGAGATGCTGAGATAGACAAATCGTAGTCTCTGACTTTGAAATGCTTGTGGTTTAGAGGGGAAGAGAGACAGAAAAAAAAATCCCATAATACTAAGCATTGATTCACAAGCTGTGTGGGAACTCTACAAAATATTATGGAATTGTAGAGCCAGGGATGTGAGCCATCAAGAGAGGAGGAGGAAGTTGATTGATAGTAAAGGAAAAGATTTTTGGAAGAGGTGGCATCTAAATCTAGAAGGGTGGAGAGAGTTTGCCAGTCAAACAGAGAGCAGAGGGACACATACTGCTATTGATTGGAGGGTTGCTTCTTTTTTTTTTTTTTTAAGTACTCAGCATATTTATTAGGTGTAAGGTAGTTTTTTTTTAACTTTTATTTAATGAATATAGATTTCCAAAGTACAGCTTATGGATTACATTGGCTCCCCCCCTCCAATGGCTTCCCTCCCACCTGCAACCCTCCCCTTTCCCGCTCGCTCTCACCTTCCATTCTTATCAAGATTCATTTTCAATTTTCTTTATATACAGAAGATCAGTTTAGCATACATTAAGTAAAGATTTCAACAGTTTGCTCCCACATAGAAACACAAAGTGAAAAATACTGTTTGAGTACTCATTATAACATTAAATCTCAATGTACAGCACATTAAGGACAGAGATCCTACATGAGGAGTAAGTGCACAGTGACTCCTGTTGTTGACTTTACAAATTGACACTCCTGTATATGGCATCAGTAATCTCCCTATGCTCCAGTCATGAGTTTCCAAGGCTATGGAAGCCTTTCGAGTTCACCGACAGAGAGTTGCTTCTAATATACCAATTCTGCTGCCCAGAAAAACAAGGAAGGTTAGATTGCAGATTAAACGCCCAATATATCAAGCAAAATACCCAAAAATAACTGAAGGGATTGGAAGGCAGCCAAAGTAACCAGGAACTTAAGAAGCCAATATGGTAGACAAAAGTGAAACATAGAGAAGTGAGCCTGATACATCACTTTTCCCCAAAGGCATTTGCAGTTCATCAGGAAACAGGCTGATAAGGCCATTGGAAAATGATAGCCAGAAGTCTGAAAATTGAAGCAAAATTTTTTGGCAATCCCAAGGTACTGGGAAATCCAAGGTCTACCAAAAAGGAAAGGTCTTGGCGCACAGCCATGGTGTCTATGAAGTCACTAAAAGTCCATGTCCTAGGAGTAAGGTCAACTGGAAATAGATTAGGCCTTACAAAAAATATTCACCTTCAAGTCTTTACAAGTTTTCAAGAGAATGCCTAACCTTTAATAAGATATGTTATGAGATGTTCCAATAAAAAGAGATTCAGAATCATAAGATCAAAATCCAAAGGAAAAACATCAGACTCTAGAAACAGACCCACAGGTAATCTGGACTTTGAAGTTAACAAACAGAGCCTCTAAAGTAACTGTGGTGAATTTCATCAAGAGAATGGCTGCAAGGTTGAGAATTAGATCCACAGGAAAATTTGGATAGAGAATCTAGAACTGAAAAATCCAACACTTGAAATTAAGAACTTGATATATGAATTTAATAGCAGATTTTATAGGACAGAAGAGAGGATTAGTAAACTTGGAAAAAGATTCAGACTTAAGTACAGAAGAGAAACTACGCAACATACAGAAAAGAAAGAGATTTATAGAACATGGTGAAAAGACCTAAAATGCAAGCGAGAGAAGTCCTAAAGAAGAAAAAGGGAATATTGGGGAAGGGTACGTTTGAAACTGTGCAGACTGAGAATTTTCCAAAGCTAATGAAATGCGTGAAGCCACAGACTCAAGCATCATGAGAAACCTCAACAGGATTAATTTGAAGAAACATCATACTTCGAGCAAAAGAAAATGACCATCGTTTGGGAATTTTGTTTCTTGCAAAGATACCCTTCAAAACTGAAAATGAAGTAAAGATACTTCAGGAAGATAAAAACTTTCTACACTGAAAGAAACTCCAAAAGAAGTTGTTCAGGTAAAAGGAAAAATCATCCTAAACAAAAGCAAAGAAATGCGAGAATAAACAATGAGTTTTAGAAAAACTAGACATAGAGTCAAATAAAATATAAACAAACTACACAAAGCAAATATAGCCCTTTTTTCCTTCCAGAAACCTTTTACTTAAGGAATACAAACTTCATGCATTTCATGAGTGCAACTCCAGGAACATAGTGATTTTTCCCATCATACCTGCCCTCTCACCCACATTCCCACCCCTCTTCCTCCTACCTCTCCTAGTCCCATTCTTATTTTTTACTAAGATCTATTTTCTGTTAACGTTATACACATATGATTAACTCAATACTAAGTAAAGAGTTCAACAAATACTACAAAACAAACAAACAAACAAACAAAAAAAAACACCTTTCCTCAACAGTCAAGTCAAAGGCTGTTCAAAGTCATTGCATCTCAAAGTGTAAATTGCACTTCTATAGATTCCCTTTTAGGTGCTGTATTAGTTAACAGATCAGCAAGAACATACGGTATGTGTCCTTTTAGGACTGGCTTATTTCACTAAGTATGATGTTTTCCAGTTTCATCCATTTTGTTGCAAGTGATAGGAATTCATTTTATTTTTTTTATTTTTTAATTTAAAAAAATTTTTTAACTTTTATTTAATGAATATAAATTTCCAAAGTACAGCTGTGGATTACAATGGCTTTTTCCTCCACATAACTTCCCTCCCACCCACAACCCTCCCCTCTCCTGCTCCCGCTCCCCTTCCATTCTTATCAAGATTCATTTTCAATTATCTTTATATAAAGAAGATCAATTTAGCATATATTAAGTAAAGCTTTCAACAGTTTGCACCCACACAGAAACACAAAGTGAAAAATACTGTTTGAGTACTAGTTATAGCATTAAATCACGATGTACAGCACATTAAGGACAGAGATCCTACATGAGGAGTAAGTGCACAGTGACTCCTGTTGTTGACTTAACAAATTGAGACTCTTGTTTATGGCATCAGTAATCACCCTAGGCTCTTGTCATGAGTTTCCAAGGCTATGGAAGCCTTTTGAGTTCGCTGACTCTGATCATGTTTAGACAAGGTCATAGTCAAAGTGGAAGTTCTCTCCTCTCTTCAGAGAAAGATACCTCCTTCTTTGATGGCCTGTTCTTTCCACTGGGATCTCACTTGCAGAGATCTTTCATTTAGGGTTTTTTTTTTTTTTTTTTGACAGGCAGAGTGGACAGTGAGAGAGAGAGAGACAGAGAGAAAGGTCTTCCTTTTGCCGTTGGTTTACCCTCCAATGGTCGCCGCGGCCGGTGCACTGCGGCCAGCGCACTGTGCTGATCCGATGGCAGGAGCCAGGTACTTATCCTGGTCTCCCATGCAGGTGCAGGACCCAAGTACTTGGGCCATCCTCCACTGCACTCCTGGGCCACAGCAGAGAGCTGGCCTGGAAGAGGGGCAACCGGGACAGAATCCGGCGCCCTGACCGGGACTAGAACCCGATGTGCCAGCGCTGCAAGGCAGAGGATTAGCCTAGTGAGCCACGGTGCCAGATTTTTTTTTTTTTTTTTTTTTGCCACAGTGTCTTGGCTTTCCATGCCTGAAATACTCTCATGGTCTTTTCAGCTGGATCCAAATGCCTTAAGGGCTGATTCTGAGGCCAGAGTGCTGTTTAGGACATCCGTCATTCTATGAGTCTGCTGTGTATCCCACTTCCCATGTTGGATCGTTCTCTCCCTTTTTTACTCTATCAGTTAGTATTTGCAGACACTAGTCTTGTTTATGTGATCCCTTTGACTCTTAGTCCTATCATTATGATCAATTGTGAACAGAAATTGATCACTTGGACTAGTGAGATGTCATTGGTACATGCCACCTTGATGGGATGACTTCATTTTATTTTAATCACTGACTAATATTCCATGGTGTGAATATCCCATAATTTCTTTATCCAGTCCAATGAACATGGGGTTATAGATAGCTCTTTCATGTGTTGATTTTATTTCCTTTGGATAAATTCCCAGGGGTGGGATGACTGGGTCATATAGTAGATCTATATTCAGATTTCTGAGGTATCTCCATACTGTCTTTCACAGTGACTGTACTAATTTACATTCCCACCAGCAGTGGGTTAGGGTACCTTTTTCCCCACATCCTTGCCAGCGTTTGTTATTTGTTGATTTCTGTATGAGAGCCATTCTAACTGGGGTGAGATGAAACCTCATTGTGGTTTTCATTTGCTTTCCCTGACGGCTAGTGATCCTGAGCATTTTTTCATGTGTCTGTTGACCATTTGGATTTCCTCTTTTGAAAAATGCCTGTTTGAGTTCTTTGCCCATTTCTTAATTGGGCTGTTTGTTTTGTTGCTGTTGAGTTTCTTGAGCTCTCTCTATATTCTGGTAATTAATTCTTTATCAGTCGCCGAGTTTGCAAATAATTTCTCTCTTGCTGTTGGTTGCCTCTTCAGTTTGCTGAGTGTTTCTTTTGCAGTGCAGAGGCTTCTGAATTTGATATAATCCCATTTGTCAATTTTGGCTGTGATCGCCTGTGCCTCTTTTCCAAGAACTCTTTGCCTGTGCCAATGTCGTACAGAGTTTCTCCAATGTTCTTTAATAATTTCACTGTATCAGGTCATAGATTTAGATCCATTTTGAGTGGATTTTCTGTGTAAAGTGTAAGGTAGGGGTCTTGATTCATACTTCTGCATGTGGAGGTCCAGTTTTTCTGGGACCATTTGTTGAAGGGACTGTCTTTGCTCCAGGGATTGATTTTAGCTCCTTTATCAAATATAATTTGGTTGTAGATGCGTGAATTGATTTCTGGCATTTCTATTCTTTCCCATTGGTCTATCCATCTGTTTTTGCATCAGTACCAGGCTGTTTTGATTACAACTGTCCTATAGTATGTCCTGAAATCTATTATTGTGATGCATCTGGCTTTGTTTTTGTTGCATAAGATTGCTTTAGCTATTTAGGGTCTCCTGTGTTTCCATATGAATTTCAGCATCATGGAATGCTTTCTATATCTGAGAAGAATGTCCTTGATATTCTGATTGGTATCTCATTGTTTTTTAAAATTACTTTTGGTAGTATGGACATTTTGATGATATTGAGTCTTCCAATCCCATAATCGTGAAAGATTTTTCCATTTTTTGTGTATTCTTCTATTTTTTCTTTAATGCTTTATAGTTCTCTTGGTCCTTCCATTTTTCCATAAATATTCCTATTGTTTACTTTGTATTTCCTTTGTCCCTTTACTGGGAGATGCTTTCACCTTCATTCATAGTGATAACCATATTTCTGTGTTTCTGTGTGTAGCATATCCTTAAGCATCTTTTGTAAGGCTAGATGGGTGGTGACAAATTTTCTTTTTTTTTTTAAGATTTATTTATTTAATGAAAGAGTTACACACAGAGAGAAGGAGAGGCAGAGAGAAAGAGAGAGTTTTCCATCCACTGGTTCACTCCCCAATTGGCCGCAATGGCTGGAGCTATGCTGATCCGAAGCCAGGGGCCAGGAGCTTCCTCCAGGTCTCCCATGTGGGTACAGGGACCCAAGGGCTTGGGCCACCTTCTACTGCTTTCCCAGGCCACAGTAGAGAGCTGGATTGGAAGTGGATCAGCCGAGACTTGAACCGGCATCCATATAGGATGTTGGCACTGAAGGTGGTGGCTTTACCTGATATGCCATGCCAGTCCCTAATTTATTTATTTTTAAAAGAATTATTTATTTTGAAAGTCAGAGTTATAGAGAGAGAGAAAGAGAGAGGGAAAGACAAAGAGAAAGAGATCTTCCATCCACTGGTTCACTCCCCAGGTGGTTATAATGCCCAGCATGGATTAGGCTGAAGCCAGGAGCCGGGAACATCATCCAGGTCTCCCACATGGGAGCAGGTCCCCAAAGTCTTGGGTCATCTTCTGCTGCTTCATCCAGGTCCTTAGCAGGGAGCTGGCTTGAAAGTGGAGAAGCTGGGCTCGAACTGGCACCCATATGAGATGCTGATGTTGCAGGTTGTGGCTTTACCTGCTTTGCTACAATGTTGGCCCCATATTTACTAATTTAATAAAGTTTTTTGAGTCATACAAAAAAGCAAAAAAGTGAGGAATAAAGAACAAGGGGCATAAATGGAAATCAAATAGTAAGATAATAGACTAAATCTCAAATGCATCAGAAGTTGCCTTGAATATAAATGGACCAAGTGCTTCAATTACATCTTATACAAAAATCAACTCAAAATTGATCAAGGATCTAAATCTATTAATTGATAGCATCAGATTACTAAAGGAGAACATGGGGAAACTCTGAAAGACATTGGCATGGGCAAAGACTTCTTGGAAAAGACCTCAGAAGCAAGGCAGTCAAAGCCAAACTTGACAAGTGGGATTACGTCAAGCTGACAAGCTTCTGTACTGCAAAAGAAACACTCAGGAAAGTGAAGAGGCAACAGACAGAATGGGAGAGAATATTTGCAAACTATGCCATTGATAAAGGGTTAATAACCAGAATATATAAAGAGATCAAGAAACTCAACAACAAAACAAATAACCCAGTTAAGAAATGGGCAAAGGACTCAAACAGGCATTTTTCAAAAGAGGAACTTCAAATGGCCAACAAACATGGAAAATGCTCAAGATCACTAGCCATCAGAGCAATGAAAATCAAAACCACAATGAGATTTCACCTCACCCCAGTTAGAATGGCTCTCATACAGAAATCAACAATAAATACTGGCAAGGATGGGGAGGGAAGTTATCCTAACCCACTGCTGGTGGGAATGCACATTAGTACAGCCACTGTGGGGGACAGCATAGAGATACCTCAGAAATCTAAATATAGATCTACCATATGACCCAGCCATTCCCCTCCTGGGAATTTACTCAAATAAAAAGAAATCACATCAAAGAGTTATCTGTACCCCCATGTTTATTGCAGCTCAATTCACAATAGCTAAGATATGGAATCAACCCAGATGTCCATCAACTGTTGAATGGATAAAGAAATTATGGTATGTATACACTATGGAATACAACTCAGCTGTAAAAAAGAATGAAATCCTATCTTTTGCAACAAAATGTATGTGACTATAAGCCATTATACTTAGTGAAATAAGCCAGTCTCAAATAGACAAATTACATGTTTTCCCTGATCTGTGGTAACTAATAGAATACAAAAAAATATAATGTAGAGGAGTGAAATTGACATTTTGAGCTTCCATGATTGTTTACAGCCATGAACAGTGGTTTTTCTTTTTTTTTATTCTTACTGTTTGCTGAACTCTTTACTTAGTGTAGGGTTAATCTTATGAGAATAAAGTAATCAAAGTAGATCATTGTAAAAATTAAGAGAGGGATTAGGAAAGGAAGGAGGAGAAGGGTGGGAACATAGGAGGGAGGGTAGGGCAGGAAGAATCACCATGCTCCTAAATCTGTATACATGAAATACATGAAATTTGTATACATTAAATAAAATTTTAAAATCTAAGGATTGTCAAACTAGAATAAAAATAAAATCAACAACCATATGCTTATTTGAAGAAGAACGTATGAAATATGGGGACACATTAAGTGTTTAAAGTGAAAGGATGGAAAAAGTCATACTAAGGAAACATGTTCCTAAAGAAAGCCCAAGACAGTCGTCAAGGCAAGTCTACTGGGAATAAAGTCTGTTATGTGATGTTAAAAGGGTTTATCCTACATAAATGCAGAGCAATTCTAAATTTGTTTGCAGCTAATAACAACAATGGACAGGACTAATAAGAAAAACACAGTCTTAATGGGAAATATTCAAATTCCCATCAATATTTAAATGAAATTATCCACCTAGGTTTTTCCAGAAGCAAGTATGATGTAAATTCTAGTCTTAAATCTGTTTGACTGCATCCACTGATAGACCTTGAACAATCTGCTGTTGTTCTTTTGGTTTGCACTAGGATGCCAAAGAAAAATCCCTGCGCTTTCTGTCTGTCTTTGTGGCAGCCCAGATTGAATTGGGGAATACATTTGTAGCCTGGAAATGTTGCGTGGAGAGTGTTGATGTAATCTTTTTTTTTTTTTTCTTCAGTAACAAAGTTGGCAATTTGGATCTATCACTGCTCATCGTAACTGGCTGCTGCTTGTCATCCACACAACACCAGGATTTACAGGAAGTGGGACTGATGTTATCTTGAGCTCCTCACTTATTTTGACCATGATTTACTTCAAGTGGAGGCATTGTTTTTAAGGCAAAAAACATTGTCATGTAGGTTGTCTAAAAATAAAATGCATTTAAATTAAAAAAAAAAAATCTGTTTGAAGGCAGTCATACAATTAGAAATTTTTAGACCAGCCAGTATTGTAGTACAGCAGATCAAGCTGCTGCCTACAGCACTGGCATCCCACACAGCTACCAGTTAGAGTCCTGGCTGCTCCACTTCCAATCCAGCTTCCTGCTAATATGCAGGGAAAGCAGCAGAAGGTGGCCCAAGTGCTTGGGCCCCTGGCACCTTTGTGGGAGACCTGGATGGAGTTCCAGGTTCCTGGCTTTAGCCTGGCCCACCCTTGGTCATTGTGGCCATTTGAGGAGTAAACCAGCAAATGGAAAATCTCTCTGTTTCTGTCTCTCCCCACTTCTCTGTAATTCTGCCTTTGAAATAAATAAATAAAGCTTAACAAATGTTTAGAGAGTAGAGATGGAAGATTTGAGAATTTCTCAAACTTCTTTTTGAAACAATGCAAATCAGAGGACAATAAAACTAATTTTAAAGTGATACATAGTTTTAAATAAATCATTTCCCCCCCAAATGCCTACAACTGCTGGGGCTGGGCCAGGCTGAAGCCAGGAGCTGGGAACTCAATCTGGGCCTTCCATGTGGGTGATAGGGATCCAAGTACTTGAGCTATCCTGATGCTTCCCAGGGTTTGCTTTAGAAGAGAACTGGAATTAGGAATAGGGTTGGGACTCAAATCCAGGCACTCCACTGTGGCATGTGGGTGTCCCAAAGTGGGATCTTAACTGCTGGCCAAGCACCTGCCCCTGAACTGTGTTTTTAAGAAAATTGGGGTTACCCTAGAAATACATGTTAAGCTAAAATGTCTTTTAAAAATGAAGGTCAAATAAATCAATTTTAGACAAATAAAAGCTGAGAGAATCCATCACCAGATAATCTGCACAGAAATGAACATTAAAGAATTCATCAGGCTGAGGCCGGCGCCACAGCTCACTAGGCTAATCCTCTGCCTAGCGGCGCCGGCACACCGGGTTCTAGTCCCAGTCGGGGAGCTGGATTCTGTCCCGGTTGCCCCTCTTCCAGGCCAGCTCTCTGCTGTGGCCAGGGAGTGCAGTGGAGGATGGCCCAAGTGCTTGGGCCCTGCACCCCATGGGAGACCAGGAGAAGTACCTGGCTCCTGCCATCGGATCAGCGCGGTGCGCTGGCTGCAGTGCACCGGCCGCGGCGGCCATTGGAGGATTGGAGGGTGAACCAACGGCAAAGGAAGACCTTTCTCTCTGTCTCTCTCTCTCTCACTGTCCACTCTGCCTGTCAAAAAAAAAAAAAAAAAGAATTCATCAGGCTGAAAGAAAATAACAAGTTGAAACTCGTTATAAAAAGCAAAGCTTTAGAGCTTTTATATATATATATATATATATATATATGGGTAAATGCAGATGAAGTTTTTATTTTTAATTTTAAAAGGAGAATTGAACTTTAAATCACCCCAAAAATGTAAGGTATATTCACAGGTGTGACAATAACAAGAGCACAAAAAAAGAAAGCAGAGAAATGAAATGTACTCTGATAAGCTCCTTATGCATGAGATTTTAGAAGACTACTTAAAGATGAAATGTGTGAATTCAAAATGCAGGACCTAAAGTCTAAAACAACCAGTAAAATATACTCAGTAATCCAAAAGAAGGCTAGAAGAGGGGGATAAAAGGAATAGAGAACAGATAGAATAGCAGCCAGAATAAATGGGATATGAAAAACAGAATGGTTGATGTAAACCCAACTCTATCAATAATTGCACTGAGTGTAAATGGTCTCAACACTCCAATTAAAAGTCAAATGTTATTAGACATGGATTTAAAAATCCAGTAAACCTGGTTCAGCTTTAGAACCTGATAATCTCATGTGTAGACAAAAACATAGAACAACTAGAATTCTCATTTATGACTAGTAAAAGTGTGCAGTGGTACGCTCACTTTGGGAGACTATCTGACAATACCTATGAAAGCTAAATATTTGTGTACCATATGCTTCAGTAATTCTACTCAGCATAAATGTATACATCTGTTCACCAAACAGAAAAGCATAAGGATGTTCATAGCAGTGCTTTTGTCATCGCTATATCCTGGAAACCACATGTGTTTCCGTTATAGACTAGACTAACACATTGTAATATGCTGATACAACAGAATACTATAAGATAATTTTAAAAAAAAAGGCACTGGCATGTGCAACAGCCTGGATGAATCCCATAAAATAACAGTAAATAAACGAAGCATGAAATGTTAGATTCCATTTAAATAAAATTCAGTATTAAGTGAACCTCATCAATTTGGAATTAAATCAGAATATTGCCTACCTTTAAGAGGGTACTTCCTGGGAAAGGGCAGGAGAGAGACTTCTGGAATGATGCTAATATTCTAAGCTTAGATTTGTAGCGTATTATTTGAATTTGTCAATTCTATAAAAAATGCACCAGGTTGCACCTGCAGGACTTACACGCTTTATTATACTCATTCCATGTGTCACGAAAATGTTTCCTTTAACAAATAGGCATAAATGTAATTCCAGGCAGGGGAGCTAGAACAAGGAAAGGGAAGGAGCAAAAAATAACATGGTTTGTGCAAAATGATAGGCAGCTTGATGTTGCTGGAGCGCAAAGCAGGAGGTGGGTTACAGAATGAGTCTGGGGAGGCTGCAGCAGCCAGGTGATAGAGGGGCTCGTGTCATACGAAAAAGCTTGGACTCCATTCTGAAAGCAGCTAGGGAACATGTAAATGTTTTCAGCAAAAAGTGACATGAGAAGATGTACATTTAAAAAAAACATAGTCAGTTGGTAAAGGAAGTCAAAAATAGACACAAGGACGCTGTTGCGAAAGTCCAGATAAGAGATGATGAAAGATCGAATCAGGGAGCGGGGATCTAAGGAGGCTGACCTGAGAGTTATTTACGAGACAGTATTAGTAAGAATTTATTGGATGTGGGAGGAGAAGAAAAGCAGAGTTGAGGATGACTCCTAAATTTGTACCCAAATGACTTTAGGACTGGTGGTTCTACCAAATGAGGCAGAGAAAATTCAGGAGTTCAGGGCAGGGCCAGGAGACAAGTTCAATGTAGACAGTTTGGACAGGTTTGCCCGATAAGGCAGCTCAAGCCGAGGGACATTCTTTGAGAGTTATTTTAGGGTCTCCTATTTCCTAGGATTGATGAGCGATTTAAATGCCAGGGCTCTGATGTTCTCTACAATGACTGTTTGGTTTTCTTGCCTTTTCTGGTCATAGCGCACATTCAAGACACAAAGCCATGGTTGTCAGCAGCGCTTCCAGCAGCACCGCTGCCCTGGGGTCTGAGAGACTTCATCTTGCTTTGCTCTGCGGCTCCAGACAAAGGCCGTCTTATGCACTATCTATTTCAGTCATTTTTATGAGCGCTGTGGAATATTTTCAAGCTATCCCTTTTAAGCATTATCTCTTGGCAGTTAAGAAAATAGATCCATTGCAAGCACTGGAGTTTCTGAAAAGGGAATTAAAAATAGCTCAGGGCGCTAGACAGCTGCAGCTATTGGGAAATTGAGCCCTTTGCTTGCACTTTTGATGGTTTCCATTTCAACCTTGCAGCTGGATATCAGTAGCTCTTCGTCTGCTGCGAACAGATGCAAAAGGAGGGAGGCATGGAGCAGAGGCTTCTCTTGATTTGGGGTTCCACTTGGCAACCCGAATGCTGAGAAGCATAGGGTAATAGAAAATGGGCATAGCACACTCTTGGGTTTAAAAAAGCCTATCCAGTATGGTCTTACTATTTGGAAATAAAAATATAAAAGCCTGCTGGGTTCATCACACAAATTGCAAGAAGTGAATTGGATCAAATCCTTTTGGCTGGTAGAAAACACTGAGACTGGTAATGATGCTTTCCTGGCATTCTGAGCCTGTGACAATAGAGTATGCTATGCCACCAGGCAGTTGATATTGTCATTCCCACCTTACACGTGTGAACACTGAGGAATGAAATTGTCTAGGGATGCAGCCCAGGTCACAGAGCCACAGGGCAAGGGAGGCAGAGTTGAAGGGTCGGGTCCAGAGCCCGCGCTCAGCCAGTGCCTGAAAGTTGAATGCTTCCCGATAGGGAGTGTGATATTTAAAAGCAAAAAGCCACAGGAATGGACATGAATAAACCTCTGTGCTAAATATAGCTTCACCATGATGCCACTCAAAAACATTTTTTTAAATTATTCATTTGAGAGGTGGAAAGAAAGAGAAAGCAAGCTCACATCCGCTGAGCTGTTTCCCAAAAGCCCAGCACCACAGCGGGTGAGCGGGGCTGACGCTGGGACCTGGGAACTCAATCCGGAGCGTCCACATGTGCGGTGTGGATTCTTTGTCTACAGAGACATTCACGTGCAGCTAAGGATAGTTTTATCTCTTCCTTTCTGATCTGTGTGGCTTGTATCTTACCTTATTGTACTAACTGGAACATCCAGTACTATATTAAAGAAATGCTGCACCCGGTATCTCCGTCTTGTTCCCAGTCTTAGAAAGAGAGCATTCAGTGTGTGTGTCATTACCAAGTTGATGCTAGATGGTTTGGGGTTTTTTTTGGTAAGTGCTTTGTATCAAGTTGAGATAGTTTCCCTCTACTACTAGTTTGGTGGATTTATTTTTGTAAAATAGGGACCATACTCATTATTTGTTTTCAAAGGGCTACTGTGATGATTCTAGGTAAAACACCAGGAAAAATATTTATGACTTTGAAGAAGATTCAGAAGAGGAACTCAGGGACAACATTAAGGTGAATCACTACGACTTAAAATGAACCCACCCTCGACAGATGGTCTCACGTTTTCCCTTCTAGGGATCTTCGCCATAGAAACATTGGCCCATCTCCCAGAGAGTTACACACAGGAAGTTCACTGCAGCTGCGGCTGCAATGGAAAAAGACAGTGAACAACCTGAATATTCAAAAGTAGACAAATGGCTAAATATACATTGTGGGCCATTCATGCAATGGTATGCTATGGATCGATTGATAAAACACCGAGGTTCTATATGGACCAATATTGAAAGAATTACAAGACAAAAGGTCAAGTAAACAGAGAACATCTCAGAACAATACAATTTGACCTTATAGGTATAAATGGGGTGATATATAAGTAGAGCTTATAAATCTATATTTATAATATACATTATTGAATCTTCAAGAAGTTCATGGAAAATACATATTAGGAAGAAATTATGCATGGATTACAAATTTTTTATGCTAAAATAAACTTTTTTAATTCCACTTTTCATGCCCTTGTTTTTAAATATATAACCACATATTATAAGTATACTCCTAATTGCATAGCAAAAGGCCTAGGGTTTAATACCCATCTGTTAACATTGGGCACCCTGGGGAAGGGAATGAGATTGGCTACATGAAAAGGAGGTACAAAGGGAACTTATAATAACTTAAGAAATACATTTGGACTTTTTTTTAAAGATTTATTTTTATTTCATTTGAAAGGCAGAGTTACAGAGAGAAAAGGAGAGAGAGAGAGAGGGAGGGAGGGAAGTGGGGGGAGAGAGAGAGAAAGAGAGAATTTTCCATCCATTGGTTCACTTCCCAAATGACTGTATCAGCTGGAGCTGGGCCAGACTGGAGCCAGGAGCTTCTTCCAGGTCTCCCACGTGGATGCAGGGACCCAAGTACTTGGGCTATTCTCTGCTGCCTTCCTAGGTGCATTAGCAGGTAGCTGGATGGGAAGTGGAGCAGCCAGGACTTGACCCTGCACCCATATGGGATGCTGATGCTGCAGATGACAGCTTTACCTGCAGTACTGGCCCCAATACATTTGCTCTTCCAAAATATTTTTATTATGATAAGATATTCATTGATTACCTTTATACCTAATTGAGACTATCAAATAGCATGAGAAAAGTAAGAATTCCTGATAGTGAAATTTCAGGCACAAGTAACTAGATTGTGTCGATTTTCACTGGGGTCCAGGGTTCCTGGATTCCACTGGTTCTATTGCTGGTACATTAGCTGTGTGATTTTTAGACCAGTTAATTTCTCTCTCTGGGGCTCAGTTTCCCCTTGTAATGAGGCAATGAAAGTAAACTATGTATTGTTGAATATTTCTATTGTTATTATTTTTAAAGATTTATTTATTTATTTGAAAGAGTTACGCACACACAGCGGCAGAGAGAACTTTCATGCACTGGTCTACTCCCCAAATGATTGCAATGAGCAGGGCTGGGCAAGGTGAAGCCAGGAGCTAGGAGCTTCATCTGGATCTCCCAAGTGGGTGCAGGGACCCAAGAACTTGGGCCATTCCCTGTTTTCCTGGGCACATTAGCAGGAAGTTGGATTAAAAGTGGAGCAGCTGGGACTCAAACCAGTGCCCATGTGGGATGCTGACACTGCAGATGGCAACTTAACCTACTGCCCTACAGTGCTAGCCCCGAATATTTTTATTATTACCATTCAATCATCAGACCTCTCTTTAAGGTGTATTTTTGTGTATTGAAGCCCAGTATATGAAACAAAAGAAATATGTCAACAACGCCATTACGTGTGGCCCAGGATCCATTTCAGCACTAAAATTTTCTGACTTGCATGGAAGGTAGTGAACTCAAATCAGGCCTCTTGGCTGAATGGAAAATAGTGGGTGATTTTAAGTGACCCACAAGCGCTTGACTGCGACACTTGCTCTTGCTGAGTGTTTCCCTGGGCACCGGGCCCAGATGCTGGCAGCAGTCTGATAGCTCAGGGACTGTTTCGGCTCCAAGGAGATCATCGTAGTTTCTGGAGAGTTCTGTAAGGAGCCTGGGACTTTAAGAGAACATCCAAAGTCCTTATGGTTTTCTAGGGAATCAGGTCCCAGGTCCCCATGCCCAGAGCTCTAAAACCCCAGCACACGACCCACAGCCCTAACTTGACAGCTTTGGCACTGCAGAAGGACGGCAAGGCCCCCTGGGGATGCTCTCCAGGGCCAAGAGGAGAGCGCAGGTGCAACCCAGCTGTTGCTGTGCAAGACAGGGCCAGCTCATCACTTCCTCTTCCTCAACTGAGAGGTGCCTTCTGGACTTGTGTGGGGTTGGTGCCGGCCTCCTCCTGCTGTGACAACCATGAGAAGGGTCATTTTGTCTTCTTGTGGAGTAGTGCTGGATGTCCCTGCAGTTTTTAGGTGTGCACTTGTGTTGAAATGATGTCAAGTCAGTGTACATGTAGTCCTGGCTGCCGCCACACCTCAACCCTCTCCCAGGGAGAACAAAAGCCTTCATACATCTTAAGTTGAGAGACAAAAAAGGGGGACCATGATGGGTGACCAATTAAAATAAAAGAAAAATTTTAAAAGCATGAAGGCAAAGATTTTAAAAATTTGCATTACGTAGTTTACACAAACGTGATGATGTCACCTCCCCTGGGAGGACTACGCCTTTCTCCTTTGGGAGAAGTGGCGTGGCTTTTGGAGGGCAGGGGGCTTCCTGTCACATGACTTCTCACGATACTGGAAATGACTGCTAGAAAGAAGAGCAATGTACAATCAAGTCTTCAGCCACACTGTAGACCTTTGGGGATGCTCACCCCAACCCACTGCCATCACCTTCACCATTCCAGCTTTTAAATCCTGGAGACAAAAACACAAAAATGAAAAATAAAACAAAAAACCCAAATAAAGCCACCCCAAACTCATCTCCTTTTTTGTGCAAGTTGGGTTTTGTCAAGTTAGCAGTCCACCTAGAAGCCCTTGTGGTGGTCGTGGGAAGGGCTGGACTGGTCCTTCTGCTTGTTGATCCACACCTACCAGAAGGTGGACTGAGAGGCCAGGATGGAGCCGCTGATCCACGCTGAGTACTTACATTCAGGGGAGTGATGACCTTGACTGTCACGGGTGCCAGGGCGGTGATCTCCAGCATCCTGTCGGCAATGCCCAGTTACATGGTGGTGCATCGGGACAGCACTGGGTTGGCATATGGGTCCTTGTGGGTGTCGGCATCACACTTCATGATGGAGTTGAAAGTGGTTTCAGGGATGCCCCAGGACTCCATATCCAGGAAGGAAGGCTGGGAGAGCGCCTGAGGGCAGAAGAACTGCTTGTTGCCAATGGCGATCACCCAGCCTTTGGGCAGCTTGTAGCCCTTCTCCAGGGAGGAGGAGGAGGAGGTGGTGGTGGCCACCTCCTGCTCGAAGTCCAGGGTGATGTAGCACAGCCGCTCCTGGATGTCATGTGCGATCTCTGGCTTGGCCATGGTGGGAAAGCTGTGGTGCGCTAGCCAGTGAGGATCTTTGTAATGCAGTTGGGCTTCAGTGCTGGGTTCAGATGCAGAATGATATGGGTGAGGGCATAGCCCTTGCAGATGGGCATGGTGTGTGTGACCCCATCACTGAAGTCCATCACGATGCCAGTGGTGTGGCCAGAGGCATGCAGGGACAGCACAGCCTGGACAGCCACAAACACGGCGGGGGTATGGAAGGTCTTCAGTGTGATCTGCGTCATCTTCTCATGGTTGGCCTTGGGGTTTAGGGGGCCTCAGCAACATGGGGTGCTCCGTGGGGCACACACACAGCTTGTTGTAGAAGGTGTGGTGCCAGATCTTCCCCACGTCCTCCCAGTCGGTGATGATGCTCTGCTCGATGGGGTCCTTCAGGGTCAGGATGCCTGGCTGCCCGTGTCCATGTCCTTCTGGCCCCTACACACCATCATGCCCGGTTCTGCGGGTGCCCCATGATAGAAGGGAAGACGGCCCTGGAGGGCATGGTCGCCCACGAAGCCAGCCCAGCACATGCCAGGAGCCTTTGTCAATGCCTCAGTTCAATGTTATCATCATCCGTGGTGAACCAGGTGGTGGGTGTGGACTGGTGGCCGATTGGCTGGGGCGAGGTGCTGAGTTCCCAGGCTGGACATGCTCTCTGTGGTCAGTCCTTCACATTCCTCAAGCACATCAACTGTACTTTCTGTCTTCTGAGTTGTACCAGGCAATATCTTACCCAGAAAAAAAGCCCAGGCCTTGGGGTCATGGGATGCCATTTGCATCTGGCCCAGATCGGCAAGACCCAAACCCAGAGGGAGAGGAATCCCGGAGGAGGGAAAGGTGAATGTGCAGAGTCATTCCTAGCCCAAGCCTCCTCCATGGACAGAGGCATAAGATTGGCAGTTCCTTGCTTTTCCCTGCCTATTTGCAGGTTGGAGGGCTGGGACCTGGCTAAATGACCAATTGCAGCCAACATCCCCAGGCCTGCCAAGCAAGACATGTCAGCCTGGAGATCCAGAGACCAGAGTTCATGTCCCACCCAGTTCTTCCTCATTTTGAGGCTAGTCACATGACTTCTCTGGCTCTCGGTTTCATTTTCCTAAAAGACCATTAGCTTGGATATTTCAATGTCCAGGCAGGCCTAACAGAACTCCAGAACCATTAGAGCCAGTCGGGATTCCACTTATTCAGTAAGAGGAAGGCAAGTGAACTGTCGGGGTTCAGTGTGTGGAGGCTGGAATCAGATCCCGACTCTCCTTCAACTACTGGTTTTGGAGCAAAGGTTTTCATCTCTCTGAGCCTGCATCTCCACTTAGGAAAATGAAGATAAGAGTTGGGCTGGTGGGATGTCCCTCTACCAAGGAAAGCAAGAGACTGGCTGCAAGAAGCTCAGGACTAGGCCGGCGCCGCGGCTCACTAGGCTAATCCTCCGCCTTGCAGCGCCGGCACACCGGGTTCTAGTCCCAGTCGGGGCTCTGGATTCTGTCCCGGTTGCCCCTCTTCCAGGCCAGCTCTCTGCTGTGGCCCGGGAGTGCAGTGGAGGATGGCCCAAGTGCTTGGGCCCTGCACCCCATGGGAGACCAGGAGAAGCACCTGGCTCCTGCCATCGGATCAGCACGGTGCGCTGGCCACGGCGGCCATTGGAGGGTGAACGAATGGCAAAGGAAGACCTTTCTCTCTGTCTCTCTCTCTCACTGTCCACTCTGCCTGTCAAAAAAAAAAAAAAAAAAAAAAAAAAAAAGGCAGCTCAGGACTAGACACTGTAGGGCTTCAGCAATCCTTTACTTAGTGTTTTGTATTTTCCCAGCCTCAGATCAAGATAGGCACTGGCTAAACTTATTTCCTGATACAGCACTGCCCCTTTATATGGACTCAATTTTCCTACTGGCCAAATCATGCACTCTATAAAGTTCATTCATTCATTCAATACCAGTCAGTCACTGTATATTGAATGGACTTGGACTGAGGATGCAGAGACTATAGAATTTCTCGATTGCAACTCTAATTTGGAATGCACTTCCTTGAGGAGGAAGCACCTATTGAGCATTTAGGAAGTTCAGAAAAGTGGCCCGGTGTCACTGAGGATGCAATGATGACTCACTTCCTGCACCAGGAGTTCAGAACTTTCAAGAAGACAAAAAGCAAACACTGTGAAGCAACTTCAGGTGCATTTCCAGGCCCCCTGCCATGACCTCCACTGGGACTAATTTGCACATTTGTGATTTGCTGGGCGTTCATCTGTCAAGAGCACTCCGTGCAGCGTCTCATCAGGTTCTCACCAGCATTCACCCCAAGGCACAGACAAAGGAATTAGTTTCAGAGGGGCCAGCGACTAGCTGGTGAGAGGGAAAAGCCTGTTCTCTCTTCACTTCCGCCGCGTTAGTTTGCTCAGGTTTCTGTACTGAAGAACCACGAGCTGGGGGACTTCAACGCTGGAATTCTAACTGTCTCACATTCTGGAGAATGGAAGTCCAACCTCAGGGTGTCCGGAGGCTTGGTTCCATCTGACAGGTGCTAAAGAGACTTTCTGTGCCTCTGTCCTGGTGGCTGGTGCTTTGCTGGCCATCTTTGGTGTTCTTTAGCTTGTGGATTCTCCATTCCTGTCTCTGCTGCCTCCTTCTTTTGGTCTTTGGGCGTTCTGTGTCCAAATTTCCCCTTTTCATAAAGGCACAGCTATCTGGGGTATGGCTCACCCTAACAACCCCTCTTAACTTGGTCGTCTGCAAAGACCCTATTCCCAAATACAGTGACATTCACAGGTGCTGGCAATGAGGACTTCAATGCTTTGGGGGAGGATGCAATTCAACCCACAACACCTACCTTTGAGGCTTTGGTAGTGTCACTTGTGTCTGCTTCCCCTTCCTCCCTGAGACAACCTCAGTCAGCTTAGAGTTTGATCTCCTCCTTGCTATCCTAAATAGCTGGTGCCCAATTAATTATTGGGGTCCTTTGTTGTAGAGGAAGATCGGGAGGTGCCAGCCACTCTCCCTGGGGAAACAGAGCAGCAGGTATGAGGAGAAAGCAGGGAGAAGACCCATCACCTGTCTGTGCAAGGTCAACTATCTGCACAGTGTTACCTGTCTGTACAGTGGGGTTAAGATGAAGGAGACACTGCCTGGGATGCTTTTGACGTATAAATCAAAGAGCATCTGCGACAGGAATAACGTCACAATGACTACTGAGGATCAAATTATCTGTCAGGCACATGTATAATCTCCCTATTCCAGTGAGCAGCCTCAGAAGTAGGCCACCCATCTCATTTCACAGGTGAAACGAACTGAGGCTCTTAGAGACTGGGTTCTTGTCTAAAGCCACTGGCCCCATGACTGAACCAGCGTAGTGTCTCGCACACAGCACAGCCGCTCTGAAACAGCAGCAAATGTTGTTTTACCACGTTGCTTCCTTACCCAGGGAGTTTTTTGGGTTATAAAATCACCTTTTCTCCCTTTCTCCTCTCCTGGTGGATTCAGGATCCTGTCTAAGCCTTATTAGTTCATGTCCTGGGGCTGTGGATGATACGGGGTGAGTTGTAAGTGTGGCTAGGGCAGTTGCCACAGGCAGTGCGAACTTTTAACAAAGCCAGCCAGGACTACAGACGAGGATGCCTGTCCCGGGGGGCCGCCCTGTGTGGGTTTTCCCCAGCTAAGGGACTTTCACACTCTCTGCTCCATGTGTGGGAACTGAAGCGAGCCCAAGGTTTATTCTGGAGGTTGCTCTTGACGTTGTTGGAGAAAACACCATTGTTTCCATTGTTCCAGAGAGTGGGCTGGGGTGGCCTTTCCCAGGGACTGGGGCCTTGGGCAGGGGCTTTGGAGAGGCCAGGAAGTGTCAGCGTGTCCAGGGCAGGTGGGGCCCGAGCCAGACCCATCCAGCTTGCTTGTAGGTATTGTCCCTATTCCTCAGATGGCTACTGCTTAGGGCAATATTTTTTTCTGACAATCAAAGTAATTTTTCCATACCATGTATTTCTCTAAATATAAAGGTAATCAAAATGATTATATTTTAAACCCATAGGCCGGCGCCGCGGCTCACTAAGCTAATCCTCCGCCTAGCGGCGCCGGCACACCGGGTTCTAGTCCCGGTCAGGGCGCCGGATTTTGTCCCGGTTGCCCCTCTTCCAGGCCAGCTCTCTGCTGTGGCCAGGGAGTGCAGTGGAGGATGGCCCAGGTGCTTGGGCCCTGCACCCCATGGGAGACCAGGAAAAGCACCTGGCTCCTGGCTCCTGCCATCGGATCAGCGCGGTGCGCCGGCCGCAGCGCGCCGGCCGCGGCGGCCATTGGAGGGTGAACGAATGGCAAAGGAAGACCTTTCTCTCTGTCTCTCTCTCACTGTCCACTCTGCCTGTCAAAAAAAAAAAAAAAAAACCATAAAAGTATATATAAAATAAAATCTTCCATCTCTGGTTCACTGCCCGGAAGCTCCCAATAGCGAGGGGCTGGGCCAGGCTGAGGCCAGGAGCCTGGAACTCCATCCAGGACTCCCACATGGGTGGCAAGTACTGGAGCCGTCCTCTGTTGCCTCGCAGGCAGCACACTGGCAGCAGGAAGCTGCACTGGAAACAGAGCTAGCACTGGGATCCAGGCATCCTGATACGGGGTGCAGAGCTCCTGAGTGGTATCTTAACTGCTGTACCAAATACCGGCCCTGTGTCTCCTTTGAAGCTACATTTTAAAAATTATGAGACTATATTTTCACATTTTGGGAGCTATCGATATTCCTTCTTCCGTGGCTGCTATTTATGTGTGGTTTTTTTTTTTTTTTTTTTTTTTTTTTGACAGGCAGAGTGGACAGTGAGAGAGAGAGAGAGAGACAGAGAGAAAGGTCTTCCTTTGCCGTTGGTTCACTCTCCAATGGCCGCCACGGCCGGCGCGCTGCGGCCGGCGCACCGCACTGATTCGGTGGCAGGAGCCAGGCGCTCCTCCTGGTCTCCCATGGGGTGCAGGGCCCAAGCACCTGGGCCATCCTCCACTGCACTCCCTGGCCACAGCAGAGAGCTGGCCTGGAAGAGGGGCAACCGGGACAGAATCCGGCAGCTGACCGGGACTAGAACACGGTGTGCTGACGCCGCAAGGCGGAGGATTAGCCTAGTGAGCCGCAGCGCCGGCCCTATGTTGCTTCTTTATGGGGATGCCCTTGCAGTGTCCCTAAGCAAACTGGGGAGCACATTTGGCTCAGTGGTTTAGCTGCTGCTGGGGACACCCACGTCCCATATCCCAGTGCCTGAGTTTGAGTCCTGGCTCTGCTCCTGGGTCTAGCTTCCTGCTATTGTGCCCTGGGAGGCAATAGGTTGTGGCCCAGGATTTGGATTTGAAAAGGGAGTGGAATGGTCCCAGGAAGGAAGCATGGGGGTGAGGGTGGAGAGTGGGTGGAAGAGGGACTTGATAGTTGGAGAAAAAGCAATCAAAACAAAAGCAAAGGTGAGAGCTTTAGCCGGGCATGAGGGAGGCTGGGACAAGGGCTCTTACGGAGAGTGAGAGGGATGATGTAGGATTGGCTAGTGGCATGAGACTGCTGTGCTAACTCATGTACATGCCTCTGTGGCCACCCAGGGTGGGGTGAGGCACAGCTGTGGGCAGTCATTCTGTCAGCAGAATGGCAGGTGGATTGGAAAGGAAGAGACAGAAAACCAGTGATGAGGAGAACCCAAGTTAAGACACGGACTGGGGGAAGATGCTGGAGCCTGGAGTAGCACAGAACCCAGCTCTGTGTCATCCTGCTGCTCGCCAGCTCCTGTAGCATTTCCACTGACTTCAAGTTTTCCTCCCAACATGGGACCAAACACAGTGCGAAGACACGATTACACTTTTTGGCCAGAGCCGCCATCTTCCAGTAATTCGCCAAGATGACAAACACAAAGGGAAAGAGGCGAGGTACCCGGTACATGTTCTCCAGGCCTTTCAGAAAACATGGAGTTGTTCCTTTGGCCACATACATGTGCATTTACAAGAAAGGTGACATTGTGGACATCAAGGGAATGGGTACTGCTCAAAAAGGAATGCCCCATAAGTGTTACCATGGAAAAACTGGAAGAGTCTACAATGTTACCCAGCATGCTGTTGGCATTGTTGTCAACAAACAAGTGAAGGGCAAGATTCTTGCCAAGAGAATAAATGTGCGTATTGAACACATTAAGCACTCTAAGAGCCGAGATAGCTTCTTGAAACGTGTGAAGGAAAATGATCAGAAGAAGAAGGAAGCCAAAGAGAAGGGTACCTGGGTTCAACTAAAGCGTCAGCCTGCTCCACCCAGAGAAGCCCACTTTGTCAGAACCAATGGAAAGGAGCCTGAGTTGCTGGAACCCATTCCTTATGAATTCATGGCATGATAAATGTAAGATAAATAAAGAAGACCTAATTGATTAAAAAAAAAAAAAAGACACGATTACAGGCAATGGGAAAGGCCATTGCGGGTACAGGCAAGGTTGCAAAGGGGACTGCCCTTGAGATGTTCTCTCTTCTCCATTCTTTTTATTATTATTATTATTTTAGGGATTTTGTTATTTATTTGAGAGATAGAGTTACAGACAGAGAGTGAGAGACAAGACAGAAAGGTCTTCCATTTGTTGTTTCACTCCACAATAAGCAGGAGCTGAGCCAGTCTTAAGCTAGGAGCCAGAAGCAGCTTCTGGGTCTCCCATATGGGTACAGGGGCCCAAACACTTGGGCCATCTTCCACAGCTTTCCCAGGCCACAGTAGAGAGCTGGATTAGAGGAGGAGCAGCTGGGACAAGAACTGGTGCCCATATGGGATGCTGGCACTGTAGGCGGAGGCTTAACCTACTACACCATGGTGCCAGCCCCCTCTTCTCCATTCTACCAGCTGCAAAGCAGTTCTGTCTTATGGGTGCTCCATAATTTACCTATTTCCTATTGGGTGAAAATTTGCAAATTTTAGTTGCAAACATTGTCATCCTTAGTGCACTAAATTTTGAGAAGACATGCGAAAGTTTCTGCAGGGCATGTTCCTGCTAGTGGAAGGCTGTGTGTATTTCAGATCATGACAGCTTTGCCCAATGACTCTCCCCAAAGGATCATCTTTATTATCCAGATGACTAAGCTAAGGCACAGGGAAGTTGTGTCATAAGCCCCTGGCCATGTCAGTGATACAGTTTTATCAGAATTTGAGCCTAGGTGGGTCTAGCTTTGAATTTATGTTCTCTCCATTAGCCTAGGCTATAAATCCCCGAAATAACTCGCATGGTAACTCCTGAAGTTTGTTATTGTTTTTGTGCCTTTACCCCTTGGCAATCCACAGGAAGAGCCTTATAATAAAAGGGCCTTGGGTACCTGCTTGGGAAACAGCTAAGAAGTAGGCAGCAGGGAGGCTACATTTCACTCCAGGGTTAGCACTGGGAGGGCGCAGGGGCAACTCCCCTAGCATAGAGTTGGGGGTGGGGGTGGCACCTTAAATGTGATGGGGAATCATACTAAGTCTGCAGTTTCCAGAAGGCAACGCAGCCAGAGAGAGCCTTGGAGGGCTTCCTGGAGGGAGCATGGGTGGGGACCAGACCGCCTTCATCTTAATCCAGAAGTCTTTGATAAGGAGATGTCAGCTCCAAATTCTTCCCTGCTACCCTGGGTTCTTGGGAACATCTTTGCTCAAAGTGGTGATGGCAAGGAATTGGGAGTGCAGGTGGCAAGAGCACTATCCCCAGGTCCCCTGCGATTCACCTCCAGAAATGGCTTCCCTCCCGTTCTGCCCGGCCCCCTAGATTCTGTGTACCATCCTTATGAAGACTCAAAGTGACAATTCAGGAAGCTGGGTGCCTCCCACAGCAGAATCCAGGTGCCTGCACTACAGAGCATTGCTGGGAGGGGGGTTGGAGCAAGGCCGCCGTGGCTGGGATCCTGGCCTCTTCTCTCGGAAACCTAAGGCAAGTGATGCAAAGCCTCATCATTTGTGAAACAAGGACGGTAACGTGCCCTGTCCTGGGGCTGCTGGGAAGAGCGAGTGAAATCATCGCTGCTTCTCATCTTCCAGACTCCCCTAGGGACTGCAGTGCGCGCCGTGGACATTTGGCACAGAAGTGAATGAGGACAACAATGACCACATGGGAGGCAGGCTGACCCCAGCGCGGCAGTGTTCTGAGGCTACGTAGTCATCTAGTGCCCTGGAGCAGACGCCCTCAACACTCAAGCCGCACGTAGTCACCATTGTTTTGTTTTATTATCTCACCCAGTGTTTGCGGGGCAGGTGCCCAGGAGAGCGCCCCGGCTGGTTGGTCGCAGTCAGGATGTGGGCTGGGGCCAGGCTGTCTGAAGGCTTGATGGGGGCTGCAGGGCCTGTGTTCACAAAGGCTGCCTGCGATGTCTTTCATGGCCTAGCCTTGGAAGTCACACTGTGTCATTTCTGCAGCGTCCCGTTGGTCACACAGGTCAGCCCTGCTCAACACGGGACCGCACAGGAACACGTGTACCAGTAGGTGAGGATCATGGTGGCCACTCTGGGGGCCGGTTACACATGTTTGACTCATTTCACCCTGAGAGGCACCCAGGAAAGCTTAGCTGAGAGAGAGCAAGATGAAGAAGGGGAGTTGAGGGTGGGAGACCCAGATTTCGGAACAGGGGAGGTAGAGGGTCCAGAGGCAGTGCCCCAAGCCAGCATCCACAAGGCAAGCACAGGTCCTCCTTGTCCGGCGGCGGTGGTGTCTCTAGGGGGAGAAACCCGGTTAGCAGTGGTCTGAAAATTGTTCTTGTCTATGCAGCTTCCACCGTGGACTCTTTAGTCCCGCTGGAGACGTCTGTGAGCCACCAACTATGCAATAGCTAAGACTTGCTTACACTACTTGAAGACGGCTCTATTATGTGCAATGAAGATCCACAATGACAGTTACACGCTGTTCAGGGCACAAGAGGACATATTATTCCTGTGTGCTGAATATAGAGAGGGCGAGAGCGCCGTGAGCTGAATGTGCACGCTCCAAGCGCCATGTTATCTGCGAGTTCATTAGCATAAACACGGCACTGAGATTGCAGGAGGTGAGAGTGTGCGCCTGCTCTGCTTAGGGATGCGTCTAGAGGGACCGGGGCAGACGGGAAGCCTGTCAAGACGAGGGGGCTGGCATGGCGGGGCACACAAACCACATCCGCTGAGGCCAAGGGCATTTCCCCTGGAGAAGAGAAGACAGCCAGGGGCCTGGGAGGTGGTCACAGCCGTGAAGAGTTCTCTCGTGGACAGACTCGGGTTCCGATCCTGGACAGTTCTTCTACGTGACCCTTGATTTCTAGAGTCACTCCTGAAAGCACCTAGCACATAGGAAAGGCCTAATCCAGCGCTCAGTGGTCGGGAGAGCCCAAGAGGCAGATTCGCCTTCGGTTTAAAAATGCGGTAGCGATTGCCTTCTGCTTGGAGGAGTGACCCCAGGCTGGGGGCCCCACGGGCCTGTCCGCCCTGGATGAGCCCCCAGCGGGCTGTGTCCCATGCTCAGCACGTCACATGTGTTTTCTCACTTCTTCCTGTCGGTCATCTTAGGAAATAAATACTGTTATGTCCATGTTACAGATGGGAAGACGGAGGCTCAGCGAGATTTCAGAGCTCGCCAGTGTAGCTGATGCTGTCAGAACCTGAACCCAGACTTCTCCAACTCTCTAAGCTGTGCTTGGAATTCTGGGCTGCTGGGGCTGGGGGAGTCGGGGTGCCAGGTAAGGGTGGAGGCACTAGGAGGAGTTTGGCCCCTCAGACTCTCTCTAATTCAGAGCTTCGGGATCCTTCAGTTCCCAGCCAGCTTTGCCTCAGCCCAGCCTCCCAAGCCCTTGCAGAATAGCTGGCACGCCACTCCACCTTGCTGCTTCTGTATGCCTGGAAGCAACGAGACAGTGGAGGGGCCTCACTGGCCCCCAGATGCCATGCAAGCCCTCGCAGCAGGGCCCCGGGCGGCCAGCATCGTGCCAGCAGGAGAAGCAGAGCCTGGGATTCTTTCTTTTCTGGAGAATCTACACGCAGGACAAAAGGAGCTGTTATCCCAGCAGCTGCCTCGCTGCTGCCCGGGCCTGTGGCCCAGGTGTCACGTGCTGGCCCCATCCCTCAGCCTGCGCTCTCCCTTTGTCTGCGGGCACTCAGAGCCTGGCTCCTGCTCCTTCCTCTGACACTGCTCGGGCTCTCTCCCGGCTTCGGTCCCTGGCCTCTGCTTTTCCGAATTGAACTTGAAGCCTGGCAGACTTGGACAGCCCAGAGTCAGGCATGGGGGTGATGGGCTGGGCTTGCCTCTGGGATGCTGCTGCCTCTGGTTCCCTGATCAAGCCCTGGGACCACACCTGGACCCTGGTCCTGTCGGTGGAGGCCCTGGCACCTGCAGAGTTGTCTCCAGGCTCCTTCAGAGCTTTCCATCGCCTCCGAAACAGGTCCTGAGCCCTCGGCTAAGCCCAGCGGGCTTGCGGCCCCGGAACCGCATCCTTCTACCTGTGTCACACTCCTGTTCTACAGCAAAAGAGAACCAGCGTCTAGCGCTTCCTGTCACCTTGCAGCCATCTCCCGCCTTGGCTCAGGCGCTCACGGTCTCCACTTCACTTCAAATCCCCCTCCTATCTTCTTCACTGGCTACATCTTCCGCATTCTTCAAAACCAACCTCAGATGTCTTTCCCAAGGCCCTGGGTCCTTTCTGCTGGGCTCTGTTAGCACCTAGGGTTGACTCTCTCCCCTCACTTCTTGCATACCGGTGTGGTAGACTGGTTCTTTTTTTTTTTTTTTTTAAAGATTTATTTATTATTTATTTGAAAGTCAGAGTTACACAGAGAGGAGGGCAGAGAGAGAGAAGAGAGAGAGAGAGAGAGGTCTTCCATCCACTGGTTCACTCCCCAACTGGCCACAACAGCCAGAGCTGCGCCGATCTGAAGCCAGGAGCCAGAAGCTTCTTTCGGGTCTCCCACGCAGGTGCAGGGGCCCAAGAACTTGGGCCATCTTCTACTGCTCTCCCAGGCCATAGCGGAGAGCTGGACAGGAAGTAGAGCAGCCGGGTCTTGAAACTGCACCCATGTGGGATGCTGGAGCTTCAGATCAGGGTGTTACCCCGCTGCACCACAGCGCTGGCCCCAGTAGACTGGTTCTAAAAGGGGCCTCTTGGACCAGGCTTCCTGGGTTCAAGTCCTGACCCTGCCAGTTACCAGCTATGTGGCCTTGAGCAAGTCATTTAAAGTATGCAGTCAGCTGAGATAAATGTCTTATCTCGACAAGGCTGGGAAACACCTAGAACAAGATAGATACGGTCTTGGTGCTCAGAGAAACACATTAAAAGAACCTTGAGATCTCACCAGCCCTGGAAAACAGGTGACAGAAAGAACGGATCAATGGGGGCCAGCACTGTGGTGTATCGGGCAAAGCTGCCACCTGCAGTGCTGGCATCCCTTATGGGCACTGGTTCAAGTCCTGGCTGCTCCACTTCTGATCCAGCTCTCTGCTATGGCCTGGGAAAGCAGTGGAAGATGGCCCAAGTGCTTGGGCCCCTGCACCCACATGGGAGACCTGGAAGAAGCTCCTGGCTCCTGGCTTCAGATCAGCCCAGCTCTGGCCATTGCAGCCATTTGGGGAGTGAACCTGTAAATGGAAGACCTCTCTCTCTCTCTCTCTTTCTCTCTCTCTCTCCCCCTCTCCCTCTCTCTCTCCCTCTTCCTCTCTCTACCTTTTTGTAACTCTGCCTTATAAAGAGAGAGAGAGAGACAGACAGACAGACAGACAAAGCACTTGCAGAACCAGACCTGGAGAGCGGAGCAGCAGACATGATTCTGTGTCCGAGTTGTTCGGGAGAGACCCTTGTCTTGTGCGAGAGGTTGACCTAAGGGGCCGACCTGCTGTCTGTCCTCCCCTCTGTTCCTGACTGCAGAGAGCCCGGGGCTGGGGACGGAGCTCCTGGCTGGACTGCAAGCCCCGTATTGCTTCCTCACAGTCTCGCCTCTTTCCTGTCAGTTCTCGAGCCTGCAGCCACGTCTCCCACCTCGAAAACAAGAACAGAAACTCCCTGGGGCCCAGGGCCATCTCTGCCCACTTCCCGGCTGCCCCTGGTCTTGGGGAGAGTTTTCATTCTCTCTTCAGCCAGACTTGGACTGAACTAGCTTTCCATTGCTTCTGCTTCTGCTGTGGGTGACCCCAAAGTTAGTGGCTTAAAGTGGCACAGAGGTATTAGTTTACAGTTTTGGAGTTTGGAAGTCAAAAGGCAGGTGTCAGCAGGCTGAAATGCAGGCCGGGCTGCACTCCTCTGTGGAGGCACTGAGGGGAGTCTGCTTGCTCCCCTTAGCCCGGTGTTAGAGGCTTCCCTCAGTCCTTGGTTGGTAGCCCCCTTCCTCCATCTTCAAAGCCAATGACATTGAATCTCATCGTCCTCCTTCCACGGTCACACTTCCCTCTGCCCTCAGCTGGAACACGTTCTTTGCTTTTAGCGTCATCCGGGCAATCCGAGCCCATCCCCTCTCTCAAAGTCTTTAACCGTAGCCACACCTGCACATCTCTGGTGCGGAAGCCCACATAGGCACGGTGTGAGGGCTAGGATGGTGACATCTTCGGGGGCCATTATTCCACTCACCCTCACTAATTATTTTTTTTAAGATTTATTTACTTTACTTGAAAGTCACAGTTACACAGAGAGAGGAGAGGCAGAGAGAGAGAGAGAGAGAGACAGAGAGAGAGAGAGAGAGAGAGGTCTTCCACCCACTGGTTAACTCCCCAGATGACTGCAATGGCTGGAGCTGTGCCGATCTGAAACCAGGAGCCAGGAGCTTCTTCTGGGTCTCCTACGTGGGTGCAGGGGCCCAAGGACTTGGGCCATCTTCTTTATTATTATTATTATTATTGACAGGCAGAGTGGACAGTGAGAGAGAGAGACAGAGAGAAAGGTCTTCCTTTGCCGTTCGTTCACCCTCCAATGGCCACCGCGGCTGGAGCGCTGCAGCCGGCACACTGTGCTGATCCGATGGCAGGAGCCAGGTACTTCTCCTGGTCTCCCATGGGGTGCAGGGCCCAAGGACTCAGGCCATCCTCCACTGCACTCCCTTGCCACAGCAGAGAGCTGGCCTGGAAGAGGGGCAACCGGGACAGAATCCAGCGCCCCGACCGGGACTAGAACCTGGTGTGCCGGCGCCGCTAGGCGGAGGATTAGCCTAGTGAGCCGCGGCACCGGCCGGGCCATCTTCTACTGCTATCCCAGGCCATAGCAGAGAGCTGGATCGGAAGTGGAGCAGCCCGGTATTGAACCAGCGCCCATTTGGGATGCAGGTGCCACAGGCGGAGGCTTTACCCGCTATGCCACAGTGACAGCCCCATACCCTAATTCTTCAAACACTTTCTGGCTTCTGGAATGCCACTCTTAGATGGCTTTTCTCCTGTTAATCTGGTTTCAGCTTTCCCTATATGACTTTCCTCTTCAGCTGAGCTTATATTTTTTAAAAAATTATTAATTTGAGGGGCAGGCGCTGTAGCGCAGCAGGTTAACGCCCTGGCCTGAAGTGCTGGTATCCCATATGGGTGCCGGTTCTAGTCCTAGCTCTTCCTCTTCCAGGCCAGCTCTCTGCTGTGGCCCGGGAGGGCAGTGGAAGATGGCCCAAGTCCTTGGACCCCTGCACCCACATGGGAGACCAGGAGGAAGCACCTGGCTCCTGGCTTTGGATTGGTGTAGTTCCGGCCGTAGTGGCCACTTGGGGGGTGAACCAATGGAAGGAAGACCTTTCTGTCTCTCCCTCTCACTGTCTATAACTCTGTCAAATAAAAAAAATTAAAAATTATTAATTTGAAAGGGAGAGAGAGAGAGAGAGAGAGAGAGAGATCTGCCATCTTTACTCCCCAAATACCCACAACAACCAGGATTGGACCAGGCCAAAGCCAGGAATCTGGAACTCAGTGTGAGTCTCCTTTGTAGCTGTCAGAGACTCACCCACATGAGCTATAACCTGCTACCTCCCAGGTCTGTCAGACTGAAGTCCACAGCGTCATCCAGGTCTCCCACATTGGGGCAGGGGCCCAAGCACTTTGGGCCATCCTGCTTTCTCAGGTACATCAGCAGGGAGCTGTACCAGAAGTGGAGCAGCCAGGACTCGAACCAGCACCTGTGTGGGATGCCAGTGTTACAGGCATCTGCTTAACCTGCTGTGCCACAGCCCCGGCCCCACGAAGTCATCCTTGAGAAATAACCTTTTCTTCCACATCGTTTCCTGTTGGGGCACAACTTCTGTGGACTGTATATCCAAAGCAAATCTTAAGACTCCGTTGGTGGGGCCGGCACTGTGGTGCAGTGGGTTAAAGCCCTGGCCTGCAGTGCCTATACCTGGCTCGAATCCCAGCTGTTCCTCTTCCAATCCAGCTCTCTGCTATGGCCTAGGAAAGCAGTAGAAGATGGTCCAAGTCCTTGGGCCCCTGCACCTGTGTGGGAGACCCAGCAGAAGCTCCTGGCTCCTGGCTTCAGATCAGCTCAGCTCAGCTCAGGCTGTTGCAGTCATTTGGGGAGTGAACCAGTGGGTGGAAGACCCTTCTCTGTCTCTATCTCTCTCTCTCTAACTCTTTCAAATAAATAAAATAAATCTTAAAAAAAAGGGGGGGGGGGTGGGCTCCATTGATCATTCCCAACTACCTGCACCCTATTCCCAGCTACCACGTCCTCTCTCCTGGGTGGCAGCAGCGACCCTCTAACTAGATCTCTGCTTACCTCATTCCCTCCAGTCCTGCACACAGCAGGCCGAGTGAGACCTCCAGCACCTGCTCACAGCACCCCCACCGTGCTTGCCTCCTTCTGCGGAAACAGATTCGCTTCTGAATAAAATGCAGCATCTGCTGTGTCCTCCAGGGTCCTCTGAACCTGGCCGCTGAGGTCAACCCATTCCCTTCTCGTCCCCCGACCCCTCACTTGCCACAACCCTGCAGGCCGTCGCGTGGCCTCCAGTGCCAGCTGCTCCCTTGCCTGGAAGCCTCTGTCTCTGAACACCCAGCCGGCAGGACCCTCAGTTATCCAAGCCTCTGCTCCCCTGTTGCTCGGGAGACCACTTGGGCATTATTTCCCTTACGCCACATGTATCTGCCCCTTCTCTCTCTTCCCCTCTGGAACACACTCTCCATGAGGGCAGGGACTCCATGCTCCAGCTCCCTTCTGTATCGGGGCACCTGAAGTGGTACCTGGTGTGTAGGAGCACCCAGTATATGTTTGTGATGGGAAGGAAGGAAAGGAGGGAGGAATAGATGAGAGGGGTAGGGGTGCAGGTACTAGAGTCAGAGGGTGAGAGGCAGGGCTGCTGAGGCCATCTCCATGGCAACTGAGGCCCAGGGGATGCATTTAGGGAGTGCAGGGGGGTGTGGTCTGATGGCCCCTGTGCAGCCATCATGGGAAGCAGAAAGTCAGTGCCCAGGCTGGCGTCCAGCTCAGACCCTGGGACTCCTGCCCCGACTTCTACCTCATTGCTTTGGCCTCGGCAGATCCAGCAGATGGGCTGTCAGCAGGAGCCTGGAATCAGCAGAGCCAGGCTCTGTGGGCACAGGCCAGCCTCCCAGCCTTCTGCCCCAGCCCAGCACAGGCTCCCAGAGCCAGGACGTCGCAGATGGGAAAGTTCAAAGCAGCTCTCCAGGCAAAGAGCCACCCTGAGGAGCACCTACTAGCAGTGCTGCTGGAGCAGCGGCGAGAATGCTGGGACCCCGCAGCCAGCTCGCCTCTCCCTGGGCCCGGAGCACCCCTCACGGCCGCTGTTCCTCCTCATTTGAAAAATGTGAACTGAAGGCCAGAGAGGTTAAGGAGCTTGTCCCAAGCTGCACAGCCAAGAAGTGCAGGAGCTGGGACTCCACAGCCCCTTTTCCCTCTGTTCTTTGTGTCCAGCAGGTGAATTCTTGCTGGGCCCCAGCTGCACCTCCTCCTTGGGCTGCTCGTCAGAGAGCCTGTTTTCCCTTGCCATGTGCTGCTCCACATGTCTTGTCTTTTGTGTGCTGTTGATTCTAGGCCATTTTGGAATCGTATCTTATCCAGCTATTTTGGTGATGAATAGACATCGTTAATTCTCTTGTCCAATGTCCACCGAGCCCCTGCTCTGCGCCAGGTGGGCAACAATGAATCCTAACAACTGTATTGTGCACTGAGGAGTGGCTCCTCTGTGCCAGGTGCGGTTGCACCTGCTTGGCTCTTTCAGTTCTCACTGCAGCCCTCCGGGACAGGATATTTTGTTGTGCCCATTCCTTAGGTCAGGAGACTGAGACACACAGGTTAGGGGCAGAGATGGGAAGGAAACAAAACCTATCTGTGTCCACACCTTGTAATCCCTGGTCTAGACCAAGCCAGAAGGTGAGAGAGCAAGAGGAGCAGACTGGATGCTATGGGGTGCGAGTGGGAGGGGGGGACATGTTTTGTCTGGGTTCCCATGGGAGTGGGCCATGAAGGAAGTAAGAGATTTACAGGTTCTTTAGGCAAAGACCCAGAAGCCTTCGCACACCCCAAGGGTTCATACACCTGAGAGTTTCTAAGACCCTTGAAAACAAGAGAAGAATCTTGTTTACCTTTGTGGTTGTCCTATCCTCAATAAATATTTGTTGGAGTTCAAGAATCGAGTTCAAGAGTCCCTCTGCCCCAGCCCCCAGCTTTGGGTGAGGAGGGAAGGAATGGGATGTGTGGAGCACCTGCTCAGTCCAAGTCCCATGCGTATGGCAAGCAGCCCTGGGCACAAGCCTGGTGGGAGGAGGAGACCAAGGCACAGTTGGGAAGTGGCTGCAGCGCACGAGGCAGCATTTGGCCTGCACCTGCCCCTTCTCCGCTCACTGCTGTCTGGCTCGCCAGCCTGTCTCCTCCCCTCTTCCCACAGAACTGTGTCTACTGTGAAGCCGGAGAAGAGATGTCCTGTGACATCATTTCCTCTTCCCCTCCCACCTCCTCCCTTCCTCTCCCAGTCTCCACCATGGCGTCTCCCTTGTCTAGGACAGTGCCCCAAGCACCCACCCTGACTTCCTCAGTTCCTGTCCCCGACTTGCCTCCTCTTTGTCCCCCATGACACCCTGAGGTCCTGTTCTCCTGGGAGCTCATCACCCCCTCCCTTCCAGGGCCACGTGAGTGATAGGACTTTCAGGGGAAGACGGATTCTTCATTCTGTTCTCAAAACTAAGGGTTGATTATTTCTTTTTCTATTTTAGAAATGCTCTAAAAATTGAAGATTACAAAAAGTCAGCTTACCACTGTGTGGCTGGGGCAAATCTCAGCAGCTCTGAGCCTCAGTTTCTAAAACATGACAAGGAGGGGTGGAAAAAATACACATCTCAAGTGCACAGAGCTTGTGCCTTCGGATCTGCTCATCCAGCATTGTTTGAGCTCTTGAGACTGTCCGTCAACCAGGGATTTGGTTAAAAACTTACCATATATAATCCAAGGTCCACTAAAAAAGTATGTTGACCCATATTTATTGAGTTAGAAGGTTCTCTTTGTCCTACCATTGAATAATAAAAGCAGCAGTTTAGTGGATTCGAAGGCTTTTCTGCTTGCTTCTTGTAACCCTTCTGTGGACTGTTGTCAACGGGCTTCTGTGCCCCCTCGCTCTGGTTGGGTCGGTCAATGGGAAGAGTCAGCGGTTAGAGGGTGGGAGGAGAGGAAGGTGGGAGTATTTATTCCTCTTGCCCCATCTCTGCTGGCTTGCTTGACTGGCTGTCTCTTAAAGTCCCAGTTCCCATTGGGCTCTGATTTGCAGGAACTACTCCCTCCATGGCCCTTCGGCCCTAGGGGTGAGAATGGCCTCCCCCTATGACTAGTCCTGGTTAACTGCGCTGTTCTTTGCTGGTTTTCCTAGTCTCTTCCCGCAGCTATGTAAACCATTCCTTTATTGCCCATTTGGGTGTGCCATCTATTTCTGCCAAGAGCCCAGTGAACACAATAACACACATAATCCCATTTAGGTAAAATTATATCTACCCATATATCCAGTGAGGGAGGTCTGGAAATAGGTTCATGAAAACATTGCTCTCTTGGAGTGATGGATTTGTATAGAATTTTTTCCTTCTGTTTTCCTGAAAATTTAAAACTTTTCTACAACAAGCAGGTGTTATCTTTGATTCCAGAAAAACAAAACAAACAAAATAGGTGTTAAGGTCATATGAGAGCAGGATGTGAAAAGTGCTTTGTTTGTAACCTGCCCTTCAACCCTAACCCTAACGAGTGAACCCACAGGTCCAAGGGTCTCTAGGACATTTGTGTTAAGACATGATTCCTTGAAGAACTCAACTGTAAATGAAGAGGTCCAGCGTCCCTGGCTTTTTCATTCCTGGGTATCTCAGCCGACAATCAAGTTCAGATCAGCTCTTCTCTAGCATCTGCTCCCCTCCCCCAAGGTCAGTGACCCTCATTCTGCCCCATCCTTCCCCAGCCCTGCTCGCACAAGGGCAGAGAGGGCCTGGTGAAACCCAAGGCAATGAATTTGTGGTGGAACTGCCCCTCTGTGATCTCTTGGGACAGCATATCTGTGCCAGAATGAAAGCGAGGGCTTCCAAAGGAATGCCTCCTTCTGCATGGAACTTGGCCATGAATGAATCATTGTTTGTCAGGGCAGCGTGAGCCTTGGTCCCAGTAATGGTGCTAAGACATAAATCACAGCTCTTTGGGGATGGGTTAAGAAGGGAGCCCAGGATAGCTGTGAAGCCCTGTTCTTCTAACACAGGGGAAAAAAAATACCCTAGTTTCAAGTGGCTGCAAGTAGATTCTGGGCTATTTATAATCTGCTGTGGAGCTAAGGCCTTTCCACAGCTGGGCCTGGGAGATAATCAACACGGTTTCTCCCCCAACCAGGTCTGCAGAACAGGCCCCTCTCCTCCCGCAGCCCGCCCTGCCCCCTCTACCCCAGGGCCTCCCAAACCTGGCCTCCCTTGCTTCAGCTTCCAAGAAAGCAAAGGGTGCATTTAGAAGCAAAAAGGCCAAAATATCTCAGCTCTGAGATGAAGGCGAGAATTGTGACCTGCAGGCTAATGGCTTTGCCTTGCACAGGCCTGTGAATGTCCACAGAAGTTGGCACAAAGGGCCTTTCAGAGCCTTGGGGAAGGGGCACATACCATGGGCTCTGTTTCCTCCTCCCTCAAGTGGCTCCAGATAGAAAAACAGGGTCCAAAGAGGGCAAATTCCAAGCTACTCCCATTGTGTGTCTTGGCAGGAGAGTAAGTGTATAGGCAAAGCCTCAAGAATACGGCTCAGAGGCCCGGCGTCCTCGCCCTGCCTCTACCGTGGCGGGCTGGTGACCAGGGGCAGCCGTCTTGACATCTCTGGGCCTTAGTATCCTCATCCGTAAGATGGAAGCCTAGATTTCCACACTTTAAAATACCCATCAATGTCCTCTTATAAAAATAATGTCGTATAGAAGCAGGCTGGTAGGTCCTATCAAACCACAACAAGCCCCGGATTAGTGAATACGGAACCATTGCTCCAAGAGGAAGTTCAAGTGAAATTCTCCTGAGACCCTGGCTTCATCAACCAGTTGATACATAAACCATGCAGTGTGTTTGTGTGGAAAGCCAGCTTCTTCAATGTAAATTAAGAACTTCAAAACATTCATGGAAAATGACAAAAATTATGCATGGATTAAAAATTTTGCACAAAATAAGTATCTTTTTAAAAAAATTATTTGAAAGGCTGAGTTACAGAGAGACAAGGAGAAACAGAGATCTTCCATTGGCTGGTTCATTCCCCAATTGGCCGCAATAGCCAGGGTTGAGCCAGGCCAAAGCCAGCAGTCTGGAACTCTAGTTGCTTCGCCCACACTGGCGGCATGGACTCTAGTACTTGGGCCATCTTCCATTGCTTTCCCAGGTACATTATCAGAGAGCTGGATTCGAAATGGAGCAACCAGGACTCAAACCAATGCTCATCTGGGATGCTGGCGTCTCAGGTGGTGACAGCCTGCTATGCCACTATGCTGGTCCCAAATCAGCTTATCTTTGAATTCCAATTGTCCTCTTACTTGACACACACACTTCCTTTGTAAGGTGTGTTACAGTCTTCTTGGACTCGGGACAACCACCCCCCCCAACCAGGCAAAATTTATTCAGAGAAAATAAATTCGCAGAGGTCAACAACTGCCATCATGCTCACAGACCAAACATGTGGCAGAAGGCCAGGCCTCAGTAGGTTGAGCCCTTTTATATCTTAAGTGGGCTAGGGATGGGGGTGGGGGACAGTAGGAAGAGGTGAGCTTCTCCATTTTGGTTCTTCAAGTTTGGCCCACTGGCTTCCAAACCTGGGGAAGAATGCAGGGGGTGAGACTGAACTGGTCTCTTGAAAGAAGGCAGGGGTAACAAGAACCTACAATGGCTAAGGCTATGTCCTTGTTCCATCAGTCCTGACTGAGTACAGATAAAGAGATGGGGTGCTGGTTTCTTTCTGGCTACTTCCTGCAGATACGGGGTGTAGACATGGCACAAGGATCTATACTCAGGATCGGAATGATTGAAGAAGAAGAACAGTCTGGTGTTGCTCCTGCGCGATGGCTTGGGATAGAGCAGTCATTCATTCCTGGAATAAGTTAATTATACATGGTAGAAATAGGAGCACAGTGATTAGGAGGACAAAAGGAGATATTAGAGACATTGCCCATGGTGAAAAGATGGCCAAAATGAGGAGGGCAAAGGGGAAAATAGGAAAGCAAGAGTCAGGCCCAGTTAGCGGGAAGATAAGCATATGCCTGGTTGCCATAGGGTAGAACACTCCTGTTACATTAGTGTGTATGTGCTGCTAGGGATTTGGGCGAGGCCCGACGCTGAGTTCTTCAAGCTGAGTAGGGGTGGAGTAGGGAACCATGGTCAAGGCAGGGTTCCAGCAGGTGGCCTGTTGAGGGGGCTGCAGCACTAGCTCACAGAAACTGTCTCTGTTTGAGGTTTCATGTGCACAGCCATCTATAGTTTTATTGCCTGGAGCAAAGGAATCTAACAAGCAGATTAAATACACAGGGTCTAAAACTAAGGCCAGAGTCATTGTTAGAGGTACTAAGGAAGGCACTGTCCAAACCAGGAGTTTTTCCATTGAGAGGCAAACGGAAACTGACAGGAGGGGTTTGATCGTAACCAGATGGGCATTAAGGCCTGGCCAGGCATATGTGAGGTCCAGACCTGTCTATCTCTTCCCATGGGATACTGGATGAGACATCAAAAGGGAGATGTGAACCTCCTTAGGGAAGACACCCTGTTGACTTCCATTACCCAGCTGGCCTGGGAGGAGAGCTGGCCTGCATAGAATGCAGTAGCATCCCTAAAAGCAAGCCTACAGCTCTGCCTGGATTGTTACTGACCCTAGGCTGTCCTCCTGATGACAGTGGTTACTTTGGAAGCTGGGCAGAGAGAAGGGCTTTTTCAGCTTGGGGCCAACAAGTCTACGGTTCTGACCCAGGAGTCCTTCAACCCCTGTGGCAGTTTCATTTCCAGTGGCCTGGTTCTTGACAGAGCTGACAGGTGCTTGCCCAATGCCCCAACTTCTCATCTCGAAAACAGGTGCCATTTGGGGGTGGACTATTCTAGTTGGGGCTCCTTGATGGCAGATCACCATGTAAAGCAGCCATTAATTGGTCGGCCACTTATCCCTCCCTACGTTGCTCCTACTGCCTCACCCCTCTTTCTCCTGGTCTCTGTTAAAGTAGAACAGAGAGGAAGCCTTTAGGAATGGCCGCCAAGAGGGCACTCAATCATGTTGGGACCATTTGACAGCACCTGAGTGCTAGCCTTGGTGGCCATTTGCAGCAGCCAATGAAAGCACCAACGAAAAGTACGTAAATATGAAAAACATGGCACTAAGCTGACCGCTTAAAAGGTAGTCGTTTGAGTACCAGAGTTAGCAGAAATGAGAAGGTAGAATGTCACCCTGTTGTGCCTTGGGTGACTCAAATGTTTTGTTGCTCTGTGTTGTTTACAAATGACCCTGATGGTGATTTCAACATTGATTTTGGAGTTAGAAGGTAAAATTTAAGAAGCAAGTCTATGAACACATAACGTGCAAATAATGAAGATGGGCTGCACACACATACATTAAAATCGTAGCAAATGCCATGGAGGAAGAGGACAGAGGGTTCTGATAGACAAGGAAGAGCGCCTTCCTGAGGGGATGCAGTCAGGGAGGCCAGCAGAGTGGTGGCATTTCAGGGCAAGGCCTGAGTGGCAGCAAGGAAGCAGGGTGGAGAGAGAAGTTCTGCCAGCAGGAGGGGCAGCTTGTTGGGGTCTCAGAGGCAGGAATGGGCTTGGTGCCTTGGTGTGGTGAGGTGGGGTGGGAGACAGCCAGGGGGTGACTGTGTGAGGGGAGGGTGGCGGTAGGCAGGGCTTGAGCGGGCAGGGCCTGGGAAGAGGCTGAATTTGGATTCCATTTAAAGGGCAACGGGAAGCTAGTGGAGCATTTGAGTGGCAGAGTGAAACATCCAAGGTCGAGTGGAAGTTCTCTCTGCTGCTCCACCTATTTGCCAGAACACGTCTGGCTCCCCAGCTGGCAAATCTCAAAAATACATACGTGAAAATCTCAAATCCTCCTTTGGCTTGAAAGAGGGGTACAGGTGAATGCTGAGTCAGAGGTGTCAAGATAGGGTGATACCCTAGTTTGTTTTGTCTATAATGGGATTTTATGTTTAAATCAAGTCTACTGGGACTGTAATATCTCACACCAAGGGAGTAAGTTTTCCATGTCACCGCTTCGGCTTCCAGAGCAGGAAAGAGGAGGGAGATATTTTTAGAAGGGAGACCTCTCGGTGCCCCTAAACCACACGGGAGGCACTGCCCGGCCCCAGAGGACCGCTGGTCTGGCTATCAGCTTTCATCATGGAAGAGGCGTGGGCGCTCGGAGGGCCCTGGGGTTGCCAGGAATGCCTGACCAGAAACTGCTCTTGGGTGTGCCCCAGAGCTGCCTCCCTTTCGCTTGACCCCAGGGCTACCACTTCCTGGCCTTGTGCAATCTTCTAAAAGCAGGAAGAAGCTGAGCTCTGTGTGAGGCCGCTTGAGTTTGACTTCCTGGCTGTGCCACGGGCTTTCAGACACGCTGGAGTCCTCCACGCTTTGTGTCAGCACGTGTAGCTGACATCAGTCATCCTCACCCTGCCCACTGCCACCAACACCTGCTGGAAGAAGCAGCGTGAATCGACTGATGCAGACGCAGTGGGAAGTTGTGCTCTGCAACTGGGAACCGTGGGGCGGCCATTTTCTTTCCTCCCGAAGGATGGAGTCGCTTGTTAATCAGGAATGTCTGCGCAAACTCATTGCTTTATTGGTGACTAAGGACGCCCTTCATGCTGCCTCATCACTTTTTCTTCCTCTTCTCTGGGTCTTATCAACACTCCCTCTGCAAGGCATGCTGGGGAGTCACTATGAGTCAAAAGGAAGAATGACAAACAAGTGATATTTCTGGTCCGGAGTTTGGAGGGCAAGTTCAGTCTAAAAGTTAGTGAGCCCGGCCATCATGGAAGGTGTAGACTCCCAGCTGTAATGCACTTGATGTTCTGGTCTGAAAACTACCTACCTGCACCAGAGAGCCTGCCCTTGTTCCTCAGTTTGCCTCAACACATACCCTCTGGGTCAGTGGAGGGGTGTAGGGTCCCTCCTGCCAGGGGCTGTGAGCTTTGGATCTGGCCTGGCACTGTCCCCCTGAGACCACGAGTGACTCCCTTTACCTCCCAGGGCCTCCTTGGATGCAAAGCACACATGTCGACAGCCTCGGCAGCCTGCGAAGTGGCTGTCTCCACCTCCATGGAACAAGCATTTTATTGCATTCCTCTGAGCTCAAGGACTCCAGAGTGGGATCCTGCGAAACACTGACTCCACAGGAGCTCAAAGCGAGTCGTGAAAACCAAGGAGCCTCTTTCTGGGAGGGCCTGGGGAGTTCGCCCGACTGGCCCTGAGTCATTCCTCCTTCACTTCCTGTCCCTCCCTTCCCCAGGGGGCTCCTCCTGCTCATCCACGGGGCCTCGTTTGCACAGGCGTGGACGACCAGCCCCTCACGGGCTGAACTGTACGTAGGACGGGAGCCCACTCTCTGCAAGCAGACCAAACCTCTTGGCTGCGGTTGTCTGAAGGGGGCTTCAGTCCCGCCGGCTCTACTGGCATCAGGAACTGGGTGATGCTCCCTCTGGAGAGTGCTGGCTCCTAGAACGTGGACACGAGGAAGGGCTCCTCTTGGAGGCGTCCATGGGCAGAGAGAGGGAGGCCGGAGGCACAGCCCCATGGAGGGCGGCGAGCACGGTGACGGGACGAATACGCGGCACCAAGAGAAGGTGGACGCGAAGTTCAGCTGCCGTAGACATGCCCAGATCAGTCATCTCTACAAAGCGTGTTCATACAGGAGGTCTCCTTTGTTCCTCACAAGCACCCAGTGAAACAGGCAAGGCGTAGGGACCTTCCTCCCTTAGGCGCGAGTGTCCCCAGGTCCCAGGCAGACACACAGAAGTTACCAGCGGTGAGAATGGCAGGCATCGCTTGCTCAGTGCTGGGCCTGGGCCAAGCACTTAAACACAATCTCTGTGAATGTTCACAACTCTTCAACATGGGCCTTGTTGCTTTTTTATTTTTTAAAGCAATCTGTGCAAGTTTTTTTATCTGAGAGGTTGAGAGGAGGGAGAGATCTCCCGATCATCGGTTCACTCCCCGAATCCAGGAACACCAGCCAGATCCGCCATGTGGGTGACAGGAAGCCAGGTGGTTGAGCCACAGCCTGCTGCCTCCGTGGCCTGCGTTAGTAGGAAGCTGGAGTTGGGTGCTGGAGCTGGAACTTGAACTCAGGCACTCCAGTACAGAACATGCGCGTCTTAACTGCTAGGCTAGAAACCTGCTGCTGCTTTTCTTTGTAATTCTGGTAAAATCCATGAAACATAAAATTGGTCATTGCAGTCATTTTCAGATGTCCATGACATTAAACATGTTCGCACTGTCGAGCCATCGTCACAACCGCCACAGAGCTCTTCTCATCTCTCCAAGCTGAAATCCACACTCAATGAACCCCCACCCCTTCCCCCACAGCTCCTGGCAAAAGCATCCTGCTTCCCGTACCCGTGAAGTAGACCCCTCTTGTAAGAGGAATCGTATCACATTTTTTGCCTTTTTGTGACTGGCTTATTTCACTTCACGTAGTACCCCCACGTTTCATCCACATTGTAGCTTGTAGCCGCATCTTCTTTTTGAAGGCTGAATAATATTCCACTGCATCGCTATACCACATTTTGTTTATCCATTTACCCACTTGGGTTGCCTCCACCCTTTGTGGATAAGGCTGCCAGGAACATGAGTGTATAATACCTTTCTGAGATGACAGGTATTTTTTTTTTTTATAGAAAGAGAAACTGAACAATTTCTCCTACTTCATGAAGTAATAAGTGGAAGATCCAGCTTGTGTGACTCCAAAGACAGAGTTTCTAACCACTAAACCATCCCACCTCTAAAAATTGCAGGTTTTTATTATTAAAAACTATCTGAGTTCAAAGTCTAGCTCTGCCACCAACGGATTGGCATCAGACAAGTCACTTCACTCTCTGAGCTGTGGGCTATTATCAGAGCTAAGTGAAGTAGTGTGCTTAATTACAGTGCCTGGCACCTAACAGGTGCTGAGAAAATACCAGCTTGTGTTATCGTGATAAATGGTAGCAGTATGGTGAAGAGCTGACCCGAGAACCGAGGCCTCCACTTCTTTAACTTGACTCTGCCAGGCCGCCTGGCCAGCTGCTGCTTCTGGGCAGCTGGATTGCGAGGGATGCTTGTGCCCCCTTTCTTGTCGTAGTGCCTGGGGCCAGCCAAGTCCGCCGCCTGGACCCACTGTCCTCATTTCTGCAACCCAGGGCTCAGGATGTCGCAGCTCTTAAGTGAAGAGAAAAAAGCACTTGTCTAGGGGGTCTCAAAAAATACACCTGGCCCCATGCAGCCACCAAACCGGTTCCTTGGCCTCTCCTCTTGGCCTTAGGATTCTCAACTGCAGACCAAGGATTTTATAGGTGACTGCCAGGATCTGCGTGTTCCGGAAGCTTCTGAGCTGTGACCTCCATGTAGTGCTGTGAAGGGCTGGAGTTGTACAGTCTGGGTTCAAGCCCTGAGGCTGCTGTGTGCTCATCGTGTGACCTTGGCCCAAGGGCTCCTCTCTCTCAGGCTTTTATTTTTCTCGTTACTAAAAATAGAAGGCAATAAACAGAGCGTGTGTTGTGGGGCTGCTGGGAGGATTAAGTGAGATAATGTGCCTGGCATAATTAAGTGTTTAGCAAACGCTGGCTCTTAGTGTTCCTGTGCTTTGCGGAGTGTGGATTCCCTGGGAACTTGACTTCGGGAGACACCAGGAGAGGGAGAAGGGGTGCAGAGGGGACAAATGTGGTTCGCCGTGGATGAACCTGGGGCTTCCCTCCTGGCAATAGGAAAGCTAACAACCCAACTCGAAGCGGTGTGATGGGGATCTTGCGAGGTCAGGACGGTAATGTGCCCAGCACGGTGCCTGACACACGGTGGGAGGGAGGGCCAGTAAGTGTTAATGGGCCTTCGTGGCAGTTTTTCCTATTTCAAACTTTTAGAAGTCAGTTTCTTCTCAGACACTATCAATGGGAGTGTAAGTGATACAATACTTCTTTTTCTAATAACAAAAAATATTTGAAATGCAGAAAAAGGGGTTGGGGAATCTTCCATCCACTAATTCACTCCCCAAATGCCTGCAAGAGCTAGGGCTGGGGGCCATGCCAAAGCCAAGAACAAGGATCTCATCCTAGGTGTCCCACGTGGGTGGCAGGGACCCAAGTAGTTGAGCCATCACCCCTTGCTGCCTGCCACGGTGTGCATTCTAGCAGGAAGCGAGAATAAGAGGCAGAGCCAGGACTCAGACCCAGGCGCCTCCGTAAGAGATGGGAGCATCCTGAACCCTGCGCCCTACACCACCCCACCGTGCAATCCTTAAGACAAGTGATTGACAGTATCCCTCGAAACAACTATCCGTCTGCCCTCAGATCCAGCAGCCCCTCTTCAGTCCCAGGCCCAGTTCATCTTCCCACGTCCTCTGGTTCTTCTTCCATTTATTCAACCAACGGCACATCCAAAATTGGTGAAGAACAAATTTCCCTTGTTATGGTTCCCTAGACAATATGCCATAACAGCTGTTTACATAGCACTGACATTGTATTTGGTATCATAAAGCATCCAGCGATGATTAAAAGTATACTGGAGAACGTGCCCAGGTTACATGGAAACACTGCTCCATTCTATACAAGGGGCTTGAGCATCCAAGAATTCTGGTATCTGTGAGGATCCTGGAGCCAACACCCCACAGATACCAAGGGGTGACTGCATACAGTTGGGAAACTGTGTATGTGTCCAAGGTTATCCAAGGCAGCATTGGTTATAAATGCCACCAGTTAAGGACTGGTTAAATAAGTTAGGGATTTGGAAGCTATGAGAGCTCGGTGTAGAGACTGCCCGATCCTGGACGTGGCAGATTTGCAAGTCTCTCATTCCAGACCCAAGGCTTCTGCTGCGCGTATGCCCCACCAGGTCATCGGTCGGGCCAGGAAGCATCCCAGCCTGACCCCTCTCTTCATTCATGGAGCAGGAGGTCCTGGAGCAGCACTGGATGTCACGTGCCTGGCATTGTTCAACCCAGATGTCAGCTGGGACAGGAAGAATAACCTGGAGCCCTGGAATCCACTAGGGCCCACGGAGCTCGGTGACTGTGAATTAGAGCAGACTGAAGAAAGAAGGCCCAGACTTCTAATGAAACGCTCCGCTGCACCGCTGCTTAGAAGGAAGGTCTCCCAGAAGCTGTTCACACGATTTCCCACTTAGCCAGGAAACATCTCGCCTCTAAAGGCAAGCAGCCCTGTTGCTGTATTGGAGTGTATCACACTGATTTAAAAAAATATGCAAAAACCAAAAAGAAGAAAAAAATGAGAAAGTGCTTCATGGTCTGACATGCCAAAAACATGAAGATGCTTTGTCCATGAGAAAATCTGGGAGCAGAATGCTGTGTATCACCAAGCCAATGTATTCCCTGTATAAACAGGAGTGTGTGTGTGTGTGTGTGTGTGTAAGGGGGGGGTGTAATAACATTCTAGTAACAGGTAAATATGCTTATAAAAGTACACTTGAAAACGTTCATGAAAAATGGAATCAAAAGTGAGTTTATTTTGATGCGGAAGATTTTTAAAATCCATGCATGGTTGTTTCATAATATGCGTTGTCCATGAGCTTTTTGGGGAGCCCCCCCCCATAGATGCAGGTGGAGCTAGTCAAGGGGCAGAGACTTTGCACTTTTTCTTTGTATAGTTGTGTTTTGTAACCTTGAGAACGTCTTACCTATTTTACCTTCCTTCCTTCCTTTCCTACTGGGTGAAAAGCAAGGCAGGCAAGCAGGAAGAGAGGCCGGGAGGGAGGGGCCCGTCTCTAGCTGTGCTCCATCGGTTGCAAGCCGAGCAGAGCAAGCCTGTCAGCAGGGTGGGGACAGCTGGGTCGAGCATCCCTGTGCACTGGGATCCAGCTGCCCTTGAGTGTTGCCTGTGGTGCTGACGCGAGGCTAGGTGGCGGCGCTATCGGGCGGCTCTGTTTGACAAGGCTGTGGCAGTGAGTGTGGGCTCCACCCCTGTTTTTAGCAGCTGTTGCCTCTCAGACACCTCCCTACTCCAGAGGGGAGGACTCGGTGTAGCCTGTTACCACTTGCTGTCACCTGATTTCTTAGATTAATTGATGGGGCAAAGGTGGTCCTACCTCTCCCCCAGGCCAGCACCCCTCTTCCTTTCTGAACAAATAGCTTAGGGAACTGTCACCCTCAACCCAGAATTTCAATAATTTCCTGTCTTACTGATACAGTGTATACAGTTATACAGTTGTATGTCTGCGTGTAGATTCTGATTATTTTCCCAACTTTTAACTATGAAGAAATCTGTTTGCCTGAACTTTGACAAATATTACTATTATATTATCGATGCATATGTCAGTTTATATAAAGCTCATAAAGAAAGTAAGCATAGCAGCAATCTACAGTTGCTTCCACATGTTATTCCATTTAAGCCTCTAACACCCCTCTAAGGTGGGTGCTCATTCAACAAACATTTGCTGAGCTCCCAGCATGCCCTGCACACTTGTGTAGGTCCTGGAGTTTCAGAGATAAAACAACACGACCATGGTGGTAGCTTTGGGATCTGCAAGGAGGGAAGGCTTATACTTCCGGGAATGGAGAGTCCTTGTCAAGGTCCCCATGGGTGCCTAATGAGGATCAGACCCGCCTCAACCTTTAACCCCCCACGCCCTGAATCTATAAAAGGAGCCCTCCTAATCTCTGACGCGCAACTTCCCTGCTCCCCCCCCCCCCCCCCCCCCCCCCCCCGTTTCTCTGTTGGGACCGGGGAACCTCGCCCAGGAGCGGAATCCCAATAAAAGCCTGTGAATTAACTGATTTGTCTGCCTGGGAAGATTTGTTATGCGCCGGACACCTTGCAGATGGCGCCGAAACCCGGGAGCTGAGGGTGCGTGCCTCCCCTTTCTGGGTTCAAGGCCCCCTCGCTCCTTGAACCTGTCTGGTGCCCCAGGCTGACTACTGACCATGCTCAACCAACTGTAAGTAACTCTTCCCTTGCTCTCCCTCCCTCCTCTGGGTTGGCCCAGTCTCTGGGATCTCCAGCTAGCTCTGTGTCTGGACCGAGACCTCCAAATTGTGCACACGTGGGCTCTGTTCTCCGCTGTTTAGCTTCCCCGTGGCTGTGGAGACGTCCCATTGCTGGCCTGGCCCCATAGAGGACTGACCTCTAATCCGTCTGCTGAAGTCCGGGGCAGGGGATGCCTTGACCGAATTTCAGTAGATCCGGGCTGCCGGGGAGACCATGGGATCTGGCCAATCCCGAGGGTGGGACTCAACATGCCCCCTGGCCTGCCTCCTAAAGAACTTGAAGAAACTGGGACTGGCCCAGGACCTACGGAGTAAAGGCCTAATCTACTCCACCCAGGCATGGCCTAATTACCGTGAGAATTTCTGCCGCAGGGAGAGAAAATGGTCAGAGGTCCCTATGTCCAGGCTTTCTGAAACCTCCGCTCCCGTCCTACTCCCTTCTCTCCTACTTTCCTCTCTGCCTGCTCCAGAGCCTATGTCTTGCTGGCCAAGATCAGGCCCCCACCTCCTAAGGATGCCTCTTCTGTGTTACTGCCAAACTCTCCACCCTCCACCTTTTCAGACCCCTCCGAGTTCCTGGGGATCCCACAGCTAGCCAGGAACCTCCCACCCCCATATGCGCATTCTCCCCCACCCCCTTCTTCAGGACACACCACCACTCATGACGGGTATTTCTGTTTTTTTTTTTTTTTTTTTTTTTTTTTACAGGTAGAGTTACAGATAGAGAGACAGAGAAAAAGGTCTTCCTTCTGTTGGTTCACTCCCCAAATGACTGCTACAGCTGGCACTGCGCTGATCTGAAGCCAGGAGCCAGGTGCTTCTTCCTGGTCTCCCATGTGGGTGCAGGGCCCAAGCACTTGGGCCATCCTCCACTGCACTCCCGGGCCACAGCAGAGAGCTGGACTGGAAGAGGAGCAGCTGGGGCTAGAATCCGGTGCCCATATGGGATGCCAACGCTGCAGGCGGAGGATTAACCAAGTGAGCCATGGCACTAGCCCCTCTCCTTTGCTTTTTAAATAAATTTGGGCAATTGTCTTTTTTAAAATTAATTAATTAATTAATTCGAGAGGCAGAGTTAGAGAGAGAGGGAGACAGGTCTTCCATGTGCTGGTTCACTCCCTAAATATTTGAAATGGCCAGAGCTGGACTGATCAAAGCCAGGAGCCAGGAGCTTCTCCTGGGTCTCCCACAAGAGTGCAGGGGCCCAAGCACTGGACCATCTTCTACTGCTTTCCCTGGATTAGCAGGGAGCTGGATCAGAAGTGGAGCAGCCGGGACTTGAACTAGAGTCCATATGGGATCCGGCGCCGCAGGTGGAGACTTAGCCCCCTATGCCACAGTGCCGGTCCCTACTCTCGCACCTTTTAAATAAAACTATCACTTTGCACACCTTATATGTGCTGTGCCTGTGCATAGAATGTTTCTCTAGGTGCAAGGCAAGTGCCTGGAAAAAAAAAATCATTAATCCACTCCCCCACTTCACAACAGTGGGAGAGAGTCGCCTCAGGGCCTGCTGTGCCCAACCCCACCTTCCTCAGGCCTCAGCAAACTTGCTGGCCCCAGACCTGTTCTTCTGCACAGGGCCTTGATTTCTGGACTTGGCGCGCTTCCCTGGGGATGGTCTGTCTGGTTTTCTCGCCCCAGACGCGGCCAGGCTGATCCCTTGTGTTGCTGGCTCAGCATCACCCACAAGCCTGAACAGGGCCCTGCAAACCACCTCTGACTTCACAAGCCGTGATCCCACGCCCTGGGAGGCGGGCCATGTCCAGGCTTGCTCGAGTTTGGGCACAGTAAAGTGTGGCCTGAGCCTGCTCAGCCTCCACCTGCCTTGGAGATTGGGTTCTGGCCGGGAACAGGACCCCAGGAATTTGTAGAAGGGAAGCCCTGTGGTGCCTCCAGGCAGCAAGAGAGGGGATGGGGTGGAAATGAACTTCTGCTCCCTGGGCGAATGAGGAACAGTGTCCAGGGAGGCAGGGTGGTGGTGAAGAGGTGACAAGGTGGCCTGTGTTGGGGTCCCAAAGGAGACTTTGGGCATAGGATTCTCGAGAAGTGACACGCTGGGGATATGTTCCCAGGAGAGGTGAGAACTGGGTTGGGAGAAATGGGACAGAGAAGAGGAGGAAGCTAAACAAGGGAGCCGGATGACCTTGAACTACATGAAGTTCTCTTGACATGGGCTGAGTGATATCTGTAAATTCCAGCCTCAAGCTGCCCCTGTAGAGGGTCTGGGGTGGGGGTTCCGGCCTTGGAGTCTGCCCCATCAGGAGAGGCGGGGCTGTCACACTCCTACCACTAAGGGCTGCTGCAGGAGCTAAACTCAGAACCCTTCCTGCTCTCTGTGGGCTCAGCAGCTCCAATCGCCCCTGGGCAGGCCCAGGGACAGCGCCTCCTACTGGTGCATGCGCTATTGGTAGTCAGAGAGGGTGTACATGGGAAATAGGGGCTCAGAAATAGCATAAGAGAGCCAAGGGGACCCGGGACAGGCTTCATCAGAAGCGAGGACGTTTGTGTTAAGTTCCTACCTCTGCAACCAAGGGCAGCTGATTTAATCTTGCTGACAAATTCTCATTGCAGAGCGGGGACACTCCCTTCCACAGCCTGGTGGTGCAGGGTAAACAAGATGATCTGAACGAAATGTTTAGCATAGGGCCTGGCCTGCATTAAGAATCTTGGGGACGTCTAACCCTTGGATTTGACCTTGAGAATTTGGATCCAGGTGAAGCCGAGCTTAAAGACCTCTGCCCCTGTTCTAGGTGTTACTCTCTTCCTCACCCTCAGGGCCTCCCACTCCAGATCAGCCACCACCCACTGGCTTTCTCCCCTCGGGTTTCCACCCCTGAAGCATCACAGGGCAGGGCCCCTTAAGAGCCCAGGCTCGGGAGCTAGTGCTTCAAGTTCAGACATGTGGCCTTGGCTGAGTGCTCAGTCCTTCTGTGCCTCCACTTCTCTACCTGCCTACGGGGTAATGGTTGCTCTACTTAGCACTGTTGTAAGGGGACAGCAGATTAACTCATGGCGGCAAGTGTTCAGGACAGGGTGCTCTGAGAGCATAAAGCATCCTCAGGGCTCACATGCCTCCCGCCCCCTATTGATTGCCTCCATCCTTAGGTTTATAAACTGCTCAGCTCCTGCTGTCCCCCACCCCCACCCCTGCCGCCCTGGTGCTGGTTGGGTCCCCAGCCTGCCCTCCTGTCAGTTCCTGCAGCTCCAAGGTCACTCACTTCCTGCTGGAGCCCCACATGATCAGTGTAAGAACACTCTGCGTGGGCACGTTGCTTTCCAGTTTCCCATGCAGCCCAGGCCCGATTTGATCTCTGCCTCCTTTTTAAAAGGAGGAGAGGAACAGATGTGTACAGGATGGCAGGACCTGGCAGCCAGTCCTGGCTCTGTCTGGCTTCTCTTTTCCTGCTGAAGCACGCGTTGGGAGGCAACAGGTGATGGCTCCAGTGGTTTGGTCCCTGTCACCCACGTGGGAGACGTGGATTGAGTTCCGGGTTCCTAGCTTCGGTTGCTGGCATTTGGGGAGGGAGGTTGAACCAGCGATGGGAGGGCTAGCTTGGTCACTCCCTGTCTGTCTCTCTGCTCTTTCAACTAGAAATAAATAAAAAGGTAAAATACATAAATAAATAGAGAAGCTTGAGTCCCAGAGAGATGAAGCCGCTTGCCCGAGTTCACCCAGCTCCCAAGCAAGGAGCCTACTAAACACTGATCTTAGTGTTACTGAGCTCTGATTTTAGTGTCCTGCACCAGTGGCCCGTCTCCTTTGTGCCTACCGTTTCACCTAAACATAGGCTTCGTGACAGGCCCTCACCCCGTGGTATTTGCCTGTTGATCTCCCCTGCTGGGGATTTGAACCCCTGTATGACAGGGTCTCTGCGCCTTCTTTCTCTTCCCCCAGACCTGGCATAGCATCCTTGTAGGCGCTGAAGATAAGTTTGTTAAATGGATGAATGAGTGAGTGAGTTACCCTTGGCCATCGTCCAGGAGTGGGAGTTGTGGTAGGAGTGTGTCTTGTAATTTCACAAGATAACGCCAGACTGTTTTTCTCTGTGGTTTTATCTATTCTGCCTCCCACCAGCAACGTGCCAGGAAGCTGTGGGTCCCCAGCCTCCAGCACTTGGCCCGGTTGGCACGTTACAGGAGACTGGGCATTTAAGTGGCACCCACGCCCTCTGGCCCTTCTGAGTGGGTGTGTGGGACCACCACAGCTTCCGAAGCTGTGGAAGATGTCACCTTAGCACCCCTAACCACCTCTCCACCTTCTGTGCCCTCTCCCCTGCTGTGCCCCTCACCCCACCTGTCTCTTCAGCTCTCAATGCCCCCCTGCTTTTCCCAGCAGTGACCGCGGTATCTGCTGTTCCGTTGAGGACGCAGCCTGTGCTCAGCCCCTGGGCTAAGCATTGCACACCTACCATCCTCACGTTTCATTCTTTCAACCATCCTGTTCTCCTGCAGGGGAGGAAATGGAGGCTTGGAGAGGCTGGGCTTCTTCTCAAAGGCACCCAGGGGTGGGGCGTGGCAGGGCGGGGCTCTCAAGCTGGGTGGTCCGACCCAGAGCCTGCCTTGGACAAGCCCCACCCTCTTGCCCTCTGCAGCTGGGGCTGTTTCCTCCATCGCTTGGCTTTCCTTTGTGAACTTTTTCCCATCTTTCCGGACTCTGATCAGGGGTCTTGTTCTCCGAGAAGCCCCCTGCAGCCCTCTGAGGTTGGATCAGCCGACATTCTCCTGGCATCCCTTGTCTGCACCCTCACCACACTCCCCACCCCCCACTGCCGCAGCCCCCTTCTCCTTTCTCTTCTCTGTGAGCCCAAAGCCCCTGGAGGACTTGCAAGCCAATCGGAGCGCATTTCTTCAGGGCTGGCTGAAGGCTGGTGCGGGCACGCTAGGGAGAGCCAGGCAAAAGATGTAGGGGGAGTCTCACCTGCTGTACAAAGAGCTGTCACAGGAAGGAGGAGCAGCGTTACGCGGTGGCCTTAGCAGGTAGGACCAGGACCCCTGAGCTGTGCAGAGAGGCCTTCATGGGTGCGTTGTCTGGAGAATTTAAAAAACGATGATAGCATTCACAAACACACACAAAGCTGATTTTTTTTTTTTTTTTGACAGGCAGAGTGGACAGTGAGAGAGAGAGAGAAAGGTCTTCCTTTGCTGTTGGTTCACCCTCCAATGGCCGCTGCGGCCGGCGCGCTGTGGCCGGCGCACCACACTGATCCGATGGCAGGAGCCAGGTGCTTTTCCTGGTCTCCCATGGGGTGCAGGGCCCAAGCACTTGGGCCATCCTCCACTGCACTCCCTGGGCACAGCAGAGAGCTGGCCTGGAAGGGGGGCAACCGGGACAGAATCTGGCGCCCCGACCGGGACTAGAATCCGGTGTGCTGGCGCCACAGGCGGAGGATTAGCCTAGTGAGCCTCAGCGCCGGCCGCTGATATTCTTTTATTAGTGCTGCACTTTGGCAATTCTAAACAACTTCAGTGATAAAATATTCGTTCTTGCTGGGACAGAGAGCTCCCACTGTCTTTCCACAGCTTGATAGAACACGGCCAATGAGAAGAAATTACAGGGAGTAAAGTTTCAATTTTGGTAAAGAAAAAAAAATCTTTCCAACAGGCAATAATGGAAAGTATTATCCTGGGGCTGATGAATTACCCATCAGTGGAGGACTCAAATAGGAGCTGGAAAACCACTCTGTCGGGACGCGCTCCAGAGCATTGCTGAATTCCAGGGGGGTTACCTTAAATGACCTTGATGACACCAGCTGATTCCAGCAGTCTCTGCAAAGCGTGACACGTGAAGGCTTCAGACAACCTTGTGCATGTTGGAAAAGGGCCACTGAGTGAAAAGAGGGTGTTGTTGTGTTCCCCTTGGTGTGTAACAGAGGACAGAAGTGGTCCAGGCTCAACGGCTTGAGCACTAATGCCCTCATGAGTGTTGGAAATCACACCCCATCGAGGGTCTGGAAGTAGGAGTGGAGGCAGTGGTCGCTGATGGTCAGAAATACGGCAGGCTGGCAGCCAGGGCACGGACCCAGGGAGGCAGAATTCCAGAATGTAGAAGGTCGTGGAGGAGGAGACCCAAGTACTGGCAATGGGACACCAAAATGAGTGGCATCTGCTCAGTAACCTACAATAGGTGGCTCCCACCACACTGTGCTAGATAAAGCTGAAATGGGGGTGAGTGTTTGGCCTAGAAGTTAAGATGTCAGGATGGTCACGCTACCTTCGCTACCCGACTCTGGCTCCTGACTCCAGCTTCCTGCCAATGCAGACCCTGAGAGACAGTGGTGATGGTTCAACTAATTGGATGCATGGCCCAGGTGGGAGGCCTGGATAGCTTTCCTGGCTTTGGCCTGGTCCAGTCCCAGCCGCTCTAGGCATTTGGAGCATGAACTAGTAGGTAGGAGTTTGCCCTCTGTCTATCTCAAATAAATATTTAAAGAGAACACGAGTTAGCATGTTCTGCATAGTTTTTACAACAACACCTAGCGTAATGTAGGTGCCACACAAATGTTAGCCATTGTTATCTTTCCTTAAAGCTGCTACTGCAGTGAGCTCTAAATCTCTTTTTATCCATAGTGCTTCACGCTTTCTCTCTTAGAGGCCAGATTAAAATTATTTCCCATCTAGATCCTTAATAGTTACCAAGTGGTTTCTCAGAGATGAACAGGTTTGACTTTTTACCCCAAATGATACTTCAAAATTGTTACAATATGTTTATATTATACATCATTTATTTGTTCATTCATTTTTTTAAAGAGTTATTTATTTGAGAAGCAGAGTTACAGAGAGAGGGAGGCCTTCCATCCACTGGTTCACTCCCCAAATGGCCACAATGGCCAGAGCGGGGCTGATCCAAAGACAGGAGCCAGGAGCTTCTTCCAGGTCTCCCACGTGGGTGCAGGGGCCCAAGCACTTGGACCATCTTCCACTGCTTTCCCAGGCCATTAGCAGGGAGTTGAACTAGAAGTGGAGCAGCCAGGACTTGAACCAGTGCCCATATGGGATGCTGGTGCTTGTAGGCCGAGGCTTAACCTACCATGCCACAGTGCCAGCCCTTTGTTCATTCATTTCTTTATTCCTCCAAATACTTCCTGAGTGCCCACTTGGTTCTAGAAATTGTTTGAATTCCAAAGGATCGAATGGTCAGTAAAAATATACCAGATCTCATCTTCACAAAACTTACAGTCTGATTGGAATGGGCAGTGGGAGAGGGTATGGGACAGACACAAGCTAATAATCGTGAGAATGAGGATGAAGTGTTGTCAGCCTCTCAAGGAGGGCAGGCAGCCCTGTAAGGTTATGTAATTAGTCTGGGGCGTGGATTTCCTAAGCGAGTGATGCATGAATCAGGACCTAACATGTACTCGAGTTAACTTGGTCGACAGTGCATTGAAATGGCCTGATATCTATTAATTATCACTTGCAACGTGTCAGGTACTCTGATGGGAACTTCATGTTCCTTATTTCATGTAAACATCGCTACATTGCGGTCGATGTTACTGATCATTGTTTTTTAAAAAAATATTTATTTATTTGAAAGTTACAGAGAGAGAAAGGAAAGAGAGAAAGAGAGGGAGAGGGAGAGTTAAAGGGAGAAGGAGGGAGGGAGGAAGGGAGAGAGAGAGAGAGAGAAATACTCCATCTGCTGGTTCACTCCCCAAATGGCCATAACCCTGGGCTTGGCCAGGCTAAAGTCATGAGCTAGGAGCTTCTTCCGGGTCTTCCACATGGGTGCAGGGGCCAGGAACTTGGCCCATGTTCCTTTGCTTTCCCAGGCCATTAGCAGGGAGTTGGATCAGAAGTGGAACAGCCGGGACTTGAACCAGCAGCCATATGGGATGCCAATACTATAGGCCATGGCTTAACCTGCTGTGCCACAGCGCCAGTCCCTGGTCAGCTCATTTTACAGTTGATGAAACTGGGCCTCAGAGGAGTCCAGTGACTGATGCAGGTTCACACATTTTGTAAGCAGGGCCCACTCCCAGCTCAGTCTAACTTCAACACCTGGGATCTTTACCTTAAGGGCAAAACGATCCTATTCATCTTTGTATCTGAAATCCAGAAAAATGTCTTTGCCTGTAGTAGATGTTCAAGATACACTGCTGCATAGACATGGGATTGAATAAAGTTGCACTGAGTAGGGAGGAAGGCCGAAGGGCGCCTAGACTGGGCCAGGGTAGAGGAGGTGAAGTTTTAGGAAGACAGGACTTCAAGTGGCAAGGCTTGCACCTGCTGATACACAGGCCTGTGTGGGGAGGTGTTTGAAAGAATACTCTCCTTCGAAGGGTGGTGGCTCTTTATCATTCCAAGTGTTCAAGCACAGATGTAGTGACCCCTTTGGCCAGCTCTGACCATGTAGTAGACTAAATTATCTTTCCAATCTGGGGCTGATGTAACACAAAGTTTCTTGTAAGCAATGCCCCGAAATGTATCAACTCCCAAAGCCTTTTCCTTAGGTGGAACCTAAATAGAAAGAGGGGGATGGAATGAGCTGGCGGCCACAGGAAGAAGCCGGGGAGCATGGTAGATACTGGGGAAGATGGAGCCAGCCCCTGGCTATCACTGACGTCGCTGACCCAGGCGACTCAGGTGCCGGCAAAGGAGATTCTGTGAGCCCCCAGCATTGAGCCTGCTGTGTAGTGGCCAGTGGGTGGGAGTGTTTCTTGATCTGGGGCACCCAATTATTTTTCAAAGATTTATTTATTTTATTTGAAAGTCAAGTTACACACAGAGAGAAGGAGAGGCCACAACAGCCAAAGCTGCACCGATCCGAAGCCAGGAGCCAGGAGCCAGGAGCTAGGAGCTTCCTTCGATCTTCCATGTGGGTGCAGGGGCCCAAGGACTTGGGCCATCTTCCACTGCTTTTCCAGGACATAGCAGAGAGCTGGATTGGAGGAGGAGCAGCCGGGACTCGAACTGGTGCTCATATGGGATGCCGGCACTGCAGACAGTGGCTTTACCCACTACACCACAGCACTGGCCTCTGGTGTATCTTTTACAGCTTCTTAAGTCCAGTCTCCCCGTGCTCTCCAGCTAGCCGTGTGTTTTCTGTTTTGGGTGACGTTGCTCATGGTACCTTTCTGACTGAAATGCTCCTTATCAACTTTCCAACTGCAAGCATCCTCCCCACTCTTTAAAACTCATCTCTACTGTCTTTTTTGTATAATTCCTGGTTTCAGCAGCCAACCAAATGGGAGTACCCTTTCCTTCCAATCTCACTTGTTGCATTTGACTTAACTGCCTTTACACAGTACAGTTCTCATCCACTCACGTTTCTTTTTTTAAAAAAGGTTGTATTTATTTGAAAGGCAGTGTTACAGAGAGGGAACGATAGGTACAGAGAGAGATCATTCATCTGCAGTGGTAGGGGCTGGGCCAGGCTGAAGCTGTGAGCCTGGAGCTTCTTCCAGCTCTCCCATGTGAGTGCAGGGGCCCAAGGAGATGGGACATCCTCTCTGCTTTCCCAGGTGCCTTGGCAGGGAGCTGGATCTGAAGTGGAACAGCTGGGATTTGAGCTGGCGCCCATATGGGCTGCCTGCATCGTAGGCGGCAGCTTCCCCGCTACACCAGAGTGCCAGCCCCATGCACTCACTTTTCTGCGTTACTTCCTAACATCTAGGGAGCCGTTAGGATGCAAGAACCATGTCTTATATTATTCAAAAAAAATTTTGTTAAATTTTATTTGAAATGCATAGACACAGACACAAACAGATTGAGAAAACTTCATCTGCTGGTTCACTCCCAAATGCCTGCGATGAACGGGGCTGGACCAGGCAGAAGCTGGAATTGGGGAACTCAATCCAGGTCTCCCGCCTGGGTGACAGGGACTGAAGTATGTGGGTCATCACCTGTTGCCTCCCAGGGTGTACATTAGTGGCAAGCTGGAATCAGAGCAAGGCTAAAACTTGAACCCAAGCAATCTGATAGGGGATGTGGGTGCCCCAAGTAGAGTCTTAATCATTGCGCCAAATGCCTTCCCCTTACTGGACTTTTCCTCTGCAGTGCCTGGCTGCCGCTGGCATGGCTTTAAACTGCCCTGAATGTGAAACCCAAGCATGGATGACCTTCGATAGGCTCCGAGGGGAGCACATGCATGCTTGGCCCTCCCTCTCCTTCATCCTCCCTCATCACACGGTCCAGCTGTTCAGTCATGTCCCCTACATTATCTTCACTGTTCTGTCTTCACAGCCTCCTCCCCCGTTGTTCAGACCTCCATCCACTCTCACATGGACAGTTACTAAATCCCTCCAACACCTCTTCCTGCCTTGAAGCTGCAGGTTGACAGCTCAGAGCTACCTGGATACCCTGGCTCTGGTTTCCCCGCAATGCCAGGTTGGTTTGTCCAGTTCTCCTTTCTAATCCATCAACCACCCAGGAGCCGTCATTACTAGTAAGCTTTAGGTTACTCCCTCTCTTCTCAACGAGACCGTAAACTTTGAGTGAAGGAACCATATTTATTTTGTTCTCTGTTATATCCAATATCTATTTATATTTGGGGTGGTGGTGGAGCATGGGAGAGGCCCATCCAAGGTAACTTTGCATGTATAGAAATTACAATTCAGTAGCCAAACAAAGAACAGCCTCATTGCCCTCTGGACTCTATGTGGACAAATGGTCAACTCAAGCTAAGATTTTCTGTGAATAGATGGGACAGATATTATTTTGGAAAGATATTTTTTGAATGGAGGGATCTCAACGTTTTTTATGAGACCCCAGTCTACTTCCTTGGAATTCTTCCTCCCTAGTTAAATACCAAGTTCTCAAGGGTAGGTATGCACTAGAGAGAATTAAAAATGCATGGCCACATAAAAACTTGCATATGAATTTTCAAAGCACCTTTATTCATCGCAGTCAACAAGTGAAACAAGGGCAGGTGTTTAGTGTAGCGTTTCAGACACTGCCTGGGACGCCTACATCCCCTGTTGGAGTGCCTGAGTTCGAGTCCCAGCTGTGCGCCAGATTCTGGCTTCCTGCTTAATGTGCACACTGGGAGGCAGCAGGTGATGGTTCAAGTCCTTGTATCCCTACCTCCCATGATAAGGGAGTTCCTGACTCCTGGATTCAGCTTGGCCTAGCCCTACCTCTTATGGGCATCTGGGGACATGAACCAGTAGATAAGAGTTCTTTCACTCTCTCTCTATTGCTTTGCCTAACAAACAAACAAAATAAGTAAATAAAAATCTATACTTTTTTTTAAAAAAAAGTGGAACCAAAATATCCATTAATGATGAATGAATAAGCAAAAATGTAATATGTCCTTATGATGAAATATTATTCAGCCATAAAAAATAATGAAACGCTGATGCATGTATGGTAAGTAAAAGAAACTGGTCATAAGGGGACAAATGTTGTATGACTCCACTTTTGTAAAGTGTCCAGAAGAGGCAAATCCACAGGGGTGGAGGGTAGATTAGTAGCTGCAAGGAGCTACGAGGAGAAAGGACAGGGACGACCTGGTGATGAACATAGGGTTACTTGTTGGCTTATGAAGGTGTTCTGGAATTAGATAGTGGTGATGGTAGCAGCACCTTGCAACTACACTAACCCTCAATGAGTTAGATGCTTTAAAAGAATCAATTTTATAGTATATACATTGTACCTCACAGCTACGAAGTTCTGGAAGGTGCAAGCCTGATTGTTTACATCTTCTATTTCTTACACAGACTCTCAGATTAATTTCAGGGCTTGACTTTTGGTCAAGATTGTCTAATGCAGCCTTGATAAAGTGAGGAGTTGTTAGGCTCAGAGAAATTACTGCTGGGAAAAGAATTGGAATGGGCCATTGACTTAGCAGTTCGTGAACCAGAGTAATCAGAACCTGCACTGGAAACGCGGGGCCCAGAGCTCTCATTCTCCCTCCCCTGGCAACACTCAGAGATAGCGTCACTGTCTGTCTTGGAGTCGTGAGGACTCACCTGGAAAGCTCTTTGCCCCCACCTCTGACACAATCCCCATCAGAAGGTCCCAACCCTATGTCATCAGCCAGCTCTGCACCTCCCTGGATTTCCCTCCAGCTGTCACTTCCAGGGTGGCTCCGGATACCAGTGAGTGCTACCATCAAATTCCCTTAGACGGACACAGTCTCTTCCTCTGTGCTTTTCACCTGTTGTTCTAACCCAAACATGGTCACCAGCTTGAAGGTAATGTGAGAGTTGGTGCCACCACTCACTACCTCTTCTGTAGTCTTCCCCAGACCCTGGGTGACTTCCCATCATCTCCCAAAGATGCTAGTGCCTATCCCACTGTCACTCTCTCTATCACCACTCCTGAACTAATTCTTGGTGATTTTGATGTCCACAGAAATAAAACTTCCAATGCCCTGGCTTCTCACATCCATGAGTTCCTGTTCTCCAAGGATTTTTTTTAAAAAAATTTATTTATTTGAGAGGTGGAGTTACAGACAGTGAGAGGGAGAGACAGAGGGAAAGATCTTCCTTCTGTTGGTTCACTCCCCACATGGCCACAACAGGAGCCGGGTGCTTCTTCCCGGTCTCCCAAGCGGGTGCAGGGGCCTAACCACTTAGGCCATCTTCAACAGCTTTCCCAGGTCCCAGCAGAGAGCTGGATTGGAAGAGGGGCAGCCAGAACTCAAACTGGCGCCCATATGGGCTGCCAGCACTCCAGGCAGAGGATTAACCTACTGCACCACGGAGCCGGCCCCTCTCCAAGGATCCTACACCAACCCACCACCAGGGTTGAACATGAAACTTTATCGTTCTCAGTATCTTCATCCCCATCTGTAGTCTTGATTTTGTTCATCTCTCTTTCCAATCGCTGCTTCCTGTCTTTTCATTCCCTCTGGTCTCTGATGTCAACAATCCTTCAGTTCCATCAGGATCCTTAACCTATTGAAGTCAATGGCTTCCAGAGATGGGTATTGGTAAAAAAAATTTCCATGGTCTGTCCAGAGAAATTCATCACTTGAAATACTGACTCTGGAGTCATATAACCTGGAGTTTCACCCAATTCCTGCAACCTACTAGCTCTGTGACCTTGGGCAAACTATTCAACCTTGCTAAGTTTTATCTTATAGGCGTATTTGAGAATTATCATGAGATACTCTAAAGTAACTAACATGATGCTAGACCTTTTTGGAACCCTCCATAAAGGGGAATGGTTATTTACTAAACACTAACTTTTGGTCACCCTTGCAACTCCAGCGTTACTTGAGAAACTCTGTTCCTGGCACCAGAAAAGAGCTAATCCCCAACCCAGCCCCAAGAGGTGGAACTTGAACCCTGGCCCAGCCTGTTGGAACATGCCAAACCCTGATGGTAGTGCCTGATTCAAACTAACTAAATGGAAGTCTTCTGGGGGATTTTTGGTTGGAACAAGTAGGACAGGGAGGTTCTCCACTGGATGTGGCGACTGGCAGGGTGCAGGTGTGCAGGAAAGAGGGGCTACCTAGAGCAGATGACACTGAGAAATGAGGAGGGGTGGGGGACTGGGTTCTCTGGGGGTGTCTGATGCTTGGGTCTAGCCAGGCCTTACGTCAGTCTCTGGACTCTCCAGTTACATAGGTCAATATATTTCTGCACTGGCGTTTGAGCTGGTTTGAGTTATGTTTCAGTCTCCCGCAGAGTTCTGACAGTGCCATTATTATATAGTGAAATACGAGTCTGCCATTAAGAATGGAGATAGAAAGTAAAACAGACACCAAGAGATTCTTGTTACATATTTTTAATTGGAAACAAAATTCATGAGAAGGAGTCAAAAATAAATTTCTGAAGTGGCTGTTTAGTGTAGCAGTTAAGTACCAACTGGGACACCTGTATCCCATATTCGAGTTCCTGGGTTCAGCACCTGGCTTTACTTCTGGGTCTAGCTTTCTGCTAATGTGCACCCTGGGAGGCAGTGGGTGATGGCACAAGTAGTTAGGTCTCTCCTACCCAGGAGAGAGGCTTCGATTGAGCACCCGGCTTCTGGTTTCAGGCTGGCCCAAGTCTGGCTGTTGTGGCATCTGGGGAGTAAACCAGCAGATGGAAGGGCTCACTCTCTCTCTTTCTCAGAAGTAAAAATAGTAAGGAAATTTTATTCTTAAAAATGTACTTATCTATTTGAAAGGCAGAGTTACAGAGAGAGATGAAGAGGGAGATCTTCCATCACCGATTCACTCTCCAAATGGCCACAATGAACGGGCTGAGCCAGGCTGAAGCCAGGAGCCTGGAACTCTGTCTGGGACTCCCCCATGGGTGGCAGGAACCATCTTCCTCTGCTTTCCCAGACACATTAGCAGGGACGCAGAAAAGAAGCGGAGCAGCCAGGACTTGAACCAGCACCCATATGGGACTCTGATGTTGCAGGTGGCGGCTTAACCTGCTGAGCCATGATGCCGGCCCCAAGGTTATACAGTTCAGAAAAAGATAATTATGTTGCCGGCGCCATGGCTCAATAAGCTAATCTTCCGCCTTGCGGCGCCGGCACACCAGGTTCTAGTCCCGCTCGGGGCGCCGGATTCTGTCCCGGTTGCCCCCCTTCCAGGCCAGCTCTCTGCTGTGGCCAGGGAGTGCAGTGGAGGATGGCCCAAGTGCTTGGGCCCTGCACCCCATGGGAGACCAGAATAAGTACCTGGCTCCTGCCATCGGATCAGCGCGGTACGCCAGCTGCAGTGGTCGCGGCAGCCATTGGAGGGTGAACCAGCGGCAAAGGAAGACCTTTCTCTCTGTCTCTCTCTCACTCTCCACTCTGCCTGTCAAAAAAAAAAATTTTTTTTTTCTCCTTTTAGAAACCTTCCACGTGCTCTCTCTAGTCTACTCCTCTCGCAGCCCTTACTCAGGGTGTGAGATCCATGGCGGGCCTATGACTGCCTCTGGCTCTGCACAATCCAGCACAATCCAGCACACACAGGGCAGCTTGCATGGCACAGGGGTGGTGCTAAGTCCTCCCCGGCTGTTAACCTCATCTCTGTTGCAGGCATCCTCCTCCAGCCTGCCTCAGCCCAGTGCTGTGTCTGATCTTCCTGCTGTGTGCACACAGTGCTGCAGCTCCCTGGGCTATGAGCTGGCCCCCATTTGCCATGCACACTTGATAGCTTTGAGCCATGATTTCACGGCTGGAATATCTTCCTGCACCTTCCTCTACCTGTTCACCCTACACTTGGGATTCCTATTTGGCCCGTCTCCTAGAGGGAGCTCACTCGGTGTCAGGCTTCTGTTCTGAGACTTGACCTCATTTCATTGCACAGGACCCTAATGAAGTAAATGCCACTGTTCTCATTCCATTTTAAAGATGCAGAGACAGAGGCACAGGAAGTTTCTCAAGATCCCAGAGTTAGCCGCTGCTGGAATCAGGAGCCTCACCCAGGCTCTGGCTCCAAAGCCCACACTCTTCACCACCACCCTGCTTTGTTCTTCTCGTTCTGCACCTGCTACGTGAAGGGCCCCTGATATGTACTGGGAGTTGCTCACTTTCCACTCTCTGCTCCCATAGCAACTTCTCAGGCTCCTCTGAGATTCCTTTGCCCAGTTCACCACAGCTGGAGCTCTGGGAAGTCTATGATTTGATGCATTCATTTTTGGTGGCCACAGAATTTTTGCTATCTTATCTTTGCTTGGTGTTTTAAATACTGAAGATGGGAAATATGTGTCAGCCACAATGAGCTGAAATCTGATGAATTAGAAGGTTCTGGGGCCGGCGCTGTGGTGCAGTGGGTTAATGCCTTGGCCTGAAGCGCTGACATCCCATATGGGCGCCAGTTCTAGTCCTGGCTGCTCCTCTTCCAATCCAGCTCTCTGCCATGTCCTGGAAAAGCAGTAGAAGATGACTCAAGTCCTTGGGTCTCTGTATCCACATGGGAGACCTGGGGGACGCTCCTGGCTCCTGGCTTCAGATCGGCACAGCTCTAGCCATTGCAATCATCTGGGGAGTGAACCAGCGGATGGAAGACCTCTGTCTCTCTCTCTCTCTCTACCTCTGCCTCTCCTCTCTCTGTGTAACTCTGACTTTCAAATAAATAAATAAATATTAAAAAAAAGAAGGTCCCTTAATGAACAAACCCTGGTGCCAGCCGTGGAGGGATGCTTCCAGAGAGAGTTTAACACAAGCACCCCTCCCAAATGCGGGCGGTTCTTATCCACCCAAGAGCTAATTATCTTGTTGGGAGGGTTATCCGGGCTCCGGCTTCTCCTTGCATTTCTGTGACTCGAGAGAGTCCCGTAGGAGGGAACAGAATGGCAAAGCTCCTGCAGCACTACAGCTCCGCCTCTCCCCAGCTCTGTGACTTTGGGGAAGTCAAGTGAGCTTCCTGAGCTTCCTGAGTCTTGGCTTCCTTGGTCACAAAAATGAGACCACTAATCATGCCTGGTGACCTCCCTGGGGTGTGCGGAGAATTAAATGAGATATTACATGTAAAGCCACTGGCCTGGGACTCGGTTGGTAATAAAAGCAGCAACCATGTGACTGATTATCCCCTGGCCTTGCCGGAAGGAAGCGGAAATGTGTGATGTATGCCTCCTGTCACTCTGCGAAGAGGGTGGGCGAGCAGCGGTGGAGACGACTGGTCAAGATGAGAGAGAAAACGGTGATGCATTTTCTTTTCCCTTCTTAAACCCACAGACATGGGAAGAGATATCCACAGCAGTGCCGTGTGCAGAAAGAACCAACTGCCTGAATTCAGCAGAGCCCACGTCTCCTCTTTCTACACACTCTCGGTAAGTACCTGCCATAGGCCCTGCGCTGGGGGAAATGTGGAGTCACAGGGCTGCCCGCCTTGTCCCTGATAGCATGGAGCTCGCAGGCCGGCACGGGGGACAGATGCGTACAAGGAGTGCCTCACATTCAGAGTCCGTTCTGGTGATTTGCTTTTCCATCAGAGCTAGTGAGAACAAAGAGGAGCCGCCGGACCAGGGGCGAGCTTTGTGAGCGAGGCGAGGTCTACACTTGGGCCGTTAAGAAGGGTATCAATCAGAGGTCTTGGTGATCAGCAGCAGAGAGCTCGCCTGGCTAACTCAAACCAAAAAGGGGGGTGGTAAGGGACTGCGATCAGGGGCTCGCAGAATTGCCAGGAAGCCGAAGTGATCGGATCTGGAAAATGGGCAGATCCAACGGTGTCGTGGGAGGTGAATCTGAACGCCAGCGGAGGCCGACAGAGAGAAGGGACCGATGCGTCCTCACTGCTGTCGGAACGTCCTCATAGCACTCCCTAACCATCGAGGTGGCGCAACACTGCGTGTGTCAGCTGGAGCCAAGGCACAGGATCAGACTCTGGCTGAGCCAGGGTGGTGAGTAGGGAGACCTAGTACCTCTGACGTCTTTTCTAAACCTGGTCTTGGACACTTTCCTTAGTTCCTCCAGGCTGCCACATTTGTAGGCAATAATTTATTGCTCACAGTTCTGGAGGCGACGTCCCCCAGGCTGGCTCAGCATTCTAACGGGAAGGAAGTGCTACTGGGAGCCAACCAGCGAAAGCAGACCGAGGTCCCTGACAGGCAAGTAGCCAGGGAGGAGGGGCGTGCTATGGGCTGGTCAGAATCTGCAGAGGCTGGGGAGAGAGTGGGAGACAGCTCGATGCGTCCTCCCACTGCTATGCGACGTGCAAGATAGGTAGGTCAGACCCCAATCCCCCGGGGCCTTCTAAGAAGCGCTGCGGCAGGAAGTCACCCCTATTCTGTAGGCAGGCGCAGCCGTGGAAGTTGTTGAGAAAGCAAGTCGCTGTGCCCATGAGAAAATGGGCTTGGGGCTGTGCTTCTGGTCGGTTCTCTCCCAGGGCTTAGGCGGGCGCGGGCTGCAAGTCAGAGCGGCAGGGAAAGCCGCGGGGAGGCACTCGGGAGGATGGAGAGCAGTGCCGTCAGTCGGGAGGCGTTCCGCAGCCCCTGCAAGACTGGATGCACGGCCCCAGTCTGGGAGCCCCCTAGGAGCCCTCCACAGCAGCTGGAGCTCAGAGCAGGAGTAGAGATCTGAGCTAATGAGATCAGCTTCACAGAGAGGAGAGGCTTTTAAATGGCTTCATTTGCTACCTGATTAGCGCTTCCTGACTGGGCAAAATGCAAGGAAACTCAGGAGCTGTTCCTGGGGATGAAATCTGGCGTAGGAGTTCACCTGCCCAGTACCACTTCAGTGTTTGCATTTTGAAGCTCATCCAGGGGCCTGGCACTGCGGCGTAGCGGGTAAAGCCACAGCCTGCAGTGCCAGCACCCCATATGGGTGCTGGTTCGAGTCCTGGCTGCTCTACTTCAGATCCAGCTCTCTGCTATGGCCTGGGAAAGCAGAGGATGGCCCAAGTCCTTGGGCCCCTGCACTTGTGTGGGAGACCTGGAAGAAGCTCCTGGCTCCTGGCTACAGATGGGCTCAGCTCTGGCCATTGTGGCCATTGAGGAGTGAACCAGCAGATGGAAGATCTCTCTCTCTCTCTCTCTCTCTCTCTTTCTGTCTCTCTCTGCCTTTCAAATAATAAATATGTAAATAAATGAATTTTTTTAAAAAAGAAGCTCATCCACCTTTCAGATCCTAAGTCCATTAATTTTTAAAAAAATATATATTTATTTGAAATGTAGTTACAGAGAGAGGGAGAGAGAGACACACACATATCTCCTGTCTTTCCATTAACTGGTTCAGCTCTGAAATGACTGCAATGACTGGGGCTGGGCAAATGGAAGCCAGGAGCCTGAACTCCATCTGGGTCTCCCATGTGGGTGCATGGGCTGAGCACTTGGGCCATCTCCCATTGGTTCCCAGGTGCATTACAGGGAGCTGGATTAGAGATGGAGTAGTAGGGACTCAAAGCAGGACCACAGTGCTGACCCCCAGGTCCATGAACTTTTAGAAAGGGTTTTCCCTGTATTCTGATTTCTGGGGAAGGAGGTGGGTGGCACTTAACCACGTTTAGCCATGGTGTGCCACCCCCCACCTCTGCCTTGGTGATTAGTTTAGGGATGGACAGGCACCCTAGGTCATCCTGAAGGTCAGAGGGCTTTACTGGGGCTGTCAGGATAGGAACGTCCTGTTCCTGCAGGGGTTGCTGGTGGCTGGAGTTGGGCGGGGTGGGGGGGAGTAAGACTGTGGCTGCTGCTAGATACATGGAGCAATCACTGTGGAGACATTGCCAAGTAGTGAAGCTGAGAGATGGAGAGAGAGGCTGAGGCCCGGGCCCAGCCACACCTGCTGGAGCTTTCCCAGGGGTCACTTCCTAGCTTCTAGAGCTTGTAAATATATTCTCTCTCTCTCTCTCTCTCTCTCTCTCTCTCATTCATAGTCTGTTTGCTCAGGCCGCTTTGAGTTGTTTCTGTCACTTGCAAATAAAAAAAAACTGTTATTCATGAGAGTTCTCTCCCAGTGAAGGAGTGAGGACCATGGGCAGGGGGAAGCCGGAGGCAGCAGCAACAAAGGCAGGATCCAGTTCTGTGCACCCCTCGTCCCCACCCACTTAGATGCACTGGACTGGGTCTCCTTTCAGGGAGGATGGGGAGGCCAGCCATTTTTTGCAGACTATGGAGAGAGCTTTCAATAGATTCTCTCTCCCTGACATCTTTCTTATTTTTCAATGAGTACAAAGAACTCCATTTTAACTTGGAGGGTAGACTGTAAGTAGTGGCAGGGCAGGCGTATTGCCTAGCAGTTAAGATGCAGTTTAGGATGCCCACATCACACATTGGATAACCTGAGTTCAATGCTCAGCTCTGGCTTTTTTTTTTTTTTAAAGATTTTTTATTTATTTGAAAGGCAGAATTACAGGGAAGGAGGAGAGACAGACAGAGATATCTTCCATCCACTAGTTCATTCCCCAAATGCCTCAATGGCCAGGGCTGAACCAGGAGCCAGAAGCTTCTTCTGAGTCCCCCACATGGGTGCAGGGTCCCAAGCACTTGGGCCATCTTCTGTTGGTGTGTTAGCAGGGAGCTGGATCAGAGGTGAAGTAGCTGGGACTAGAGCCGGTGCCCATATAGGGTGTCGGCGTCGCAGGTGGAGGCTTAACCCACTGTGGCACAGCACCTGCCCCCGACTCTGGCTTCTGACTCCAGCTTCCTAAAATGCAGACCCTGGGAGGCAATGGGAGTGGCTCAGGCAGTTGAGTCCCTGCCAGCTCCAGACCTCAGCCCAGTCCTGGTCATCACAAGCATTTGGGTGGTGAATGGGATCCCCTCCCTACCTCCCCCACCTTCACTTTATTTTTTTTAAGATTTATTTATTTATCTGAAAGTCAGAGTTACACAGAGAGAAGGAAAGGCAGAGAGGGAGAGGGAGAGGGAGGGGGAGAGGGAGAGGGAGAGGGAGAAGTTATTTTATAGAAATGTACCTTGTACAAACATGTGGAATACAAAACTTTTGCCTGATAGTCTATAAATATGGCCATATGCAAGTATATATAAATTCCATATAAATATAGGAGCATTAGCTAATATGTATATATAATTTAACATTCATTATTTTGTGAGGGCAAATTACTGTTCTGAGTGTGTTAACCAATTTAGTTCTCCCCTCCTCCACAGATTTATTTTATTTATTTTAAAGGCAAAGTCGCAGAAGGAGTGGGGAGAGATAAAGAGAGGTCTTCCATCTGCTGGTTTCACTCCCCAGATGGCTGCAATGGGCAGGGCTGGGCCAGGTCGAAGCCAGCAGCCAGGAGCTTCCTCCAGGTCTCCCACATGGGTGCAGGGGCCCAAGGACTTGGGTCATCTTCTACTGCTCTCCCAGGTGCATTAGCAGGGAGCCAGATCAGAAGTAGAATAGCCAGGATCCGAACTGGTGCCCATATGGGATGCCAGCATCATAGGGGGCGTCTTAACTCATTATGTCATGCACCGGCCCCCCAGTTTAATCCTTAACAACCTATGAGAACATATTAGGTTTTACAGATGAGCAGAATGTGGTGCTTGGGACAGATGAAGAAACTGAAGCATGGTAAATTTCATAAACTTCAGGTGAGCATGCCTGGGTTTAAAACCTAGGGCTCGGGCCGGCTCTGTGGCATAGCAGGTAAAGCCACCACCTGCAACGCTAGATTCCCATGTGGGTGCCAGTTCGAATCCTGGCTGCTCCACTTCTGATCCAGCTCTCTGCTATGGCCTGGGAACGCAGTATAGGATGGCCCAAGTCCTTTGGTGCTTGTACCCACGTGGGAGATCTGGAAGAAACTCCTGGCTTCGGATCCGTACAGTTCCAGCCATTACGGCCATCTGGGGAGTGAACCAGCGGATGGAAGACCTCTCTCTCTGTCTCTCCCTCTCTCTATAACTCTGCCTCTCAAATAAATAAATAAATCTTTAAAAAACAAAACCCAGGGCTCTATATTGGTGCAGGAAACCAAAGGAGCACAAGGGCACCCAGCTCCTCGCTCTTCATTTCTTGTCCTGAACTTTTTCTTTCCCCTCCAAGGGTGTGTGTGTGTGTGTGTGTGTGTGTGTATTACAGAATGAACTCCAGGGATTTTGAACTTATCTATTCACAAGCAGGTGTCAGGCTAGCCCTAAGAGGCCTGAGGAATTTTAGACATGTCTGGTGAGTCACCTGCTCCCAGGTGACCTAATGAGTAAAGCAGCTGGGTGGGGACTGCAGCAAACTGGGTCACCCCTTCCTGTCTGAAGGAGGCAAACCCTCCTCAGCCCCAGCCCAGAGCTGCGAGTGGAACAAGGGTCCAGGGGGGACAGAACTTTCCATTTTTTTTCCCCAACAGAACCTAGAAGTCAAGATGAAATCTGTTTTAGACATTAGCGACTTTTGTTTTTAAAGATTTTTTTATTTTGAAAGGCAGAGAGAGACAGAGACAGAGACAGAGAGAGAGGTTCCCTCTGCTGGTTTACTCCCCAAATGGCTGCAATGGTGGGGCTGGGCCAGGCCAAAGCCAGGAGCCAGGGGCTTCGTCTGAGTCTCCCACACGTGTGCAGTGGCCCAAGAACGTGAGCCACCTTCTGCTGCTTTCCCAGGCACATTAGCAAGGAGATGGATTGGAAGTGGAACAGCTGGGACTTGAACCGGCACCCATAGGGGATGTTGGCGTTGCAGGTGGTGGCTTTACCCATTATGCCATAATGCTGGCCGGCCCCGTGACTTTTGTTTTTAATAAGCTGAATAGAACACAGCTAGAGTCCATGGGTCACCATTTTTGCAACATCTGATCTGAATGAAAATTAGCAGGGTGGGCTCTCAAATGCTATGAATTGAAGGAGTGTTGGAAAAATGTCCTCATTCCTCTGTCTTTCCTAGTGTAGCCCATATTTCCATTATGTAAAAAGTTTTTGGTAGAGACAAAGAGAGAGCGAGCAAGAGCAAGCGAGCCCCCATCTGAGGATTCACTCCCTAAATGCCTGCAATAGGCAGGATGCTAAAGTCAGGAGCTGGGAACTCCAGCTGCATCTCCAACACGGGTGGCAGGAACCTCAGCACTTGAGCCATCACCTGCTGTCTCCCAGGGTCTGTCCGAGCAGGAAGTTGGAATCAGGAGCCAGAGACAGGGGTCAGGCCTGGGCACTTGGATGCAGGCATCTTAATTGGTGTCTTAGCCATCAGGCCAAGTGTGCGTGTTTTGGGAGGATGAATAATTCCGTAGAAAACGTTTGCTTAGAAAGCAGTTAGACGATGACAAATCTCTTGAAGCCCTAAACAGCCCTATTCTCTGCATCTTTATGTTTTTTCCTTTACTAGGGACAATGGCCGGTAACAGGTGAGAGGACAGATTGCTACAGCCTTTTGAGGGGACACAGAATGTTCTTTTTTTTTTTTTTTTTTTTTTTGACAGGCAGAGTTAGACAGTGAGAGAGAGAGAAAGGTCTTCCTTTTTCTGTTGGTTCACCCTCCAGTGGCCGCTGCAGCCGGCGTGCTGCAGCCGGCGCATCGCGCTGATCCGAAGCCAGGAGCCAGGTGCCTCTCCTGGTCTCCCATGCAGGTGCAGGGCCCAAGGACTTGGGCCATCCTCCACTGCACTCCCTGGCCACAGCAGAGAGCTGGCCTGGAAGAGGATCAACCGGGACAGAATCCGGCGCCCCTACAGGAACTAGAACCCAGTGTGTGCCGGCACCGCAAGGCAGAGGATTAGCCTAGTGAGCCGCAGTGCCGGCCCAGAATGTTCTTTAAAGTGTTGGTTGTAAGCCGATGGCTCCCAAGCAGCAGGTCTTCACCATTCAGGGAGTTGCAGAGTGGAGAAATGCCAGAGCCCAGCAGTGCTGGCGCCTCTTGATCAAGCCGCAGAGGTTGAGCCGGGTTTATAGGAATGCCCCTTATTCTACAGAGCTGGCGTGTTCCAGCAAATGTGAGCACAAAGCAAACTGCCCAAGTGAATCCTATTACCAGCTTCTCTGTATCTAAGGGTCTGGACAATTCAGGGTTGAAGGGCGTGCTTGGGAAGGAATTGGGCACTGCAATGCTTAGTCTGCAGGCATCCTGGTACTTCCCCCTCAAGGAGGCAGGAGGGCACAGCCTTGAAATCCCCAGGCTCAGAGAGAAGATACTTGGATTTAAACCCAGCTCCTTAATTTATAGGTTGTGTGCCCTTGGACAAAGGGCTTAGCCTTGCTAAACCTCCTCCTCACCTGCAAAGTAGCAATGGTTGTCTTGCCCATACCCAAGGATCACTGCAATATTTAAGTGTGATACTATGGGGGAACCATGTTCAAGGCCCAGTGCTTTGTACTTGCCTGTAATCCACAAAAAGCCAGTATTGCCATAATTTTGCTTGGAAATATTTCTGGACTCCAAAACCATATCAGTCATGCATCACCTCCCCTGTTTTCTGGGACAACAGAAATTTCCCCATGCCTGGAGTCACCCCAGCATGATGAAGTAACGCCTTTTCCCCTTGTTCCTTGGGTACCAGCTATGGTATGCTGTGTCGCCACATGATGGCATTAAAGGCTTCTCTTTCATACTTGACCTTGGGGATTTTGAAAAAGCTGAAATTTCAGATATTTTTTAAAAATATTTTTTCATACACACACACACACACAACCCTGGATGCACAAAGTTGTGTGTTGGAGTTTGGGTTCCAAGGCAAGCAGACTCTAAGATAGAGATGGCTTTGAGGGGTACTTTGGGACTAATCCTTGTGAGAGTCCAGGAAGCAGAACTGGACCAAATAGATGCTGGGTAGTGATGCATTTGCCACAGTGGCTTCAGACCCTCCAGGTAGACTCTGGAGCTGGAATGATACTAAAGAGCTGTTCTCAGCTGGGGCAAGGGGGCAGGTCATTCACAGCCCTGTATGAACCTGGCATTGGATGCAGGCCTCCCGGGGAAGGGGAACCCTTTGAACTGAGGACAGTCGTGACTGTGAGAGTAGGGAGTGGTGTCAAAGAAAAGCCCAAGCTGTAGAGCAGTCGAAGATCTTATTCAAGATGATTGCAGCCAGGGGAAGAGACCTCAGTGTGAAACTGGGAATTCTGAATACTGTGTAAGTTGATCTGTTCTTAGAAAGATCCCACTTCTCACCCAGCAGCCACAGTTCAGGCTACTCCTTTGCAGGAATCCATGGTCCTGCTCCACAATTCATCTGGTCCTGGAGGAGCCAGTTCAGAGAATTCAAAGGAGATGTGGTCGGGGTCACTGCCTGTCAGCCTTCAGGTCTCTAGGGGTGGCCTGAGTCCCAGCTGTCCCCCAAAGAAGCAATGTTGTCACTGATTAACCATGTTGGATGTGGGGAGAGAGAAATTTCAAGTTTCCACTTCATCTCTCCCATCAAGCCAACTCTTATGCCACAAACCAAGGAACACATGTGAGTGCTCAGGATGGCCAAGTGTATCCATTGAGGTTATGTGTACACTGGGGGCCCAGGGAGCTGACCATGAAGTTTGGCCATGAAGTTTGGCCATGAAGTTGGCTGTGAGCCAGACTTGGTTTATTATCAGATTTTCACAAGCTCACGATCCACTGGACACCATGTTGATACTTCAAGTCTCAGATGTGAATAACTTGGAGCCTCTGTCCAACATCCCTTGAAATATTTGGATTTCTCCCTTTGTCCTGGGTAGAATTTTTTGAGTGAATGACCACATGTCTCCTTGGGAAGGGACGGAGACAATCATTGCCACATACGTTTGCCATGGTGTTACAGGATCGTCCTCCTGGGGACTCATCCTCTCCCTCGGCCAAGGTGTTCAGAGTGTGAAAGTGGGTCAGGTCTGGAAGCTGAGCAAGGGACCTTGACTTTGTACTGGAACAAGGCCCTTGGCCTTCTGATCCTTGATTCCTTGGTTTGTAGATCGAGCAATAGCCTCCTTGTCCGTCCGTCTCTTCCTGCCCCTAGATCTGCCTTATTCACCATCTCCGCAGCTCTAGATGGGCCACCCCTGGAGTGATCAATCATTCTGGTTGGCTGGGGACCGTCCATGTTTTAACACTGAACATCTCACATCCCAGGAAATCCCTTAGTCAATCAACCTAGAATCCCCTCAGCCCCACTAGGATACACTACTGCCTTGCCATTCATTGCAATTGTCGCATCTGTATTGCTTCTGTTGGTTAAGTACTACCTGGTTTTCATTATTTCAGGATTTGCTCATTCCCAAGGAGCCCTGTTTGGTTACTGCATCTCCTGCCCTCAGCTTTAATCCTTAAATGAGGGCCAGCACTGAGCTTTTCAGACAGGCCAGCATCCTTAACAACAGAGCATTTCTTATCACTTTGCTAAATACAGTTTCCTCTCTGCAGGAGGGTTTTCAGCTCTTAAAAATATAACCGTTCTAGCATGCTTGCCTCTTAAGGTTTTGTTTCCTTCTTCCAAATCTATCCATGGTGATCTGGCTCTGTCATGTGGTATTGGCTATTGCTTTCTCCAAGTTTCCAAGGTTCATTCTGCCATTATATGAGTTCTTGCCAGGATATTACAACCTGTATGACGCTAGTGTGCTAAGATAATGATAAGTGCCGCCTTACCCAACTTGCTGATCTGATCGCCTTGACTTAGCACTCTCAGGACTCACCCCACTTTCTCTTGCCTTTGCTGGCACATAGCAATGGCATCCTGCAACCAGCCCATTTGGTGGACACTTCAATTGCTGCCTGGGAATTCCCTGTCCAGGTTTTGTTGGAACTTCACCATAGTAGCTCCTGTTCTAGTGCCAGGAAGGAGGTGGCGAAAGATCTTGAGAAAGGTGAGCTGTGAGGCGGAGGCCTCTGAGTCATCTTGTGGGTTGGAGGGATGGGCTTTAACACGGAGGTGTGAGCTGCTCCTGCAGGCCTAGAGACTTGCAGATCAGCCAGAAGGGGTTGACATACGTAGAGCTCCGCACCCCATCTCACTGTTCTCTGCTTGCTCGGTAGAGTCTGATTTTCGTAACAGTGCTGCCCTAGTTGGGGATTTAACCTTCCTGGGAGCTGGGCTGCTCTCAGGGTTAAGCTCTGGGCCTTATGCTTAGCTCTGTATCCTCTCCTGGCTGCATGAGTTTTGTTCTATTTTTACATTTTATTGACACATTTACTCCTACATATTTATGATTCAAGAAGTGTCTTACATGCTAGCCAGAGGTCCCCTAGCTTTTATATGGAGGCTTTAATTGCTGATGAAACACCTGGAGCCTTTTTGTTTTCTTTTCCAAAGTGAGTATTTTCTTCTATAGTCACCGTCCTGTTCTGTTGTGTTGACACCACTTTGTCCACGTACTTTTCAACACCATCCATTTCCTCTACTTAGTGTACCATCCCAACTCACCCCTGGGAACAGCCTTTGACAACTGCCTTGGTGCTGCTGTGCGAGGGGCTGTGTTGTCCCAGCTGCCACCAGTCTTGGGGTTCTCAGAGAGTCCGTTTCCTGAGACCATTTTTCAGATTCTTCCTGGCACCATTTGTCACAGGCTGGGTTGCTGGGACTCTGAGATGGGAACTTGTTGAGGGAAGGCTCTCAGGATTAACCACTTCAGAAACAAAGAGAAGGAAGCAGGACTGGACAGAAGTTGGCCCCAGATGATCCCATGGGGACCTCTGGGGCTGGGATCGCTGTACCTTGGGGAGAGGGAGAGCAAGCATTTGTACCCCAGCATTGATTAGAATCACCAGTCACCAAATGCAAAGTGCCCCTAGGAAGAGGACTTTGGGAGTAGGATGCTCAACACTCCCAGCTCTCTGAGCATGAGGGCCTTGGTCCCAGAGGGAAAATCTGGATAGTCCTATATATAGCATCATATTTACCACATGCACTAAAGATGAGGGAAGGCAATACTGAGAAATATGACATAACTGGAAGAGGCCTTTCCTTTCATTTGCTTGAACCAATGCCTATTTGGCTACTGCAGACTTCAAAGTGAAAAAGCCACACTCAGCTCTGGTCTGGTGGGAAAGACTAGCCACAGAATGGTTACTGGGGTGTGGGTGTGCCGACTCTCCCCTCGCATTCTATGCAGAAGGAAGTTGAGTCTCAGGGATGCAGTGTGACCTGACACAGTGTGTAAAATGAGTTCATGGCCGGTGTGAACTGTGACCCTAGCCTCCCAATTCTCAGCCTAGGACCTTCCCTCCTGCCCTGCATTATCTCTGCTAATTGCTTGGAAATTGTTCAAGGTCAATCATGTTTGTACATGCAAGCAGAAGAAAAAACATGTAAGGCCAGGATGTATATAGAGTATTGTAACTGAGGAAAACCCAATTAATGGCCTAGATGTTCTGTCGGGGGCTCATCATTGATTTGGTCTGGCTTCCCCATCAGAGCTGTTTGATTATTTTCTAGCATTTTACTCAAAGCTGATTAACCCTACTGGACTGGTGGGTTAGAGGACTGACTTTGAAAACTTTTTGCATTTTGAATCATTGAGGAGGGGGGAGTACGCGTGTTGGAATCCACCTCTCATGAGAAAAATCGGTCAGAAGTGTGTCTGCCTCTCCCTTTGCTGGTTGCACCTTGACCGAGAGCAGGCGTTTTCCTGGTAACCTTGGCTGCTGTCTGGGACAGGTGAGATCATGGAACGGTGGGGGTGTGAGAGTTGGGCACTGTGGGCACTGACAGCGTCAGAGAATGTTCCGGATTGAGGTAGCAGGGTCAGAAAAACACCCCCCGGCAAACGCTCTTTCATGCGGGTGCTTGCAGCGTCTCAGAACAGTCTGGGTGGTCGGAGGGAGCCCTGCAGAGCAAGGGTTGATGTGGTAACACAGGGCCAGCTGGGCTGCTGCCGAGGGCTATCTCGGGGTGAATCATCTCTAGGGCTGGAATAATCAGCTAACGCCAGTTCACTACCTAGTCGCTCTGTCCTTGTCTGAATTTTGCGAGCTCAGGCAGAATCTGCGCTGCTTTCTTGCCATGTCTGAGCTTCCCGGCAAACAGCATGTCCACTTCGGAAAGGGTTTGAAGAAGCTGGGATTGGAAAATCTTCACTTCTCACCCGAGATAGTCCATTTCTTCCCATACTTCATCAACAGGTGCGAAACCCCTCACACTGTTGTCCCTTTCTTCAAACTGTGGATTTCTTCGGCCCTCTCCTCCCTTCATTCCTCATCCCCTACCCTTTTCTACATCTCATCAGTATTTTAATTGAGTGCTAAGAATCTACCATCAACGCTTCCGCATTCCGGGCTTTATTTTTTATTTACTTTTTCCCTAGGCCCCTAAATTTGTATATTGCATATTTCACTATAAATTTACACATATTCATTACATATCAACATTATATATTGTTTTATATTATATAGTGTAAATATATAATATAAATAGTATACTCAATATATATATATATTTATACATATAGTATATATAAAACATGTTTATAAATATAACACATATCATTTGTCTGGGGCCCAGTGTCAGCACTCAGCAGAATTCATCTATTAACTCTCCTCTACTACTTCCTCCTCTTTAAAGATGCACTAAACTGCTCCACCCTAAGGTGTTCTCCGCTCTGTACCATCACTGCGCCTACCACACGGTTTCAGTTATTTCTCTGGTTTTCAATTTTCCCTCCTGAGCTGCACACCTTCTGTTTAGACTTTATCATATTAATCAGAATATCCTAAGTACCTAGTCTAGTTGCTGATGCTCTAAGGACACTGAATGTGTGTTAAAAGAATGAACTTTGTTTTTTTTTATTTTTTTTTTATTTTATTTATTTATTTATTTAATTTTTTTGGACAGGCAGAGTGGACAGTGAGAGAGAGACAGAGAGAAAGGTCTTCCTTTGCCGTTGGTTCACCCTCCAATGGCCGCCGCGGCCGGCGCGCTGCGGCCGGCGCACCGCGCTGATCCGATGGCAGGAGCCAGGAGCCAGGTGCTTTTTCTGGTCTCCCATGGGGTGCAGGGCCCAAGCACCTGGGCCATCCTCCACTGCACTCCCTGGCCACAGCAGAGGGCTGGCCTGGAAGAGGGGCAACCGGGACAGAATCCGGCGCCCCGACCGGGACTAGAACCCGGTGTGCCGGCGCCGCTAGGCGGAGGATTAGCCTAGTGAGCCGCGGCGCCGGCCAAAAGAATGAACTTTGAACAATGGCAACGTGTGCTGACTTAATAAAGAAGGGAAAACTGAATGAGAGTAGTCTGGGGCACAGAGTAGCTCAGTCCCTGCCAACCATGGCAGGGCTTACAAGTGAACAAACCGAGGCCCACTTTCGCTGTTTGTCTAAATAATCAGTTACAAAACCGGCAGACTAACAAGCTGCTAAACTGTTCTCTCCTGCCTTGACACATGCACTTTCACAGCACAAAGTTGAAAGACACGTGAAGAGTTACATATTTTGTGTGACTTGAAGAAGGCAAGACATCAAAGACGTTCAAGCCTAATTAATATTGCAAATGTTTAAGTATTCTGTTGGTACGCTAACGATGTTGTGATAAATAATGCAGACTTGTACATAACTCATCAATTATGTATCTAGTCCATACCATTTTTTCCCTTTCATTTTAGCAAAAACACTAGTTCCTCACAGCCAACTTCCCTCCCGCTCCCCCCCATTTATGTTCTGTTGACAGTAATGCTGGATTACATAACCTTTCTTGGATCACTGAAGCTTTTAGATCTTTTCTATGAAGGAATTGATTTGAACTTGGAGAAGCACAAACAAATAAGCTCCAATGTACAAGAATATTAAATGTGGCAATGTATTGTAGTTAGTGGTTTATAGTGACAGTAGGAATGAATGAAGCCATCACTGTGAGGATGGTTGAATGACTTTTGGTGAAGCCGCAGCCTATTCGACAGCAGCCACTTGAAGGAATAAACAGGAGCCAGGGCAGTTGCCTTGGAGACAGTTCCATGAGAAACACTTCATTGTGTAGGGGCGGGCATTGTGGCACAGCTGGTTAAGCCTCTGCTTGGATACCTGTGTCCTGTGTAGGAGTACCAATTTGTGTCTCTGTTGCTCTGCTTCTGATCCAGCTTCCTGCTGGTGCATCCTGGGAGGCACCAGATGATAGCTCAAGTGCTTGGGCCTCTGCCACCATCTGGGAGAACCAGATGGAGTTCCAGGCTCTTGGTTTTTGGCCTAGTCCAACCCTGGCTATTGTGGTTAGTTGGGAGTAAACCAGTGGATGGAAGAGCTCTGTCACTTTGCCTTTCAAGTACATTAAAATAGACAGTAAAAAGAAGTGTGTATAAGCCATCTTGTTTCTAAAAAATATATGACAAAAATCTATGCTTGCATTTTTTACATATGTATATATGGTTTATTTAGAAATAGAAAAATGGAGGGAAAGCCATTGTTAACTTGTGAGTGCAGGGTAGGGGTGGTGATTACACAGATGTAAAAGACATGGATGTCAGCAAAGAAAAATAAAAGCTAGTGAGAAATAACACTCCACACTTGATTTGACTTCAATTGTTCAATATTGTATGTTTTTATAGAATGTAGATAGGAGAGGGAAGTTTTACATCTGTATTTACTGACATGCAGGTATGTTGATAGCTGTATAATTCTCCAGAGAAATTGTTCTATTTTATTCACAGTGAACAAATGGACTAAACACCCTGTCGAAATGTGTAAAGGTTTTTGAATGAGGAGAAAGTTAAAGGAAGACAGGTTAACAGGTCGTTAACATTATTTACACCTGGGGACTGGAATAAAAGACGGACTAACAGATGCATCTCTGTTTTGTTTTAAATGTTGTGAAAAGCAATGTAAATTTTAATACATTGCTTTTACAATCAGAGAAATAACAATCAGGACATTTCTGAAAAATAGAAGTTGTGGGTTCATCCTGCGAGGCCCACACTGCCATGATGGTGGGGCGACTGCGTTCTTTGACAAGAAGCACCAGAGACAGTTTCAGTGAGCGTGTCCATTTATTAGCAGTTAGGCACAAGCTTGTATAGGGCAGGCAGAGGGGGTGTAGCTAATTCAGGGCAACACTAATTCTATAGGATAAAGGAGACACTGGCACTGCTATGCTTCTCCAATCAGCTTGAAGGTCATGTAGCCCACATAGCCTTCCAGGTGGTCTTATAGGTCTGGGCCACACCTGGGAGCTGTTTATCTAGCTAACAGTTACAAGGTTCCTCAACAGGAAGTGGGGGTGGGGGAAATGTGCCTGGGGCCCCTGAGCCTTGCCAGAAGTCAGGTCATAAGTGGGTCTCAGGGTGCTGAGTCCTCAACCAGAGTTTTTCCTACAGGGCATGGCGTGCCACACCCTCTTGACCTCCTGCATAGGCTAGGCAGACAGTTTTCCAGCCAGGCACAGGATCACCCACAAGAAGCCCATTGAAGACTTGGGCTTCTGTCCCCATATTGACACCTATTATCTCTGCTTCCTGGACAAGTGCTTTACCCTTTCCAATCATCAGTTTTCTCTTCTGTAAAATGGGGATAGTTTCATCAGGCTTATAAAATAAGTAGGAAGCTAGAAGGATTCTCCCAAGGAAACACATAGCGCAGTACCTAGTAAATAGGAAGTGCCTCCCGAAGTGTTTGCTATTATTATTATTATTGCTATATCATTCTTGCTGCTCCTCCTCCTCTTCCTCCTTCTCCCCTTTTTGCCTTGATGGCAAAAGTCGTTGGACATGCTAACAGCAGGATAGCAGCAAGACAGCACACTGAAGGATGAACAGTTAGAGGCCTTTTGAAAGGCATCTATGACCACACTGACGAGTGGAAGGAAGTTGTTAAAAGCACAAAGGTTTGTACAACTAAATGCAAAAAGCAACTGCTCTAGTCTACTTTCTGTTGCTATAACAAAATACCTAAGGATGGGTACTTTTCAAGAAAAGAGGTTTATTTAACTCACAGTTTTAGAGGCCTAGGAGCGTGGTGCTGGCATCTGCTTGGCTTCTGGTGAGGTCCAAACTGCTGTTCCATACCGGGAGGAAAGACAGGAAGGCAGCAGGTGCATGCAAAGAGGAGGCAGATGTGGTGGAAACAGGAGGGAAGGGAACTGACCTGCTTTGCAATGCTCCACTCTCCCCGCGAGTGACGCTCCTCAGGGGGACTGTAGGAGTTCCTGCGTGAGGGCAGGGCTGCCGTGATCTCATTGCCTCCTAAAGGCCCCAGCACTTCTCAGCACTGCCCCAGCGGCAATTAAGTCTCCACATGAGTTCTCTGAGGCTCCACCATAGCAGCAATCCATAACAATCAAAAGGAAAAGGAAATAAGTGAACCTATTTGTCACCATTTCTCCAAAACTCGGTAACTTGACTATATGTTCCTAATGAGCCATACTCAAAGAATAAACTACAAAGATTTTTTGCTATTTTAGTGGTCACGTTGATGGTAGTAGCATTTAATTGATATTTGGAGACTTTTCTCTAATATAGGACATATAAAATGAATAATGTGATAACGTGACAGCTGAAATTTGTGGCATGGCTGGAAAGAGGTTAAGAGTTTTAAAATCAATAAACTTAAGTGAAGATGCTGTAATCCTAAATTTGAATTGAAAGTAAATTCAGAGTATACTTACATTTTTTTTTTAAAAAGTACATGTTTCTTAGCTCTGTGTTGGGGAAAAAAAAACTGGAAATAAGGATCAACCCAGCAACTGGAAACTCCCTTTTCACTAAAATTGTGATCTCTAAATACCAGTTCCCATTAGAAGGAGCAAGAACTCCTTGGCAGAGGGCTAATTCCACCTGTGAGTCTGCAAATGTGCAAGGTGGACTATCTAATCATGAGAAAGCAGAGGAGCTATCAAATTCTATTAGATTCATGTCATAAAGAACTCAAGAATCAACTAGAACAAGTCTCACTAACCAAAGCTGGGATATTTAAGTATCAGTAAGTATAGTAACCTCACTATATTTGAACATACCAAAACAATTTTAAAGCAATGAGTTCGTAGTTGTATCAGCAATGAAAACAACCCTGGAAGTGCAAGAGAACCACCTTGATATTTTGAAAACTTGTAAACACAAAGGGAGAGAATGAAGTAGAACTTCTATCAATTTCCAGTGCTTCCCATATCTTAGTGAAGCCATCTTGTAGAGGCAGGGAAGCCTGTCTTTATAGAAGCATTCCTGCTATGCAATGAGGAGGCTTGCAGGAGCTGATCGAGCCCCTGCAGACAGAGACGGTAGGCAACGTTTCCAAAGGAGAGAAAAACCAACCAATTGTCTCCTGATAGAAATACCAATAGCACTTGTGAAGCAGTGTGGAAAACAAACCGAATGGCTAACTACCGATTTACATGAAATACTGAAGACAAGGGGACATGTTCAAAAATGACCCAGAGATACAACCAGAAAAGAATCCAGAATGCAGAAAATGCCCTATGACAAAAAGAGATAGTATTTTCCATAAAATTTGCAGGAACAAAGAGAGTTGGAGGGAACTAGTGCAGACTGAAGAGATTTGTCCATCAATTGCGGTGTTTGGTCCTTATTTAAATCCATACTTTTTAACTGCAAAGAAAAATGCATATGACAAGCAGAAAATGTGAATGAAGACTAGATATCTGATGATATAAATAAATCACATTAATTTTTAATGATAATTTTGTAACTTTTTAAAAGTAGCCTTATCTTTGGTAGATGTATATTGAGAAATAAAATTACAAGAAATGAGCATTTATTTCAAAGTAATCAAGGAGGAGAGTAAGTTAAGACACACTAGAGGCCAAGAAGGATGCGGGAGAGGAAGGCAGAAGAAGGTTTGACAATGAGCACCTACCTCAGTTACTTAGGAGCAATAAGTTCTAGTGTTCTCCAGCATAGCAGGGCGACTATTATCCAAAACAACTTCACAATAATTTTATACGAAGCTAAAATAGAGACATCCAAAGGCTCCCAAACATTGAGAAATGATAAGGAGATGAAAATGCTAATTATGCTGGTTTGATCAGACCACATTGTAGGCATGCATTGAAATGTCATGCTACACTCCACAAACATGCACTAGTGTTGCATGTATATTAAAAAGAAAAAATTTAAAAACAATCAAGAGAGCGACTGGTGGGGGAAAAGAAGTGAAGTAGGGTTGGCCACATACCAATAACTGTTGAGGCTTGTTGGCAGGTGCATTAGGTTCATTACGTTATTCTGTTTTTGGATATAATGTTAAACATTTATTAAAAAAAAGTATATAACAGGCCTTGTGAATATTTATATAGGTTTTTGTGTAAAGACACATGTATATTTATCTTTATCTTTATATTATTTCCCAAAGTGGAAATAATCCAAGTATCTCTCAGCAATGGAACAGAGATGGGCATCTGCCTCCCATGTTGGGGAGCCTGGATTTGAGTCCTGGATCCACTCCCGATTCAGCTTCCTGTTAACTTGTACCTTGGGCAGCAGCAGATGACAGTTCAAGTATTTGGGTCCCTGATAACCTAGGATGAGATCCTCACTCCCGGCTTTAGCCTGGCCCAACCCTGGCCATTGTTGGCACTGGACAAATAAACCAGTAGATGGGAGAACTCTCTCTCTCTCTCTCTCTCTCTCTCTCTCTCTCTCTCCCTCTCCCTCTCCCTCTCCCTCTCCCTCTCCCTCTCCCTCTCCCTCTCCCTCTCTCTCCCCCTGTCTTCCAAATAAAAAAGACAATAGAATAAACCATTTATGGTATACACAATAGAATGCAACACGGCAATGAAAGGGAAACAAATATAGCTACAAGAAGTCATATTCATGAATCCTGCAAACATACTTCAAGAAGCTCAGCACGTAGTTTCCATAGCAGTTACATCATTTTACATTCCCACCAACAGTGTACAAGGCTTCAATTTCTGCACATCCTCATCAACATTTGTTATTTTTTTTTAACAGCAGCTATCCTAAGGGTGCGATGTGATATCCCATTGTGGTTCTGATTTGCATTTCTCTTCTTTAATTATTAGTGATGTTGAGCATCTTTCCATGTGCCTCTTGGCCACTTGTATATTTTCTTTGAAAAAATGTCTATTTAAGTCCTTTGACCTTTTAAGAGTAGGTTGTATTGTTGAATTGTAAGGATTCTCTGTTTATGAGGGGTCTTCAAAAAGCTCATGGAAAATGCTTATTATGAAAAACTGATACATAGATTTTAGATTTTTTTTGGCACCAAATAAAATCAAACTTGTCATAACATATCTGAACAGGATCATGTTTGAGGCACTAAGAAGGATAGGACATCAGTTTACAAAGAGCTCCTGTGGAAGCAACATTCATTCTGCTATAATTAAAGCAAGAATGAACATCCAAGTCATGGTGATATTTGAGAGAAGAGTGAGGAAATCGCTGATGCTTTATGAGAAAGTTAGGGGAGCAATGCCCCCAAAGAAACCAGCAGTTCACAAATGAGACTCATTTTAAGACGGTACAGGTGAGCCCACGGCATCCAAGCGTCCACAGCAATATGAGAACGTGCATCCTGCCCATGAAGAAGGCAAGCGCTCAACAGCAGGAACAATAGCCACTGCCACTGACGTTTCAGCTGGTTCAGCTCACACAATTCAGACTGAAGAACTACGGTGGAGCTCAGCTTCTGCTGCCTGGGTGCCCAGGTCAGCTGCAGAAAGAACAGAGCTTTCCCTGAATATTTAAGCAAGTGGAATCAAGATCCTGAAGTATTGAGGAATTGAACTGGGAGATGAGACATAGCCTTACCAGTATGGCCCTGAAGAGAGACACAGTCAAAGCAATGACCACCAAGGAAGTGGTCAGAAAAGCAGACCGTGGGAACAGGTTTGTTTTTTTTTTTTTTTTTTTTTTCTTTTATGGCATAGTAGAGATACCTTGCTTGGTGACTTTTTGGAGGAAGGGGAAGAAGGAACAATGACATGTGCTTATTTAAAGGGTTTAAGAAACGTCTCCAAGCCTTAGCAGAAAGAACACCCAGGGAAGCATTAGCAGAGTCCTTCACCATGACAACACTCCAGCTCACTCCCCTCTCCAAGCATGGGCAATTTTGTGAGAATGCCAATGGGAAATCCATAAGCATGTTGATTTGGCTCCTTCTAATCTTAAATAATCTTTGCAAGACATCATTTGTCTTTCGGTTATTAATGTCAAAAAGACGGCCCTGACATGGTTAAATTCCCAGGACTCTCACTTTCTTAGGGAGAGACGGAATGGTTGGTTATCGTTGCCTCCTCAAGTTTCTTAAACTTCATGGAGCTTAAGGAGAGAAAAAAACGTGTGCATTTCAAATTTTTTATGTTTTAATTCCATTTTCCAAGAGTACTTTGAAATTCCCCGATATTCTGGGCAACAGTTCCCTATCAGATATGTGACGTGCGAATATTTTCTCCTGTTCTGTGGGTTGCCCTTGTTCTCTGCTGCCAGTGTCTTTTGATGCACAAAAGTTTTTTTAATTTTCATGAAGCTCAGTTTGCCTAATTTTTTTTTCTTGCTGCCTGGGCCTTTGGTGTCATATTAATGAAAAAAAATCACTGCCAAATACAATTTGGTGAAGCTTTTCTCCTCCATTTTCTTTTAGGAGTTTTGTGCTTTCAGAAGTTAACCCAGAATAGGAGGGATCAGCATGGGGTTTCCTTTGGGGAGGACGACAAAGGTACCGATTGCCAAGGAGCACAGGGGGCTTCGTGGGTGGCCCTGGAGCTCTATTTTTTGTGCATCCAGGAAGAGCGTTCCCCTTGTGCACAAGCACTTTTCAGTATGCAGGTTGTACTTAGAGGAAAAAAAAAATAAAGCTTTTCAAAAACTCAAGACAAAAAGCAGGCTTGGAGCAAGGGCCTGCGGAAATGTCCTTCAGCTGTATCTCACGTTACCTGAAGAGCCGCGACATGGTGCAGTGGTAACAGTTCGATCTGGGGAATAATAGGGATTGGGAGAGTGAACTGGAATCAGCAACCTATGCAACAGAAGAAATGCCTGTTCAAACCAGAGCTGAAGGGATGGTCCAAAGTCAGAGGTTGGCCGGAAGGAAAGGCCAGGCCACCCACAGGTTGTGTAGCACCTTCTGAGTGAATTCTCTAAGGAGGTGGTGCAATGGGATGCAGGTGCCGGGCAGTGGTGGGGCGATGCACAGCATTGGAGTAGAGCTGGACCTGGAGGCTGCAAGCCAAGGAAACCAGTAGGGTGCACCTAACCCAAGTCAGTGTTTGCCCAAGGCGGAGCTGGGGAAACTGAGATTTGCTGGCATAACTGAGAAAGAAGAGAGAGCTTAAAACTAGGTGAAAAACCGATGAGCGGGAGATATGGCCTGCATTGGCTGGGGGTAAAGAGTGGAGCTGATCTGGAGGGACTGTGGCCAATGGCGCTCAAGTCTACAGCATGCTGGGGAAGTGGGAGTGCCATATCTGGCTTTGTTAAGATACAGGGTCAGAGGGGCAAGTCTCTAGGACTTTAACGTGGATGAGATTTGCTGTAGTGGGGCATTTGTCCAGCAGTCAAGTGTTACAGGCAGAGAACCGCCAACATACTTGCAGGCTCCAATTCAGAGTCAGAGAGACCTGGGTTTTGCATCCCTGCTTTTCGGACTTAATAGCTAGGTGAGTCTGGGCAAGTCATTTAATCTTCTCTTGACTTGCTTCCTCCTCTGCTCAAAGAGCACCATAAACATTCACAGGGTGGCTGAGAGGGGCAAATGAAAGGATGGGTGTGCGAAGGAGCTGCCCTAGACTAAAACCACAAATGGCAACAGCGGCCTGGAAGACCAGTTGCTGTGAGCCTCAGCGGGTGCACGGTGTGATTTCCACCTTGGCTGTTCTGCAGTTTGTCAATTTTCCCTGTTCCTGGGCATGCTTGGTTTACATGAGGTTGCTGGAGGAGGCCCAGCCTAGTGAGCCGCACTCTCTTTTGTCAGGGTTCTGTTAAAGATTTAACAGATCCTCTGGGACTGGTCCCCAGTGAACTCCCTCAGGGAAGGCTCTTGGTTTGGGGACAGTCCCTGCCTTACAGCTTGGGAGAGAGGGTGCGATGTCTGCAGCCAGCATTCTTTTTAGTCTTTATGAGGACCCTCCAGAGCCGCAGCTAGGCGAGAGCAAAGTGACCCCTCCGAACCTCCGTGAAGAATGCACAGCTCGTGTTGTGAGACTAACTGGCGGGACGAGGCCCAGGCAAATAGTCCTGAATTTTGCTTGCCATGTCCTGTCTGCCCAAAGGCCTCCCTTCATTCGATTCTCTGAACTCCCCCTCCCTCAGCACCAGCCACAGACCGTTCTGGCTGAACCCCTTAAAACAAGGCAGAAGCTCAGGTTCAGATACGTCTCTTTTCACCTGCCGCCAATCTTGCTGGCTTTTTGTTTGCAACACTTGATCATTCAGATCATTTGATAGGTAACACCGCCAGGAAATTGAGAATAAAACAGAGTGAAACACACAGTTGCACATAACTACAGTTACCATGATTTAAAAATTAGATTGTTACTTTTTGCTATTGTTATATCCATGATCACATGATGAAGCTAAATAACAATCGAAATAGGAGACTTCTCATGTGTTTCTTCATCCTCCGCTCATTGCAGACGATGCTGGGCTGGCCTGTTCGGGTCTCTTATCTTCCTTTACTTCCTTTACCTGCAAGGCCAGTGTTTGGGCTCCTGTGATGATTTATAAGAAAATGGAGAAGAGAGGGAGACAGTGAGACACACATGGGAGGGAGAGCTGCAGGATGTTCTCCAAGAGGGTTAATAGGACAGGCAAAGCTGAAGTATTGTGAGAAGAGAAAGCTCATCATGTCTGATAAATTCTAGTTACTCCGGCATTGCCTTTATTTGTGTGAACTGTGCTTCGTGCGGCTGTGCTGGACTTCATGAATAATACAGGTGCCATGAGCAGAGTCACGTTTCTCAGAAAGGTGACGAGGGAACTTTAAAGATGCAGAAGGACTGGGTTTGGGATTGGGGCGAGTCACGAACAGAAACAGCTCTAGGGCCTGTCCCGGGCCCCATGGGCTCTCACATTCCATTGTCCTCCCGCCTGTGGACAGCTCCCTCGCCTCCCTTCTGGACAGCGTCTCTTCCCACACAAGCTCCGCTTACTTCTGGCTCCCGTACCCTTCCTTCTCTAGTGCTGAATCAGTGCTTGCCACTTCCCAAAAGGAGTCTGATTAATTCAGCTCATCTTCCTGACTTAGCCCACACAATAAGCAGCTGCCCAGATCACAGACTGACTGCCTTGCATCTCGCGCACATTCATAAACTAATCAGATGTGCTTGTGGTTTGGTTAGCAGTTTGGGTGTCCCCTGAAGGCTTGGTCCCTGAAGTCTCAGATTAAAGGTTAATGAATTAAGGGTGGAGAGTTGAACCAATTATGGTATCTGGGAGCTGGACCCTGTAGGAAGACTTTAGGTCTTTGGGAACATGCCCTAAGAAGGTAATTCTCCCAAGAGGTTAGTTATATACGCCAACTCAACTCGTGCCTGTGTCGACTTGTGTCTACCACTCTGTCTTGACTTCCTGGCTCACCATGTGATCCTGCCTCCACTCGTATCTTGCCATTCACTGCCCACATCGGATCCTACTCTAATGGGGCTTCCCAGTCTTGGATTGTGAACTTCTAAAATTGTAAGCAGAAATAAACCTTCTCCCTTTCTAGGAAGCCCTGCTAGGGTATTTACCGTAGTATTGAAAAGCTAACTAATATAGTTTGAAGGTGGCAGGCTCAGCTGGAGCAAAACGTGGCCTCTGTGGCCCTTCCTTGGGCAGGGCTATTGGTGGCACCTTTTTGTTTTGTGGGATTGTTAGGTGTTGGCAAAATGCTGGCCCTGGAGTAGTGGAAAGTACAAACCTAGAGTCTGATCCTGGCTGTCTCGTCTTGTGGCCTGGATAAGTGATTTCACTTCTCTGTGCCTCAACTTCATCTCCACAATACCTCCCTCCCAACCATTGCAGAGTTGTTGGGAAGACCGAATACAGTTACATGGGCAAGGGCTGGGCAAATTCCTAGGTGCTTCACAAACGTTGTGAAGCTAATGCGTTATTTTTAATACCAGAAGGCATATTTTTCATTGCCTTTTTAAAAATCAGAAAGTCTGAAAAGGTAGGTGCTGTCATTGAGGTCAACCTTTGATACTATAGTTTCTGTCTCCCCCCATGATGACGTCACATCTTGTAGAGCAGACAAAAATGGTTATCGGTTTACTCCTGCTGCATCCAATAGTTCAACAGCTTGACAGCATCCCCCTCTTTTCTTGCAGTTTTTGTGGTCCAGAAGCCTGGCCTCACTTGGGTTTCTTGGCTGAGTTTCACACAGCTGACATACAGACGCCAGCCAGAGCTGCATTTCATCTGAGGACCGGGGGTGGGGGGTGGGGTGAGGTGGTGTCCTCTTCCTATCTTACCAGTCGTTGGCAGAATTCAGTTCCTTGCAGTTGCACGACTGAGGCTTTTTGTACTTGGAAAGTACCCAGAGTTCCCTCCCATGGGGCCCTCTCCACAACATGAAAATTGGCTTCTTGGGGTGATTAAGTAAGGGTATCTTCTGCTTCCAGCCTCTCTGGTCTCTTCCATCTCTCACCTCTAAACCTTCATTTGAAGGACTCAACAGGCCCATCAGGAGACTCTCCCCTTTGATGAACTCAAAGTCAACTCATTAGGAATGGCTTGGAAATCACTTTTCCTTTGCCGTCTACCATACCTGATCACAGAGTAAAATCCCATCTCACCCGCAAGTCCAGCTACATCCCGGGGGATGGGCTTCTACAGAGTACATGTGCCAGGGACAGGAATTCTGGGGGCCCCTCCTAGGCTCCCGCCTACCACAGTTATCTAAAAACTGTAGCTTCTCTGTGTGTCCTGTTCCAACTGGAAACTGCCCAAAGTGACTTTTTCAGATAGTCCTAGTGGAAAACTTAGTTTTTATTCTTTTTGTAGCTTTCTCTCTGTTTCCTGCAGGCCATGGGATGGCAAATAAACTTCACCTTGCTCAGCAGATCGGCTAGGAGAGATGGCTGCTGTTGTCCTTTGCCATCTAATTTGGAGGATTGTTAAGACTGCATTTGTGTGGGTGGGTGGGTGGGTGGGTGTGTGTGTGTTGGGTGGGGGTGGGAGGGTCCCAGGAGCATTAAACGCTGATACCCCAAGGTGCTGACTATAATGGATTACATTCAATTGCGCATGTCTGCTGTGGGTGCTGGGGAGGGTGTGGTAGTGTGGGTATTGTCAAGGCTCTCTCCCTGGTCCCTAGGCTTCCGGCTTCAGTGCATCACTATTCCAAATCAACCTCCCTCCTTGACCCCAAGCCCTTCCCTGTGGTTGAGTGCAGAGCGTACAGGAGAGAAGTCCTTCTGAAATCTCAGAGCTGAGAACTGTCTTCCTGCACTCGCTTGGTAGCCCCACTCTGCTCTGTCTGTGTTAAAATGAGCCAAACAAGAAACACACTGCCAGAACCAGCGCTGGAGGCACTCTGGGGGTTCCGGAGCCAAAGTGACTGTCCATAAGCAGGCTGGCTTTGCCCTGCGAGGAGGTTCTTAATCCACTATTGCGAATAACGAGAATGTCTTGACAATTGCAGTCAACTCAGCAGAAATCCTCTCTTCCTATTCTTTAGCCTAAATCTGATGATGGCGGTTTTCATCAGTGACAATCAGACTTCTTCACGCTGATTTCTTCTGGAAATGCTCTGGGGTACTTACTGTTTGTCGACATGTTCCACTGCACTGGGAGTTTCTTACGGGAAAGGGACCACTTCTTATTCTCCATCGAATTCCTCCTGCCTGGCATACAGCTTGATTGCTGGTAGCCTGTCAGTAAATTCTTAGTGGAATGAGCAAATTAATGCATTTACTAAACTTCTTCCATGTACTTAGGACAAAACCACCTTGTTTGCTCCTTAATAAAATCCTAGTGTTACCTCTCTCCTCCCTTTGTCTCTAGAAACAGGCAGTCTACCTCCTGAGGAGGATAGTACCTCTAGAAACTGCCTCTGCCCCTGTCCCAAAGGACTCCCAGGGAGGGCTCAGTCAGTTCCATCTTCGTCCTTGCTCTGAAGGCATAAGGGCCAGTTCGGAAGCACGGTGCTTGCCTGCAGGCACTACCCTCCTCAGGAGGAAGGCTGGTCTGTTTTAGACATGTTAGATGTCTGCTGTGTTAGAGAAGTACTCCGACGCCCAGTCCTTGACTTAGTCTGAGACTCGGGAAACTTCCTCAGCTGGAGAAAGGCTTTTCTAGAACAGATTCCACACTCAAACCCAAATGCCTTCCAGGACCAGGCAGAGAACAAGTGAGAGAAGGAGTGGGGGGGATCCTGACAAACGCCAAAGTCCGTTCCCTACCCAGAAGCATTTAAATGCAGTTGTCTGTGTCCTTTCAAACGCTGGCCAGCCAAATCCACCACTGCTGTGGGCCACCTTTGTCGGCCAGGCCAACAACTCGCATACCCTGCCCAAGTGGGCGCCTTGCCGGTTGCAGGTGCTGTGCTCCTTCATTGCTATCTTGGATAGGTGGGGGAGGAGGGAGTCAGACAAACCCTGGATCCACCCTTCCAGCCGTGCTGCACCCACTGGGTGACTTTGGACGACAGGCTCTTTCCATCTCCAAGTCCCAGTGTCTTCCTCTGTACAGTGGAGATGTATCCATGTCATAGACGCAGTGTGTGAGGATTAGGTGAGACTCTGTCCAAGTCATTTGCTACTGTTCCTGGCCAACATTTAGAAATGGAGGTAAACCCACAGGCCCTGTGTACCCATCAATCCCCCATTAAAGAGCAGGCCACAGGCAGCCAGCTGGATCCAACCCGAACCTCAAATCAGCTCCGACGCTTGTCTGGCTCCCATTCCTGTGTCCCTGGATCTCATTTAACCCAACTCCCAGCATCCTGTCCTCCCCTTCCTGGGGCCTGTGCTTACTCCTGGGCTCTACTACAGATTCAGCTTCTTTGACTCTGGGGGACCCTTCTGGGGAGAAGGTTTACATCTGTCCTCCAGATCTCTCTAGAGGCGCCTGAACCATTCCCTTTAGAACGGATCCAGAACCATTGAACCACTGGACTGTTTCAAGTCTAGGGCCTTGGGTAGGGGGTGGACAAGGGTGGTGTCCTGGCTACAGTGCATAGTGCTGGGGGAAAGGATTGTGAAATCAAGAACCAAGTAAAGATCTGGATCAGAAGGGATCTGCTCAGAGGACTCTCCGTGGGATCCCATCAGTTGATATCCTATGGCTTCAAGTCTTTACAGGCACACTATTATGGGTCCTGTGTTCTGTCACAACTAAACACTATGTAGTCTACTCATTCCAGTTTAAATGCGTTGTTCTCCGGAAGCTTTCCTTGATCAGCAATTATAAATTAACCCCTCCCCATTATACTCAGGAAAATCCTCTATATGGCTTTCTCGTTGTACTTATTTGTATGTATATCCTTGAACAATGGTTTACTCAGTGCTTTTCTTCCCTTATCTTCATCAACAGATATATGAAAACTCCAGAAGATGAAACCCAACTTCTTGCTCTTTCATGACACTTGCAGATGGTATGGACACTCCACCCCATGAGGTCGCATATTCTGCCACCCTCACTGCATTGCCTCATTATATGGTCCAAGACAGTCCACCCATGTCCTCATTCCTGCCAGTGGAAGAGACGGGAGTGGAAGGGAAGGGCTACACCCTTTCCCTGTCAGGGCTTGAGGTAAAAGGTTCTCATGTCACTTGGCACTCAAGTCACACTGGTCCAAATGTGGTCATATGACCACACGCAGCCACAAGATGGGAAATGCCATCTTTATTTGGGCATCTACTGACCCTGCTAAAAACCAGAGGTCCCATTGCTATAGCAGAAGGAAAACTGGATGTTGAGGGACAAGGCATGTGCCTCCACCTGCCACCCTCTTTGACTTTAAGAAATATGAGTACAGGGACCAAATTTCTTTCTGTCAAGACCTTATACTCAAGTCAGAGCTAGTGTTTGGGTTAGGTGATGGATTGTGGTGGCTTGGATTAGATGATAGAGTGGAAATTTGGAGAAAATGGACAGGCTTGGGATACAAGTGGGAAGTAGGAACTATAGGGCTAAATGATACGTACAAGCAGATGCACCTTTGAGGGGAGAGAGTAAAAGCATTGCACCCAGACAAATGGGGGCTTTCCTGTTGTATTATTATTTACCTTTCCAAACATCTATTCTTTCACCATCCATCTAAATTGTGAGCTACTCAGTTAGACATCAAGTTAGTGTATAAATAGGGATTTAAATCTTGTTTCTACCATTCAACTAGCTGTCAGTATTTAGGCTTCAGTTCTGTTACCTCTAAGTTGGGAATTGAAATACTACTACATCATGAGATGGAATGTGAGCCACATAAATGCTGGGTACAGTGCCTGACATAAATTGAGAACTCAAATAAATTGGGCTCCGTCTGCTCTCCCACCCCCACCCCACCTTCAGAACCTGCTGCAAGGAGTCTCAGGCACTACGTGGTAGGGGAGAGGTATGCGAATTGGGTCCTCTGAGAAAAAACACACAGCCTTTTCTAAGGAACAGATGTCTGCGGGATTTCTACCCGGCCTCAGGTTCACAGAGGCACTTCCTCCACAGGTTCCTCTTTCCCAGGAAGTAGCCTCCTCTTCCTGGACTGGAGACGCTGAGCTCTGTGCCGATGATCGCGGCTCATTTTTCAGAGGCCCGGCAACCACGCCCAGTTCAAATGTCACCACTTTTCTGAAGCCTTCCCTGTCGCTCTTCCTCCCACTCACCCCTGCCCAGGAAGGCCTGGAACAATGAGTTGCTTCCTCTGTCCTCTTGCTGCTCTCCACCCTCATTTCTGGTCGAGCTTGTTATACTAGCGCTGAAGCACAAGCTGTGGGGCTTCCTGTCCCCCGCGTTCTCTGGGGACTTGGGCAATGAAAAGAAGGTTGTCCACACAAGACTCATCAGACTGTGCTTGAGCAGTCTTGCAGGCACACATGGCCATGCTTTCTGCTGAGAGTTGGAGGACAGCGTGCTGACTGCAAATGATGGGGTCAGATGCCACAGAGAAGGACATGCAGTGTGGCTCCCCATCACGGACAAGATGTCTTGCTCAGTGGTGCGGAAATGGCACAGGCAGCAGATACTAATCCAGGGGCTGGGGACTGCCCTGCTTCTGACGTTGCACTTTTCTTGCCTGGGATGGAAGCTAGCTGGGCGGTGAACACTCCACTTTCTCTACATGCTCCCTTTAGGTTGGGACCTCTCATCTTCAGTGCCACCGTTCCCACCAACCTCTCCCCCAAAGACTCGTTGCTAGTCTCAGAGGAGAGGAGCGAAGCTTTACCCTGTCCTGCCTCCTAATGACTAAACTTCTCATTTCCTCAAGGACGGGCTTTGGACAAGATACTCAAAACCTTTCCCTCTAATTCTTCTGCATCATGCCTTCATTGAAGAATTATCTGAATGGGAAGGGGTCAAAGTAATAAGGAGACTGAGTAGCTGCTTGGGGGAGGAATTGGTTAAAATTGCAAAGAGCTCTCTCAACCCACTGTCGGTGATTCTTCCTTTCCACCTCTCTCCCTCCTTGGGCAGAGAGCTCCTTGCAAGCACAAGCCACACATCTTGGTTTTGACCTTCCAGGTCTCATTAGTGCACATTTTTGGAAAGTGTCCACTAAATGGATGGGCCACTCATCACCCATTCTACTGATGGAATAATCTTTCTACTATGCAAATATGATTGTATTTTGCCTAATACCCTTAAATCACCCTGTATTGTTTTCCAGATAGAAGGAAAATTCTCTAACTTGGCACTGATCTGGTCCCTACCCATCTCTTAATCCCATTGCTTGTCTCTCCCTCACCATTTCTTGTAAAAATCTAGCAGTACGCTAGGCAGTTCATCTCAGCCACACCCTCTGGTTTTGTACATGATGTCCCTTCTGTGTGGATGCCCTTCTATGCTGCCTGGCACCTATAAGACTTTTTGGGTTCATCCCAGCATCACCTTGTGGGCAGCCCTGACTTGTCTCTTTAATTCCACAATATTTTATGCCAAGTCTATCGGAGCACAGGGGTTAGCACACGGTAACAGTTACCATAAGAATATATGGATTAGATATTGACAAGAATGTTAAGCCTACAAATCATTATACAAACTATAATGAGTTAAGGAATGGAATGTCTTTTCTTTTCCCTAGCACTCATTTAGGATATTCGGTTATAACCTTCTGAAGAAAATATGGCTTCCACCCTTCCCAGGGGCAAAGGAATAGATGAGATGACCTTGAAAATCACCCATCTTCAAGGTTTTTTCAGCTCAATGTATGCTCTTGATAAACAGATCAAATCTGAATTCCGAGACATGGTTTTTATCCCAGCAGTGGCCTCTAGGAGCTGAGTGATCTTGGGCCTTCATCTCGGTGAGGAAGGTAGTGGGACCTCTGTAACGGACCATCATGAAAACTCAATGAACTCATGCAAGAAAAGCAGTGAGATGAGTGCCTGGAACATGGTGAGCATACAGTTTAAGTTCTTGTACATCTCCATCTAGTGGTCTTGGCCCAAGAGAGAAGGCAAAACAAAGAGAAACAAAAAACAAAGCAAAGACAGAAGCAAGGAATCAAGAGGCAGCAGGGAAGGCAGGATGGAGAGGGAGCTGTGACAACGTGAGCTGCAGCTCTGCCCAGAGACAGCAAGCGAAGTGGACACAGGGAGGCGAAAAGGAGCGTGGGGGGAGCCGGCATTGCTCTTTATAAATAAGGGCGACTCCCGTGAACAGGCCCAGTCTGTGGGTGTGTCTAGGTGCACCCAGATATTTTCCAGAGTTAGAGAAAGCAGAGAACAAGCCGCCCTCCAGCCTGGGCCGCTCCCTCCTACCCAAAGGCCACTTCCAGGCTTCAGCCCACCTATGTGTTTCAGGCACATGACTGAGACCAAGTGTCAGCTGTGAGTAAAGAAATGACACTTGGGGTGAGGGGTGAACTTGAACCCCAAAATGGTTAACGTTGTGTTTTGCAAAGAGCTCTAGCTTTGAAGTCCAAGATGCTGGGATTACCAGCCGTGTGACACGAGCTATTTCATGAACTCTTCTGGCCTTCAATTTTCACATCTGTAAAATGGAAATAAATTACCAACTTCAAAGGATTTTAGAGTACCACTTGAGGAAAAATTGAAAAGTGCTTAGTGCAAAGAAGGCAATCTAAACTGCATTTTCCTCCGTTTTGCCCAATTTCTTGGTTCTCTTTAACTCTTAGCTCTTAAAACCTAGTATTTTATGGAATTCACTTGTTTCTCTTGTTTATCTTCTGCTTCTCCACACAGGAAAAAAAACATCACGGAAGAAAAGCCTGGGGTCTTGCTTGCCACTGTAAACTCAGCAGTATTTAATGATATCGAATACATGAACAAGTTCCTTCTACCCATTTAATCTCTCCCACTAGAATGTAAACTCCATGACAATATGATTGCATCAGTTATCTCTTGCTGCATAACAAATCACCCCAAAAGTTAGTGGTTTCAAGCAACAACCATCAAGGTATCTGTAGGTGGAGAGCTGAGGGGCCGCTCAGTCGGGCCCTTCTGGCTCCGGGTCTCCCGTGAGGTGGCACCTCAGGTGTCCTATGTTCTCCAGCCCCCTGAAGGCCGGGCAGATCCTGCAGGAGCCGCCTCTGACAGTTGCTGCCAGGGGTCCTTTCCAGGGCTGTGTTGCTTGTGTTCCTCAGATACTAACTGGCTTCCCTTAGAGTGAACATTCCAAAGGCGTGACCAAAGACAGGGCGGGAGGCCTTGGAGCATCTAGTCTCATGCCACGTGGCAACTGAATTGCATATATCAATGCCTATGCGATTCACAGGAGTAAATCATATGACTTCCTCCACATCCTATTGGTCACCCAGGCCAATTCCAATTCAGGGTGAAAGAAGAAACCATGAAAGGGTATGACTACCAGAAGGGGAAAATTACTGCACCAATCTGGAGGGAACAGCATACGCGAAGGTCCAAAGAGAGAGACGAACCAAAGGAAGGTGGAAAAGAGAGATGTGCATCACCAGAGTCCTGCTTACTTCCCTGTTGTGTCAATCAGACTTCCATGACTAATATAACGCATGAAGTAATTATTATCATCATTAAACAACGTGGCAGTGACATGTTGCTGCATTTTAGTTTCTCTCTATGGTTTCTGTTCAATATTTGTGGAGTGCCTACCAGGGGTCAGGCTCCTGCTGAGTGCTAGAGACACAAAGACCCACGACATACATGGCCTTTGTTCCTAAGCTGTTGAGGATAGGAGAGGGTGGAGCGAAGGTGGCTGCAGACACAGACTACTGTGATACAAATTAGAACAATGTAAGGCCCCTTGAGAAAGCCATGTGGCAAGGGTTCAGAGGGCAAAGGCAGGTGCTATCGCAGCCATTTTGGAGGAAGAAACAACTGTCCCATTTGGGCCTAGGGAAATGGATCCATTGCCCACAAAGATACAGTTCTTTACCCAAACCACCTCAGAGCCTTCTCTCAATAGCCCTTTGCACACCCTTAGGAACCACTGTGAGGTGGATCCTGCCCAACCTGGAAAGTCCGGGAGAAATGACCTGGGGTGAGGCGATGGTGGGGACACCCCGTGGGGGTCTGGGTGCCCACCCAGCCTGTGGGTCTCCTTCAGCAGCGTCAGGAACAAGGCCTTGCCTGAACCCCTGGCTGTGAAATGTGGGATGAAGAACAGCAGGCAGCAGCATTCCCCGAGCCCTGCTCCACACAGTCGGGGCTAAAACTCTTGCCCAGTATTTTTTCTCCTCTGTGAGGTTGCCCACACATCTTTATCCCTAAGGCAATGGAGCGTGTCTCTCAGTGAGCCAAGTGGAGGAGCGAGTGGGCTGCAGCCTTTGAAAGGAAGTTCAGAAAAGCCAGAGGCAGTAGCAGATTTGCCCTAACACTGGGTGAGGAGGGAGGCCGTGCCTCTGAGCACCGCGGGCAGGGCAGATGGCTGAGAAGTCAGTCACAGGAGGGGGCCTGAGAAGGGACAGGAGGATGGACTCAGCCCTGCAGGGTCACTAGACCCCAGACCCAGACCACTGAGTCCCCATCTAGTACTTTCCACTGTGTGGTAGACCAGCCCTAGTCTTTCTCTTGAGATAGCGCCTGGAGGACAGTGGGCCCTCTGCCTACCTTTCCTGCCTACCCTGTCCAGGGCAGCTGCTGCCCGGGCTCCGAGGCTCTCCCCGGCTCCCAAGCTACACCACCATCCAACATCATCAGTTGATGCCCCATGACCTCTGCACTAAGGGCCATTAGCACCACACCACTCGTTAACAATGAAGCCACCGAGTCAGTGACAAACGCCCTCTCCCATCAGCAGCATGTGTGGACCTAGTCCGAACACCCGCAGAGCTTTCGCATGTGAGCAGGAACCACATCCAGTCCCTGCTGTCACCCAGAAAGCAGATGCTGGCTACAGCAAGCCTAAGGTAGAACATGTCAGGTATTCTGTAATACATAAGTGGGCAGCAGCCTGGACAGACTTCATAGAGGAAGCACCCTTTCTGCTGAGCCTTGGGAGTTCTGTCTTTCATCCTGGATGGCAAAGACAGACCCGGGCTGGCGTGGGGGAGCTGAGGCTGTTCTGCAAGGCTCAAGCCTAGCGGTTCCGGGTGGAGCATGGTTGAGTGATAACAGTGAACAGAGAACACAACCTGACTCACGAGGGACCCTGGGGCTGAGCGGCAAGTGTGCTTTTCTTTTGCCCTGAAAGCCAAGATTTGGAAGGTCACCGAAGTGCTCTAGACCAGAGAGTAATATGGGAGCAGACGTCCCATTTTAATGGCTGTGTGACCCCAAACAAGACCTTAAACCTCTCTGTGGCCTAGTTTCTCTATCAGTGAAATGGGGGTAATGAGCGAATCTTTTTTCACAGAGTTTTTAGGGGACTTTCAAAAGAGATACATGCGAAGAGTTCAAGCACAGTGAGTTACATAAAGCACCCCACGGCCGTGGCTGTAATGGCAGTCACAAATATCAGGGTTGGTATCACTCTGCTTTCTGGGGGGAGAATAAAGCAGAAGGAAACAAGAATGGGCCAGAAGGAGGCTAGTGCTGCAGTCCAGGTGTCAAGGGGTAGTGACCCTGTGGGCACATGGGGGAAGGACCTCACACACCCGAAACAGGAGCTGTCGAAAACAGAGAATCTTCTGGAATGGGGGGGGGGGGGCCTGTGGGGTGCAGGTTTGGCTGCCAGTTATGGAGATAGAAATATCTTGGGAGAGCAGAAAAAGGAAGGATACCACAGTTGCCAATGTGTTGACAGTCCAGAGGGCACGAAGTCACATGTGGCTGGCGAAAGGTGGTCTGCAAACAGAACCAAGAGTCAGCAGCATGGAGCCAGCAGTGAGGGGCAGCAGGGCAGAGGGCTCAGGGGCCAAGCATCGCCTTCAAGGGAGCCCGGCCAGAATCAGGGAGTGAGTGGGCTGAGGCCTCGTTCTGCAAAGAACCGAACTGGACAGTAAAGAAATCATGGGCATTGTCAAGAGTCTTGGCCATGAGGAATGCTACATCTTCTGTAGATTAAAGTTTATTTGCCATGCCCCAAAAGTGGTGGAAAATAAAAGTGAGCGATCAACTCTCAATGTGGACGGTTTTCTAAACAGAGTTGTTCATCTCTTGGGTAACAGGGCTGCCTTTAGCGTTTGAAATTTGGAACCAGAGCGTGGCTTCCGCCAGGGGGTTTGATGCTATGTCCTCTATAGACAGATCCCTTGCTCTGCTGAGCTGGGACCTGCTTGTCTTTCCAGACCTGACACAAATGCCACCTCCTCCACCTGCCCTTCCTCAACCCAACCGAAGCAGCCTTGGAACTTGGAAGTAGCTCTGATTTACCGTCCATGGCAAACGCCATGAGACGTGAATCTCTCGATTCTGCCTGCATGTTGGGATTATCCGTGGAGGTCGTTTTGTGCTTGGGTTTCAATGTCTGTGGCCAGGCCCTTCCCTGGAGTTACCAGAGTACGCGAGGGGCTCCCGGCGAGGCCAGGGTTCACAGCCATCCTTTCTCCTCCCAGTGCCCGAGGAGACCTGGGTGGAGGGCATCCCCCAGGGGCACATCCTGGGCCTTCCTCCCCAGGGGAAAGGTGATTCTCTGGCAGGACCTCAGGAACAGCCAGCTGCTGGGTTTGAGGGTCTGGCTCTCTGGGTGCAGAGTCTTGTCTGGACAACAGCTGTCTGCCACGGTGTGGAAAAGACCTCGAGTCAAGGCTCAGCTTCTGCCGTCCCCACCCATCCCCTCACCACACAGAACTCCTAGGAAGTGCCCTCCTGGCGGGAATCTGGGCGGGCTGAGGCTCTGCCCCAATCACCTCCGCCTTTTCTACCGCCTTCAAGGCAGCCTGCACGTCCCATCCTCTTGACTGCTGACATCTGGGGTCAGATCGCTCTTTGCTGGGGTGGAGGCAGCCGTGCTCTGCACTGTGGAAGGTTTAGCAGCACCTCTGGCCTCTGTCCACTTCCTGGATGGCAGCAGCAACTCTCCCCACCCCGCGTGCTGTTGCAACAGCCCCAGACACCTCCACACACGGCTAAATGTCCCCGAGGCAGGGGTCAGAATCACCCCCTGGCTGAGGACCCTGGCTCTGGAGAAAGAACTCCTGGCTGGCAGGGTCTCTCTCTAGTTCTACGCTTCATCCGTCGAATGCTTCACAGCGTGCCTTGCACGTGGCAAGTGGCCTTCTGAGGATGGTGGCGGGGACGCGAGCTTCTTTCTGTGTGCACACCCAGCCTTGAGCAGGAGACGACTCTGTGAGATGTGGCCCCATCACTGTTCCCTCTCTTGTCTTCCCTTGCCCCTCCCATCCAAGGGCACAGCAGGCTCTGTGCTGTTCCTTTGCCGATGGGGACATTTACGGCCTGATTTTTGTTTCCAAAAATCCATTGGGATCAACAGGCTTTGAACAAAAACAGAATTTTCCTCTGGATTGAGGTCTCCAGAGACTTGAGTGAGAGATAAGAAGAAGTTGAGTCCCAGGAGCAGTCCAAGGCAGAGAAAGAAAATGATGAACAAGGAGACCAGGAGCCAGGCTGAGGCTCTCAGTTAGGCTGGGACTGTGTCCCGAGTGTGGTGTGGAGGCAAGAGAGACTCCCGGGCTGGGCACTGATAACCAGAAAGACCCTCTGGAAACCTGGGCATTGTGCAAGATCCCAAAACCTAGGCACAAACGCATGGCAACTACAAAGTGCCAAATTGATAATGGCTAATATTTATTGAGTGCTTAGTACATGTCAGATGCTGTTTTCTCAGCTTAGGGTGAATTCTCTGTTTGCTCTCCATGAGGTCCCTATTAGTTGGTTCCAATTTGATTCCCGCATCAGAAATAAGGCGCTGGAGCTGTATTCTGGCCAAACGAGTTGAGATCTCATGGCGTCTGCATGGTGAATGCAGAATACGAGCAGCACAGGGCATCCACTGTGTGTCAAGCACCATTGCGTGCACTTGGGATGTGCTTTCTAAATCAGTTAATTAATGTCTGTTTGCAAAGCAGAGAGACCGAGAGAGAGGTCGGCCATCCACTTGTCCATTCCTCAAATACCCTAACAGCCAGGCTAAGTCAGGGGAAAGCCAGGAGTTGAGAACATCTAGATCACCCATGTGCACAGCAGGGATGCTTCCCGTCAGCCACCACCTGCCCCTCCCAGGGTGCATATTAGCAGGAAGCCGGAATTTACAAATATGGCCAAGACTTGAACCCAGGGCTTCCCATGTGGGATGTAGGCATCCCAAGTAGCATCTTGACCCCAGCAACAGATGCTTGCCCACAACCCCTTAAAAATGTTTGTTAAGTTTACTTTTTATCGTGAATTTAAAGGCAGCGTATGCATCCATTTCTCACAACAAGGTAATGAGGTAGGTACCATCACCACGCCTGTTTTATTGTTTATTATTTTATTTTATTTTTATTTATTTAAAAGACAGAATTAGAGAGGTAGAGACAGAGAGAGAGGTAGAGACAGAGAGGTCTTCCATCTGCTGGTTCACTCCCTAGATGGCTGCAATAGCCGGAGCTGCGCCGATCTGAAGCCAGGATCTAGGACCTTATTCCAGGTCTCCCATGTGAGTGCAGGGCCCAAGGACTTGGGCCATCCTCCACTGCTTTCCCAGGCCATAGCAGAGAGCTGGATCGGAAGTGGAGCAGCTGGGACTAGAACTGGCGCCCATATGGGATGTTGGCACTTAAGGCCAGAGCTTTAACTCGCTGTGCCACAGCGCCGGCCCTGCCACACCCATTTTATAAACAAACAAATAAAGAAACAGAGATTAATTTTCCCACGTCTCCCAGCTCATAGCTAGGAATTTGAACTTGGAAGGCCTGGCTGCAAAGCTGGTGGGATCTAACCACTAAGTGCAACTCCTGGGCCCAGTCATTTAAACAGGCTCTGCTAGATGGGTGACTGTCCCATTGGCAAATGACCAAGTGGTAAAACAGAATTTTAGTAAGAACCAGAAGGTTATTAAAATCAAAATGGCTTGTTCATGCCTAGAAAACAAGAATCAGGCAAAACTATGAAAGTCTTGAACTGTGACCTTCCAAACTGTAAGCCAGAATAGACCTTTTTCTTCCCAAGAACTTCCTCTTAGGTATGTTAGTTACAGTAACAGAAAGCTGGCTCATACAGATGGCATGGTAGAAACAGTGGAAGGAATTCACGTTCAACTTGCAAAAGTGGCTGAGGCAGGACACAGGTGTCTCCCACATGGCAAGGATCTGGCGGACAAACCCTCCAAGGTTAGCATCACCCGTCTGTCCTTGACAGTTTGTTTTCAGCCTCCTGGAGTGCTTTGGGTTCCCTTTTGCCTATGGTTTGAGTGTCCCCCAACAGGTTTGTGTGGGCATTTCATCCCTACTTCCAGATAGCATGAGGGTGGAGAGCTCATCGACTCTAGTGCGTAGAGGTGGTGAGTCTTTGGAGAGTGATCAGCATTAGTCCAAGTCTTCCAGAGGAGCCCCGTGGTTGAATCTTGGCTGCTTTAAAGAGGGAGAGAGACCAAGGATGCACTCACGGTGCTCCTCGTCTTTTGCCTTGTGATGATGCCCCAGGCCACCTGAGCATTCTGCCTGCAAGAAGTCCATCCTCAGATGCAGCCCTTTGACTTTGGACTACTTCAGAACCATGAGACTAAATAAACTCTCAAAGTATACAGGCTCAGGTATTGTGTTCTAGCGATGAAAAATAGATGATTATGGAACCTCATAGAATGCTCCCCATATACAATGCATGGACCTTGTCTAGACTTTGACTTGGTACTCATGATAAAGTTTTGCTTTGCTTTAATTTAGATCATCAAAGAAATCGAAATCCAGGCTGGATATTGGGTGATAGAAACATCCAAAGTGACATTGACATTGTAGTTAAGAAAATACACAGTGCCACCCCCTCACAACCTTCATTTGAAAAAGACACACTTGGACGTGAAGTGTATTACATGAGATTTACTTGAAAATACTTCAGAAAAAAAGGTTGGGGTACACATGCAAGCTTGGCATGATGTCGATGGCTGTTGAAACTGGATGATGACTACGTATTTATGCAGTTCTTGTTATTTTGGACATTTTTGTAATACATTCTTAATAAGCTATTTTTTTCTATTGATATTTTGACAATTAAGAAGTACAGAAGTTACATGGATAAATTTGACTCTGAGGTCACTTGACAATTCGTTGAATAGAATCCAGAGGCTACACGTGCACCGCCAGTTTGCAGGGCTAGGTCACCCTGCTCCTTTCTTGTATGTGTTTAAGCCTCCCCCGGGGCATCTTCACGAACACATCACAAAGCCAGGGTACATTCTCTATAGGATGATCTTGGGTTCCAAGCAAAGTACCTCACCCACACCTATTTCTTTAAACAACGTCCTCATTCACAGTTCTGTGAAAGGGTTCTTCACCCACGGTTCTCCAGACACGAGAGCTTCATCAGAGATCAAGTTTAAAGTAGCCCCCATCCACAAGGCAGAAGTCAGTTGTAGGGGCTGAAGACTTGGAAATTTGGCACTGAGACATGGAAATGATCTCCCATATCCCTCTTTCTTCTCCATTGCAGAAGGAGCCTTAGTGCTTAGGGCCAAGCTTTCTATATAGCAGTATATTTTGACACTCCAGGTCATACGGACAGAAATCCTTGCCTTTAGGTATACACAGCAGCATTTACAGTAGGCAAACTGCTGCATAAGAACTGAGGTAAATATATGTATAAACACATAAGTACACTTTGGCTTATCCTTTCAAAATGCCACAGTGGAAGTATAAACACTAAAGCCAATGAAAATAGTTATCAAAGAAGAATCAAGGGGAACAGGGGAGACAGAATTGAAGCTTCTTTGACAGTATCAGCTATTTTACATAATTGAAAACAAAAATTGGTGTCATATTTCAATTTTAGGACAATACAAATGTTTTATATCTCTTAAAAAGAAAAATTGCTAAAACATGAAAATCATTGCAAAAAAGACAAATCTATCCATCAAGTTGGTAGCATAATCAAACAGAAAAAAATAACTTCAAAACACTTGAAAACTCGGCATTTTGATTTTATATTCATAAAGCAGTTGTCTTTACCCTGGGATACTTTTGTAGCCCAGTAGACTCATGGCATTGGTTGTCACAACTTGAAGGTAGCTACTAGCCTCTGAGTAAGAAGAGGATATATTAGGACTGTTCCCACAATAAAGAATTTTCTGGTCCCAAATACAGTGCCAAGGTTGGGAAGTCCTGTCCTAAAGGAATATGTGACAAATACAAAAAGGGATCTTTCCGAGTTCACAGTATCAACATTACTACTTGTAACACTGTCATTGTGCCTACTGTTATTTGAAGTTTTATAAGTGTATTGTAACAACAAGCAAGTAAGTGATCATGTGAAGAAATGCCATTGGGATTCAAGAATTTGAGCATGAGAAAGACAGACAAGTATAACATCTGAGACATTATTAAAATTCTCTCCAGTGCCCTGTGTTCTTGGGCTCTCTTCCACTCCCCAGGCCATTTCATCCCCCAAGGCCTTTCAAAATGGGCTTCCTGGGCTGCTGACAGCATAGTGGTCCTCAGGACAGGCTAGCTGCTGTCATGGAGACTGGCTCCTAAAAAGCAACCAGGCCTGGGAGGGATCTGTGCCCGGAAGTGGTACGGCATCGCTTCCATGGTGTTCTGCTGGTCAAAGCAAGCACAGGGCCTGCGCAACCTCTGGGGGGTCGAAAAACGGATTCAGCCTCTTTATGGACAAGTGACAAGGTCACAGTGCACAGGTCAAAGCGGGATGGGAGGTCAACTTTGGAAAATACAATCTTCCATGGTGAGGTGGAAGGTGATATAGCCAGCACCAAGCTTCCAACTCCAGGAGTGGCAAATTCCCAACCCGCTTACCACCTGACATGAGTTTACCAACTCTTTGTGATTCATCTAGACTCTTCCAGAACTCTCTTAGTTAGTCCTCATTCCCAAGCACAATTCCATTTTCCCCAAGGGTGATGTGGGCCAGAGGCCAGTACTGGGCAACTCTGCAGGAGAGGAGGCTGAGCCTGGGTACCTCAGTCCCCAGGAGAGCACTGCCTGCAGGGAGAAGTGGCAGGGCCAGGGCACCTCCTGTCACAACCGCTGGTCTCCGCCCTCTGTCAGCCTGCAGGCAGGGGTGGGACAGCCGAAAAACTCTGGGAAGCCTGAGCAAGAAGGGTCCTTGAGGAACTTGGGCCAGGCTGGGGCATAGGACGGATGCTGGGATGGGAAGGGGGCATCATTTCAAATCAATACACACTGCCTGCCTGCTGTGTTACCCCGACAGCTTCTCAAATCTGTGGATATGAGCAGCCATGCTCAGAAAGTTCTGGGATAGATATGTGCGTGGAGGGAGTGGCAACTTGGGGTCTTGAAGGGGGTCATGTTGGGGGAGAGGAGCAGTGGGGTGTCTGGTGGCCTGGACACTCCCTTGAGTGGAAGAGTCTTGTTCTTCATTTTCCTGATGTCTCTGGTTCTGCAGGCTCTGCGGGGCCCACCTTTTTTTCCAGGTGATGAAGTGGGAGAAGCCCGGCTGAGCCTCCCTTGGCTGAATAGGATGGGGCTGTCTGAGCTAGGGCGGGAGGCAGTGGCCTCTGCCCTCTCCCACCTCCCTCCTGAGGGGCAAAGGATTTTACTTCCTGCCAGGCCCAGCACCCCTATTGCATCCCAGAGTTTCACTCCATGCTCAGGGGGCTCTGCTGGCCAGATCCAGGAGTGGGGAGACTTTTGGAGGGGAGGCAGAGAGAGAGAGGAGGATGCAGAGCAAGCACCATTCTGAGCTCCTACGGCTGGGCCACCTGGGGCAGCGGCAGGCGCAGCACCACGGCCACACTCGGGACTGCTGGCCATGCCTAAGAAGAGCTGCCCTCTTCCACCCTGACCTGCTCATGTTGCCTGAAGTTTGACTCAAGAGCACTTGGAGAGATGTGGACTACGTTTTAGATAATCTTATTAACTGAAATGAAAGATCAGCATTCCTTGGTAGTTCCACTATTTTTTTAAGGTCTATTTGAAAATCAGAGCTACTGAGAGAGAGAGGGAGAGAGAAAGATCCTCCCCATCTATTGGTTCACCTTCAAGATGGCCACAACGGCCAGCGCTGAGCCAGGCCAAATCCAGGAGCCAGGAGCTTCTTCTGGGTATCCCATATGGGTAGCAGAGTCCCAAGCTTTTGGGCATCTTCCACTGCTCTTCCCAAGCCATTAACCAGAAGCTGGATTAGAAGTGGAGCAGCTGGGACTCGACCTGGTGCCCATACAGGATGGTTGCATTGCAGGTGGAGGTTTTACCCTCTACGCCACAGTGTCAGCCCCTCCACTTATTTTTACTAAGCCTTCTAGGCCCTACAAGTATGCCTACAAGTATGCCCATGCTCGCGGCCAGACGTCCTGGGGTCTTTCATTTGTGCTTGCCCAGCATTCTGTCCTTTTGGTCTGATGGCACTGCCTCCAATGTCTTTGGGGAAGAACCACAGTGACAACTCTTCTGTACTTTATGTGGTCCCAGCCAAGCCCCTTGTCGTGAGCTGCACACAATGGCCCAGGTTGGCCAAAGTGCTGCACCTCCTGGTCAGATGACTGATCTGGGTGGACACAGGAACCAGGCCTATCAGGAACTCCCTAAAGATGTTTCTGTGTGGATGCTGATGACACGGAGTGTCTTTCTCAGAAATCAGGTGCAGTATGGACTCCAGGTTTCAGAGTGTTGATGGAGACTGCCAGGGACAGTACAGCCTTGAGATGGAGCGAGTGAGCGAGCGAGAATGACACTGAGCAGGCGCTAAACAGGCAGCAGGAGCAAAGCCCAGACTCTGTTCCCAAGTCTTTCTCAGGCACCTCCGTCCAGAGAGTTCTGACAGCGGACAGATAGCAACAAATATGGAGTCAAGGAAGTTCCTTTCCCAGCCAGGCCTGTTTAAAAGCAACTGCAGTTACACTGAGGCACAAGGCGAGATAGAGAATTGGGGTTCGTAAAGATTCAGGCTACAACCTATGCCAAACCAGGTCTTGTTTGCAGTTATTTGTGCATAAAATCAACAGAAGCAAATCTTCTTAAAGCCTGCTTGGGTTTCTTAGGGAGTTTTAGTGCCTGGGAAACTGTAAATCTGACTTGACAAAGCCAGAAGGCGGCCTGGGCTCCAGCCCTGCACTTGCTGTAAAGGCGCTGCAGTCCCCAAGAGGCACCTGACCTTCATGGCTGCTCTGGAGAGGCATGCGAGAACCTTCCAGAGGGAAAAGCCCAAGGCCACAGAGCATGTGAGCCAAGGGAGCTCCCCCGGGGGCAGAGCCAGGGTTGCCAGATGGGCCAACCAAGCGACTCACCTGCTTTCAGTTCTTGTTCAAGAGCATCTGACCACTGCTATGGACTAGTGACTTCTGTGTGTGTTTATCTCTCTACCTAACGGCAATTTTTATGTGAGTTTTTCTGTTCCCACACTGCCGTTGTGCGTTAGGTATGGGGCACTTGGGAGAGGTGGGGGAGTTTGCTTGTTGTCTTGTACCACCAGCAGGAGCTCCACCTGAGCCTGATTTTTCTCTCAGGCAGTCCTGGTCTTTGGCCTGAATCAAGACATTTGGGACTTGTGTCCCCTGGAGGGAGGGGCAGTTGTGTCACTGTGTGAGAAGAGGAAAGTGACGTTGTCAGATTTCTCTCAGTGCTGGTTCTTTTCTCCTTGTACACTAACTACTAAGACACCTGATTTCTTTTTTGAGGGGTGGGGGACACGAGTAGGGTATTTCCTCCCTTGCGGCTAGATGTGGCCAAGTTCCCAAACAAGAATGAGCAGAAGTGATGGAGGCAACCTCTAGGCCACACCCAGAATTAGGAGTCGGCTCATCCCCCCTCCTTCATGTCTCACCCGGCCGCTGGAATGTAGATGTGTTGTGCGTCAACCTGGACCACACAGTCAAGCGTGGTTCTGGGAATGGCTGGTTCTATGCCAAAACCCCCAAGTCTATAAACTCAGCTATCCTGAGGACGCAGTCTTTCCCTATGGGGGCCCCTGTAAATTCAGCAGCTTTTTCCGGGTAGTGATACAGATCACGCTCTATGAAAGTTACTGTGATACCGGAAAGGCACAAAAGTGGGCACCTTGGAAAGCTATCAGATTAGAGAGTAAATTCAATCAAACTAAGTCGAATTACCGAGTAAACATGAGAATGAAGAGAATGAAGAGACTATTTTAAAATTGTGGTATAAGCTCTTTTGCTACTGGCTTTAGTAGTGCAAGTTTACAATGCTTTTCGGGGGGACTACAGAAATGGTAGAAGAGACCTTTCTGGTTCTCACTTTGGTCCTGGTAGAATTAGCCAAGGACACCTTACAGAAGGTTAGCAGAAGTCTGGAGCCGTCAACTGCTGGAGCAGCTAAGCATACCCACAGGCTGCTCTGGGCCCCAGGACCCCCCAAAATGTGCTCCTCTGGAGACACCTGTCCTGGACCCATGGGACTGAGGACTAAATCATTCATGTCTGCTGCGGCACAGCCCGATTTTGCTATGGGACAGTATGATGGGTTCAGGAAGAATGCATGGCCACCGTCCATATGCACTTAATCGAAAATATGCTCATAAACCACCTCCTAGCTTTTGGGCTTCACAGTGTCAGCCGGTCCCCCCACTGCCTTCACATCAAAGGAGAGAAAAACAAGCGGGCCCCTCACATCCGTCGGCAGCATCTTCCCTCTGGCTTTCCAAAGTCTCAGGAAGCCCCCGTGCGATGATTTCTCTAATCAACTGACATTCTGTGCGTCTGCTGTCTGTTTCTGAAGGTGTTTAGAGTATGCAAAAAATCTGATTTCTTAACTGCAGAGTTTTAATGACTTGTTTATCTAAGCGCCTGATGACAAATTTGTAGTGAATGTTTAAATGCCTGGGAGAATTTAATGCAAAGTTTTTGTGCCTCGGTTGATTATGTGTAAAGAGTGAATGAGTATTTAGGAATCTTCAGTGCTAAATATTAATTGTTAATTGTTTGAGATTAGCAAGCACATTCATTAAATAAAAGTCGTGGTTTTTCCTCCCTCTTACAAGCCACTCACACACAAGTGCCATGCCTAGCAAAAAGTGAGTGATAAAAAAAAAAGCCAGTTGATTAACTTCTATGGGTCTTAGATTCTTTGTTCACACAGAGAAGAGGTTGGACTCAATGCCTGCTAAGTTTTCATCCACCTCTAAGGTTTGAATTATCAAGAAATTGCAGGAAGTCTGTCGCTCATGTTTACAACAGATTTTTGCCGCCCAGGAACAATCGGCCACACAGATCAATGGAAGTCGTGTCCTCCGCAGCAACTTATCGCTTGCCTTTCCTCGTCTTCCTACATCACAGCAGCCTCTGAGTACACTGTCAGATCACTGCAAGGCTGCCGTCTGAATGACAGGTCCGCCAGGCGCACTTGCAGGCAACCACAGCTCGGCCTGTCTCGGGGTAATTGCTGCCTCAGCACATCCCAGCTGCCGTATTGTGTGTGCCGTCGGCTTCCCTTAGCATGGAAGGAAACCCCCACTGCCCACTTCTCATGGCATTGCAGCCACGTTCTTACAAAGGACGAACGTTTGAACGGTGCCTCGCTGTTTGCAGGACAATTTTCCTTCCCTTTTTTTATTTTTAAAAGATTTGACAGAGAGTTACAGAGAGAGGTAGAGACAGAGAGAGAGACTGGTCTTCCATCTGCCGGTTCACTCTTTAAATGGCTGCAACGGCGGGAGCTGGGCCGATCAGGAGCCAGGAGCTTCTTCCAGGTCTCCCACACGGATACAGAGGTCCAAGCTTGGACCATCCTCCGCTGCTTTCCCAGGCACATTAGCAGGGAAATGGATCAGAAGTGGAGCAGCCGGGACTTGAACTGGTGACTGTATGGATGCTGGCACTGCAAGCCAGGACTTTCACCCGCTGTGCCACAGCACTGGCCCCCAACTTTTTTCTTATAAACACCATTGTTTTACCTATGAACTAAAGCTTAGAAAGGCCCAAAGACTCCTCAGAATCACACAGATGGGGTTTATCCATGAAAACACCCTCAACTTGCAGCAACATCTATGGACCACGTGGACTTCTCATGAAAACTCCTTCCTAGTTTGCTACCATTTTTATTCAGGTATCCCGTGCTAGAAACACTGAAGAGTACCTTCTCTTTATATTAATTCTGGCAGGCCTTGTCTTTAAAATCTGCTCAGAAAACAACAACAACAACAATAACCCCCCAGATTCACTGCTTTCAGAGAATACGTGTCAATAAAAAGAAGTAAAAGGTGTTCTGAAATCTCGATGCCTTTTTGCCCGCCGTCCATCCCTAATGCTCACTCCCAACTCAGCTTGGGCTCTGTGGCAGTGAGTTTTCCCTTCCAACTGTCAACTGCCAAATGATTAACTACTAACTGCCCTAGGTTACCATGCCGATGCTGTGCCTGATCACGTGACTTTCTGCAGCCAATGAAAAGTGAGCAGAGATACCCCCCCACCACCACCACCAGCAGAAGCTTTGAAGACCAGGCACCTGTTTCCATGTTCTCTCTTTTCCCTCTGTCATGGGATCAGCAGAGTTTAGATAGAGGATGCTTGCCCTGGCTTGGGAATGAAAAGATGTGGCATGGAGCTGTAGACAGCCACTAAAGATCAAGTGATATGAGGGAGAAGTAAACTTTTCTTGTTGGGAACACTTGTTGCTGCAGTATCATTTAACACAAACCAATAGATTTCTGGCATGTAAGTCATGGTTTTGGAAATATTTGTCAACTCCACGGGACACTGGGCTCTCTGCAGACAAATACCAGAACCTATCCGAGTTCTTGGCATACGTTAGGTGCCAAATAAATTTTCGATGACTGGCTGGAGGCTGGGAGGAGGAACGGATGACCAATAGGCTCTGAAAATGATGGCTTGAGTTCAAGGTGGAACATAGACTCCTCGGGTGGGGGCCATGCCGTGTTAGTCATGCTCGCGTGGGTACCACTCTGTGTGCTGTCTTCCATCAGTTCCACTGCTGTCCAAATGAGACTGTAGACATGACTGATTACCTCATATTTCAATATTCTGTCTCCTACCTGCCTCATCTGCACTGCCTAACACTTTACCTCTGTGTCTCCACGAGTCAGCAATTTATATTGACTACCAGGGAAACTCAACAGGAAAAATGACACACACAGTCTTCTCCCTGTTCCTGACCCCTTAAATATGGCTGGCCCTCCACTCACCATGCCCCTGTGAGTGGGAGGAAGGCAGGGTTAGGTAAGAGCTCTTGGCTCAGGGATTCACCGAGACACAGGAAATGTCTCTTCATTTTTTCAACTCCCCCCAGTCCCCTGCACAGCTCTGGGCTAACGGAAGAGCACAGCAGTTACAAGTGCAGTGTCTCATAGTGAATTCTTGATTATATGGCATGGATGCTGCGGGAAACCTGAGCTGGAATGACCCTGCAGAACTGTCCCAAGTTCAGCCAAGACAACGCAGGTTAGGGCACAGAGGTTCCTTTCTCAAACCTCTTCTGCCCTCGCCAAGTCCTTGGTCATACTCTGAGCCTTTTAGCAGAGCAGCCTGTCTGCCGTGATTCTGAAGTCAGGAAACTTCTGGATCACAAGCCGAAACGCCACAATGTGCAGTCTGGAAGGTCACACATGAGGCTTGTCTTCCGATCTGACGGTAGGCTGATGTGTGTTCTCCAGGATCTTTCAGTGGAACAACCTGACCTGCGGTTGTCAGGAGATGTCAGCTGTCACCTGCTGTTTCCCAGTAGCCCTCTAGGGTCATCAGGAATCCTTCATTCCTGGCGATGCCTCCCTACGTCCCAACCCAAACGGCTGTACATTCGCAATGAAGTAGAAGCAGTCATTCGTCCATCCTCTTCCCTATCCCAAATGATCAACTTCCAAAACTTTTTTGTCCCTTGGATCTTTGTTCTGCCTTACAGCTACCACCTGTAGGGTCAGGCACGCCTTCCTCTATATTCTGTTGACAGAACAGGTACAAAACGATGCACTCAACACAGGGCAACGCTGAGATGCCATGGCCTAAAATTTGCTTTTCGATCCGCGGACTTTGCCTCTTCCCTAAGCTGGAAACGTCCAAGTTGCTGATGTCTGAGGAAGTTCTCCCTGCGAGGGCCTCTCCAGGCTGTCCTGCACGGAGCCCCACCTCACTGGCTCGGTCCTGGATCGCTGGCTCAGGCCTTCGCCCCCGAGGACGTTCATTCTCCTCTGCTGCACAGCTGGGGAAGGGGTTCCCGGCCTCACCCTGCCCCTGGAAACTGTGAAGTGTTGGCCCAAGCATGACGCATGAGAGGTCACAAAAACTACTGCAGGTGGCCTAACAAAGTCTGTCCCTACAAAGCTTGTTTAAGTCAAGTTTCCAGTGATTTCACTGGAAATTTTAATTCATGGGATTTTTTTTTTTCGTGAGGTCACAGAAACACAAAGTACAAGTCTAACAAAGGACACAGACTGGCTTGTTTCTACCTGGACATCATCCAGGGATTTTGTTCTCAGCAACACGTATGTGACATGTGCCTGGCAGTCTGGGGACAGAAGACCTCAGGTGTGCTGTGTGGTAGCCCTGTTCCCTGCTTCCAACAACCCTGTGAGATGGGTTCTATTGGGATCATGCCCATATGACTGATAAGGAAGCTGAGGCACCACACAGCTTGCCCAAGTAGCAAGCTTGCCAGGTGATTGCAAAGTGGCAAAGCTGGCTGTCTTGTGTTACCTGATGCTATGTGGGAAGTAACATGGCTTGAATACCCAGATGCTTGCTTCTCTAATTCTTAAGGTACTGGATAAGTATTATAAATTTCTATTTCACAAATGAGAAAACTGGGATTTAAAAAAAAATAAGTTGGTGGGCATCGTAGTGCAAACAGGCTAAGCCATTGCTTGAGATGCCACATGCCATGTCAGAGTGCTTGGTTCGAATCCCAGCTACTCTGTGCTTTCAATGCAGCTCCCTGTTAATGCAACTGGGAGGCAGTGGAAGACGGCCCAAGTGCTTGGGTGCCTGCCACCCATGTGGGAGACCTGGAGTTCCTGTTTCCTGGCTTCAGCCTGGCCCAGTCCCGGCTGTTGTGGGCCATCTGGGAAAGTAAGCCGGCAGATGGAAGACTTCTCTATATCTCTCCCTCTCTGTCCACTCTGCCATTCAAATAAATAAATCTTAAAAAAAAAATTCAAGTGACCCCATAAACATCACAGAGCTAGTTAAGTCAGGATGTGAATGCTGAGATGAAATGTTGCCTTTCTGGGTGACTAAGCAACAGAAAGATGCTATTTCCCCAAAGGAAGAAATAGCAGAGACTGTGTTCACATAATTGTCCTGTGACAGGTCATGGCAGGAAGTGGAAATGAACCTGTGCAGTGAGAGCCGCCACTGTCCAGTGTCCTAGCAGATGGCTCCCTCCTGGCTCCAGACTCTTGGCCAGCAGCCCTTCTGTTCTCATGCCATGACCTATTTTTGCTCACCCAGTTAGCTGTATGGCCTATTTTTTTTTCTCCTGAAGAATTATTTCATAACCCTCACCAAGTAACATGCTGCATGCTGAGTGCAGCATTCGTGAACTTGGACATGAAAAACAAAAAGTCCCTTGATATACATGCAAGTCAAGGCAGAATGGCTGAAAGGAAAATGAAGACGAGAGCCTCAGACCTGCCCTTCCCTACACATGGGCTGATTTCCTTTTCACAGCAGAACTTACCCACGGGTCGGGGAGGCCCGGATTGCTGCACGGATGGCTTTCCAGCTGAGCCCTCTGCATCCAGAAATTTCTGAGTGATTAGGATAAAGATCTTTCTCAACCCCGCTTTTCATCATCGCATCTTAAGTACCTGGAGTCAGTTCCCCGTTGCCAATAACACCTACTGTCCACGGAGGGTCCTACTGCCGAAATCAAGGAAAGAGCGAGTTAAGTGTTGGCAAGTGATGGAGAGGTAGTAATTAGGCACTGTAATTAGACACTGTTGAAAGAGCTGAGCTGTACAATGCAATGCGATCAAGGGGCTGCTGGACACCTCGATGGGTGTAATTACCCGGGCAGGCTCCTCTCCCTCTCCCTGGGCGTCACAGCCTTCCTGCTGCGCAAGCCCAGACCTGCAGCTTCTGGTGTTTCCTCCCAGCTTCCCCCTGCAGGCCCGGGGACTTGGCTGACGCCTGCTCCTTGGCCAGCTGCCTCCGCCTACTCTACACCTTGGGGTGTCTTACCTTTGGCTCTAGCTTATTGCTGCCTTCTCCAAAGACAAACCCATCAAGGAACGTAAGGGCTTATGAGAGCAGCCAGTGTAGGGGAATCACAAAGCCTACACATTTTCTTCAGCCACAGATCCTTGTCTTGCAGCTCTTGCCTCCCTGCAGTGTTGACCGGAAGTCTCAGCTCCGAAGGTGGGGCTCACCAGCCTTGCACTCACGTGACTCCCACCCTGGATGATCCTTTCATCCCCCTTTCACAAAGCCCTCCTGGGGCCTCCCATCATGCTCCATGGCCTCCCATCATGCTCCACGGCCTCTGGCTCCTTCCTGGGCCTTGGAGTCCTTTAGGATCTGGCCTCTGCTCTTCTCCAACCCCATCTCTGCCACACTCCTCTGCTCCCGGGCAGCTCCAGACTTCTTGGGGTGCTTTGAAGCCCTCTCCATGTCAGGGGCTTTACAGGGGCCAATCCATCTCCCAAGAGCACCCTGACTTATAAAGCCAGCTCTCTCTCATCTTGTGGGTCTCAGCTGAAATGTCACCTCTTCAAAGAAGCCATCCTTGATCACTTTAAAGGGAACACCTGATGCCCAGCCATTCTGTAGTCTGTTTTCCTCTTTGATTTCCTTCTAAAGCATTTAACCACCACCAGAAACTGTATTGTTTGTTCATGTATTTGTCTCTTGACTGTGTGTTAGTCCAATGTCCATTCCTATACAAAACAGCTGAGGCTGAGGGGCGGGTGTTTGGCACAATGGTTAAGTTGCTCATTAGGACACTGGCACCCCATATTTTGGAGTGACCAGTTTTGGTCCTGGCTACTCAGCTTCTGATCCAGCTTTTTGCTAACATACGTCCTGGGAGGCAGCAGATGATGGCCCAGGTACCTGGGTCCCTACCACGCATGTGGGATACCCAGATTGAGTCCTGGACTCCCAGCTTCAGCCCAATCCTGGCTGTTGTGGACATTTGGGGAGTGGACCAGCAGTTAGAAGATCTCTCTCTCCCTCTCTCTCTCTCTCTCTCCCTCTCTCTCTCTCTCTCTCTCATGAAATACATACTTTAAAAAATTTGCTTATCTATGCTGAGTATTTTATTTGCAAAAGTTTATTTAGCTCACAGTTTTGGAGGCTGAAAGGGCAGCATCAGGAGGTCCCAAGGACTCAGCCTCGGGCAGGACCCCCTTGGCTACATGCCATCCTGACAGATGGTGGGGCGCAGTGGGAGGGGCGGAATCACAGGGCGAGATGGGAAGTCAGAGAGAGCAGGGAGGGTCAGTCTTGCTCTTTCTCAACAATCCACCGTAGAAATAATCAGAGCCGCCGCAGAGCTACCTTAAACTCTTCTGAGAGCAGTTCTACCACCTCTCACAGGGCCATGCTGGGGACCGATTTCCAGGTGATGAATCCTGCATCCAAACCATAGCCATCTCTCCCTCCCTGATAAACTTGAGTTTCACTGAAGGCAAAGACAGGGTTGGTAGTGTTCACTGTTGCCTCCCCAAGAGCAGAGAGTGCATCTGGAGGCCCTCACGTAATTGTGAATTGAAAGAAGAGACTGTGTTTTCACTTGCCCCTGCTCTCACCCTTCACCTGGGGTCAGTTGGCTTCCTCTGCTCAGATACTGACCTTCACCCTGACCTTCACATCACACCTGCGTGACCTGGATTGCTGTCGTTCACTTACTAGGTACCAAGTGGGAGGCCATGTGCCAGGCACCGTGTTAGGCAACAATTTTGTCAAGTCAAAGGACTTGTCAAGTCTTGACTTCTGGAAGTTTCTAATGGGCAAGCCGGTAAGTAAATCAGTGAGGCTGGTTCCTTCTAGGACGCGGCGGTAGGGGGATATCCAAAGTGACAAGGCATACAGAAGAGGACATGTCCATGTGACTGGAGGGTTCTTGCCAGGCCTCTAGGAAATGATTCTTTGGTCAAATCTCTGAAGTAACAGAAAGTAACAGGGAGAAAAGCTGTATGTGTTGGGGTTGGGCAGGCGGGCCCTTTTCACCCCATGAGTTACAGAACCATAGTGTGCATGCCATATATACTTGCTGACATAGCAGGCCATGGTCTCTGGGGGAAGCTATATTGGGTAGGTAATTTGGGTGACTGATTCCTGCCTAGTCTATGTCAAGTAAGGTATGTGACCTTGAGCAAGTTACCTCTTGTCTCAGTCTCAGATTGTTCCTCTCCCCGTCTGGCTGGCATTTAGTAAAACTTAAGTTTGTCCCAATATTCTAGATCCTCTGCTTACTTCACCAGCGTACAATTCCTGCATACATTGACCTTTGGCACCATGTACCAGATAGTCACTTTAAGTGTTCTGAAAGATACAATTAGAGGAAAATGTGATCTTTGCTCTGAATACATTATAATTTTGAAAGAGAGGGGGAAATCATAAAATTGGGAAAGCAAAGCAGCTTAGCACAACATATTTCATCATGTGCTAATCATTTTCATGTGTTGGTTTTGTCTTCGCAATTAGATTCCAAGCTTAAGGTCAGAGACCCTTTGTTCTGTTTCCTCTTAATACAATCTCTACCACTTTCTACCTGTAAGACAATGCCCTAGTTACTTTACTTTTCTCAGCTTCCATTTTATCTTCTGCAAAATGAAAGTACCTAGCCTGCAGGACTGTTGTGAGGAGTAAATGAACCACGGTGTGGAAATCACTTAACATAGGGTTTAATACAGGTGCGCCTCCAATAATAATTGCATCATCCATACTACTAGACACAGAAGGCTTGGAATGCGTAACAATAGAGATGAGAGGCATAACAGGGTTGAATACACACCTTCTGGAAGATCCCTGATTGAATTTTTAATGGAAATAAACTAAATGAATTATTGGTAAGGGATCAGCAGAACAAAGGCTCTAGTAATGACTCAAGTCGAAGGTGGGGTCGGGCCTGGGATGGAAGCTAAGAGGAGACATTGTAGTGAAAGCATCAACAAGACCCTGAGGAAGCTCTTGGTCAAGGGCTTAGGTTTTTTCCCCTAAGCAGGTAGGCCACCAACATTTGGCATCCATACCCTGTTGCAGAGACTTAATTACCAGTAATCACAACTGAGAAATCTGGGGCTTCCTGCTTCCACTTAGCCCTTAACTCATAGACAGAGGCTTTACTCCTGGTGGAGCATGCTGGGAATACTGGGCCCGAGTTACCCTCACCCTAGAGCACTCAAGAGAGCAGAAGTTCTATGCCAGGAGAGGTTAAAGCCAATCAGAACAGGGGCTGGCATTTCCACCCAGCTCCAGGCTCCAAAGACGTCTCATAGAGAAGTGCACCCCAAATTCTGGAGCCATGGTCACAAAATTCTCAGAGTAGAAGATAGGTCCCCAGAGAATTCTGAATCTCTTCCTTTTAAAAAAAAAATTTATTTATTTGAGAGGTAGAGTTACAGACAGTGAAAGGGAGAGACAGAGACAGAAAGAGAGAGAGAGAGAGGTCTTCCATCTGCTGGTTCATTCCCCAGATGGCCACAACAGCCGGAGCTGCTCCAATCCGAAGTCAGGAGCCAGGAGCTTCTTCCAGGTCTCCTATGCAGGTGCAGGGGCCCAAGCACCTGGGCCTCCTCTACTGCTCTCAGGCCATAGTAGAGAGCTGGATTGAAGAGGGGTAGCTGGGACTAGAACCGGCGCCCATATGGGATGCAGGCGCCACAGGCGGAGGGTTAACCTACTGTGCCACAGCACCGGTCCCCTGAATCTCTCCCTTAAGGAAGAAACTTGATCCGAAATGGATTGTGGAGAAACTGAAGCTTAAGGGCTTTCCCAAAACGTTGGAGGTTTCGGTGGAAAGCAATGAAGAAAAAGCTGGTGCTTCATGGGAGACCAGCCCAAACCACAGGCCAGCTGGTTTACCAGACAGAACCAGGAAAAGAGACAGCTAACAGGAGCCTACATAGGCTCAGCACGAACCTCAAACGATGACCTTAAAAACTGTCCTTGCAAAAGCGTCCAAATTTAATTGGATCCATTGGATAATTGTAGAGCGATTTGTGCCCCCAGGGCATTGTCAAAAACAATAGAGCAATCTTCTGGAAAGTAGTGAATCCTGAAAATGAGGTGTGATCAGAGAGACAGAGAGAGCCCGAGAATAAAACACCCGGCCATCTCAAGATGACAGGCAGTGCACCTGCCCAAGGCGGAGCCCTCTGAAGATCGGCCTGAGAGACTTCCCTGAAGAGTCCCGCCAGCCACTGAACAAGCAGCAGGAGCAGTCCTGGAGGGGGAGAATTCCAGATCGGTTACAGCAAGCATCCAGGTAGCAACAAAACACTTCTGAGACGTGCAGAGGAGTGGCCAAGTGTGACTCAGACCCCGAGGAGAATAAAAGAAGCAAGCAACAGAAATTGCTTTAATGGATGGAGACTTCAAAATAGACATTATAAATATGTTCAAAGAGCTGAAATTCATTTAAAAAATAAAAGAAGGTATGATGACAATGCCACATGAAATAGAGACTGTCAATAAAGATACAGATTACTAAAAAGAGCTAGATGGAAATTCTGGATTTCGTCAGAGGGGTCCAATAGTAGATTTGGATTGGCAGAAAAAAGAATCAGGGAGCTTGAAGACTTACAAAGAGTATGAAATCTGAAAAACAGAAAAAAAAAAAAAACAAGGAAGAAAAGTTAACAGTTTCAGACAACGTGTAGCACCATGAAACGTATTATGTTTAGTGGAGGGACCAACACTGTGGCACAGTGGATCAAAGCCCCAGCCTGCTGCGCTGGCATTCCAATGTGGGCACCGGTTCAAGTCCCGGCTGCTCCATTTCTGATCCAGCTCTCTGCTGTGGCCCAGGAAAGCAGTGGAAGATGGCCCAAGTCCTTGGGCCCCTGCACCCACGTGGGAGACCCGGAAGAAGCTCCTGGCTCCTGGCTTTGGATCAGCCCAGCTCCAGCTATTGCAGCCATCTGGGGAGTGAAACAGCAGATGGAAGACACCTCTCTCTCTCTCTCTCTCTCTCTCTCTCTCTCTCTCTGTCTCTACCTCTACCTCTCTCTCAATTCTGTCAAACAAATAAAATACATCTTTAAAAAAATGAAGGACAAATACACCCTTTGATAAACAAGAACAGAGAATGAATTCCTAGCAGACCTAAACTTACGAGGAATATTAAAGGTAGTTCTCCAGGCTAAAAACAAGTGACCCCAGATGGTGATTTGGATCCTCACACAAAAACTGTACCCGTGCCAATAAAGTGAATCATGTTATTAAAAAAAGATAGTACATAAACTTTTTACTTTTTTCTCTTCATTGATTTAAAAGTCATTGCATAAAACAGTTTGCATATAACTGTATTGTTAGACTATAATATACTGAAGTATGAATTAATTGCCTATCACAGCACGGAAGAAATCGGTGAGAGCAAAGCTGTATTGGAGTAAGGAAGTGACATCAGGCCGGCTGGTAATTAACATCACCACAGGAACGTCTGGAGGGAACCAGCGATGGCCCATAAAAAGAGCACCAGAGAGGAGAGACAGCTCCGGAGACGGTCTCCCCCAAGTACGCAGCTGAGTAATGAGCAGCACACGCATAAAGGAACCACTCGAGGACAGGGCAAGAGCCACCTGAAGGGATGAGAAGTGGCGGGGCCTGGCAGTCCCCCACGACTGAGGCCAGCTTCTGTTCCCAGCAGCTGGGCCGCAAAGCATGATATGTGCACGGGTCACTGGGCAGGGTGCACAGAAAGATCCTGATTCGTAAGTAGGGCAAGTCCTAGCCTGAACACTGCTCTGGTTCCACGTATCAGACATCTACAAGCAAGATCTGAAAAAGCGGAAATTGTTTTTGAGTAATTTAGCTACGCTCCAGAGCAAAGCACCATGAGAACACAGAAATATGGAAATACAGGGGCCAGCGCTGTGGCGTAGCGGGTAAAGCTGCCACCTGCAGTGCCTACATTCCACATGGCCGCCTGTTCAAGTCCCAGCTGCTCCACTTCCGATCCAGCTCCCTGCTAATGCACCTGGGAAAGCAGTAGAAGATGGCACAAGTACATTGGCCCCTGAACCCATGTGGGAGGCCCGAAAGAAGCTCCTGGCTTCTGACTTCAGATTGGCCCAGTCTGGCCATTGCAGCCATCTGGGGAGTGAACCAGGGGATGGAAGATCGATCTCTCTCTAACTCTACCTTTCAAATAAATAAATCTCCCAAAAATATGGAAATACAAAAATATCCAGCCCCCAACAAAGTAAAGTATAAGGTATGTAGCATCTATGGGGTAAGCATCGTGATGCAGCAGGTTAAGGCATCTCTTGGGGTGCCAACCTCCTGTATCAGAGTGCCACTTCCACTTCCTGTCCAGTGTCCTGCTAATATGCACCCTGGGTGGTAGTAGATGATGATTCAAGTACTTGGTCCCCGCCACCCACATAGGAGAACTGGATGGAGTTTCTGGCTTTGGGCTGTACTGGCCTTGGCTGTTACAGGCATTTGGGAAGTGACCCAGTAGATAAAAAATTCTCCCTCTCCGTCTCCCTCTCTACCTCCCCCTTCCCCCTCCCCCCTCCCCCCTCTCCCTCCCTCTCCCTCCTTCTCTAGTACTTTGTCTTTCAATTAACAATAATAAGCTTTTTTAAAAAGGTATTGGCAGCTAATAAAAAATTTCCAGGCATGCAAAAAATCAAGTAGATCTTATCCAGTGTAAGAAGGTATATTAAAGATTTTAGTAAAAAATAAAACTGGGAACAGGAGAGAGAAGAGGAAGAGGGGTGGGTGTGTGGGTGGGAGAGTGGGTATGGTGGGAAGAATTGCTATGTTCCTAAAGTTGTATCTATGAGATGCATGCAAATAAATAATTTTTTAAAAAATAAAGCAAAAAAGAGAAATTGGATCAATCAAATCAATTCAGAACTGGTACACAGCTTAAAGTTAACTGAGCAAGACATTAAACAGTTCTAAGTGTATTCCATAGTTACAAATCCTAGAGACATAGAAGACATTTATAAAAACTGTAGTCAAGTTTCTAGAGATTAAAAGCTACAATATGTGGTGTGAAAACATACTGGATAGGATTAACGGCACATTACATGGCACAAGAAATTACTAGTGAGCTTGGAAGATCAGTAGAAACTATTCAAATGGGGCCGGCGCTGTGGTGTAGCGGGTAAAGTAATCAGAAGATAAATAAATAAATAAAGTAGTCAGAAGATGAATAGACGCCATATCCAGAGGAGCACACTTCTTGTTGGAATCAGTGCGAGAAGACAGCAGAGCAACATCTGTGAAAGAAGAAAATCATTCAACTGGAGTTCTATTCTTTTTTTTTAAGGTAATTTTTTTCAAAGATTTATTTATTTGAAAGGCAGAGTTATAGAGGATGGGTGAGATAGAGGTCTTCCATCCACTGGCTCACTCCCCCAATGGCCCCCACGGGTGGGCCAGAACAAAGCCGGAGCCAGGAGCTTCTTCTGGGTCTTCCATGTGGGTACAGGGGGCCAAGCACCTGGGCCATCTGCTGCTGCTTTCCCAGGCCGTTAGCAGGGAGCTGACTCAGAAGAAGAGGAGCCAGGACTTGAACTGGTACCCATGTAGGATGCTAGTTCTGCAGATGGCAGCTTTACTGGCTACACCACAATGCTGGCTCCCTGGTGTACCATTCTCACTCAGCCTTTGCAGAGAGAAACTCTGCAGTCTACTACTGAGGTGGAGAACGAACAGCCACCTGGCTATCCAGGCTAAATGAAAGAGACTAGGGGGCTTTAACTCCTCCTAGTATAGCTCCCACTAGAACCATTGTTCAGAAGCACACAGGGCTTCCAATTCCAGAGCTCTCAGCCTTTCCAATAGGCTTCTTTTACTCCCACCACTTGCTTCGTTCTTTTTCAAGCACTTCTGAGGAGCGGTTGCTTGTAGTGTGGGTGCTCAGTGCGGTGCGAGTCAGAGCCTGGGCAGGACAAGGAGGTGTCACCCCGAGGGTCTGGCTTAGATCACCTCCCAAGGGCATTGACAGAGGGAGAGAAGCTGAGTGAGGGTGTCGGAGCCTGGCAGGTGGTGAGAAAGGAGTCAGAGCCCAGACAGATAAAGGACTCTGAGGAGGAGAGAACAGAATGGGGCGGGCTCTCAGAGGCTGCGTAGGGTGAGGAGAGGACATCCCCAAGCAGTGGGAGAGCCCACGATGGGGGACGTGGACCTGAGGCAGGGCTTGATCCCTGGTGGTACGAAGAGCGTTTACGGGGGTCTCAGCCTGACGCTGGAGTTCCAAACCAGAAGAGGGTGAGGATGCGTCAGAGCATCCACCGAGAGCAGCCAGTGTGGAAAGTCGGAGCCTGATGGACTGAGGAGGACGTCCGCGCTGGGCGGCCAGTGGGTGCAGGAGGGAGATTGGTCATATACCTGGAGACTTAGTGAGTAAGTACACACAGCGCATTAAGGACGATAGGACCCAGATGCTTCCTGGTTGGGGAAGGGACTTAAAGACTTACAATACGGAAAATGGAGAACTCTGAATCAGGCGTGGGAAAACTTTCTTCTGCCAGGGGCCACTGAATATTTATAGCATCATCCGTGGGTCATACAAAATCATCAACTTAAAAATTTGCCTGCTATAGGTTTACGGATTTGTGAGTCGCACCTGCGGTTGCCTGCATAGGCTGATTTCACAGGCTTTGTAAGGCCCATAGGCCAGACGTTCCCCCCTAACTGCTAAATGAACCTTGCCATGTTTGATTAGAATTGGAAGTGTTTTGGTGATTTCATTGTTTTCAATATACACACACAGAGAAATAATATATGTGTGTATATATATAAGTAATTTTGCTCATGTAAATATAACTGTACACATGTATATTCACTAATCTGTCCTCTGGGAACTATGATACCCAATAGCTATGAGCACACCCAACAACCATACCCTAGCTTCTAAATATCACTCTCTACTGAAAGGAGCCAAGAATCCTTGAGAAAAGACTGATTCCAGGGTTTGGGCAGTACAAGTTCAAGATAAATCCGGAAGGTAATTTTGTACCAGGAAGTAAGAAAGTGTCCAAATAAGTATGGGATCATGGCAAAAGGACACAGAAGTTAGCTTGGAGGGACTCCAAATGACCAAACTGGAGATAATTTGAACCTTGAAATAAGTTATAATAGTTAGGGATTATGACCCCTTTGGTAGGCAGAATGATGGCCCTCAAAGACATCCATGTGGTACCTGGCATGGAGAAAGGGTATTTTCAAAGGGCTAAGGTTAGGGATCTTGAGATAGGAAAACTACTTTCAATTATCTAGGTGGGACCAGTGTGAGCAGCTTGGTCTTTTTTAAACTTTTTTTTTTTAAGATTTTATTTCATTTATTTGAGGGAGTTATAGTCAGAGAGGTAGAAACCAAGAGAGGTCTTCCGTCCGCTGGTGCACTTCCCAATTGGCCTCAACAGCTGGCGCTGTGCTGACCCTGAAGCCAGGATCCAGGAGCTTCTTCTGGGTTTCCCATGCAGGTGCAGGGTGCCAAGGACTTGGGCCATCTTCCACTGCTTTCCTAGGCTGTAGCAGAGAGCTGGATCAAAAGAAGAGCAGCCAGGACTCAAACCTGTGCCTATATGGAATTCTAGCGAGTGGGGTAGAGGCTTAGCCCACTACACCACAGCTGTGGTCCTGAGCAGCTTGGTCTTTAAAAGCAGAAAACTCTGGGGCCAGCGCTGTGGCGCAGCGGGTTAACACCCTGGCCCGAACACCGGCATCCCATATGGGCATCGGTTCTGGTCCCGGCTGCTCCTCTTTCGATCCAGCTCTGCCATGGCCTGGGAAAGCAGTAGAAGATGGCCCAAGTCCCCGTTCTCTGCACCCATGTGGGAGACCTGGAAGAAGCTCCTGGCTCCTGGTTTCTGATCGGCGCAGCTCTGGCCATTGTAGCCATCAGGGGAGTGAACCAGCGCATGGAAGACCTCTCTCTCTGTCTCTACCTCTCTGTAACTTTGTCTTTCAAATAAATAAAATACATCTTTTAAAAAAAAGAAAGCAGAAAATTTCCTTACCCCAGAGAGTAAGAGAGATGCTATCCTGAGAAGGACTTGACCTGAGTTTCTGGCTTTGGATGGAGAAAGGGGTCCATGAGCCACAGACTTTTGTGGCCCTTAGAAGCTGGAAAAGGTAAAGAAACGGATTCTCTCCCAGAGCCTCCAGGAAGGACAGTTACTCTGTTGATATCTTAATTTTCAGGCTGGTGGGTCCTGCATCAGATTCCTGACACCGGGAACTGTCAGATGATGCGTTTGTGTTGCTTTAAGCCATTCAATTCATGATAACTTGTTACAGCAGCAATAAAACACCAATACAACCAGCTTTGAATAAAAAAAATGTAAGTCCATAACATGGAAATAGATAAGTGAATAAATCAAAAGTTTGGTGGGTAACAGGATGTTTGCTTCAGGACAGCTCTCCACAAGACACTTGTTAATCACAACTTCCGGGAGCAACTTGGAAATCATCCCTGTTTCTGCCTAGTGGGTACCCTCCTATTCAAGAGCTATAACTGAGTATTAACAGAAGAGGGGCGAATCAAAATCATCCGGCGACACCAGCAAGGAGAACGCAGTAGTCTGTGATATTTCTGCCCACAATGCATAATTTGAATCAAATCATGAGTACCAATGACTTAAGTCCCAAATTGAGGGGACATTCTCTGCAACTATTAGCCTGCCGTCTTCAAAGCTGTCAAAATCGTTGAGGTCAAGGGGAGACTGAGCAATGGTTCCAAGTTGAAGGAGACCGAAGAGAGCTTGACTGCTAATGTAACGTGTGGTTCTGACCTGGAGTCTTGTTGGAATCACTGGCAAAACTCGGATGAGTTCTGAGGATTGGGTAGCAGTAATTACTACTGTTAATGGTCTAATTGTGATGACTCTATTCTGGTTACACAGACATTCTGAGAAGTCATACCAACAAAGAGAAGCAATTGTGTCCAAGCTGGCCGACCACCACCCATTCCTTCTCCCCTGCCGCATCAGCCGGAGCTGCAGCGTGTCCCTCCGCTCCCTGAGTGCAGCCTGATTCCTGAGCGCACTATGGAAGTCAGGCCGTGTGGGTTCTGAAGTTGCCTCCCAAGAAGCCTTACGTTTGCTCTGCTTGTCCTCCAGGCAGGTTGCTTGGTAAGAAGTCTGAGCACCCTGAAATCACCGTGCCGGGAGGGAGCCCAAGCCAGCCGCACGGAGAGGCTGAGTGCCGCCAGCCGGGCACCCTGGTTAAGTACTGTCCTGCTGTTCCCATCGGCCTTCAGAACCGTGGAAGTTAATAATGGACTGCTGCTTTAATCACTTCATTTTGAGGCTGTTTGTTACATTTATCAGTGACCAAAAAAAGAAGTTATATTTGGAGGCAGTGGAATTATGGATATGTATAAACCTGGTGTTTTGCTCCTTTTTATGTTTTGCATTGAACATGTATTCAGTTTGTCATTAACAAGGTGTATTCCCCACCCCAACACTTTGAGTGCCACTATATACAACAAACCTCTTAAAATACTGTTGGTGTTTGACCAAAGTTTTACTCACTAAAAAAGCTTTGCTTTGCTTTTTTTTTTTTTTTTTTTTGGTTCAAATTTTGCCTAGTCAAGTACAAAAGGAGAAGGATGTGGCAAAATGCACAGCTAGCATGCAGAAATCAGAGAGGACCAGGGAGATAATCCTGTGTGAGACCAGGATAATCCTATGTTCAAACAGCTCAGATCAATGTATTGAAGTGAATATCTTAAAAGAATATAAGAGCCAGTGTTGCAGCATAGTAGGTTAAGCCACCACCTATAGCATTGGCATCTCAGGTGGTGCTGGTTCGGGTCCCGGCTGCTCCACTTCTGATCCTACTCCCTGCGAATGCATCTGGAAAAGTAGCAGAAGTTGGCCCAAGTGCTTGGGCCCCTACCACCCATGTGGTATGAAGCTCCTGGCTTCGGCCTGGCCCAGCCCTGGCCATTGCAACCATTTGGAGAATGAACCAGCAGATGGAAGATTTCTCTCTCTGTCTCTGCTTCTTTCTGTAACTCGGCCTTTTTGTCAAATAAAATAATAATTAAAATATAAATGATTAGATAAGGTTAATGTCAAGAATTCAAGGATAATATTACATTAGGAAATTGGTTAATACTAATAACTGTTTCACAGAAGGGCAAAAAATATGATCATCCCAGTATTGAAAAAAATTTAGTAAATGAGATATTGGAGAATACCTCCTTAACTTGATAAAGATTTAAAATAGAAAAAAAGATTTAAAATAGATAGCATTTGTTAAGACATAGCGTACAGAAGGTGCTGTCAAATTTAGTGATTAGATCATTACATAAAGCAAATCACTGCTCTCAAGAATCTAAAATATTAATCTTAGAACATTACCAGTTTCCTTTTCTGCAATGGACCTATAATGTCAGAACAAGGAATTAATCCGAAGGAAATGCTTCAAATAGAGGAATTTTCATAATGATCTTTGGGGTGCAATTTTCAGTGCAAAATATTTCAACTTTAATGCTCAACAATAACAGGGGGGCTGGCGCTGTGGAGCAGCAGGTAAAGCCACCGCCTGCCGTGCCGGCATCCCATGTGGGCACCGGTTCAAGTCCTGGCCGCTCCACTTCTGATCCAGCTCTCTGCTTTGGCCTGGGAAAGCAGTAGAAGATGGCCCAAGTCCTTGGGCCCCTGCACCCACTGGGAGACCTGGAAGACGCTCCTGGCTCCTGGCCCAGCTCCAGCCATTGCGGCCATCTGGGGAGTGAATCAGTGGATGGAAGATCTCTGTGTCAGTAACTCTACCTTTCAAATAAAACCTTAAAAAAATTTTTTTAAATGGCAGGGGGGTTATGGAAATTATTTCACATGAACTCAATGGGATATTTTACAGTCACTGCTCTGGTTTAGATGTGGTTTTCCCCTTCAGAACTCATGCAGAACTTCTACTGCAACATAGCAGTGTAGGGAGATGGGGCCTTTAAAAGGGCTTAATGCCTTTCTCCTGAAACTGGATTGGTTTTTGAGGAAATGGGATAGTTCTCATGAGCTGAGGGTGCCTGGCCCCTTTGTCCTTTCCTCTCTCCTGAACATCCCCCATTGCCACTGTCACACACCTTCCTGCCATGTGACCACTGAGTTATGAGGTGGCTTAGGCCCTTGCCAGACACAGCCACACGATCTTGAATGGACCAGCCTCTGGAGCTGCAAGCTAAATAAATCTTTTTCTTTATAAATTATCCCACCTCAGGTGTTCTGATACAGCAGCAGAAAATTAAGATAGCAATAAGTTTCATTCAGAATAATTCACAACCACTTGGCACATCAGTTAGTCCAAAGACAATGTATTGCATATTGTATATGAAGCAAAGCTAGTTGCAAAAAAATCTCACAGGCTTACTCAGCCTCAGCACTACTGACATTTTGAACCCAACAATTCTCTGTTTATTGTAGTGGGCTGTCCGGTGCACTGCAGGATGTCTGGCTATGCCCCGGTCTCTACTCACTAGATACCACATCACGTGTCACCTCCCTCCTCACATTCCCCTGGTTATGACAACTCAAAGTGTCTTCCCAGGTTGTCAAATATCCCCTTGGGTGGGGCAGGGAAATGCCCCATTCGTTGACAACCACTGGCATAATGTAATATTTCTATATACAGTTTGACTCCAAAGACAGTATATTAAAAACTTATATGCACATGAGCAAAGATAGGAGATAACAATAAGGAAATAATACTCAAGACAATTGAAGGCATTTTGAGTGTAATTTTTTTTCCTGGACTTTCTCATGGTTTTAGCAGTAAAGACATAGCTCAATTTTAAAATGTGCCTTTTTAATTTATTTGTTTGAAAGGCAGAAAGAGTATGAGAAAGAGAAAGAGATCTTCCATCTGCTGGTTCACTCCCCACATGACTGCAACAGCCAGGGTTGGGTCACACTGAAGCTGGGAGCCTGGAGCTCCATCCAGGACTCCCATGCAGATGGCAGGTGCTTGGGTGTACCAATACAGGATGCTGACATTGCAGGCACAGTTTAGTTCATTGTACCACAACACTATGTCGAATGTGCTTTCTGTGTGGTCAGACTTAGGAACAGCTCCCTGCCCAGGGACCCCAGTGTGAACTCCCTCTGGTGAGCTGATGGGATGGTCTTCAGTTTCTTTATGTCTCTTGCTTTCCAGCACTCCACAAGGGAGACTTTGGCTGGCTGCGTAGCTCCCAAATCACTCGTCATAGTTTCTAGAGTATCTTTTTTTTTTTTAAAGGAGAGGCAGAGACAGAGAGAGAGAGGTTTTTTTGTTTGTTTGTTTGTTTGTTTGTTTTTTTCCAGACAGGCAGAGTGGACAGTGAGAGAGAGAAACAGAAAGGTCTTCCTTTGCCATTGGTTCACCCTCCAATGGCCGCCACGGCGGGCGCATCGCACTGATCCGAAGGCAGGAGCCAGGTGCTTCTCCTGGTCTCCCATGGGGTGCAGGGCCCAAGCACCTGGGCCATCCTCCACTGCACTCCCTGGCCACAGCAGAGAGCTGGCCTGGAAGAGGGGCAACTGGGACAGAATCCGGCGCCCCGATTGGGACTAGAACCCGGTGTGCTGGCGCTGCAGGCGGAGGATTAGCCTGTTGAGCCGCGGCGCCGGCCTAGAGTATCTTTAATACCTGGAACGCTTAGCCTGGAGCAGCAGGGTCTGGGCCTTTCCAGTGAAGTACACAGAAAGACGTCATTTGCCTTTTCACATCCTCAGGACAAGCACAAGCACCCATTACTCTGGATTCCATGTCTCCTTCTTGAGGGATTTTGATCTTAGCTGGTGCACAAGGTTGGACTGAATCCACTCAGAGCTCACCTTTCTCCAGGAGTGAACCCATAGTCACCTTTCTCTCTGCTTCCTTTTACTCTAAGGATGTAATTTTGGCAAAGTGTCTACTTGTGCCTTGGAAATAGCTTCAACTTGTTTTTATATTGATTTTCAGTGCTGGAAGCTAATCAGTGATGTCCTATGTGACTAAGAGAGGACAGTTATTCCCTAGCCCATTGAATTATGAGTACCTTTTGGAAATGCAGCAAAAATGCATTCCGACAGATGCCTTTGGGTTGCTTGATGCCTAGGCAAGTAGTCATAGAGGGCGGGTTCAGCAAGGTGGTGCCTGTCCTGGGACATAGCTTTACTATTCTGGAAACAGAGACCCACCAGGCAGGGCACAGCACACCCAACACAAGCAATTGCAGTTACCGAGTCATAAGATAGCCTTAGGACACTGATGAGCTTGTGAGCTTTCAGGGGCAGGCAAATATGCTTCAGAGTTCGAAGAATCCAACTTTCAGAAGTGTCAGTTGCTTCATTATATAGGTCAGGAAGGAGCTGGACTTACACACTGAGATTATAGGGTTGACAATACAGTTCTCAGAAGAGCCCATAGCGTTCTGCCCAGGGTCACGCTGTTGAAAGATTGACTGAGAAATTCTGGGAAGCAAATTTGGCTACTCCGTGCTTAGTCTTCTCCTCATCATATCTGAGGCTTGAATGAAATAATAATAATAGAAAATATTATGTAGCATATGTTTCATCGGTCAGGCACTGTTTTTTAAATTTTATTTGTATGTATCTCATAAATACAACATTAGGAACATAGTAATTCTTCCCACTGTATCCGCCCTCCCACCCACTCCCCTTCTTTCATCCTCCCTCTCCTGTTTAGTCCAAGAAAGAAAGAAAAAAAACAGAAAAAAGAAATAATGGAATAAAAAAACTAAGAGAACTGTTCAACAGTCTAGACATAGGCAGTTCTATTGCTTCTCAAAGGTGATTTCACTTTTTTTCCCCCTTCCCCTCTTCTCCCCATTCTTTCCTTTTAGAAACTTAATTGTTTTTAAAGCAGAATCCAAGGATGATACATATTTTGTGAGATCTTAGACATAACTAAAACTTATGAGACATAATAATATCCTCCATTTAATACACTAAAAGGGAGTGATTCTTGAGAACAAGTTTTACTATTAAGTCTCATGATACAACTCTGGGGACAGAGTTCCTTCATGGGAAGTTAGTACACAGTGACTCTTGTTGTTTATTTAGCAAATAACACTCTTATGTATGATGTCAGTGATCACCCAAGGCTCTTGACATGAGGTGCCTCAGCTATGGAAGCCTTTTGGATCCAGTACCTCAATCAGGTCAAAAGCAAAGTGGAAGTTCTCTCCTCACTTCAGAGAAAAGTACATCCTTCTTTGGTGGCCACTTCTTTACACTGGCATCTCACCCACAGAAGTCCTTTATGCAGGACATTTTTTTCCAGAGCGTCTCAGCTTTCCATGCTGAAATGGCCCCCTGGGCTTTCCAGCCAAATCAGAATGCCTTAAGGGCTGCTTCTGAGTTCAGAGTACTACTTAAAGCAATTGTTATTCTATGAGTCTGTTATATGGACTGCTTCCCATGTTGGATTCTTCACTCCTTTTTAATTCTATTAGTGTTTCCAAACACTTAGTCCTAGCTACATGATCACTTTAACATTTGATCCTATATATATGGTCACTTTACCTTTATTCCTATCCAGTTGATCTTTATAACACTTAAGCTGTTATTTTTATCAGCCAGCTTAAGGGATTTGGGGGTCCTATGACTAGTTGTTAAGCTGTACCCTTAGAAATAAGTCTGTAGGAATGTATGTAGGACTACCCTGCTTTGCAGTTGTGAATTTCATACATTTCACATTTACAACTTTAGGATCTTGGTAATTCTTCCCACTGTGCCCACTCTCCCACCCACACTCCAACCCCCTTCCTCTTCCCTTTCTTGTTCTCACTCTTATTCTTTACTAAGAACTATTTTCAATTAACTTTATACATATATGATTAACTCTATGTTAAGTATGGTGTTCAATGAATCATATGAAAGAGAAAAAGATAAGGAAAATATTATAAAGGAAAAGATAAAACAAGAATATAGAATAAAAAGCTGTTTCTCAACAGTCAAGAGAAGGGCTATGAATGAGACCTGGGACAGCGGGGATTGGAAGACCAGAACTCAATTCCATTACTTGCTCTATGGGCTTGGGCAACTCACCTCTCCTCACTGCCTCAGTTCTGCCTGTAATGGGGACATGGTTCCTTTCATAGACTTGTGACGTGAATAAGCAGCATATTGGCATGAAAGCACTTGGGCAGCTTTCCCTACTGAACAGATGAAGGTTATTTTTATGATGATAATATAGGCCAGGAGTCCATTCATCAAATAACCTCACCCTATCATCAAATGACTTATTAGGTTTTTTCCTTTATGTAGGTGAGGAGAATCTGTTTCAGAGTAGTCACTGTCCCAGGTAATGAATGACTTGTCCTGCATATGAACTTGACTTTGTGTAGATGTCACCTTGTAAACTTCCATACCCTTTGTTGACTCTCCCTTCCTCCTTCCCTTTCCAACCCAATAAAGAATCACCACATAATTCTTCCCAAAGAAACATGGTTGACCTTAAAGGACACAAATAAACAAAGAAATTGATGGCCCCAATGCTCTGTGAAGATGCACATTCTGAGTCATTTGGCCTGATATTTCCTGGACTGTGTGTGTAAGAAAAGTCCCAATGCTGATGGCCAAAACAGCGATCTCAATGCACAGGATTTCCTGACAGGATTGTTTTCTAATAGTCTTGTCTTCACCTTTTAACCCCATGCGCTTCCTGCAAAATGATGCACAAGAAGAAGGTGACGTGACATGCTGCTCTAGACAGCTCCACTGAGGCCCAGTACCCATGAAATTCCACTACACAGAGGAGTTTGCCAGTCTCAAAAGCATTCCAAGGTTTGCTCGCCAGGAAAGGGTAAGCGCACGGGCATCAGTTCTATCTTATCAGTGCACTTTCCGGACAATGAGTGACCCAATGCCATTACAGATATCATTCAATTGTCACACTAAACCTTGTGAAGGGATTCAAAGGAAGTACGTAGAACAATAAGTCAGAGAGAATTCCTGTCCTTAGATCTTTCAGGATATGATTTTATGAAGACAGTTCCTAGGACTTCCTCTGCAAGAAGAAGAAATCCAATGAATGACTTAAAAAGATTTTCATATATCCTCTGAAGGATTTCTTTCTCTTGATATGGAAGGGAGATGAAGAGGAAGGAAAATTCATTCATTCATTCGATAAGTGTTTCTTGCAATCCCAGATGTTGTTTTAGACACTGGGGACACAGCAGTCATGAAATCAACAAAAGAGCTGCCTCATGGAATTGACTTTCCAGTCAAAAGAAAGAGGATTAAACCAAGAAACCAACAGGGATAAAACAGAATGTCAGATGATCATAGGTGACTGGGTGCAATTTCTAGGCAGTGTGCCCAAGGGGGCAAAGAGAGGTTGACAGTGCCCCCTCCAAGGGTCCCTCTTTTAAAAAATCTGAAGTTCTTCACCTTCATCCATAAAACTTCCCTGACCCTGATGCCCTCACTTCATCTTCTTTCTGGAACTTCTTAGGGAAAGCCCTTGGTCTGAACCCCAAACCAGTCCCTCCATACACTTGGTAGACTTTAGATAATGCTTTCTCAAGACAAGTTTAGCAAAGAATGTCATTATTGTCATGTAGTAAAATCCTATTTTTGAATGTCAGTAGCTAAATGTTACCTCAATTTGTCTCTTCACAGTTCCTAGCAGCAAGGCCAAGTGACTTCCCTCCAAGCAGGTGTATGGCTCAGGTGAACTGAGACCAGAGATAAAATGCACAAGCATACCCTGGTACACACTAAGTTCCTATTGAGTTCCAGCCTCTGCTGGCTACTGGCAGAACAAAGGTACATAAAATATGGGAGCCTCCTGCGCAAAGCAGTCTAGTGGAGTGGTCTACAAAACAAAGAGCTGGCACCAGCTCAGTGTTTCTCAAGGGCATGCTGTTTGCCTTCGGTAAGACAATATTCTATGCGCAGAATGGGCCGGCCTGTACTTTGTAGGGTCTTTGACATTCCTGTTTCCTAATGTCGTACTTTACCAGGACTGCCAAAACAAGACACCATAGCCTGATGACTTCAATAACAGAAATGGATTTCTCACAGTGCTGGAGCCTTGAAGTCCCAGATGAAGGCCTAGGGAGGTCTGTTTACTCCTGGGGGCCTACTTCTTAGCTTGTGGATGGCTGTCTTCTGACAATGTCCTCACATGGTCTTCCCTCCGAGTGCATTCTTGCCTTGTATTATAATAGAAGCCAGTCAAATGGCTTCATTTAATCATAATTATCTCTCTAGAGGACTTGAATCCAAATACCGTCACACTTGGGGGATGGCTTCAATAAATGAAGTTGTGGAAACACAGTTCAGCCCATAACACTTGCCTGCTAACTCCTGGTAGCACCTACCAGAGATAACAACAACAACAAAATCTCCATCTGCTCTCAAATGCTTCATAGAATTCTAAGAGGAGTTCCTGTGTCGAGAATTTCTGCAACTCCTGTAGATGGTTGCAATGTCTGTTCACTTGCCAGCTTTGGCTATCTCTTTCTCACAACAGGTGAGATGGTTCTTTCAGGAAAGTGTTTTCATAATTGACTTTTAGAAATCCAATGCCTTATTTACATCATGAAGTAGAGTTGACTGTAATATCTCTTTCCCAGAAATTGCTAGCCAACACAAATACGCTATCAAGCATAGGTAGATATATATCAAGTTAGTTAGTTATATATTGCCTCCCTAGATTGAATACACTTTTTGACAAGTGAATGTGATAAAAATTGATCATATTCTATTCTGAGATCTAAAATATAAAAGGATTCAATGAGGAATTTACAGGGAAGAGGAGTCTCAGGGTAACTTAAAGGTGAACTCCAGAAAGAGGAGAAGACAAACAATCTCCCTTCAGTGGGGTTGCAGTTATGATACAAAACACATTATCCCAGAAGCAGTTTGCATGTGATTTTCATATAAATACTAACCCTGTATTTGCAGTAATTATAGTGCCAGGCACAGTGCTATGAGCATTCTGTATGCACTGTCATTTGATTTCACATTATGAAAAGGCAACTAAAAGAGATAGTATTTCTGCAGCTCTTCATGCCTCCTCAACACCAGCCCCATGTAGTTCTAGATCTAACCAGAGGACAGACATATATGGGTGAGAAATTGAGGTGGGCTGACCTAGGAAAGTGACAATGGGGATACAGAGTTGTGGACATTTGAGAGTGGTTCAGGAAGTAGAATCAGTAGAATTTTGTAGGCAGTTGATTTGGGGGGTAAGGCAAAAAGTCAAAGATGAGACCCAGTTTCTGGTCTTGGGCAACTTGTTACCTGGCGACGCACTCACGGCAGCAGGAAATACAGGAGAAGGAACAGGTTCACGAATTGCGAAGAAGTATGAAGATCTGCCCCTGGGCAGGAAGGGTTTGTTGAGGGTGTCATATCCTCTACTTCTGAGTGGCTTTGTGGTTCTCTTCAAACCCTTTCTGTCAATTTCCTCAAAAATGTGAAAAATTGGAATACAGCAGCCACTCCCATATCCATGGGGGATATAGTCCAAGACCTCCAGTAGATGCCTGGAAGCTTGGATAGTACTGAATCCCATATAAACCACGATATTTGACCTGATAATGGGGATTACTTAAATGACTACCAGGTGGGTGGCATCTGCAGTGCAGATACTCTGGACAAAGCAGCGATTCATGTCCTGAGTGGGACGGAGCCGGACAGTGCAAGATTTCATCACACTATTCAGAATAGTGTATAATTGAAACCTTGGGAATTATTTACTTATGAAATTTTCTATGTAGCTTTTCTGTACTGCAATTGACTGCAGGTTACCGAAAGCAAGGAAAACAGGCACCACTGTACTAACCTCTCCCTCATACGGGATGATCGTGAGGTAGGAGAGTGGCTGGGAGAGAGTCTTGGCCATGGAAGGCACTGACTCCCTCTGGATCTGGGACTCCACAGAGACTTTTGCTCCAACCCTGAAGAAGAGCAGCACCGGTGTCAGGGATGGGTTAGGAGCCATAGGTAGAACAGAAGAGGCTAAACCAGCTGACACACGTAAGGGACTCACTAACGGTGGGTCAGTCTGAAGCAGTGTTGGAGCTGGGAGGCTGGCATCAGATGAGAACACAGATATCTTAGAGAATTTTTTCTGTTTTCATGGTTTTGACTGGTGATCAGTCTACTTCCCAGTGTTTGCTAATACTGTCAGCCACCTAAGTATGCAGGGTCCCACATCCATGGATTCCACCAGCTCCAGATGGAAGATATTCGGAAAAAGAATTGCATCTGTTCTGAATATGTATAGGCTTTATTTGCTATTATTCCCTAAGCAGTACAGTATAATAACTATGTATAAATCATATGCATTGTGTGAGATATTATAAGTAATCTAAGGATAGTTTAAAACATACAGGAGGATGTGCATAAGTTAAATGCAAATATTATGTCATTTTATATCAGGGATTTGCACATCCATGGACTTGGGTGTCCACATAGGTCCTGAAACCAATCCCTCAAGGAGATGGAAGGATGACTGTATTTAGAAATGAGAGGTTGGGGGCTGGTGCTGTGGTGTACTGGGTAGGGCCGCTGCCTGCAGTGCTGGCATCCTATATGGGTGCTGGTTCAAGACTCAGCTGCTCCACTTCTGATCCAGCTCTCTGCTGTGGTCTGGGAAGGCAGTAGAAGATGGCCCAAGTCCTTGGGCCCCTGCACCTATGTGGGAGACCTGGAGGAAGCTCCTGGCTCCTGGCTTCAGATTAGCTTAGCTCTGGCCGTTGCTGCCAATTGGGGAGTGAACCAGTGGATGAAAGACCTCTCTCCCTCTCTCTCTCTCTCTCTCCCTCTCTTTCCCTCTCCCTCTCCCTCTCCCTCTACTCTCCCTCTCCTTCTCTCTCTGTGTAACTCTTTCAAATAAATAAATAAATCTTAAAAAAAATAAAGAAAGAAATGAGAGGCTGGCACTGTGGCGTAGCAGGTAAAGCTGCCATCTGCAGTGCCCTCATCCCATATGGGTGCTGGTTTGAGTCCCAGCTACTCTACTTCCGGCTGTTTCAGATTGGCCCACCTCCAGCCATTGCGGCCATTTGGGGAGTGAACCAGCAGGCAGAAGACCTCTCTCTCTCTCTCTCTCTCTCTCTACCTCTCCTTTTAACTCTGTCCTTCAAATAAGTCAAATAAATCCTAAAAAAAAAAAAAAAAAAGGAAAAGAATCAAGTGCCCTTGCCTTGAGTGACGTCCCAGGACATTTGCTCAGACATCAGGTGTCCAACAAGCATCCTCAGTCCCCCGTTTCTGCATGAGTTGAGAATGATTTTGTAGGTTTCTACAGCTTTATGGCTACAAGCACTCAAACTGGCCTCAAGAGCTGGAAATCTCCTGTGTAGCCAGGAATGAGCAATGCCTAATCCTAATCTCTTTCACCTCTGGGGAAAAATGGGCTCACAGCAGGGTGGATGCCAACATAAAAATATTTTTTATGAAAGATTTATTTATTTATTTGAAAGGCAGAGTTACAGAGAGGCAGAGGCAGAGAGAGAGAGAGAGAGGAGAGGAGAGGAGAGGAGAGGAGAGGAGAGGAGAGGAGAGGAGAGAGAAGAGAGAGAGAGAGGTCTTCCATCCTCTGGTTCACTCCCCAAATGGCCACGATGTCCAATCCAAAGCCAGGATCCAGGAGCTTCTTCCAGGTCTCCCATGTGGGCGCAGGGGCCCAAGGACTTGGGCCATCTTCTACTGCTCTCCCAGTCCATAGCAGACTGGATCAGAAGTATAGCAGCCAGGACTTGAACCAGTGCCCATATGGGACATCGGCACTGCAGATGGCAGCTTTACCTACTACGCCACAGTGCCGGCCCCCAGCATGAAAATATTGAAGACAACTATCTTCAGAGGAAACCGGTGGAGGAACAGTGACTCTTCACGTTCCAGAGGGTGATGTATGGCACCTCGGGACACAGTCTTTCTTTCCCTCATAGTAATTCATTACAAATGGTTCATATTCAAGAATATCTGTGCCCATAATTCTCTATTACAGCCAGGCTTATTTGAGTGGAATCTAATTATTTCAAATATCATGCTATGTTTGCACAAAGATTCGTGGGGACTATACAGAGTTGGTTTGTCCTGCAGTGGAACCTTCACTTTGCTGCTGCAGTCTTACCAAAGAGCTGCCTCTGGCGCCACCTGCTGTCTCCAGGAGGAACCTTGAGCTTTTGCTACAGTTAAGGAAATTGCCACCCCCAGCTAACAGGAGCACAGTCTAGACTCTGTTCTGCTGATCTCCTGGGCTTGCTGTAGCATCAGAATCAAATCCTGGATATTTCCTTCCTCTCCCAGTACCCGTACCTGTCTGCCCCGTCCACCTTCAGAGGAGATGTCACCACCTGTGTTGCTATCTTTTTCAATATAGCCAAGCCTCTGCACTGGGGAAATCCATAGTTTTCATGCTTTGTGGCAGCCTAGACTTCCTCCGAAAGCCATGTCTCTACTCTGTTTCACTCTGCTTTAGAGGCTGAGGCAGGTGCAAAGAAGCAGTGATCATTTAGCAACAATTCTATATATGAGAGGTCTTCAGAAACTTACTGGAAATGCATAGTGTAAAAAAACCACGAATGGATGTCAGAATATTTAACATGAAACTGTATCTTTTAATTTCATTTACCCACGAACTTGGGTAATATCCTCATCTATATTTCCAGCCCAAATAATTCAGAGAGCAGTGGGAAAGGAGAGAATGAAGAGAAGACGAGGCAGAGGTGCGCTGAAAGCTCAACACTGAAGACAGCCAGGGTAACACCCACAACTCTGCAAGATGGGGTTCTGTGCCCAGGTTCCTGAGGCTTAGAGAAAGTCCGTTTTCCAGTAAAGGGTCAAAAATATGTCTAGGGCAAAAAACTCACCTGGATTACAGCATCACCCTGACCATCACTGCATAGCTTTGTACCCCCCACCAATTCGGGATCCCATCATTTTAAACACCTGCTCTCTTAAAACGCAAAGATCCCTGTAAAGGGTAAATAACTTAGTGCAAGGTGTTCTGATCATCTAACTAGATCAGGACGAAGTCCATCTCTCAGAGACAGGGCCGTTCTTGGGCTTGTGGAAAGAATGGACTGTCACGGATGTCCCCTGGTGGTCGGGGAGATTGTCACCATGGAGGCAAGTGGGGGGAAGGCAAAGAAGAGGGTCTGATCCGTAGGCAGGAAGACTCCACAGTAAAGAGTTCGGCTGGTCTTCGTCCCAGCCTCCTGGGGGATAGCCTGAAACCCTTGGGATATCCTGAGTGATAGGAGTGCCTCATTTATTGGTAAACCACTTTGCAGAGATTAGTCCAGGTCACTGAGGATAATTAATTCAATCATGCCTATGTAATGAATCTCTAATAAAAACTTTCGACGTTGACATTCAGATGAGCTTCCTTGGTTGAGAGCACTCCATGGTATTGTCAGTCATTGATGGGGCAGCAGTGGCATGGGTCTTGACCCCATGGAAAAAGGACACGAGAGCCTCACACCTGGGATCCTCCCAGATCTTGCCCCATGCATCTCTTCTGGTTTGTTCTGATTTGAATCCTTTGGCTGTAACAGGAAGTTCAGCATTTTCATGAGTTCTTGAGCTGTTCCGGGGAAGTATTGAGCCAGAGGGAGCAATGGGAACCCCTGCAGCCAGTTGGTCAGAGGTGCAAGCAGTCCCTGAGTTTGTGACTGGCATCTAAATTGAGGGCAGTCTTGCGCAGGACTCAGCCCTAAATCCACCAGGAAATCTGACTTACCTTGGGGTCAATGGTGTCAGAACAGCACCGTAGGTCCCAAACACACGATGGCTGACTTCACAATTTTGCTAAAGACCTCACTGAGGTTAAGCGTTCCACCAGCCATGAAGCTATGGCGTGCATGTAGCCCAACCAGGCACCCTTGGCCACATCTGGCCACAAACCTCATCCTTGAACCCTGTTTCCCTACTCTACCTCTCAGATATAAAAATTTTCAATTTTTCCTTTCCTTTTTCACTCTGTACCACGCCCAATGAGAGAGAAAAAAAGAGGAGAGAGAGAAGGAGAGGGAGAGAAATCCCCAGTGCCTCTCTACACCCCCATCCATCCACTACACTTCCCTTCACCTGCTAGGTGACTGTGTAGGGGGTGAAGTGTGGGTGGATCTAATGATCCAGGAAGAGAGATTTTTTAACTGGAGATCCTTGTGTTCCCTGCCGTCCTCACATCTTTGGCTGAATTACACAGTGGGTCTAAGAAGCCCTTAATAATACAGGCAGAAATGTCATTTATCTGGATTTGGGTCATCCTTCCCCATGCGGTGGGGTGATGGAAGCCAGTTTACTGCACTGTTTGTGGAGTAGTGGACAGCTTTGTACACCTGCATCTCACCTGCGTCTCCCTGACCCGGCTGAAATCTGGGACAGGGAGTTGGGGCAAATGCACAGTGCATGAAGATCAGCCCGCATGTGTACAGATGAGACTCCTGGGCCACAGAAAAGGTCAGAGAACACATTTGGAAGAAATGAGTGGAAAATCAGCGCATAAAGGTCCACGGTTGTTCCTGAACTCCAGCAGACACCTGCCAGTGCATTCCCAGAAGCGCCGCCTTCCACCCCAACGAGAAGCCTCCTTCCTCCACGTATAGCCCAAGTCCCCATGAAATCCAAATTCTCCCTCTCTTTGATGGAACTAGAAGCAATTTACCTTTATTAGAGTCAGAGAATCTTTCCAAATCTTATTTGAGAGGCAGAGAGAGAGCAGGGAGAGAAAGAGCCCTGTCATTCACTGGCTCACTCCCCAAATTCCCACAAGGCCAAGGTTAGGCTGGGGATGGAGCAAGGGACTCTCTCCAGGTACCACACGTGGGTGCCAGGAACCCAGTGACTTGCGTCATCACTGCTTCCTGCTGAAGTCTGGATTGGCAGGAAGCTGGAGTCGGGCACTGGAGCTGGGCGTCCAATCCAGGCACTCCAAAGTGGGAAGCAGCCCTAAAGGCATTCGGATCCGGCTGAAAAGCCCATGAGAGTATTTCAGGCATGGAAAGCCAAGACACTCTGGCAAAAAAAAAAAAAAAAAAAAAAAAAAACAAACCTAAATGAAAGATCTCTGTGAGTGAGATTCCAGGGAATAGAATTTTTCATATGTCAGAGGCTACTTCCATAGGTGCAAAAAAAATGGAATGGAAAAATCAGATTATTTTGGTACAGAAATAATTTGGAATCTATGCCTAGATTTTTATAGTATACATTTTTCCTTTTTTTAAAAAGATTTATTAATTTATTTGAAAGTCAGAGTTACACAGAGAGAGAAGGTGAGGCAGAGAGAGGTCTTCCATCCGCTGGTTTACTCCCCAATTGGCTGCCACAGTCAGAGCTGCACCAATCAGGAGCCAGGAGCCAGGAGCTTCCTCTGGGTCCTCCCATGTGGGTGCAGGGTCCCAAAGATTCCAGCTACCCATGTGGGAGGCCCAGATGGAGCTCCTGGCTTTGGACGGACTCAGTCCTGGCCCTTGTGGTCACTTGGGGAGTGAACCAATGGATGGAAGATATTCTCTCTCTTTTTCTCCCTCTCTCTGGCTTTCAAATAAATAAAACTTAAAAGTTTGTGGAAAAATTGAGCATCAATTTCAAATTAATTTTTCACCAAAATAAGCTTATATTTTAAATCCATTTTTACATGAGCTTTTTGAAGTGCTCTTGTATTTTTATTTTTTAATTTACGTATCTATTATGGGTTTATTTTAGTGAACAACTGGGATAAATGTCTATCTGATGTCCCCCTTCCCTCATCACACCAGCCTCTACTGCCATCCGCTGGTTCATTCCCCAGATGGCCACAATGGCTGGAGCTGTGCCGATCCAAAGCCAGGAGCCAGGAGCTTCCTCCGGGTCTCCCACATGGGTGCAGGGCCCAAAGACATGGGCCATCTTCCACTTCCTTCCCAGGCCATAGCAGAGAGCTGGATCAGAAGAGGAGCAGCTGGGACTAGAACTGGCACCCATATGGGATGCCAGTGCTGCAGGCCAGGGTGTTACCCCATTGCACCACAGCGTCGGCCCCAACCTCTACTTCTTAAAACTCTTCCTGTGACTTGTAAAACTCCACTCTGCGACATCTTCTACTCCTTTGACTTTCTATCCTGTGACTGGTTGAGTGTTCCTCTCCCTCCCCTTTCCTCTAGAGGCTGATGTCCCTTAGGGTTGAATCTTGCGTCTTCTCCTCTGTGTGGGCTGCACATCCTCTCTACTTCTTGTTCACTCTCTCCTCTCTACTTTGCTTCTCTGTGACAATCCTCTGCAGGGGGGTTTCCAAAAGTTCACTGGAACTTGGCACTGGGGTAAAGATTCCACCGGGACGCCTGCATCCCATATCAGAATGCAGAGTTCAAGTCGGGATCCTGATTCCAGCTCCTTGCTAATGTGCACCTTGAGCCGGTATTGGATCCTTGTCACCCATGTGGAGGAACCAGCTTGATTTCCAGGCTCCTGGCTTTGGTCTGGCCCAGCCCTGGCTTTTGGGGGCCTTTGAGGAGTGAACCAGCGGATGAGAGTTCACTCTCTGTCCGTTTGTCTATCTACCTAATGTCTTGAGAACATAGTAGAGAGACAGAGACCGAAAAAGAGGAAGAGAGATCTCCCATTCACTGATTCACTCCACAGACGCCCACATGGCTGGGGATGGGCCAGAGATAAAGCTGGGGGCTGAAAGCTCAATTCAGCTCTCCCTTGTGTGTGCCGGGAACTCGGTCCCTGGAGCCTCACCACAGCCTCACAGGGTCACATTGGCAGGAAGCTGGAGCAAGGCGCAGAGCCGGGCACTCAACCCAGGTGCTCTGATGTGGAATGCAGGCATTGTACCCAGCATCTTAATCAGTAGGTTAAATGCCCACCCTTCCACTGGCTAAATTTAGAGCATTTTTATGACCCCAATAAGAAGCACATATGTCTATAAATGTTGGATGACCACCCCGCCCAAAAAACAAACAAACAAACAAAAAAACCAGAAAGTATTCCTGTAGGGAATGTTCACCAGAAAGACATTCTTTGGAATGTACTTGTATATGAATTTCCCCATTATGAAACCAACATCCATCCTAGAATTCAAAAAATTCAAAAAATACATGGTTGACAATTCTGGCAAATACTCTCATGTCTGCTAGTTTCCCAGGGTGGAAATCTGTTTCATCACTGACTCCACACTCTCCTTTACTTCTCCCATGGTCAAAGCCCCCAAACCCCGTGACCTCTCCGCCAGAACGTACCTGAAGTCGGTTCTCAGTTACTCAGCATCTCCGTCATGACCACAGTGCTCAACTTCATCATCGCTTTCGTGGATTGTCCCCAGAGTTTCCTGGTTAGGTTTTCCCTTTACCATTTCATCAGCCACACTTAAAACCAGCTCATCAATCATGCTTAAAAATCCTGAGTGAATTGAATCGAATTTCTGTTGCTTACAGATTTAAATTCAAACCCTCGCTTTGGCTAATGGAAGTCGTTAAGACTTGGCCCCTTGCAGTCCGTGAGCCCACTGCTACCAGCTCCTGCCTTCATCTCCCACTGATGGCTATCACAATTTCCCTGCGCCCTAGAATTCGTCCCTCTCAGACCTCTCTGCCTACACAAGTGCTAGTCCCTCTGCTTGATGGGTCTGTTTGCCCATCAGAGACCGCAAACTCCTATTCATCCTTCAAAAGCCAATTGAGCTCTTCCAAAAAACATTTCCCTTGCTTCCGGAGGCAGAGAGTTAATCTGCCTCCTATGGGGTTGAAGTAATTCGTGTTGTCAGTTACAACAATTGCCGTGTTGACAGTGATTTTTCTATCCGTGGCAACTGTCCTGGTGGTCTCCCTTTCCCAGGGTCTACATGGGTATATGTGCTGCATACAATGTTGTTCAAAGGGAGAAAAGTCACGTGGGAGGCGAGTTTGTGGAAAATGAACGTGCCAAGGTAACAGATTCCTGGGGGAGTCCTATGGGCCAGATGAGGGTGGAAATATTGCAGAATGTTTATATTCTTGCAGTCACAGCGGCAAGGCCGGCCAGGCACACAGGCGCACGGTTGGAATCTGTCCACAAAGAGTAGACGCTTCTATGAAGACTGAATTTAGCCAGCTGGGCAAGCTGCCTTGTCGGCCAGCCTCCCTTCTCTCTCTCTGGGTTGCCATTCTAATATTCTTAAAACAATGCAAATTAAGCACATAGTGATCATACGCAGCACAGTCCATTTAGTGCCATTCTGGGGGACACTTGGGGACGAGTTTTGGGAGAAGCTTGTGTTTCAAGGGGATGAGGTTAAAGAGGAAAGAATCTGAGTTTTCAGAGAGCCTGGGGCTGCTGCCGCCGGAGGCTGTGCCACCTGCTGTTTTCTGTTCCCGTCTGCTGTGGCACTGAGCGTGCTACTTGCTCAGCTGTGGATCTCACCTTTTCACCGACTTGATTTGGCCACAGTATGCTCAGTTCCAGATGAATCATGACAATAATCATACTCCTCCTTAGCAACGATTGGTCCAGTCGGTGAGCATGAGATCAAGCTCTGAACAACGAAACTGAAGGAGAAGTTGACTGGAAATTTTTGAAAATATGTTTCTTCCTGATAAGAGAGAGACATATGAAAATAAAGCTCTCTCTCTACCTTTCTTCCTATTTTGGGTGCTCTGGTATTAGGATGTGATGAGGGGAGTTGCTGCAGCCATCTTGTAGTCATGAAGTGAGATGCCATCAAAATGCTGAGGACACTGAGAAGGAAGGAAGAAACTGGCTTGGGTCCTTGAAGACCTCAGTGAGCTTCTCAATGCATCCTGAGAATGCCTGCTTTGGACATGTATTAAGTGACTAATAAAGCCTTTATGGTTTAAACACTGTAAGTCAGAAAATGTAAACGCTGAAGTTGAAAGCTTTCAGAGGACACACATTAGCACATTTTCAGCTCTTCTCCTCCTCCACACTGCAGCCTGGCGCAGCCACGAGGGGGAAGGCAGGTCGCAGTCCTGCTCCCCTGTGTCAGTTGGCAAGGGACCAGGGCAATCTGCAAACTCCTGTTCCGGTTTACCCTCTCAGCGATGAAAGAACAAAGGAAGCAAGAATGGAAAGATAAATAAGGAGACTGGATAAGCTGTGCTTGTTTCACAATGCGGTAGGCTCTGCATGTCTTCCAGACATTGCGCACTAAGAGTTTATTTAGTCATTGCATCTTGCTATGGGCTATGAGCTTGGGATATAAGAATGAGACGGTATTCTTGTGCTCAGGTCACTCACTGATAACCAGGGCGAGCGATGTTTATGCAATCTACTTAGATGTACGCCCATATGGTGTGAAAATTAACTCACTTATTCATTCTTGAATTCAATCAGCGACGGTTATTGAATGCCGTCTTAAGATACATATAGGTGTAGAGGAAAATAATTCATTCCAATTCCACATTTTCTTTCAACTCCACAAAAGAGCTTCTTCTTGGAAATACAGGGTATCTCTAGTCTGAAAACCTAAAATCTGAACTCCTTTATGAGGTCTAAGGCATGGTGATAATATCCCATTTGCCTGATTTTGCTTCTGTTACCTGGTTTTTAGGGGTGTTATCCAAAAAATAGTTGCCCATATTGGTGTCTTGAAATGTTTCTTCTATATTTTTTTTCTAATTGGTTCATAGTTGTACTTTCAGGTCTTTGGTCCATTTTGAGTAGGAAGCCTTAGACGCAAGGCTATCTCCGTCTCGCTAATCCAGTTCACCTGTGACAGCTTTGGTAGTGTTGACAGCTATCTGATACCTCTGTCAGCTGTTCTCAGATGGATTCTCAATCATTTGCTCAACAAGTTTCTCAAATTGGTTTCTCAATAGCTGCAGAACCTGTGGACATGTAGAATACAAAACAATAACCAGGAAGAAAGGGGGGCAGGACAAAGGCTTCAAATCTGGGAGAGTCCAAAGGCTACCTGAGGGAAGAGGGCATAGCTGTGGTCTATACAGAGAGGAGGGACGGGGAGGGGAGGTCGTGCTGTGGTCTACACAGAGAGGAGTCAGGAGGAGGGGAGGACATGGCTGTGGTCTACACAGACAGGAGGGAGGAGGGGAGGACATGGCTGTGGTCTACACAGACAGGAGGGAGGAGGGGAAGACATGGCTGTGGACTACACAGACAGGAAAGAGGGAGAGGAGAGGACGTGGCTGTGGTCTACACAGACAGAAGGGAGGAGGGGAGGACATGGCTGTAGTCTACACAGACAGGAGGGAGGAGGGGAGGATGTGGCTGTGGTCTACACAGACAGAAGGGAGGAGGGGAGGACGTGGCTGTAGTCTACACAGACAGGAGGGAGGAGGGGAGGATGTGGCTGTGGTCTACACAGACAGGAGTGAGGAGGAGGGGAGGACGTGGCTGTGGTCTACATAGAGAGGAGGGAGGACATGGCTGTAGTCTACACAGACAGGAGGGAGGAGGGGAGGATGTGGCTGTGGTCTACACAGACAGGAGGGAGGAAGAGGGGAGGTCATGGCTGTGGACTACACAGAGAGGAGTGCGGAGGAGGGGAGGTCATGGCTGTGGACTACACAGAGAGGAGTGAGGAGGAGGGAAGGACATGGCTGTGGTCTACACAGACAGGAGGGAGGAGGAGGGGAGGTCGTGGCTGTGGTCTCCACAGACAGGAGGGAGGAGGGGAGGACATGGCTGTGGACTACACAGAGAGGAGTGAGGAGGAGGGGAGGATGTGGCTGTGGTCTACACAGACAGGAGGGAGGAGGGAGGGCATGGCTGTGGTCTACACAGACAGGAGGGAGGAGGGGAGGTCATGGCTGTGGTCTACACAGAGAGGAGGGAGGGCATGGCTGTGATCTACACAGACAGGAGGGAGGAGGGGAGGACGTGGCTGTGGTCTACACAGACAGAAGGGAGGAGGGGAGGACATGGCTGTAGTCTACACAGACAGGAGGGAGGAGGGGAGGATGTGGCTGTGGTCTACACAGACAGAAGGGAGGAGGGGAGGACGTGGCTGTAGTCTACACAGACAGGAGGGAGGAGGGGAGGATGTGGCTGTGGTCTACACAGACAGGAGTGAGGAGGAGGGGAGGACGTGGCTGTGGTCTACATAGAGAGGAGGGAGGACATGGCTGTAGTCTACACAGACAGGAGGGAGGAGGGGAGGATGTGGCTGTGGTCTACACAGACAGGAGGGAGGAAGAGGGGAGGTCATGGCTGTGGACTACACAGAGAGGAGTGCGGAGGAGGGGAGGTCATGGCTGTGGACTACACAGAGAGGAGTGAGGAGGAGGGAAGGACATGGCTGTGGTCTACACAGACAGGAGGGAGGAGGAGGGGAGGTCGTGGCTGTGGTCTCCACAGACAGGAGGGAGGAGGGGAGGACATGGCTGTGGACTACACAGAGAGGAGTGAGGAGGAGGGGAGGATGTGGCTGTGGTCTACACAGACAGGAGGGAGGAGGGAGGGCATGGCTGTGGTCTACACAGACAGGAGGGAGGAGGGGAGGTCATGGCTGTGGTCTACACAGAGAGGAGGGAGGGCATGGCTGTGATCTACACAGACAGGAGGGAGGAGGGGAGGACGTGGCTGTGGTCTACACAGACAGAAGGGAGGAGGGGAGGACATGGCTGTAGTCTACACAGACAGGAGGGAGGAGGGGAGGATGTGGCTGTGGTCTACACAGACAGAAGGGAGGAGGGGAGGACGTGGCTGTAGTCTACACAGACAGGAGGGAGGAGGGGAGGATGTGGCTGTGGTCTACACAGACAGGAGTGAGGAGGAGGGGAGGACGTGGCTGTGGTCTACATAGAGAGGAGGGAGGACATGGCTGTAGTCTACACAGACAGGAGGGAGGAGGGGAGGATGTGGCTGTGGTCTACACAGACAGGAGGGAGGAAGAGGGGAGGTCATGGCTGTGGACTACACAGAGAGGAGTGCGGAGGAGGGGAGGTCATGGCTGTGGACTACACAGAGAGGAGTGAGGAGGAGGGAAGGACATGGCTGTGGTCTACACAGACAGGAGGGAGGAGGAGGGGAGGTCGTGGCTGTGGTCTCCACAGACAGGAGGGAGGAGGGGAGGACATGGCTGTGGACTACACAGAGAGGAGTGAGGAGGAGGGGAGGATGTGGCTGTGGTCTACACAGACAGAAGGGAGGAGGGGAGGATGTGGCTGTAGTCTACACAGACAGGAGGGAGGAGGGGAGGTCATGGCTGTGGTCTACACAGAGAGGAGGGAGGGCATGGCTGTGATCTACACAGACAGGAGGGAGGAGGGGAGGACGTGGCTGTGGTCTACACAGACAGAAGGGAGGAGGGGAGGACATGGCTGTAGTCTACACAGACAGGAGGGAGGAGGGGAGGACGTGGCTGTGGTCTACACAGACAGGAGGGAGGACATGGCTGTAGTCTACACAGACAGGAGGGAGGAGGGGAGGATGTGGCTGTGGTCTACACAGACAGGAGGGAGGAGGAGGGGAGGTCATGGCTGTGGACTACACAGAGAGGAGTGAGGAGGAGGGGAGGTCATGGCTGTGGACTACACAGAAAGGAATGAGGAGGAGGGAAGGACATGGCTGTGGTCTACACAGACAGGAGGGAGGAGGGGAGGACATGGCTGTAGTCTACACAGACAGGAGGGAGGAAGAGGGGAGGTCATGGCTGTGGTCTACACAGAGAGGAGTGAGGAGGAGGGGAGGTCATGGCTGTGGACTACACAGAGAGGAATGAGGAGGAGGGAAGGACATGGCTGTGGTCTACACAGACAGGAGGGAGGAGGGGAGGACATGGCTGTAGTCTACACAGACAGGAGTGAGGAGGAGGGGAGGACGTGGCTGTGGTCTACACAGACAGGAGGGAGGAGGGAGGAGATGGCTGTGGTCTACATAGACAGGAGTGAGGAGGGGAGGATGTGGCTGTGGTCTACACAGACAGGAGGGAGGGCACGGCTGTGGTCTACACAGACAGGAGGGAGGAGGGGAGGATGTGGCTGTGGTCTACACAGACAGGAGGGAGGGCATGGCTGTGGTCTACACAGACAGGAGGGAGGAGGAGGGGAGGACGTGGCTGTGGTCTACACAGACAGGAGGGAGGAGGGGAGGACATGGCTGTGGTCTACACAGACAGGAGTGAGGAGGGGAGGATGTGGCTGTGGTCTACACAGACAGGAGGGAGGGCATGGCTGTGGTCTACACAGACAGGAGGGAGGAGGGGAGGATGTGGCTGTGGTCTACACAGACAGGAGGGAGGACATGGCTGTGGTCTACACAGACAGGAGGGAGGAGGAGGGGAGGACGTGGCTGTGGTCTACACAGACAGGAGGGAGGAGGGAGGACATGGCTGTGGTCTACACAGAGAGGAGGGAGGAGGGGAGGATGTGGCTGTGGTCTACACAGACAGGAGGGAGGAGGAGGGGAGGTCGTGGCTGTGGTCTACACAGACAGGAGGGAGGAGAGGAGGTCGTGGCTGTGGTCTACACCGCTTGAGGAAGAGGAGAGGGACAAGGTAGGAGTGGCAGAGTGAGTGACGCTGGGCTGAGAGTAGGGCACAGAGGCAGGCAAGCACAAGCTGTAGTCTGAGCACCGCAAGCAGCTGGCGTCAGTGGAAGGTGGGGGATGGTGAGGAAGGAGAGCAGCAGGGCCTGGGATGTAGGGCATCAGGCTGACAGTGACCCCTGTGATGGCTGCACTTGAACTTAGCCTGCTACCTGCCAGCAAATTTGCTGAGATTCTGCAGCTTCGAATGCGCCAATATATCAGTTACTCTATGAGACAAAAGCTACGCCAGGAATCTTCAGAAAATAGGCCTTTCCTACCGTGACTTCTAGTGTGGTTGCTGGGGTCAGGGCCCTGAGACTCGCTAGAATCCCACTGTTGGAGTAGTTCTCCCAGACGAGCCCCCAGGACCTTTGAAGTCCTTTTCTAACTTGGTGATGCTTGTGCCGACCATGTTTTCCCAGCAGTGTCCAATATTTGATATTTTCTCAAAAGCCATTTCTTGATTTTAATATCGTTTCCCTGCTGGAGCTGGAATATGGGGGCGGGCAGTGGGTGAGCTGTTTTCTCCTGCAGCAAGTTCTAGCTCTTGCATGTTCAAACAATGGCTCCTAAGCTTTTTCTCCCATCTCTTGCATTTTCAGTACAGGCAATGAGAAGAAGTCAGGTAGCACTTTGTATCCTGAAATCCCCTTAGGACAGAGGACAGCAAGTGGGCAGGCTGCCTGTTTTGTAAGCAGTTTTACGGGGACACACCCATGCCTATTTTGTAGTCTTGCATTTGGCTGCTTTCCCATGGCAGGACTGAGTCGTTGCAACAGGGTCTGGATAGTCCACAAGCATGAACCACAGCAGTTATCACCTAGCACTTCACAGAACAGTTTACCAAACGCTGATCGGCATGGCTGAGTTCATTGGGACATTTCTTATTTTGCATATCAGCACAGCTAAGAGTGTTGCAGAATTTCTGCTACTGCAAGACAAGGACCCCTTTCTTCCAGTTTCCAGTGACAGTTTGCCCATGGCTAGACCAGTCAATTAGCAGAATTCTTCTTCAGTGCCAAGCTGAGACCATGGTGCCATCGCCAGCCACCTTATGTATGTCTTGTAGCCAACCTCCAGCTGGGAGTTCTGTCTGTAAGTTGGCCAAAGTTCTCTGTCACTAAGGGAGCTCATCCTATAGTCCTGTACACTTTGTCTATGTGATCCCCCAAGTCCAGCTCTATAGCCTCTTTACTAACAGCTTTTGTACAGGTTCAGTTCATTTACAAACAACAGAATTCACTTAAGCCAACACGAGGAGTCAAAGACATATTACAGGCCTTACGTGGCTTTCGGAATCACTGGGAAGGCGGAGGCAATAGATTCTGGGTGGGGTTTCCAGGAGCCTCTCTGAAAACTGTGTCTACAACTTTTACCTTGACAGCTTCAAAGTAATCCAGGAAATGTAATTTCAGCTTTCTCAACTGTATCAGCTTTGTCTGGGCTGCCATAACAAAATATCAACGACTGGGTGGCTTAAGCTACAGAAATTCAATTTCTTACACTTCTGGAGGCCGGAGGTCCAAGATTAGGGCATCATCAGTGCTGGTTTCTGATGAGGCCTCTCTCGATGGCTTATGGAGAGCCACCTTCTTGCTACGTTCTCACCTGGTTGTTCCTCTGTGTGCACACACAGAGATGTCTTGGTGTCTTTTCTTCTTATATGGACAGCAATCCCATCAGAATAGGGCCCCACTCTAATTATCTTCCTGAAGAGTCTATCTGAAAACAACCACATGGAGAGTTAGGACTCCAACATATAAATTTTGGGGGCACACAATCCAGTATACCTCTGAAGCTAGGTATAACCAAAGAAGTGAGAATGGGGTTGGTATTGTGGTGCAGCAGTGGTAGCTGCCACCTGTGATGCTGGCATCCCGTATCAAAGCTCTCAGATGCTCCACTTCTGATCCAGCTCCCTGCTGATGCTCCTGAGAAAGCAGAACAAGAAGGCCCAAGTACTTGGGTCCCTGCCACCCATGTGAGAGAACTCAGTGGAGTCTCAGGCTCCTGGCTCCAGCCTTGCCCAGCCCTGGCCACTGGGGGAGTGAACCAGCAGATGAAAGATTCTCTCTCTCTCTCTCTCTCTCTCTCTCTCTCTGCTTTTAAATAAGATAACTAAAAAGATAAGTTAGAATAGCTATTGAGAAAGTTATTTCACTATGCCCACCACAGTTTTCAAAAATAAAAGTTGTTACACAATGTAGCATTAATTGTAGTAGTAAAAATTTAGAAGTAATATAAGGGCCACGGATATGGATTAAATTAACTAATTATCAGTATTTAAATAATGGAATAATATACAGCCATAAAAAATAGAGAACTCTGTGATGAATGTCTGGAATAGAAAATTCTCCATGATATGTTGTTAAGTCAAAAAAAAAAAAAAAAGAGAGAGAGAGAGAGAGAGAGAGAGAGCCAAGACCAAAGTGAATGGTTTACTATCATTCGTGTAGCAAAGGAAATAGATGGGTACCTATCTGTCTTCGCTTCCTGCCTGTGTTCCTGTTTAGTGAGTTGTTAGGTATTTGTTCACACGAAGAAACGGATAACTGTGAGTGCCCGAGGAGAGAGCTAGGTGGTTGAGGACAGGATAGGAGGGAACATTTCACTGTGTGTGTGTGTGTGCAGGCTACTTGAGGAAATCTGTAGTGAAATGGAATGAAAAGATAAGTTTAGAAGCAGACATTTGGCCTGGAAGTGAAGCCACCAGTTGGGATGTCCACATCCCATGCTGGAGTGAGAGGGTTTGAGTTCCAGCTCCACTCCTGATTCCAGCTTCCTGCTAATGTGCCGTAGGTGACGGCTCAAGTACTTGGGTCTCTGCAGCCTATGTGGGAGATCCAGCTTGATTCCTGAGCTCAGATTTCCATCCCCAGCACGGGGCTGTTGTGGACATTTGGGCAGTGAGCAGGCAATGGGAGTTCTGTCAGTTTATATACTCCTCTGCATTTCAAATAAAATCAATCAACAAAAGTTTTTAAAAACATAAGTTTATTTTGGTGCAAAAATTTTTGAAGTCCACACAAAGTTTTTTTTTTCATAACATGCATTTTTCATGAACTTTTGGAAGATCCCTGCTATTCAAGGAATTCAAATTATGCTTTCTCCAAAATAAACTCATCCTTTAATTTCATTTTCAGCAGACATTTAAAAGTCTTTTTGTACTTTGGGATTTTTTTTGTTGTAGTTGTTGGTTGGGTGGGGGGGTGGGTGGGCTTTCAGAAATCAGATTCTGGGAGTCCAGCATCCAGGATGCTTTTTAGATTACACAGTCCCTCCCCATCTCTACTAGGACTGAGCAGAGGGAGAAGCTGGCCTGCACCTGGGACCCGTGAACAGCTTTCTCTGCTAAGCCCACCGAGAACCCAGGAGCTACATTACTTGGTGAAGAGTTATCCTTGGCTCTGCTTCTGATCCAGCTTCCTGCTAATGCACACCCAAGGTGGCAGCCAGTGGTGCTGGCCCAAGAGCCTGGGTCCCTACCATCCGTGTGGGAGACCTGGAAGAAGTTCCAGGCTCTTTGCTCTTTCTGTCTCGGTCTCTCTCTACCTTTCAAATAAATAAATAAATATTTTTAGAAAAGAGCTTTTCTGTTTTGGTCCAAAATGGCCAGGCTTCTATGTGTCTGTCTTCATCAGTCGCTTAAAGAGTATGAGCTTGGGAGAGGCTCTTCTCTACAACTGCAGTAACCTCTCAGGGGACTGACAGCAGAAAGCTCTCTGCTCATAGCTGGGAAACAAGTTCCCCCTTTAAAGGGAATCTGGGTGCTTCATCTGTGTGTCTATCACTTAGGGCCTCTTGATACTTCTGTGGCCTTATCTCTCACCTGCTCAGCTCCTTGCTGTATCTTTTTTCTTGCTACACCACAGTGCTGGGCTCCCCTTGTCACTTCTTGAGCATGTCAAGCATATTCCTATTTCCATTGCTGTTCCTTTATCCCATCTGTTCCTTCCTTAGGTAACAAGTGACTCATACCTTCCCCTCCTCACACTTATGCTAAAATGTCCCCTTAATTTTGATGACTTCTTTATCTTAAATAGTGACCTGTCCTAACATCCTCGCATGTCATTTTCTTTAATTTGCTTTACTTCTTTTTCTAACAGTCATCACCTCTTAACATATTTGTTTGTTGACTTTTTGTTGTTCATTCATGGTCTCACCTATACTCTGTTGTCCATTTGTGCATCCTCTGTGCCCAGGATAATATGTGAGCAAGCACATGGAAGAGTTTCTATAGGAATTGGTTAGATGAATAGAAGAATGAAGAAGCTGAACACTGCTAGGTTCTAAGATAAGATTGTGAGCAAAATCAGAGGGGGACTTTGCCCTCATGGAGCTTGCTGTCTGGATGGGAGGCAAACAATGACTCAATCATACAAATAAAGTTACAGGCGTGAGATGGGCTACAGTGGGAAGGTATATGGTGCTAGACGAGCACAGGGTGGGTGTTGGCCCCGTGGGGAAGGTCATGGAAAGCTGGTGAGAGAAATGGCATGTCAACTGAAATCTGGGGATGAGCAGGCTTCCATAGGTCAAGGCAGGTGGCAGGGTCAGATTTATCTTTTGGAAAGACCAGTCAGGGCTCAGTGAGCGTGGATGAAGGAGCCAAGGATGATAGGCTGGTTGGGAGGCCATGAAATCCTGGTGAGGGATGATGAGAGCTTTAATTAGAAGTGGCTCTGGTGGTTGGAAGAAGCATCTGGACTTGGCAATTATCTATGAAGTACACATAAATGAGGCTTTTTTATGGATTATTTATGGGAGGAAAGCAGGACAGGGAAGTGATAAGAGGGACGTCTACGGTTCTGTAAACCTGGATGTATGGTTGAGAGAAAAAATACTGGAAGAGGAACAGATTTATTTTGTTTGACTTTACTGTGTGCTAGTATGTGTCTATGAAAGAGAAGAAAGAGTGTGATTTTGGTTTTTGATATTTTGGTTTTGAAGTTGTATTGAGGCCTCCAGGAGACCAAGTAGACTTCGTCATGAGAGGGAAACGTTCAACTACCTTGTCAGAGATGTTCATTTTGGAGGTGTCTGTGCAGGTGGCATTTGAAAATGTAGGGATGGATGAGATCACACAGAGAACATTCCGACATAAGAAGAGAGGGTGGAGGAGATTGAGGAACCTCAAAATTGAGTGGAGACTGGATTAGTGAGAGAGACTGACAAGCCTGCCTAGAAATGCTGGAGGGAAGAGAGGAGGTCGTGGGTCACCCCAGCAGAATGCTTCTGGAAGAAGGGATTCCTCAGCCATGTCAGCGCTCATGAGAGAGGCCCCGAGAACTGAAAGCGGTGATTACCTTAGCTTGGAGGCGGTTGGTGATGCCAGCGCTGCAGGAGAGATGTCGCGTTGGAGAAATGCAATGCAATACTGTGAAAAAACAAAATCTGAGGAACTATTTTGGGCTTAGGGTAGGAGAATTGAGTGTTTAGTTGACAGTGTAAAGATTATGAAGTACAATTCCAGTGCAGGCTGTGTTTTAAATACGGAGAGATCTTTTCTACATATGATGGGGAAAGAAGAAAGGCGGACAGAGTGAAGTGGATTCTCATGTTGGATGGCGCAGGGGAGTGGGGAGGTAGGAGATTGGCTCCTGTTTCCCTGTAATAATAGAGTTAACGGTATCTCTGAGTATTGAAAAGGTGCCTTGCAAACCACGTGTTTATTTTTTTTAAATTGTATTTGCGTATTATTTGAGAGGGAAAGAGAAAACAGAGAGCGAGAGCACTCCCATGCACTGGTTCAGTCTCCGAAAGTCTGCGGACACCCTGACCAGGCCAGACTGAAGCGGGGAGCTGGGAACTCAACCCAGTTCTCCTCCATGGGTTACCAGGGACCCAAGCACTTGAGTGCTCAGCGGCTGCCTCCCAGAGCGCGCAGTAGTGAGGCAGGACTCGGAAGTGGAGCAGAGTCAAGCCCAGGGACTCTGATATGGGATGGGATGTGAGCGTCTCAACCACCAGGCCAAACATCTGCCCAAACTCTCTGTTTTAAACGTGGATAGATGCCTGATGTCTCCGGCAGTTTTCACGGGTAAAATTCTCCTATTATATTCACGCTCACAGGGGTGGGCGGTGCTTAATGCATACTCAGGTGGATTTTCATTCGAATGATAATGAAGTTAAAGCCAACGACGCCCAGACGGCATGGAGAAGTATAAGCTCCAATCAGGCCCCTCTCATAAGGCGCAGGACCAGGGAGCGAGGATCGGAGCTGGCATCTCAGCACGCGGCGCCGCTCCGGGCTCCTAAGGGTTAAGATCAAAGAGCGACGACCCTCACTGCTGCCTAGAAGGGCCCCGGCAAAGCCTGCCGGGAAAGACATGGCGACTTCCTGTGTCTGTCTTCCGGGTGTGAGAGTTTAGGACCGCGATTGGGGAGGGTCTGGAGGAGCGGGGTGCGTTATCTCCTGGAGCGCTGCTGGGGATGCAGGGAGCCTTGGGTGCAGCCCCCAGAACAGTGAGTTCCTTTTCGAGAGGAAGGGGGCCCAGGGGCGCCGGCTAGGGAAGCGGACCCCGCACGGCCCCGTCTTCAGGGTCCGTCGCGGGGAGCGATCCGGCTGCTGCGCGGTGCCACGGCCCGGCCCGGCCCTGGCCTGCGGGGTGCCTGCAAGGATCTTTCTTGTCTTGCGGGTCTGCTCGGCTGGCCCTTCGCCGTGCAGTGCCCCGCTAAGCTGAGCTTCAGGCAGTGCGTTCGCTTGCAAGGTTTTCTGCTAGAAGGCGTGAGCCACTGTAGTCACCTGTTCGCTCGGTGACAGCGACAGCCGACCCTCTGCGGAGTGACATCTCAGGACAGCCTTTTGCTGCCATGTCGGCCTTGAATGCCCCGCTGTCTTACTCAGTGTTGCCGAGGGCTGCGTTACTGCATCTTCTGGGGAGAACGGTGGGGAAGGAATCCGTCACTCAGACTGGCTTCCCCGTACGTGCGTTGACAGCCGCATGTCCTGGGACAGCTAAACAGCAACTCTGGTTGAGTAGCATCTTTTCCCTTCCACTCCGGTGTGTCTGTCTGCATTCAGACACTGGGGACATCTGTGACGCGGGTTCGGCTTTACAACAGAGCCCCTGTGGTTTTTGGAGTGTGCTTACCTGATGTGTGCTCGCAGTGATACGGAGTTTGGGGCATGCAGGTCTGTTTACTAAAAGACGGCTGAGAAATTTCAGAATAAAGGCCATCCTCGAGGATTGCCTGCCCAGCTTTGCTTACGGCTCTAGTTCACTGTAACACCTGTTGTGCGACCTCGGGGGAGTTGTTAAAGACCTTATAAAAACTCTAGGGGCCGGCGCCGTGGCTCACTTGGTTAATCCTCCGCCTATGGCGCCGGGTTCTAGTCTTGGTCACTCCTCTTCCAGGCCAGCTCTCTGCTGTGGCCTGGGAGGGCAGTGGAGGATGGCCCAAGTGCTTGGGCCCTGCACCCCATGGGAGACCAGGAGGAAGCACCTGGCTCCTGGCTCTGGATCAGCGCAGCGCCGGCCGTACCGGCCATTTAAGGGGTGAACCAAAGGAAGGAAGACCTTTCTCTCTGTCTCTCAGTGTCTATGACTCTACCTGTCAAATAAATAAAAAACTAAAAAAAAACTATAAAGTCACCAGTGAGATGTTATTATTATTTTAAAGATTTATTTATTTATTTGAAAGTCAGAGTTACACAGGGAAGGAGAGGCAGAGAGAAAATTCTTTCATCCGCTGGTTCACTCCCCATATGGCCACTATGGCCGGCGCTGCGCCGATCCGAAGCCAGGAGCTTCTTCCTGGTCTCCCATACGGGTGCAGGGGCCGAAGAACTTGGGCCATCTTCTACTGCTTTCCCAGGCCATAGCAGAGAGCTGGATTGGGAGTGGAGCAGCCGGGACTGAACCAGTGCCCATATGGAATGCTGGTGCTGCAGGCGGTGGCTTTACCTGCCATGCCACAGTGCTGGCCCCGATCTTACTGTTATTAATGTACAACTTTAGAGGGCTGTTGTGAGAATTAAGTGAGAAAGATGTGCAAATTATTTAGTTTGCTACTTGATGCAAAACAGATGTTGATGGGGTAGAAATTATACAATTGTGTTTTTTTTTTTTTAATATGTGTGCCTTTTCAGGCTTTTATTGTGCCTCATCCCCTACCCCCAACCCACTTATGGCATTCTTTACATCCTACAATGGATGTTAACTCCGTATAGGGCTGTCTTTCCATGTGGATCACCTTACTTAGTCCCTTAATGTAGGTCAGGGATTGTAGTTGGCTCCACAAGGTCATTTCGCCTAAAATGGATATTGTACTTAGGATAGACTTACACGTAAGAGCCTTTATATTTGGGAGTTATTGTCTATAATTGTTCCAGCCCTGTTTTGTCTTAATTTCTTATTACTGGCTATATAAATTCTTTTGAGATTGACTTCAAAGATTTCTTTATTCGGTCAACAAACAAATTATTCACTGCAATGAAACGTGGTACTTTCTCTTCCTTAGCTGCTTCTAGGCCAGCAGATAGATTTCTTAGAGTCTTTGAAAGTGTTATTATTGGTACCTTTTCCCAAAAAGTACTGTTTTTCAATGGAAAGTGTTTCTAAGCTATGAGTGGGCAATGAGCATTAGTATGCATTCTGTGAGGGACCTTCAAAAAGTTCATGGGAAATGTGTTTTATGAGAAAATGATGCATGAGCTTAAAAATTTTTTACTGCACCAAAATTACTTGTGATTCTGTTTTCTGTGAACTTTTCAAAGTCCTTTTCTATCTTCGAAGCTTGATCCTCAGACTTTTGGTGTGAAAATTGAATTTTTAGGATTATGTCTTTAGAGAAGGTAACTTGCTTCTGTGATAAGAGTTTCTGAACGAGCTTCTACAGGCCTCAGTTCTTATTTTGAGTGTGGTCACAGGACACTCGGTGCCTGTAATTGTGACGGTACAGTGGTTGGGAAGGAAGGAGGAAGTACAGACTTTGACAGATGCCTCTGAACATGACCTGTTTCCTTCTGCAGGACTTCTGATCCCTAACCTGGCTGCTTTCATTGTGATGGAGCAAGAAAAAGAACTGTTGGTCTCAGATTCTAACGGCTTCCTGAAGAGGGAGAGTTTGAAAAGCCCCTTTACAGGTGAGGGATCAAGATGATCTGGATCTTTGGAAATTTGTTACAGAATGTGCTATAGCATATGTAGAAAGAACAGCGTGTTAGAAGGAGACAGACTGTATTTTGAGTCCCTGCTGTGTCACTTACATGCTGTGTTAACTCTTTCCGTGTTAGTTTTCTCATCTTTAAGAGAAACAGTGATAATATCTGTCTTAATATTTGTTTTAAGGTTAATGAGAAACCACATGCAAAGCTACTGATCTGAATAAATAGTGGCTACCATCGTTATTTCTATACTTGGTCAGATTTTAACCGAGCTGCTGTGTGGTTTTCGGATGGGATCCTATTCAGTTTCACTCCTACTCAAATTCCCTTTTTCCTTTTAAGCCTTCTAGAATAAAGTTGAATGCATTTACTTTTGCCTTGACATTCCCCTTGGCAGTTGCTGACAACAGTTCCAATACTTCCTTAGTATTGTTACTAAGTACAAAAAATGCACTTGCTTTTGGTGAGCACACAGAATAAAAGAAATGAAACTAGCTTTAAAAACCCTCTATGTGAAATAATTTCTGAAAGCTTACATTGCTTCCTCTCTCTTACACTGCAAATCAGATTTTTCTTCTCCAACAGAGATTAGGAGCTGTTTTTAGGCTATTTATTTATTCTTGCAGGAGATGAAAGTAAGGCTAATTTGGGAACTGTTCAACATCGTAAACGTAAGAGAGATAAAGAGAGAGCTCCAAAATGGCCTAGGAGACATTGCCCACAAAATTCCAAGCATGAAGATACGAAAGAAATAGCAATGACGTGGTCCCGAGGGGATGAACACTGGTGCCATGCTTTCCTGGAGAGTGACGGCAAGGCAGAGATGTGGGGAGGTTCTGCAGGGCGAGAGGAGGAAGAACCCAGTCACCGCGCATGGGACCCCGGAGAACACGCCGACGCCTCCGTCCAGCAAAACTCGCCTCTCAGAGACAAGCCCTACAAATGCTCTGAATGTTGGAAAAGCTTCCATAATAGTTCTCATTTGCGTGCCCACCAGAGGACCCACTCGGGAGAAAAGCCTTATAAGTGTTCCGAGTGTGGGAAGTGCTTCTGTAACAGCTCTCACCTGATCCAGCATCTAAGAACACACACGGGCGAGAAGCCCTACCGGTGCGGGGCCTGTGGGAAGAGCTTCAGCAACACCTCGCACCTTGTCATACACGAGCGGACTCACACGGGCGAGAAGCCCTACAAGTGTCCCGAGTGTGGCAAGAGTTTCAGCAGCAGCTCTCACCTGATCCAGCACCACCGATCACACACAGGTGAGAAGCCCTACGAGTGCCCTGTGTGTGGCAGAGGCTTCAGCCACAGCTATGTCCTAATAGAGCACCAGCGGACCCACACTGGGGAAAAGCCTTTTAAGTGCCCTGACTGTGGGAAGCGTTTTAGTCAGAGTTCCAGCCTGATCCGCCACCAGCGGACGCACACAGGCGAGAAGCCCTACAGATGCCTCGAGTGTGGAAAAAGCTTTGGTTGCAATTCTACACTCATAAAGCATCAGCGAACTCACACCGGCGAGAAGCCCTACCAGTGTTCAGAATGCGGGAAGAGTTTCAGTCGCAGTTCAAACCTCATTGCGCACCGGAAGACGCACACGGGAGAGAAAGCCTGTGAAAGTTCCGAATGCAGAGAGAGTCTGAGTGAGAGCAGCAGCAGTGTGGCAGAAGGGTGCGGGCACCAGCCAGGAGAGAAACCGTATAAGTGCTGCGAATGTGGCAAGAGTTTTGGCCTGAGCTCCCACCTCATCAGACACCAGAGGACACACACAGGGGAGAAGCCGTACAGGTGTTCTGAGTGCTGGAAGACGTTCAGCCAGAGCTCCACCTTGGTGATCCACCAGCGCACACACACAGGGGAGAAGCCGTATAAGTGTCCCGAGTGCGGCGAGTGCTTCAGCCAGAGCTTTAACCTTATCAGGCACCGGAGGACGCACAGGGGAGAGAAACCCTACAGATGTGCTGACTGTGACAAGTGCTTCAGCAGAGGCGCCTACCTGAGCCAGCATCGGAAAATCCACCTCGGGAAGGCTTCTGCCTCGCCCGGAGCCGGGCGTCTCCCTCAGGCGTGGGCTTGGAAAAACTGCCCGGCGGGGATGGCCCTCCTCCCCTCATTTTCCGTCTTGAATTCATCTTCCTGAGTCTGCTGGTGGTGTTTTCTCAGTGCCCCTTATTGCAAGGCGTTCTGCGATCATTGTACTGTAAGGTTTCTTTGGTGTTTCTGCCGAAACCTCTGGAAAAAGTCAGCCCCCTGGGTTAGAGGATGGGAGGGCTCCGATCATGAGGTTGTTGGAGTCTTCCAGTGAGAGACACTGCCAAGGGCGAAGAGAAAGGGGGTGGGTTGTTTTTTTACCGTAAGATAGGAGTAGCTTTAAGGGAGACTGGAGTGTTCCTGGAGTAATTGAAAGGATCTGTGAGAATTTGGACCTGGAATTGCTACTGAGTTATCCTGCTTTCCCTTGTCTTTTTAAGTGGAAATAGATCATTGCTGGCCGTAGGGGTTTGCCCAGAGAAAGGGTCTTTTTGAACAAATATGAATTTCTGCCTGTTCTGTGTGTCATAAGAGAAAGATTTAACTTTTGTAAATGTATTTTTATTAAATAAAAATTAACTTTGTAGCAGATAGAACTGCACGGTCTAATACTGTAGCTTCTGATTTAAATTTAAAATTAAGTGAAATCTAAAATCCTATTCCATAATCACTTTAGCCACACTTGCTAAGTTCTCATAGCCACTTGTGACTAGTGGCTGCTGTATTGGGTATCTTTATAGAAAGTTCTTTCTTTTTTTGAAAAAGATTTTATTTTTATTTATTTGAGAGGTAGAGTCACAGACAGAGGGAGAGACAGAAAGGTCTTCTCTCCACTGGTTCACTCCCCAAATGGCATCAACGGCTGGAGCTGCACTGATCTGAAGCCAGGAGCCAGGAGCCTCCTCCGGGTCTCCCACATGGGTGCAGGGGCCCAAGCACCTGGACCATCTTCCACTGCTTTCCCAGGCCATAGCAGAGAGCTGGTTCAGAAGAGGAGCAGCCGGGGCCAGAACGGCACCCATATGGAATGCTGGCACGGAGGGTGGCGGCTTTACCCACCACGCCACAGTGCAGGCCCCTCTTTCTTTATTTTTTTTTAATTTATTTTTTTATTTTATTTTTTGACAGGCAGAGTGGACAGTGAGAGACAGAGACAGAGAGAAAGGTCTTCCTTTGCCGTTGGTTCACCCTCCAATGGCCGCCGCGGCCTGCACGCTGCGGCCGGCGCACCGTGCTGATCCGATGGCAGGAGCCAGGAGCCAGGTGCTTTTCCTGGTCTCCCATGGGGTGCAGGGCCTAAGCACCTGGGCCATCCTCCACTGCACTCCCTGGCCACAGCAGAGAGCTGGCCTGGAAGAGGGGCAACCGGGACAGAATCCGGCGCCCCAACCGGGACTAGAACCCGGTGTGCCGGCGCCGCAAGGCGGAGGATTAGCCTAGTGAGCCGCGGCGCCGGCCTCTTTTTTTTTTTTTTTAATATTTTATTTATTTTTATTTGAAAGGTAGAGTTACAGACAGTGAGAGGAAGAGACAGAGAGAAAGGTCTTTCTTTCGTTGGTTCACTCCCCAAATGGCAGCAACAGCTGGAGCTGCGCCAACCCAAAGCCAAGAGCCAGGCATCTCCTCCTGGTCTCCCATGTGGGTGCAGAGACCCAAGAACTTGGGCCATCCTCCACTGCTTTCCCAGGCCACAGCAGAGAGCAGGATGGGAAGAGGAGCAGCTGGGACTAGAACTGGCACCCATATGGGATGCTGGCGCCACAGGTGGAGGATTAACCTACTGTGCCATGGTGCTGGCCCCAGTTCTTTATTTCAAAATCATCATTTTTGACAGCCTCAAATATTTCTTGAAAGACTCTAGAAATTTGTCCCAGCATTTTTGCCATCCAAAAGGAATTGTAATACAAACTAGAAATGGGGTAGAGTTTTGAAGGCACTGGGTTGAGAGATTGGATACATGTTGTACTTTATATGTTCAACCAACTACATTATCTAGTGATGTGGTCTCATTGCTTGGTCAAAGCCAGGATACGAGGTAGGATTCCTGAATTCTGTTTTTTTTTAAATAATAGAAGGTTTTTTTTTTTTTAATTTATTTATTTTTTTGATAGGCAGAGTGGACAGTGAGAGAGAGACGGAGAGAGAAAGGTCTTCCTTTGCCGTTGGTTCACCCTCCAATGGCCGCCGCTGCAGCCGGCGCACCGCGCTGATCCGATGGCAGGAGCCAGGATCCAGGTGCTTTTCCTGGTCTCCCATGGGGTGCAGGGCCCAAGCACCTGGGCCATCCTCCACTGCACTCCCTGGCCATAGCAGAGAGCTGGCCTGGAAGAGGGGCAACCGGGACAGAATCCGGCGCCCCGACCGGGACTAGAACCCGGTATGCCGGCGCCGCAAGGTGGAGGATTAGCCTATTGAGCCACGGCGCCGGCTTGAATTCTGTTTTTAAGTTTGACAAAGAGCCCCCCCCAACCTTCCCCCGCCGCCGCTGCCAGTTTTGACTTTACATAATCCTTAGTTCAGTAACTGGGTTCTCTTTTTAATATTTAGCCCACAATTGTGAGCCAGCCTCCAAGGACAGTCTGCCTTTGGACACTGATATCCCCTAGCGTCAGTATCTGCAGTTTTCCTTTGTCTCTCTCTCTCTCTCTCTTTTTTTTTTTTTTAACAGGCAGAGTGGACAGTGAGAGAGAGAGATAGAGAGAAAGGTCTTCCTTTGCCGTTGGTTCACCCTCCAATGGCCACCGCGGCCGGCTTACCGCGCTGATCCAATGGCAGGAGCCAGGTGCTTCTCCTGGTCTCCCATGGGGTGCAGGGCCCAAGCACTTGGGCCATCCTCCACTGCACTCCCGGGCCACAGGAGAGAGCTGGCCTGAAAGAGGAGCAACCGGGACAGAATCCGGCGCCCTGACTGGGACTAGAACCCGGTGTGCAGGTGCCGCAAGGCGGAGGATTAGCCTAGTGAGCCGCGGCGCCGGCTTCCTGTCTCTTGATGGTCCTGCCCAATGGATCTGGCCAGTGGATAACCGAGAATCACCTTCCTGGCCCATCTGCCCCATGAGAATGATGCTTTGCAAAGAAAGCACTGGATATATCCTATTCTCCCTTCCCATTTTTTTCCGACTTGTGCAAAGGTGGGTGTGTCGGGAGCTCAGGACTCATAAGCTACCCAGGATTTCATCTTATGTATTTAGAATGTGGAGCCAGGTAGGGCTAACTGTGGCTGCAGCAAAGGGCTATAGCTGGCAGATAATTGAATTGCGTGGGGATCATTTCATGACTGTGGTGCCCTTGAAACTGATGAGGCATTGTGCATTTTTGTATTGTAACATGGCTAGAAACTAAAGCAAAAGCTAACAAATAAAGGTATTTAAGAAGTATTTGGGAGTGGTTTTTCTGTTTTCAGAAAGGGAGAAAACCTTGGGCATGACTGGCTATTATACAACTGCCTAAGCATCTTTCTGCCTCTGTATGCTATATGGTACTGCATACTCAAGAACTCCAAGGGATAAGGTACTGGAAAACACAAGCTTATATTTTGTTTCAAGTCAGAAACACTTATTTCATTCACTTTGTTGTAAGCAGCTGTATCAGAAGCAGAGAATGTGACTGAATTTTTGTTGGTATTGATGAAACAAAGGATTTTTTAAAAAAGATTTATTTATTTATTTGAAAGAGTTACACAGGGAGAGAAGGAGAGGTAGAGAGAGAGAGAGAGGTCCTCCATCTGCTGGTTCACTTCTCAATTGGCCCCAACGGCCAGAGCTATGCCGATCCAAAGCCAGGAGCTTCTTCTGGGTCTCCTACACGGGTGCAGGGGCCCAAGGACCCGGTCCATCCTCTACTGCTCTCCCAGGCCATAGCAGAGAGCTGGATCAGAAGTGGGGTGCCCATATGGGATGCCTGCACTGCTATGCCACAGCACCGGCCCTGAAACAAAGGATTTGGTTTAAGTCAGAAAAGAAAAATAGGCACTTAAGTTAATTTACATCTGAAGAGATTAACAACAGCTATAATTTATATTTTATTGCTATCACCTACACTATGCTTTATGACTGCTGAAAATTATAAAAAACCGATTTCACAAACTTAGTTGACTGCAGGGTATAGATATTCCCATTTTAGAGGGTCAAGATAACTACATCAGTAAATCAGTTTGACAAGACTCCTGACCTCCTTTGGACAGAAAATGAGGAAAATAGAAGAGAGATTTGCCCCTTGTGAAGGAGACCTAACAGCTAAATGTAATCATGTTTGATGTGTTTGCTTCAGTTTTGTTATTTAGCAAATGGATTCTTTGCTTAGCTCCATGAAAGGTAAATATTCTGTATTCTCTATTTTTCTTGCTAGCACAAATGGTTCTGCCTGCAAATGAAGCATTGTTATTATGAATGAGTTGTTTCACAGTTTCTTTTAAGGGGAGACTCCTATATTCAAATTTTTTGATTCTGAGACGAGACAGTACTCATGTATTTCTCTGATTCAGTGCCTTACAGAGATCCATGTCAATGCAAGTACTCACAAATACAGTGGGCAGCTCTCTCCCTCACTGTTGTACCGCCTACCAGAGGGCATGCAAGCATGTCTGTGTTGTGGAATCTGAGGTCAAGGTAGACTCCTGTCATCCCAAGTCATCCAGCCTGGATCTACCAAACGGACCCTCTCTGTACTGTAGGTTTCCTCACCTATGGTGAGAAGTAGTGTATGGTACTGTGACTGTTGCTCTTTAGGCATCAGTCTGACATACAAGGGGGCTTCGGAAGGTTCGTGGAAAAATGGGATTAAAAGATAATGCAGGGGCTGGTGCTGTGGTGTGTAGTGGGTAAAGCCACTACCTGCAGTGCTGGCGTCCCATATGGGTGCCGGTTCAAGTCCTAGCTACTCCACTTCTGATCTAGGTCTCTGCTATGGCCTGGTAAAGCAGTGGAAGATGGTCCAAGTCCTTGGGCCCTGCACCTGTGTGGGAGACCTGGAAGAAGCTCCTGGCTCCTGGCTTTGGCTCAGCCCAGCTCTAGCCATTACAGCCATTTGGGGAGTGAACCAGCAGATGGAAGACCTCTCTCTTTCTCTCTACCTCTGCCTTTCTGTAATAATGCCTTTCTAATAAATAAATCTTTAAAAAAAGATAATGCAAAATTTTTGTGAACTTCTGAAGGCCCTGATATGCATCTCAGTCAGCCTGTTCACCTGGAAACAGCAATTACAAAACAGCATTTCCTTTTAGTTCTGTTTTTGAGTTTATGCAACTCCTTTCAAGCAGTGTAAACTTCCATTAACTAAAAAAAACTTTACCTGGTGCCTAATATGTTTGGCAGAGGTCATGTGCCAGTGGGAGGAGAAAATGTAAGCATTATCCAGTTGTTGAGTATGTGCAGCTTTGGGGCCAGTGCTGTGGTGTAGTGGGTTAAAGCCCTGGCCTGCAGTGCTGGCATCCCATATGGGTGCTGGTTTGAGTCTTCGCTGTTTCACTTCTGATCCAGCTCTCTGCTATAGCCTGGGAAAGCAGTAGAGGATGATTCAAGTCCTTGGGCCCCTGCACCCATGTGGGAGACCTGGAGGAAGCTCCTGGCTCCTGGCTTCAGATCAGCTCAGCTCTGACTGTTGTGGTCATTTGGGGAGTAAACCAGCGGATGGAGGACCTCTCTGTCTCTCCCTCTCTCTGGAACTCTGCCTTTCAAAAAAAAAAAAAACAAGATGAATACATGCATCTTTTCAGATGACTCCTGTCTCCTTGTTGGCTCTGGAACTTTATTCTGCTAAACCCACCCTCTTCAAATTCAATCATTTGGTAGTCTGAGGAGCTAGAGATAACAGGGTTTAAAGTGAGTTGGCTTTGCTTTGTGAAAATGCAAGCTCTGTGATGCTAGACTCACCGTTTTGTTCATAGTGGTGTCAGTAGTTGTTGAGAGGATATCGTACACATACGTGTTTTATGCTAACGTCCAAGTGAATGCCCTTCCAGGATATATGTTCCTAATGGACTATAAAGGCCTTGAGTGCAGGAATGGATTCCCAAACTCCAACACAGAACCTGTCATGTTGGTTTTGGTTGAGAAGTCCCATGGATGGAGTCTGCAGAATTAGGTTGTATAATCTGAGTGTCTCTTCTGGCTCCCTTAACACTTTGACCTGCTCCAACCACAGAGGCTGGGCTGGCTTTTAAGTGCAAGTGGCTGCCCTAGGAGGCTGGGTTTGTCCTTGCCCTAACCCAGGAGGACCCTCAGAATGTCCTGATTGTTCAGGATCCTATAAAGGGAAAACCTTGAGCTTCAGACTCAACTGTGTAGGACATGCTTAAAACCTCTTTCAAATTCAGATTTCAGTCACTGGCTGTATTAGCTTTTCATTACTTAAACTAAAATACCTGAGAGGAGTTTCTTGGGAAGGAAAATATTTAGTTGGCTTACAGGTTGGAGGTTACAGTTCAAGATCAGGCAATCCCATTAATCTGATGTCTGGTGGAAGCTGAGCATGAACGTGATTCTGTGATGAGCCAAAAAGCAGAGGGGAAAAGGATGCACATGCTTAGTTTATATAATCAGCCCTGTCCGAACCACCTTCTGAGGGCATGCCTAGAGCCCTTCCACTGGGCCCATCTCCTAGCTGTCATAATTAGATCAAGTCTCTACCCTAGTCCTTCAGCCGTTAGCATCAACCCATTAATTGTTAACATAGGACTTTGGAGTTTAAATGTCTTAGTGAGTTTAGGGAGCCAAGTCCTGTTCAACCCATCAATCCAAAACATTGGCTTTGTTCTCTGTAACCTCCTAAGATTTAGTAAGAAGTGAATGAGGTGAAGTACTTGACATCTCAGGTATTAAGGAAATAGTTGTTTGCCTTTTTCTGTCCACCCTCATGTGCTCCTGATTTAGCCAAGAATGGGCTTTCTAGGTACAGAAATAATCATTTCTTGGGTTGTTTCTAAGTTTCTAAAATAGATATGTTTTAAAGATTTGCTTATTTATTTGAGAGTTACACAGAGATAGAAGGAGAGGCAGAGAGAGAGAGAGAGAGAGAGAGAGGGAGAGAGATCTTCCATCCAGTGATTTACTCCCTAAGTGGCCGCAACCTCTGGAGCTGTGCTGATCGATCGGAAGCCAGGAGCCAGGCGCTTCCTCCAGGCATTCCCACGGAGGTGCAGGGGCCCAAGGACTTGAACTGCCGCCAACACTGCAGGTGGTGGCTTTACCCACTACGCCACAGCTCTTGCCCTCTAAAATAGAGATCTAAATACCACTTAGCTCATGGGTTTGTTCCGAGGATCAAATGAGATAGTGTAGGTAATTTGTTTGGCCTTGCTTACTAGCTAGTCATCACTCAATGTTAGCTGTTTACTATCATTATATAAAGTGGCCTTAGAACATCTTGAGTCATTGGGTTATCTTCCAAGGAAGCCTCTGAGTTGGAGGCATCCCCTAAGGCCACTAATCCTTTTGTTATTGTTTACCTCATGAATATGAAGGGGTGTGAATACATAGGAGTGTATAGCAAGCTGCAGAAAGCGGATAAAGCTGATAATGTGGCAGTCATTATTGTAATATGGCAAACATTTGAGCAACTGCTGCTTTTTCTGTTTAAAAATTATCCCACCTTTCACTGCCTTCCTCCTTTTTGATCTCCTTCATCTTTCGTGGTCCCTTACCTCTTTGTCTACATGTGAACCTGAACATAGGTCTTTTTCTACCTTTCATTTTGTTTCCCGTTATTCACTTCTTCCCCTACCCTGTCAGTGAAGTTGAAATCAAGTCAAGGATGAGAGTTGGTCAAATGGTGGGGTTTGGTTATAAAGACGCAGACGGAAACAGGCTACTTGGGAATCATGACACGGCGGGCGTGTGGCTCTTTACCAACAGAAGCACCTTGTTGGGGCTAAGATAGCCAGGTTTCGGATCTAACATAGATGGATAAAATTAGTAGAAGACTGGAATGGAGGTTTGGTTGAAAAATGACTATGATTAATTTTGAGCCATGCTAAATCATGGATAAATGGTATAGTTGATTATACTGACAGACACAGATAAGGGAAAAGATTTTTCCCCTAATTATTGCTTATTTTCTGATCATTAATGTAATACTTGCTAGTTGTAAATATTTAAATAAATTTAAGCTGGGAGATACTGAAGTGTATAAAGTGAATAAAGACCCATAAAAATGACCCATAATCATGTTTCCCTGAGATCATATTCACCATTAAAATTCTGGAGTCCTTCCCAGCAATCTCTTTTCTAATCAAAAATATGAATAAATGTTTGTAAAAATTGGATCATATGGTATACTCAGTATTGCATCTTGATTTTTTTCTTTAGAGATTTTTTTTTTTTTTGACAGAGTGGATAGTGAGAGAGAGAGACAGAGAGAAAGGTCTTAAATTTTTTAAAGTTTTATTTTATTTTTTTGAATGACAGAGTTACAGAGAGAGGTAGAGACAGAGAGAGAGGTCTTCCATCTGATGGTTCACTCCCCAGATGGCCGCAACCGCCGAAGCTGCATTGATCCGAAGCCAGGAGCCAGGAGCAGGAGCTTCTTCTGGGTCTCCCATGTGGGTGCAGGGGCCCAAGGACTTGAGCCATCTTCTCCTGTTATCCTAGACAACAGCAGAGAGCTGGGTCGGAAGAGAAGCAGCCAGGACTCGAACTGGTGCCCACATGGGATGCCGGCACTTCAGGCCAGGGCATCAACCCGCTGCAGCACAGTGCCGGCCCCTTTTCTTAATATTTTATCATTTTTCATTTTCATTGTTTTAGAATGACTGAGGTTTTTAATGGTTTAATAATGTTGCAGTGAGTGAATATGCTAAAACAATTTAAATTTCTGGGCCGGCGCCGCGGCTCACTAGGCTAATCCTCCGCCTAGCGGCGCCGGCACACCGGGTTCTAGTCCCGGTCGGGGCGCCGGATTCTGTCCCGGTTGCCCCTCTTCCAGGCCAGCCCTCTGCTGTGGCCAGGGAGTGCAGTGGAGGATGGCCCAGGTGCTTGGGCCCTGCACCCCATGGGAGACCAGGAAAAGCACCTGGCTCCTGGCTCCTGCCATCGGATCAGCGCGGTGCGCCAGCCGCAGCGCGCCGGCCGCGGCGGCCATTGGAGGGTGAACCAACGGCAAAGGAAGACCTTTCTCTCTGTCTCTCTCTCTCACTGTCCACTCTGCCTGTCAAAAAAAAAAAAAAAAAAAAAACCAATTTCAATTTCTCTAATGTTGGCTGACTGTTTCTACTTGTTTGCTGTTACAAGTAACACTGCTGCGAATAATTTTTTTTGATGGTTTATTTTGGTGTTGTTTGGTTTTTTCCTTTTTTTGTGGGGAGTATGCAGTTTCTCTAGGGTGAATGCCTAGAATTGGGATAATTGATTCAAAGAACATTAAAGCAATATTATTTCTTTCTGAAGTGTTTAGTAATTTAAATTGCCCAAGCAAAATTATTTTGTTGAACACATTTTTTGGGGAGGTGGTGGAGAAAAACAAATAATATGGAAGTATGTTATATATTATTTTAATCCCAAGTCAATACATGAATATGATAAAAACCTTCTTTTAAGTAAATTTTTATTTAGATAATCTTTTTCCTCTCCCTATCCCCTTTAGCGTAGGATCAGTCAGAATTCACTTTGGGTTGAATCATTTTAAGAACTATTTAGGGGGCCAGCACTTCGGCATAGTGGGTAAAGCTGCTGCCTGCAGTGCCGACATCCCATATGGGCACTGGTTTGAGTCCTGGGTGCTTTACTCCCGATTCAGCTCTCTGTTATGGCCTAGAGAGCAATGGAAGATTGCCCACGTCCTTGGGGCCATGGGGAACCCACGTGGGAGACCCGGAGGAAGCTCCTGGCTTCAGATCAGCTCAGCCCTGGCTGTTGCAGCCATTTGTAGGGGGTGAACCTGTGGATGGAAGACCTTTCTCTCCATCCCTCCCTCTCTCTGTCTGTACTCTACCTCTCAAATAAATGAATATATTTTTTTAAAGAACTATTTAGACTTCCTTGTGTTATCCTAGGCGAAATTTCAACAGACCTCACTAGAAGCTGCTCCAGGAACTATGGAAATGAGATAAGGTCCAAAGCTTAGAATGTGCCAAGAGGAAGAATGATTGAGGAAGGGCTGACTACTTTAATATACTTGTATTTTGCTACCTGAGTCAGAAAATGGAAGTGTGCCTCAAATCTAGGAGACTAGTTAAATTCAAGTTTGATAAATGGATGAATATTTCAGTTTTTGAAACTGATATTGAGGAAAGCACAGGATGGAGACTTACAAAATAATACCAAATTAGATTACTTATAAGAGTACTCCCATCTTTCCAATCATACTACTATCAACAGTGATAAAATTCTGTTATTGAACGTCGGCATTTGTGTTTCATTAATGTATTTTCCCATACTGTGTGGGAAAGGAAAAAAATAGATGTAGATGTAAGGTATGACATTCACATTGATAGTTAGAGGTTATCTGGTTACTCTTACTAATTCTTTTTTTTTTTTTTTTTTTTTTTTTTTTTTTTTTTTTTACAGGCAGAGTGGACAGTGAGAGAGAGACAGAGAGAAAGGTCTTCCTTTTGCCGTTGGTTCACCCTCCAATGGCCGCCGCGGCCGGCGCACCGCACTGATCCGATGGCAGGAGCCAGGAGCCAGGTGCTTTTCCTGGTCTCCCATGGGGTGCAGGGCCCAAGTACCTGGGCCATCCTCCACTGCACTCCCTGGCCACAGCAGAGGGCTGGCCTGGAAGAGGGGCAACCGGGACAGAATCCGGCGCCCCAACCGGGACTAGAACCCAGTGTGCCGGCGCCGCTAGGCGGAGGATTAGCCTAGTGAGCCGCGGCGCCGGCCGACTAATTCTTTTTTAAAAAGATTTATTTATTTATTTGAAAGGCAGAGAGATATAGAAAGGCAGAAGCAGAAAGAGAGAGAGAGCTTCCATCTGCTGGTTCACTCTCCAAATGGCCATAATGGCTGGAGCTGGGTCATCTGAAGTCAGGAGCCTGGAGCTTCTTCCTGGTCTCCCATGCAGGTGCAGGGGCCCAAGTACTTGGATCATCCTCTACTGCTTTCCCAGGCCATAGCAGAGAACTGGATCAGAAGTGTAGCAGCGAGGACTCGAACCAGCGCCCATATGGGATGCCAGCACTGAAGATGGCGGCTTTCCCGGCTATACCATAGCGCCGGCCCTACTCCTACTAATTCTTAAAATCTCAGCTTAAAAGTAAATTTCTTGGGGCCAGCACTGTGATGCAGGGGGCTAAGCCACCATCTGCAGTGCCAGCATCCCATATGGGCGCCAGTTCAAGTCCTGTCTGCTTCACTTCCTATCTAGCTCCTTGCTAGTGTGCCTGGGAAAGCAATGGAGGCTGGCCTAAGTGACTGGGCCCCTGCACCCAAGCAAGAGGCCTAGATGAAGTTCCTGGCTTCTATCTGGGGATTGAACCAGTGGATGGAAGATCTCTCTGTTTCTGTTCTGTCTCTTTCCCTCTCTCTCTGTAATTATGACTTCCAAATAAATAAATAAGTAAATCTTTTAAAAAATGTAAATTTCTCCAGTCAGCCTTCCTTCTCTCTTATAGCTTATTACCCTCCAGAACAATTCTGACTTACGTGACATCTTTAATTTGTTGTTTATTGCTGTCTTCTCACTTAACTCTAAGCTCCAAAATGACACCTGCAGTGTCTACTTTGTTCATTGCTTCCTTTTTTTTTAAGGTTTATTTATTTATTTGAAAGTCAGAATTACACAGAGAGAGGAGAGGCAGAGAGAGAGAGAGAGAGAGGTCTTCCATCCGCTAGTCCACTCCCTAATTGCCCGCAATGGCCAGAACTGCACTGATCCGAAGCAAGGAGCCAGGAGTTTCTTCAGGTCTCCCACGTGGCTGCAGGGGCCCAAGGATTTGAGCCATCTTCTACTGCTTTCCCAGGCCACAGCAGAGAGCTGGATAGGAAGTGGAGCAGCTGGGTCTCGAACCGCTGCCCATATGGGACGCCAGTGCTTCAGGCCAGGGTGTTAACCCACTGCGCCACAGCACCAGCACCCTCATTGCTTTATTTTCAGCACCCAGCACAGTACCTGACACAAAGCGGACACTTGATACATATTTCTTGCACTGAATTTGATAGATGGACATCTATGGCTTCATGAGCACTATTCAAGGAAGAAACTCCAGTTTTCCATATTAATTGGTCACTTGAAATTGGAAAAGGTTACATAAATGCTGGATTAAAAGTCCAGGAAAGGTCACTGCTGTGGCTGCAGCACTGGCATCCCATGTGGGTGCCAGTTCAGTTCCCAGCTGCTCCACTTCTGATCTGGCTCCCTGCTGATGCACCTGGAAAAGCAGTGGAAAATGGCCCAAGTGCTTGGACCTCTGCATCCATGTGGGAGACCTGGAAGAAGCTCCTGATCCTGGCTTCTGTTTGGCCCGGTCTGGCTGTTGCAGCCATTTGGGGAATGAAGCAGCGAATGGAAGACCTCTCTCTTTCTCTGTAACTCTGCTATCAAATAAATAAACAAATAAATAAGTAAATAAGTAAGTAAATAAATCTTAAAAAAAGTCCCTGGAGAAGTGAATGACTGATGAACAAGAAAGTTTTGAGGATTTCAATCTAATGTATTACAAAGAAAAACAATAGTGTAAAAGGAATTGCTTAGTTTGCTACTCAAAAAATGTGGGAAGGGGGAATAAAATTAAGAAAGGAGGGGTTGTATTCAATACATTGAAAAATGCAAATGCTTACCATATATGAAATATAGAATATTCAGCTGTGAGCACAACAGGGTCCTTGCCTTAAGGAGTTGAATCCTTTGGAAAAGGTATGTGGGTAATTATTATACAAATTGATGACTGCAACAATTAAGAGCTGGAATAATGAAAACCTGAAGAAAAAGAGATGTGTTAATCGGGGTCTTACAGCATGAATAGTTGAAGGAAGAGGGTTAAGGCTTTTTCCCCATATTGAGAATGGCACTTGAAAAGGCACACGTCTAGGTCTGGCCTGCTCAACTAGGCCAACTAGACAACAGAGGTATTCAAGCAAGGCAATAAAAAGGTCAAATATGATTTTTATTTTTTGTAAGATAAGTGGAACTTTGTGCAGGGAGGAGAAACAAAGTCAAACACTGCTAGATTCCTGAGCTAGATTTCTTATACTTGGCCTCAGACCAAGTAGTGTCAATACTTCTATGTCCATGACCTGTACGTCAGTTTTCTTGTCTGTAAAGTGAGGCTAAAAAACAGTATTTACCCAATAGTGCCACGAGGGCAAAACTAACGGATAGAAGAAAAACCCTCCGAATGCTGCAGGTACTAGAAGTTTTAGCTGTTGTCAGTAAATGGCTGATTTGATGTCATATTTCATTGCCTTCACTTCAAGCTTACGTGAAAGATTACTGATTTTGAAAAAATAAGCATGGCAAGATTGAAAAATAGTTTAGCAATGCTTATATAACATTTCAGTCAGTCCAGTTGGTTGTGCCTCATGCTGAGCCTTACAAATGTTCTTTCTGCCTCAAGTTCAGAAGTTGAAAAGGTTGAGGACATGGCATTATAAGAATGATTTCATAAACACGGAGATTTAAAAATCACCAGCTATTTAATAAGAAAAAAAGTCATCTTACAGGGTAAGCTGGAAACAGTCATCCATGATAATGTATTTGCATCTTAAATAATCAGCTACTTAAGCCGTTTGTCATTTAGCAATATAAGGACTCAGAGATACCAATAAAGAGTTTATTATCTTCCGGAAAATTACTTCCCTTATATTGAGTTGATTTTCTGAAGTCTCCTGAAATTTGATGTATATTTCAAAAAGCCAGTTTGTTGACAACAGTGTGGAATATTGTTGGGGAGAAATCAGTCTTTTTTTTTTTTTAAGATTTATTTATTTTATTTGAAAGGCAGAGTTACAGAGAGGCAGACACACACACACATACACATTCAGAGAGAGAGAGGGAGAGAGAGAGGTCTTCCATCCTCTGGTTCACTCCCTCAATTGGCTGCAACAGCCGGAGCTGAGCCAATCCAAAGCCAGGAGCCAGGAGCTTCTTTCTGGTTTCCCAATGCGGGTGTAGGGGACCAAAGACTTGGGCCATCTTCTGCTTTTCCAGGCCATAACAGAGAGCTGGATAGGAAGTGGAGCAGCCGGGACTTGAACCAGTGCCCAAATGGTATGTTGGCACTACAGGTGGCAGCTTTACTGGCTATGCCACAGCACCCGCCCCCAGTCTTGGTTTCATAACAGGAAAGTTTGAGGAGCTATTGATAAGAGCCCTGTGGAACACAAGATTTGGAGACCAGGATTTGGTTTTTGTTGCTTATAAGCTGTAATTTAGACAAGCCACTTAACCTCTTTAAGTTTCATTTTTATAAAATCTGACTTGTTTTGAGAGTCAAATTAGGGGCTGTGAGTTTTCTGACAAATGAAGCGTGTAATATCTGAAGCCAGGAGCCAGGAGCCTCCTCCGGGTTTTCCAACGCGGGTGCGGGGGCCCAAGGACTTGGGCCATCTTCTACTGCCCTCCCAGGCCATTAGCAGAGAGCTGGATGGGAAGTGGAGCAGCCGGGACTTGAACTGACGCCTGTGCAGGATGCAGGCACTGCCTCCACGCACTGTTTCACCGGCCACGCCACAGCGCGCACCCTGAATGCACCTTCATGGAGAGTAAACTCGTACTGTGCTAGGTGCTGTGAATGGTATCTTCAGATAGGCCTCTCCCTCGGGGATGTGATGGGAACGATAAGAGCCAACGGCCGGTGCCATCCATCAGAGGACGGGAAAAGGCAGAAGAAAGGACTGTGTGGCCTGTGACGTCAGCGGCGACTCGGTGGAGGCCTTGACGATCCAGCCACGCTTCAAACAGCAGAATGGAAGAACTGTAGGGTTTAACGAAGGTCGTCCAAGGTTAAACTGGGTGAGCGAAGGCGAGGGCCAGGGGAGTTTCAACATTGCATAACAAGTGCTCACACAGCTGTTTGTCTCTGGGCAGAATTCGGGGCGCCCGCAGGACGAGTGAATGGGGCCCGCCCCGGTGTACCTCACTTCTTTGGCCCCCGTGCGCCCCCGTCCTTGAGCGAGCGGGCCAGGCTCAGCCTGAGCACCTGGCGCAGGCTCTCGTCTCGGCGAACTCCCACTCTTGCCCCCAGGCTCAGCTCCCACAGCACGTACTTCACGCTCTCCGGGCTCTTTCTGCCGCCCTAAACCTGCACAGGGCACATGACTCAAGGCAGCGTCCGAGGCTCGCCCTGACCCCGGGGCCTGGAACGTCCGCGGCGCACCGGCAGCGCTCGCCCAATCAGTGTGCGCACCCCGACGGCAGGCGGCGGGCGTTCCGGCAACCTCTCCCTCAGAACCGCGCCATCTCTCCCCAGGTAGGATCCCAGGGGCTGGGACCACGGCGGGAGAGCCGACCCCCTCCTCCGGCGCCTCCCGGGCGGCCCCCAGCCCCACCCCTCCGGAGCCGGCTGGGCCTTCCCCGCCGCCCTCCTAACGCCGAACGCCGAACGCCATCCCCACGCCCCCACCCTACACCACGCAACATCGCCCTAGCGCCTCACCGGGCGGTACCGCGCGGGCTGCGCCGCCTGCGATTGGCCAAACGTGGCATAGCGCCATCTCGGCCTACTGCGCGGTGCGCGCCCTCATTGGCTGAAAGCAGGGGCGGGGGCGGGAAGACGCGCGCGGGGCGGGACGCCCCGCCCCCTGGGGCCCCGCCCCCTGGTCCCTCGTTGGGGCCGAGCCCTATCCCGCGGCTGAGGCGAGCTCGGCCGGCTGAGTGAGCGAAGGGCGCGCGGCGGTTGCTCTGGTTACTGCGGAAGCGCCGAGCTGGGAAGGGCCGCCGCCGCCCGCGTGGGATGCTGGTGAGGAGGCCGTCGGGAGCTGCCGCCGCCTGCGGGAGGCTCTCGGGGGGCCCGCCGTCCACCGGTGAGGAGTTGAAGTCGCGGCGTGGCCAGGTCGGGGGTCGGCGGCTCGGGACCTGCTGAGGAGAAGCCTCGGGGGAGTGACTGGCGGCCCTGTCTCCGAGGCCGGCCTCTGGCGGAGGAGGCAGCCCGGCGTTTGCCTGCGGCCGCGGCCAGCGATCGCTGTCGCCGAGAGGCGAGGCCGTGGTGTCTCCGATTTCCGGCCACCCTTCTTCCCCCAGAAGGCACCTGCCGCCGCGCCCGCACCAGCACCGCCGCATCCGCCGCCGCGAGCCCCGCGGGAACCCCGCGGAAAAGGAGGGCTAAATACCGGAGGACCGGGGCAGGCGGTTTTTAATACACGTTTCCAAGTCTCCTACAGCTGTCTCCCTTCGGACTGTTTTATAATAACTTTATACGATTTTTAAAAAAAGATTGGTCTGATTTGACTTCTCATCCTGTGACCGTAGTTACTGGACTTTGGCCGGTGCCCTGTGCTCCTTTTAGGACCGGATTTGGGGAGAGAAGACACCAGGACCCTACCAGGAGGGGGCTAAAAAAGAATCTCCACTTTGGTGCCACCGAAGAAGCCTTTGAACCATGTGGACTTTTCTCGGCATTGCCACCTTCACCTATTTTTATAAGAAATGCGGGGACTTTGTCACTTTGGCCAACAAGGAGCTCCTCTTGTGCGTGCTGGTGTTCCTGTCGCTGGGCCTGGTGCTCTCCTACCGCTGCCGCCACCGCAGCGGGGGCCTCGTTGGGCGCCGGCAGAGCAGCTCCCAGTTCGCGGTCTTCTCGAATATTCTCTCCGCTTTGCCTCTTATTGGCTTCTTCTGGGCCAAGTCTCCTCCTGGCTCAGAGAAGAAAGAGCAGCTGGAGTCCAGGAGGGTAGGTTGATGGCAAAGGGGCAAATGAATGAGCCTCTCATTGGAGAATTAGGATTGGAGTCACCCAAATAGGTTTTGTGCTGTGCAGGACGAGAGGTGGCAACTTAGTATAACTTCTCGTGTGTTTAGATTATTTTTAAAGATTCTGACTGTGTGCCTGGTCTGCATTCTTGACATTCTTTGGAATTATTGAAAACATTGGTTTCCCTTGGTGTTGGTGGCGCCTCAGTTGGAATGGAGGTTGGATGTTGATTTGATTACTAAAGGTGGAAAACCTGTTAGGATTTCATTTGGAAGGAGGATAGACCCACTTCCCAGGGCGAAAAAGATGTTTTATTTAAAATCCGTGGGTGCGGATAGGGTGTATACCTGGGAAGAAGGCTGCATGCTGCGAGTCAGCCACTGCCTTAAGAAGTGACAGCTGACGGAGAAGTGAGAACAGTGTGGGCAGCAGTGAAAATGCTCAACAGGTTAAAGCCCTTTGCAACATCTTTGAAGCATTAAGCAGATCACGGCAGTAGTGTCCTGGATCCAGAGAACAGTTGAACAGCGTCCACAGGGCAGTAGTGTTTCTACATCAAAGGCTGAACCTGCAAATACACCTGAACTTAGGATTCCTTCCCAGGGAGTGGAGGAAGCCATTGGCAGGAGATGAGTGGGGAGAAGTCCTTGAGGGTAGGGCCTCTTGGCTCCGGGTATTTGGAATGTTTCCTGGGGACACTGAAGGGCTTTTAAGTGTGAAACAGTATTTGATTTTTACTTTTTAAAAAGAACATAGGTTTTCTAAGAATGGAAGCGGGATGTCACATGAGAGACTAACAGGAGACCCAGTGAGGGAATGGCTGACCGTGGCTTGGAGTTAGGGTGAGTGGCCTGCACAGCGAGGTAGAGTTCTTGATCTACATTATTTGTTCTGTCCCCAGTACAGATTAGCAAGGTTTATAGAGGAGAGGAACTTGGTTTAGAATTTTTGCTCCACCACTTCTGGCTGTGAGACTTTTGGCAAATTGCTTAATTTCTCTAAGAATCAGTTCCCTCTTCTGTTACATGGGGATGGCACTTCCTTTGCTGGTAGTTAGGAAATTAAATGAGTTAATATTTGCAGACTGCCTGGCTTACACCTGCTTAATAAGTGTTAGCTACTAATAGTCTAAAAGTGGTATATATCTGTTAGAAATCTTTGGAGGAGTGCGGAATGGCTGTGTGTGGGCTGGAAGAATTGGAAAGGACGGGGAATTTTCAATTTGAAAATGTGTGTACTTTCGTCTAAGGTAACTTCCTTCAGTCACTGATCACTAGTCCGGGTTATTGTCATGGTGTTGTGTAGAGAAGTTTTGGAGTAAGAAAATTAGATCACCAGCAGTCACTATTGGTTCCATTTTGTGAACACTTCAGGCTTTCTCCTTATTTCTTAGAAATCAAGAGGCTTTTAAACTGATCTATGAAGTACTAGATTCTCATTCGTACTTCTGTTGATACAGCTCTGAAGGACTGACTTCCTCCAGACTCCGCTTCCAAGAGTGTGTGTGTGTGTGTGTGTGTGTGTGTGTGTGTGTGTAACAGGAAAGACTTAGAAAAAGTAATAGATCCTTAAGATAACAAAAGGAGCTTGTCTTGGACACTGCCCCTGCCCCCAACAGTCATTTGGGCAGTTGTGGCGGCCATTAAGAAATACTGATGAGAAGGATAGATTATTGCCTTCTACCCTTGGTAAAGGACAGAAAAGTATTCTCTAAGATGAATTAGAAAAATGGAATGGACAAGGGCTCAGTCCATTATAGAGGTAAAAGAATTCTGGGTGAATATTAGAATCACAGCATTAAAGCTCGAAATGATTTTAGGTTTCATCTTCATTTTGGCCTAAGTTCCTTTATTAAAATGCCTTGAAATGGAAATGAATTTTCTCTCCACCCTTAAGACAGAGAACTCAAGAAAGATGGTTCCTTGCAATTCTGTATCTGAAATGTATTCACATTTGTCAATCTACTTATCAAAAACAAATACTTGTTATGAAATAGATTTGATCATTCAAAAACCAACATGCTTGCAGTATTATTCTCAGTGCGTATAAATCTCTTAAAAGAGAATTTTTGTATCGCTTATGATCAAAGTTAAAGTTTTTGTTGTCAAATCAACCAGGGGTAAGCTTAATGTTTGTTGTTCCTAAATTGGGGGATCAACTCTGAGTAGGCTCTCCTGGAGTATCAGGATGAGGAAAAATGAAGGGGCAAAGTCAATAAGTGCTTATATGATAAGAACTAAAATTGTAAACAAATCTCAATTCCTTTGTAATTTTGTTGATTTAAATAATCCTTGATTGGTAGATCAATAGCCAGGATTTGACAGTCTCTTTGTTCTATAAAACTGATTTTTAGATTAAGGTAGATTTTTCAGTTGAAAATGCAGAAGCAGAGAGAGAAAATAAATGTTGGAACTATCTAAAAGGTAAATACTGTGTAACATGAAATCAAAACAGAAATTGTGATTCTGGTAAATGCACAGTATATATTTGAAGAACTGAAAAATAATAGACTTTGTCCTGTAGTAAGCCTTTGAAGCCCCTTATGAGTATTTATTATATTTGGCTGGTATGACTATCTTTTTTTTTTTTTTTTTAAAGATTTTATTTATTTGAAAGGCAGAGTTAAAGAGAGAGTGGAGTCTTCCATCTGCTGGTTCACTCCCCAGATGGCCGCAATGGCCGGATCTGGGCCAGGCCAAAGCCAGAAGCTTCATCTGTGTCTCTCATGTGGGTGCAGGGGCCCAAACACTTGCGTCATCTTCCATTGCTTTCCCAGGCGCATTAGCACAGAGCTGGATTGGACTGAGCAGCCAGGACTCAAATCAGTGCCCATATGGGATGCCGGTCCTGCAGATTGGGGTTTTAACCAGCTGCACCACAGTGCCAGCCCCTGGCTGGTATGATTTTCCAGAGATAGCTATATAACAGAATTTTCTAAATATCATGTTTGAAAAAAGGAACATATATTTAATTTCATTGGGATATCACACATTTTTATTTAACCAGTATTTTGATATAATTGATTTTTGAAATAGTTTTATTTTATTTATTTGAAAGAGTTACAGAGAGAGGTGGAGACAGAGAGAGGTCTGCCATCCACTGGTTCATTTCTCAAATGGCTGCAACAGCTGGAGGTGACCAGTCCGAGGCCAGGAGCTTCAGTCATGTCTCCCATGAGGGCGCAGGGGCCCAAGAACCTGGGCCATCTTCCACTGCTTTCTCAAGCGCATTAGCCGGGAGCTGGATCGGCAGTGCAGCAGCCAGGACTCGAACCAGCACCCATATGGGATGCCAGCGCTGTAGGCCAGTGCGTTAACTGGCTGTGCCACAGCGTCGGCCCTGATATCATTGATTTTTATATGTGATCTGGGTTTAAAAATGTTTCACTTGGTTTGATAATGTTTGGGGTCTAGCTTTTGCCCAAGATGCAACAGTCTGGTGTATTGGTATATTAATAGTATAATTTAAGCCTAATTATACTATACTTTCCAAATTTGGAAACGTATTTTTTTTTTTTTTACAGCACAGAAAAGGAACCAGTATTTCCGAAACAACCTTAATAGGAGCAGCTACCTCTACATCCACATCTTGTCAAAATGATCCAGAAGTTATTATCGTGGGATCTGGTATACTTGGCTCTGCATTGGCAGCAGTGCTTTCCAGAGATGGAAGAAAGGTGACAGTAATTGAGAGAGATTTAAAAGAGCCTGACAGAATAGTTGGAGAATTTCTGCAGCCAGGTGGTTATCATGTTCTCAAAGACCTTGGTCTTGGAGGTAGGTTTATCTTGATTTTTGGGAGAGTTAGAGAATAAGCAAGTGTTCTTTGCATAGGATAAACTATAAGTAATAAAAAGACATTTCAGTTTATTTCTGTTTGTAAAATTTACTGAGTTACCAATAGATTAGCATGAAAATAAGAGCAAAGGAGAAAACAGGATGTGAGGAGATATTAAATAGACTTAAGGAAATAATAATGAAATGTCTAAAAATTGTAATGGTCAAAAATGAGTATTGGAACACTCCTTGAATGAAGGCATGAAATTTAGTGAAAAGTGAAGGGAAGTATGATTTGTAGAATATATATTATATACTTGTTACAGCATTATTTCATTGAATCTGTTATTTAAGCATCATTAATCATCAATGCCTTTTTTAAAAAAATTATTTATTGGGGTGACAGAGACAGAGTTAGTGGTTCACTCCCCAAATTACTGCAAGAGCCAGGCTGGGCTGGGCTGGGCTGGGCGGAAGCTGGGAGCCAGGAACTCAGTCCAGGTCTCCCGTGGTGAAACAGCAGCCAATGACTTAGCTATCAGCACTGCTCCTGTGGATCACATTGGAAGCAAGCTGGGTCAGGAGCCAGTGCTGAGAGCAGTATCCATGTACTCAAATGTGGGTGGCAGGTATCTTAACCGCTAGGCTAAGTGCCTGCCTTAGAACCAGTGCTTTTTCAGCACCAATTGTTTATTTAGAAAATACGTATTCACTACCTACTTTGGTACTGGGTACTAAGAGTCTGTTGATAAACTAGACAGATAAACTCTATTCTTGAGAACAGAGCTCAAAATTTACTGAGGCTATGAGGTGAGAATGAGCTTGTTAGGTGTGTGTGGTAGGAAGTATGATGTATCAACTAGAAGCCTTCCATGCTAGAACTATAGTTTGAGTTTGAATACCACCTCTTAAAAGGTTTATGACTTTTGAATGCCACTTAAGAGGTGTGTGACCTTGCCTAGGTAACTTAACCTCCTTTTTTGTTCATTTATTTATAAAATGGGCTTAGTAAAAGAATCTGCCTTTCATGTAAATGGGTTCACATATATAATGCATCTGTAATAGTGCTTGACACGTATTTCGTATTCGCTGCTTTGTGTAAGGAACTGAAAAGGAGAACAATACAAAACTGGAAAGTAGTAGATGATGGAGAAGGAAGAGAGGCTTGAGATTAGGTTGGAAAGGTGGGCGGCAGCCAGATCATGCAGGCCTTGTTAGGCAGTGGAGCAAGAGTGTGACATGATCTTATTTTACCTTGAAAATAGTGGTTTCAAGCTTTTAACAGCTACTCACAGTGACAATACATTTTACATTCTCAGTACATTCAGTACATGTGCCCATCTGACAGATATTTCCTTTACTTCTTAAATACTTGTCATGATTTCACCTGATTATACACTTGGCAATTTGAAATTCATTTCACAGCTCACTATTAAGTCAAACTCTGGCATTTGTGGAATGCCATTTACATGAATATAGTATGGAAAATACACTGTAAGATTGTGGTAGTGGGCAGGAAGCAATGTTAGGAGTCTAGTGAGGACTAATTACTGAGTCTAAATGACAGATGGTGGTGGTTTTAATTAGCATGATAGCAGATATATAGAGAAGTAGACAGATTCATGATGAAATTAACAATTCCTGCTCAGGAATTGGCATGAGATGTCAGGAAGAGGATGCTATATCAGAAGTGATTTCTAGGTTTTGACTTAAGCAACTTATAAATGGTGATACCATTTGCTGAGAGTGAGAGAATATGGAGGTACTGGAGGGGAACAGGCGTGGGGGAACTTTGGGGAAGAACCTATTGGGATATCTAAGTGTAGATGTCAAATTGGATGTAAATCTGGAGTGCAGAGGAGTGGTTTGGACTGGCTGGAGTTAAAGTTTTCACAGTTGACAGCATGTTTGTGGTGCTTAAAAGCCATAGCAATGATCAAGACCCCAAGGGAAGTATAGGGAGAAGATAGAATAAATTAAGTCTTGGGAAATGCTGATATTTAAAGATTGTGTAGAAGAGGAGCATGCAGAAGAGACCGAGAAGGAACTGGCTGATGGTAGAAGAAAGCCAGAAGTGTTTGGTGTCACTTAATCTAAGAAAGGAGAATCTTTCTGTTCAGAGGAAATGGGTATGTTAAGAAAGGACAGCTATGACAAGGTTTGCTAATGAAGGGTTTGGTAAGATGAGTATAGAAAAATGACCACTGGGTTTGGCAGTTTATTTTTTAAGATTATTTATTTGAAAGGCAGAGTTACACAGAGAGAGGGAGAGACAATGAAGGAGATATTTCATCTGTTGGTTCACTCCTCAAATGGCTACAACAACCAGGGTTGGGCCAGACTGAAGCCTGGAATCTGGAATTTCATCGAGGTCTGCCACATGGGTGGCAGGGATCCAAGCAGATGGGCCCTCTGCTGTTGTCTTCCGAGGCGCATGAGCAGAGAGCCGGATTGGAAGTGGAGCAGTAGAACGTGAACCAGTGGTGCTTACATGAGATGCCAGTGTCACAGGCAGCGGCATAACCCACTGCGCCATCGTGTCGGCCCAGGATTTGGCAAATTAGACATTGTTTGTGACATTGCCAAGAAAACCTAGACTGAAATTAGTATTACTGTCACGAGTAAGAATCCTATTTTTGAAACAAATTTTAAATCTTTCTGTTTATTTGAAAGGTGGGGCTGGCTGTGGAGGGAGGGACAGACATCTTGTTTGTTCTCCAAATGTTCCACAACAGCCGTGTCTCTGTGTGGGTGGCAAGAACCAATCGCGTGAGCCATCACTACTGCTGCTAGGCTCCGCATTAGCAGGAAGCTGGACGTAGGAAGTTGGAGTCAACAGCCAGAGCTGGCTGTCAAACCCACGTACTCTGATGTGGGACATGAGCCTTTTAACCGCTAGGCTAAATGTCCACTCCAGAAAACTAATTTATTTTGATCTTAGCACAAATGTGTGGTAACATTGTTTATGAAAGCTTTTCTTTAATAAGTATTGAAATCAATATTTGATCAGAAATATATTTCATTTTAATATATTTCAATATATTTTGTCCCCAATCCAAGTACTAACCAGGCTTGACCCTGCTTAGCTTGCTCGACCAGATGAAATCAGGCACTTTGAGGGTATTGCGGTCATAGTGGAATACCATAGACGGGTCTGCTATAATGGAGTACCATAGGCAGGGTGATCTAAACAAGAAACATACTTTGCCCTTTGTTACTTTGGTCTCAATATTTTTCCTGTGGTTTTAATGTGTACCTTTTCATATGTAAGTATTCATATTTTGTTACATTTGATGATTTTCCAAAGTTTTTAGTTTTTACCTTTTAAAAAAATTTAGTTTTCAGTTGACACTTTATCTTTTTATTTTTTAAAAATTTATTCATTTATTTGAAAGGCAGAGATACAGAGAGAGGAGAGAGAGAGATCGATCTTCATCTGCAGGTTCACTCCCCAAATGGCTGCAATGGCCAGGGCTGAGCCAGGCTGAAGCTAGGAGATTCTTCTGGTTTCCCATGTAGGTGCAGGAGCCCAAACACTTGGGCCATCTCCTGCTACTTTCCCAAGTGTGTTAGCAGGGAGCTGGATCAGAAGTGGAGTAGCTATGTCGCAAACCAGAGGCCATATGGTATGGTGGCACTGCAGGTGGAGACTTAACCTTGTACACCACAGCACTAGCCCCTCAACCGACACTTTAAAAATGTTGTATTTTCTGTCAAATTTTTTTCTTTCCCCATTTCTTTTTCTGCTTTGAACATAGCAAAGAATTTTTACATGGATCTGAGGTATTATACATTTTGTTTGCTGCTAGTTTTTTTATTATTTGATTTACAAAAATTACTTTAGTTTACCTTGAGTTAATTTTGATGGAAGGCTTGAAATCATATTAAATAAATAATCCTACCCTTCCCATTTGTCCTGAGAAATCTACTTTTTCATATATTCAATCTTTTTTATATGTAAATTGGTCTTACCTTTTTTTTTTTTGGTTGATTTTTCTTCCTGCTTCTTTTTTGTGACAAACCCTCAAAGTCCTACATCAGGAAAAAAAAAAGAAGGTACTAAGGCCTGAACGTGTCCCTCTGTGTATACAACAGTTTACTCAGGGGAGGACTGCGGTTGTTCCATGTCATGTTGATTTTCTTGCTTGTCTCTCTGAGGTAAGGTAGAATTACAGAACTGACATTGTTGTGTCGTTATCTAAAACTACTACGGATTTTCTAAGACTCCTGTTCTCCAGAAGCATTAAGACTTCCAAAATAGTTACATTAATTAGCCAGTTCTCCAAATAGTAGCTTACTGTTATGAAGGCAGAGATTCACTTCTGATTTCAGAGGTGTCCTCTCTCCTCCTTGGTGCCTCGTGTATCACTCTGAGAATGTTAACCAAGCTGATTGTTTTGAACTGACTTGTTTTGCAGATACAGTGGAGGGTCTTGATGCACAGGTTGTACATGGCTACATAGTTCATGATCAGGAAAGCAAATCGGAGGTTCAGATTCCTTACCCTCTGTCAGAAAATAGTCAAGTGCAGAGTGGAAGAGCTTTCCATCATGGAAGATTTATCATGAGTCTCCGGAAAGCAGCTATGGCAGAGCCCAAGTAAGACTAACCGCTTCACATATATGATGTTAAAGAATTAATACACTTAAATTTGGCCTTTGTACAAATAAGATTTTATAAGTTTTATTGAAAGGACAGAGGACTACAGGGAGAAATTCCTGTTCCATTCTAAGTTCTCATCTGTTGGGACTGACTTCTCTTGGTTATTGCCTTCTATTTGCCTGTGGCCTTTAAATAGTCTAACAGAGGGAGTTTTTAACAAGAGAACCTTTATGTGATTGACACAGACTTAAGTGTTGATAAAGCAGGTGAAGAAGTCAGTGGACTTCTCCTTGGGACTGAAAGGGCTTGTGATCTGTGCAAGTAAAATATGAAAAATATCATTTTTGACTAGAAATAATTTGGTGGATAAACCCAAAACTCTTTTCTCCCCCTCTGTTTATAATTGTGTGTGGGTATATAGTTTCTCTACATGTACTTATTTTTTCATTAAGATAAAAAATCTAATGTGACTTTTAAAAATACTTTTTGCTTATTACATTAGTAATATGCATTCAGTATTGATAAATAAGAACATAAAAATCACACATAATTTTAAAGCCCATTAGAGACGTTTTCCCTTTTCGTCATTCCAGACCTCTGTCTATGCACATGTATGTATACACACATGCATATTTAGTTTATATGACTAAACTTGGGATAAGGAATATTTTTCATGTCTAATTTAAATGGCTCAAGAGTGCTACTATAGAAATTTGTTTGTTTATCCTTTAGCACAAAATTTATTGAAGGCATTGTGCTACAGTTATTAGAGGAAGATGACGTTGTGATGGGTGTTCAGTACAAGGATAAAGAGACTGGAGATATCAAGGTGAGATTTATTAGATGTCATCTCTTCCCGAGAAATGCGGTTTTTCCTTCTTTTTCTCTTAGTTTCAAAAACTAGGCTCACTGGTTTATTATTTATCAGATGGAGTGAGTTCTCACTGAGCTTTATGTGAGAGGTTTCAGATTGCAACACCGTGCTTTTTTAGGACATCTCATAATGCTATACAAAAGACTTTTTAAACAAAACTTACTATGTTAACAGTACTAAAAGCTGGAGTGAAGGGGAGGGCATTTGGTGCAGTGGTTGAGACACCACTTGGGATGACTGTGTTCTATATACGAGTGCCTGGGTTTGCATCCTGGTGCTGCTTCTGATGCCAACTTCCTGGTAATACACACCCTGGGATCCAGCAGATGATGGCTCAAGTACTTGGGTCTCTGCCATCCACATGGGAGACCTGGACTGAGTTTTCTTTTCTTTACTTTTCTTTTCTTTTCTTTTTTAACTTTTATTTAATGAATATAAATTTCCAAAGTACGACTTATGGATTACAATGGCTTCCCCCCCATAGAGCGAGAGAGAGGAGAGAGCATGCGCTCCATAGGGTTACCCTCTCCTATAGTTTGTACTCTCATGAGGGCAATTGCGTCTTTTTCTGCTTGTGTGATAGTACAAATATATACTGTCATTTCAACAAAAGTTGTAATAAGACCTAGCCAGATTTAAAAGCACAATGTGAAGTCAGACAATTCTAGGGTAAAAGAATCCGGCTAGTCTTCAGTGGCCCAAGCTTGCCTTGAGGTTGTTTCCTCTATTGTCTATCAAAGTGTGGAGTAATCCCAGATGGTTTGGATGGCAGAGCTGCCAAAGGAGAGGAGCCTCATGGATTCAGGAAGTCTCTAAAGGTAAAGGTCATGCATTATCTTAAGCTCACATAACAGTTTCTTCTTTTTTCCTGAAGATTTATTTATTTGAAAGGCAGAGTTTACAGAGAGAGAGAGAGAGACAGGGATAGTGTTTTTTCATCAATCACTTCCTCAATGGCTACAACTGCCAGAGCTGGGCCAGTCTGAAGCCAGGAGCCCGGAGCTTCTGGGTCTCCTAGGGGCTACAGGGGCCTAAGCATTTGACCATCTTCTGCTCTCCTAGGCACATTAGTAGCGAGCTGTATCAGAAGTGGAGCAGCTGGGTTTTTAACTGGAACGCATATGGGATGTTGGCATCACCTGCTGTGCCACTACGCTGGCCCCCAGTTTCTTCTAAAGCAAAATTTTCAACTACTCTGTAATATTGGTACCCAATAATATATTTACATCTGTTCATGTACATTTTTAAAGACTGATCTTCTTACTGTGCATCTGGCCATTTGGCTGAGAATTCTTTGTCTCTGTTACAGGAACTCCATGCTCCATTGACAGTTGTTGCAGATGGGCTTTTCTCCAAGTTCAGGAAAAACTTGGTCTCCAATAAAGTTTCTGTTTCATCTCATTTTGTTGGCTTTCTTATGAAGGTAACGTAGGAGTGTAATTGTAAAGAAATAACAGCAAGTTGAAATTTGAAAATTGTTAAAAGTATTTCATTTTGCTTTTTTAGAATGCACCACAGTTTAAAGCAAATCACGCAGAACTTATTTTAGTTAATCCGAGTCCAGTTCTCATCTACCAGATTTCATCTACAGAAACTAGAGTGCTTGTTGACATTAGAGGAGAAATGCCAAGGAACTTAAGAGAATACATGACTGAAAAAGTTTACCCACAAATACCTGGTAAGAAATAGGATTTTGCTTCTATTGTCTGAAAGCAAATTTCACAAAAAGACACTCCATATCCAGTTCTCACTAAAGCTGTGTCTTAAATAGGCCAGAAAGAAGGGTGCAGGTAAAAAGAATGCATTCAGTGAACCAGATATGCTGGAACTGAACTATTTTTTAAAGATTTATTTATTTGAAAGACAGAGTTACACAGAGAGAGGAGAGGCAGAGAGAGAGGTCTTCCATCCACTGGTTCACTCCCCAATTGGCCACATTGGCCAGAGCTGTGCTGATCTGAAGCCAGGAGCCAGGAGATTCTTCCATGTCTCCCATGTGGGTGCAGGGGCCCAAGCACTTGGGCCATCTTCTACTGCTCTCCCAGGCCATACCAGAGAGCTGGATTGGAAGTGGAGCAGCCGGGACTTGAACCGGCGTCCTCATGGGATGCTGGCACTGCAGGCGGTGGCTTTACCTGCTACACCATAGCACTGGCCCCTGGAACCAAACTATTTAACCTAACATGTTTAAAAAACAAAACACACATGGATTCAAAACGTCATGTTGTACCCCTTCAATAGGTACAATTATTATGTGTCAATTGAAAATTAAAAATAAGAAACTCTCCAAATGAAAAAAAAAAATTTCAGTGTTTTTGCTATCTTAATAAAGCATAGTATTCAGAATAATTATTAATATTGGCATATATCATAGTTTTTAAAGTAGCCTGGACAACAATCTAAGGTCTTTGAGTTCTTGAAATATGTCATAAACTTAACTGTTTTTATGCATGATTTTTATGGTAATAATAGCTGCCATTTATTGAATGCCTACTATATAGGAGATATTTCACAATTTTCTTTAATTCTACACTGCTCATTAGGAGGCAGGCATTATCATTAGTCCCGTTTTACAGATGAGAGACCTAAGGTTCAGAGAGATTACGTAGCTTCTGTAAGGATGAACTGTTTATGACAGAGCCAAGATTGACACCAGTTCTTTCTGGCTCAGATGCACCTGTTCTTTTTTTTTTAAGATTTATTTACTTGAAAGTTAGAGTTACACAGAGAGAGAAGGAGATGCAGAGAGACAGGGGTCTTCCATCCGCTGGTTGACTCACCAATAGGCTGCAATGGCTGGAGCAGCACCAATCTGAAGCCAGGAGCCAGGAGCTTCTTCCAGGTCTCCCACGTGGGAGATTCACCTGTTCTATCATGCCTGCCCTCAGAAAATGAGCATTGCAGGGGGTCTTTGAGATGATTTTAGTTTTAAGTTGAATACAAAGGCTTCAGGAAACTTTAGATGTCTTTATAAAAAAATTCCTTTTTTACATATCCAGAATTTTTATTGAACTAGTTTACTTTTATTTTTTAATAATAAGAAGATGTAGGAGAGAAATGTACATTATTAAGAATTTTGATAAAATTGAAGGGAAACCCTACTGGTCAATTATAAGATTAATAGAAAACTATTCTTGATATAAGTATGTTTTGTGTAAATATTCTGGTTTTTTTCAATTTATTTTTTAAACTAGGTAAAACCATTCTGTTGAATAACTAGTAGAATATTAATAAAAATGAAGTGAAGTAAAACAGTGGACAAAGTTAGATTTTTAATAATGACATTTTCAACATACGTACACACAGACATTTCAATAAATTTTCACTTAAGTCATTTATGAAGTTTTCAGATGGGAACATTAGTTATGAATATTTAGGAGACAATTTTGTTACCTGATATTTTTAGCATATTTTTTTTCTTTTGCTGTAGCTTTTTTTTTCTTCCAATCCAGATTAATTGGAGTAGCTTGATTTGAAATCATGATGAGAAATGTAGGTTTATATTAATATTAGTTAGGTTATGGAGATTCTACTCTTTGTGGATGGTAAAGTTTGAACATAGTGAAATCCTCCTTTGTTGTCTTACTCTGGGAACTCTGTGACAGTTCATTTTCTTTTTTTTATTTTATTTTATTTTTTGACAGGCAGAGTGGACAGTGAGAGAGAGAGAGACAGAGAGAAAGGTCTTCCTTTTGACATTGGTTCACCCTCCAATGGCCACCGCGGCCGGCGTGCTGCGGCTGGCACACCGGCCGATCCGATGGCAGGAGCCAGGTACTTATCCTGGTCTCCCATGGGGTGCAGGGCCCAAGCACTTGGGCCATCCTCCACTGCACTCCCTGGCCACAGCAGAGAGCTGGCCTGGAAGAGGGGCAACCGGGACAGAATCCGGCGCCCTGAACGGGACTAGAACCCGGTGTGCCTGTGCCGCAAGGCGGAGGATTAGCCTAGTGAGCCGCAGCGCTGGCCCATTTTCTATACAAGTAGAAGCACAAAACTTTAAAACTGGGAAATGTTGTAGAGATGAGTTAATCTAACCATTTCACTTTAATATATATATATATATATATATATATATTTATTTATTTATTTGAAAGGCAGAGTTAGAAGGAGATAGAGAGATCTTCCATCTCTGGTTCACTCCCCAAATGGCTGCAACAGCCAGTTGTTACATCTGGGTCTCCAACATGGGTACAGGGACCCAAGGACTTGGGCCATCTTGTGCTGCTTTTCCAGGCGCATTAGCAGGGAGCTGGATTGGAAGTGGAGCAGCCAGGACTTGAACCAGCACCCATATGGGATGGTGGCATCATAGGTGGCAGCTTAACTGTTAACCACAGCGCTGGCCCCAGCCATTGCATTTTATTGCTAAAGCAACTGAGGCTCAGGGAGGTAAAACTGATGTGTGCTTCTGAATCTAATTCTTTTTTAGTGTGTAAACTCTTCCACTGTTTGTGAAGTGGTGTAGTGCATTTCATCTGATGTTATCAGAATATGTTGATACAGTATATTAAATTTTAAGCACGACAGCTGTCAGCTAACATTAGAAAGAGGGTTGGATGTGTTGCTCCCTATCTCATCTCATCTGGATCCACGTCACTCTTCCAGTTTCTTTGTTCATTTCAGCTGTATGTATGCCTGTTTACATGGATTTTCTCTTAGATGCATTAGTTACTCCTTAGCCTGAACAACTGATGCTTAATGGATAATTTTATTAACAAAATAGATAATACATACCTTGATTTATCACAAGGGATGTATGTAATAGCCATGGCAGATGAACAGTAGGTATTTATATTGGATAAGAAACTGTTATAATTAAAGTGTTATAAACCATTTTTTGGGTGTGTATGATTTATTGCAGACCACCTGAAAGAATCATTCCTGGAAGCCATTCAGAATTCTCGTTTGAGGTCTATGCCAGCAAGCTTCCTTCCTCCTTCACCAGTAAACAAACGAGGTATCAGTACTTCGAATGACTTACGTGATTAAGTTATGCTGTTGTGAGGATGCAGGAAAGAGAATTGCTTACTACAGATTAACACATTCCTGATACCTATATTAATGTTATATATTTACTTATTTAATAATTGTATATAAGTCACTGTGCTAGTCAATGGGGATACAATTAAAGACCTGTCCTTGGGCTGACACTGTGGCGCAGCAGGTTAAGCTGCCGTCTGCAGTGCTGGCATCCCATGTGGGTGCCGGTTCAAGTCCCGGCTGCTCCACTTCTGATCCAGCTCTCTGCTGTGGCTTGGGAAAGCAATAGCAGATGGCCCAAGTAACTCTGCTTCTCAAATAAATAAATAAATCTTAAAAAAATATTGTCCTTACCCAGCAAAGGCAGTTTCTGGTTAGAAATACAGACTGATAATTTCACAACATTGTTCGTAAGTTTTATAACAAAAACCCATTCATTGGCCGGCGCCTTGGCTCAATAGGCTAATCCTCCGCCTTGCGGCGCCGGCACACCAGGTTCTAGTCCCAGTCGGGGCGCCGGATTCTTTCCCGGTTGCCCCTCTTCCAGGCCAGCTCTCTGCTGTGGCCTGGGAGTGCAGTGGAGGATGGCCCAAGTGCTTGGGCCCTGCACCCCATGGGAGACCAGGAGAAGCACCTGGCTCCTGCCATCGGATCAGCGCGGTGCGCCGGCCGCAGCGCGCCAGCCGCGGCGGCCATGGGAGGGTGAACCAACGGCAAAAGGAAGACCTTTCTCTCTGTCTCTCTCTCTCTCACTGTCCACTCTGCCTGTCAAAATAAATAAATAAATAAAAATAAAAACCCATTCATGGTACCTCTTGCTCACTGTGAAGGTGTGTGCAAGGCAGAGAGGAGAGTTTGTGAAATGGAAAGGGTGGTGAGGAAGGACATTGCTCAGGAGATAAAGCTGGAATTGAACCTGGAGGATGAGTGGGAGTTTGTTTGGTGGACACTGAGAAACACGGAGGAACTTAGAAGTAAATGAAATATCTGCAGACTAGAGGGGCTAGGATTGATACTTTCACAGAACTCAGTTTCCTATGGATAGGACCTACGGCTGTTTAACATGAATATATAGAATATATATAGAATATATGTTTAACATGTAGGTTTTTTTTTTAAAGATTTATTTTATTTTTTGAAAGACTGAGGTAGAGAGGTAGAGCAGAGAGAGAGAGGGAGGACTTCCATCTGCTGCTTCATTCCCCAAATGGCCGCAACGACCAAAGCTGAGTTGATCCGAAGCCAGGAGCTTCTTCAGGTCTCCCACATAGGTGCAGAGGCCCAAGGACCTGAGCCATCCTCTGCTGCTTTCCCAGGCACATCAGCAGGGAGCTGCATTGGAAGTGGAGCAGGTGGTACTTGAACCAGTGCCCATATGGGATTCTGGTGCTGCAGACCGGGTCTTTAACCCACTGTGCCACAGTGCCGGCCCCTAATGTGTAGTTTTAATCCTGTAGACAATTGAAAACATTGAAATATTTTTGGTAGTGGGTTTTTTGTTTTTAAAAGATGTATTCATTTATTTGTTTGACAGAGTTAACAGAGAGAGAGGGAGAGATAAAGATATCTTACATCCACTAGTACCCAGATGGCTGTATCAGCCAGGGCTGGGCCGGGCCAAAGACAGGAGCCAGGAGCTTCTACTAGGTCTCCCGTGTGAGTGCAGGGACCAAGCACTTGGGTCATCTGCTGCTGCTTTTCCCAGGTTTACAGGGAGCTGGGTTGGAAGTGGAGCAGCCGGGACAGGAACTGGCACCCTTACGAGATACGGCATCACAGCAGCAGCTTTATCGGCTATACCACAACACCGGCCCCTTGGTAGTGGTTCTATTGAGATAAAACTTGCAAATCATTCAGTTCACCCATTTAAAGTGTACAAGTCCACGGTTATTTTAGTATGTTCAACAAGTATGTACAACTATCACCACAATCAAATTTAGAACATTTTTATCACCCTAAAAAGAAATCCTGCACTCAATTAGCAGTTACTTCTCATTTCCTCCCAGTTCTCAGCCCTAGGCACTACTAATTTACTTTGTCTCTTAAATTTGCCTATTCTTGCTGTTTCCTATAAATGAAATCATACAACGTGTGGTCCTTTGTAACTTGCTTTTCACTTGGCATGTTTTTGAAATTTATTCACGTAGCATGTATCATTCCTTCATTTGCTTTTATGGCCAAACACTATTCCGTGGTGTGAATGCATCTCATTTTGTTTTTCCATGAAACAACTGATACACATTTGTGTTGTTTTGGGTTTTGATTATTAGAAACAGTGCTGCTGTGAACATCTATGTATGAGTTTTTTTTTTTTTTTTTCTTTTTAAAATGTCTGTCTACTTATTTGAAAGGGTGAGAGAGAGGGAGGAGAAAGAGACCTCCACCCACTGGTTCACTCCCAGAAGACTGCAGTAGCCAGGTCTCAGGCTGAAGCCAGGAGCCCGGAATTCCATCCTGGTTTCCCTTGTCGGGGACACATGTACTTGGGCTACCTTTCACTGAAGCAGAATAACCAGTGCTCCAACTGGCACTCCAATATGGAATGCCAGCATTGCATCTGGCAGCTAATAAACCCATTGCACCGTATCGCTGGCCCCTGTGTGCAAGATTTTGTATGGGCATATTAAAAGATTTTATTTACTTATTTGAGAGGTAGAGTTAAAGACAGTGAGAGGAAGAGACAGAGAGAAAGGTCTTCCCTCTGTTGGTTCACTCCCCAAATGGCCGCAACAGCTGGAGCTGTGCCAATCTGAGGCCGGGAGCCAGGAGATTCTTCCAGGTCTCCCATGTGGGTGCAGGGGCCCAAGCACTTGGGCTATGTTCCACTGCTTTCCCAGGCCACAGCAGAGAGCTGGATTGGAAGAGGAGCAGCCGGGACTAGAACCAGTGCCCATATGGGATGCCCGGTGCTACAGGCGGAGGATTAATGTACTGCGCTACACACCGGCCCTGGGCATATGCTTTTTTATTTTATTTTATTTTTTTGAAAGAGTTACAGAGAGAGGTCTACCATCCGATGGTTCACTCCCCAATTGGCTGCAATGGCTGGAGCTGTGCCAATCCGGAGCCAGGAGCTTCCTCCAGTCTCCCATGGGGGTGCAGGGGCCCAAGGACTTGGGCCATCTTCCACTGCCTTTGCAGGCCACAGCAGAGAGCTGGATTGGAAGTGGAGCAGCCGGGACTAGAACCGGCGCTATATGGGATGCTGGTGCCTCAGGCCAGGGCATTAACCCGCTGTGCCACAGTGCTGGCCCCTGGCATATATTTTCACTTTTGGAGATTTTTTCTTAGGAGTAGAATTCTGGATCATAAGGTAACTTTGTTTACAGTTTTGAGGAGCTTCTACAATGGCTGTTCCATTTTACATTCCCATCAGCAAGGTCAGAGGGCTCGAAGTTCTTCATATCCTCAGGATTTACTCTTCGCCATCTTTTTGCTCATAGCCATCCTGTAGGTGTGTCTGCTCCTCTCATGAATAATCTTGCACATCTTTTCATGTGTTTCTAGGCCATTTGCTTATCTTCTTTGATGAGAAATGTCTATCCAGACGGCATGGTTTTGAATTGGGCAAATGTAAAAATTCTTTATTGTTAAGAAAAATTCTTTAAATATTCTAGGCTGTAAATCTTTTTATATAGGTGCGTGTGTGTTTTGCAAAATTTATCTCATTCTGTGGATTTTCTTTCCATTTTTTTTTTTTTTAATTTACTTATTTGAAAGGCCATGTGACAGGGAGTAAGAGCTACACAGATGGTCATTCCTTCTGCTGGGTTCACTCCCAGAGTGCCTGCAGTAAGTAGAGCTAGGCCAGGCTGAAGCTAGGGCCAGAACTCCAGCTGGGTCTCCCACGTGGCTGTCAGAGGCCTAAGTACTTGGCCCATGATCAGTTTCTTTCTCAGGCATGTTAGCAGGAAGCTTGGATTGGTGGCACTCTGATATGAGATGCCAGTGTTGCAAGTGGTGGCTTAACCCACTGTGTCATAATACCAGCCCCATTTCCATTTTTCTTGATGGCATCTGTGCAGTACATGTTTTTAATTTTCTTGAAGTTTGGTTTACTTTTTCTTTTGTTGCTTGTGTTTTTGATGATATATCTAAGAAATCTTTTACCAATCCAATGTCACAAAGATTGATTTTCATATTTTTTCTAAGACATATGGTTTTAGTTCTTACATTTAGGATTTAGATCCATTTTGAGTTAAATTTTGTGTAGGGTATGAGGAAGGGATATTTTGTTATGGTTGTCCAGTTGTCATGGTAACATTTGTTGCAAAGACTATTAATCTCCCATTAATTTTTTGTCATTCTTGCTCAAATTCAGTTGACTATAAATGTAAAATTTATTTCTTTAACTATTATGAATTGACTTTCAGTAATATGAATTAAAAATGTTAATGGGTTAAAAGATGTTTATTTTGTTGTGAAAAAATTTTGAAAGTCCTAGATTTTTTATAAGTGTTTTCCATAATTTTCTGAAGCTCCCTTGTATTCTGTAGTTTTTCATAGTGTAAGTTTTGCATTTCTTTTTTAAATTTATTCTGGATTTCTTTCTGAATTTCATTTTAAGATTGGTTCTTGCATGTTTATTGTACATCTTAAAACCTTGCTGAACTCTTTAGTTCTAGCAGTTCCTTCAAAAGTATTAAATAATGTGGTGGCATGATTTTTTATTTTAGAGATACTACTCTGACATTGTTGTGGAAGATAGTTTGCGGGGAAGTTCAGATTGAAACAAAAATAGTGAGGCTATTTATATTCTGAGTGAGTGACAGTCAAGGCCACAACTAACTACTAGGCTTGTAAAATGGGAGGTAGGGAATGGATTTGGGTCTATGATGTAGAATGAATGAAATTTAGAGATTCATTAAGCATTGGAGTAAGAGGGAATGGGACTTCTTGAATACTGGTTTCAGGCTTAGTTTTGCTAGCCATTTGCTGACAGAGGCATAGGGAAAAAGAGTTGCGCTTAAGGAAAGCATGGGGAGAGGTGATGAATCCAGGTTTACAAGGTGTGGCGTGCCAGTACAGCGTTTGACCGGGGTGTCTGGAACATGATTGACAGCACGCGTCTGGATCGCAGAGTGGTGTGGTCTGAATGGGGGCTGTTGATGTCCTCTTCTTCCCGAATGGAGAGACTGCAGGATGCCCTAGAAGCACGTCTAATGAACTACCAACCATAAATGATAAAGCAGAATGAAGTTATGCCTTAACTGATATAAAAAAACATGCCGTGGAAACTCAACCTAATCGGCAGGATTGGGAATGTTCCATGGAAAAAGAATAAAAGCTGGACCTAGTTTGTGTTTTTTTTAATGAAGATTTCTGAGTAATATATAAAAATTTAACATTTAGGCCATTTGGGGAATGAACCAGTAAATGAAAGATCTGTTTCTCCTCTCTAACTCTGCCTCTCAAATAAATCTTTACACAATAACATTTAGAAGCTACCTTTTTATAAATAATATTTGTATGAATGTAGTGTAACTTTACAGAAATGATTATCCATAATTCTCCTAAAACCATTATTGTGGTCTGTTTTTCTCAGATAAAATCAACTCATTGTTCTGTGTAAAGGTCCCACTCGGTGACAGGTCGTTAAGCAGTCTGAGAATGGATTAGGAAACTTAGGCAGCACCTAGAGGCACTGGGAGGCACACTGTGGAGCTTTCTGCTTTTGTGCTTTTGATCCAAGGCAGCTGTTACCTAACATTTCATTAAAGTTATCTAATATTTCGTTAAGGTTTATTCTAAATTTATCATCTGCTCATTCTGAAATACGTCGCTATTTTGTTTTCTAGTTGAACTACAATAGGGCTACTTTCTTGAGGCCTACTCTTTCCCTTGGAACTATATAGACATTTGGAACTATATAGACATTTCTCTCTACTGTGGATACTGCTGTGAGATGCCAAATATATACTGATGTTTTTTCCCTAGCGTAAGACTTGTTTTTTATACCTGGCTGGCTGTAGATTTTTTTTTTCCCAAAATTTATTTTGCAAAACGCCATGTAGATGTATTGGCATTGTTGCACTAAATGTTAGGCTTTTGAGTAGATTTCTGGAGGGCAGAGGCCACGCTGCTGTTCTCATTGTGTCTCCACAGCCTGGCACACATTTTGTACCTAGTCAACGCTGACTTAATCAGATCTTGAATTTTGTGCCTCACTAGGTTTAGTCGTGATGTGTTCCCTTGCATTTTCACATTCTTATTTAATCATTCCTAACTCACACGAACAATATTTATAAATTACAGAGCTGTCATTTTTTCTCTTGTCTTAAGTGATGTCCCAGGATATCACAGTTTTAACGGCCTCTCTTTACAGGTGTGCTTATTTTGGGAGATGCATATAACATGAGGCATCCTCTTACGGGCGGAGGAATGACTGTTGCTTTTAAAGATATAAAAATATGGAGAAAACTGCTCAAGGGTATCCCTGACCTTTATGATGATGCAGCTGTCTTCCAGGTGAGGCATTAGATTATTCTCTGATAAAAACATCTCAAAATAGATTTTCTAGGGACTAAGATAGTGTTGTGTAGGGATCCTGATTCTTCATAATAGTTCTTAGGCAGTCTTGTTTAGGCTTAGCAAACCAGACTTGGAACCTGTGAATTGACAGTACTTAAAAATTGCTGTATTTGAATATTATCCAACACTGGATTGCTCACAGTGGTTGTAAATGTAGCTTCGGAGTTCATATAGCCCATTGCTGTGAAGACGCCTTGATTCTGTAATGACAGATGTAAGGCTGCCTTGCATGTAGTTAGACTTCAGGATTAAATATCAGTTTGAGAGGATTATAAACATCAGTTTTTGCTTTACTGTGTAATAAGTGATCTTTTTCCTTTTCAGGCCAAAAAGTCATTTTATTGGACAAGAAAAAGGTCTCATTCCTTTGTTGTGAATGTCCTTGCTCAGGCACTTTATGAATTATTTTCTGCCACAGATGGTAAGTGTAGATCTTTAAGTATTACTGAACTGCAGATTCTTAAGGCAAGGAAGAATCTTAGTAAAAAAGTTAGTGATTAGCCTAAAAATCAAAATGTTACCTGAGTTTGCTGACTCCCACGTTGTATTTCTCTTTAACTCTGTCACTGAGCAGGATTTTTAGTTTCTAATCATCATATATCCACCACTCTGTCTTGGAAGGCTGTTGACTTTCTTTACACAACACAGTAGCAGTACTACAGTAGTATATTCATGATTTTCAGTTTCTCTGGTCCAAACTGGGTTCTTCATATCCCGAAATGTTTAAGACTGTGATGGGTGGTCTTTCCTAAATACTAGCTTTGATTTCTTTGTAAGATAATGTTTTTAAAATAAATATAAGCTTCAAATCAAGTTTAGATTTGAAGCAGCAAAATGCATTTACCCTTTACTCACTGGAAATCCTCCTGTGGTTTTTTTGTGTCCATATTTTAGAGAGGTGATGCTCAATCTGTGTGAAAGTTTGAGCATCCCTAATTCACAACTCTGAAACCTGAAATGTTCCAAAGTCTACAAGTTTCTCAGTGTCATTTCTGCAATGCTGTGGTCCCAAGTATTTTGAATAACTTGCAGAAGTGGTGTTGGAAATGGAGGAAAAGGCAGCTGTGCCACCTCCCAACCATAGCAGTTTAAAAGTGAGTTAGTGGTAGATTACTAAAACGACTTCTGGGTTTTGAAGAATAAATATGATTTAAATTGCTTTACTCCAGAACATTTGCAACATGGCTATTTTATGACCTGGCCCAGGCGCTATTGATTAGTGCTTTGGTGACGGTACAAAAGAAAATACAATATAAATGCTTTCGTTGTCCTCTGTAACCATCAACTCTTGATAAAAGAATTAAACAACTGGCTGTGATGCAAAGCACATTTTCTCCTACATTGGCATATTAGTTAAAATAGCTTGGCAAATAAGAACTAATAGGTTTTGAGCTTCCCTAGGCTCTTGAATTATGGATTTGACTATACCAGCAAAACAGAAGTTCCCTGTTAGATCTTCTGTTGTAAAGAAAATTCTAGGCATGCCTTGAAAAGAATATTGATTCTAAGCTGTTTAAAAGGTTACTGATACACTATGATGTGAGGGTTTAAGGAGTTATTTTGAAAAGGCTTTAAAAATTACTAGTTAACCAAATTATCAAGTAAAAAGAACAGGTTTAAGAGATGGTAAGCATCTCAAGACTGGAAATTTGGTTCCTAGAATTGTGTTTTTATAATAGTTTACAAAGTATTTTGCACCTTTTTGTGAATTTACAGTATCAGGAAATAACGTTTAAACAACTCTAACTTCTGAGACCTAAATGTTAGTACGATAATTGTTAACCAAGAAATGGGCTTATCTTATACAAGTAATGTTGATTAAAAGAAACCCTGGAACTAGATAGTTAAAAGTCATCTTTAAGGCCTGCATTTTTCATCACTACGTTTTCTGATGTATTATTAACACTGTAACATAAATATGTGAATATTCTGATTGAGAGTAATTTTTCAATTTTATTTTAGATTCCCTTCATCAGCTAAGAAAAGCCTGTTTTCTTTACTTCAAACTTGGTGGAGAATGTGTTGCCGGTCCTGTTGGGCTGCTTTCTGTGTAAGTTGTTTTGATGGCACAAGAGGAAACGTGCATTCCAGATTTTCATTAAGACTATTCAGTTTGGGCCGGCGCTAATCCTCTGCCCCCGGTGCCAGCACCCCGGGTTCTGGTACCGGCTGGGGCACCGGATTCTGTCCTGGTTGCTCCTCTTCCAGGCCAGCTCTCTGCTGTGGCCCGGGAAGGCAGTGGAGGATGGCCCAGGTGCTTGGGCCCTGCACCCCATGGGAGACCAGGAGAAGCACCTGGCTCCTGCCTTCGGATAGGTGCAGTGCACTGGCTATAGCGGACACTTGAGGGGGTGAACCAACAGAAAAGGAAGACCTTTCTCTAACTCTGCCCGTCAAAAAAAAAAAAAAAAAAAAAAAAGACGATTCAGTTTGGATTATCACAAATCCTTGCTGTATACATTCTGTCCTGTTATTTATTAGTTTCCCAATCAGAAGGTGGCCCATAGGAATGAAAAATGGCAGCGTTCAGCTGTTATTTCTAGAAAACAGTAGCAGGAGAGGCAGCTTCACTAAAAAAGCAGCTGCTTTGTTTCTCTGTGGGTTATCCACATAATCTCATCTGTAGGATCCATGAGTAATGGAGAAATTTGAATTTAAAAATGAATTTGATTGAAGTGTGAAGACTCATGAAACTCAGTATTAGTTTTGACAGTGTGGACATAGGTATTGGAAAGTCCACAAAGTGAAATTCTTTGATCATTTCTCATTCATCTTTACTCTGAATGTCAATACTGATATTTTTGGAAAGACTTAGGCTTCAGCAGGTCAACCATTTAGTGTTTCAGCCTGGGATCTCAGATTAGTGAAAGAAAAGAGCTCAAAATATATGACTTATGTATTCTAGAGCAAGGTGAGTTACTGGCTTCTCTGAAAAGAATGCTAAATTTCTTATAAAACAAAATTTTCTTGTCATTAGTAACTTAACAGATAAACTTTTAAAGTCTTCTTAAATGTGGAATGTGTGTTAATTTCTGGGTCTTACAAAATTTTCTTTTCTATTACAGATTGTCTCCTAACCCTCTAGTTTTAATTGGACACTTCTTTGCTGTTGCATTGTATGCCACATATTGTTGCTTTAAATCAGAACCTTGGATTACAAAACCTCGAGCCTTTCTCAGTAGTGGTGCTGTACTGTACAAAGCGTGTGCTGTAATATTTCCTCTGATTTACTCAGAAATGAAGTATGTGGCTTATTAAGCTGAAAAGGGAACCATCTGGAACTCAACAAGTCCTAAGAGACTTCTGGAAGCGGATGTACAGAGCATGGTACTCTACCACTTCTCAAGTGGAAACTCTTGGACCAAGTTTGAGATCAGTTTGTTTTTTTGAAGTTTTTTGTATATAAGCATGTACATATGCCTAAATTTGCAATTTTAAATGAAGGGTCAAATAAGTTAGATATTTAAAAGAAATGATTGTTACCATAAATTAGTGCTAACAGAAGAACTGCAGTTTTTCTTTGGATTTCAGTATTTGGGATGCGTCGTTGGTACATACAAATAAAAGAGTGACCTCTCGTGACTTTTTGTTTCTTGTTGTGGACTTGTTTACGTGGTTTCATGACGATGGAAAGAAAAGTGAAGCCTGTTCCGTCAAGTAACTCACTCTGGGGAAGCGCCTCTCGCTGCCTTCTCTAGTGATGTAATCTCAGTTTCCACACTCCTGTAGGGAAATCATTCGAGGGCTTTTACAGTTCCACTGCGTAACACTAATAAGCCAGGGTGCTTTATTTCAGAAACGGTGAGTGAGTAAGCACTTGGGATACCTGGCAGACGATCTTAAAATCAGAATTTGCTGAGTTTATCTACAGTAAATCTGAAGAGATTAAGGACATTCAAAGGGTACTGTAAGATTTTAGTAAATTCCCAGATATCATTAATGTAAATTGCTACCCTTGAAAGAAAACTAAACATTTCAGCTAATAACAGTTAAGGCTAAAATGACTTGTAAAGCTTTTAGAATAAAAATTTCCACTTTTCTCCTTTAACGGAGAAAATATTTCACTGGTCAAATCAGTAGGAAAATCAGTTTCAAGTGTCACTTTGTCTTGTTTAACCATTCTTCTGCTTTCATGAGATTTACCTCTAATCTCAAACTTCTGCTTTCTGATTAAAAACTGCCTTAGAGCTTCCTTTTAGCAGCCGACTTTGTCCTCGCTTCACATGGATGGAGAAGAGCATGGCATTTCTGATTGGCTGTTTCCTGAACCAGCCTCATGGGGCGAGACCGAGTGCCCTGGGCCTCCGTGCCCCGCCACAGCTGGAGGGTGAGGCTGCCTTCTGCTCCACTGACTCCGTTAACACCTTTCCCACTGTGACAATGAAACAAAGCCTGGAGGGTTTCCCCCCTTCTCCTTCTATGCATCTCAGGATTTGAGGCTTTCTGACAGAAGAAGTAACTTCCCAGAAAACAAAAAAACCTGGATTACTTAGTTCTCCCTGTACAAAGATGCCAGGAGGCGGGCTTGGGACAAGGTTGAGCTGGTTGCAGAACTAGAAAAAAACTTTGCCTTGACTATAAACCAATGCTTCTTACCCTACAACTTGCTAAATGATTGGCAAGCACTTTTCAGATCCAGTTTTGCTTTTGCTTTTTCACTTGTTCTCTCCAGAGAAGGGCACTGCCAGCTATAGATTCAGGGCTGAAATATTTCTCTGGTGTCATTCAAGTTTTTGATGTTCGTGTAGCTGCAGTAGGATGGTAGCTTCCTTTTTGGGGTAATTTTTACGCAGACATGAGTTGGGATTTTGATGGAGGTACAAGCTAAGTGGTTAACAGCCACCAGAAAAGGGGAACATGAAGCTATGGGTACCAATATGGATTTAGGGCCTCGGGGCAGGGCTCAGGAGGTGCAGAGAAAGGTAGGCTGGAACGAGCAGCTGAGGTTAAGGAATACCTAGTTTTGTTAGAGCGCGGTGAACCTTGGACATCAAGAAACTTCTGTGGCACTTGGGACACAGATTGTGGTCACTACATTTGTACTATTCTAGCTGTCTCCAGGTGCCTACCAGGCTATCATGGGTGGGCCATAGTACCTTGCAGGGCCATCTCTTACCTTCCCAACAGGGTTTTGAAAGAGTGAATATATAGTTTTTAATCAAAAGCAGAAGGACGACTTTGGGTACTGTCAATTCTATTTTACTGAAAATCTGGAGTTGCACAAATAGTTCTTTAGAACATAAAACTAAATGGATTTATACATAACAGTTACATTCAGCATTTATAAGAGGCAGTACAAAAATGTGTTCTGCTTCTACATGATATAAATTGTATAGAATACCATTATTTAAACAGTATTAATCATATTAACTAGTGCTGTGAGATACATCTTACCCAGAATGGCTGATGTTTCCCACAGTGGAGGGAAAATACGCAGTTATATGAACTGTTGAGGTTTTTTTCATTTCCAAATTCATTTTAGTGATGGTGGGAAGATTTTGGGATGATCCTTTCATTGAAGAAATAGGAGAAAAAAGTTATAGGACTGTTCTGAATTCATCAAAAATGAAATTAGGCACATGTGCTTCAGCAACCTGAAAAACAAGAGTAATTCACAGCGTTAAAGTAGAACCAAGTTCAAGATTTTCCATATGGAAATTCATGAAACGATATCCTTTGGAGCAGGATGGATTACAGGGAAGAGCTGGACTCACATGGGGGGACTGCACCTGAAATAGCCACTTGCTGTTTCTCGTGTCCTCTGGCACTGTGAACTTGAGGGTGGGTATATAGCGTTCCCTGCCCCAAACGTGAGCTCCTGAGCTTGTAGAGGCATTCTGATCTAGGGGGGTTATGCCTCTGGGAAGTACTACCAGGTGGGGTTAGATCATATAACCTACTTGGAAGTGGCTGTGGGCGGGGCCCAGGGCGACACTGAGGCCAGAGGGGGAAGGGCAGGACGGCAAGAAACACGTTCCTACACATCCTTCAGAGTTCTGAGAAGGCTGCAACGGGTTTGGGGGCGGGGTCAGATGTAGCACTGGGCGATTTCCAAGTGCTGGAGCTGAGTATGTTCTAAATGTCACCTGCTAGTCACAGGGAATCAAGCTACTGTAGAGAGCATGAAAAAGAAGTAACATCTCACGATAATCCCTTCAGGAAAATGAAAACAGCTTTGCATTCTTCCACGTCATGCACACTATCCCACACAAAAACGGGTCGTCTGATCTAGGGTCCTTCGCCTCCACCAGGTCTTACATTACGTGCATCCTTGCACATCTGTCTTGGTGAACTTCTGCACGTATATCCGGGAGGTAAACCCCTTGAGGTGGAAAAGCAGGACTCAGAGTGAGCATATTACAAAACTTTTTTTAAAATAGGGAGAGCTGGCCGGCGCCGTGGCTCACTAGGCTAATCCTCCGCCTAGCGGCGCCGGCACACCGGGTTCTAGTCCCGGTCGGGGCGCCGGATTCTGTCCCGGTTGCCCCTCTTCCAGGCCAGCTCTCTGCTGTGGCCAGGGAGTGCAGTGGAGGATGGCCCAGGTGCTTGGGCCCTGCACCCGCATGGGAGACCAGGAAAAGCACCTGGCTCCTGGCTCCTGCCATCGGATCAGCGGGTGCGCTGCCCCAGCGCGCTGGCCGTGGCAGCCATTGGAGGGTGAACCAACGGCAAAAGGAAGACCTTTCTCTCTGTCTCTCTCTCTCACTGTCCACTCTGCCTGTCAAAAAAAAAAAAAAAAAAAAAAAAAAAAAAAAAAAAAATAGGGAGAGCTAAATTACTGTTCCCCCAAAGGCCAAGCCAATTTACACTCCAATTAAACAGCCTTGAGAAATCCCATTTCTCCAAACCCTACAAGCACTGGGGCCCAGCATTTTGTTTCTTGTCCTGCAAATTGCCTGTTAACATCCTTTGCCCGATTATTCTTCCTTTACGGGTTTAGTAGTCTTTTTCCTATGGAACTGGAGAAACACATTGTAAATCAAAGACACCGGTCCTTTTTAAATGTTTTCCATTTTGTCTTTTTTTTAAATTAAGATACATTTGATAATGTTTTTGGTTGCCTTCGGTATTTCTAAGTTTGTTTACAGTTTCTTCCTTTGGTATTATGCCTGGGGGTTTATAAGAGGCAATACCATGCCATCTAAAATTTCTGATTTATTTGCTTCATATTTCATGTCTAGCAATAACTTATTTTGATAACAAGGATGATACAAAGGATTAACTAGCTTTTTCTTTTTTTAAAGATTTACTTGAAAGGCAAAGCAACAGAGGGAGAGACAAAAAGTGAGATCTTCCAATCACTGGTTCACTCCCCAAATGGCTACAATAGCCAGGTGTGGGCCAGGCTGAAGCCAGGAGCCAGAAATTCCATCCTGACCTACCACTTAGGTGGCAGGGGCTCAAGCACTGGCCTATCTTCTGCTCCCTGCCCAAGTACATTAGCAGGAAGTGGTTCTGAGGTGGAGCAGCCGGGACTTGAACTGGCGCTTTCACAGGGGTTGTTGACATTGTAAGCAGTGTTTTAACTGGCTGTGCCACAATGCCAGCCCCTACCTTGCTATTTTTTAAGCACAAAATGAAGTGACTGTCTCAGCACTATGGACTAATATTCCCTTCTGAGGGAGTTTTGGATGCTGTTTTTCCTTTTATATGATTGCATGCCCAAAATTTGTTTCTAGGCCATATATTCCTATCCATTGATGCTACCACTGAGTTTCCTATCAGTACCACACTTTATTTTTGTAGTTTTACAAGATGTTTTATTATCTTTAAAAGGCTTATTCTAGCCCAAGTCTTATGAAATTAAAAAAAATTTAAGTTAAAAATTTGTGGGTTTTGCAGTAAATCTATAAATTAGAAAAATGACATTGCTATAATAGTCAAACGTTTTCTCATTCAGCTTTCATGTTTCAAAATTGTATTTTTTTGCCGGCGCCACGGCTCACTAGGCTAATCCTCCGCCTAGTGGCGCCGGCGCACCGGGTTCTAGTCCCGGTCAGGGCGCTGGATTCTGTCCCGGTTGCCCCTCTTCCAGGCCAGCCCTCTGCTGTGGCCAGGGAGTGCAGTGGAGGATGGCCCAGGTGCTTGGGCCCTGCACCCCATGGGAGACCAGGAAAAGCACCTGACTCCTGGCTCCTGCCATGGAATCAGTGCGGTGCGCCGGCCGCAGTGCGCCGGCCGCGGCGGCCATTGGAGGGTGAACCAACGGCAAAGGAAGACCTTTCTCTCTGTCTCTCTCTGTCCACTCTGCCTGTTTAAAAAAAAAAAATTGTATTTTTTCTAAATTGTTTTTCATAATCCTTTTAGAGGTTATTCAATTATCCTCAACTGTATCATTTCAGTTTTTTTTTTTTTTGAAGATTTATTCATTTATCTGAAAGAAGGAGAGACCAAGAGAGAGATTCACTCCCCAGATGGCTGCAATAGCCAGAAGCCACCATGTCTCCCTCACGGGGAGCAGGGGCCCAAGCATTTGGACCATCCTCTGCTACTTTTCCCAGGCCATCAGCAGGGAGCTGGGTCAGAAGTGGAGCAGCTGGGACACAAATCAGCACCCATATGGGGTGCCAGCATTGCAGGTGGTGGCTTTACGGGCTACACCACAACACCGGCCCCTTTCACTGCTATTTCTGTGAATGGAACCTTTTACATATTATATTTTAAATTGGTTATTAGTGTACTTTACACATTTATTCTGTAACCAGCTTGTTCATATCATTCTATTGGATGTTCAAGGAATACAGTGACATCTTCAATAAATAATGTGTAGTTTGTCTTCATCCTAATATGCATTTTAGTTTCACTTCTTATTTTATTATCTTGCTCCTGGACAGCAAAAGTAGCAGCAAGATACCATCTTACCACTTTTACAGCCTTGCCTTTCAGGAGAATGCCACTACCAGTTAAATTTTTTTTTTTTTTTTTTTTGACAGGCAGAGTGGACAGTGAGAGAGACAGAGAGAAAGGTTTTCCTTTTGCTGTTGGTTCACCCTCCAATGGCTGCCGCGGCCAGCACGCTGCGGCCGGCGCACCGCGCTGATCCGATGGCAGGAGCCAGGTGCTTCTCCTGGTCTCCCATGGGGTGCAGGGCCCAAGCACTTGGGCCATCCTCCACTGCACTCCTGGGCCACAGCAGAGAGCTGGCCTGGAAGAGGGGCAACCGGGACAGAATCCAGTGCCCTGACCGGGACTAGAACCCGGGGTGCTGGTGCCGCAAGGCGGAGGATTAGCCTAGTGAGCCGCGGCGCTGGCTTTACTAGTTAATTTTTAAAAGGTCATCCTTGGGGCCAGCGCTGTGGCATAGCGGGTAAAGCTGCTGCCTGCAGTGCCGACATCTCATGGGCGCCGGTTCGAGTCCTGGCTGCTCCACTTCCGATCCAGCTCTCTGCTATGGCCTGGGAAAGCAGCAGAGGATGGCCCAAGTCCTTGGGCCCCTGCACCTGCCTGGGAGACCTGGAAGTGAAGAAGCTCCTGGCTCCTGGCTTTGGATCGGCACAGCTCAGGACACTGTGCTGTGGCCATCCGGGGTGTGAACAGTTGATGGGAAACCCCTCTCTCTGCCTCTGCCTCTCTGAAACTCTGCTTTTCAAATAAGTAAATAAATCTTAAAAAAAAAAAAAAGGCCACCTCTGGCTTTCATTATATATATTAAGAAAAACTACCTTTAATCTTTTTTTTTTTTTATTTTTTTTTATTTTTTGACAGGCAGAGTGGACAGTGAGAGAGAGAGACAGAGAGAGAAAGGTCTTCCTTTGCCGTTGGATCACCCTCCAATGGCCGCCGCTGCAGCCGGCGCACCGCGCTGATCCGATGGCAGGAGCCAGGATCCAGGTGCTTTTCCTGGTCTCCCATGGGGTGCAGGGCCCAAGCACCTGGGCCATCCTCCACTGCACTCCCTGGCCATAGCAGAGAGCTGGCCTGGAAGAGGGGCAACCGGGACAGAATCCGGCGCCCCAACCGGGACTAGAACCCGGTGTGCCGGCGCCGCAAGGTGGAGGATTAGCCTATTGAGCCACGGCGCCGGCCCTACCTTTAATCCTTAACCTACTAATTTTTAAAAATGAGAAATGATTTTTTTCAGCATCTCTTGTATTTTAGTATCAATCTTTCACTTTCAGGTAAAAAAGTAGAACTACTAGTGATAAAGGAAAAGGAAAGAATCTCTTAGGCAAAACGCAGTCTTTCCTTGCACAAACCGTGGCTGCATGGGAATAGCTGTGGCGTGAACACGCAAACTCACTGTAGGAACCAGGTCCTCGCAGAGAAAGAACAAACCGCGTGTGGCCGATTCCTGACCTTGGCCCTGAGAGACGTCTCCCAGCTGGAGTCCTGCCCTTCCCTGGCCTGAGACGGGGGAGGTGTGTGATGTGTGAGAGGAGCGGGCGGGAAGCTGTGGTAGAGCCGGCCTCTGGCAAAGCACCTGGCCTGGCGGAGCGGCCGCAGAAGGCACCCAGCGGGTGCCCCAGGGCCACTGCTGTGACTTGCGGCTTCCAAGCCGGCCATGGCCATTCCGGACTGCCCTTCAGCGTCTTCTCACTTACCCGTCTGGGCAGCTTTGTGTAGCGGACGTAGTCCTCCAGGAAGAGCAGGGCACCCACGACCTCGGCAGGCATCTCTGGGATCTTCTGGCTGCAAGAGAGGACGGTGCGCATCCAGGCCCTGCCTGCTACACCTCAGGCCCTCGGTCAAAGTCCACATGCAGACTGCACATGGGACAGTGAGCAGACGGGGTCCAGAACCCCTCATGCTTCCTGCTCACAGGCCTCCGGGGGCCTGCCCTGCAGGGCCAATTCTCGGCAGCCCCCTCTGCCTTACCAGGGACCGCACACCCTAGCCCTGCGGCCTCCTCTCCCTCTGCTCCCCGGCCATGCCTCCCAGTGCAACCCCCAGCGGTCCCTGCCCTAGCCCTGCAGGCTCTGCACCTGACCTGGGGGCGCACTTGCCGCCGGTTTTCCTGTCCCACTCAGCCACTGCTGCCTCTGTGGAGGCCTCCCTGCCTGCCCTGGCACAGCCCTTCGCGGAGCCCGTCCTCCCAGCCTCTTCACGCCCTGCTCGCTTGCGTGCCAGCTTCCCACCAAGTATAATCTAGGCCTATGGGGGGGGGTTGGGGCCTCTTCAAAATGTTCATGACAAATGTGTATTATGAATTAGGCATGGATTTCAAAAAATGTTTAACTGATTGTAAGAACTGTACAGACTTATATGGGATACCACGTATACATTGCTTAATGTCCAATCTATCTACCCACATATTTAGCATTTCTTGAGGGGGAAACACTCAAACTCCTTTCTTGTGTTTTTTTTTAGAGGAACATGCAGTGTATCATCATGATCTACCGCTGCCCTACTGTGCAACACGACACCAGACACTCCCTACTGCTAACCATGAACTTAGTACCTGCTAACCAACCTTCCCCCAACCCTCCCTCCCAGAGAGCAAAATGTTGTTACACCAAAATAAACTTATTTGTCATTCCATTTTCCTCAAACTTTGTGAAGTGCCCTTGTACAAAGCACACCACAGATTCCGTACAGAGCTTCCGCTCTCGGTATTCTACCAGAGGAGTTTTTAGGTGTTAACAGTATTTCCCACGCATTTGCTCATGAGCGAACCTCATGGGAATGATCTGCCGACCTCTTCTCTGCAGACTGGCTGCTTGTGAGAGCGCTCACGCACGACCGCTCCTGGGACAGTTCAGCTGTCCCTCACTGGTGCCTGGCGCCAGGGGAGGAAGGCCACTGGCTCTCCACGGGCCTGTGCCCACGCACCAGGTGTTCAGGGGCCCACTGCACCTTCCCCGCAGCCTCATTGTGTGACGGCTAGAACTTCATTCGTGAGATCTCTCCCTCCTTCAAGCCCTCTTTCTTCAAGTTTTTAAAAGAAATCTACTTTTTGAAATGAGTCTGACCATACATTCTAGAAAAACATCCGATGTTTGTTTACTGCTCATTAACTCAGATGTGGAGGAACTGGCCTGACTGCAGCTCGTGGGGAGACGTGAGGATTGAAAGGAATGCAAAGGCGGTATGAGCCACCACACGCAATGGAGTCCCAGATTCTACTACTGCAATCCCGGGCGCACCGCCACTCACGGAGGGCCCAGGAGAGCGCCCGTGATAACTCCCCAGTCTGGGGCCGGCGCTGTGGCTCACTTGGTTAATCCTCCGCCTGCGGCGCTGGCATCCCATGTGGGTGCCAGGTACTAGTCCCGGCTGCTCCTCTTCCAGGCCAGCTCTCTGCTGTGGCCCGGGAAGGCAGTGGAGGATGGCCCAAGTGCTTGGGCCCTGCACCCCATGGGAGACCAGGAGAAGCACCTGGCTCCTGGCTTCGGATCAGCGCAGCGCCGGCCATGGAGGCCATTTGGGGAGTGAACCAACAGAAGGAAGACCTTTCTGTCTGTCTCTCTCTCACTGTCTAACTATATCTGTCAAATAAATAAATAAAATCTTTAAACAAAACAAAACAAGACAACCTCCCCACTCTAAGGGGAGGGCTGTATTTGGCTCAGGAAGCCACGTTTTACATGGCCAGTAACAGACTGGAATACCCAGGGAAGCTCTCCTATGGAACGTCTCTGAGCTACCAAACAGCAGGAGCAGGAGGAAGGGACGCAGCTAAGGCAGGGAAGATCCAAGGCAAGCGCCGACTCAGGGACTGGAGCGATACCACCGATAAGTGAGGCCACGTTTTCTCCTGTGTAATTTCAGAGGGTAGAAAAAAAGCTCACCAGCTGACATGTTCAGAGATGTGGGTTTCTAATCACCACATCGGGAACTTCCTAATGGGGGGTGGGTGCCTGGCTCGGCAGCTAAGATGCTGCTTGGGACGCCTGCATCCCTAACTGAAGCGCCGGGTTGGAGCCCAGGCTGCTCCACTCTCCGACTCCAGCTGCCTGCTCATGTGCGCTCTGGGAGGCAGCAGTCTTGCTCCAGTACTTGGACCCCTGCCTCCAATGTGGGAGACTTGCATTGAGTTCTAGGCTCCTGGCTGCAGCCTGGCCCAGCCTTGGCTAATGCGAGCACTTGTGGAAATCTCTTTCCAACAGACAGAGAGACAGACAGACAGACAGACAGACCTTCCTGGGGCCAGTGCTTTGGCGTAGCAGGTAAAGCTACCAGCCGCAGTGCCGGCATCCCATATGGGCAACAGTTCAAGTCCTGGCTGCTCCGCTTCTGATCCAGCTCCCTGCTAATGAGCCTGAGAAAGCAGCACAAGATGGCCCAAGTCCTTGGGCCCCTGCACTCATGAAAGAGACCTGGAAGAAGCTCCTGGCTCTGGACAGGCCCAGCTCTGGCTATTGCAGCCATCTGGGGAATGAACCCCTGGATGGAAGATTTCTCTGTCTTTCCCTTTCACTCTTTCAAATAAATAAATTTTTTTTTCAAAGAGAGACCTTTCCAATGAAACCACTCTACTGGTGTACTGCATTGCCTTAAGTGGTAGCAAGCGTCTGATCAGGGAATGTTCCAGAGAGGCTGACTCCCTGTCAGGGATGTCTCCGAGCTGATTCAGTGTACTTGGAGGGAGGCCAATTAAGATTTATTTGAAAGGCAGAGTTACAGAGAGAGGAGACACACAGAAAGACAGGGAGAGATCTTCCACCCACCGGTTCACTCCCCCAGTGGCCACAATGGCCAGGGCTGGGCCACCCAGGTCTCCCATGGGGGTGGCTGGGACCCCAGTACTTGGACCAGCTTCTGCTGCCTTCACAGCTGGACAGCAGGGAAGCTGGTACAGACGCGAATGCACCCAAAGGGACACCTCTGGCTGGGGGACCGAGGACAGGTGCATCTTCAAGGGTCCCAAACGAGGGGACGTGCCCCGACTCACTCTCCCCAGAAGGGCACACGGCCATTGCCCATCTCTGCCAGGGACATACTTAAGAGGACTTGGGTAGGCAAACTTTTGTGACTTAAGTTCCGTTTATCCCTGCGGGGTCATCTGTACCTTGTGCATTGCTCCACTGTGGAGCGGATGAACTGGCCGATCAGCGCCAGGAACTGCTCCGTGTAGCGGGAGTGAAACTGCTTCAGCAGGGTGAGCAGCCCCAGGACGAGCGGCGGCCAATCGACGGGGTCGGCGGGCTTGCGGCAGACCATTCCTGCGAGGGGAGAGATCACAGCGCCAGGTGAAGGACTCGGGCGACACCCACCCACGACGACTCTCGTGAGTGGCGAAATGTTCGGGGCCACGTCGTTGTCACCTGCTGGGGACAACCTGGCAGGCAAGGACCACTGTGCATTGCCTACAGGTGGGCGGCGCAGTCTAGTGCTTCCGGGGATTCAAAACAACAAGGCGGCCTCCAACTTTCCCCATCATCATTGCTGCCTGTTCTGCATCCCACAATGACTGCATGCGATTGCTGAAGCTTTCTGAAGATTTAGGTAAATGTAAGGGAAAAATAAAAATCCCCTGTTAATGACAGCATGACATCCTAGATACCTGAACTACTGTTCCGTGTAAGAACAACTGAAGTGCAGGATAAAGTAAGTCACAAGTCTCTCCGCACACAATGGTGAGCATTACACAAGCAAACAGCCTGCAGAAGCCAGCAGGGTGGGAGGTGCAAAGTTATGGAGTGAGTGAGTGCTGAAGCCGGCTTTCTCACTAAGGAGTTCTGCCAGAATCTGGGGTCTCTCACCTTCTACCTGCATGATTCTCTGGAAAGTAAGAGAAAGAGCCTAGGGTTTTCACGAGGAAACACAATGCTGAAAACCAACAAAGCTGGAAGTCTTACACTGCCTAATTTCAAGGCTCACCAACAAGTTACGGTAATCAAGACTAAGTATTGGCATAGAGGTAGATAAACAGATCAATGGAACAGAATAGAGACTAGAAATAGTTTTATTCTTGTATGATCAACAAAATTTCCACAAACATGCCAGATAATTTAACAGACGAAGAGAAATCTTCTGAACAAACAGTGCCAAAATTGTTTCACAGGGGAAAAATGAACCTTGACCACCCACTCTCATGCCATACACAAGAAGTAAGTTGAGAAGGACCCCAGACCTTGGTGTGAAATAAAGCTTCTAGAAAAAGACCTAAAGGAGTATGTTTATGCCCTTGGAGTAGGCAAAGATTTCTTAGATAAGACACAGGAAAGACTAATTTTGAAGGAAAAAAAATGGCTTAGTTGGACATCATCAACATTAAAAAATCTACTCATTAATGTTGCCAGCAATGGGGCAGGTGTTGTGGTACAGTGGGTAAAGCAGCCCCCTGTGACACTGACATCACACATGGGCGCCAGTTCATGTGCTGCCTACTCCACTTTAAAAAAAATATAAATATATATGTATATTTATTTATTTGAAAAGCAGAGAGTTAGAGGCAGAGGCAGAGAGAGAGAGAGAGGTCTTCCATCTGCTGGTTCACTACCCAGATGGACACAATGGTCAGAGCTGTGCCGATCCAAAGCCAGGTGCTTCTTCTGAGTCTCCCACGGGGGTGCAGGGGCCAAGTACTTGGGCCATTTTCCACTGCTTTCCCACGCAGTAGCAGAGAGCTGGATCAGAAGTGGAACAGCTGGGACTTGAACCATATAGGATGCCTGCACTGCAGGCAGCGGCTATACCCACTATACCAAAGCACCAGCCCCTGCTCCACTTTTGATCCAGCTCCCTGCTAATGGCCCGGGAAAAGCAGCTGAAGGTGGCCCAGGTGCATGGGCCCCTTTCATCCACATGAGAGACTTGGATGAAGCTCCTGGCTTCAGCCTGGCCCAGCCTTGGCTGTTGTGGTCATTTGGGGTGTGAACCAGCAGGTGGAAGAGCTCTCTCTGTGCCCCTCTCTAACAAATAACTGAATCTTTAAAAAAAAAAAAAAAAAAAAAAAAGTCATCAGTAAGAGTGAACAGGTAAATACAGATTGTGAGAAAATAGTCACAATATACGTATCTGACAAAGTAACTGTATCATCATCAATGAATTACTCCCATGCTGTGATTAAAAGATGAACAATTCAATTTAAAGACAAGCAAAAGACCATACCAGATGCAGACAGAGAGGGCAACAGGGAATGCCAACAAGCACACGACAAAGTGTTCAACATCACTAACCATGGAGGGAGGCGAACTAAAACTATCACGAGATACCACACCACTCTACCATCAGAATGGATACAGTTTTAAAAGTGACACCATCAAATGCTGGCGAGGATATGGAGTATACATACAGTCTCTGTTGGTGGGAGTGTAAGGGGTATAACCACTGTGGACAAAGGGCTGGCAGTTTCTTAAAAAGTTCAACTGATCAGACAGAGCCCTCCATTTGGGTTCTTGGGAAGGCTGGGAAATCTGTTAAACTAGAGATGCCTAAATAAGTTACAATCAATCACCTTTCTTGGACCCTGGCAATGCTGACCTACCATGTAAGAAAAGTACATGGAAACATATTCTAACAGTAGTCAATATGAAGAAATTATCCTGTCCAGGGAAAACAAACATGATGTCAACAACAGAAGCTTCCTCTAAAGAAAACACTCAAAAAGTCTTTCTGCAAAGGCACATTTAATTGTCTTAAGAACAACGCTCACCTCAGAATCAGCCCTTAAGGCATCCTGGTCTGGCTGAAAAGCCCATGAGAGCATTCCAGACATGGAAAGCCAAGACAGTGTGGCAAAAAATGTTCTACATGAAGGATCTCTGTGAGTGAGACCCCAGTGGAAAGCAGTGGCCATCAAAGAAGGATGTACTTTTCTCTGAAGGGCAGAGAGAACTTCCACTTTGCTTATGGCCTTGTCTAAATACTGACATAGTTTGTGGATTCAAAAGGCTTCCATAGCCTAGGTAGCTCATGACAAGGGCCTTGGGTGGTTGCTGATGCCATACGTAAGAGTGTTAATTGTTAAATTAACAACAGGAGTCACTGTGCACCAACTTTCCATGCAGGACTTCTGTCCTCAATGAGTTCTATTATGAAGGTTAACTGTAAAACTATTTCTCAGTTTTGTGTGTGTGCGCAATTTGTTGAAATCTTTACTTAGTACAGAGTTGGTCTTCTGTGTATAAAGTTAATTGAATATGAGTCTTAATGGAGACTGGGAATGGGAGAGGGAGGAGGGGGAGGGGTGGGAGGGTGGGTATGGTGGGAAGAACCAGTATATTCCTAAAGTTGTACCTATAAAATTTGTATTCCTTAAATAAAAAAGTTTCTTTGGGAAACAAAAAAAGAACGATGCTCACAAGATGGAATATTTTTAGAACACACACTGATGTTCCTTCCTTAGTCCTATTTTCCTTTAGTTTGATTCCTGTATTAACCCATCAGTCTAATTCATAAAAACAAAAGATAGTCAGAGATACTTTCCTGGGCTATTTAAAGTTTCTGTTTTGTTTTGCTTACAGTTCTGGGAATTCTATGTAACAGCGACATAAGCAGTTGTATAATCAAGGTACCAGATCCTCACTATATGAATAATAAAGAGCTAGTTCTTTAGAATAACAGTGAACAGTAAATCTTAAATGAAAATAAGATTCATTGTGTAATGACAATGATAAAGAATCACATTTATAAGTAACACATGGACAACAGAGAACGAATACAATCTCTGTCTTGAGAACCTTGAGTTGTGGGATGGCCTTTCACACTGATTTGATCCCCACACAGAAGGGAGTTAGCACCTGGTGAGCATTCACTCTGTGTGGAGCACTGTAAGGTGATGGAAGTCACCAAGGCTCACAGTGGTGAAGCCGGAATCCAAACACAGACGTGTTCCCTCTTCCCCAGTGGTAAGGATGCACGGTGGGCACCACACTCTGCACCCTGGGGCAGGAACAGGTACTGCCATGGGAGCGACGTCTGGGACCAATGAGTACTTTTGAATCAGAGAATGAAAACATCAGAGAGATTCTATATTTTTATCTGAAGAAAGCTTATAAAATAGGGAGGGAAATACTTTAAGGAAGAAAAGTACTTTAGAATCTCTGGTTAAGAAATAACATGATTACATTTGCAGAAATATTCTTTTAATGCATTTAAAATTAATTAAAATCTACAACGAATTCTAAAACTTTCTACTTAGTTGGATACAATTATGCAGACAGAGGAAGTAGCTGAGATTAAATAAAAATGCTCAAAATAAACTGACCAATGACAAAAAAAACAAACAAACAAAAAAAAAAACAAAAAAAACAAGGGTTATATTCCTTGAAAGGACAAATAAATTGAAAACCTTTGGTATGTAGTGTTTGTATTTTGACATGTACTCACCTATATATTAAAATAGCAGATATTCCTGTATTAGCCTATTTCTATGACTATGCTGTATTCTTCATATCACAGTACACATTTGACGCTTGTTGAATAGAATCCTACCCCAAAATGTTTCCTTCACAACATAATCAACTGCTCAAACATTAAAGAAGGGAGGCAAAGCAAGGGTCCCGCAGATTCTGCACACTGGGTAATTAATCCTTGGACAAGTGGACGTGGTCGATTTTAAACTGGTGTCTACTACATTTCATAAAGGGGCATTGGGCGTCAGGTTTCAGACACAAAGACATGGACTTCATAAATATGCATTTAACTAAGAACCCATCTCCTATTCATATTCTGTACCAACAACTATGTATTATGGGAGGGGGAAGCCATTGTAATCCACAAGCTGTACTTTGGAAATTAATATTCATTAAATAAAAGTTAAAAAAAAAAGAACTATGTATTAGATGCTGTTCTACTGTTATTTATTGCAGAAGGTAAACGTCATACAGTACCTAGATTTTTGCTGTACTGAAGTTTTGGCAACTGAGCGATCAGAAATAGAAAGTTGACAACTGGGAAATAGGGCAAGCGCTTTGTTGTTATGTATATCTGCAAAGAGAAAGCAGAGAAATGGATGGTTTCTTTACATTACACAGTAATAGAGGCACACATTCAAATGAAAAGCTTCAATTTGTTCAGACTACTTACAACTTGCAGGGTTCCACTAATTTGCTGCCTTTAGAGTTTTATTTAACGTCCCTCGTCTGACCCAAACCTGACAAACACCTGCAGTGAGCTGAATCACACACCCAGGGTATCATTATCGGCCCCTCCACGGAGAACAATTTTGCTTAAAATCAGCAGTGATTTTTCCTCAATCCCATTCATGTCATTAATACATGACATGGGGGAGTGATGAAGAGTCGGAGTTGGAGCAAAATAAAGACCGAGGCAGAGCTGGAGGGAGGAAGAAGATGAGAGAGGAAAGGCAAAGACGCACGGAGCAGGAGCGGCAGCGCCCACGTGGAAAGGAGGAATCCTCCTTCGTCATCTGGTTTCCCCTGTGCACTGCCACTGAGCAGTCCCCCACCCAGGTACCCTGCGGGAAGTGCAGAAGGGGCCTTCACGGCCATGGCAGACCCCTCGAGGAGACAGGCCAGGGGGCCTGGCCCCCACTCCCGAGCATGGAGCCTCGGGGGAGTCGTTTACCTCCCTGAGTCTCTGGTTCCTCACCTAAAAAGTGCTGATTTCAGAGTTGTAAGATTAAGTGAGATAATCCAAGGTTAGGGGGGTAATCCATGCTTGATATGTAGAGAATATTCAACAGATGTTGGCTCCCATTTGACTTCATAGTCTACCTAAAACCCTAGGGATAATATGCATTTCAGAGTTTCAAACCTTACAGATTCTAGAAAGGTAATCTAGGGTAGGAGTAACACTTGGCAATCAAGGTCATCAGTATTTCTGTATCAAAACATAAGAATAGCTGCACTAAGTAGGACAAATAATGAGTACAAACAGTCTTATGCCAATTCAGGAGAGATTCTGCCACCAAATGAGATCTGGCACCAATTTATGGAAAACCGCTCAGGCGATGACTGTCAGTCACAAGAGGACACTTGCCTGGCTAAAACAGCTCCCAGCTCCCATGCAGCTGCATCCCAGACACCAAACCCCAGACACACCCAGACTACTCTGGCAGCCATACAGCACTTCCCACTTCCGTAGAAGCCTTCATTGACTCTTGGTCCTCACAGTCCCAAGCCCAGCAGAGAAGGCGTGATCAAGGCTCCGTAAGGGCAGGGCACTGGAAGGAACGCAGGCATTGGTGTGTGGACCCAGGTTCTCCTGGTAACTGTGGCACCGTGATCTGTCTCCTGGGCCAGACTGCCTCCTGCCGGACACTGCGGCCCACTACGCCACGCTATGTGGCTCGCTCACCTTATTCAGTGGGTTGTGAATGCCAGCTGCCTCCAGATAGGCGGTGATTTCATAGAGGAGCGTGTTATCTTCTTTGGGGTACGGAAGCGAGGGGTCCTGATAATGGGCTTCGATGTCCGCCAGGAGCGCCCTAAGTGCAGGAAGAAAGCAGTGCTGAACACCAGCAGTGAACTGGATCTACACAACAGCTAACGCTGAGCAGTGAGGCGATCTTCCCGGGCCTCGGGCTCCCATCCACCAAATGAGGAATCGATCCGTCTAGTGGAAAAAACGACCTGGACATACTTTATCTTTTGGAGTCAAACTTAATCAAGTACTCTCATAATTCAAATCTTCAAGAACTGACTAGAGGCTGAGCTGCGGCGTAGCGGTTAAAGCTGCTGCTTGCAGTGCCAGCATCCCAGGTGGGCACCGGTTCGAGTCCTGGCTTCTCTTCCAATCCAGCTCTCGGCTATGGCCTGGGAAAGCAGTGGAAGATGGCCCAAGTCCTTGGGCCTCTGCACCTCCATGGAAGACCCGGAGGAATCTCCTTTCTTTGGACTGGTGCAATTCTGGCTGTGGCAGTCATCTGGGGAGTGAACCATCAGATGGAAGACCCACCCCCCCCGCCTCTGCCTCTCTGTAACTCTGACTTTCAAATAAATAAAATAAATCTTTAAAAAAAATTGACTAAACTGTTTTCAAAACCCACTTTGTCAAAGCACTGGCTTCACTACCTCTTAGGAACACGATTATTTATCTTCTGTAGGAGGTTCAAATGCGGGCAGGCTGCTGGTGAGGCGGAGAGCCAAGTGCACTTCAGGATGGGTACCCAATAGCACTACGGTCATCAACGCTCACTCTCAGCTGCCCCCTGGATGACCAGTGCTCAGAAGTGGACAGAACCTAGGAAGCTGGATGTGGATTTGAGATCATTTCCAAACCCATCTGAGTACCTAGCACAGTGGTGCGTGTTACGTGATCAATGTATGTTGGCTGAACAAAAGGATCCATGGTGGGGGCAGGGGGCGGGGAAGGAGAGAGAGGAAGGAAGAGGGACGACTGACGGGAGGAGAGGGCAGAGAGGGGCCGGGAGAGGACAAGGGATACTCTGCGGAAAGAGGCTTCTGATGCCAGATCTGACACCCACGGAGAGGAGGCCTGGGACGTTCAAGGACCTCTCACCCCAGAAGAACTGGAGAGCGAGGAACTGAAGGAACCAGGACACCTGGGAGCCGAGCCATCCAAGCCCACGGACGGCTGCTTCCAGGCCGCCACTTACTTATTGAGGTTCTCCAGAGCCGCTGCCAGATGCTTGGAGTCAAACCGACAGGAGTAATGGAGTTCATTGGCGATCTGCTGCCGCAGAATCTGCATCTGCCCGACCTGGGAAGAAGAACGAACGAGAGGCAGCACACAAAAGCGTTTCCAACGGACAGATGGTGGCAGGCAAACAAAAGACGGCAATTTTCCACCAGCAGGATGCCAACATCTACAGAAAAATGGAAGGATTTCCTGGAGTGGCTGCACAGCGAAGACCAGCACCTCGCCTGATGGGACGCAGAAGACGCTTCAAGCAATGTCTGGATAGTTCCTGTACGCTTCTCAGAGGGGCTCCGAAGTACAATATTTACCAGGTGATCCACTAGTGTTCAGTTGTTCATGGCTCAGAGGGGCGACTTTATCAAAGCTGTAGCTTTTCTCTCGTGGGGAATAAGCACTCCACGTTTAATAGCTGTTATGAGAAGCCCATCTTTCTTTTAGGCGTTCTACACTGAACTTTCTCAAGTCACTAGCATTCTCAGATTTGGGGACCATAAATCTGTCCATGTCATTCAGGACTACAGATCATTAATTATCTGGACTACAAACTAGTTTACAGAACATCTTCCAAGAAGACCCCTGTTACAATGAAAATCCCCTAGCCCTCTGGCTTTTTAAGATATTTTATTCTATTTTCATTAATTAATTCGAGAGACAAGAGACAGAGCAACAAAGAACTCCCATCCAGTGGTTCATTCCCCAAATATCCATAATATCAGGACGAGGCTGGGGTCAATCTGGGGCCCTGGAACTCAAGCCAGGCCTCCCATGTGGAAAGCAGGGCCCTAATTACTTGGGACATCACCACTGCCTCCTGTGGTGCGCATTACTGGGATGCTGGGACCAGGAGCCAGGGCTGGGTACTGGAGCTAGGCTTTCTCATACGGGACACATTTGTGTTAACACCAGGCTCAATGCCAGTCTTGAACCTTTCTGTGTGCCTTGGATGCTCCTTTGGGTATCTAGTGAAGCGTACAGACACCACCTCAGGACAATGCTTTTACACACACCTAAAAATGGGAGCCAACAGTGATGAAATGAAATTATCCGTTACAATAGAAATTGTGCGAGAGTTATGCTGACACAGCAAACCGTGGTAATTTCATAGTGAGGAACAGAAATGATAATGATTACTGGGTAATAGGAATGATTTTTGGGTGAGGCTCGAAAGAGTTCAGATTGCTCCTATAAACTTGTTGACACCACACGATCAATGGTACATTCGTGCCAATAAACTTCTTCTATTGGTTTTGAGTTTATTTATTTGAAAGAGAGAGATAGAGACAGATTTATTTTCCATCTGTTGGTTCATTCCTCAAATGCTTCTCACGGCCAAGGCTGGGCCAGCCTGAAACCAGGAGCAAGAGCTCCCTCTGGGTCTCCCAAACGGGCTACAAGACGTAAGTACTTGAGACATCACCTACTGCCTCTCAGGGTGCATGTTTGCAGGAATCTGGGCTGGAGGTGAACGTGGGATCCCAGATATTCAGACACAGAATGGGGGCATCTGGAGTGGCAGCTTAACCTGTTGCACAACACCCACAGATGTGCCACTAAATTTCTTTTTTCCCATTCAAGGCAAGGTATCCCTAAAAGACTGGCAAGGGGGGAGTGGGGAAGGGGAAGACTGTATTGTAATGCCAGCAGCAGTACAGTGGAAGTGAACATTTCTTCTCGGATTTGTTGGGGCACAGGAAAGAAAACGCAGTGGCCTTTTCTAAGAGAAGTCATGTGGATAAACTGAGCTCGTGAGAGTTCAAAGTAGGAAACGACCTCAGATGGGTGACTTTCAACCACTATTCCTACAAGGCTACTTTTCAATCACTAACACTATTTATTAATAAGAAATCTTTGAATTTACAGGAAAGTATTGTTTAAAACTTGAATAGGACCAAGCCAAGAAAATTGCAGGCTCTCTCAAGTCACTAAAAGTGTCTCTCACAGCTCATATTTGCCTCATTTATTTCCTTGCTTAATGCTCTACGTCTAGGATACACCAGGTCAAGGAATCTCATGGGGCCAGTGCCATGGTGCACCGGGGTAAGTCATCGCCTGTGACACTGGCATCCCAGATTGGAGCACTGGTTTGAGCCCCAGCTATTCCACTTCCAACACAGCTCCCTGCTAATGTGTCTGGGAAGGCAGAAGAATATGGCCCAAGTACTTGGGCCCCTGCCACCAAGGTGGGAGACCCAGATGGGAACTCTGGGCTACTTGGCATCCACTTGGCCCAGTCTTGGTCATTGAGGCCATTTGGGAAGAAGCAGAGGATGGTAGATCTCTCTCTCTCTCTAACTGCCTTTCAAATAAATAAATCTTTAAAAACAATTCTCATGAAAACATCAGTTAAGAATGTAAACAGAAATAAAGTCAATTTTGGGCCAGTGTTGTGGCATAATGGGTTAAGCTGCCGCTGCTCCACTCCTGATCCAGCTCCCTGCTAATGTGCCTAGGAAAACAGTGGAGGCTGGCCCAAGTCCTAGGATCCCTGCACCCACCTGGGGGACCCAGAGGAAGCTCCTGGCTCCTGGCTTTGGGCTGACCCAGCTCCGGCTGTTGTGGCCATCTGGGGATTGAAGCAGCAGATGGAGGATCTCTATCTCTACCTAACTCCACCTTTTAAATAAATAAAATAAAACTTAAGAAACAGAAAAGGAATAAAGCCACTTTAATAGAAATGGTTCGTAGTGCATACTGAGTCTCACTTAGTGCCTATTTTTTTACTTTTGTCTCACTTCAAGCTTGGATAAGCTACCAGGAGGCCAAGCAGCCTGGAAAGGTTGGTAAACTTATGTCACCTCTGAGTGCCTTGGTAGAGATACCTGCTCACCACCTGCACTCCAAGACTTTTCTAGAGCTGCACTGCCCAGGACAGCAGCCGCTAGCCACATAGGGCGATTTAATTGCAGGCGGCAGCTTTTACTTGCTACGCCACAGTGCCAGCCCTTGCCTTTGCCTTTCTAATCAATATTAAACAACAAAGCCTACTGAGCATACGTGAATTTTTGAGACATCAACAGCACTGTTTCAGTATATAACTGGAAACAAGAGAATAGAATGTTTCCAAATTCCCTTAGCATTCTAGACTTTCCCATGTTATGAGCACTTTTGACCACGAACCAGTTTTCATGAGGAAGCCTTCTCTGTCAGTAGGCTTTCTGAAGACATAGGCACTGCCTCATTTCACTCTCCAGCAGCAGACCAGGCCTTGGACATAACAGGCTGTAGCATATCATCAGACGATGAGAGGAGGACAGAGAGAAGACACAGAGAGTCTCTGGGGTCTACTGGCACAGGGCAGAAGCAGGCAAGGTGACTGGATTAGAAAATAAACTGGATTTCCACCCAACAAGTGTACACCCTCATTTGTCTTTCCTACTCATTTCCAGAGACACAGGGCAAGGATAATTTATGCTCCAAAGAACCTAGTTTTCTAACATCAATGCAGATACAATATGGGGGAAGAGACAGATCTCCTTTCTAACAGCTCCTTGGAAATTCTGTCTAGAAATTAACAGATCCTTGCAATAAATGCACTTGGCATTACTCAGGGAAGAAAATTTCTATTTCCTTGTATAAGAGCACTTCTGGTTTTGCAAAACCTGGTTTTGTTCAGCAAAAAAAAGGAAACCAACAGGCCCATAAAAATCCTATTGAAGAATAGTCCCAGAAAGGAAGATGACTCAAGTGAATTCAGAATTGTGCTAAAGTCTAATATTGTTGTTTCCCTGACAAAAGAAAGCAGAGTAGGTTTCTTTGGGCAATGAAGTCAGAGAAGCAAATGGTAATTTGAAAAATATAGTAGCAATTATCACCCTGTCTCCCACAACGTACCTTCATTATAGCATCGAGATAAGCGGTCCAAATCTTCTGTGTTTTGGCAATGGCGGAAAGATAAATTTTATTCGAATTTGCTGAAGGGTTAAAACATAGTTTTTTATTTAGTAAATTCTGAAAGGCTACGGTGTTAACTCCACACCAGACTAGTCTCAGGACACTTACCTACAATACTTTTTAGGGGGCTGACAGCATTCATGAGGGTTTTTAAAGTATCCTGAACAGTTCTGTCTCTCAGGATAATTTTCTGAAACATACTCAGGAAATTCTAAAAACAAGAAGGCATGATCAAAGAACCAAACGCAATGAGTACAATGAATAAACACTTCTCTTGGCTATAATGCTCTGTAGACCAGAGATGGGGCCTATGTCATACAGCCTATAGATAGGACAAAAGGGGACATAGCAACTTTAGGTTGCAAAGGAGTTATTGGCTGTAATGAAGTTTTATCTTCCCAAGCTTAAACTAACAAAAACAGTCTAACTATAAACATGCTATGCTGGCCAGAGAAATTCGCTTATTTTCAATTCTTACCTACCCAACATTAGCCTAAGACAGCATGAAATCAGTGAGTTAAAATGGTGGAACCAGATCTACTCTCTTCTCTCCCCCAAGGCCGCAGGGAACAGGCAGGGGTGTCCAAAGCCTCACCTGCAGCTCTTTCACAATCATGAAGCACAGAAGCCTGTCTAACCCATTCAGACCGAAAGTGCCCAGGGTGGTCTGGATTTCTGAGAAGAGGCGGCTGCTGGTCACTTCCTGATGAGTTTTCATATCGTACCAAGTGTTCAGCTGGTCTACGTGACACGTCATTCTAGAACAAAACCGAAACAAACCCAAAGCAGCTCAGATTCCATACCCTAAAGAGATGTGGGACCCAACAGAATTTGGGACATCAAATATCTAGAGCAACAGTTACCTGATTTGTGTCTTCTTAGCTCACCCAGTATATCGTCATGGTAACCACCCAAGCGACCAGTAAGGTCAAAGACAGTGAGGCCACGTTTTCCTACCCTAAGCCACATTGTTGGTTTGCATCGTGTATTTCCACTGGGTTGGGCTGCTGGTCTGGAATCATGCTGGGAACACAGGCTGGGTTCAGCGGTTAGACTGGAGGCCTTCAGAGCCCAGCTGTCTTCCTCTGGGGCCTTTCTTTACATTTTAGACATGGTGCCCTGTGTCATTTCCATCTGGTAAGAACGAACCCTGGCATTCTATATAATCTTTTCAACTTTTTTTATCTTGAACCTGACCTTATTTTTGAATTTTTTGAAGCATTTAATCCAAATCTTTTAAAAAGATTTAACAATTTTTAATATTTTACCATCTTCATATGTTAATATGATACACATATACAAACATACTGTTTTTCTTGAAAGCAGGGACATTAATAGCCATAATGTGGGATTCAAGACAAGGATCATAAAGTAGGGAAGGAAAAATTATTATTATGTAGAGGGTATAATTCAGTGAAGACAACATTTATAATTATCTACACACCAAATAATATGGCATCAACACTTTTTAAAATATTCTCTATATTATCTTCCATATATGAAATAAAATGCGTAGAATTTGTCTTTCTATGTCTGGCTTACTTCATTCTATCTAACCTTTGAGACCAAGGTGACAAAGCCCTTTGCTCTTTTTTCCCAGTTCCTTAAACTTGCAGATGTAGTGGTCCTCTGGCACTCAGGAGTGTGACAAGAACAGCTGCCGACAATATTTATGAGCACTTATCATGTGTCAGTTACTGGGCTAAGTCCTGTCCCTGGGTTATCTCATGTTGTTCTCACAGAAGCTCTGTAAAATACAAGCCATTTGATCCTCATTTTATAGATTAGATAACAGAGGTTCAGACAGGCCGGATTCCAACGCTACACCCTTAACCACCCTTTCAATGATTCTCAAGGAAGGGCTTTGCGTCACTGGGAGAGGTGATTCAAACTACAGGTGCCCGGATTCCGCTCCTGCAGAAGCTGATTCCCTCAGCAGGTCTGGGGTGCAGGCTGGCCTCTGCATTTTCACCAGTCTCCCGGATGACACACCCCACATCCCCAAAACCACCAGGCTTCCTTAGCAGACTGAGGGTTGGGAAAGAAAAGAGCCCCAGGAACAAGGGAGGTTCAATTTGGAAGTATATAGGGCACAAGATGGGTGTCCAGAACAGCTTCTACCTTCCAAGTGTTCCCCTGCCACTCGGTGCTGGCACTGTGAATGTGTCCCTAGTGAAGCCCCGGTTCTGATGATGAAACCAGTATATGACACGGAGATTCAATCACGCTTAATAATCCTCTCTGGAAGTCATCAACAGGGCACTGGATGGGGAAGACTTCAGTGACTCAACTCATGGGTACCAAGAAAGCAGGAATGACAAAATTTGTTGGGTCACTTATCCTTTTGGCCCATGAGTCAGAGATAGCATTCTTATTACTGTTGGAAATTCAAAGAAGTTTCTACATTGGTTGTCAACTTTCATAAATTTTGAGAGATGGAATGAGCCTGAATTAGAAGGTGGTACAATGGAGCCAGGTCACAGAACATTTGATTTATACAAATTCAACTTTTTTGGCTGGGTAGGTCCCACAGCCATTCTACTCAGTGAGCATGTGTTCAGAGGTAAGCAAGAGACGTGAGACGTGAACCACAGTCGGTCTTCGTACCAACTGCTTTGTCTAGGCTAAAATGAAGAAAAAGGAGGAAAACTGGCTCAGCTGGACTTACTGAGAGGCAGCGTGCCAGCCCCTGCTCTGGTGCCCACCTAACGTATTCTCAAGGACAGTTTCAATTGCAGAAGATTCTCACCCAGTTCCTGCTGAATGCGGTGTAAGCATGACTGGTAGGCAGGCTGTGGTTTTGAACCAGAATGGCACAGGGCTTAGGAGCGAGCTCGGGGGCAGAGGGCCTGCCAGGTATTCTGGGTCCACCATTTAGTAACAGTGTGATCTTGGGCAAGTGACTAAGCTTTTCCGGGCCTCGATTACTTCCGCTGTTAAGTGGGGGTCATGGCAGGGCTGTCTCATGAGTAAACGCCTGGAAGTGAGCAATATGTTAGGAAGAGTGCCCGGGTTAAGGGCATGTCCCTGGGGTGCAAGGCTTGGGACAATCTAAATACACTTACTTCGGGTCTGTGATCCGCAAGATCTCTCTGCAGAGCCGGCCGATGAACGTGACAGACTCGTCCACGGGGACGAACTTCGGTATCGGGATGTGAGTGGACTGGTACATACTTTGCCAATCTTGAATCTAAAAAGAAACCACAAAGACTTCGCATACCAGGAAAGGTAACCCAGGTGTCCTTTCTCTACCTAAGTTTACGCAGGCAGCACTACATGAAGAGTGAGAAGAATGGTCTCTGGAAGAGGAAACTTCCAGAAAGTCTCCCAGAAATGTCACACGTAACATTTTCTTATATCCAAAAACCCCAACACTTGTGACAAGTGACTAAAAGAAAGCGAGAAGAAAGCAAACAGGAACTTTAGACTTTTTGTCCCCTAAGTTGGTATCTATCAGTGTCATCTAAAAATCCACAACATCATGGGGCTGGGAGATAATTCTCTGAAAATGTCACCTGCACCATGAACCAGGTCAGATCCCGACATGAAAACTTGCGGAGTGGCGCCTTGTTAACGATCAACTAAAAAGAAACTTCTCACCTCTGGCACTAATGAATTCGGTGTTTTTGTTTTTAACCTAATTAAAGAAATAGGCAATAGGCACATGCAAAGATGCTCAACATCTTTAGCCACTAGGGAAAAGCATATCAAAACCACACAATGGGATATTATTTCATTTGTATTTTTTCTGGCCATGATATCAAATTAAAAAAAAAGATTATCAGCAAGTATTATAAAAATGCACAGATGTGGCAAAACTGAACCCTCACATACTGACAGTAGGAGTGCAAAATGGTGCCATTGTTGTAGAAGACGAGTTGGTGGCTTCTCAGTAACTATTTAAATACATTTTCTCACTGGTGTTTCTGAGGCTGGAGACAGGTACTTTAAACATGAGAAACAACAAATTTAGTCAAGAATGTTAAAATTTATTAGATACCTTTGTTCTTAAGAAGTTATTACACTCTTGCTCCACATTATAATTTATAATACGAGATACTTCTTCCTGCCAAATCTTCAGGCCATAGATGTTGACATAGTCCTGAATGTACTCAAAAGAACGGTGAAATCCATCCATGGTGGCTCCTAATTCTTTCAGCTTGGGCATCAATTCACTCGGCTGTGCCAAAGTGGAAACAGAAATCTATTATATTGGAGGAAACAGTCAACTACTCATTCTAAAACTGACTTTAAATGATACCCCAGCTAAGAGATCACAGTCATATCTTAAGACATAGTTTAAGCTTTGGAAATATCTATTTCCATTTCCCCTAGGATGGTGGCAAGTGATAGACATTCAGTGAAGAATAGATTTCATTCATTTGGGAAGGAAGCCTCATGTAAAAGAATATTAAAAAGTGAATATATTTTTTCAATGTTTTATTTATTTGAAAGTCAGAAATATAGAGAGGAAGAGGTGGAGGGGAGAGAGGGAGACAGAGACAGATACATCTTGCATCTGCTGGTTCACTCCCCAGATGGCTACAATGGCTGGGACTGGGACAGGCTGAAGCCAGAAGCTTCTTCTGGGTCTCCCAGGTGGGTGCGGTGACCCAAGTACTTGGGCCATCTTCCACTTCTTCCCCAGGCTCATTAGCAGGGAGCTGGATCAGAAGTGGAGCAGCTAGGACCCGAACCAGTACCCACATGAGATGCCAGCACTGCAGGCAGAGGGTTAACCTATGCTGGTGATGGCTCCTAAAAAGTGACTATGGATGAGTTAGTTCATATAACTTGATAAATATATCTAACCTTAGAACATATAAGATATTTTAAATTGAACTTACTAAAGTAAAATATTTACCCTATATCTAAATTTCAGATTTTTTATTCTTCTGAGAAAAATGACCACATTATTTAACAGATAAAGCAAAATTAAAAATTATAGCCTTGAAACTTCCAATCGCTTTTGGGTTTACAAATTCATCTATTAGAAGTTACTCTGAATCATAAATACCCTTTAAATTTTTAAACTTGGGGGTCAACAGGTGAAGGAGAGAATGGCTCAGATGCTTGGGCTCCTGCCACCCACGTGGGAGATCCAGATGTTCCAGGTTAGGACTGGTTTCAGCTTGGCCCAGTCCTAGCCACTGCAACTATCTGGGGAGTGAACCAGCGAATGGAAGATCTTTCTGTGTCTGTGTTTCTCCCCCCCTCTAACTCTGCCTTTCAAATAAATTCAAAGAAAAAAGCATTTTCTTATATGAATGGATTATAACATAGGCTCAAAAAGCATATCAGTTGTTTGTATTGAAAAGTCACATAGGAAGAAAGGCCTTGTTCATAAAGAGTTAAAAATGATGTTCTAGTCCACACTGTAAGCTGAGTAGACAAAGGGACAGACCTACTTGGTCATTTCTTACCTTGGCCCGAGGGTTGAATATCAGTCCCTTATGAAGGGCAAAGGCAACACGTTTAACCAGCTCTTTCCTTATTCCATCTTCCAGCAACTGCTTCGGATCCACCTAGGTGCAAATCACAAATATACAACATTAGTTTAGGAAAAAGCCAGTCCTGAAGAAACCTGGAGGAAAGATGATTTTCTGAGTCCACACTGGAGCGCTTTTCTACCTCTTTGCTCAATGATTTGGGTATTTTTCCTTTCCTGATCTTATTTGATCTTGTACGTACGGCTTAGACTGAATTACTCAATCTTTCATGTCTTTAAGACTCTGCGTGCTGATAACTTTACAACACAATATTTCAAAGATGGTGAGCATGGGAAGTTTTATTTTGATAAAAAGAAAGTTCATATTTTATCATTTTATCTGAACGAAACAGAAAGTGCCTTTCTTATCAGGAGGAAAAGGTGGTGGAATGAAGGGCTTGTATTTGAATTTAGATGCATTTTTTTCTTCTGGATGTTATCTCAGGGCATTCATACACGAATGAGCAAAGTCAAGTTCTGGATTGGATCACTCTGTAAATCAAATTATTCTCTTTGTTTCCAGTGTGTTTGAAATGCTGTTTGTAATTAGGGAGACACAATTGGAAGGAAAATCTGCTGTTGAACTCTTTTTTTTTTGTTAAAGAGTTATTTATTTGAAATACAGAGTTACAGAGAGAGGTGGAGACAGAGAGAGAGGTCTTCCATCCACTGGTTCCCTCCTCAATTTGCCACAACTGCCAGAGCTGCGCCGATCTGAAGCCAAGAGCTTCTTCCGGGTCTCCCAGTTGGGTGCAGGGGCCCAAGGACTTGGGCCATCTTCTACTGCTTTCCCAGGCCACAGCAGAGAGCTGGACCAGAAGAGGAGCAGCCGGGACTAGAACCAGCACCCATATGGGATGGCGGCACTTCAGGCCAGGGCTTTAACCCTCTGTGCCACAGCGCAGGCCCCTGCTGTTGAACTTTCTAAGTTTACTCTGCTACCTTTCCTGTAATTAGGAAGCTTTCATTATTCCCTTAAAGTCTCCTATCAGATCCATAAACCATCGGATGGTTTCACCACACTCCCTCTGAATTCCCTGACACTTGTTTATTTTTAATTTATAAAGACTCATTATTTTATGTGTTATGGAGATAATTGATGGATTCCATCTGCTTTAATTATATTTAAGCTTTGATTATATTTAAGACAGCCAAAATGGAAGATGCTGAAAATACAAAAGCCAGAGAAACATGCTGAACTACATGCAGACTGCGTAAAGAGCAAACCCGAGACTGCAGGAGGCTCAAGGTCAAAGGCTCTGGGTTCTATCTCAGATGAATGTAAACAAAGAATGGGATGGAAGAAACCTGTTCATTAAAAAAGACTTAAAAGACATAAGTTTTTTTAAAAATTTTTTATTTAATTAATTTATTCATTTGACAGAGTTAGTGAGAGAGAGAGAGACAGAGAGAAAGGTCTTCCTTCTGTTGGTTCACCCCACAAATGGTCGCTACAGCTGGCACTACACTGATCAGAAGCCAGGAGCCAGGTGCTACCTCCTGGTCCCCCACGCGCGTACAGGGCCCAAGCACTTGGGCCATCCTCCACTGCCTTCCCGGGCCACAGCAGAGACCTCAACTGGAACAGGAGCAGCCGGGACTAGAACTGGTGCCCATATGGGATGCTGGCACCACATGTGGAGGATTAACCAAGTGAGCCACGGTGCCGGCCTCAAGACATAAGTTTTTTTATGTGCAGATCTCAACCAGAGTTTCTAGAAATTACCCTTGGAAAGTAAAATATAGAGGGGCTGGCACTTGAGGGCATCGGGGACTGACTAAGTCATATATCTTCATTTAAGTGGTATTAGAATGAGTGGTATTTACCTTATAAAACCCATGAAGCTATAATTGTTTCTGTACATTTCAATATCTGCTGTATATTATAATGAAAATGCAACTATAAATAAATGTAATCAATGAGAGCAAAATCAAATAAGTAACATGAAGCTTGCAAAGAAAAATTCTTTGTAAGAAAAGATTTAGGGCCAGCGCCGTGGCTCAATAGGCTAATCCTCCGCCTTGCGGCACAGGCACACCGGGTTCTAGTCCCGGTTGGGACGCAGGATTCTGTCCCGGTTGCCCCTCTTCCAGGCCAGCTCTCTGCTGTGGCCAGGGAGTGCAGTGGAGGATGGTCCAAGTGCTTGGGCCCTGCACCCCAGGGGAGACCAGGATAAGTACCTGGCTCCTGCCATCGGATCAGCGCGGTGTGCCGGTCGCAGCGGCCATTGGAGGGTGAACCAACGGCAAAGGAAGACCTTTCTCTCTGTCTCTCTCTCACTGTCCACTCTGTCAAAAAAAGAAAAGATTTATAGGGCCAGTGCTGTGGAGTGTAGGCTAAACCTCCCCCTTTAGTGCCAGCATCTCATATGGGCGCCGGTTCAAGTCCTGGCTGCTCCTCCTCCCATCTAGCTCTCTGCTGATGGCCTGGGAAAGCAGTGTAAGATGGCTGGGCCCCAGCAAATACATGGGGACCCAGAAGCAACTCCTTGTATCAGATCAGATCAGCTCAGCTCTGGCCCTTGTGGCTACTTGGGAAGTGAATCAGTGGATGGAAGACCTCTCTGTCTCTCCCTCTCTCTGTAACTCTACCTCTCAAAGAAAGAAATAAAATCTTAAAAAAAAAAAAAAAGAACAGATTTATAGGGCTGGCATGTTTTTGAGCCATGAGAGCAGCCATGAACATGAGCTGCAGTGAAAGAAGGGGATATGTTAAATATAAAATAAAAGAAGGCCACATAGAGGGCTGGCATTGTGGTGCAGGGAGTTAGACTGCCACTTGCAAGGCTGGCATCCCGTATCGGAGTGCCTGGGATTTAAGTCCCACCTCAGCTTCTGATCCAAGTCCTGCTAATGTGCACCCTGGGAGACAGCAGGGTCAAGTATCCTGGGTCTCTGTCACCCAGGTGGGTTGACTGGCTCAACCAAGGTGAAGTTCCTGGTTCCTGGCTTTACCCTGGCCTAAGCATGCTGTCGTGGGTATTTGGGAAATGAAACAACAGATTGAAGATTCTCTCTCTGTCCTCCCGCTCACTTCCTTTCTCTATAACTCTGCTTCTCAAATACATTAAAAAAAAAAAAACAAAACAAAACAAAAAAAAACAAAAACAAAAACACAAACAAAAAACAGGTTTTGGGGCTGGCGCTGTGGGTAGTGGGTAAAGCCGCCACCTCCAGTGCCGGCATCCCATGTGGATGCCGGTTTGAGCCCCGGATGCTCCACATCTGATCCAGCTCTCTGCTATGGCCTGAGAAAGCAGAAGATGGTCCGAGTCCTTGGGTCCCTGCACCCACATGGGGGATCCAGAAGAAGCTCCTGGCTTCGGATTGGCACAGCTCCGACCACTGCAGCCAACTGGGGAGTAAACCAGTGGATGGAAGACTTCTCTCTCTCTCTGCCTCTCTTTCTCTCCCTGTGTAACTCTTTCAAATAAATAAATATTAAAAAAAAAAAAAAAGAACAGGTTTTGTGGAAAAGTTCAATGCTTTTGTGGATCTAAAGGTTTCAGGTGGCTCTTTCAGTGCTTCTTGGGTTGTCACTAATCTATGGAAACATTCACAGTGAGAAGGCCACATTCACACAGCACCTTCCTCACACTCCCAGTCCCTCCCTGAAGCTGACAACAACTAACAGTTCTCCCATGTGTCCTCCTGACTTTCCTCTACTCATCCATGCCTAGATTTGTCCTTAAACACACATTTAACTTCAAAAACCTAAATGACAACATTATATATATATAATCATAATATAAAATGATATGTCTTTAATATCACAATACATGTTATTCTTTTTTTAAGATTTTTTTACTTGAAAGTCAGAGTTAGAGAGAGAAAGAAAGAGGTCTTCATTCACTAGTTCATTCCCCAATTGGCTGCAATGGCCAGAGCTGCACCGATCTGAAGCCAGGTGCCAGGAGCTTCTTCAGGTCTCCCACACGGTTACAGGGGCCCAAAGACTTGAGCCATCCTCCACTGCTTTCCCAGGCCATAGCAGAGAGCTGGATCGGAAGTGGAGCAGCCGGGACTTGAACCAGTGGCTTTACCCGCTATGCCACAGCGCCAGCCCCTATCCCATCTTTTCTATTCTGGTGACCTGGCAGTGCCAGGGCTTCTCATCTCAGATTACTTAATGAGAAATTAAATTCACATCAGACTTCAAGCATGGTGAGCGGATTTATTAGTATTCTAGGGGCTAGAATGGTATTTCCTTTATCATACTTCCAGAAAACACATGCCAAAGTTTCATTTCTATTTAGATTAATGTCCTCTATTTCCTAGGATTTTAGTAATACAAGAGTTAATCAGGCAATTTAATACCTACACATTTACTAAAAACTTATAAATGTTCATAAAAGTACAATGCCCTATATATACAGGCACATCACTAGCCATCACAGGGCTCTAAACTGAAATAGTAAATGAGATATTTTATACCCTTTGGGATGACAAAAATTAAAAACTAGATAATACAAAGCATGGACAAAGGTTTGAGTGAGCACATAAGAAACAGTGATTCAGAAGGCAATGTGGCATACTACGAGGAACAGGCCCTTAGCTCCAACAGCCTACTCTGGGGCAGGGGTGTGTTTAGAGATGCTCCTCATGACGTTGGCTGGGTTAATGGGGAGCATAGTGTCTGTCCCTGGAGTAGCTAGTGAAAAATGTAATTCTGTGCAGCAATCAGAAGTAACTGTCTGACCTATAGCAACACAAATGTCAAAAGCAATAACTAGTGAGAAGAATTGGAAAAAGAACGAGACTTAGAACATTAGATTCCGATAAATCAAAAACACACACATAAAATACCACCATATGCTAAGAGTAAGCATTCTTGCATATTCAGGGGCATGCTTGTCTATGGGAGTTGGGATCCGGAAGGAAGGAAAAGTATGAGAGGAGCTTTTATGCATCAATGATGACAAAGGTCTGTGAACAGAACTGTGTGATTATCTTAGCTCTCTGCTCCTGGGGCACAAAACCAAAGTACCAAAAAGGAAGAAAGGGAGGAGGAGGGAGGAAGGGAGGGAGAGAGAGATATAGGAGAGGAGAGACAGGGAGAGAGATATAGGAGAGGAGAGAGAGAGGAAGAGAGAGAGGGAGAAAGAGAAGGAAAGAGAGAGGGAGAGAGAGGGAGGGGGAGAGAGAGAGGAAGAGAGAGAGGGAGAAAGAGAAGGAGAGAGAGAGGGAGAGGGAGGGGGAGAGAGGGGGAGAGAGGGAGGGAGGGAAGGAGGGAAGAGGGAAGGAGAGAGGGAGAGAGGGAGAGAGGGAAGGAGGGAGGGAGGGAGGGAGAGAGAGAGAGAATCGATTTTGCCCTAAGAAAATGGAAACATTTCTGGGCTGGCACTGTGATGTAACGGTTAAAGCTGCTGCCTGCGGTGCTGGCATCCCATTTAGACTCTGGTTCGAGTCCTGGCTGCTCCACTTCCAATCCAGCTCTCTGCTATGGCCTGGGAAAGCAGAAGATGGTCCATGTCCTTGGGCCCCTGCACCCAAGTGGGAGACCGGGAAGAAGCTCCTGGCTTCAGATCGGCGCAGCTCTGGCAGTTGTGGCCAATTGAGGAGGGAACCAGTGGATGGAAGTCCTCTCTCTCTCTGCCTCTCCTTTCTTTGTGTAACGCTGACCTTCAAATAAATAAATAAATCTTAAAAAAAAAAATAAAATAAAATGGAACTGTTTTGTTCTTTGCTGTGATAAAAATTTACTACAATAGATTTTTCTTAGATTTAAATAACTCTTAGGGGGCTGGTGCTGTGGCGTAGCAGGTAAACTCGCTGCCTGCAATGCCAGCATCCCATATGGTCACCAGTTCCAGTCCCGGCTGCTCCTCTTCTGATCCAGCTCTGTGCTATGGCCTGGGAAAGCAGTAGAAGATGGCCCAAGTCCTTGGGCCCCTGCACCAGCATGGAAGAATCTCCTGGCTCCTCGCTTCGGATCAGTACAGCTCTGGATGTTGCGGCCAACTGGGGAGTGAACCAGTGGATATAAGACCTCCTGTCTCTGCCTCTCCTCTCTCTGTAAGTCTTTTTTTTTTTTTTTTTTTGACAGGCAGAGTGGATAGTGAGAGAGAGAGACAGAGAGAAAGGTCTTCCTTTTGCCGTTGGTTCACCCTCCAATGGCCGCCACGGCTGGCGTGGTGCAGCCGGCGCACCATGCTGATCTGATGGCAGGAGCCAGGTGCTTCTCCTGGTCTCCCATGGGGTGCAGGGCCCAAGGACTTGGGCCATCCTCCACTGCACTCCCTGGTCACAGCAGAGAGCTGGCCTGGAAGAGGGGCAACCGGGACAGAATCCGGCGCCCCGACCCAGACTAGAATCCGGTGTGCTGGCGCTGCAAGGCGGAGGATTAGCCTAGTGAGCCACGGCACCGGCCTCTCTGTAAGTCTTTCAAGTAAATAAATAAATCTTAAAAAAAAAAAAAAAAAAAAAACAACTATTGGGTAAAACAGTTACTAGTAACACATGTTTCTCTAGAACTACAAGACAAAGGAATTCCAAGGTTATACTGCTTTTAATTGGAAATAAAGATTATTATGCTCGCTTTTCCTCTGTCAATAAGTTGGTGAAATGAAGATCAAAATCAGAATATTTAACAGCAAGATGAGAACATCACTGCCTGTTCCACACATGATAATTATCATAAAAATCTGAACTAAGGACACAGACACTAGCATTAAAAATGTTACCTTGATGATGCCAACCAAAGTCGTTTTCATCATTAAGATGCCTTCAGTAAAAATGGAAATAGCGTGAGTAAGCTTGGCGACCTTTAACAAAGAAAAAGAGGTATAATAAAGTCCTCACACAAAGACTCATCATTTCTGTGGAAAGCTAAGACGACCAGCTAATAGTCCTGTAACAGGCAAAGACAACAAAAAATGAGGTCGTAGCTTTGGATACCTATGTCCACATGCCCTGGACAGAAGTGAGGTTTTGTGGTACAGCTCAAAGACCACTATTACACATCTTGGGTATCTAAGTCAGAAGACATTCTTTAACCTTTGACAGATCATTTCCCCTTCTTTGGGATTCCGTTTCTCTTGCATCAAATAAAGACGTGGCTGGTCCCGTCTAGCTGGAAAAGACTAGCTAAAACTTTGTGGAGGGAATCTCTTTCCTTGCTTCCACCTTCTTTTCAAACCACATCAGATGTTGATGAAGCAGACAGGTGCTATCATTTTGAACATACCTAGAAATACCAAGCCTGATAATCTGAATTCCTAGTGTAGTCTTTTGAGTTGGGTAGGAGAATGGGAAATTGACACTGGGTATCACATTCTCAATTTTTCATTTGATTTTACTTTTCACATCTTTACATTTTCAGTTCAGGGAGAAAGAAAAGCAGAGGGGTTGGGGAAAAAGCACCTTTGAGGCTGTGTAACTATTCTGTGGGTTTCAAAATCTGTTGGAAATAATCAATGGAATATAGATTATTTTTAGCTACTGGTATGGTATAAAGATGGTCCCCAATATGTACAAGCATTCTGTTTTTCACTTTCAGTACATTATTCAATTAGTTAGAAGAGATGAAATGCTCAACAGTATGATGAACTAAACTTTGTGTTAGATGACTGAGTAACGTTCTGAACACAGCTACGGTATGCTAGGCTAAGCGATGATGTTCAGTAGGTTAAGTGTTTTAAATGCATTTTTTGACTTATATTTTCAACTTATGATGGTTCTATTGGGACAAAATTCTATTGCAAATCAAGGAGCAATCTAGCCCAGACAGAACAAAGGCTGACATACTAAGACTAGTTAAGAAAAGTGACCAGCCGAGTTCCTTTTCCACCGAGAACACTCAGACAAGCGAGGCCTTAACTGACACCAAGAAAACGCCCAGAATGAAGGTGGGCTGCGCTGAAATATTTGGTCTATCTGTGGTTGTCAGTGACAGTGGGACAAAGCAAACCCAAACGGGTCTCCTGGTCTCAGGCTGCGACAGGCAACGCACTCCTGTGATATTTCATGGTTGCAGTTGGAATTTTCAAAGGCAGAAGTCTAAGGGACACAGCACCTCGTATCGGGGCCCGAGCTGGGCATAGTCCCGCAGCTTGTCTTTGTCCAGGCGGGTAGGCACTTCAATGATATCGTGGGTCTGAAGCTTTATGATCTTCAGGAGAGATGTGAACATGCTTTCTGGAATGATCTGCAAAACCTTTAGTAAAAGGGAAAGGAAGAAATACATGTGAACATCTATTTTATTTTGCTTAGTTGACAAATATTGGGATGTCCCTAAGATAAGTACTGGCATGTACAAAGAGCACTTTGTCTACCAGAGAGGATGCTGGGAAACTAAAAAGAGTTGTTTAAATAACTGATAATGCAAAAAGCTGCATTCCTTCAAACATTAACTGATCACAGAATGCAAGGCTAACCCTCCCACAAATGCTGCCAGAGGAGGTATCACTTCCATGTTATAGATTTCTAAAAGACTGAGGCTCAAAGACATTAAGTAACACCACTGCAGAGCACTCAACTGGTGTATGACACAGACGGATTTTGAGTTCAGGCTGTCTGGCCCCTGCTCCATTTAGGTCTTATATGAACCAAGGATCACAAGTCCCAGGAGAAGCTGAATCAGTTTCTGGCTGGGATAGGCTGGCTCTAGATCTTGCTCCTGTCCCAGCCACTTCTGTGACTACGCTACTATAACCTCTATCCATCAGTTTTTACATATAAAATTCCTAAAATAAGATGGAGATAAATACCACCAGCATTTTACAAAAAGGTGCAAATCTTCTTTGAAAATACTACACATTATCATATACATAGTAAAAATATTTTCTTGTATTGCAAACTCCTAGAATATTTTAAAAAAGGAAAGGAACACAAATGTACTTTGCACAGGGCCCCAAGTGTGCCTTTTATATTTAAAGTAGTGATTAACCAGGAAAAGTGAATATGAGCTTGATGCTTTGTTTTTTTACCTTTCTCACATAAGACACCAATTCACCAGAATAATACTGAGACACGCTGAGAAGGTCAGGGCTATTTGCCTGATTTATACGAAGAAGGGGCAGGTCGAGGGCAGAGGCAAGCTGAAAGAAAAATAATAGTTATCTGTCTGTTTCAAAAGTTGTTTTAGAAATAACTTTCAGGAAATGTAACATACAACAACATATCTGGGCTTTACCCAATACACGACAACAATCCAAATGTCATTAATGCCATCAATAGTTTGACAGTTTATGTCTTTAAAAAACACAGTTATCTGCTGGAGCAGTGGTTCTCCAGCGTGGTCTCTGGACTAGTGGCATCAGCATCACCTGGGAGCCTGAGAGACATGCAGATCACTGGGCCCCACCCCAGGGGCCAGTGTTAATCAGAACTCTGCACTGCAGGAGCCCTCCGGGTGATGCCGATGAGGCTCCAGTGTGACAGCTGCCGAGCTACAGAAGACTCCTGGCGGGGAATCAGACATTGTGACTGAGGGACTACAGAATTTGCCAGACTGACGATGCCATCAAGTGTAAGAGTGCCGCTTGATATTATTTGCTGTGCCACTCAGAATAGAAACTAGGAGGGGGTCTTCAAAAGGTTCATGGACCATGCGTATTGTCAGAAAACTATGCATGGTGGCCGGCGCCGCGGCTCACTAGGCTAATCCTCCGCCTAGCGGCGCCGGCACACCGGGTTCTAGTCCCGGTTGGGGCGCCAGATTCTGTCCCGGTTGCCCCTCTTCCAGGCCAGCTCTCTGCTGTGGCCAGGGAGTGCAGCGGAGGATGGCCCAGGTGCTTGGGCCCTGCACCCCATGGGAGACCAGGAAAAGCACCTGGCTCCTGGCTCCTGCCATCGGATCAGCGCGGTGCGCCGGCCGCAGCGCGCCGGCCGCGGCGGCCATTGGAGGGTGAACCAACGGCAAAGGAAGACCTTTCTCTCTGTCTGTCTCTCTCACTGTCCACTCTGCCTGTCAAAAAAAAAAAAAAAAGAAAAAAAAAAAAAAAAGAAAACTATGCATGGATTTAAAAACTGCACCAAAATAAACTTATCATTTAATTCCATTTTTCCACTAAGTTCTTTTTCAGAGATGTTAAAATAGGAAGCAAATGCATCTCTGAATTGATACATCTGCTAACTCTATCAGAAGACACTGAGTCAGTTATTTGTTTCTTTACCATGATCTGATATTACTGAGAGCAAGGTGTGTGCCTGTGTTTACCACTATTTCTTGACATTTAGAGTGGACACAAGTTTGTAGCAGAGGTGCGAATAATGAATCAAAGGGCTTAATTCACCTCTAGGGAATAAAGAACCCAAAGGACACATATTTTTAATACACTAATTTTTAAAAACTTTTTTTTTTTCATTTTAAAATACTATTCTGTAAGATACTGCAACTTACCTATTAATTCAAACTTCAAAAATTTGACATCTTTTGAAACCATGCTCTCACACTGAAACTGCTAACAATTTTCAGTCTATGAAAATACCTTAAATTGGGGCCAGTGTTGTGGCACAGCTGTTAATCACTTGCAGGCACCAAGTGATTCTGTGTTCTGGCTGCTCCACTTCTGATCGAGCTCCCTGCTAATGTGCCTGGGAAAGCAGTGGAAGACGGCCCAAGTGCTAGGGCCCCTGCACCCAAGTGGGAGACCCAAAATTATCTCCTGGCTATTGGCTTTGGCCTGACCAGGCCCAGCCATTGCGGCCATTTGGGGAGTGAACCAGTGGACAGAAGATCTCTCTCTCTCTCTTTCTCGGTAATTCTGCCTTTCAAATAAATAAGTAAGTCTTCAGACTGCACTGCTCTTTGCTTACCTTTAGGAATGTAGCTCTGAGTTTCGTCACCATGGACGGGTTGACTCTGATGCTTTCTTGCATGATGGATGTGAAACTGTAGAGAGAGACAGGTGGTAAGAAGATGCTCCTGGAGGCCTCCCGGGCGACTGCCAGGCTGTGCGCATTACCTGTCAATGAGCTGCCAAGCAAAGGAAAGGTCCCCGATGATCTGCATTGTGATGAGGACCTCCTCTTTGATGTTGATGGTTCTGATCATCTGATGCAGAAACTTGCGAGTGTCGGCAAGAAACTGACACACTTGCAGATTTGATTCCAACTGGTGAAATTCTTGAACCTGTGTTACATAAATAAAGTTAACTTAAAAATATCTGAATAGCCTCGAAGGTGCTCATTTTTCCTTGAAAACACTTCAAATAAACACATTACTTATTAATAGTGTCTTGATGCAATTTTTATTTCAAATTATAATTTCAAAGATATATACGCCAAGTCATAAAATAGTACAAATTTCTAGGATCAGAAAATATGCCATTGCTGATTAGCCTGTACATACAGGACATATGTACAAATACCCTTTTTCCATTTACTATAAGTAAACATATATTGGGAAATTCTCTTAATTCTGAAGATAACCAAAAATTAAATTTTATCACAATGTGTTGGCAATTATTAGGTTCGTTTGATATACTCTTTAAAACAAAACAATGATTCCACAGGGTCATGAATTTTAATGGCTATAACCTGAGAGATCTGGGATATATGTCAAATAAGGCAAAAGATAAAAGCATCTGAAATTTACAAAGCTGTTTACAGTTGTACTATAGACCACAAAATCCAAGAAACAACAAATCAGAAGCCATACAAAGAAAAATTGTTCCAGAATCAGACAGTGGCATGCTAACAATGGAGTATTCTACTGTGTTGCCATTTTTAGCAACCATCCTAAGAACCTTGCTGGAATAAATAAAAGCCTATAAGAAAGCCTACCAAATGAAAAAATATTAGCTATGTCTTTCAAAGTGTGCAATCACACCAGTTGGATAGGGTTTCAGATTATGAGTTTATATGATGTCTGAAATAATAGACTTTATGGTTATTCTAATGCTTTTATTCCATTTTAAACCTAGTTAAAAAATTAAAATTCTAAGATTGGTATGATATAATCATTTCTTTTTAGTATAATCTTCTTCAAGTAGATAAAACAATGATAAACTTTCTTTCAGAAAAGAAAACACACCACATGATCAGAGAACTATTTTCATCTTTGTTCCTTTGTCGTTTTCCAAGGCACTCACTTACAAACCTAAAAATGGTGCCCATAAAATTCTGTTTGCTTTTAACCACCTTATCATATATTTCCCCATAATATTCTTTCCTAATTCTTTTTCCAAGACTACATATTTCTCCATGACAAAGTTATCATAGTGTAGGCTACCATTCTCTTTACGTTGGTCACTTAATTATTCTTTTAATTTCAGAGCTGTGTATAACATCACAGGCATAATAATTCACATTTCTTCTGCTTTGATGAGATATTCTTTTAGATGTAGGTAGGGGAGCAGACTGCCGGGTGGATTATAAAGTACGATTCATGACCCAAGACTGCCATTTAAGAAGACTTTCTTACCTCCTCCAAAGCTTGTATTAGTTGCACGGTTTTTCTGCCTGCAGCAGTAGAATCGTCATAATTTAAAGACAATATCTGTTTTGAGATCTCTCTGAACCAAGCTTGAAGATTTTCTATTAATACAGAAACAAGGAAAGATTACTGAAATCCTGGAATTCCTATGGCTGGGCTTTGAACTTAGTAAACAATCCTTTACAAATACAGTTTTCACTCCCCGTGCTTTTACTATAAAAACCCCTACCAGGGCTCCCAGGAATTCTCCAAAAAGTAACAATGCCTGGGGCTTGTGATCTACAAGGATAAACTTTCTACATAAAGAGCTTTATCTATGAAGGCCTCAGTGCATGTTATCAACTATAAGTGCAGGGGCCGGTGCTGTGGCGTAGCGGGTAAAGCTGCCGCCTGCAGTGCTGGCATCCCATACGGACACTGGTTCAAGTCCCAGCTGCTCCACTTCTGATCCAGCTCTCTGCTATGGCCTGGGAAAGCAGTAGAAGATGGCTCAAGTTCTTGGGCCCCTGTACCCACGTGGGAGACCTGGAAGAAACTCCTGGCTTCTGGCTTTGGATCAGCACAACTCCGGTCATGGTGGTCAATTGGGGAGTGAACCATCGGATAGAGGACTTCCCTCTCTCTCTTGTAACTTTCAAATAAATGACTAAATCTTTAAAAACAAAAACAGTGAGTGCAGAGGTAGCAGTGAGAGCAGAAAGCAGCTGGGGACAAAGGAAGGCTTGACGGTTACCAGGGAAAGCTTCCTGGAAAGCAAAGGTGGGGAAAGACCTGGAAAGGCCAACGCTGGCGGAGACGTCAGTGCATGAATGACAACGTCACGCCTCGGAGGGCACTGGACGTGCGAGGACTGAGGAGCTGTGGGGAGCGCGAGGACGGGGTGTGGAGCTGTGGGGAAGTTGGAACAGGTTAGCGGAGGCCACTTCGCTCACAGCTCAGCAGGGACACATCCTCGAGCAGAGAAAGGGAAGGCATGAGCAGGGTCCAGCACTCTCAGTGTGCCGGACAACATTCTAGGTATTCTTCTTCTTTTTTTTTTAAAGATTTATTTATTTATTTGAAAGGCAGAGTTAGAGAGAGGCAGAGGCAGAGACAGCAAGAGAGGTCTTCCATCCACTGGTTCACTCCCCAGATGGCCACACGGCCAGAGCTGTGCCAATCTGAAGCCAGGAGCCAGGAGTTTCTTCCAGGTCTCCTACTGCTCTCCCAGGCCATAGCAGAGAGCTGGATTGGAAGCGGAGCAGCTGGGACTTGAACAGCCCCCATGTGGGATGCCAGCACTGCAGGCGGTAGCTCCACCCACTACACCACAGCGCCAGCCCCAGCGTTCTAGGTTTTGTCTCATCTAACCTTCCCAACAGCCCATGAAGGCAGGAATCCTCAGGCGATTCTCAGGGAAGCTGCTGCTGAGATAACCTAAGGATCCATGCAGGGTTACACCATTACCGAGTGGCAGAGCAGAATTCTCACAGGGGCCTGCCCAAAGGTGAGGGCTGTGCTGTTTCACCTCACCCAGCTGATTCCCTACAGCTTTCCAGTTTACCAACAGGATGATTTCACTTCATCAAAAGGACTTCATGGTCTGTAATCTATTTCAACCACTGGTACAAAGGACACTTGCGCTAACTGTATAGACTTGTGCAGGGCTGAGGGACCGCTATGGAGCAGCAGGAAAGGAACACAAACTCCGAATCTGAGGCAATGGGACAAATGCAGGTGCTGGACCTTGGTGATCTGCGGCAAACAATGACATTTTAAAGTTCTGGTTTTCTCACATATAAAATAAGAATAAAGTGTTTATCTTACGGCACTGTAAGGATCACATGAGAAAGTTGTGTGGTAGTACTAAGCTAAAACCATACAGCCAGGAAAAATTATAAGACATAATTTAAAGACCTCTGGAACAAAGCTGGCATTTGTTAAGGACCTAAATGAGACCATAACAGTTATTAATGACCCTGGTTCTAGACAACTAATTTGGTCAGATTATTAGAGGTAGTTCTTGGTTTTTGGTTATAGCATGTTGCCAACCTATCATAATCCATTGGCACCTTTCTCTAATAGGGACTGTTACACAGATTAGAAATATATTTTAGACCAACTAAATCAACAAAAGCCAAAATATAAAATATTTATATTTTATATTTTAAAATATAAATATATTAATTAAATTATCTAATTTAATTATTTAATTAATTAAATTTAATTATTTAAATTAATTAAAATATATTTATTAAAAAATTTTAATAAAATGTTACATTGTGTAACATAATTGAAAATGAGTCTGAGGGGCCAGCACTGTGGTGTTGGGGGTAAAATCGCTGCCTGAAGTGCTGGCATCCCATATGCGTGCTGGTTCGAGTCCCAGCTGCTTCACTTCCCATCCAGCTCTCTGCTATGGCCTGGGAAAGCAGTAGAAGATGGCCCAAGTTCTTAGGCCCCTGCACCCACATGGGAGACCTGGAAGAAGCTCCTGTCTCCTGGCTTCGGATTGGCCTAACTCTGGCCACTGTGGCCATCTGGGGAGTGAACCAGTGGATGGAAGACCTCTCTCGTTCTCTCTGGCTCTGCCTCTCTGTAACTCTGCCTTTCAAATAAATAAACCCTTAAAAAGAGAAACTCATTGGTGGGGCTGGGGTTGTGGTGCAGCGGCCTGTTCCAGTCCCAGCTGCTCTGCTTCCAATCCAGCTCCTTGCCAAAGTGCCTGGGAAAACAGCAGAGGATGGTCCAAATCCTTGGGCTCCTGCACCCACATGGGTGACCTGGAAGAAGCTCCTGGGTCCTGACTTTGGATAGGCCCAACCCTGGCTATATCAACCATCTGAGGAGTGAGCCAGCAGAAGGAAGATCTCTGTCTCCCCATTTCTATCACTTTGCCTTTCAAATAAAAAAGATAAACCTTAAAAAAAAAAAAAAAGATCTGAGGGCTAAGTCAAATATTGAACATTTAAAAATAGTTTAATTTGTCACCTGAAAATTCAGCATGGTCTTGTGGAGGCGATGTGAAAGTTTTTATTATCTACAAAACTGCAATGTTGCTACAGTTTTCTTATAGATAAAACTTTCCAAAAGAAGCAGGAGCAAAATCATTGAAGCAAAACGAGAGCAATGCTTTATTTCAAAAACCAGATTAGAAGACAAGAATTTTAGATGCCACACATGTTGACAGTTATTAGTATCCTTGAGAGGACTGAGAGCTATAAATCCTACCTCCCCACAAAGTGCACACAAATGGACACATTAGCTTTGCACAGTATGGGGTGGGGGATTCTGACTCTCCAAACCATATCCATGAACTACGGAGAGCTTTAAGAACCCTTGGTTCAGCTTAACTGCATATTTCAAGGATAGGCTAGGACACGGGAAGTCCAGAGTGGATCTGAGTGTTGCCCAAGGGAGCATAAAGCCAGAGGCAGCGAAAAACTTCAGATCTCTATTAGCAAGAGCACGGAACGATGAGGTCATAGCATACAATGCTGAAAGCATCAAGACTTTGGGTTCTGCCAGTTTCCAAGACCTCAAACAATGCAGAGATACATTTCAAACACACCCACATCTACCTTCAGCCATTACCATTTTTCTCCACTCTGGTTAGCGGTTTCACTCCCGAAAAGACATCTGCAAGCTCAGTCATCCGCTCTGAGCCCTCCTTCTTATAATGCTCCCATTTGGCTTGCTTTTCTGCCAGCATCTGCTTGAACATCTATTGAAGACACAGCAAAGGTTTACTTACTCGAGGGGAAATGCAGATCAGGGAGTTCACAGAAAGACAGAGAGAAATACATTCCACACATCCACCCTGACCCTGTGCCAGCCACCTCTTACGCACTACTACTTTACACAAGTTGGGGGGCAAAGTTCGACCCCTACTAGGACAGAGGTTCTCATAAACACCGCCTGGCTCTACCCCTAAAGATTGTGGCCCAGAAGGTCTTGGGTAAGCCCAGGAATCAGCATTTTTAATCTGAAATTACATTTGATGATCGCTGTTGTAAGGCCCTTTCTTGGTTTTAGTGCCTGTGATTACAGTGTAATCAGTCAGGGACAACTGTATAATTTGTCGGGTGATTGCAGCATCAACTAAATTACCTACAATAGTTCTTTCTTGTTTGATGACATAGAAATTCTATTTATTCATTCACTCTTTCACAAAATTTGAATCATGCCATGAGTTGGGGAGAGAAGAAAAGGGCATAGGTCGTTTTTTTTTTTTTTTTTTTTTATTTCCCTTGAAAAAACTTGATCACTAATATCTCATTAGAAGTCATGGCACCTCCAACAAAGGTACAGGGTTTATTTCACTAGGATTTTAAGAGATGAGTATGCCGGCTGGCGCCGTGGCTCAATAGGCTAATCCTCCGCCTTGCGGCGCTGGCATACCGGGTTCTAGTCCCGGTTGGGGTGCCAGATTCTGTCCCGGTTGCCCCTCTTCCAGGCCAGCTCTCTGCTGTGGCCTGGGAGTGCAGTGGAGGATGGCCCAAGTGCTTGGGCCCTGCACCCCATGGGAGACCAGGAGAAGTACCTGGCTCCTGCCATCGGATCAGCGTGGTGCGCTGGCTGCAGCACGCTGGCCGCGGCGGCCATTGTAGGGTGAACCAACAGTAAAGGAAGACCTTTCCTTCTGTCTCTCTCACTGTCCACTCTGCCTGTCCAAAAAAAAAAAAAAAAAAAAAAAAAAAGAGAGAGAGAGATAAGTATGCCCAGTATTGACTTTTATCTCAAGAAATTTGCCATTTGTCAGCATCAAAATGCACACTGAGAAAAATGAACAAAGGGGCAGGCAGACTCCGGATGCAACTGAGGGAATCAATGTGTGTGGAGGAGGAATCTCAGTAAGCCGAGCACCATGACACATCAACAAAGTGCGCTAAGTATGAGGATGGGAAAGGATGAGAGTAATTTACTGTCTGCTTCATCTGAGTGCCAGGGATCGAGCAATGCCATTTAACACCAGCAAAGCACCAACACCAAGTCGCCCTGAGGGCTTCACCACACACTAAGTGGCTTCGAGCCCTTCCTCACTGCGCTCACAAGTTTTTTTTTTTTTTTTTAATTTTTTTTTTTGACAGGCAGAGTGGAGTGGACAGTGAGAGAGTGAGAGAGAGACAGAGAGAGAGGTCTTCCTTTGCCGTTGGTTCACCCTCCAATGGGCGCACTGCGCTGATCCGATAGCAGGAGCCAGGTACTTCTGGTCTCCCATGGGGTGCAGGGCCCAAGCTCATCCTCCACTGCACTCCCTGGCCACAGCAGAGAGCTGGCCTGGAAAAGGGGCAACTGGGACAGAATCCAGTGCCCCGACCGGGACTAGAAGCTGGTGTGCCGGCACCGCAAGGCGGAGGATTAGCCTAGTGAGCCACGGTGCCGGCTGCACTCACAAGTTTTTTTATCTCGAGGAAGGCCTCCGGGATGGGGATGGCCTTACGAATGAGGAAGTGCGCCATCACTTAAAGGCTAGGAGAAACTCAGGTCCGACGGTGTTTACAGAAAAATCAGAAAGTGATTCTAGGAAAAGTTTGGGATGCGCAAAGAAATACAGGCTGAAGAACCATGTCAAACTGGCAGAAATTCAAATACAACATTTCTTTGCTCAATTTATACTGAGTAGGTTTTCCCTTTCTTTCTGTTTGAGTTTTCTCTTCTTGAAACCCTTTAACAAGGGGCTGGTGTCGTGGTACAGCAGGTTAAGCCACTGCCTGTGACACTAGCATCCCGTATCGGAGCACTAGTTCAAGTCCCAGCTATTTTGCTTCCAATTCTGCTTCCTAAGGCACTGTGGAAGGCAGCAGATGATGGCTCAGGCACCTGGGTCACTGGCACCCACGTGGAAGACAAAGATGGGAGTTCTTGTCTCCCGGCCTTAGTCTGGCCCAGACCTGGCTGCTGTGGACATTTGGGGAGTGACCCGATGGATAAAACATACTTCTCTTCGTCTCTGTCACTCTGCCTTTCAAATAAATAAATAAAATTTTAAAACAGGGACAGAGAGAGAGAGAGATCCTCCACTGGCTGGTTCATCCCCCAAATCTGCAACAGCCAGGTTGTGCCTGGTTGACGCCAGGGGCCAGGAGTTTCATTTAGGTCTCCCATGTGGGTACAAGGGCCCAGGGACTTGGGCCATTGTCTGCTGCTTTCCTGGGTGCATCAGTGGGGTGCTGGATCGGAAGTGGAGCACCCATATGGGATGCTGGCACTTCAGGTGGAAGCTTAACCTGCTGCGCCACAGCACTGGCCCCTAAAAACAAACAAAAAATACAAACTTTTGACAATGAGTTGGTGCTCCTTTGCTCCTTTAGTCTGCCTTCTGTCTCTCCTCTACCTTAGTAAACAGAAGGAAGCTGCCATAGTATTGCGATAGATTGCAGAGAACACAGTCATGATGAGAAATGCAGGCTTGGGTCAGCTCAATGCCCCAGACCTGGCCTGATTCCCACTTACTCTACTGCACTACAGACAGAACTCATGAGTGCCTGGTGCGCATGATTCCAACTGGCCTGAGGACATTTCTTTCTTCTGGTCAGCTCTCATTTGCCTCTGAAAGGCCAGTTTTGCTTGGATCAGCTGCAGGAGTGGGGAACCTTTTTTCTGCCAACGGCCATTTGGATACCTTTAACATCATTTGTGGACCATACAAATTTTGAGTCCTGCCTGCAATTGCCTCGGCAGGGCCAGACCAGATGATTTCACAGGCTTCAATGACTGTGGACAGGACACTCTCCACTCCTGAACTAATGAGATGCCAACTTCCTGTTCCTTCCTGGTCTCTCATCTTGGCTTAACCAGGTCTTTCTTCCCCACTATCCTGAGAACTCCGGGATGGCACGGGCAAGCCTTCTTCATTTTTTAATGCCTAACACCTAGGCGGGAAGAAAGAGTAGGTACTTGATGATTATTTACCATTCAGAAAGAAAACATTGAATTATTAAATATATCAAAAAGGGGCAGAATTTCTCTGATCTTGTAAAATTATACAAAGATAGATCACTCAAAACAGCACATATTCACGTTACACTAATGAGCAACACCAACATTTCCTGAACCAGTTGATAGGGGCATGTAGTATCACTGTATACCCAGAAAGAAAGAAACATTTTGTATACCACTGACAAGACCTGGGCAAGGTGAGGGTTGGCTCTAATGGCAGTAATATCCAGGGCTAGTTCCTGGGCCGACATGATGCAAACATCCAAGGTGACTGGCTACAGAACTTGTGCATTCCCAAGCATCCTATTTTTATTATGCCCACAGAGGCTTCTTTAGGGGTTAAGACCAAGTTCAGAATTTTCCTTCAGAGAACTTGAATTCCTAAAAGTTCCTAAGATGACTCTGTTCAAATACAAATCACACACCTTACTTAAATCCTTTTCACCAGGAGCCAGCATTGTGGCGTAGCAGGTAAAGTCGCCATCTGTGGCACCAGTATCCCATAAGGGCGCCAGTTCATGTCCTGGCTATACCACTTCCGATCCAGCTCCCTGCTAATGGCCTGGGAAAGGCAGCAGAAGATGGCCCAAGTGTTTGGGCCCCTGCCACCCACATGGGAGTCCTGGATGAAGCTACAGGCTCCTGGCTTCAGCCTGGTTCAGTGCTGGCCACACGGTCATCTCGGGAGTGAACCAACAGATGGAAGATCTGCTCCCCCCAGCCCGTAACTCTTTCAAATACATAAATATTTAAAAAAAATAACCAACCCTTTTTACTAGGATAGAAATCCTGCAAGGCCCAGCTAGCATGGATCTGCCCCTACCTGTCTTTCAGCCTCATCTGTACCACCCTTCTGCCTCTTCATCCCCCTTCCAGTCAACCGGTCTTTCAGGTGCTTGAACAGATCACCCTCCTCCCCACGCAGGGGTCTTGGACATACTCTTTCCTTCCCTGGGACATTCTCCAGCACGCCCCTTACTCTGCCTAGCTAACGCAGGTCCCTTTGGCAGCCCCTGCTTCTCTTCTCTGCAAAGGCTTCCAGGTAGGACAGGGTCCTTTACTTCAGGTGCTCAGAGAACTCTGCTTTTCCTTTAGAATTCATATTTACATCTTCATTTGTGTGATTTTTCTGATCAACATCTGTGTTCTTTATTAAATTATCACCTCCACTTTTATGCCCTTTCTTCCCATCACTATTTCCCCAATGATAGTAGTTACTAAATGCCTATTAAAGGTTTAATCTTGTCCCTTTTCTGTAAGAACTGTCTCACAAAACCAAAATCTATACCTTGAATCAGAGACACAGCAACTAAACCCTAATTTTGAAAAATATTTTCGGCATACAAAACTAAGACTTTGGTGACAATTTATTCAATGTCTTTACCTCTTTGAGTATAAACTCAAACTGTGCAGTATCCAACAGCAACTGGAAGAGGATCTTGGGGTTGTACCTGGAGTCTGTTAGAATCTGGTCCTTGATTTGACGAAGGCGTTTGTTGTTTGGATCACAAGCTAGAGGCAAGGAAGAAGAGAATTACCTACTTATTAAACGTGTACAAAGTATCTATGAAATAAGGTGAAGTCTTAAATCCTTTCCTCCACTTTAAGTATTTCAAAAGCAACAAGCATCAAAAGTGGTAAGCAAAGTGTGTACCAGTAACAGGTGGTGGAATATAGCACCTCTATGCAATAGACTATGATTGAATCTGACTTGGGAATATCAACCCCACATATCACTGGATGAAGAAAGCAAGCTGTACGGTTTGCTTCCAAATCCTGTAAGCATTCTGGGATTGGTTCATATCGACTGCCCAACACGATGGGCAGGGCCCTTAGGTGCCATTTGCTAGGTAGGCAGTCTGCTTGGTCCTGTCAGACTTGCCTTCAGTTTAGGCTCTGACCCTTGCCACTCCACTGTGCACAGGCAGGCCTGAGACTGCTCCTTAGAAAGGGCTGTTTGCAAGGTTGGCATCTGGGATCATGGATTTCGGGAGGAGCTTTCATCACTGTGAGAACTGATAAGAATAGCTGACTATGCCTTAACTCTTTGGACAAACAACACAGTTCATGCTGTACATTTGCTTTCCTTCTGGGAGTTTGGGAATTTTGGTATGCGCCAAGCAGAGGTTGTCAAGGTGATCAGTACCCAGTGAAAGTCCTGGGAGGCTGAGATGTTGCTGGCTGGCAACGTTTCACACGTGTTACCATAACTCACTGCTGTGGAATTAAGCGCATTCCTATGACTGCCGGAGGACGACCCTTAGATGCTTGTGCCTTGCTTCCTCTGGACTTTACCCCATGTGCCTTCTCCATGACTAGTTTTGCTTCTGCTCCTTCTGCTGTAGTAAGCCATAGCAAGTGGCAACCTATGCTGAGTCCTCTGAGTGAATCAGAACCCAGGGTGTTCTTGGTGACTGCCTGACACTGCAGAGACCAGGGTTACCCACACCAAGGCATGGCATCTCCAAAGAGGAAGAACCAGACCAGTGGCCATCCTAATCCTTGCTTGTAAATGGGTGACAGCATGGTAGACACTCAGATTTCTGGATTGCTCACAATCCAGGCACAGAGAGCTTAAGGACAAGGCCATAAAATTAGGCAGTAATCAACCCAGGGACAAAACACTAGAGGTCGAGATGCTCAATTTAGCCTATCAGCTACCAAACAAAGCTATTTCAAAGAAAATAAACAATAGGTTAAAAGAAAATAGAATAAAAAATACTGATTTTTTGCTGAGTTTGATTACAGGGCTAATGATTTATCAAAGAAAGAATAAGATAAGCAAAATTACTTATAAACGAGAGCTATGTAAATCGCAAATAAAGTCAAAACAGAAACTTGGCCGGTGCCGCGGCCCAACAGGCTAATCCTCCGCCTTACGGCACCGGCACACCGGGTTCTAGTCCCGGTCGGGGTGCCAGATTCTGTCCCGGTTGCCCCTCTTCCAGGCCAGCTCTCTGCTGTGGCCCGGGAGTGCAGTGGAGGATGGCCCAAGTGCTTGGGCCCTGCACCCCATGGGAGAGCAGGAGAAGCACCTGGCTCCTGCCATAGGATCAGTGCGATGTGCCGGCCGCAGGGCTCTGGCCACGGCAGCCATCGGAGGGTGAGCCAACGCCAAAAGGAAGACCTTTCTCTGTCTCTCTCTCTCACTATCCACTCTGCCTGTCAAAAAAACAAAACAAAAAACAGAAACTTAAAAGACAACAGATACTGTCAAGAAGTTCTCAGCTGGATAAGGCCTTAGGTGGTAAAACTAGTATTACCCTGGTACACACATGCTTTCTTAGCCTCCCCCACCAGTATCTCAGGAAGTCTGGCAAGCACCGACAACCACGTTGTAAGAGCAAAGGTCACAGGGTGTTCTGGTACCTTAGAGTCACAGTCTTCCCTGGTACCACGTGGAGTGGTTCCAGGACCCCCTCTGGATGCCAGCATCTGTGGATGCTCAAGTTGCTTTTATAAAATGATGTAGTATCTGCATTACACCCTTACACATATCTCCCCATGTACTTTAAATTATCTCTAGATTACGTACAGTATCTACGATAATGTAAACAGCTCCTTTATAGAATTGTTTAGGGAATAGTGACAAGGGAAAAATATGCAGACAGTTCAGACATATTTCCTGTTTCTGAATAATTTTGATCTGTGATTGATTGCCTCAGTGGATATGGAACTGATGAATATGGAAGGTCAAGTGCACATTGATTTCTGAATTAGTCCATCTCAAGGAGACTCCTGAAGGGGCTCGGTTTAATGGGAAACTGCAGAGTTCCAGTTTTGCATACATTACCCTATCCAGGAAGAAATATAATAGAAATGGCAACACTGATTACACATACTTTTTTTTCCCCAGCATCATTTATGCCTACCAGAAAAAACAAAAGGTAAACCCAGGAGTTCTACATGTCTTCATATTAATTCTAATTCAGAAAGAAATATTCTGACATGAATTTCTTTTCCTTCTTGGATAGGGGACTCAAGTATCAAGTTCATTGGCAAATACTCTGTATTCTTCAATGTGTATAATATGCAGCTCCTTGGTGCAAACCAGTTTGGTTCCAGTATTCCCAGGGCCTGATCATTTCGCTCAGATCTGCCCCTGTAGAATTCAGAACCAAGGAACTGAGGGAACAGATCCTCCAGGGGTGGCAGCCTAGGGGTGAGATTCAGCAGCTTGCCAGCCTCGCTTATCTAAGGTACCTTCCGAGAGTGTTTCCTGAGCAGCTGCCAGCCCTGTAGAGGCATCCTAAGCCTGGCTAAAATGCCTTCAGTGGGTTAACAGGAGGCAGTGTAAGAATCTGCCTTTTTGCACACTTTGAGTAAAACACCCTAACAGCAAAACAAGCAGTTACTTTCCCCTGCATTAACTCACACCCAGATAGGCAAATCATTTGTTGATGGCAAATCATGACCTTGTGCAATCAGGTCAATGGCCAGACACAAAAATGGAAAACAGATGCGGCTAAAGATAAAAGCCTGGACCTCTGGCCAGCGGAGGCTGTCAGCGGCTGGCTGTCAGGCCCAGGTGCGACTGAGTCACTACAAAACCACTGCTGGTTTTACGACAGGACAAAGTGAGGCCCTTGATTGCTTATATGCTTGTGAAGGCAAGCCTTGTGGTAAAGACCATCATAAGCAGAATCAATATAGTAAAATTGGGGCCGGTATTGTGGCATAGTGGGTAAAGCCGCCGCCTGCAAGGCCAGCATCCCATATGGATGCTGGTTCAAGTCCTGGCTGCTCCACTTCCAATCCAGCTCATCGAAGGATGGCCAAAGTCCTTGGGCCCCTGTACCCACATGGGAGGCCTGGAAGCAGCTCCTGGCTTCAGACCAGTCCAGTTCTGGCTGTTTTAGCCATTGGGGAGTGAATCAGAGGAGGGAAGATCTCTTTCTGTCTCTAACTCTGCCTTTCAAATCAATAAATAAAAAATCTTTAAAAAAAAGTAGTAGAATCCTCAAATTAGAACTGGAGTTAATGTGAAAGAAATTCAACTGATCAAAACAGATCAGTGACATGATTTAAAAGTTTAACCATGTGGGGGCCGGCACCATGACACAGTAGTTTAATCCTCTGCCTGCGGCACCAGCATCCCATTTGGGTGCCAGTTCTAGTCCCGGCTGCTCCTCTTCCCATCCAGGTCTCTGCTATGGCCTGGGGGAAGCAGCAGAGGGTGGTCCAAGTCCTTGGGCCCCTGCACCCTCGTGGGAGACCTGCAAGAAGCTCCTGGCTCCTGGCTTCAGATTGGTGCAGATCTGGTCATTCCAGCCATTTGGGGAGTGAACCAATGGATGGAAGACCTTTCTCTCTGTCTGTAACTCTACCTCTCAAATAAATAAATAAAAAATCTTAAAAAAAAAAGTTTAACTATGGCATTTATTGCCTTGGATACTATATCAGTTTCCAATGGCCACTCAACAAATTATCACAAACTTAGTTGCTTAACACAGCACATACACATTCTCTTCACAGTTCCAGAGGTGAGAAACCTGCAACAGGGTTAGGAGCAAGGTATCCGTCTGCATACTTCTGGGGAGAATCCATTTCCTTGCCTTTTCCAGCTTCCTACAGCTGCCGGTATTCCTTGGCTGGGCCCCTTCCACCTTCCCAGCCAGCCACGGCCAAACCTCCCGCACAGTGCCATCTCTTGAGTTCTGCCTCTTCTGCTTCCATGTGCCCAATTTAAGGACCCCAGTGATGACACTCAGTCCACTGGGAGTATCCAGGATAATCGGGTAGGTTGTTTCCAAGTTGAGACAAAAACGACCAATTTAAAAAAGCAGCTTGACTTTCATCCAAGGGTTTTCTCCCTGCTACGCCATTCTGCACAGTGACATAGATTTTCACTCGGGGAGGCCTTATATGCGACACTATAAACACCCCTCCCCCGCTCGGTGCATACCTGAGTCTGCTGTATGAAGCATCAGCCATCGGATGGCAACATTGCAGTCTCTCAGGCAGTTCAGCAGCCTTGGGATCGTGTCCAGAACCATCTCCTCCCGTAAATAACCCTCTTTCAGAAACTGCTGCACCTGCGCGTGCACTCGCTCACTCACGGTAGCGTACCTGCTGGCCTTTGAAAATCAAAAACTCGAATTACATTTGAAAGATTTATCTAGAAAATCCAACAGGTTCAAATGAATCCCTTGACAAATAATACCATTTACAGACTATGGTATAATACCAAGGCTCAAAGGCAACTGGTTTATTGGACATTTTGGAAAGAACATGAGACTTAGAATTAAATTAAGTTAAATCCTAGGGCTGGCTGTGACTTTGGGTTAGTCTCTATTTTTATTTTTTTTTTGGTGTATTGGTTTCTTTCGATGTCAAATGGCAAACTGGACTAGGTGCTTCCTCAGAGCCCCTCTGTTCTAAACTTGCATGGGAAAGAAACAGAAGCTAACTTGCCTGTTCTTGGTAATAATGTTGACAATGGAGGCAGGGCAGAGCAGTAACACTCAAATGTCTAAACTTCTAGAGTCAGATGCAAGCTTAACAGAAATACAGCTCAGGATATTATAACTAAGTTTTCAAATCAGTCTTTTGAAAATTTCTTCATTCTATTTTACTAAGACAACAGTCAAATGTTAAACATCATTAACAAGTCAACTCAGCTTAAAACTATGCTGAAACTTTTTAAATGTCACCAACAGGGAAATGCAATGTGGGAAAGGAATTTTACTAACAAAAAATTGATGTTCTGATACTGGTAAATATGGAAGTGCTACTTCCTCTAATACAGTTCTAGGAGATATGCCAACATTGAAATTATTCTGTGCATTATTTACAGAATTCAATTTATTTGAATAAAACATGATGAAGGTTTTTGCATCAATATTGTTGTATCTGAACTCTAGGCTAAAGGACTTGAGTGCTGCTGCTTACCCAGGATATCAGAAATAATAAATTTAAATTAAAATGACAGGACATTGTATCTACATTCAGTTACCATCTTTAGCACTTATCTTACTGATAAAAAAAAATACAAATTTCAGTTGGTGGTGAAACTAGTTCTATCCATAAGGCCGTGGTCTTTAGGTAAATGTCACACTGATCTGTCTTAGAATATGAAGCAGTCTTTAGGACCCAAATCTCCAATTTACATTTACCACATAGAATAAGATAAATGTAGGATTTTAACCCAATAAAAGAAATCACCTGCCATTAATCACTGCACTGACATGTCTATGTGGGCATCTTAAATTCCCTGAGAAATCTCTTTAGCTCACTTCCTACCTCATACAGTAAGCTTGCCATTATTAGAGAATCCTTCCAGATTAGACACAACCTACCTGTTCTTTGACATTTGAGAGGTCCAGGGTATTGTTTAAGGCGGTTTTGGCGGCTTTGTAAGGTTCCCAAGCTTCAGCCAGATTAACCGTGATCCCCATGTAAATGCTGATGACCTGAACAAGAGGCACTCCTTCAGTATTTACTCATACATAGCCCTTCAAGGCAAGGGCCTAGGGAGACACAGCCCACGCCTTCAATGTAAACTTCATTCCACAGAAAAACCAAGGTTTCCCAAATATACAGGTCAGTGTTCTTCCATGTCAGCATGTTAGGACAACAGCGTCAAGGCTGTTATTCATGGAAAATGAACTGAAACAAGGTTTCCCGTTCAAACTCCCGTGTTAGATTCTTAGATGACTAAAAAAATAACAATGAAGGAAGCAGGGAAGCAGAGACTGGAGCAGAGGTTTACATTTTCATCTTGGGCTTCACATGCTTTTGTCACTGAGGGCCTCAAAGAACTTTTTTAAAAAAAGTGAGTTATAATTATTGACATTTATATTGCATGTCAAAACTGAAAAATTTAAAAAACTATCAATTCCTTTAAAATAATAAACACATTACCCATCACTTTTATTTTTCTAAACCCCAAAGTTTTCACAAAGAAATTTGTGAGATGTGAGCGTCACTTGACATTTCTTTGAAATCCCTGTAATGCCTGGTTTAACTGAAGACAGCTAGCTGGACTAACACCTCTGCTTCTGCTTTTGTCCACTATGCAACCATCTGTCAAAAAGCCTCGGGAAATGCCATGTAAACTGGGCAGACAAGGACCGCGAAAGGGCAGAGTGTCTTAGTATCACTACCAAACCAGTTTTGACTTCACTGATCCCTTCCAAGTGTTCCCAGTTCCCACAATGGGAATCCTTGGACTAAAGCAAAGAAACCCTTGATCTTGCCGTTCATCTGCCTGCTTCAGTTCCAAGGAGAAGGGGTTTATTTGCAACCTGACAGTTTGTTCAATTTTCCTCTGAAATGCTGTGGCCCTGGAGATTTTCGTTTTGTTTGTTTTTGAATGCACTAATAGACTGATAAGATCTGATCACAAATTATTCTTTTCCCTTAATGTTTCTGATCTATTCATGTTTCCTTTTTCCTCGAGTCAAATTGGTAATCTATATATTTTTAAAAATCATCCATTCTGAGTTTTCAAATGTGTTGGCAAAGTCATTTATAGGTTTTCTTATAACTTTGAAACATTTTCCTTGTATCAAGGTCTTCTTTTCCAAACCTAATATTTAATTTTGTTTGCTTGTCTCTTCTGATCAGCCTCACGATATACCTATCCTATTGACTCTCATCAAACACCACCTCTAGGTTGAACTGATCTCTCATTTTCCTTTTCTGTAGCAGTCAATTTCTGCTCATATATTATTGATTTCCTTTCACTCAATTTTGAACTCATTTATTTTTAATTTTTCTTGTTTTTCAACTAAATGTTTTCAAGGTTATACATTTTTTTAAGAATACTCAAGGAGTCACATCCCATAGGTTTTGTTGCATAGCACTTTGATACCACATAACTCTTAAGTCATTCTTCAATTTATATTATGATTTTCATTGTATCACAAAGTCTCTTTGGGACTGCATTCTTTTCCCCTCAAACATTTAAAAATGGCTTTTTAATGTTGATTTGTCATTTTCTAAATTTTTTTATTTGAAAAGCAAACAGAGACAGAGAGACAGATTTCCCATCCACTGGCTCACTCTCTAAATGCCTGCAACAGCTGAGGGTGGGCCAAATTAAAGCCATAAACTGGTGCTCAGTCTGGGTCTTCCACGGGGGTGGCAGGGACTGAAGGACTTGAGACATCTCCTGTGCTTCTCAGAGTGTGCATCAGCAGGAAGCTGGTATCAGGAGCAGTGTTGGGACTTGAACTCGGGCCCTCTGATATGGGATGTATGTGTCCCAAGCGGCATCTTAACCACTGCGTGAAATGACTGCTCCTGGTTTGTCACTTAACTGCATTACAGTAAGAGAATACAGTCTGTAGGCAATCGATTTTTTTTACTGTATTGACTTCCTTCATAATCTAATATTTTCATATATCAAATTTTCATATACAGCTTTTTCAAGCACATAGGGAAGAGCTATTATGCATTTTTGGCAGAGCAGGGATACACATAGAAAGAAATGTATTGGAATTTTCCATAATGATTGTGGTGTCATCCATTTTTCCTTGTGAGTCCATAAATTTTTGCTTTATGTATTCTGAGTATGTTATTGGGTGCATATAAATTCATAATTGTTAATTTATTTCATCGGAGTATTTTTAATATTCTAAATAATTTTTCCCTTTTAGTATTTTTCTTTAAAACTCTCTATCATGTGATTTTTCTAAGTTTCTGTTGGTTGGCATGTGCCTGCCATATCTTTTTTTTAATCTTTTTATATTCAGTTGTGCTAGGCTGTGTTATAAGGTGTACATCTCATAGGCATCATATAACTTTTTTTTACCTTTTTAATACCAAATATGGTTGCAATTATAGTGTTACAGTAAAAGTTTCTTTATTAACTTTAGGAACATGCAACAGGACTCTGAGTTTTTCTCTTTTGTCTCTCCACTCCAAGCTCCCAAGTATGACTTGTAGGTGGATAGGAGCCATCATCTCCTAACTGTAGGTCGTTCTCATACTGCTGGTAAATTCAAAGTTTCTTAGAACAGATAGTTAATGTGATTCAGTAATTGTGATTCAGGAGGAGGAAGCAGAAGAAAACCTGCTACCTGAGAATATGCTTTAGTTCATTGTATGTTTGTTCAAGAAAAAAATTTCATATATTTTAAGCACATTAAGTCAGTTTTATTCATTTAAGGATTAATATTTTTAAGCGAGACAATGTTTTAGTAAGTTACAAACAGATCCCTACAGTAATATAAACCTTAGTAGAGACATATCATGTCACAGATCGAACTTGACATACATCTAGAGGAATTCTGCTAGCATAGATTCATAAAATAGAAAATATCAAAACATCCTTATGCAATTTGGATGCATTCTCAGTAGCTAAAGCAAGATAACACTTTAATTCATGGTTTTATACTGAGTTCATCCTTTTAAGAAAAAGACTAAGTTCTTCAGGAAATTTTGCAAACCGATTTATTCCTTCATATTATGATTTATAAAATTCCTAATGCTCTTAAAACAACTTTATCTAAATGGTTTTATGTCCTAATGTTACAACATTATGACTTTTGGGTTAAAGGCCAAAAGAATGGAAAATCAGTTCATTAACAAATCTACTATGGAAAGGAGAAATCAGTAATTAATACTTGCCCAGTTATCTGGAAAATATTTATCCACTATCTCTCTCATTTTTGCCTGATGGGTGTGCAGGATGGAAGGGTCGAAGTAGAGAATCACATACAGCATGGCGGCTTGGGTTGCCAGGGCAGTGCTGCGATGCTCTGGCAAGGGATATGCCGAGACCTGCAAGACAGAGACAGCAACCCAGAGGGAGCTGTAGGTAACATCTGGGTGTATACACACGTGCTCAACTTAAATTAGTGAGTTCTAGGACACACTGGTTTCTCAAAGGCCAACATCTTTCAGGACCGTGGACGCTGGAAGCAATTCTCAGCTTGCGGCATTGGTAACCAGCATCCTTCTCATCCCTGACTCCACAATATTCTCTCCCTTCCAGCTCTTAACTCTGTTTAAAGGAGGAGACGTACAATTGCAGCAAACAGAATGTCCTAATCCTGCATCTCCTACTGGGTGTCCATTTCTGTGTCTTTCCCATCACAGGAGATTCCTTAGGATCTATGGACTCCACTCAATGCTGCTATTCTCTCACTTCCTGTTTACTCGGACTGCATGGGCATTTGACCTCCACCATGAACCCAAGGGAACTTCCTAATGCTTCAATGGTTTCTTTTTATTATTCTTAGTGGTTCTGGAAGGAATGAAATTCTTCCTCCTTTGACTTCCTAGATACCATTTTCTTTCACAGTTTACTTTAGAGTCCTAGTCCTTCTGGTCTTTTAAATGTTGGTATTCCCCAGGTCCCCATATGCATTAGGAGTCTTTGGCTGCACATAGCACATATCACCTTGAGCTAGGAGGAACTATTTCAAGGCCAGACAGAACAACGTTGCATAGAACCTGTGGGTAGGACCTGGGCTGTGAACCAGAATGCTTGAACTACCTCACCCCTTCATGTGACTGCTCTTCGTATATATATGGCTGAGTAAGGCTATCTCCAAACCCCAAATTCTGCACACTACGGATAAACCTACACGTAGAACCTGTTTGTTGGACCCAATTCCAAGTAAACTGGGGACACAGAATCTGATCCATTAGCTATGAACAAGGACTGGGGAAGATAGAGGACAGAGAATGGGATGGGACACAGCACAACCATAGCTTAACCTCTTTAGTAAGAGGTAAGGACAAAACTGAAACACCTTGCCTTAAGACTCAGACAAAATGGTCCAAATAAGAGGCAGAATGGTGTAATCAGAGAAGTGAAATATACAGGCATTGAGGAAACAGCATGAGCTTTGAATTCATAGAGACCTGAATTCAAATGTGGCTCTGCTACCTAGTTATGTAACCTTGTGTGCATTATTTCAGCTCTCCAAGTCTTATTTTCTCAACAGCAACGTGGGGACAATGCCATCTACTTTATAGCACTGCTTTGAGGAATAGAGGAAATGGGATCCTATGAAGCTGATTTAGACTGAATTCTCAACAAACAGCAACAAACACTATGGAGAAATGTGGCATGCACAGGTAGCTTCACACTGAGTTGTTCAAAAAACACCCAAAAAATAAAAGCAAATCATAAATTCAACACACACAAAATCCAGCTGGCTCTCTAAAGAATTGAACACAGCAAGTCTGTTCTGTGACAAATGATATTCCAGTCCTCACAGGCTCTGTTCTTTACTCTTACAGTAATAAAACACACAGAGTCTGTAACGTGTTTTCTTCAGAACAATGAAGCCAAATGGTCATTTCCCTGGTAATCTTTTTAGGAAGTGAATGATAGAAACGTTGCTGATGGAAGTGAGACCATGTTCAAATGCTGAGGATCTCTCAGCCCAGCTCTGGCTTTGCCTGCATGCATGGCCGTCACATTCTCCTCTGCTATCCACTGTGTTTGTGCTGCCACTGTGAGGGCTCCGGCGGCCCCTGTACTTCCCCCAGGACAACACACATTCTGCTTTACTATATTTCTTTTACTTGTCTTTTTGCCTAAGCTTCAAGCTCATTATTAGTAGACGATGGCCAGCCTTCTTCAGGGATGGATCCCCAGCACCTGGCACACAAATGGGCACATCACCCATGCTCAGCACTATTTCTTAAATGAGTGTCTACAGAATGCATCTCCTTTCCCAGAGCCCAAATCCCATCTTCTCCTCTGACGCTGCCAACATTATATTCTTGTTTATTTTATCATCCTGTGGCATAGCTCAAGGGCTTTAAAAAATCGTTTCTAGCTGCTTGTTCTCTTTGGGAAAGAAGGAAGGGAAGTGTAATTGAGGAGGAAAGTGAATTACCACTTTTCAGCTGTTAAGCTCCTAGATTTAACTCCTACCTGGTTATAGATATCATCAGATCTCAGGCGACCAATGACCATACTGATGAAGGATTCACTGATAGGCACTCTCTGGAAATAGCTCTCAGGATAGTTGGGTGGTCTTCTGGCTCCTGGTTGGCTGGAATAACCTGTACTTCGAAGCAGCTTACAAATATCATCCATATTGGAATCAGCAGAAGATCGAGCAGCACTGAATCATGTTCACAATGGAAAATAGGGGCCAAACAAATTGCACATATTAGAAACTCAAAAGTCCAGCAAAGCAGAATTCCAGTATCACTTGCCTTTGCATTGTTTAAAACACAACCATCAGTCCATTATATCCTGAAGATTCAAAATTATATTTTAAAAAGCATGTTTAGAAGGTGGGTAATATTTCTATGTGACGGTCCACGATCCTTTTTCCAAAATCCTTGGAGCTGGATTTGTTTCAGAGCACAGCATTTTTCAAATATAAGAAAGTAATATGGTATGTAGATCATATATAATACTCCAGCACAGCTTGAGTTGGCATCCCATGATCAACACATTGATAGTTCTGGAATAAAATTTATGAATATTCAAAAAAGTGAGGTGATGAAGACTACATATAGCTGCACATCTACTCTAGGCATGTTTTGACTCCAAATGATGTCAGGTTAGATCAGTTTTTGCTGCCAAATGAATTATGCCATGTGTTACGTGTGTATCTGTGCCTATGTATAGATCTGTGTATGTGGATTTTTTTCAGAGCTCTTTGGAGTTCAGATTTGTGGATTATAAAGAGGTGAACCTGAACTAACATTTCACAAACTTTAAAATATTATTTTTTAAATATCAATTTAAGGTGGGATTTATACTAACCAATTTTTCCTGTCAAGCTGCTTTTTCTATGGAGGTCTACTGAAAATGGCCATGACATTCAGGTGGAACAGTAAGCTCCAAAAGAATTAAACTAAACTCAGAATCTTCGACTTGGAGATGACCTCCTTTCTCTTTTACCGTAACTCCGATCTCTGACTTGCATTTGCTAGGTGTCACTTCAATAATGGACACTCATATTCCAAAGAATTAGTTGTACTCAAAGGGGCCAAACCAGATTTTCAAAGTTGAGCTTGCTAAGGATATGTATTTGTCTGCTTTACCTTCTTTACTGTTTTTGTTTTTCCAGGTATTTTCAGAAATATAGGAAAGGCCATTCAAATTTTTAAAAACATGAGCATTACAACAATTTATGGTCAAACTGATATGAATGAATGATATATTCTGGTAGACCCTCCTTTCACAGACTGATAAGGCTGAAAGAAAAGAAAACAGGCTAGCTCCAGGGCTATGGTTAATGTACTGCTAAGGCGACAGTTGTACTCGGTATTGCTGAAAATACAAAGTCCGCAAACAATTTCCTCTTTGTTGAAGATCTGCATCTCTTGCCCTATTTTTTTTTTTCTAATTTGAAAGCTTAAAATGGTAATTCTACTCATGATATCTTCAGCCCTGGCTCCTACCTATGGACTGTTTCTTTCTTGGATCTTAACTATTTCTGACATCGAATTTGTACCCAGTTTTTGACTCATTAACAAATGATAAATCTAGGTACTGGAATTAAAAACTGGTTCAAAGACACTGCTTCTTGAAGAGTCATAGCTCTGTACAGGCATAGCAGTACATGATTGTGGTGAATATGTGTTGCTATTCGTTTTGGTTTGGTTTCTACAAATATATGGGTGATTATTCACTTTCAACCTATCCTAAGTGGTAACTTTTCAAAGCCATCAACATGAAAACGACAAAAAGCAGGCTCACTCATTTTCTTACTCTGTCAGAGAGTACTATTTGAAAATAAAAACAAAAAAAAATCAAATGCCCCCCAAAACCCAAAAAGAATATTCATTCAATTTCTAAAATTCTTTGAAATTTTATCTCAAAGAGAATTCAGATGCATTTTTTTCTTTATACTGCATTACCATCAGGATGTGGTAATCCATATTTCTCTAATAATCTATGGTACTATAGTATAATGTGTAGATGACATGCCATATAATCTACCACTACGATATACACTATAGCTAATTGTTACATTCCTATAATAAGTTCAGAATAGAGAAGAATATGCTTTCCTATTCTATATCATTTTTCTGCTGTTCACAATAGTAGAATGGGGACACAGGCTGCGTTTCACCCACGGCAGTGTTCGGGAGTACGCAGTCCTAGCCCGGGGATACCTGTATCGATAGTAGGAGACCAGCATCCTCTCTCTGACTTCTCCCTCAATCTTCTGATCAATGACCAGCAGCATCACTCCATACAAGTACAGTGCCTCACACTGTGGAGAGATGACAACAACCAAACTCACAGGAGTGCATATTCTTATGAGTGGATGATTTTTCTAACAGAAACATATAGGCTTACTCCAAAGGGCTGTCACCTTCTCTACACAAAATAAATTTTAATTCCCAGTGATCATCTTTTAGTTGGTCTATTTTTGGAATTTTGCTGAATCTCTATCATAAAGCCATTCAGTTAAAAATTAATAAACATTTATCTTACGTGGTCACTATGTACAAGGTGCCAAATTAGACAGAATTCTTACACCGAGGAAGCTCATAGCCTCCACATAATCTTTCATTACTTGTAATTTTGTTCTTACTCATATTCTAAATTCAGGCATAGATTTGGTGGCTAGAAGATAATTATCAGTTGGTTTTGCTTCTCTTTAAAGAATGATATTCTGTATATATTTGTGACTTACAAGGAAAAAAATGACGCTAAGTTTGACATTCTTGAATTTCCGTTTTAAATGGTCACCATTACTCACCAGAAGTTGCTTTCCATCTTCATTGAGAAGCACAGTTTCTATTGTCTGCTGAATATAGACCCCTTCATTGAGGTCATCTAGATATCTGCGAACGAAGCCCCAGAGCAAGTTATTTGTTTTAACAGAAACTTGAACATCTTGAAGAAAGAACAACTTTTAAAAAACAAGACAGGATACCAGATATTCTGGCCTTCGACAAGTTTGTGGTGTTTCATGCTCTTAAAAAATAGCATTATAAGCCATAATTCATAGTGATTTAGGGCCACAGGTTGATATTTATGCATGTTCCAAGTAAAAGGTCCTGATTTATGAATTCCAAGTATCTTAGGAATAATGACATAACAGCTTGGAATAGTTATTTAAAAGCTAATGATAATGAATTATTAAGAACTGCAGAAGACACAAAGCTAACTAAAAGACTAAGTTCCTTTCCTTCCCCTCCCCAAATGTCTCATCTATATATAATATGCTGGAATATGCTACTGAACTATAGGACTGCAACCTATATACTAAGTTTATTATGATACTTCACAGGAACAGGCATTATAAGATTCAAAAGTATTAAAGATGACTACTGCTACAAGAAAGAAAAGGCAATTGCAAATAGCAAATCTGGTAGTAACAAAAAGATGTACTTTCTACTGTGACCCTTCTCCCTCTTCACTGTTTACTATTAGAATAGGCTGTTACTAAGTTCATCAATACCTGTTTAAGTCTACAATATATTTATGCACACTTTGAAACGCTAAATAAAATCTGGTCACAATTTCTATGTTGTTTTCACGAAATTCTTCATCTAAATCCTGTAGCTCTGGTTTAGCTTCCAGTTTGCTTTCCCATAACTCTGGACCCTACGAAGAAAAACACATTTACATGAAATGTCAACAAAAGCATATGTGTTGGCAACAATTTCTTAGTAGTCTTTTGAAAAATTTGTCCTTATGTTCCTCAATATCAAAAACTTAAAGCAGAGAAACAGAAAGTCATGAAGATAACAGAAGCCTAGATATAAAATGCCTTTGACAGTAATGAAGTTGAATTGTAACCAAGACAGGCATGCTTTGAAGAGCAGAACAGTCAACGTGAAATACAGAACAGCAAACTTTTCTTTTTAAAATTTGATTATATCATGGGAAGACTTCCATGCAGTACTGTCATCTGATTTTCAAGTTAATAGGTGAGGGGCCGGCACTGGGACATAGCAGGTAAAGCTGCTTCCTGTAGTGCCGGCATCCCATAAGGGCGCCAGTTCAAGTCCCAGCTGCTCCACTTCCAATCCAGCTCTCTGCTATGGCCTGGGAAAGCAGTGGAGGGTGGCCCAAGTCCTTGGACCCCTGCATCTACATGGGACGCTCAGAAGCTCCTGGCTTCAGATCGGCCCAGCTCCAGCCACTGCGGCCATTTGGGGAGTGAACCAACGGATGGCAGACCCCTCTCTTTCTCTCTGTAACTCTGCCTTTCAAATAAATAAATATATAAACAAACAAATGAATAGCTAAATCTTAACAAAAAAAATAGCTGGTGCCACATTTGGTTCAAAAGTTTTGCTCTGTAAATCTCTCTATAATTACCTAACCTCTTAGAGTCTCATGGTTCCAAGGAAAACATGCTTGTATAGAAAAGATAGCAACAAAAATGCTACAGAAAGAGATTACCTTAAAATAGCTGAAATCAAATATGATATCTCCATATTTCTGTTGATCAACTCGGTCTTTTAACCTGAACACAGCAGGAATGAACTCCGACAGCCTCAAGAGTTCAGCAATGATGGCATTGCCGCAGGAAACAATCCTCAGGATGGCCTGGCCACAGAGGTTGTTCTCGGCTAGAAAGTCCAGCATGGTAACAGGGGTCGAGTACGCTGTCCGGACGATGAGAACAATGAGCTTGCTTCAGAGCCAGAGTCTGTAGATCAATAGATGAAACCAGGTCTGTGGATCGACCAGCTGCTCCATGAAACGACCTACATCTAAGAAATTTTAAAAAGGTATAAAAGTTTCCATGTCAAAGGACGTACCTGCATATAAACATGGCATCGTATTTTCCCTCAATCCCCCTCAAAAATTCAACTCCCCTAAAGGCTTATAATGAGTTCTGATACGGGGAGAAGGGCAAATGTTATTGACTGTTTATGTGGAGGGACTTCAACAGATTAACATTCTTGACATCTTTCTCAATCTTTTATTCACTTCTCATAAAGAAAGACAAAATTGTTCATTTTTGAGCTAGGGCAAAGGAATACATATGCAGTTCCAATGCACTCTAATTGCAGAAGCAAATCTATGATTGAATATAATAGCCAATCATTGTAAACACTACCAACAGAGCTGACATATCTCTACACATATCTTGAGGTATCTGCCCCAAGTATTTCCTAGAAATGGAATTGCAGGGCTAAGGTACAGCATGTCCAAGACTGCTTTTAAAATTACAGATGCCAGAGGCAGGCACTGTGGTACAGTGGGTTAAGTCACTGCTTGGTATGCTGCCTCCTGTATCAGAGAGCTGCTTTAAACTGGTTCCTCTGCTGACACCCCCGGGAGGCAGCAGATGAAGGCCTAAGTACTTGAGTCCCTATCACCCACATGGCAGACCCAGATGGAGTTCCTGGCTCCTGGCTCCAGCCTGGACCAGACCAGGTTGTTGCGGGCTTTTCAGGGAGTGAATCAGGGATACAAGATCTCTTTCCCTCTCTTTTCCCGCCTTTCTCTGTCACTCTACCTTTCAAACAAATAAATCAAAGAAAAGAAGAGAAAAAGAAAAGGAGAAACAAACATTAGAGCTACATTCTACAAAATTCTGGAAAGATGATTTATAAATAGTAAATTAAAAAGGTCCCAAATCTCACATAACTCAGCACACAGGTGTCTAGTTCTGTTAGCACAATTATTTTATTTCTCCTTTATCTAACGCACTGAGGATGGTCAGATCACTTAGTGCACTAAATAATTACTGGCAACAGGTCATTATTGAAGGCAACGGTTGCTATGCTTTACCTTGCCACTCCTTGCTGAGCACCTGTTTGCCAAGCTGGATATGAAACTGTTTAAGCAACTCACTTTTTTTTTAAAGATTTTTATTTATTTGAGAGGTAGAGTTACAGACAGTAAGTGAGTGAGTGAGAGAGAGAGAGATTTTCCTTCCGTTGGTTCACTCCCCAAGTGGCCGCAATGGCCAGAGCTATGCCGATCCAAAGCCAGGAGCCAGGTGCTTCCTCCTGGTCTCCCACGCGGGTGCAGGGCCCAAGCACTTGGGCCATCCTCCACTGCCTTCCCGGGCCACAGCAGAGAGCTGGACTAGAACTGGTGCCGCAGGCGGAGGATTAACCAAGTGAGCCACGGCGCTGGCCCTGCAACTCACTTTCTAGTGCAGAGGTTCTCAAGTCTGACTGCACAGCACAATCACTTAGAATATTATAGTTTCTGGAAGAAGGTTAGAGGCAGCCCTCAGCACCTCTATTTTTCACCCAGAACATTGGAGTTCCTTGTAAGAAGGTGACAGGCAGTCCTAAGCACTTGTGTTTTTAAGAAGCTCCTCAGATGATTACAGATACAATGCCAGACTCATTACAAGGGTACAGAATGACCGCAGCAAGTAAATAGGAAATTAACAACATTTGTCTGTGTAAGCTGGGTGCTTAATTCCCTCCTTAGCATGAACAAATCTGGTGAGTGCAGGAATAACAAGATGAGGAACAGAGGCGGTGATCCCTCTCAGCCTGAAGAACAAGACCAGAAGAAGAAAGGAAATGCTTGAGTGTGCAGTCAAGATAAGGAAGTAAGTGTACCGCACGTTCACTTGTCAGCGTGGTGTCTTGATTGGTTCTTCTGTTGAGAAAGGTGGTTGTGCTACTCTGGGGGTTCTTAGTAAAGAGGCATCTTGCAGAAGTTTAGGAAGGGAGGGAAATCCCGAAGTGATCAAGAATGATGTATTTTAATGTCTCACATTTAAAAACTTTTCTATGGGGCATGATTTGCATGCCAGATTTGAAATGCAGAGAGAAGACAGAAGGTTGCTTGCATGCAAAGGGATCTTACAAGCTGACAAGGGCAGAGCTGACAGTGCCGAAGAAAAATAGGCGAACACAAGGGGGTAATTCATGAAGAGTAACCGCAGTGACAGCCAATGGATGAGAAGATCCTAACTCACCAACAGCGAAAAGAGCTGTGAATTACAGCAACTTCCAAAATTCTTTACTCCCATTAGGGGATACTGGCTAAAAAAAGTAATAAAGTTTGCTCCAAGAAGGAACTGGAGAAATATATTACTGGTGAAATAGGAATTATTGATCTGTTTGTAAAGTGAACCAACAACCTTTACTGAAAAAAAAAAAAAAACTTTCACCTCTAATCTCATGCTTTGGATTCTATTCTCTAGAAATCTAAGCACCAACATGAGAACATAGGTCCAAGGGATGTTTTCTGCAGCATCGTTGGTAATTACAAAAACTAGGAGATGAAGTAAGGGCCTTCAGTAAGGAAATTTGAATTTAAGTAGCCATTAACAAGAATACAACTCTATTAATTAAGTTGTGCAATTTCTGAGAGGTAATAATGAGTGGAAAAACTGAGATGTGAAAGCACATGAATAAGATGCTCTCATTTCATAAAACAAAACACACAGGGGCAGGCATTCTGCACAGCAGTTAAGATGCTGCACGGGACACCCACATCTCATATCGGAGTGCCTGGGTTCGAGTCCCATCTCTGCCTGATTCCGGTTTTCTGCTAAGGAGCATTCTGGGAGGCAGCAGTGACAGCTCAAGAAGTTGGGTCCCTGTCACCCATGTGGGAGACTCAGATGAAGTTCTTGGCTCCTGGATTCGGCCTGGCCTATTCTTGGCTGTTGACAGGCATTTTGGGAGTGAACCAGTGGATGGAAAATCTCTCTGCAAAGATATATATATATATATAACAATTTGCAAAGAAATATATAACAATTTTTTTAAAACTCAGAAACCTACATATGCAAATCCGAGAAAAACGTAAAAAGAGTTCATGCAGGTGGAAGCAGGAAGAGGTGAGGCAGCAGCTGTGTTTTGAGAGAGAGAAATACAAAGACTTCACCAAGGGAAAACAACGAACAAAACATCCTCACCACATGTGCAACTACTGTGATGTGCACAACAGCATGTCAGAGCATCACTGCTGCCCCCAGCTGTACTTTCTAAGCATCTTGTCTTTTTTTTTTTAAATTAGAACACCATCTAGCCTCCCGTTTTTGTTTATTTTTTGCTGTTATTTAACGATTTATTTGAAAAGCAGAGTTACAGAGGGACAGAAGTTTTCCATTCGCTGGTTCACTCCCCAAATGACTGCAAAAGTTGGATCTGGGCCAGTCTGAGGGCGGGAGACAGGAGCTTCTTCCAGGTTTCCCACATGGTTGCAGAGGCCCAAGCCTTTGGGCCACCTCCTGTTGCTTTCCCTGGCACACTAGCAGAGACCTGGATCAGAAGTGGAGCAGCAAAGACTCTAGCTGCACCCATATGGGATGCTGATGCTGCAGACAGCGGGTTAGCCTGCTACACCACAGTGCTGGCCCCCTAAGAATCTTCTGTGTCACAGAGACAACTCAACAAACTGCTCATGACCCACCCCTTTCCCTCCATCCCAATGGTCTCCTACAGCCAGTGCAGAGACAGGGGTAAGACAGCTGGCAGAGAGGCTGGTGCTGTGGCATAGCGGGTAAAGCTGCTGCCTGCATTACCAGCGTCCCACATGGGTACTGGTTCGCGCCTTCACTGCTCCACTTCCAATCCAGCTCTCTGCTATGGCCTGGGAAAGCGGTAGAGGATGACCCATGTCCTTGGGCCCTGCACCCACGAGGGAAGAACGAGAAGGAAACTCCTGGCTCCTGGCTTTGGATCAGCACAGCTCTAGCTATTGCAGCCAATTGGGGAGTGAACCAGCGGATGGAAGACCTCTCTCTCTCTCTCTCTCTGCCTCTCCTTCTCTCTCTGGGTAACTCTTTCAAAAAATATTTTTTTTTCTTTTTATTTGACAAGATACAGTTAGACAGTGAGAGAGGCAGAGAGAAAGGTCTTCCTTCCGTTGGTTCACCCCCGAAAAGGCTGCTATGGCCGGAGCTATGCCGATCTGAAGCCAGGAGTCAGGTGCTTCTCCTGGTCTCCCATGTGGGTGCAGGGCCCAAGGACTTGGGCCATCCTCCACTGCCCTCCTGGGCCACAGCAGAGAGCTGGACAGGAAGAGGAGTGACCGGGACTAGAACCTGGCGCCCATAGAGGATGCTGGCGCCGCAGGCGGAGGATTAACCAAGTGAGCCATGGCGCCGGCTCTTCAAATAAATCTAAATAAATAAATAAATAAATAAAAGACAGCTGGCAGAGAGCGAGATAGAGGCAACAGGAAAAGAAGTGAGAAAGACTTAGCAAACAAAATAACTCCTTGGACTCTGAGTTTTGATAAACTCCAAGGTGGGTAATTTTTTTTTTTTTTAATTTTTTTGACAGGCAGAGTGGACAGTGAGAGAGAGAGACAGAGAGAAAGGTCTTCTTTGGCCGTTGGTTCACCCTCCAATGGCCGCCGCGGCCGGCGCACCGCGCTGATCGATGGCAGGAGCCAGGTGCTTTTCCTGGTCTCCCATGGGGTGCAGGGCCCAAGCACTTGGGCCATCCTCCACTGTACTCCCGGGCCACAGCAGAGAGCTGGCCTGGAAGAGGGGCAACCGGGACAGAATCTGGCGCCCCAAACGGGACTAGAACCCGGTGTGCCGGCGCCGCAAGGCGGAGGATTAGCCTAGTGAGCCGTGGCGCTGGCCGGTAATTTGTTTTACTAGCCTACTTCTTACATGCCTGTCTTTCCCTAGACTCAAGCGCTCTGCACCTCAGGCGTATGTGTTTCCCCCGTGGCAATCCTGTTCCTTAGTGCAAGGCTTAAGAAAGCCATGTGGTCACAGTATTGTGATAACCAATCTACCCTGGAGCCTGGCCTGGGCTGTGTACTGGTTTGCTAGGGCTGCCATGACAAAGTACCACAGACTGAGTGGCTTAAAAATCTCAGATTATCTTCTGCCAGTTTTGAAGGCCCGAAGTCTAAGATCAAAGTGTCAGCAGGGCTGGGTTCTTCTTAGGTCTCTCTGGCTTCTAGATGGCCGTCTTCTCCCTGCCTCCCCTCTGTTGTACATTTCTGTCCTAAATTCCTTGTCTAATAAGAATACAAGTCCTGCTGGACTAGGGCACACTCAATTTTTTAAATTCAATTACCCCCCCATAAAGACCCTCTCCAAATACAGTCACATATAAGATACTGGGGTTTAGAAAGTCAATATATGGGGCCGGCACCGTCATAAGCTACTAGTTTTGGACTGTCCATTTAAAGTACAGATGATGCTGTTAACTGTGACACTTCCCTTTCCAGAATGTTCTGCAATACAGTTACTGCTTTTGTCTAACAACGGCGGTGCAGTTATTTTTGTATTGTACTATTACACTTTCCTCCAATCCCCATCTTTTCAGCTATCAGCTTCTAACACTTATTCAATTTTCCTTAAAGGAATTGTGTCACTTGTCTTACCTTTGGGAAAAGTGTCCTAAAAACCAGCAGAAGTGGGTGAGGTCCCTGTTATCAAGGCTAGTTCACACCACATCTAAGAAATACTGCAGAGTGACCTTCAAGTAAGAAAAACATTTCGTAAGAAGTGGCAGAAAAAGTTCTGGATAGGAACGCATCTTCAAATGATACACGTGAAATGTATTACAGTGAGTTTTTGTAATTAAAATGGATTTAACTGTGATTTTGATAACTTGTACTTAGTGCCGAGATTCCTAGTGTCATTTACAAAAAAGATTTCATTTATTTGAAAGGCAGCGAGTTGAGGCTGGAGTTGTGACTCAGCAGGTTAAGCCTCTGCCTGTGTCGCCAGTATGCCACTTGGGTGCCGGTTAAGAGACTCGGCTGCTCCACTTCTGCTGATGCACCTGGGAAGGCAGCAGAATGACCCAAGTGCTTGGGCCCTGCACCCATGTGGGAGACCAGATGAAGCTCCAGGTTCCTGGTTTCAGCCTGGCACAGCTTCAGCTGTTGCAGCCATTTGGCGAGTAAACCAGTGGATGAAAGCTCTCTCTCCCCTCTGTAACTCTCAAATAAATAATAATTTAAAAAATCTTAGGGGGAAAAAAAAGGCAGAAGGAGGGGGAGGGGAAGAGGAAGGAGGAGGGAAAGAGATATCAATCTTCCATTTGTTGGTATACTCCCAAATGGCAACACAGCCAGGACTGTGCCAGTTCAAAGCCAGGAGCCCAGAATTCCATCTGGGTCTCCCACAGGGCAAGGTCACCTGCTGCTGCTTTCCCAGGCATATCAGCAAGGAGCTGGGTCGGAAGTAGAGAAATCAGGATTCAAACCAGTGTCCACACAGGATGCCAGCGTTACAGGTGGTAGCTTAACCTGCTGTGCCACATCACCAGCCCCCATGGTGTGAATTTAAAAGTGTTAATTTTTACAAAGAATTTTGAAGGTGTTATTCATTTTCCCTAAGTCCTCTGCTACAGTTTGGATGTGTTCCCCAAAGTCACGTGTTGAAAGCCTAACCCCTGATGCAAGAGCTTTGAGAGGTAGGACCTCTCGGGGTGATTAGGTCATGAGGGCTCTGCCCTATGAATGAACTAATGCCAGCGTTTGGGGAGCGGGTTTGTTATAAGAGAGCGCTCAGCACCCCCGGCTCCCATGCTCTTGCCCTTCCACCTTCTACCATAGGATGACACAGCTTGAAGGCGCTTGTCATATGGGCTCCAGGGTCTTAGACTTCCCAGTCACTGTAAGAAATAAGTGTCTATTCTTTCTAAGTTATCAGTCTCACGTATTCTGTGATAACAACATAAATGGGCTAATACAGCCTCTGTCTGCAACTCTTGTGTAAATCACCATCTTCGGAAGCATTCATTGTGCCATCGTTATCTCTGCTGCCTTTCTCTTCTACAACTGTTAGTTTAGCCAAGTCATCACTTGTCAATTTCACGGAAGCCTGACTCATTTTTCACCTTCATGAAAGCCTGTGTAGATGGAGAAAGGCTTCTGACAGGAGTGCTTCCTCTGCAGCTGTAGCAAAACTGCTCAATGCTTGTCACGTCTTTTTAATGTTCATTCACATTCTGAGCTGCCCACTGCAGTTATCTACCACCTGCAAGGTCTGGAGAACCCTGGCAGAGCTTCCTTGTCCCTTTTGGAAGTCCGTCATTAATTCAGTATTTGGAAATGTTCTCATTTATTAGGACACTGTAGCTCTTCAACACTATTTCTCACCCCTTCCCCTTCTTCCTGGTGGAAGACACACCGGTCAGATTCTTACTCTCCTGCCTCCCTGGAAGCAAACGTTAGACTTGTGAGCCAGCTTTGACCAATGACATTTAAGAATAAGTCTACAGTGGGATTTCTAGAAAATGTATTTTTCCTCTTGCTAAAAGGAGAGAGGCAGGTGAAGAGAAAGCTATTCCTCTGCTTCTTGCCTTTGAATGAATGAGGTCTAAAGAACATGTAATACCAGGAGCTGCAACAGCTGCTTTGAGGCCATGAGGTGACACAGCTGGGGAAAAAGTCAAGAAGCTGTAGACTGTGGTGTGAAAAAATAGAAAGAATCTAAATTCTTGTTGGTATTACTGGTTTGCTGATTCAACTGCCTCTATAATCCTTGTTAAAGGAATTGTTTTTGTGGCTTACTCATTATTATTTGGGTTTTGCATGTGAATGCATCCTTAATACCAATTTTTCATTCAACAAATATTTACCCAGTGCCTAGTAGGTGCCAAGCACTGGTTTAGGATCTGTGGATACAGCGGTGAGCAAAACTAAGTTCCTGCTCTCATTAAGCCTACACACTATTGGGAGGAGGAAAGAGAAAATACTTATGAGGCCGTGGAAACTGTTGTGAAGAAAAGCCACAAATACAGGGATGGGGCACATGCAAGTTTACATGGATGATGTGATAATGGTATTTCAAGAGGAAGTGAGGGAGCGAGCATGAATGGTGGGCAGCTTCCAAGATGGTCCCCCTGCCCACAGTGACCTCTGACTCCTGGTACTCATGCCTTAGGTAGACTCCTTCCCTTGAATGTGAGCTGACTCACTGATTCCCTACTAAAGCCAGGAATACAGCACAAGTCAAAGATACCACGTATGAGATCAGACTGCAAAAACACTGTGACTTCTGGCACCCTTTCCGGCTTGCTAGTCCCTGTGGAGTAAGCTCTCATATTATGACAGCCCTGTGAAGCAGTCCACGTGACAGGGGACTGAGGCTTGCCTACAACCATGTGAGTGAGTTTGACAGTGGATCTCCCAACTCCATGGTAGCCTTCAGACAAGACCAGCTATAGGCATGCAGCTGATTCCACAGCCTGGAAACTGTGAGATAGTAAATGTTTATTCTCTCAGGCCACTGGGCTTTGGAGTAATTTGTTTTGCAGCAAGACAATAAGAAGGGCACTCCAGGCTGAGGGAACAAGTAAGGCGCTAGGGCAGGAATGCATTGTGCTGAAGGAGCAGCAAGGAGGCGGACAAACTCCTCCAGAGTGAGCAAGGGGCAGGCCCGGAAGGGGGATGTTTCCTGGACAGAGTCTGAGAGCAGGATTGCCGAGAAGTCACTGCCCCTGTCTGAAACTCTCCTGAGGGTATCCAATAAAGCACATTAAAGCATCAATTATTAACAGGTTTTCTCTGTAATGCTTGATTGGTAAACCACAGTGATCTCTAACAGGCTGGATTTCAAGCAATTCCACTTCATTTTCAGCACTGATAGGGTCTAGCTTGGGAATTAAAGGGGGGGGGGAATGGACAGTGGGCACTGGCACTGAGCCCCTTTGGAGACTCCCAGACTAACCCAGAGGTCTCGGCAGGATAACCCTCTAGACTCACGGAGAGATGGGCAAACCAGATTTGGGTACTAGCGTGGGGAAGGCATGGGGTCCTGGAGGAAACGGCTTAAAGTAAAGCCTCATTATCTGCCCTCTTCCCCATTTCTCTCCCAATAAATACTCAGGTATACTTAGCACCTGCACACACACATTCAGGGACACTTGGGCCTGTGATGACATAATTTTTTTTAAAAAAAAAAGACACAGAAGTCTTGATTTATCTGACAGGTAGAGTTATAGACAGTGAGAGAGAGACAGAGAGAAAGGTCTTCCTTCTATTGGTTCACTCCCCAAATGGCCTCTACGGCAGGTGCTGTGCCGATCCAAAGCCAGGAGCCAGGTGCTTCCTCCTGGTCTCCCACGCGGGTGCAGGGGCCCAAGCACTTGGGCCATCCTTCGCTGCACTCCCAGGCCACAGCAGAGAGCTGGACTGGAAGAGGAGCAACCAGGACTAGAACCCGGCGCCCATATGGGATGCCGGCGCCGCAGGTGGAGGATTAACCAAGTGAGCCACGGCGCCGGCCCCTCTTATTTTAATCCTTAGGTCCCTACTCAAGAATTACACTGTACACAACTTTTAAGGAGTATTAAAGGATATGAGAATCATAAAATAGATTCAACACAAACAAACGTTATGGGCCTCTATTACTTAGGTTAATAACCTTATCTGAGATCCCATAAAAACAGATGTTTGTGATGAATTCTTTAACGTAAGACAATAGATGGGTTATATTTAACAAACTTTTAGTGACATGAACTCACTGCCTGCAATCTGTCTCACCATGAGGGCATGAGACTTTTCTTCTACTTTTAATAATGCAAGCATCTCTTGTTAAATTTTTGAAGGCTGGGGAAGTTCAAACAAGATTAACAAAGAAGGAAATCACTTGGTTAAATCATCATATTTAGTTACATTATTATATATCACATCTCCTAACCAGGACTAGTTCTATTTTCCATGTGACAAATGGGATCGCCACAATCTGCACAACTAGGATGTGGCTAAAGCATTTGGTAAATGTGATGGCTGAAAGACTGGTCCTGAAGAACGGAATTCCAGAATCATCTTTCAAGATGCCTAACCACCTTGCAGTGACCTCAGACAGGCAGGTGGTTCCACAGGGTGTTAACCTGCAGCTGAGTCTCGTACAATTAGTCAAGAATGAGGTCCTCATGAACACCGCAGAAGACGCACTATTAAACCACCACTTGGCGCAATCAATGAAGACGCCGCCTAAGGACCAGTCTTCTCAATGTGGGCCCATTACTATCAGTATACAATGGAGCCAGAGATCCTCCACAATTCCCTTCTGTTCATTTCCAGGGTGCAAAGTGGTGGAAATTTTAAGCATTTGGCATGCAACCATGACTTTCAGTTTGCAAAGGCATCGTAGACAACACGCTTCCAGGAGGGAAGCATGGAAGAGTCACGCCGGGTACGCAGCAAGGGCAGGATAGCATTTCTTCGGAAACATCATCGCTGTGGATGAAACACTGTTTACCCTACTGGGAGCATAAAAGAAGATGGGTCTATATTTATCCTCCCACAAAACCTCAGTTCCATAATGAAGGAAGCGCTGGTCGCCCCAAACCCATTACCCTTAATAAAGCATAACGGTTGTTGATCAATTTAAATGTGACTGGCAGATCTCTTCCAGAAAAGTTCTGAAATGAGCCTGAGCCCTCTAGTCCGATTCAGGACTCCTGGCTGTGGGCAGAGGCAGTGAAACTTCTTCCTCTCTGCCCTTCCCTACGTCGAAAAGCGCTCCAAGCAATTGGAATTGGAGATCCAGCTCCATTCCTGGGTCTGCGCCTTTCTTTCCGAGGGACCATAGAGGAATCGGGGCCTTTATCCCCCCACCCCACCCCCATGCAAAGGACTTTGACATCTCCATGTCACAGTGAGAGCACTGAGGCGCAGGAAAGACCAACAATTTGCTCAAACTCGCAGCCCACAGCAGAGACATAATTCAAGCTCAGCACTGTCAAAGCCGCGCAGGAACCAGTTTTCTCGAAAGTAAATGGATGAACAACCACCACGCAGCAATGCTCCCGGAAAACTTGGAAGGATGAGACGCCGGCCAAACAGCGGGGTACCGCTTCCCACCGCCCCGAGTGTACGAAACGATTGCACCTAAGCGGAGATGATCAGGGGACTGCAGCCGCCGCCCCAGGAGGCGTCTGAGTCTCCTCCATCCCAGGCCCCTCATGCAGACCGCGCGCGACGCTGCAGCTGGCCCCTTGGCCAGGGCGGGGGAGGGGACCCGGGATGTGCAAGGAAGGGGCGCACACCCCGCCGGGGCTCACCTGTTAGCCGGACCGCGCTAGCGGCGCACGCGCAGGGCCGCCGGTCGCGCGCAGAGTCCGCACCCTCGTCCCAACAGTCTCTCTCCGCGGAAACCCCCGTGCGTCCCCAGCCCCTGATCTACAGCCGGCCAAACCCCGGCTTCCGCCCTTGGTTCCCCAGGCCGTCACATGACCCAGGAGGCGGAGAGCTGGGCGGGGCGTCATGTGACCACTTGCGGCGCCGGCTGATGACGCGCGAACCCGCGCTCGCCGTTTCAGCGACGGGCGAAGGGAGTTGAGGAAAGGATCGAGGATCCAGGTGTGGGAAGTTCAGGCGCACCCGGCGGCTATAGATTGGGCAGCAGGTAAGGCAGAAGCCGAGGTGGCGATGGGGAAGGGTAGCGGGAGTAGTCGCCTCCCGCTGGGGCGCTCGGCGGAGACCCGGTGCTGGGTTCTGTCCGCCCGGGAGATGGTCCTGGCCCTTTCTCGCTACAGCATTGAGACTGGGACAGTTTACCCCGGTCTCTGACGCCGTCTCTCCATCCTAAAGCCCTAAGAGTGTGGGAGAACAGGCCACCACTTTCTGATCCTAATAAACGTGATTTGAACTTGGTTCCAGGCATTTCAAATTAAATTTACTGTCGTTGGAGTTGAGTCTCTGGGCCCGGTTTCCCTTTGCTTCTGTAGAGTGCTGTGACGATTCACGACAGCGAGAAGGAAGCTCCGTGGCACCTGTCTGTGATACTCAGCAGATGTCCTGGGAGTGGCGGTTTCAGAGATTGGTATTTGTGTAATTCTCACCGAATCTTTGTCGATGGCCTATGATGTGTTAGGAGCTGTTTTGTATGCCATGTAAGTTGTTAGGATTCTAGTTTAAGGAGCACCCATGCTTAAGGAGTGGCAGCTGTGATGACTTTTATACTAGGGGTGTGTGTGTGTGTGTGTGTGAGTGAGTGAGAGAGAGAGAGAGAGAGAGAGAGAAAAGGAGGGAGGGAAGGAGGGGCGGGCTGTGAGGGAGGGAACAATCAATTGCATGGGTAAGAGACTGCCACAGAGAGAAAAGTTACATTCTAGCAGGTTGAAAAGGGAGTGACCGCTCTGGCTGAACTTGAACAAGGCTGCCATGGGATTTAGAGAGAGTCAGCATATTGTCTATAAAGTGTTTGCACAGTGCTGTATACAGAAAGATAAGAGGGAGCAGTAGGAAAGTATCTTTAAATTTTTTTCGTTTCTTAGTAATTGTGCCTACAGAGACTCTTACAGGCTTGTCAGAGGAAGGCAAAATAACATGGTAAGGAAGAACTGTTGTTCTAAACTGTTGGGAGAAGATGGGTAGAGAGCAAAAAGATGAGAGCCACCTGGGGAAAGATCTAAAAGGAGATTGTTTAAAACACTGTTTCTCAACCAATGCACTGTTGTTATTTTAGGTCACATAATTCCTTGTTGTGGGGGCTGTCCTGTGCACTGTGCCCACTGGATGCCAGTAGGTAGACTTTCCATCCCTTCCCAACTCCCAACAAACAGCAATGCCCAGGTAGGGGCCGGCGCTGTGGCGTAGTGGATTAAAGCCGCCTGCAGTGCCAGCATCCCATTTAGGCGCTGATTCAAGTCCCGGCTGCTCGACTTCCAATCTGGGCCCCTGCACCCGCGTGGGAGACTAGGAAGAAGCTCTTGGCTCCTGGCTTCGGATCAGTGCAGCTCTGGCTGTTGCAACCATCTGGGGAGTGAACCAGCAGATGGAAGACATTCTCTCTCTCTCTCTGTCTCTTTCTCTCTCTCTCTCTTTCTCAGCTCTGCCTCTCTATAACTCTGCCTTTCAAATAAAATAAGTAAATCTAAAATGCCTAGATGTAGCTAAGTTTCTGCCTGGAGAGGGACAAAATCCGCCCCCCGCACTCACCCAGCCCCAGCCCCAGCCCATTGAGAGCCACTGTCTGGTTTAAACCAAGTCTGGGAGGGTATCTTAGTCCATTCTGACTGCTCTAACAAATTCTATAAATTGGGTAATTTATATATATTTTAAAATATTTGAAAGGAAGAGTTACAGAGGGGGAGGGGAGAGAGAGATCTTCCATCTGCTGGTTTACTCTCTTTTTTTTTTTTTTTTTTTTCTTTTTTGTTCAGGGAGTTGGATGGAAGTGGAGCAGCCAGGACTGGAACTGGAGCAAGCCAGGGCTTTAACACACTGAGCCCCAGCACTGGCCCCGGGGTGTTTTTGAAACCCAGCCACCATATCGTTGTTTGTTCTTTATGGCTGGAAGTTATTTCTGTGTCTGGAAATCATTCTGGTTCTGTCTGCTTTGTGCAAAGAAAGAGGCAGCGGCAGAGCCGGGTCCTGGCTGCACCGTGGGGTCCCAGAGCGGGTAGAGGTTGTATATGGTGGTGTCTTCGCAGCAGCCGAAGTGGATGATTTGGTGTCCTCCAGAGGGGTTCCTGGGGACTTTGAGCCTGGGGTAGATGCTGAGGTGCGGGTAAGTGAGGCCCTGGGGGTAGGCGTCTTCAGGGTATCTGGCTGGTGCTTCCACTGGCGCCTGGAAGGAGTCGGGTGTGACTGGGTCCTCCAGGGGTGTCTGGTGCTGAGCTTCCTGCGGGGGTGGAACTTGAGTGGATTTTGCTCTCTTGAGTTTTGCTCTGTGGTTCTTGAACCAGACCTGCACCACCGTGGGGTCTATGTTCATTTTGGAGGCTACTTCTACCTGAAGGTCACGGTCTGGGTACGGGTTCTTACTGAACAAGATGTTCAAGTCTTCAAGCTGTTCATCAGTGAATACGGTTCTTTTCCTCTGTGATGTCTTGTTATATTTGCCTTGAAGGAAGTCCTCTGAGCCGGACATCTTTGTACTTCGACCCGTTCCCGTGTTCTGCTCCAGAGATGAGGACTGGCCCCGCTGGCATCTCCTGGGTCCTTGTGGAATGCAGTGTCGGGGTCTGCACCTCTAAATGGCCACAAAGGCTGGGACTGGGCCAGGCTGAAGCCAGGAGCCTGGAACTCCATGAGTCTCCCACATGGGTAGCAGGACCCCAAGCTCCTGGGCTATCTTCTGCTGCTCTCCCAGGCGCATTCGGAGGGATCTGGATTGGAAGTGGAGCACCTGGGACATGAGCCAGCATTCATTTGGGATGTCAGGGTTGCAGGCAGTGATTTAGCCCACTGCATCACAATGCTGTCCCCCAAACTGAGTAATTTATACACAAATTTATTTCTCACGATTTTGGGGACCGAGAAGTCCAAGATCAAGGCAGCAGTAGATTTGGCATCTGAGGACCTGTTTGCTGGTTTGTAGATGGTGTCTTCTGACCACGTTCTTTTGTGATGGAAGGGCGGGGCAGCTCTCTGGAGAATGCCTCTTAAGAATGTGAATCCCATTCATGAGAGTGATTCTAATTAAAAAAAGTCCCAGCTTCTAGCGCCATCACCTTGGAGGTAGGATTTCAACATATAAATTATCGGGGACACAAACATTGAGATCTCAGCAGATGGGCAGATGAAGTAAAGAGAAGAAGATGTTCTTACAGTGGGAGCAGGACAAGCAAAGACTTGAACTGGGCTTGTGAATGGTGTTTGTGAAGGAGAGGGTGAAAGGAGAGAGCCAGGTGTCTGAAGCCGACAGTTTACAGTGTTGTGTGTTTGCTGTTCGTGGAGCACTGTGAGTAGTGTGCAAGATGGTAGTGGTGAATGAAATAGAGTAACTGTCCAAGACTGCAGTTATAACCATGATCAAAGAGGGTGCTCTGTTCTAGTCCGTTTCGTGTTGCTCTAGCCAAACACCTAAGGCTCATTAGTTTGGAAAGAGGTTTATGTAGCATACAGTTTGGAGCTCAAGGGCGTGGTGCTGGCATCAGCTTCTGGTGAGGGCCTTGTGGTGGATCCTGCCTCTTGGCGGGAGGGCACGCAACAGCGAGGGGTCACTCAGGACGAGCAGAAATGAGAGCAGGTGGCGGAGCCAAGCTCCTTGTCTGACGGCTCACTCTCAGTAGCTAATCCATGATTTGGAGACCTCATCTGATCTTGAGATAAGAAAACCAATCTGCTGCCAAATGGAAAATATCTGTGAGGACTGGCCCCTCTCGTGACTCAAAATGCCTCTTGAAGGGCCTGGCGCTTCAACACTGTTACGCTGGGAACTATACCTCAGTGTGAGTGTTGTCCTGGACGACCCACTTCCAAACCACAGCATGCATTAGAGTCAGACCTGAGGGGCTGCTGTTGAGTTACGTACCTAGCAGTCCTTATTGGGAGGAAGAGAGAGAAGTTTCTACTCCATCTCTTTGCTCCATCTTTTAGCTCCTCAACCCAATCTCAGTCCTAATCTTTTTCCTTGGTATGTTCTGAAGGGTACGACCACATTTTCCCTAGTTCTCTGCCAGAATAAGGATTTGTTGGACTAACGTGAGCTTTGTGTTCAGGCAAATGATAAGGGTAGCTCCCATGTAGTAGACATTTATTATTTATCCCGATTCGCATTAATCCTTTATATAATTGTGTTTTAGTTCCGGCTGCCTATAGACTGGATGGCTGAGGCAACAAATTTATTTCTCAAAGTTCTGGAGACTTGAAGTCCAAGATCAGAGAGCCAGCCTGGTTTGGCTTTCTTCTTGGCTTGCGGATGACCACCTTCTCTCTGTGTCTTCCCGTGCTGAAGAGAGTGTGAGCCCTAGCATCTGTTCTTATGAGGGCACTGCCCATCCTCTATACCTCATGAACTCTCAAGGGCTCCTGGCTTCAAATATGTTTGGAGTTTAAGGCTTCACTGTATGAATTGGGGGTGGGGACACAGTTACTTCTGTTCTCCATGCTTGACTGAGCCTAAGAATCATCGGAAATGTGTAAAACTAAACAAAGCAAACGGTTTCCTCCTGCTCTCCACTAGGGACTCTGAATCAAAAAATCTGAGATTGTATTTTTTTTTATTAAGTGTTTCAGCTGAATCTTTTGTTTTTTAAAGATTTATTCTTATTTATTTGAAAGGGAGAGTTACTCAGAGTGAGGGAGTGACAGAGAGAGAGGGAGGGTGGGAGATCGAGAGATCTTCCATCCATTGGTTCATTTCCCAGATGGCTACAATGGCCAGGGCTGGCCCTGACTAAAGCCAGGAACCAGGAGCTTCTTCCTGGTCTCCTGCATGGGTGCAGGGGCTCAAGTGCTAGGGACATCCTCGGCTGCTTTCCCAGGCACAGTAGCAGGGAGCTGGATTGGAAGTAGAGCAGCCGGGACTCAAACTGGCACCCATGTGGGATGCCAGCATCATAGGTGGTGGCCTTCCCTGCTACACCACAGCACTGCTACTCGCTTCTTAGTTCTTGGCTTTAATTGTCTTAATACGGCACATGTTCTCTTCCAAGCTTGTATTGAGGGGTTGTGACAGAACTGCATTATGTTTATTCTAGAGCGTCAGATAGTGAAGATTTCTTGGAATATACAAGTATGTTTTGTCTTGGGGAAAGGTTGAATTTCTGGTGTGAAAAGCATGTCTGCATTATATTGTAGAAAGCTTTGGATACTCACGATGCTGAATTTTATTGTACAGGCAACAGGGAATTAAGACTCTTCCTGGTTTTTATTTTCTATCTTGATTTTTTTTTTTTAAATTTTTTTTTATTTTTTTGACAGGCAGAGTGGACAGTGAGAGAGAGAGACAGAGAGAAAGGTCTTCCTTTGCCGTTGGTTCACCCTCCAATGGCCGCCGCGGCCGGTGCGCTGCGGCCGGCGCACCGCGCTGATCCGATGGCAGGAGCCAGGAGCCAGGTACTTTTCCTGGTCTCCCATGGGGTGCAGGGCCCAAGCACCTGGGCCATCCTCCACTGCACTCCCGGGCCACAGCAGAGGGCTGGCCTGGAAGAGGGGCAACCGGGACAGAATCTGGCACCCCGACCGGGACTAGAACCTGGTGTGCCGGCGCCGCTAGGCGGAGGATTAGCCTAGTGAGCCACGGTGCCGGCCTATTTTCTATCTTGAATACTTGAATACAGGCATCCCTGTCTGTCTCATCAACAAGCACGAAGACTGTAGGGTGAAAGCATGCCTAGGGTATAAAGGACTGGCACAGACCAAATATATTAAAACAGGTGTTTTCAAAGTGTGATTCTTCAATGAGCAGCATATACATTCTCTGGAAATTTGTTAAAATGCAGATTTTTAAGTCCATTCCTACAGGTATTGAATCAGAAACTATAGGGGTGAGATCCAACAGTCAGCGTTTTAACAAGTATATCAGGTGAGTCTGAAGTGCTAACACTGCAGTGTGGTTTTGTCAGAGTTACATAGAGGATGTATTAGTCCATTTTTCATTACTGTAATGAAATGCCTGAGACAGGCTAACTTTATAAAGGGAAAAGAATTACGTAGCTCGTAGTTTCGGAGGCTGAAAGGTCAGGATTGGGTGGTTCCACTGGGTCAGTGGAGTGAGGTCAGTTAGTGAGGGGCTGACTGCTGATAGTATCACAGAAGCAGGAGCACATGTGGGAGGAAGAGATCACATCATTTTTTTTTTTTTTTATTTGAAAGGCAGAGTTACAGAGAAGCAGAAGCAGAGAGAGAGAGAGAGAGAGAGAGATCTTCCATCTGCTGGTTCACTCCCCAGATGGCTGCAACTGCTGGAGCTGTGCCGATCCAAAGCCAGGAGCCAGGAGCTTCTTCCCGGTCTCCCAGACAGGTGCAGGGGCCCAAGGACTTGGGCCATCTTCTACTGCTTTCCCAGGCCACAGCAGAGAGCTGGATTGGAACTGGAGTAGCCAGGACTCAAACTGTTGTGCATATGGGATGCCGCTATGCCACAGCACCGCCCCCCGCTTTAAGATTTATTTTATTTATTTGAAAGAGTCACAGAGAAAGAGAGGGAGAGACAGAGAGAGTGGCAGCCTTACCTGCTATGCCACAGCATCCACCCTGAGATCACATCTTGAAACAGGAAGTCAGAGAGTGACTGAGGTCCCACAGTCCCTTCCGAGGACATGCCTTCGATGGACCTCCCGTTAGAACTTGCCTCTGAAAGGTCACCCATCCTGACATCTCCTCACTGGGGACCAAGCTGCCAACACATGAACATTTGGGGAAGCACTTAAACCATATCCAGGCCATAGGTAGGACTTGTTCAAACAGAATATTGGGGCCTAAGGACTTTCATTCTTAAATTCAGAGTGGTGCTGATGCTACTTTGTCAGTGACCATATCGGAAATCCCTGTTGGTGGTGGTGGTTGTAAAACTCCTTGGCCTTTTATACAAATCTAAGAGAGGCAAGAAAGTTGCTAGAGGTTTTTAACAAGAGCTTATGTACATTTTTCAGAGGATCATTGTGGCTGCTGTATTGAGAATTGAGTGGAAGAGGCAGATGGGAGACCTGGTTGGAGGAGGCTGTTGGAATAATTAAGGCAAGAGAGATGATGGCTTGAATCAGGGTGGCCGTGGGGTTAGAACCTGTGACAGTGGCTGAATCCTGGAGATATTTTAACTGCAGAGCTGACAAAGATGTAGTTTCTATTTCATAAGATGGAACAGGATGCAAGAAGAATGGATTTGGGAAGGGGGTAGGTCAGGAGGGAAGGGAGTGGTAGTATTTAAATGGGATTGGCATGGCTAGGAGACTTGGTGGGTAGGAGAGGGTGGGCAAAAGAGGTCAGAGTGCCGATCCATGGGCATGCTGACTTTAGGATTGGGGGCAGGGGGGAGCTGTGCTGTTCTATGTGCTAGGTACATGGATAGTATTTCCCTCATTCACTCTTTCAGCAAATCTTTATTGAATGGTTACTGTGTGCCAGGCATTGTTTTAGGTGCTTGGAATATAGCAGTGAACAAAACAGAAAATGTCTTTGCCTTTAAGAATCTAAAGCACTTGGGGACTGGAGACAATGGAGCTGATAAATAGGAGAATGCTGTTGGCAGCAACTGCTGGGAAGACAGATAAAGCAGAGGAACTTGAAGGGTAGGGAGTACCTGTGGGGTGGAGAATAGGAGAGCTTGCTGTTTTAAATAGGGGGGCCAGGGGAGGCCCTACCTGATACGGTAAAGTGAAAAAAGTCTTAAGGAAGTGTGGGAGTTGGCCATGTAGTGTAGAGGCTGTAGGGGACAAGTATCCTGGCAGAGAGAACAGAGAAGGTGAAGTCCTGAGGCAGTACTGTACTTGATTGGAGTAAAGATGGAGGGGGAAAAAAAAAAAAAAAACCAGTTCAAGGAGATAGAGAAGAACCAGCAGAGGAGGATGAGAAACTAGTCAATGAAGTAGGAAGAACAGCAGGGGAGGCAGGTGCAGAAAGTGGGTCAGAAAGGAGGGTGCGATTAACTGTGTCCAGTGCTATCGGCTGCTACGTGGAAGAGATAGTGGCTGCAGAAGTACCCTTGATGGCAGCAGTGTTGGCTGAGGGGTAGGAGTGAGAGCAGAGCCTGGTTGGACTGCTTTCAAGAGAGAATGGGAGGGAAGGATTTGGAAACAGACACAGATGGATTTATAAAGGAGTTTTGCTAGTAGGGTGAGCAGAGAAGTGGGAGTAGTACCCAGAGGGAGAGGTGGGAGGAATGCGGTAGGGTGTTTTTCTTTAGGAAAAGCAGCAGTCAGCAGTCTGTCTGTTGAAGGGAATGTGGTAGAACCTCAAAACCTAGCCTGTTGTGCCCCAGCTGTCACTGACACTGGGGTGGTGGAAGAAAGTAGGTATTTATTTTCCAGAGTGCAGAGTGAGGAGAAAGGGCAGCTAGCAGTTTCCAGACTCCACAGGGGTTGAGGGTAAAGAATCTTACAGACTGAAATTGGGGTTGATAGTGCATGAGCTGGTCTCTGGTTGATCTGCCATGCTTGTGGTCCTCCTTTGATTAGTGATAGGGTGGCCATCATGTTCTTTTGGGAATTTTGATGGTGACCGAGTGGGCTGCAGCCAGTTGAGGAGCTATACACAGTGGGTTGTTGATTTGTTTGCTCAGGGCCTGCATTCCTGTTTAAAAAAAGAAAAAAAAAAAAAAGAGGCTAGCATCAAGATGTCACCTGTAGAGGAGATAGATGACCTGATTCTTGGGATCTGGGACCCTGTGGGGCTGACCAGACCTAAATCACCACTCTCTCAATTTGCTGAGTTAATTTCTTTAGAAAGAGGTTGATCTATAATCATCAATGCAGGGCAAGGAAACTTTTGCTAAGGGTAGGTCATGGGGAGACTAGGGCCTGGTAATATCTGCATCAATGGCACTGTGTAGGTGCAGTTTCCCAGGAGACAAGAAAGAGTTGCTGATGATGTGGGGAAGCTGGGATAGTTGCTGGGACTGTGTTCTATAGGAAGGAAGGAGGAACAGGATCTAGTGGCTAAGTGGAAGAGCAGTATGGTTGGTCTTACCTAGGAGCACACACAGTTCATTCATTTTGTTTATTTTTTAAAGATTTTATTTATTTACTTGAGAGGTAGAGTTACAGAGAAAGAGAGAGGGTTTGTGGTCTGCCTGTGATCACACAGTGCTAATGTGGTAACACCTGAATTCATGGTTCCAAGACAGTTTCCTTGTTTGTGTGTCTATACACCCTAAGTAACAGCTTTCCCATCCCTTTAAGCCTGTGTGAACTCTCTGTACTTTTCTAGTTGCTTTTATTGAATTTCAGATGATTTCTGAATTAAGCAAACTTGTTTTCTTGAAGGATGCTTTATAGAAGTGGTCCGGAGTTGAAAGAGCTGGTAGTTGAAGTGTGAATTAGGGAATGTTTAATATGAAGGTAATGACTGAAATCGTGATACTCATAGTAGATGACCTATCACAAGTTAAGAAATCTATATATAAATTCAGATTTTACTGAATCTGGGTTCTCACCAAATCTATGAACTTGATTGTTAGCACCCAAAGGAGCTGTCAGGAATATATATTTTTTTTACAGTTTTCAGAATTCAATATGTATTTTTGTCAGTTAAGTTAAAAAATTGTAGGTTTTTAAAATCCTCCCTTTGTAAACTTTCATTGATTCTTTTCATTTTTTTAGAAAATTGCATCATATAGACGGTCTACTTTTTTTTCTAAGGTTTAAGGCTTTTAAGAATTGTGCTGTTGTTGAATTCCTAAGAGAATCAAGGTTGCGTTTTTTTTTTATTTTTTTTTTATTTTTTTTTATTTTTTTTATTTTCCTCTTCCGGAACCAGTGCTGTGGTGTAGCAAGTAAAGTTGCTGCCTGTAGTGCTGGCATCCCATATGGATGCCAGTTTGAGTCCTGGCTGCTCCACTTCTGATCCTTCTCTCTGCTATGGCCTGGGAAAGCAGTACAAAATGGCCCAAATCCCTGGGCCCCTGCACCCGTGTGGGAGACCTGGAAGAAGCTCCTGGCTCCAGCTTCGGATTGGTGCAGCTCCGGCCATTGTGGCCATCTGGGGAGTGAACCAGTGGATGGAAGACCGCTCTCTCTGTGTCTCTCTCAGCTTTTCTGTAACTCTGCCTTTCAAATAAAATAAATCTTTTTTTTAAAAAGGATTTTTTTTTTTAATAAAATGATATTCTTCCTATTCTGAAATGAAGACAGTTACTGTCCCGTATGTTGCATGCATCTGTGTTTGGTGGCCCAGATGGTGGCACAATGCTTCAGTTTCTCTCAAGGGATATAGGATGTAGTTAAGAGTGGCATTGGTGGGGTATTGAATACAGTCATGGCAATGTTCACAGTAGTGTTATTTTCCTCTGCAATTATCATTCTGACGTTCTCTTATTTGTTGTGTTGAACATCTTAGGTAATAATTTCAAGATGCCAGGGCGTTCCAGTTCAAACTCGGGCTCCACTGGATTCATATCCTTCAGTGGTATAGAGTCTGCTCTCTCCTCCTTAAGAAACTTCCAGTCCTGTATCAGCTCTGGGATGGACACAGCTTCTAGTGTTGCTTTGGATCTTGTGGAGACCCAGAGTAAGTAATAACTACTAAAACTTTTCTGATTCTCTTCTATTTGAAGGCAATACTGTATGGCGGCATTACTCTAGGGGTGCCGTTGAAGTATCCTTGGGATGGTTATTCAATGAGATTGACTCATTCATATATGTTCAAGCAGTGAAGTTCATGGGCACTAGAAATTCATGGGCAAAGACACATGAGAAAGTCCCTGACCTAAAAGGAGTATTCAGTCCAAAGTATGTGGCACTTGTGAACTGTAAGGTATATAAATGTACCACGGTACTGGTATTTTTCCAGTAGTTTAACTCTACTATATTCATGTTTGGTTCCCAGTAGATAAACTAAGCATGTGCTAAGGATACCAGCAAAGGAAGGCCTTTATGAAAGTGAGAAAAGTTCATTTTTTATTAACTTTACCTATATATTTTTTTTCAAGCATAAGATCTAGAATGAAATTGTTAACTTTCTTTGGGTTAGAGTTGTTTTTATTCTGTATTACACAAGGAGCTAGGGGAGCAACATAATCTTTCTGTTTTGTGTTTGATGGCACTGATTTTGAGCAATTTGTGATATGCCTTGGTGTGATTTTCTTGCTCATCTTGTCCAGTAAATATTCTTTGGATTTTGTGGATCTGTGGGCTTACAGTTTGTATCAATTTTGGGAGAATTTCTGTGACTGTTTAATGAACTATTCTTTATGCCCTGTGTTCTGACCTTCTGGGACTCCAATGACATGTCTGTTAGAATGCTTGATATTACTGCATAAGTCAGTGGGGCCTAGTTGACTATTTTTTCCAGTTTTTTTTACCCCCTGGCTTCAGTTTGAATAGTTTCTGTTGCTTTGTCTTCAAGTTCATTTGTCTTATCATCTGCAGTGTCTAATCTTGTGTTAATTCTATCTAGTGAATTTTCAATTTCAGATATTATACTTTTTCAGCTGTTGAAAACTTAACAAAGAATTAGACAGAATCTCTTTTTTTTTCTGTCTTCCATTTTTGTTTTCATGTTCATGCTTTCCAGTACATTCTTGAGGATATGGAGCATGTCTATAATAGCTGTTTTAATATCCTTGTCTGCCAGTTCTGTCACCTCTGTCTATTGCTGCTTGTTCACATGCACATGGGATGTATTATGTGTTGCGTGTTTGGATTTTGTAGTCTTCCTTAAAGACTGTTGGAATTGATTTGGCCAGCAGCTAAGTGATTTGTGGATTAGGCTGAGCCTTTCCAGGCTTCTTGTTATTCTTTGTTAGGGTGGCTTTAGTGTGGCCTTTACTTTAGGGCTCGTTTATCCTTGTTACAAAATATGGTCCCCTGGAGTGTCTTCATTGATTGTCCTGAGGCTTCCTTCCATGAGAGAGCTCCACCCCTGCCAGGTGAAATGTTACCGTTTCCCAATCCTGGGTGATTCTGGGGAGTTGTCCACTTTATAGCTTCCAGAGATGGTTCCTCAGCAGTTTAGGATTCAACATCAGACTATAGGGCCTCCCAGGGCAGATTCCTGGAGCTCTGTGTTTGCGTAGCTCCCTCTCTGTGCTCTGGCTTACACAACCCTTCAGCCTTGGCCTCTGGGAAGTTCAATCTCTTGTCTCAGCAGCCCTTCCAGACTGCTGTGCTGTGCTGGGTCGCTCCTGGCTTGTGCAGGGAGATGGGCAATGGCAGGACTTGTGTCTGTTATTTCCCCTTCTGCAGTAATTGTAGTCCTGGTCTACCTGTTGTTAAACTGTTGTTAAACTGTCTGAAAGCACTCGTTTTATGTATTTTGTCCAGCTTTGTAGTCATTCACGAGTGGGGGGCCAGTTCCCTGCCAGTTCTCCATTCATGGCCTGCAGCAGAGGTTACCCATAATCCTTTTAGTGAATGATCTCTGAAAGTTTGAACACGACCTAGCCTGATTTGTAGTGTATTTGGAGGTGATGGGTATTTGGCTTTAGTAGGCAGGCCTAGGTAAAAGCCATTATAAAGTCAGTCTTATGAGAGAAGAAGTGGAACCCTCCCTGCCCACTACCACCACCCAACCAGGGATTGTATTTTTTCTAACATTTCTGAGTACTTTAGCTACATACTTTTTTTTGGTTTTATTTTAAATAAGCAATATGGTTTGGTATAAAATACAACATATATCTTGTGTAATTTAAAGAGCATTGTGAATACTTTGTGAAAGATTCATGCTCTAAAGCAAGTATTGGCAAATTTATTCTGTAAAGGTTCAGGTAGCAAATACTTTCACCTTTGGGGGCTGAGTCAGCTCTGTTGCACCCCTGCTATTGTAGTGCAAACCCACCATAGACAGTTCATGAATGACCGGGCATGGCTGTGGTCCAAAAAACTTTATACAAACAGGCAATAGGCTAGATTTGACTCACAGACTGTAGTGCTGTCTCCTGCATTAGGGCCAGAGGCAGCCATTCAATATTTGTTAAAAGAAAGAATTTTTTTTTTTTTTTGCTTTCAAACTTTTATTTAACGAATATAAATTTCCAAAGTACAGCTTATGGATTACAATGGCTTCCCCCCTATAACGTCCCTCCCAGCTGCAACCCTCCCCTTTCCCACTCCCTCTCCCCTTCCATTCACATCACGATTTATTTTCAATTCTCTTTATATACAGAAGATCAGTTTAGCATACATTAAGTAAAGATTTCAACAGTTTGCTCCCACACAGAAACATAAAGTGAAAAATACTGTTTGAGTACTAGTTATAGCATTAAATCTCAATGTACAGCACACTAAGGACAAAGATCCTACATGAGGAGTAAGTGCACAGTGACTCTTGTTGTTGACTTAACAAATTGACACTCTTGTTTATGGCCTCAGTAATCACCCTAGGCTCTTGTCATGAGCTGCCAAGGCTATGGAAGCCCCCTGAGTTCACCGACTCTGATCATATTTAGACAAGGCCATGGTCAAAGTGGAAGTTCTCTCCTCCCTTCAGAGAAAGGTACCTCCTTCTTTGATGACCCATTCTTTCCACTGGGATCTCACTCGCAGAGATCTTTCATTTAGGTTTTTTTTTTTTTTTTTTTTTTTTCCCCAGAGTGTCTTGGCTTTCCATGCCTGAAATAGTCTCATGGGCTTTTCAGCTGGATCCGCATGCCTTAAGGGCTGATTCTGAGGCCAGAGTGCTGTTTAGGACATCTGCCATTCTATGGGTCACATAAAAAAAAAATAGTGTCTGCAAATACTAGCTGATAGAATAAAAAAAGGGAGAGAATGATCCAACATGGGAAGTGAGATACACAGCAGACCCAAAGAAAGAATTTTTAAAAATATTTATTTATTGATTTGAAAGTCAGAGTTACACAGAGAGAGGAGGAGAGGCAGAGAGAGAGAGAGAGAGACAGAGGTCTTCCATCCATTGGCTCCCTCCCAAATTGGCTGCAATGGCCAGAGCTGCGCTGATCCGAAGCCAGGAGCCAAGAGCTTCTTCCAGGTCTCCCACATGGGTGCAGGGCCCAAGGACTTGGGCCATCTTCTACTGCTTTCCCAGGCCATAGCAGAGAGCTGGATCAGAAGAGGAGCAGCCAGGACTCGAACCAGCTCCCACATGGGATGCCAGCACTGCAGGTGGCAGCTTTACCCGCTATGCCACAGCGCCGGCCCCAGGTTTAGGTTTTAAAGAGTACACAAAAAAATGTTCTGTAGTTTGTCCTTTCTCACAGTTTATCTTCTTAGTAGAAAGATAAGCATGTATTAAAATGCCAAAGCAATGGGGAAGTGGAAAAGAAATTACAAGGCCACAGATAATTAACATCACCACTGTTCTCAAGAGAAAAGTCACAAACTCTCAAATTTTTATTGGTGAACATAAATTTTTCAAAATTGGGCTTTTTTCTTTAAAACTTACATTATCATCATTAGCAACAAGTACTATTGGTTATCTTTTAAATAACAAGCTCAATTTGTTAATTTTTTATTTTTATATATTTGAGAGGCAGAGAAACAGAGACAGACTGAGAGCTCCCTTTTCTGCTTTACTTCCCAAATACTCATAATGGCTGGGGCTAGGCCGAGGCCAGAGCCAGGAGCCGGGAACTCAGTCCAGGTCTCTTAGCTGTGTGACAGAAACCCAATTACTTGAGCTGTAACCACTAACCCCTGGTGTCTGCAATGGCAGGAAACTAGAGTCGGGACCTGGAGCTAGAGACTGAACCCATATACTTAGGTGTGGGATACGGGTATCTTGACTGCTGGGCCAAATGCCTGTTTCTTAACCCGCCAGGTCTGAGTAACCGCAGTTTGTTAATAACTTTCCATTCAGAAGGGTATTCCATGAAAAAAGCAGCCAGGTTAGCTTGCATCTCCTATAGTTACACGAAGTTTTGTCTTGAGGTAGTCAGCATTCTTTGGTATGCAGCAGAAGTGTTCTATGCATACTTAGCATTTCGTCACACAGTATTGAAAGACTTGTGCTTGATGATTGGTATTTAATAAATCTAATACATTGTACTGTTTCATCAAGGACATCTTAAGTAAAACTGGCATTTTCCTTTGGCCACATGATGGGGAGAACAGTGACTTCATGTTGCACAACTCGCTGCTGCCACTCTGGTTTACACTGCAGCACCAGCATTTTTTCCCATAATTGCTTCCATACCATCAGGGGAATCATCTGACACAATGAAACCAAACCAAACCAAACCAATCACATCTTAAAATTATTATGAAACTAGTTTTGACCCTTAGACCCCCTGAAAGGGTCCCAGGGACTACACTGTGAGCGCCACTCGATTATGAAATTAGAGTGCTTATGAGCAGGAAGTGGATGACATGAGACATTCTCCACAGAAAGCAAGCCTAGGGCAACCCCCACTGGGGTGATTCAACAAGAGCTTATTAGGCGAGTTTTATTTTTTTAAATCAAGAAATATTTTGATTTAATGTAATTATATACTATAAAGCATAATTTATCCATTTAAAATGTACTTAATTAAAAACTCAAGAAAACTTCATTATATTTACAAGTAAGTATTTGGTATATTTTTCCTCTTCAAAGAACTTCCAAGTATACAATAAAATAATTGCTAAGAAATCGAATCATAACTAATTATAAATTAAATGAGTTTCTCAAGGCTAATTTCTGTCAAAAACAAAACTTCTCAAAATTCTTACAGTGAAAACTAGTGTTTAATATGGTACATTTTTTCTAGTGTCATGTCTTTCTTTTAGCTAATACATAAAAATTGTATATATTCACGAGTTTCCATGTAAAGTTTCAATACATGCATAGATTGGGCAGTATTCAAATCAGGGTAAGCATGTCTGTCTCTTAAGATATTGACCAGTTTTCTGGGGTGAAAACACTTTAACTGTTTTCTTCTAGCTTTTTCGAAGTATATAATTCCTTATCATTATCTGTAATCACCCTGCTGTGCACTAAACACCAGGACTTCTTTGGTCTTACTTACTACCTGGTGACCAGCCTTTCTGCACTCTCACTCCCCCTGCCAGCATCTGGTAACCTCTGTTTTGCTCTCGACTTCTGTGAAATCAACTTGTTTAGATTCTGTGTATGAGTGAGATCATGGAGTATGTGCTTATTTCATTTAACATAGCACCTTCCAGTTCTGTCCATGTTGCTGCAAATGACCAGGATTCATTCCTTTTTGTGGCTGGTTAGTATTCCATTGTGTCCATATACTGCGTTTTCTTTATTTCTTCATTAGTTGATGGATACTTAGGTTGGTTCTATTTCTTGGCTATTGTGAATAGTCTTGCTGAAAACATGGGACTGTAGCAGACCAATTTCATTTTCTTTGGATGTATCCCCAGTGTGGGCTGGATCATATGGTAGTTTTATTTTTAACTTAAGGGAAAATCTCTATACTGTTTTCAGTAATGGCTGCTCTAGTGGATGGAAGATGTCTGTCTATCTGTCTCTCTCTCTTTCTGTCTCCCTCTCTCTGTGTCACTTTACCTTTCAAATAAATAAATACATACAGAAAACTTAAAGAAAAAAAACTGCAGAGACCCACGTGGAGCTATCCATAACTATCTTCATAGCAAAAATGCTCTTTTCCTTGTAGCCTTGTAAGATTGGGCAGATTTCTGCTTTGCCCAATTTCATCTTGAATTAGAATAAACTTCGATGAATTAGTTAGTAGTTATTACTGAGGCGTAACTTTCCCTCCCTCTGCACTGAAGTTCTCTCACTGCGGTTATTATGAAGTGATTAGTGAAGGGGATTCTTGCTGCCAAGAACGTTAGGGCTGCTGGAGGGTTTGATTTTGTTTCTTGTTGGTTACATTTTCCCAGTTCCTATCCCAGATGGTTAGCCCTTTTCTACTCTGGCTTATTTGAAATGATCGCCTGTACTTGTGTTTTGTTAACTACGCCGGTGGTGTCGAGGCAGGCAGACTCCGGGCCAGCATGTTTATTAGTTTGTCTCTAAATTTGTTGGTATTCTAGTAACACCTTCTTCATTTGACCTAATTGGAAAATGAAATTTGTTACGTTGGAAAAATGTTCAGATCACTGGAGCTTTTTTTCTCTAGGTTTTACGTTGATTTTGTGCTTTGCTGCTTTCCTGTACAGAATGTACTGACTTAATTTATGAGTATTATGGTTACTAACGTCATCTTTAAGTAATTGATTTTAGTAACCTTTAACAATTAGTTAAGTAAATTTGAGAAATGGTCCTTTCCTAAAATGTTACTGCCCCTTGGGTTTGGCTCTGCTTTCCCCTCATGCCTCTGTGCCAGGGCAAGCTCACGGGTGGACTGCAGAATTTTGGTGAATGTCTGCAATTCCATGGAAAAGCTATGTACACTTGGATTGAAAATGTATCAGATTTTCACTAAATATTTGAGCAGAACACAGATGGAGAAGGAGAGCTCTCGTTCCATGGATTCACTTCCCAGATGCCCACGGTGGCTAGTCCTGGCTGGGGATGGAACCCGAGGTGCAGTTCAGGAACCCAACTACTTGAGCCATCACTGCTGCCTCTCAGGGTCTGCGTTAGCAGTAGGGTGAGGTCAGGAGTTGGAGCCGAGTAGTGAACCCGGGCACTCTAAAGTGGTTACATGGGGTTCTAACGAACATCTTAACAGCTAGGCTGAATGGCTGCTCCAAGAGGGACATGGGTAAAATTCTATATATTGAATTGTTCAAGGGTCCAATAGATGAGAAAACCTTGTTGGAAGGCATGTTTTATTTTTTTTTAATATTTATTTATTTACTTATTTGAAAGGCAGAGTTAGAGGGACAGAAATCTTCCCTCCACTTCCCAAATGACTACAATGGCTGGGTCTGGGCCAGGCTGAAGCCAGGAGCCAGGAGCTTCTTCCAAGTCTCCTATGTGGGTGGCAAGAGCCCAAGTACTGGGGCCATCTTGTGCTGCTTTCCCAGGTGCATTAGCGGGGAGCTGGATTGGAAATGGAGCAGCTGGGTCTTGAATCAGCACCCATATGGGATGCCGGCATTGTGGTCAGCGGCTTAATCTACTACACCACAATGCCGGCCCCTGGTGGTAGGTGTTTTGAGTTTTCTTTCTGTGTTGTTTTTCTTATTTCTCTGGAGCTACCAGGCATAAAGCCTTCAGTTACTATGGTCAGGCAGGATGTGTGTTGAATGATGCCAGAGTTGGTGATGATGGCAAAGACGTGGGAATATTCGATGGTAAGGAGTGGAGTATGCCAGACACAAGTGGTAGGCAGGGCTCCATTTTTACATTGATATCTCAGGTGAGCCTGTGGAGTAGGTGAATTCAGGGATGTTTACTCAAAATTTTGAAGGTTCTTGCCGTATATTTAGGTAAGAATTCTATATATCAGCTGCTTATAAATAGAACAGGCAACCTGGTATAGTTTTTAGCATTTATTCAGTGAGAGAAATACACAGGAAAGTGAGGGATTTATTTAGGAGAGAAAAGTCTAGAAACTTAACGTTGGGTCCATACCAGGCAGAGAGCAGGCCGGGAGCCGTGTGGAACAAGTTCACCCACAGGTGCTCTGTTGTGGGCAGGAAAGCAGAGGCAGAGCGGCAGCCAGAAGGCTGGGCCCCCGGAGGCGTGGGACAGCCAGGGCAGGCCCACTGTGCTCCAGGCCTTTTATTCACTTCCAAAAGGGCGTGGTTACACAGTCTGACTGGCAGGTGGGTGTACAGGTGAGGTCAGGTAGGGGCGTGAGATCATAGGGGGCAGGGTGAAGGCGTGGTCTCCAGCTCACAGATGTAATCAATGTAATCCCATCTATATCATAGGGGCTATATGCCTATATCATAGGGGCTTTGCACGCGAGGAAACCGAGGCTTAGTGAAGTTAAGTGCTTTTCCTGGGCGGCAATTACGCAGGGGCAGAGTAGGGATTTGCGGATAAGCGGTGTCTCTCTCTGCTTTCTGCCCCTCACCCTTGCACTTTATCAAAAGTGCGCTGTGCCAATCTAATGGCATTTGCAGTCTCATAACAGTCAGTGACATTTAACTCAGCAAGCTTTGGCTCTTTCGTTGAGAGGGACGTTATCTGAATCTTGAACTCCAAAATGAGGTTGCATGCTTTTCTGAAAGAGCCTGTTGGCTTTTGCCCTATTCTGCTAGTGAAGTTCTCAACAGCGCTCTCTGGACTGGTTTTGAAGTCCAAGATGGCACTTCTTGGCTTTAGCCACCTCTGTAAAGATGGAGCCCAGTCTGATTATGGAAGGAAGCAGTTGGGACTTTGGGAAGCCATCATGTGGGCCTGGGCTACTACTTCCAGACTTGCTTTGGTGATGGGAAAGCAGACCCCTGTGAGGCTAAGGAGCAACCACCAAGTCTGCTCCTCCGAAGCAGGTGTGCCTGTAGAAATGAGAGAGCCAGTGGATTGGGTTGGTTGCCTGTTCTTTCATGTACCCAAATTGCATTGTGGCTAATAAATAATCATTGCCTCTTTAGTATGATTCCATTTTTCTCACCTGAGTCCCTACCCAGCCAAGAAACACAGTTTTCCCTGTGTGACAGTTGCTTCAGAGTTAATTATGAATAAAGAACAACCATCAGAATGGAAGCTCCGTAGTCAGGGGCATGTCCTGTCTACCAAGTAACTCTCCTCTACATTTGCAAATGTTAAGCATTTAGTTGACAGAATAGTTTGTTTGAGGGGTAGTAGTTTTACTCCTCAGTAAGGCATTCTTATTTATTTATTTATTTATTTTTGACAGGCAGAGTTAGAGAGAGAAAGATCTTCCTTCCATTGGTTCACCCCCCTAAAATGGTCGCCACAGCCGCCTCTGCACCAATCTGAAGCCAGGAGCCAGGTGCTTCTCCTGGTTTCCCATGTGGGTGCAGGGCCCAAGCACTTGGGCCATCCTCCACTGCACTCCCTGGCCACAGCAGAGAGCTGGACTGGTAGAGGAGCAACCAGGACAGAATCCGGCGCCCTGACCGGGACTAGAACCTGGGGTGCCGGCGCCGCAGGCGGAGGATTAGCCTAGTGAGCCGCGGTGCTGGCCTAGTGAGGCATTCTTAATTTGGTAAATATGGAAAAAAAAGAAAACCAGAAAATTATGCTTGCTCAAAATCCTTTCACCTATTTTATGAAAACACAGTAATAATTTTGCTTTAAAAAACTTTTCTGGAAGTTACTTAATTTTAGTATGCCAGAACAACTGACTTTGTATTTTCAAAGCTTGTTTCCTTAGGAAGAGTCACATTCCGGATTTTTACTACATTGTAATATATTTCTCCATCTAGAGAACTACTTCTTGTTATTAGGACTCTAGTTAAAAAAGGAGACATTTCTTTTGGGCTTGCCCCTATACTTTATTCCATAAGTCTGTTATTGAAGGGAAGCAGTAATTAGAAGTAGGTGATTCTAATATTAGTCATAGCCACAATGATAATAAAAATAACAATAACTTCAAGAAGCCAATGTTTGTATTTCTTAAATTGCTTTTATAACGAGCCAATTGAAAGTCAAAATATTATTATAAGTTAAATAAATGAAGACTATTTAAGATATATACCTACTTATGCCGCATGTGGTACTGAAAGTGTAAAGGCAGAAATGTGGAGGTAAGTGTACCTTTATGCACTGCTGTTCGGAGCATAAATTAGTCATTACAGAAAACAGTGGAGAGATTCCTTATAACTTTAAAATAGAACTACTGTATGATTCAGCACTCCTACTAGTGGGTGTTGTTCAAAGGAAATAAAATTAGTATATTGAAAAATTTCTGTATTCTCATGTTCATTGAGACTTATTCATAATAGCCAAGATGTGGCGTCAGCCTAAGTGTCCAACAGTAGATGAATGGATAAAGAAAATGTGATATACAAGGGGTCTTCAAAAATTACTTAGAAAATGCATGTTATGAAAAAACTATGCATGGATTTCAAAATTTTTCTTAACCACAATCTATATTTTAATTCCATTCCCACAAGCTTTCTGGAATGCTCTTGTATCTGGCTGTGTGTAAGAGTAATATTCAGTCTTTCATAAAAGGTGGTCTTGGCATTTGTTATAACATGGGTGAACCTGGAGGCCATTACACTAAATGACCCTTTGTTAATTTATGAACTTCATTTTTTATGACTTTGCATTTAATTTTTGTGAAAGGACTGTCTAAGCCAGAGGTTGTCAGACTTGTATGTTAAAATCACTTAGATGGCTCCTTAAGACAGATCATTGGACCCCACCACCAGAATCTCAATAAGTCTAATTGAACCCAGGAGTTTGCTTTTCTAAAAGGTTGAGGCTAATGCTGCTGGTTCACTCGGAGAACCCTGGTTTGTAGTCATTATAGTTCATTTGGTGGTAGACGTGCACCGCTAGGTGGCACCAGAACACTTCTTATTAGAAGGCCAGAGGCCTTGTTGACCAATGTTAGTTGATTGTAGAGTTTAGGATTATGCGCAAGATACAGACACTAATTGGAATTTAGTAATTTGAAGCCTGAATAATTCCACATATATGTAAAGTAAAAAAACATTGATGCTATCAGACCAAAGAAACTAAAGAACTATTATAACATTTTAAGAACTATTGTAACATTTAAATACATTGATGCTATTAGACCAAAGAAACTAAAGAACTATGTAACATTTTAAACAACCCTGCTAGGAATGAGGATATACTCTCATCTACACTAGCTTCATTTTCTGTTAGGTGGGTTACTCAATTTCATTTAAATACATTGATGCAAAATAGAAATATACAACTCCTGGGGCTGGTGTTAATGGCATAGTGGGTAAAGCTGCCACCTGCAATGCTAGCATCCCATATGGGCATCTGTTTGTGTCCCAGCTGTTCCACTTCTGACCCAGCTCCTTGCTGGTGGCCTGGGAAAGCAGCAGAAGGTGGCCCTGTGCTTGGGCCTCTGCCACGCACATGGGAGACCTGGATGAAGCTCCTGGCTCAGCCCTGGCTGTTGCAGACACTTGGGAACTGAACCAGCAGATTGAAGATCTGTCTGTCCCTCTCTCTCTGTAACTCTGATTTTCAAACAAATAATTTTTTAAAAATACAACTCATATGAATCTGAAGTACAAATGGAATTTAGTCTAAGTAATGAACCTTGACTTTGTCGTTGCTGATTACATTTAAAAAGCACTTTTTGGAGCATTTCCATGTATTATCCACTATAAATATCCTGTAGTTTTGCCCTTTTTCCAGTGGGCCAATCATGTTTGGGACAGTTTTATGTTACAGAATGTGAAGTGTGCTTTCCTTTCCTTTTGGCTGCCTTCATGAGAAAGTTGAGTGGTTTCTTTTTCAGGGCACTGAGGGAAAGTTTTGGCTGCTGTTTGCCTCACCTCACCTCCTGTTACCTTGGAGTCTTCATAAATTTCCAAACATTCCAACACCTCCAGATTTTCTCTTCCACTGACTGTGACACCCTGGAAGTTGGCATGGTTTCTCCACATGAGGGCGTCTGGAAATAATTGCTGGTTTTTCTCTCCTATTTTCTGAGCTCTCCCATTCATGTTAGAATGTCACTTTTTGAAATAGCAAATGAGTCACTTTTTAGTTTTTAAAACAGTATTATAGTATCTGAATACCATCTAGGTTTTTCCAGCCTCTTGAGAATATTCTTTCCATTGATTCTGTTTCCTTATCTTCGGAGCAGAGGCTTGGGTTAGGTTTCAGTGACCTAACAGGGTATGAAAATGACTACTATAGATAAGACTGAATTGGAGTCACTCTGTTAGATTAAAACATGAGACTAGCAATTTGTCATATATCTGTGACCACTGGAAAGATTGGAGAGAATGCTAAGCAAAGATGACAACTCAGAGCAAAAGTAGAACACACTTAAGGGACATTTTTGAAACATCAGGTTCCTTTTTATTTTTTATGTTTTAAAGATTTGTGTATTTGAAAGGCAGAGTTACAGGGAGGCAGAGGCAGAGAGAAAAGTCTCCCATCCACTGGTTCACTCCCCAAATGGCTATAATGGCCAGAGTTGAGCTGATCTGAAGCCAGGAGCTTCTTCCAGGCCTCCCAGGCAGGTGCAGGAGCCCAAGGACTTGGGCCATCTTTAGCTGCTTTCCCAGGCCATAGCAGAGAGCTGGATCAGAAGTGGAGCAGCTGGGACTTGAACTGATGCCCATATGGGATGCTGGCACTGCAGGTGGCGGCTTTTCCTGCTATGCCGCAGCACCGGGCACCCCCAGGTTCCTTTTAAAATTACATGTCTCTGGTAAGCAGAAAGAAGCTGTGACTAGATTGGTGATTGACTTAGTTGAAGCCAATTTAGTTATTCTTGAGGTTATTATCCAGATCTATTCTTTCTTTCTCTTTCTGTACTTTACAAATGAAATTACGTATTTGTGTTACATAGCATTCTTTAGACATAATAGTGTTAGTCACATGTATAATTAAAAATTTTTGATTGTCATCAGTACAAAAGAGGAGAAATAAATTTTAGTAATATTTTAGCCACCAAGTATTTATACATATATACACACACATTTATAATATTATTTCAACGTGTAATCAGTATAAAATTACTAATGACTTATTTAGACATTAAATTTTTGGAGGAAGCTGAAATAAAAATCTGACAGGTCATCTCAGTCTGAACTAGCCACATTTCACCTTTGCCACTTGTGCTTAGCAGCTTCATGTGGCCAATGGCTACTGGAGTAGAGGACAGCAAGTATCTGGTGTTTTAGTAACTAGATCAGAGAAGAGCATTAAATTGGAAGGGTAGCTAAGCCAATTTGTTTTGCAACTTTTTAACAGTTTTGATTGATGCATAATCAAATGGCTGGTAAAACAAAATAGTATCTATCAATTTCTTTTGTGTTGTCACTCCTCTACCACTGGTGTGATTGGTATTTTAGGTTTTTACCAAAATTGTTTGGCCAGCCTAAAATGAAAAATGATATATTTCTGGGGATCCTATTAGTATTTGCTTCTGTTTGAAATGCCGTATGGTAATTTGAATCCACATCTACAATGCTTTCATACTTTGTAGCTGATGTGGTAAATTAGTTTCTTATGGTATTGGGCAAGCCAGAGAGGTTAAGCCTCTTAACTTCGGCAGCCAGAATGCTCTAGTTGCTGTAAACAATTAGGCCTGTCAGCAATTGACCTTGGAAATGCTAATTTGCTTGTCCAGGGTGCCGCCTCAGGCACCAGCTTTCTCTCAGTGGGTGGGAGTTACAAACCGAGTTTGGAGAACTGTGTGCATTTGGGGCAAGCTCTAGATGCGCTTCTTGCTTCATTTTTGCATGTGGCTGAGTTGCAAGTAGGAATGTTCTTTGCACAAGTTTCTTTGAAGGTCTTGAGGAATCAGATGGAAATGCCTAGACTGAAGTTGAAAGGAAGCTTCATTCACCTTTGGAGCTACCCTTTCTCCTTCATTCCAGTGCTAATCGGCCACGATGAAGATTGATTTAAAAACTATGTATGCTTTCATCGCTATTTCATCATATTTCTTAAACCTATTGAAAGAGAACCGGGAAATCATCTTTTATTAGCCCCTTTGTTTTTTGTACTTATTAGTGCTATTGTAGTTCCAGATTCAAAAGAAGATAGTTGAATAAATTAGGAGAAAGAAATGTTAGTGTCAGGTGTTTGCCACCGTGGTTAAGAAGCCACTTAAACATTTGTTTGAGTTTGGTTTTTCTTCACTGTTCTTTTGTAATTATTCGTACTTTATGGTGATAAATAACCAATTATTTATTGGCTCATGCCTTTAAAATGCTACTAATTTAGTTAGATCAGAAAAATATATATACATATGAGATAAGGAAAACAGCATGGCAGTAAATGGTCTGTTTCAAATGAGGAAATTAGGAGTCTGTGTATTCCATTCAAGAATCAGTGAATGGGGCCTACGCTGTGGTGCAGTGGCTTAAAGCCCTGGCCTGAAGCGCTGGCATCCCATATGGGCACCGGTTCTGGTCCTGGCTGCTCCTCTTCTGATCCAGCTCTCTGCTGTGGCCTTGGATAGCAGTAGAGGATGGCCCAAGTGCTTGGACCCCTGCACCCATGTGGGAGACCTGGAGGAAGTTCCTGGCTTCAGATCGGTGCAGCTCTGGCCGTTGTGGCCATCTGGGGAGTGAACCAGCGGATGGAAGACCTTTCTCTGTCTCCACCTCTCTCTATAACTCTTTCAAATAAATCAAATAAATATTAAAAAAAATCAGTGAATGACTTTTTACGTTATGGGCCAAGACCCTGATTCTCTATCCAGTAGGCAAACATCTTTTGTAGATGCTACTTAATGGGCAACCTGGTAAAGCCAACTCTGCTTTTTGGTATGCCAGGCATATTCTAAGGGCCTCATGTGTGTTCATTCCTTTAATCCTTACCCACAATGCTGTGTGGTAGGTAATTAACACCCTTATTACCAATTTGCATGTGAGTAAGTTGAATTTTGAGGTTTACCAAGGACTATATACTTTATTTCTAAAGGAGATTTTCTCTGTTTTCACAAGAATAATCTATTTCAGATTAGAAATACGCATTTTATATATTCTTAATGCATCATCCTTTCAAAGTATGATTTACCCCTTTTTCAGGATCAGTAAACTTGGAGATAAGTCCTCTTATCTGTCCAGTAGACGTATACCTCTGCTCATGACAGAAGTGGCCCTTCTGCTGTCACCTTTATACCTGAAGAGGAAAGAGTTCCTCATTCAGAGGATCTCCAGAGTCCTTTCTGTACAAATTCTCATAACTGACTCTTAAGATCCCCTTGCTGAGCTTTTTACAAGAAAGCTAGTATATGGGTGATATTTATAAATATTGATTACCATAAATTAACTCCATAGATTATCTTTGATTAATCATTTCTCTACCCATGACCAAATGATCTGATACTTACTTTTGAAAAAAAAAAAGGAGATATTGATTTCTTTTTTTTTTTTTTTTAATTTTTGACAGGCAGAGTGGACAGTGAGAGAGAGAGAGAGAGACAGAGAGACAGAGAGAAAGGTCTTCCTTTACCATTGGTTCACCCTACAATGGCCGCTGCGGCCGGCGCATCATGCTGATCCGAAGGCAGGAGCCAGGTGCTTCTCCTGGTCTCCCATGCGGGTGCAGGGCCCAAGCATTTGGGCCATCCTCCACTGCACTCCCTGGCCACAGCAGAGAGCTGGCCTGGAAGAGGGGCAACCGGGACAGAATCCGGCACTCCAACTGGGACTAGAACCCGGTGTGCCGGTGCCGCAAGGTGGAGGATTAGCCTAGTGAGCCGCGGCGCCGGCTGAGATATTGATTTCTATGCCCACTTTAAACCATTGAGCATAGTTTATAAGAATGTTCATGATGTCACCAGCTAGCCCCATTCCATATCTGCTTTTGACATATTCCATGATCCCAGTGGATACCTGAAACTCCAAATAGTACCGAATCCTATATATTCTATACATGTTTGTGAAATAGTCTAGCAGTAATAATGAATAATAACATAGAACAGTTAAACAAAATACTGTGATTAAAATGATATGAATAGTGACTGTCTCTCTCTACTCGCTTTTTGGAGCAGTGTTTTATGTAGCAATTAAAATGACATATACCATATCTGAGTGCTGACTTTGAGCCCAATTCTATATTCCTGCCTATGTCTACCCTAGGAGGCAGCTGGCAATGGCCAAGTAGTTGGGTCCTTGCTACTTGTAGGTGACCTGGGTTGAGTTTCTTCTTCTGGCTTCATTATAGCCTGGTCCTGGCTGGTTGCAGGCATTTGGGGAGTGAACTAGCAGATGGGAGATCTCTCTCTGTCCATCTTTCAAATGAATAAAATTAAACATTAAAAAAATTATTGTACTCAGTTCTTAATGATAATATGAAATACGTACCTGTGTGATAAGTCTAAGTGAAGTGGATAACCACAGGCACTGTGAGGAAGGTATAGGCAACTGCGTAAAGGTTGCTTGAACAGAAGCAGTTAGTCTGGTAACTGAGATGGTTACTAAGTTACTAACAGGCGAGTAGTGTATACAGCACGAATATCTGGACAAAGGGATGACTCACATTCCTGTTGGGACAGAGTGGAATGGCAAGAGATTAAATCATGTTAATCAGAGTGGCGTGCAATTTGAAACTTACAAGTTGTTTATTTCTGCAATTTTCAACTTAATATTTTTGGACTGTAGTTGACCCGAGGTAATTGGAACTGTGGAAGGCAAAGCCACAGATAAGGAGATACTGTCGTGTGCCATAGGGACTGGATTCATGTGGCACCAGCATGTGCCCTGGAAGCCTCTGGTCTTTGTTCACGTGACTTCTTCCTTGCCTGCCCTCTCCATCCTGAGTGCTTAGAGGATACCTGTTCATCTTCTAGGCTAAACTGAAGTGTCATCTTTTTTATGCTGATCTTCTTCTACTCAGACCGAACTGACCTCTCTTTTGAGTTTGCTGTGCATTCATTCATTCATCAAAATGAGCATTTCTTTGCAAGTCCCCATTCACACTGGTAGAGACGGGGGTCTGAATAGACTTAATCAGTACTATCCTGTTTTCCAACCAAGTTTTGGCTTTGTGTTCCCTACAGTCTCCAATGCAACACTCAGTGCTACCATTTTGCTCAAAAGCGCCTGCCAGCAATATAGAAACAAATGAGCATGAGTTACCCAGTAGCAGGCACTTCATTAGTTCCTGGTCTAGATAAAAGTCATTCTATGATAGTCTCTTCTCATATCTATAAGACTAAGAATGGATTGAAATTTTATAATAAAGTGATACCTGAAAAGGGATTATGGAGAGGAGAGCAGAAATAATTCTTCCAAAAAGTTGTTTTTCACTGGCCAATTCATTATATTACTGGCAGAAAATAATATATTTTTAAAATTTCTTTATTTCAAAGGTGGAATTACAGAGGGAGAGGCAGAGGCAGAGAGAGAGGTCTTCTATCCACTGGTTCACTCCCCGAATGGCCACAATGGCTGGGGCTGAGTCAGGCTGAAGCCTGGGGCCTGGGACTCCACCCAGGTCTCCTACATGGGTGTAGGGTCCCAAGTACTTGAGCCACGTTGTGCTGCTTTCCCAGGCTCATTAACAGGATGCTGGATTGGAAGTGGAACAGCAGGACTTGAGCCTACTCTCATGTGGGATGCTGGTGTCACAGGCAACAGCTTAACCCACTGTGCCACTATGCTGACCCTGAAGAAATCTTACATGTAAAGTTCTTCTAGAGGCATGTATGTATATACTGAAATTGTGGGTTTTAATAATATTTTTTCTAAAACTCTTTATATTTTTTGAAGTTAGTTTCAAAATATTTACTAAATACCCATAATTTGACAAGCACTGGGCTAGAAATATAAAGATATGAAAATATCCTCCACAAATATGAAGATCCTTGTACTGAAAATAGATCTTTGTAAAAACTAAGAGTGGTGGTGGGAGAAGGGTGGGAGTATGGGCAGGAGGGAGAATAGGGAGAGAAGTATCACTGAGTTCCTGAATGTGTGTGTGTGAAATACATGAAATTTGTATACCCTTAAATAAAATTCAATATAGGGAAGTCTTATTATAGGTGTTTGCTTTCTTAACAATCCTAAGAAGACAGATGAGAGAGCTTAAGCTCAGAGGGATTAAATGACTTACCTGAAGTCGCGCAGTTTAGTTTGACTAGGATAGAACTGAAATCCAGAATAGCAGCTGTGTGAGCACGTGCATGCACACGCTCTCATGTGCCTATGTATATCAACATGTCCTCTGACAGTTCTTATTGTTTTTAATAGCTGTTAAATTTGGTGCATGTAGCAAATGGGATATAGTTTTTTTTTAAAGATTTATTTTATTCATTTGAAAGTCAGAGTTATAAATAGAAGGAGAGGCAGAGAGAGAGGGCGAGGTCTTCTGCTGGTCCACTCCCCAATTGGTTGCAATGGCTGGAGCTGCGCCAATCCGAGGCCAGGAGCTCCCTCTGGAGGTGTGGGTGCAGGGTCCCAAGGACTTGGGCCATCTTCCACTGCCTTCCCAGGCCATAGCAGAGAGCTGGATCAGAGTGGAGCAGCTGGGTCTCAAATTGGCGCCCATATGGGATGCCGGCTCTGCAGGCGACGGGCTTTACTTTTTGTGCCACAGTGCCGACCCCGGGATATAGTTTTGGTCTACTGAAATGTATTTCAGCAGATAATTAATTTAGTGTTTATCACCTTACTTTCCTGATAATGTTCTTTGGAGCACAGCAGTTTTAAATTCTACTTGATAGGCTTTTGTTTATTTTAACTTAGTTTTCTTATTAATACTTTCCAATTAACTAAACTTTTTTTTTTTTTTTTTTTTTTTTTTTTTTTTTTTTTTTGACAGGCAGAGTGGACAGTGAGAGAGAGACAGAGAGAGAAAGGTCTTCCTTTGCCGCTGGTTCACCCTCCAATGGCCGCCGCTGCAGCCGGCGCACCGCGCTGATCCTGGCAGGAGCCAGGAGCCAGGTGCTTTTCCTGGTCTCCCATGGGGTGCAGGGCCCAAGCACCTGGGCCATCCTCCACTGCACTCCCTGGCCATAGCAGAGAGCTGGCCTGGAAGAGGGGCAACCGGGACAGAATCCGGCACCCCAACCGGGACTAGAACCCGGTGTGCCGGCGCCGCAAGGTGGAGGATTAGCCTATTGAGCCACGGCGCCGGCTCCAATTAACTAAACTTTTAAAAATAACTTATTGGTATATAATGCACATGCCTTATAGTTCACCGATTTAAAGTATTCAGCTTAGTGGTTAAAATATTAACAGATATGAGGAACCATCACCATAATCAACTTTAGAATCGTTTTGTTACCCTATACCCTTTAGCTGTCACCTTTCTCTCTTTTCCCTCCAACCCTAAGGAGCCATGAATCTACTGTTTGTCTCAATAGATTTGCATATTCTGGAATTTCATATAAGTGGAATTATTTAATATGTGGTATTTTGCAGTTAGCATCATGTTTTCAAGGTTCATGCTGTGGCCTAGTAGGTTAAGTCTCTGCCTGGGGTGCTGGCATCCCATATGGGTGCCAATTTAAGTCCCAGCTACTCTGCTTCTGATCCAGCTCTCTACTAGTGGCTTGGGAAAGCAGTGGAAGATGTTCCAAGTGCTTGGACTCCTATACCCACGTGGGAAGCCTGGAAGAAGCCCTGGCTCCTGGCTTCAGATCGGCCCAGCTCCTACTTTTGTGGTTTTTTGGGGAGTGAACCAGTGGATGGAAAACCTCTCTGTCTCTCCCTCTCTCTATCTGTAACTCTGCCTCACAAATAAATCAGTAAATAAATCTTAAAAGGTTCATCTGTGGTGTAGCATAAATCAGTTAGTACTTCATCCCTTTTTATGACTGAATAATATACCACTGCATAGATATACCTATCACATTTTGTATATCAGTTGATGGATATTGAGTTTTTTTAATTGTGTTTTGGGTATTATTAACACATGCTGCTATGAACATTCACATGCAAGTTAGTATCTCACTATTTGGTTCATATTTCCTTGATGATTAATGATGCCCTGGGCTTAATGGCCATTTGTATATCTTTAGAGAAATGTCTGTTCAGACCCATCGCCCATTTTTACATTCAGCTATGTAAGTTTTTTATGCATTATAGGTACAAGTCACCTATCAGACATATGGTTTGCAAGAGTTTTTCCCATTACCTGTGTGCTGTTTTTTTACTTTCCTGATAATGTTCTTTGGAGCATTGAAGTTTTAAATTTAATAAAATCCATTTATCTATTTTTCTTCCTTTGGTCATGCTTTTGGTGTTGTATCCAAGAATTCATTGCCAAATTGAAGCTTGTGCAGAATTACTCTTCTGTTTTCCTGAGAGTTTTATAGTTTTAGCTATTGCATTTAGATTAATTTGGGATATTTTTATATATGATTTGAGTTTAAAATACAATGTCATTCTTTTGCAGATGGCTATCCAGCACCATCCTTTCCCCATTGAGTGGCCTTGGTCCCTTGTTGGAATCAGTTGACTATAGATAAATTGGGTTTTAGAATCTCAATTCTTTTTTTTTTTTTTTTTTTTTTTTTTTTTTTTTTTTTTTTTTGACAAGCAGAGTTAGTGAGAGAGAGAGAGAGAGAAAGGTCTTCCTTCCCTTGGTTCACCCCCCAAATGGCTGCTGCCACCAGCGCGCTGTGCCGATCCAAAGCCAGGAGCCAGGTGCTTCCTCCTGGTCTCCCATGCGGGTGCAGGGCCCAAGGACCTGGGCCATCCTCCACTGCCTTCCTGGGCCACAGCAGAGAGCTGGACTGGAAGAGGAGCAACCGGGACAGAATCTTGCGCCCCAACTGGGACTAGAACCCGGTGTGCCAGCACCGCAGGCGGAGGATTAGCCCAGTGAGCCGTGGTGCTGGCCAGAATCTCAATTCTATTTCACAGTGGAATTTTGAACATCTATCTTATGCCTGTACCATACCATCTTGTTGCTGTTGATTTGTTGTAGGTTTTAGAATTAGGAAGTGTGAGCATTCCAATTTTTTCCTTCTTTATCAAGATTGTTTTGAATATTCAAGGTCCCTGGAAATTCTCTATGAAATTAAGGATCAGCTTATCAGTGTCTGCTAATAAACCAGTGAGATTCTGAAGATACTGTGTTATTGCTAGGTAAATTTTGGGATTTATTACCATCTTAACAGTATCAAACCTTCCTATCTGTGACTGGGATTTTTTTCTCCCGTTTGTTTAGATGCTTTAAATTTCTTTCAACAGTGTTTCTTGGGTTTCAGAGCATATATCTTGCACTTGTTTTGTTAAATTTATCCCTAAACATTTTATTCTTTTTGATGCAATTGTAAATGGAATAATTTTCTTAATTTCATTTTCACATTGTTCGTTGCAGGTGTATAAAAAGACAATGCATATTTGTATATTGATCTTGTATCCTGCAACTTTTCAGAACTTGTTTGTTAGTTACTTTTTGGTAATGGGTTCCTTAAGATTTTCTTTCTTTTTTTTTTTTTTTAAGATTTATTTTATTATTTGAAAGGCGGAGTTAGAGGGAGAGAGAGCGAGCTTCCTGATGCCTTATTCCCCAAATGGCCACAATGGCCAGGGCTGGGCCAGGCCAAAGCCAGGAGCCTGAAGCTTCATCTGAATCTCCCACGTGTATGCTAGGGCCTAAGGATTTGACCATTTTCCTCTGCTTTCCCAGGTGCATTATCAGGGAGCTGGATCAGAAGTGGAGCAGCTGGGACTCAAACCAGTGCCTTTATGGAATGCTGGCATTGCAGATGGTGCCTTAACCCATGACGCCACAGTGCCAGCCCCAGGATTTCCATATATACTCATAAGAATGTGTCATCTGTGAATACCAATAGTTTTATTTCTTCCTTTCCAGTCTGAATGCCTTTTGTTTATTTTTCTTGCCTCATCACACTGACTAGAACCTGCAGTACAATGTTGAATACAAGTGATGAGAGGGCACATCCTTATCTTACACCGTATCTTAGGACAGCATCATCCAGTCTTTCATTATTAAGTATAATATTAGCAGGAAAACTCACTTCTGCTTGTATTCTGCAACTGCAGTGTCCTTCTAGCACCGTCTATTGAAAAAGCATACCATAGTACTCTTTGTAGAGGAAAATGCTTAAATCAATCCTATCAGTTATCACAGAGCGTGTATTAAAGTGTGAATTTTGAGCTGAGAAGCAGTTACCTGATAGTTGCCACAGCACACACAAATAAGCAAGTGGAGCAAAGCTGTACAGGTTCTACTAAACTTTTTTTTTTTTTAAAAAATACATTTGTTTATTTAAGAGGAAGAGTTACAGTCAGAGAGAAGGAGAGACAGAGAGAAAGGTCTTCTATCCTCTGGTTCACTCCCCAAATGATCTCAATGGCTGGAGCTGGGTCGATCCGAAGCCAGGAGCTTCTCTGGGGTCTCCCAGGGGCCCAAGCACTTGGACTATCTTCCACTGCTTTCCCAGGCCATGAGCAGGGAGCTGGATCAGAAGTGGAGCAACCGGGAATTCAGTGGCACCCATATGATACGGGATGTTGGCATCACAGGTGGAGGCTTAACCTACTATGCCCTAGCGCTGGCCCCAAGCTGTGAAGGGTTTGTGATAGAAAGTATTTTCAGGAAACAAGGGATTTGGTGGTCAGTTCTATCTTAGGACTTTTAGGAGACTTTTCGGAGACTTTGCATATAGGAAATGATGATAATAGAGAAGAATAGGTGTTCCACATAGAGTGGAAGAGAATATTTCAGAGGAAGCCAAGATAAGATGTGTAGATGGCTGTCACGTGTCAGGATCTGTGAAAGGTCTAAGTTTTACAAGTTAACTTGCCATAGTTTCATGGATGCTGGCTGAAGACAGGCAAATTCTAGGTCGGAGACAAAGGCCCTTAAGTCTTGTTGCACATCAAGCAGAGTGAACATCGTGGCGGCTTCCTTTCTTGTCCTGTCCCTACCCCAAGTCCCTTGGGGTTGATATCAAGGGCCTGGGTGATACTGCTGAAAGTTTGTGTCATAGCTGAGAAACTTCAGGCTTAGAGGACCCAGATTCTCCTAATAGGCAGTAAATCTGCCTGAACTTTGTCCTGAAAGAAAACCTATGTTTATTATTAGACTTCCCTGTGTCCTAGAAAGAGACAGTATGTTCCTCTTCCAAGGTTTTCTTCTTTATGCAAACCTCCTTGAAAAGATAGCCTGGAACAAAAGAGCAGTTGTGGTGCCTTTATTCTGAAAATGTTCAGAGATGGGTGAGATTCTGGAAGAATTGTTTCCCAGTACCTGCCAGATTTAAGGAACCACAAGTAGTTCAGATCAAAGGTTATCTTTAGCTTGGGCCTTTCTGAGACTTTTATCACCACATATGATAGCCTGAGCACTTGCTGTCTCTAAAAGTTAGATATATCTCTTGATGGAAAAAGGCCGCTGTTGCTGGTGTGTTTCTTTCTTCTTTCACTTTTTGCGAAGAGAACAGCAGAATACTTCTGTTGGCAGGACTGAATAATTTGGACTTTAAGACCTACTTCTAGAATGGCACTGGGTTCAAACTCAGTTCTGCCAGTGATTACCATTGGGACTTTAAGTTTTGGTTTTCTCTTTGTAAAGTAGGATAGTATTGTAAATTAGCAGCTAATTTCTAGTGCATATTTGACTTGTGCTCTACATCTCCTTCATTCCCACTTTGTGTAGGGTTGATGTGAGAATTAAACAATGTGTGCAAAATGCTTTCATTCTGCTCAGCACATAGCATTCATATTTTATTGGTCATTTGTTTTTGTTATGATTATTTGGGCTGTCTGCAGGACAGAGAAATAGATGCATTGGAACTTTTGGCTCAAAATTGGTGGTATTGTACAAAATACAGGTTGCCATAAGTTAAAATGCTAATTCTGCTGTCTAGTAGCTGTATGCATTTGAAGCAAGTACTTCATTTTTTTGGGCTTCATTTTCCTTGCGTATGAAATATGGATACCATTTCCTCTTCATGGTCATTCCTGGTTTGAAGCATGTATATGCTTTGCCATGCAGGATTTATTTCTCATCTTGGCTGATCAGCCTATAAATTCTTGCTTTGGTTATAGAGGGGATTAGGTGGAAAACAAGTGCTGTTGGGATGAGGAATCCTGTGTGTTTTGGGGTCCCAGGGAGTGCATGATAATGAGGGCTGTGTTGGGGGAGGCGTTATTTTCTTAATAGGAAAAAATGGCATTTATGATATGGCTTAAAAAGCAGAAATTTGTTCTAGTTTCAGAAAAATCATTATGGGATTTAATTTCAAGCAAAAAAGATTGGCACTCCTGAGGGATAGACCAAAATAGACATTTGAACCAGTTAACAAAATTATGTAATATGTTACATAGAAAATGCAGTTTTTGTTAATGTTCACTCTCTATTCTCTTGGAATAGTGCCTTCCATAGTTCTTAGGGAGTTTGGGAGTTTGTTAAGTTTGGAAGAATTACCCTGTAACTGCTTTAAAGTTCTTTCAGTGCTAGGTTTATGAAGGTGTTTGGATCTTGGCTGAAACTCAGTAATATTGATGTGGTAGTGATGTTATCTGAAACAACTTTCTAATTTTACGGTTTCCAAAGTACACTGTGTGCCTTTGTCTAGATGGTTAATAATTGGAAACTAAAATACAAATACTGCTTTCTATAATGAACCCAGCCAGAATCATGCATCCAATCGCTGTTGTAATGAGAAAGCTTTTGTATCTATGTGGATATAAGAGATGACTGTGCAGAGACCAAAAGGTGTTTCAGATGCTCAACCATAAGAGAGTGTCTTTCCTTCTCTCTTGTATTTTTTGGGATTGATTGTTCCAGTAATCTACTTTTCATTCATGTGGTTAACAAATATTTGCATCTCTGTTCTAATGATTTGTTTTTGGGTCTTTTTCTCACCACTCGAATGTGAACCGATGGGGAAACCTCTCAACATATAAGCAAAATCTTTCATGTTATCTGCCCTGAACATTTTAGTATAGTTACTGTACAAGCAGAACAAGTGACTGCCATGGGAATGGGGATTTTTTTTTTTTTTTTTTTTTTTTTTGGACAGGCAGAGTTAGACAGTGAGAGAGAGACAGAGAGGAAGATCTTCCTTCCGTTGGTTCACCCCCCAAATGGCTGCTACCACCGGTGCGTTGCGCCGATCCAAAGCCAGGAGCCAGGTCTTCCTCCTGGTCTCCCATGTGGGTGCAGAGTCCAAGCACTTGGGCCATCCTCCACTGCCTTCCTGGGCCACAGCAGAGAACTGGACTGGAAGAGGAGCAACTGGGACAGAATCCAGCGCCCCAACCGGGACTAGAACCCGGTGTGCCGGCGCCACAGGTGGAGGATTAGCCTAGTGAGCTGTGGCACCTGTGGGAATGGGGATTTTAATATACTGTTGTTCTTTGTTTAATTAGTGGTTTTAGTAGGTCCCAACTGAACTTTTCAAAAGAACAATAGGAAAAATATATTTGCAGAAGCTTGAGTTTACCTGGTAGTGTTTCACAAGTGATTGATTTCCCTTGCTTTAATTAAAAGGACTTTTTAAATCTGGATCTGAGAAAGAAATGAGGTAAGAAATAGGACAGGTGCTGGGCCAGCGCTGTGTTGCAGCGGGTTAAAGCCCTGGCCTGAAGCGCTGGCATCCCATATGGGCGCCAGTTCTGGTCCCGGCTGCCCCTCTTCCAATCCAGCTCTCTGCTATGGCCTGGGAAAAAAAGTGGAAGATGGCCCAAGTCCTTCGGCCCCTGTGCCCATGTGAGAGACCTGGAAGAAGCTCCTGGCTCCTGGCTTTGGATCAGCGCAGCTCCGGCCGTTGTGGCCATTTGGGGAGTGAACCAGCGGATGGAAGACCTTTCTTTCTGTCTCTACCTCTCTCTGTAACCCTGTCTTTCAAATAAATAAAATCTTAAAGAAAAATAGGACAGGTGCTAATACATTTATTTATTTATCATATACTGTAGTAACTACTCTCCAGGGATGGCCCCGGCAAGTCCCCCTGTCACTGTACATCCGTATTGTTCTTCACATTCAGAGATGGAGCTTAAATGATCAGTAATTGAGTCAGACCCAGGAGTGGGGTTCACACCTAGCTTGGCATATGTCCACATTACTGTTTTAATAAACTACCACAAAACTTAATGTTGTGAAGCCACAAACTTTTTTCATGTTTTGTCATTGAATATGTTGACTGAATTAAGCTGGGAGAGTCTAGTCTGTGTGATGATGGTTAAGATGGCAGTTGCTTGAGGCCTCTGCTAGGTTGGAACTTGGATTGTGGCTCAGTTACGTGACTGTTGCCTGGGTGCTCAGCTGCAGTTGTTGGCCAGAGCTTTATTTATTTATTTTTAAAGATTTATTTATTTATTTGAAGGTCAGAGTTACAGAGAGAGAAGGAGAGACAGAGTAAGATCTCCCATCTGCTGGTTCACTTCCCAGATGGCCTCAATTGCCAATGACTGAGCCAGGCCGAAGCCAGGAGCTTCCTCTGGGTCTCTCACATGGTTGCAGGGGCTCAAGGACTTGGGTCGTCTTCTGCTGCTTTCCCAGGCACATTTGCAGGGAGCTGGAACTACTGGTATTGCAGGCGGAAGACTTTACCTGCTATGCCACGACAGCCGCTGATCAGAACTTTAGAACTGTCAAACCCTTGGAATCTCTGAGCCCTTTTTCTCATTGAAAGCTCACTGTTACTTCTACAGTGTTGTACCTGTTAGCTGCGTTTATGTACAACTTATATTGTCCTTTCTTGCCACCCTTTTGAGTTCTAATATGTCTATACTGATGCAGTGATGCAACTCAACTCTTTGCCTTATCTTTGAGATCTGACTAATTTTCTCACCCTGAGTACCTCCACCTCTTGACTGCTAAAGTTTCTTAATAAATAGGCTAACTTTGACTTTTGAAAGCAGATAATTCTGTAACTTTGATTGGCGACCTATAAACCTGTCCATTGCCTTATTCACAGTCTTATACTTACAGCACAGCTGCTTGTCAACATCTCAGTATGTCTTCAGTGTGTTTATCTTCAAAATATCTGTATATTCTTAAATTACAGTGTGTCCAAAGCTATGTAAGTTGAAGGGAAAGATTGTGTCTCTCTGAAGCTGATACAGAAATATTTCTAAAAGTGAGGCACTCAACAACTTGTCTCAGAAACACCGAGGATGCTTATTTTAAAAATGCAGAATTGAAACTTCTGGAAGCAGAGCCCAGGTATCTGCATTTTGAACAAGACTCCCAAGCAATTCTGATAAATCCTGATGTTTGAGAGTGAGAGCCCCAGCTGTATGGTATAGTGCCTTGTACAAGTAGGTGCACTTCGTGTTTTTCACTAGATTCAATTGCAGATCAGTTCAAAAGGATGACCTTCTGATTAGAGAGCTGCCTTTGCAAATCATATTAGTAAAAATGTCTACTGTTATTCAGTGTTCATTCTGTGCTGGGCTCTGTGCTAAGTGCTCTTTATCAATGAGCTCATTTAGTTTCTGTGAAGAAAATACTGTTGTTTTCCTCTGTTAACAGAAGATAGATAAAATTAAACTTTAAGAAGTTAAATAACATCTCTAAGCTCAAAAAATGACTTTTCCCATTTTTCAAATTTATATAAAGGCAATAAATTTCATGTATTACCTATAAATAGTTTTAACAACATTAGGATACTTCTCTGCCTCTTTCCCCTGCTCCCACCCTCCCTTCCTCTGCCTTCCTTCCTTATTTTTCTTTTAATTTTTTTCAGTGGAATACTTTCAGTTTATTTTATCATCACAAGCTTAATTCCCCACTAAATAAAGGATTCAACAAGTAGTAAGTAGAAAAACCACTGTTCCTTAGGAATATAGACAAGAGCTGTGAATAATAATCAAATCTCACAATGTTAATTTCACTCGTATACATTAATTATTTTGTACTGTACATGTTAGTTACCACAAATTAGGGAAAACATGATATTTATCTTTTGGGGACTGATTTATTTCACTAAGCGTAATGGTCTCCAGTTGCATCAATTTTATTGCAGAAGATAGGATTTCATTTTTTTGGTGGCTGAATAGCATTCCGTCATGTATAGAAACCAGATTTTCTTTATCTAGTCATCAGCTGATGGAAATCTGGGTTGATTCCTTATGTTAGCTATTGTGAATTGAGCTGGTATAAACATGGGGGTACAGATGACTCATATGCTGATTTCATTTCCTTTGGGCAAATTCCCAAGAGTGGGATGGCTGGGTTATATTGTAGGTCTGTATTCAAATTGTTGAGGAATCTCCAAGCTGTCTTCCGTTAGTTGTGCTAGTTTACATTCCCAGCAACAGTGTATTAGGGTACCTTTTTCTCCACATCCTCACCAGCATTTTTTATTTGTTCATTTATTTACTTACTTACATTGTGGTTTTTACTTTGCATTTCCCTGATGGCAGCGGCTGTGGCTCCTCCTTCTCTTCCTCTTCCTCCTCTACTTCCTCCTCCTCCTCCTCTCCTCTCTTTTCCTTCTTTCCATCCTTCATTCCTCCCTCTTCCTTTTCTTATCTGAGAGAGATATATCCAAAAATTTGTCCATTAGCTCAGATATTCTTTCTTCTAACTCACTGAGTCTTGTTAATACTATGTATCCACTGTGTTTTTATTTGAAATATTGAATTCTTCATTTCTAATATTTCATTTTTCTTCAGTATCTCTATCTCCTGGAAGAATTTCTTGTCCATGTCATGTATGAACTTCTTTAACTCATGTATTTGCTTCTCTGTGTTTTTTTCTTTTAAAATTTTATTTTAAATTTAACTAAATTTAATTTTTAATTAACATTTTTAATTTTTTTAACAGATTCCATATGATTTGCAGATACAGTTCTAAGAACATGGAACATAATGATATTCCATTCCTCCCTCCTTCTCTCCCTCTCACACTCCTTCCTTCTCCTTTTTTTTTTTTTTTAAGTTTTGAGGTAGCATATTTTAAATTTACATTACAGTAAAAAGACTTAATATGACACAAAATAAGAAGTTTAACGTGGCAGTGCTGTGACATAGTGGGTTAAGTCTCTGCCTGCGGAACTGGCATCCCATATGTGTGCCAGTTCTAGTCCTGGCTGCCTCTCTTTTGATCCAGTTCTCTGCTATTACCTGAGAAAGCAATAGAGGATGGCCCAAGTGCTTGGACCCCTGCACCCATGTGGGAGGCCTGGAAGAAGCTCCTGGCTCCTGTTTTCAGAACTGCTCAGTTCAGACCATTGCAGTAAAAAGCAAAACACCCTAGTTTAGTGGGAATATAGACAGTGGTTATAGACAATAATGGAATGGAAAAATAACCAGTAAGTTTTAAAGTAATCACTGATCATTAAAACTATAGTATAGCATTCTTTTTTTAAAGATTTATTTATTTTATTTGAAAGGCAGAGTTACATAGAGGGAGGGAGGGAGAGAGGGAGAGAGAGAGAGACAGAGAGAGAGAGAGGTCTTCTATCCGCTGGTTGACTTCCCAGACTGCTACAATGGCCGGAGCTGCACTGATCCGAAGCCAGGAGCCAGGAGCTTCTTCTGGGTCTCCCACATGGATGCAGGGGCCCAAGGACTTGGGCCATCTTCTGCTGCCTTCCCAGGCCATAGAGAGCTGGATTGGTAGTAGAGCAGCTAGGGTGCGAACTGACACCCATATGGGATGCTGGCATTGCAGGGGGTGGCTTTACCTAATACGCCACAACACTGGCCAGTATAACATTCTTAACCATTGATTAGACAAAGGTATAAAACAAAGTTTTACAAAACTATATTTGCAGCAATAGTGATATGCATAGACATTTGTTTCTTGTTTGTTTTTTAAATTTTAGCTCCCACAGGTAAGGGAGAACATACAGTATTTGTCTTTCTTGGTCCAGCTTATTTTGCTCAACATGATGTCCTCCAGTTGCATCCATTCATGCTGCAAATGGAATAATTTCGTTCTTTTTTATAGCTGAATAATACTGCATTGTGTATATGTATACCACATTTTCTTTATCCATTCATCTGATACTGGTCACCCTGATTGATTCCAAATTTTGCCTATTGTAAACAGTGCTTCTATAAACATGGTGGTGCCGAAATCTCTTTGATACATTGTGTTCAAATCTTTTGGGTGTATACCCAGTAGTGGAATTGCTGGATCATATGGAAAATCTATTTCTAGTTTTTAAAAAAATCTCTGCACTCTTTTGCACAGTGGCTGCACCAATTTACATTCCACCAATGTATCAGTGCTCATCCTCGTCAGCATTTGTCACTATCTGTCTTAGAATTTAACCATTGTCAGGAGTGAGGTGATATCTTATTGTGATTTCAATTTGAGTTTCTCTGATGAGTAGTAATGAGCTTTTTTCATATATATTTGTTTGTATTTCTTCTTTTGTGAAATGTCTAGAAGTCCTTTTCCCATTTCTCAACTGGATTGGTTGTTTTTTTGTTGAGTTTAAGTTGCTGGTATATTTGTAAATTTGTAAGATAGGTAGTTTGCAAATATTTTCCCCATTCTGTTGGATGTCTCTTCACTCTGATCACTTCCTTTGCTGTGAAAAAGCTTCTCAGTTTGCTAGTCCCATTTATTTAGTTTTGCTTTTGTGGCCTTTGCTTGGGGGTCTTGTCCAAGAAGTTGTCCCCTACACCAGTGTCTTGGAGTGTTTCCCCTACGTTTTCTTCCAGCAGCTTCATAGTCTCAGCTCTTAAATGTAGGTCTTTGATCCATCAAGAGCTGATTTTTGTCTATGGTGAGAGGTATGGATCTAGTTTCATTCTTCTCCATATACACATCTCGTTTTGCCAGCACCCTTTGTTGAGGACTGTCCTTACCCCCCTGTATGATCTGAGCACTTTTGTCAGAAATCAGTTGGCTGTATGTGTGTGGGGCCCTTCAGGCCAGACGCAAGTTAGTGGGCACCGCAAGGTTCTCCCTCAGACAGTACCACCAGTGGCTCACAGGCTGCTACATTCTGCTCGCCTCCTCTTAGAAGATGGGGTTCTCCGCAGCCTCCAGCTGAGGGCTTCACTGGCAGTATCCCGCTAGCTGCTGTGAGATGGTGCCATCCTTCTCCACGGAGTCGGTCTTCTTTCTGCAGCCTTTCTATTGCAGGCTTCTTTCCAATTGCCCCCTGAGAGTGCAGTTCCTCCCCTATTCCTGGTATCTCACCGTGGTCAAAACAAGCTTGTCTCTGCTAGTCCTCCATCTTAGATGTCCTCCACAGAATGTTCCTAAGTGGGAGATAGAATTCAAATCCAGAAAGCCTCTTTTCCATGTACAAGTTGTTACTGACATTATGAAAGCTTTGCTTCTGGGGCTCATACGTGCATCCCCGTGTTTGTAGAGATAAGTCAACTAATTTAGTGAAGAAGAAGAAACTGCTAAATTCTGCCACCATTTTGGTGCTTCAGCAACTAAAAATATACTTTTGATCATATTCTCCTGTGTTCTTCTGTGTAATAGCAATGTTCTTGAAACCCAAGAACTGCATCTTGAAATGATTTTTAAATTGCTCAAAACAGATATTTAAAATTTATTAGTATCATATGAATTTAAAAGTATAATATCACAGAATGTGTAAAGTAAGATCACAGATTTATAGACCTTTAAGCATGAGATAAACCATACACTTATCTATCCCAACTCCCTCTTAAAATTGAGGGAATTGGGCCCCCAGAAGTTATTAGTGCAAAGTCTCAGAGCAAATTATTGACAGTCCCAGATGTCTTGATTCACTGTGATATCATTTCCACTTTCATTCTGCTTCAGAATCTCCATGAAACAATTAAAAGATTTATTAACCAGGTTTTTAAAAATCCTTTCCATTTACATGAACCTAATTAAAAATTGTGTAGATGTTCACTGGAGGATGACAATGTGTAGCTGCAATTAGAGAGAAATTTGGTATGTTTGGAAAGAATGTTGGACGAAGTTGCAAAAATATATGTAAGTAAATGAATAGGATATTTAAGTAGAAAAGACTTTTAAAACAAATGTTATTGTGGAATGCCTTATTTATGGGATCTTACATTAGTCTAATAAGAGCCTAAAATAATTTTGGGGGTATGAGAAAATAGCTGATTGAGTTTTTAAAAACATTGATTTGGAGAAAGAGAAAATTTATGGTTTTAATTATATATTAGCATGATACACCTCACATTTTACGATGCGTCTGAATCAGCTGGAGATCTTGTTGGAAACACAGACTGCTGGGGTTGGCTTGTGGCGTGGTGGGTTAAGCTGCTGCCTGTGACACCAGCATCCCTTATGGGTGTTAGTTTGAGTCCCAGCTCTTCCAGTTCCAGTTTAGTTCCTTGCTAATCACCTAGGAAAGCAGCAGAAGATGGCCCACGTACTTGGGCCGCAGCCACCAACATGGCAGACCTAGATGGAGTTCAAAACTCCTGGCTTCAGCCTGGCCCAGCCCCACCTAGTGTTGCAGTCAGCTGGGGAAGTGAACGAGTGAATGGAAGAGTCCTCTCTCCCCCTCTTTGTCTTTCTTCCCTCTCTGTAATTCTGCCTTTCTAACAAATAAATAAATCTTTAAAAAAAAAATGAAATTTCTTATTTAAACTAATACAGATTGCTGGGCTCTACCCTGAGTGTCAGATTGAGTCTACTGTTTAGAACTTAATAATTTGTGTTTTTAAAAAAGATCTATTTATTTGAAAGTCAGATTTAGAGAGAGGGAGAAACAGAGAAATCTTTCATTCCCTGGTTCACTCCCCAAGTGGCTGCACTGGTCAGACTGAGCCAGTCCAAAGCCAGGAGCCCGGATCTTCATCTAGGTCTCCCACAATGTACCATCTTCTTGCTGGTTTTCCCAGGCCATTAGCAGGGAGCTGGTTCGGAAGAGGAGCAGCCTGGACATGAATGGACGCCCATGTGGGACGCCAACATTGCAGGTGGAGGCTTTACTCACTGCTCCGCTGCACTGACCCCAAGAATTTGCGACTTTTAGAAATTCCCAGGTGATGCTGATGCTACTAATAATGTTGGTCCCTTGACCGTACTTTGAAAATCACTGAATTGGAGAAAACGAATTATATAATAAAATACTAAAAATATGAAAAGCAATTATACTCTTCTAGTGAGATAATTATAAACTAAAAACTGGGGTTCTTTTTGATATTTGATAACATAAAAAATTCTATTGACAAACATTTCCATAGTTTACATAAATGTCCTAATGAGTCATATTTTAGGATTAAATTATATTAAGTGTGGTTTGGGTTTTTGATTAAATATACTTTTTCAGTAACATAGTTGGCTGAACATTAGGAGTGTACTAAGGGTACTCTAGTATCACCATCAACTGATGTGGGCAGTCTTATTTTTAGTCATTTTGGTACATACATAGTGGTGTCTTATAATGAATTTAATTTACATTTTCCTAGTGATCAGTAAAGTTAGGTACCTTTTCATGTGTTTATATGGCATTCACCTATTTGGTGAAGTATTTATTCAAATCTTGTTTTCATTTGTTATTGGACTGGGTTTTCAGTTACTGTTGTATTTTTAGGTGTTTTTGAAATATATATTCTGAATACAAGTCTATGCCCTTCAGAAATTCTTTTGAAGAGCAAAAATGTTTAATTTTATGACTTAAGTTTGTCAATTCAGTCTCTATGGTTTGTGTTTTGAGTATTGAATCAAAGAAATCATTACCTAATCCAAATTCCCAAATATTTTCCTCTCTAATTTTTTTCTATAAGTTTTATAATTTTCAGTTTACATTTAATTATGTGCTCCATTCTAAATCTTTCTGTGTGGTGTAAGATGTGAGGTACAGATAGAACTACCTGTTTATTTATTTATGTGTAGCCAATTGTTGTAAAGACTCCTTTTGCAGCTAAATTGGCTTTGCACTTTTGTCAAATTAGTTGTCTGTTTATTTCTGGGCTGTTCTGTTGATCTCTGACTATCTTTAAGACAAAACCACATTGTCTTGTTATTGAAGCTTTTTAATAAATCTTGACATCTTATAGTATTAGTCCTCCAACTTCTTTATCTTTTCTTTCTTTCTTCTTCTTCTTTTTTTTTTTTTTTTTTTTTTTTTTTTTTTTTTGACAGGCAGAGTGGACAGTGAGAGAGAGAGACAGAGAGAAAGGTCTTCCTTTGCCGTTGGTTCACCCTCCAATGGCTGCCGCGGCCGGCGCACTGTGGCCAGCGCACTGCGCTGATCCGATGGCAGGAGCCAGGTACTTCTCCTGGTCTCCCATGGGGTGCAGGGCCCAAGCACTTGGGCCATCCTCCACTGCACTCCCGGGCCACAGCAGAGAGCTGGCCTGGAAGAGGAGCAACCGGGACAGAATCCGGCGGCCCGACTGGGACTAGAACCTGGTGTGCCGGCGCCGCAAGGCGGAGGATTAGCCTAGTGAGCTGTGGCGTCGGCCCCAACTTTATCTTTTCAAAGTTGTTTTGACTCTTCTAGATCCTTTCAGTTTCCATATAAATGGATCAGCTCATCAATTTCTACAGAAATGTCTGCTGTGAGTTGATTGCTACTGTGTGCCCTGCAGCCTGAAGCTCCCTCAGGATACTAAGGTGGAGCAATTATAGGTCTCTTCCTTTCTTCCTTAGGAGTCTAGTATTTTATAAACCTTTTTAAAATTTTTGTTTTTATTTTTCTGGTTGTTTCAGTCAGAGGATAAGTCTGGTCCATTATTCCATCTTGGCCAGAAGTGGAAGTGTATGGTAGACTGTTATAAACAACAGAGAAGCATCTTACACTTGAGAAAAAGAATGGGTAACAGCGTGGAAGAAGGAGTAGAGGGAAAAGACATTTGAAAAGGGAATCACAAAGGTGAAGCCGGTCACACATCTGAGGAGGAAACTGTACACTTGGAATAAGCACACTGTAGTTGGACAGAAGCTCGAGTGGATGCTGGCAGGCAGAGCTGATAGACTCTGTGACAGTTAGATGTGGAGGATGCTGACCAGGAGCCCAAGATGACGCAAGGGCTTTGGTCTTGTGTATGGCTTATGGTACAGTTCTGCTGGGCTGCACAGACTGGGTGACTGTACGTGGGATTGATGGGTTGGAACCTCTGATTTTATAGATACTACTGCACTGGTGTAATGGATACCCTGGAGTTCAGAACCAGTTACGAATTGATACTAATAGCTCTTTATTTCTTTCTTCACAGTTCGTTATAGTTATTATCCCCAAACAAATACATTAGTGAATAATCCATCCCATTACAGAAGTGGATGTAGTTTACTTTGCCCAACAAAGAGTTCTCGGAGAGGTTTCTAGTAGATTTAAGCATTTATGGATGATTATTTCCTTGATAAGAGGCTTTTCTTCTCATTTTTGCAAGGATATACTTTGACTTTATTTTTTATTTTTTTCAAAGATGTATTTATTTATTTGAAAGTCAGAGTTACACAAAGAATTAGAGAAAGAAAGAGGTCTTCCATCTGCTGGTTCACTCCCCAATTGGCCACAATGGCCAGAACTGAGCTGATCTGAAGCCAGGAGTCAGGAGCTTCCTCCTGGTCTTCCCACACAGGTGCAGGGGCCCAAGAGCTTGGGCCATCTTCTGCTGCATTTCTAGGCCACAGCAGAGAGCTGGATCGGAAGTGGAGCAGCCAGGACTTGAACCAGTGCCCATATGGGACGCCAGCACTGAAGGTGGTGGCTTTCCCTGCTGTACCACAGTGCCAGCCCCTTGAGTTTGTTTTGTAATCATAAGCTTAACCCTCCAATAAGTAAAGAATTCAACAAATAGGAAGAAAAAAAACAAAACAAAACACTGTTCTTGAACAGTAGAGAAAGGGCTGTAAAGAAAAATCAAATCTCAAAATGTCAATTTCACTCCTATACATTTTTTGGGTACTCTGTTAGTTACCACAGAGCAGAGCAAACATATGACATTTGTCTTTCTGGGACTGGCTCATTTCCCCAAGTATAATGGTTTCCAGATATTTGTCTTTTTGAGACTGGTTTATTTCACTAAGTACAGTGGTTTCCAGATAAGAGGCTTTTAAAGGAGGGAAAACAAAGAATCTTGGGAGATTGACTTCTTGAACTGGCAGCTGATTTAAGTAAATTAAGCAGAAAATAGAGCATCTTAAAGTCTGAATGTAATTAATGAGAAAAATAAGAATTTCTTTATGAAATAGGAGATCTTCCCACCACCTGCATATATGGAGGGGCAAATTTAAGAAGATAGGCTGTATTCGATTGGACAAGTATAACAGTGTTTGTAGTAAATTATGATAAATTTCTTTTCTGGGCTTGTCATTGATTTGAATTTTATCAGATCGAGTTGCCTTTATTTTTCTGAAATCAAATTTATTTTACTTTCCAAAAATAATAAACACAGCAATTATTCTCCAACAGATAGCAGTGTGAAATAGACTTACTCCCACTTTCTGTGATTGTGGCCCTTTCACTCTTACCTAAGAAATGTCAGTCAGAACAAAATCCTTCTCATTTAGACTAACCTTTAAGAGCTGAATAAATAATGTAATTATAATCCCTGTCATCATAGGTCTTACAGTAAACTTTTGATCAGATAGCTTGGAACTAATACTTATGGTATGGTTTTTGAGGATTTAATTTTTTTAGTTAAGCTGTTCCCTCACTGACTTTGTATTTTAAAGTAGTCTGACCTTATTGGTAATCTTCCTGGTATGAATCTGTTTAAAATAAGTAGAGATGCTACTTTATCTAAGGCAGTAGCTGTCCATATGCAAGTTAAGATCATTAACCTTTTTTGAGTAGCTGTCTCATTAATGAATTTATTTGATTTTTTTTAAAGATTTATTCATTTATTTGAAAGTGAGAGTTACACAGAGAGAGGAGAGGTGTGGGGGGAGGGAGGGAGAGAGAGAGAGAGGGAGAGAGGTCTTCCATCGATGGTTCACTCCCCAATTGGTCACAATGGCCAGAGCTGCGCCGATCTGAAGCCAGGAGCCAGGAGCTTCCTCTCAGTCTCCCACCTGGGTGCAGGGACCATAGAGAGAGCTGGATTGGAAGAGGAGCAGCTGGGACTAGAACCGGCACCCATGTGGGATGCTGACGCTTCAGGCCATGGTGTTAACCTACCGTGTCACAGCGCCAGTCCCGATGTTTTTGTTCTTCATCACCCTAGTTCCTCTCCCCTTCTCCACCCCAGCACCGCCTTTTAAAAATAAGATAATTGTCCTGGAACAGTAGGGATGCTTTCTAGCCTAATGCTACGTAGATTTTAGGAGGCATGAAACAGAGGCATGAAAATGGGTTATGCCCACAAGTGGTAGTTAGAATTGGAAGAACCATGAGTTGAATGACTTTTAGTTCAAGGCACCTAACTTCTCTGAGCTTACTTTTTCTTCCGTAAAGTGACATAATAATAATATCTTATCACAGAAGTATTAAAAGGGTCAAATGAGATACTATATATAAGTTGCTTAGCATAGTTTCTAGCACATGGTAAGTGCTCAGTAAGTGGTAGCTATTATTTAACTTTTTGAAAGTAAAGTATGACAGGCAAAGTTGTTAAATTTATATATCACGGAAAATAGGGAAGGCTAGTTGATAAATTAACAGATTGAAATTCAGAAAGATTTCTACCTCTGGAATAAAATGGAACACCAGTTTTCAAAAACATGAAATTTGATAGTCTTACGTTTTGAATTTTAGATAGAAAAATTCTTTTGTACTAATACAGAAAGGGAGCAGTCTGGCTTATTAGTCATTTCTGCTGAATTTTCTAGTTTTTTTTTTTTTTTAATCGACAAGACCATCTTGTGATCACACTGATATAAGTGCACGATAATAGCGCTATTGTCATAGTTTTCATTATTTACACCATGACAATAATGATTGTGTTTTATCCTGGAATCCATCTGTAAAGTGACAAGCATGTAGAAATGAAGGCAGATCATCTAAGTTGAAGGACCTTGACGACTGTTACTTGTCCTGAGAAGGCACGATTCGCAGGGTAGAAAATATCTAACAGCCATCTTTAGGTCTTTGAAGGACTGTGGCAGGCAGTGGCTTTACCTGCAATGCCACAGTGCCAGCCCCAGAAAGTTGAGACTTTCTGTATGCCTAGAAGATTGTTCTTCTGTAGCTCTGGAGTAGAGGACCAGCATTCAAGTCTTGCTTCTGATATTGAGGTGCAATTAGTTAATCTCTCTGAGCCGTATAAAGCAGAGAGCAGGAGGTTATGAGATGTAAATAACTAGCGTGTGTGAAAGAGGAATTCAGGTTTGTTGTTGGCATTGCCTGGCACTGTGCTAGGAAGGTACTCAGTCAGCTGTCTTTTTGGAAGGACTAATAATTACAACTATTCAGCAGCAAGATAAACTTTCTCATCACTCTTAGAAACAAAGTCGTTAGTTTTATCAGGGAAAATTACAAAATTTTACATGGAGTATAAATTTCTGAAAGCTCTTTGAGAGAAGATACAGTGCTTACGCAGTTCATTGCTCTCTGAAGGGCACCCATCTCAGTGCCAGGCACATAGGCTGTGCTTGGGAAATAGTTGTAGAATAAGCGAATGGAAGTCCCCCCTCCCCCCCAACTAATGCTCATATTCAGTTCATTTAGCAGCAGTCCACTCTCATTTCTAAGACGGTTGCGTATTGTTCCCCAGATCTGTGTACCTTTTGGCTGTTACTTAATTAATTTATTTAAGATTTGTTTATTTGAAAGGCACAGAGAGAGAGAGAGAGAATCATCCATCTACTGATTTACCCCACAAGTGGCCACAACAGGCAGAGCTGGGCCAGGTTGAGGGCAGGAGCCTAGAACTCCATCTGGGTGTCCCACATGGATGTCAGGAGCCCAAGTACTTGAGCCATTCTCTGCCGCTTTCCCAGGTACATTAGAAGGGAGCTGAATCAGAAGCAAAGAAGCCAGAACTTGAAACCAGCACTCCAGCATGGGATGCTCATGTAGCAAGTGGCAGCTTAACCCACTGCATCACAATGCCAACCCCTTGCTGTTATTTTAGAATGAATATTTTGACATTAAACTGAAGTAGCTTCTCATTGCTCTTTGTGTCCCTGTCTTGAAGGCCAGAGCAGCAAGAGAAAATTGACATGACTTTCATTGTGAGACCTTCTTGGAATGGTTTCTCTAACTTAGTCATTTTTAATTCCTTATTTTCTACCTTTTTTTTTTTAAGATGTATTTATTTATTTGAAAGGCAAAGATACAGAGAGAGAGAGAGAGAGAGAGAGCACTTTCATCTGCTGGTTCACTCCCCAAATGGCTGGAGCTGGGCCAGACCAAAGCCAGGTGCCAGGAGTTTCTTGTGGGTTTCACAAATGGGTACAGAGGCCCAAGGACTTGGGCCATCTTCTGCTTCTTTCCCAGGTACATTAGCAGGGAGTTAGTTTGGAAGTAGAACAGCTGAGAGTTGAACCGGTGCCCTGTGGGTTGCTGGCACTGCAGGTGTAGGCTTAACGTGCTATACCACATTGCTGGACCCTCTACTTTCTCTATATATTTTAATTTCTATAGTCCTGTTTAAAAGGGATGCCTTATACATGGCATATTTCCATGGAAAATAGTCCCAAGAATTTCATAGCAGTGGTAACCTCTGGGAGATGATTTGAGATGGGAACCTCCACATTATTTTACTCTTTGAATTTTTCACTATGTACTTTAATGATTTTTTAAAAGTATTTTTAAAAGCAATTGAGAGAACCTCATAATTATAAAAAATTTATATTGGAATGCTGAGAAATGCAGCAAGATAACTTCTGTTTGTTAAGTCTCCTCTTTGAGATGCCAGATTGAGTGCTTTCCCTGAATTCTTACTTTTTTTCAGTAAACATTTAAGCCTTACTCTGTTTTGTCTTTGCTGTCCCAGACTGATGTGAGAGCTTTGATACTGAACCCAAGTCAAAGGCAGATTCTGTTCCTTGACACTCCTGGGCCAGAGCAGACCTTGTGCCCAGTGACCTAAGCCATAAACCACTGCTTGGGATGCCTGCATCTCATATGGGAGTGCCTGGGCTGCAGTGCTGCCTCCAGCTCTGGTTCAGATTCAGCTTCCTGCTAACGTGTCTGGGAGGCAGTAGATGACAGCTCAAGTAAAGAGTCCATGATACCCATGTGAGAGACCTAGGTGGATTTGCTGGCTCCTGGCTGTGGGCTGACCCTGCCCTGGCTATCGTCGGTGTTTAGGCAGTGAACCAGTGGATGGAAGATCTCTTTCTGTTTTTCTCTCCATTGTTCTACATCTCGAATAAATAAAAATGAATAAGCATACATTAAAAAAAAAAGACTCCTGGGTCTCCAAGTCTCACACTGTACATAAGACTTGGACACAGCCAAGGACTTGAAGATGAGAGAAATGGCAGACACTGAAATTACGTTGGTTGAGAAATGCTGTGCAAAGTTTTTGGCTGCCTTGCATTCACTATTTAGTATTTAAGTAAAATGAAAACAAATTTTGTGGCTGACACTGTGGCGCAGCGAGTTAACGCCCTGGCCTGAAGCACCGGCATCCCATGTGGGCGCCAGTTTGAGACCCAGCTGCTCCACTTCCAATCCAGCTCTCTGCTATGACCTGGAAAAGCAGTGGAAGATGGCCCAAGTCTTTGGGCCCCTGCACTTGCGAGTGGGAGACCCAAAAGAGGCTCCTGGCTTCAGATTGGTGCAGGTCCGGCCGTTGCAGCTAATTGGGGAGTGAATCATCAGATGGAAGACCTCTCTCTCTCTCTCTCTGCCTCTCCTTTCTCTGTGTAACTCTTTCAAATAAAAATAAATAAATCTTTAAAAAAAAATGAAAACAAATTTGAACTTGAAGCTTTGGGTGCCTTACAATAGATGGCCAAAAGGGATCTGTGGATATGTTTTAAATTGATAGATGCCCGTAGTTTTGTGTTCACATGCTTTTGATGACCAACTGAGGTTAATTTGTGATTTTGTAAATTTCATTCATCATGGAATTTATTTCAGGCAACATTTTGAGTTATATCCTTGCCATCAAAGTTTATAGATTATTAACACACTCCTAGGGAACTGTAAGTTTAAATAATAAAGACGGCAGGGTGGTCATTACTTTGAGTAACTTTAAGTCAGTCAGTGTCTCTTTCACTTTATCTCTTAAAAGGAAGTACTTTTTGGAGTATTCCTCCAAGAAAAGAACAAGTTATTCTTTAGACCATAACTTTTGCATGAAGTGTGTATTTTCCTTATTCCTATGTAGCAGTTCAGACCCTGTAGCTGTGCCTTCCATGAAACTAAGTCTGGCCTGAAGTCAGTCCTGACTCCATCATTTATTAACTATGTGACCTGGGGCAAATGACTTAACCTCTGTGAGCATCAGTGTCCTTATCTCCACAGTGTTTAATCATCTAATTCACATTGTTGGAACAAAGGACTGGATGAGGCCCTTCAGAGTACCTGCCATAGAGTCAGTGCTCAGTGGTTTGTTCCTGTTTTAAATCCCTTTCTCTCCTGTTCATGCTCAGTGTTTTTGTTTGACCATTTTAATTCCAAATGTCAGTCTCTATGGAGAATAGTAAGGGCATTTGTTTAGCCTCCCCCCATGTCTGGTAAACATCTGAGCAACACTCACCCTTCAATACAGACTTCAAATTTACATTAATCTGTTAAGCCTTTCCTAACCCTGTGCTGCTGCTTGCTTCAAAGTGATTTTCCCTCTGGCTGACTTGTGCTAAGTACTCAGTAAGCATTTGCTAGGGAAATGAGTCTGTGAACTTGGGAAGGGTGCATGTTTACCAAGCTTCTCGTGGATCATTGCAGACTTGGGAGTTCAACTTAGCCCTTTAGAAGTTAGTGTGGACAGCCGAGAGGCTGAAGGACAGGATCTTGACCTGATGCTTTTTCATTCCAGGGGAAAATAATTTGAGTATTTAGGCTAAATAGATTTGCAGAGGAGTTAGTCATTCTGTAACAAGGGTGGCGGACGCCCACCTTGAGGGCTGTGTAGAGCCCATGAAATTATTTGATCTGGCCTTGCCAAGGCAACTGCAGGCAGGACATGAAATTCAATAAATCTATAACAGGCTAATTTTTAAGTTGATACTTTTGTATGGCCCACAAATGATGTTATAAATATCTAAATGGCTCTTTGCAGGAAAAAGATTTACACTCCTTGAAGTTTAATGCTGTTATCATTATGGATATTTGTTAGTCTTATTCTGGGCCAGGCCCTATGCTGATCATTTTATCTACTTTATCTCTCTTAGACCTCATAACAACTTTATGAATTAGGTGTACCGATTGTCCAGAGGAGGAACTGAGACTGTAATAAAATGACTTGTCGAATACTTTATAACTGGAAAGTAACATCATATAACCTAGATTTGAATGAACTTGATCCCAGAAGTGGAATCAGTTCGGTTTATGTGTCACACAGCTTCCCTCTTCTGCATCATGATAAGAGAATTGTGGATACAGAGGTGGGTGAGACAGTGCTAACTGTAAAGGGGAATGCTTCTGGAGGGCTTCTCCCTCAGTCACTGTGTTTGTCCAGAAGCCAGCTGCTTACTGACTGGTGGCACACACTGTTATACTCTGCACTATTACTTCCAGTGGGAGGCAGTTATAAAATGTGGACCACACTAATATTTATGTGGAGGAATAATTATAACTTGAAAGTACAATGTAGTGAGAAGTACCCCAAGTTTCTATTAAATGTTGCTCAAGCAGTGAGTAAGTCATTAATTTCAACTCCTGATGTATATATAATGATTGCTTAATATTACACTGCCAGGAAACACACATACACACACACGCACACACATACACACACTCATAGAGATAGGCTTGTGTATAGCCAAATAATGCTGGATAGGGTTGGAGCTATGTTTTCAGTTAATTGTTTTTGGCGAGGAGAGATTGGTGGTATGGCTTATACTGTCATTTGTTCAAGTTTATCCAAAAAGAATAAATACCTTTTTTTTTTTTTTTTACAAAGTGTGGAAGAATGAAATTTTAATTTGGAGAAATTGGGAAATACTTGTTCCCTGTATCAGCAAATAAAATTTCCGTAGTATCTTTCCCATTTATTCTAAGAAGTTTAAAATATAATCAGGCAATTCCCTGTCTCTTTTTCTTCATTCCTCTTTGCCAAAATGAACTGTTTGACATTTAATGTTTATCAGTTTCTTCTGAGTATATGAGTCATGTGGAATGGAGTTAGCAACCCCTTAAGAACATTAAGTGTCTACTTTGTCTTACTGGTTCCTGGTGTTTTACTAATAAAAGGTGTGGAGCTGAATTTAAGCGACTGTATGTAACTGATAGTGTTCCTGTGCAGACATGCCTGTCTATGACTTTGTTCAATAAAAAAAAAAAAAAAAACCTGATTCTACATAATTTGTATTTGGAATGAAGATTCCAGGAGGTAGCTTGATCATGGGCAAAGCCATGCAACTGATCAGAGACATAAAGTTGGAAGAGGTCAATAGCTGGAATTTGTCTTGAGGGTTTACCTCTAACACCACACACATACACACCCACACACACACGTGTGGTTTCAGTTATAAAGGTAAAAAGATTTTATGAACTTAGAAGGTCTGGTGTATTTGATTCTATTTTGAAGAAGAGAGAGAATTCTGGAAAAGAACCATGTGGTGAGGCTAGGGAACACAGAGTAAAGCAGAGACAGCTAGTGTAGAGAGAGGTGTGTGTAGATCTTCTAGGGCAGGTGTCTTCCTTGCCGTGTCTGTTTCACTGAAGCCAGTTCTACTGGAGGCCTGGGGGATGATGAGGGATCCTGTTTGGCTCTGGGTACCAGGTACTGCAGAACCCATCATCTTGGCTTCCTAAACTCAAGGCTGGGCTTCAGGGAAGAGAGTTTATTCCTGTCCAGTGGATGCCTTAAGCTACAGCTGTTGACCAGCTTTAGTTTGGGAAGGGCCCTATTTAGAATAGATGGTCAAGAAGCTGTATCACTTACCTTCCATTCTTTCTGAATTGGTTGCCGGTCTGGAATGAAAGTTAGATTGGTGCTCACTTGGATTTAGGAAAGCCAAGATCATCTGCTCCCTTATCTGTTGTTGTCTTTTAACCTGTGGCCTAGAAAATGGCATTATATCGGTCAAATGAAGTGTGAGTAGACCCTCAACAATGTTGGGTGTGGCACTGGATAAATTCATGTGACAAGGTCTTCAAAAAGTTCACAAGGAAAAATGCATGGATTTCAAGAATTTTCTGTACTACAGTGAACTTACCTGTTACCATTTTTCCATGAACTTTTTGAGGTGCCATGTGCATAAGAAGGACCGTATTGCTCCAGGCCTTCCACCTACATCTTTTAGTCACATAGGATCTGGAATTTGTCTTATTTGGGAGTCCCCGTCTGTAAAAATAGCTAATCTGTCTCCTCCTGTCTTTTCCTTTCTCACACCTGTCTCTTCTCCCTCATTTTGTCCCAGGGCTTTCCCATCGCAGACAACCGGCGCCGATTGGTACTGTTTTACTTTCAAACTTCTTGCTGCCTCAGCCATCATCTTCTATTGTTTTAAGTTTAATTTGATGAGGACACCAAATCCCCTATTTCTGTTTCATGTTGTACAGATCATGTAACGTTAATGCCTGTCCAACACTTCAAAAAGAGAGAGTGGTAATAGTTGTAATGTTGCTGTTAGTGCGTTTTGACATTGAGTAACAGATGATGTGTCTAATGAATAGTGTGGAGGCTTGAATTGCATAATTATAGGTGTTTTTGATTAGGGAAATCATATGCAGGCCAACTTCTTCCACCCAGAGACTTTTATATTCTAAATACCAGAGTACTTCAATCTAAAAAGAAGCCTTCCTTCAGTGATTATCATTCTTCATTTTTCCAGGGTTTGTCACTAAATAGGGAAAACCAGACAAACCAGGAGCCATGTTTTAAAGAGAGATTTAATTCTGTGCTCTTCCTCTTCTAAATCACACTTTGGACATTCTCTCAGTAACACTGTATCAGTTCACAGTGGTCTGGCATAGTGTTCAGGACAGTGCTTACCCGAATGGTTGCATCCAGACACGTGGATTTGTAGAACAGCCCTTGTTCTGGCATACTTACAGAAGCAACAACAATTTTGTAATGTAAATCACTGGACTTGATTTGCTGGGGCAGGGTGGGGGTTGTATTTCAACTAGTTATTGTACTAACTGCTTGGAATAATTTCCTAATGAGTGTGCTGGGTGACAGATTTCACAGAGACACCGTGAACTCCCCATGAGACTTCTCCATGTATTTATTAGCTTGTAAATGAACATCCAAATAAATATCTTAGGTAAATGTGACTAACGAAAACAGGGAATGGTATATTGAAGAAATTTGAAGATTCCTAGCCTTCCTAGACTTTGCCAGGTTGGGGGATGGCAATCAAAGATATGGAAAATAAAAATGAGTTTTGCCTCTGAGCTCCACTCAGGAGTACCTTTGCAACATGAAGCCTCCCACAAGGCTTCTCTTGCCCTTGAATGTTTTTCTGTTGCCACCTTTCATTGGCTGCCTGGTAGTTGGCCGTAGCCAGTTCAACTCTGTGGGTGACTTAGTTGCTTTTACAGTACTTCAGACTAGCTTTGCTGATGTGAAAGATCACTTTTCTTTAATGTCAAGTCTTTTTAATCTTCTAGACAGGAAGCAAACATTTTCTTTTTGTTACCAGTTTCTTCTGCTCCAGGACTTTAGAAAGGGCTATCCAGGACTAGATGCTATAGCTTAAGTGGCATTGCCCAGTAGTGTTGGTTTATGCTAACAGACTGACTACCAGCAAGTTGAAGCTCAGGGCCTTTGACATTCTTCTACCTGAGGACTTGTTCCCGGGACATTCATGGAAGAGTTAGAGGTGCTTGTCCCTCGATGTTTAAACACCATTTTGCACAAATGAACGACCATTTACACTTTGTAGTTAACGAAGCCTGAGTTGAGGCCTGGCTCTGCTGCTCACCACCCTCATGGCCTTCAGCAAGTTGCTCCACTGTTCTCATGTGTAAAGAAGAGATAAAACTATTTCTTAATGTTGCTGCAAGGTTTACTGTAACTCTGACATGCCCAGCACAGTGCTGGCACACAGTAAAGGAAGAATTCACTCGTTGTTAGCTGCAGCATTATTATAAAATATATACAGGTTGAGTATCCCTTATTCAAAACACTTGGGATCAGAAAGTTTCAGATTTTCAAATTTTTCAGGTTTCGGAACATTTGCCTATATGCAGGGATGAGACTTATTGACACTTGAAAAGTGTCAAGTTTTGGAGCAATTTGGGCTTTCCAAGTTTCTGATTAGGGATGCTTAGTGTAGATGAGTTTATCATCATGATCCTTATTTTGTGTGCTTTATCATTCATCTGCACCAAACTTCTGCAGTGCCAGGCTTGTAGAGGTGTAGCATAGTAGTGTTTTCTTCTTGGTATTGCCTTTCTGTGAATTTTCACCTTTTGTGTGAATCTTTCCTTCCCTCAGATTGTGCTCGTGTCAACTTTTTTCCTGTCAAAAAAATTTACAGTGACAATATAATAAGCAAATGTGTATATGTCATAGCCTCTTTATATTTTAGTTGAGTTGAATATCTGAGATAGGAAAATTTATGGTTTGGCAAAAGTTTAATTTTGACATTTGTGAAGTAATGGCGTAGGAGGATACTGCAGGAAGAGTTGCTCTAATTTTTATTAGATCTCATTCTGGCCCTCAGATGGATTAAAGTCTGTTAGAAGAAATGAGAAAAGCGATTGTTTATGATGTAAAATATCAAGTATGGGTGTTAAAGATAAATTAAGTGGAGGAAAAGATCCTTGTAGGCTGGTATAATTTCAGAATGTAGGCCTTGAGTTTAGCCCTTGAAGGATGCAGAGGGTTTAATTTGGTGTAGATTTTCAGGAAGGGCTTTCAGTAGAAGGGGGAGGGAGAATGCTGATAGTGACAATATCAGGTAGAACGGAGCGTCTAGCTGGTCAGTCCTTCTACAATCAACCCTATTCCCAGCCATCTTTTTTTTAGCCAACAGCCACCTGTACCTGCGTTTATGTGTTTATCCCTGGAAATCTCCAGTTTTTTTTTTTTTTTTTTTTTTTTTTTTTTCCCCTCCCTGTATTTGCTCTTCTTTCTCCACCATAATTCTTTGGTAGAATTGAACACAGATTCCCCATGCCTCCCTAACTTGTTGTTTCTGAAACGTGCACACAAATCAGATATTTTAAAAGAGGTTGTTAGTACAGGGATATAGGTTGACAAAAAGAATCACAAGAATTACGTAAAGTAGCCATGGCATGTTGCTGTTGAGGATGTTCTAATGACCTGTGTTAAGGTAGTGCTGTGGGAGTTCTCTTCTGACATCTCTGATTTCTGCCGCACACCAAGCTGCTGAGGCCGAACTGGCTGCCTGGGTACCACTTGCAGGTGTGCTGTGATTCCGAGTTCATTTTAAAAGCGCTGCCTTCCTGATCTCTCCCGTGTTTTCCCTCCCCTTGTTTCTGGGGGCTGCACTGAAGCATGTTAACCTGGGAGATGTTCTATGGACTGTGCTTATAACTGACTGTTGTAAAACTAAAGCATAATTTAAAAGTCTGAGAAGGTCAATTTTAAAAGCCAAATGTCAATGGATTTTTCCATTGTTTCAGATGATGTATGCTGTTTGTGGTATTGCTCTTCAGAGTAGACAGGAAATACTGATATTTTAACTGTGCTAAGATGTTTTAACAGAGAGTCCTTGAGTATGTACGTACCCAAGTGTGTCTTAGTAAGCCAACTTTCCTTTCATTCAGTTTTTTTTTAATGCTAAAATTTTTATGACCCCATGTTCTCTGTCTTTCCTGATCTGTTAAATTATATATTTAGGGCTTGGAAAAACAGTTTAGAAGCACTGTTAAGAACATTACTTTCCTTTCCAACCTGCTAGTGACTTTTTATAGTACCTTGTTCTCTGAGGATTTTAATTTTTAAAACATTGATAGAGAATTCCAATTAAGTGAAACATTTGCAAATACATTTCTAGTGATCCGTACTCTTGGTGGCTTGTTTTCTTATGTGTTTTAGGCTATATAAGGTTTTTGGTTTCCATTTTTCCCCCCGGTGTTCTGTTCATTATCCTTCAAAATTATTTGTCAGGATTATTTAAAACCTAGGAAGAAAGTGTCTTCTCCAGAAGGGGATTATGTCTGCTTCTACCAGATACCTGTAGTACTATCCATCTTGCACCGAGATTAGCGTTTAGGGTCCCTGAGGTGACCCCAGGTTGCAAATCCAGGGGGTCTAGTTTGTGGCCAGTTTTTCAGTTTGTTTTTTCTCCCTTTCCGTCCTCCTCTGTTTTATGGCCAAGACCCAGCTCCCATAGTCCTGAAGACAGGGTGGGATTATTTCTGGCTCGTTTTTGCACGGAGGAGTGGGGATCTTGCGCACTGTGGGAGGGTATTCTACCTGGGTGATCTCTGGACCCCCTTCTTGTCAGTTTCCCCTATATTTTGCCTTCCTTGCCTCTACTATCTTAGGAAACTTGTTAAGACTTGTTTGCGTTTTTCCCCCTGATTTTTTCTCAGTTGTTTTCAGTAGGAGGATTAGTCCAAATGACCTGGCCCTCATTACTGGAAGTGGAACTCTAGAACTCTCCCTTATCTAGCATTGTACACTCCTGTAGGTTTGTGTGGCAGGGACGGAACTGGACCACTTTGAGGAGGCGGCTGAGGCCGAGAGTGGTGCCATGATTGATTTAAGGTTGTACAAAAGAATGGCACATCCTGGAACTTCTTGGAATGAGTCTGTTTTTCTTTCCACCCCAACACTGCCTTTGAGCCTTCTACTAAGTGTATTTATAAAATTTTTAATGAACTTAGCATATTGCATAATACCTATACAAGATTGTTTAGACCATTGGCTAATGTAGATTATATTTGTGCAATTTTTACAGATGTGGCCATTTTAAGTGGAAAATAGTAATTGCAATCTTTTTTCCTTTCAGCTGAAGTGAGTAGTGAATATAGTATGGACAAAGCAATGGTTGAATTTGCTATGATGGATCGGGAACTAAACCATTACGTAAAGGCTGTTCAATCTGCAATAAATCATGTAAGTCTATACCACTCACCTGGTCATATTTGGTTACAACTCTCTGTCCTAGAAATAGAAACAGAAAATCAAAATTTTCTGTAGCCTCCAATATTTCCTTATCATTACTGTAGCAGCTATAAATTTTCTCTTAATCAGGAATCTTAAATATTCTCCCAGGTAGGCCACATAGATTGTCTTGCATTTTCTGTCTCAAAAATTATGGTGTAATCCACCTTTGAATGCGACAATTACATAAAATGCTAACAATTATATGCAATTTTTTGGCTGTTTTCTTTCTTTCTTTTTTTTTTTTTGCTGTTGTATTGCTTAAGCAAACAGTTTGGACCAGGTTTAGTTATTTTCCAGTTTTAATCAATATGCATCTCTTGTAAAATTCTTAGAATCAGATAATATGGAAAAGTTTTAGAGCAAGTTTAAAAATAAAAAAGGTTGGCATTTTGGTTTTTCCAGGAGCCAAACTTATCTTTGTTGACTCCAGCTGTCACAGGAACAAAACATGAGGCAGTTAAGGTGGGAACATAGCAACATCCTTTTTAGTAGTACTGTATTGAGTAAGAAATGAGCAATATGATTGCAGTAATGTTTCTGAGAAGTCCTTTGTCCTCTGAGCAGTGGAAACTCCCTGTTGAACTGATTTCATATACCTGTGTAATAGAGTGTCTTGTACTTCTGGTTTCTTTGTTTGCCTTTTCTTTCTTATAGCTATGGGAAAATTCCAAAAATCAAATATTTAACAAGATTGGCTACTGTTCATTGGAAGATAAATTTCTAGAGGTTGTTTTGTGCTTAACCTATTAAAATGTTCAATTCTGTGAATATTTCAATGATATAGTTATTTGAAATTTACCACAGTGGTGTATTTGTTGTTCAATTTAAGAATTTATATTTGTTCTAAATGTAAGACAAGGGGACCTAATGGGTGAAATGAGCCATTTATAGTTATAGGATGTTTCACTAGTTTTAATTAATGGTTAGTATTTATTAAGCATTGTATTTGTGACTTACTTTAAGAATATTTGCTTATATCCAAGTAATAAACTTGTTTGATTTGTGAAATTTTAATCTGTCCTGCCACTGTGACTGTTAGACTTGGTCTTGTGAATATTCCTTCATTAAAAAATAAGAAAAGGATGTCATATCAACATCATATTTGAAACTGGCTAATAAAGCACCTGCTTAGAAGTTTTCAGTTGTAGCTGAACCCCAGGCAGCAGTTCCTACTGTCAAAGAATGTGATTGCACTGGTCCGGAGCAGGGTAGGTCGCCAGTGTTTCCTAGAAACTCATTCTAATGTGTATCTAAGGTTGAAAATGACTTAAAAGGACAAGTCTGACTTTATAGATGAAGTGTGTTTGCTGCCAAAGATCAAAATTAGGTCTATTAGATGGATCTGTTTTGCTTTGACCTTTACATTCTGTAGAGATTTTTGATAACTATCTTTTACTTTCATACTGTACAAATATAACAGCACAGTGTATTATAGATTTTAAAAATGAGATTTGAGAATCAAAGAATTTAATGTTTATTTTCTATTAAATTTTAAGATTCACAGATACTTAAGGTAGTTTTATATCAAGTATTGAACTCTTGCCTCTTCAAGCAATTGTCACTCTTAAAAAAAAAGTTAAACACAGAGAAACCTCCATCCTCATTCATGTTCAGTAGTTAACAGTACTTATTTTATCTTGCGATCTCATCCTATTACCTTCACTCTACTAAGTGGGGAAGATACATTTCTCCCACTTTTCAGCCCTAGGCTCACACTAGAGGCTGTGGAGCAACTTGGGTAGAGAGATTCTAATGCTTGTCAGGGAAGTCTCTGGTCTTTCATAGTAGAGGAAACATCTTTGTCTTCCTTTTCTGATGCAGTTATGCTCTCTATGCAATCTTGTTACAAGGCCAAGAATAGTACATCATGATTTTACAAGGTTTCTGAAACTGAGTGGATAATAATCATTATTTTGAGGAAAATAGCTTGTACCATTTGCATATTTGGAGTTATGCCTGTTACTCTCTTAATACTTATTTTGGTGAGGGATAAAGAACGAGCAGCATCGAGGGAGGCTCGAAGGATGCTAGAGTTCCTTCGTTAACAGCAAGATCCCAGGGAATAGAAGCTCTTGCAGCCCTAGAGCGTCTTCTAAGTTGAGAAACTTACGTGGTGAAGAAACTTAACCTCTTGGACCCTCATATTCTTCGTCTATAAAATTCTTAGCCTGCCTATTTCACAAGACTGTTATGTGAATCAGATTAGATAATGTATATCAAAACACTTTGGCATTCATAAAATTTGATTTAGTGATAAGATATATTATTGCAAGCCCAGATTTCCAAACAACTTAGAAAGGTTGAACAGAATTTTCTAAAATGTTTGTACCTTATTTTACTAACTTTACTTAAGGTACTTTTTTAACTGTGGACTCTTCTACTCTGGAATTCAAGAATCGCATAAATTATGTTTAAGGTGCTTAAATTACAATATAAGGTATGGCCACTAAGATGAAGTTGTTTTTTTTTTTTTTTTTTTTTTTTTCAGAGTATTAAGAAAGAAGAAAGGTAATGGGAGCCTATAGGAGTCCTGTTTCTGTTTCTGAATTCCACAGCCGTAGGAAATTAAAAAAGAAAACTTTTTATTGTCAAGGAGCATTCATTATTTAAATAAACATTGCTGTCTTTTGCCCTCTCACTTTTACTTTCACAGAATTCTGAAGGTTATACACCTCTAGCAGGTCTTGGAATTTACTTTGGAACACTCGGAAGTATAGATCAATTCACCTGCAGTCCCTGTGTCAGTTAGCAGAAGCTCTCAGATTGCCTTCCTTTGTCCTTTGAGAAAATAGATTACTACATTCCATGGTGCTTGAAGGTAGTATTTGGTGTCAGCATTTATTTCGTGCTCCAAAACTAAAAATAAAAATGACTGTCTCTAGCTCATTTGTAGAGGGAATATTACACAGTGAGCACTAAAAATGCTTTGTCTGTAAATCATTTATAGAAACTCAGGATAAATGGGTTATATACTGTCACCACTCTTAACACTTTATACAGCATTCTATATGCCAGGCACTTCTAAGTGCAAGAAATAGGAAGTCAGTCAGCATGGCCCATGTGACCTTTACCTTCATGTTGTCCGAAGTCTAGAATAGAAGGCAAACATTTAACAAGGGACAATGCAAATGTCATTTAATTACTGTCATGATGTGTGCTGCAAAAGGAAAACGGAGCATTCAGGAAGAATTAAAACAGGGAGCATAATTTCTTTCGAAGGGAGGCTGGGAGATTTCCTTCCTGAGGGAATGGTGTTTAAGATGAAAGGGCCAAAGGAACCGTGAGGCAGGGGTGTGATAGATAACTTCCTTGTGTGAGTGTTGCATGAAATGAACGCATCTTATTTCTGATTGTCTTAATGTTAGCGTTTCAGAGTGCCTTGATCAGCCCAAGACTTAATCTGAGGAAATTGGGCCAGAGAAGTCTCATCCTCACGTGCAGTAAGTGAAAATATATAGAGTAATTGAGTAACCTACCTACCTAGTTGGTTGGTGATTCATTCATTAACAGATTTTCGAATACCTGCTATGTGCTTGGCACCGTGTTTAGTGATTTAAGTCATGACAGTAGTAGATTTAAGGATAATTCCATTATTGATACTCTGCTTCTCAAGAAACAGTTACCCCTCAACATTAATAATCATTGTGAAAAAGGATGGAAGTCATGAATGTTACTAATAAATGGCCTAACAGGTTAAGGGTAGTGTCACATTATTCGCAATCCATGATAAAATACAATGTGTATCCTCTAGTGTTTGTGATGAGTATTGTAGTCCTAAACAGAGCCTGAAATTTGCGTTATACTTTGGCGTGTGTGTGTGTGTGTGTATTTAAAGATTTATTTATTTATTTGAAAGGCAGAGTTACAAAGAGAAAATGAGACAGAGGCAGAGAGCGGGGGGGAGGGAGAGAGGAGGAAGGAAGGGGGAGAGGAGGGGAATCTTCCATCTCCTGGTTCACTCCCGAAATGGCCACAATGGCTGGGGCTGGACCAGGTCAAAGCCAGGATTGTGAAACACTGTGTGGGTCTCCCACTTGGGTGACAAGGGCCCAGTTACTCAGGCCATCTTCTGTTGCTCTTCTAGGCGTATCATCTGGATCAGAAATGGAGCAGCCAGGACTCAAGCTAGCATTCATATGGGATGCTAGGGTTGCAGGCAGCTGCCCAACCCACTGTGCCCCAGTACCAGCCCTGGAATATGTAGTTTTAAAATCATGATCCTTAATTTTATAATTTTACTTTATGCAAACTTTAAATCTGAACAGAATGTCACAGAATACCTGAGTATTGTTCTTTTAGTGTACGCTGCTTCAGAATGTTACTGTATTAGAAAATCCAAAGCCTGTGTATTTTCTTCACTTTATTCTAGTACCCTCTGTTTTTTTTGTTGTTTTTGTTTGTTTGTTTTTTTTTAAGATTTTATTTATTTGAGACAGCTATAGACAGAGGGAGAGACAGAAAGAGAGGTCTTCCATCTGCTGGTTCTCTCTCCAAGTGGCTGCAACAGCTGGAGCTGGGCCAGTCCAAAGCCAGGAGCCAAGAGCTTCTTCCAGGTCTCCCACACAGGTGCAGGGGCCCAAGGGCTTGGGCCATCTTCTACTGCTTTTCCAGGCCGTAGGCAGAAAGCTGGATTGGAAGTGCAGCAGCCAGGACACGAACTGGCACCCGTGTGGGATGCCAGCACAGCAGGCAGTGGCTTAGCCCATGAAGCCACAGCACCAGCCCCCATCTAGTACTCTCTTTTGTGTTATCTTTGTCTTATAGATAAGTAGGATTTTAAATAAGATTGTGTCCATGTATATATTTTGAACTTTTCTTTTTCTCAAATAACAGGACTTATTAAATTTTTAAAATTTTTATTTTATTTGAAAAAGAGAGGGAGAAAGATCTTCCATCCATTGATTTACTCCCCAAAGATCCGCAACAGCCAGAGTTAGGCCAGGCTGAAGAAAGGAACCCAGAACTGAGTCTCCCATGTGGGTGTCAAAGGCCTAATTAATTGAACAATCACTTGATGCCTCTCAGGGTGTACATTAGCAAGAAGCAGGATTAGAAGTAGTTGGTACTTGGGCCATGCATTCCTACATGGGATATGAGCATGCCAAGTGGAAACTTAACCACTGTGCCAAATGCCTGCCCCTACATATGTGGTTTTTTTTTTAAGTACTGTTTTACAACAGTCCCTTCCAAGAGCCTGGTGAAGGAGAGCATTTTTCTTCTTCACTGAAGCAATGAGGTGCCTTAGTGGTCCACTTGGGTTGTTTCTTAAAGATTTGTTCATGGACATACATACCCCATGTTAAGTACTGTGGTTTTTAATTGTTAGGATAACCTGAGTATTTTAACCACATTTTCAAACTAATATGTTATTGGTTAGAGGAATACAAATAGACTTCACCTAAGTTGTTGGGACGAATACAACCCTAGATATACTAAAAGTATAAATGGGTCATAGGTGTAGTTTACCTCAGCCCTGTCATTGTGCAAACTAATTTTGACTGTTTTTAACACAGCACTTGCCTGTGCTTCCTCACCCTTTACCCTTCATCATCTGGTAAGCTTTGCATTTATCTTACCCGAATTTACCTTAATATCCATCATTTTAACAAGAAATCTTATGGAGGGATCTTGCATATTGAGAATTACTGTTTTACTTAAACAAAATTGGGGGGTAGAACTTCTCTCTTAAAAATCTAATAATTTATAGTATCTGAAGGAAATTCTAGACTAGAGGATGCAATTTATAAGAAAAATTTGTGATCACCTGCTGATGGAGTACAAGAATGCACCCACTCTGTTAGTCAATTGTGAATTATTGACCAAAGAGGAAGCAGGGGAGAATTAGTTTGGGGATTATAAAATTTGAGGACAGAAGATTCCTAGCATGAGAGAAATCACTGTTACGGGAAGGAACAGCAGGAAGGTGGGAGATGACAGGGGCCTGAAATTAGTGAAGAGCTCTTGGAACCAGATGGGAAAGTCCTGGGAGGCCACCTTCTTCTCCACTGCCTGTCCCTACACTTGGCCCTCCAGGAACAGTGTGCAGCCTCTTGACACCTTTATTTCCAAAAGTTTTCAAAAGTGTATTTTATATTCCATGAATTTTTTCATCAAAAGGAATATTGCCCAAGTGTGAAAATTAACAGGGAAAAAAGTTAACTTTGATTTTTCATACTTTGGCCACTTGACCCTGGAATGTGCCTGTTATTATTACCAGTAAATAATTCTCATTCAGCGCCTTAGACTCTTTGCACCATTATCCTCTAATTAAGGATGTGTTTGGTAGCATTTTGGCTAACAACATAGTTAAGTCTGGAAATTGCTACTAGTTCACTTGCCTCTATAGGAAAAAAATCTAAATGTAAGATCTCTTAGACTATATAGTAATGTATCTGCTAGTTAATGAAAATTCTTTTTTTTAATGCTATATTATGTTATAGTAAGGCTGATTTTCATGGTTAGTTTTTAGAAATCATCTTAATGTTTTGAAGATATTAAGTGTTGGGTTTTAACCAGCATTCTAAAATGTTTACAATCTACTGACATAAATGTGCCTCTGGTGTAGCATTTTTCAAAAATTTGCTCCATATTACTTATTAATCAGGATGTGGATAAGTGTAATAGAAGAATAGGATTTTGTGGCCAAATAAGTTTGGGGAATGCTTGATTAAAAGAATTTTCTTAAAGACTTTGAAACCTTTAATATGCTTTTATACAATATGATTCTCCAAAGGAAAAGAATATTCAGAAATTTCCTAAATTACTTAACCACAAAGTTTCTTTGGGAGAGGAACTGATATTCTGCAGAGTTCACTTTGGGAAATGCTGCTATAGTCTCAGGCTCCTAATTTTACAAAAGAAGCTAAGAGGTGAGTTCAGCGGGTTGTGGCACTTTTCTGACACCCACGAAAGTGGAAGGTGTATTGAACTCTCTGCCTGAAATGGGCTTTGGTGATGTCTCTATGCAGAAGGTCAGGAAAGAGCAGGCCTCTGAAATGACAGTGCAGTATTCCAGTAGTGAGGAACAGAAAGAGAAAGGTTTTTACAAACATGCAGTGATTGCTTGCCTTTCATGGTCTCTATTTGAATCAAACAAGACCCCTCTGTGGAATGATGATTTGGGAGAGAAAAGGAGAGGAAATATTTTAGAGAAAGGAAGAGTGGACATTACAGCCTAGGGAGAAGGGACACAGCAACAGTATGGGCAAGAAAAGCATTCAGACCTTTGACGGCCCTGGGCACCTTGCCTTCAGTGACACCAGGAAATCCTGGCATCTAATTACTTGAGTTACTTAAGTGATATGAATGTTCTTTAATGTCACAAACTCCTGGTTATTGCTGGCATTGGGCATAATCTACATATAGCATTGAACCTTTGTTTTAGGTGGTCACTTTAGCCTCCTTCCATTATTGAACTTTTCACTGTGATTATACATGTTAAAGATCTTGAGATCGAGGCCTTGCCCCACTATTTGACAGAGATGCAGAATGGGATAATGCAAAAGAGGTGGAGAAGTAGATTGATCTGGGGGGATGAATCATCAAATGCTGAAGTTCACTGTAAAATTAATGCGTCTTCACCGTGTAGACTTGAAAACAGTTGCTTGTTTATTAATCACATAGTTGTTCTAGTGCCAGTGGTATGCTTAGTCAAATAAAGATAGAAAACCTTCTTGACATATGTACACTAAGTGGCTCAAAATCATTTTAGCAGTGAAATAGTTTTCCAGAGACAATAAAAATGTGCATAGGAAATTCAGAGTAATGGATAGAGCCTGTGCTTGAGTTCTGGCTCTGCACCCTCCCAGAGCCTTGGTTTCTTTTAAAGGTGGGCTGGTGCACAGGGCTCTGGTAAAGATGCAATGTGATTGCATGAAAGCACCGATACAGTTCCCTCAGACTAGTGGATAGGAGTGGTTGGAAACTTCCTTAAAGGCAAACTCAGTCCTTTGATCAAGGTGAAATAGGTGCTGAAAGGGAATTTTGAATTAAAGTCTGGAGGGGAGAGTGGGCAGCAGGTAACCACTGTGAAAGGCCAGAAATGATGTCCTTGAGAGGTTCATGGAAGATCCGCTTTCCTGGGAAGGGTTTACTCTGGTAATTGAAGGGTAAAGGTGTTTCAAGTGGAGTGGAACGCAGTGCTCATAGTTAGTGTTGTAACCAGAAAGAGTTGGGTAGCATCAGGGGAAGTGGGCTAGTGCAGAGGCCAGTGAGCATTATCGCATCTGGCTGAGTGGATTCGAAGCCCCCCGGTGGTAACTCTACCTATGTCTTTAACAATGAAATAGAGATGGTGCCCTTTAGTGTGCTCTGGTTAATGAAGAAGAGAGGAGGACAGGATTATTCTAGAGATAAGAACTAGACAGCATGTAGAAATACAATTTTAATTCAGGAATAACTTTCACTATTTTCTCTGATATTTAAGTCAATACCTTGAAGAAATGAAGCTCTGAAATGCATTTGTCTCTGTGCACGTGGTTATGCTATTTATTGGGTTATCTTGCTTACATCTTTAAGTATTTTTTACTTACTTTATTAGTAACACCTATTTTAAAAAAGTATTACGGGAGAAAAATGTGTTGGACTTAGTCCCCTGATGTATCAAATGCAAGTTGTCAGCTATATCTCAGATACATGCTCTCTGTTAGTTGTTGACAAGTGGGAGAATAGGATGAAGGTAAATGGAGGGCATATCAATGGATTTTCTGTTTTTCAGTTTGCAGTTATCTTAGTAATTTCAAGCTTTTTCATTCTCAAGTGAAACCACTGCCCGGTGAACCCTCATGGAGAGAATGGAAGGAATTTCTTTGTTTTGTTTCTCGAAGTATCAAGCTTCTGGAAACAGTGGCACTTTCATTCTTTGTGTCATGGCCAGCCAGATATTTTAACCATTGGGGCTTTCTGAATTTCATTTACTTCTGGACTTCCCTTTTTTTTTTTTAATGTCATATAATACAGCATTCTTTAAAATAGAATCGTCATGTTCATTTCTCATGGGCTAGAATAATGAAACTGGTTATTAGGTTATTTTCAATGTAATTTCCTTAATGCTTTATTTTATCTTTTTTGTTTGTTTGTTTGTTTGTTTTTTGTTTTTTTTTTTTTTTTGACAGGCAGAGTGGACAGTGAGAGAGAGAGACAGACAGGTCTTCCTTTACCGTTGGTTCACCCTACAATGGCCGCCCGGCCACGCTGATCGGAAGGCAGGAGCCAGGTGCTTCTCCTGGTCTCCCATAGGGTGCAGGGCCAAAGCACTTGGGCCATCCTCCACTGCACTCCCGGGCCACAGCAGAGAGCTGGCCTGGAAGAGGGGCAACCGGGACAGAATCCGGCGCCTCGACCGGGACTAGAACCCGGTGTGCCGGGGCCGCAGACGGAGGATTAGCCTAGTGAGCCGCGGCGCCAGCCTGCTTTATTTTATCTTAAAGTAATCATTTACCTTTCTGCTTATAGATATTGAGATTTAGAAAGGCCAAGTGAAGGTAGGTAGTTGGCATAGCATTTAAGATGCTACTTGGAATATATCCATATCAGAGTACCTGGATTCAAGCCCCAGCTCTGCCCCTAATTCTAGCTTCCTGCTTGTGCACACTCTGGGAGGTGGTGGCAGGTGATGGCTCAAGTGATTGAGTCCCTGCCATGGGAGACCCAGGTTGAATTTTGGGTTCCTAGCATCCTCGTGGCTTGGGCCTGCTTGTGGGCATATAGAAGATCACTGTTTGTTTCTCCCTCTGTCATTCTGCCTTTCAAATAAATAAAAATTTAAAAAAGAAAGGCAAGGCAATTTAACTTAAAGTTAGGAACAGTAACCAGAGATAGTTAAAGAGGTTCATCCACAGAATTGGTTTCTAGACATTCTTGCTTTCTTTTTACCTTCTCCTTAGTTGACACCTGTAAGGTCTTCCATGCTTCCACAGCTGCCTTCCAGTTACCTAGTCTGTTTGCAGTTCTTAGAATGCTCTTGGTACCAAGAAACAAGTCCTCAGGACCCAAGATGTTACTCCCTGTCATCCTGAGGTTTATTCTAGCCCCCAATATGAAACAGAAATCAAAAGTATCCCATAAAATGCTAGTGGAACTCTCAGAGAACTAAAACCTGGATGTGCTTGGAGAGAGACTCATCCCCTTGTAAAAGCAGAAATTCAATAAATTTAACTAATTAGACATATTTAGCCATATTTTTAAGAACATCAGCAAAAATATTGTATGCTCAATTCATTCCAGAAGAAATTTTTAAGATATTGCTTAAAGCACCTATAAATGATACAGTTGAAATGAGAATGTTATATCACATTTTCTGTTGTTATGAATTTTTCCTCCAGAATATGGAATTAAAATAGTTTGCCTTTAAAATAGTGCATCATTCATGATCCCATTACATTAGTAAGTTGTTTGGTGTTAATGTTCAATTTAATTATTGAATTTTCTTCTGTACCTATCCCCTGAACTAGCAGTGTGACCTTCAGCAAGTTTCTTAGCCTATGTCTCTCAGTGATTTCTTGATTAAAAGATGAGATAGCTATGTGAAAATACTTGGGAGTTAAAAGTGCTTTATAACGACAAGGTCTGACTGTTCCATCCTGTTAATTTTTAACTTTTTTTTTTTTTTACCAAAACATGCCTACCACATATTGATTTAAATTGATGATTTCTTTCTTCTTCCAACTGAACTTGGAATAAATGGTGATAGATAACCTTCCTCACATTTATTTTCCTAACATGGTCTAAACTGGAAGGAAAAACTGTGTAAGATTTACATTCCATTTTTGTCTTTAATTTAGTCATCATTTTCATAAAGGCTTAATCCTGTCCACCCCCCTGTCCCCAAGAGTTTTGTATGAATCTCATCCAACAGTTGAACAAATGACTAATGTAGATTGGGTTTGCTTGGTCACTGAGTCACTTTATTATGAAATACTTAAAACTTGAACTTGTGTGTGTGTGTGTGTGTATGAGGAAATAATTATTAACAATTTATACTTTCTGATCTGCTGGTTTCAGTGACTGACTGACTCATGAGGCAACAATGAATAATGAAAATTCACAAAGCCAGATATAATTAGTTTGAAAATAAAGTCTAAATAAGCCACAATCTCCTTTACTTCCCTCTCCACCTTTTCTGAGTGGTGGTATTTGATTGATAAGAATGTTGGTTGAGAAATAAAGATCTGACTTTAAATTGTAGTTCTGTTCTGTCAGGCTGTGGCCTTGGACAAGTCACACAACTCTTGATACTTTAGCTTCCTCGTTTCTAAAATGCAGTAGTAATAATGTTTGTCCTCTATACCTCTTTGGACAATAATAGATAAGAGAGTATATGTATGAATGTATTTTGACCCAACAAGAACAAAAAAAGAGATGAAAGATACTTATATAGTTAGAAACAACAAAGGAAACCAATTCTGCCGTAAGTAGCTCATTGTGATCCAATTTCTAGAGAGCTGTAACAAAGCCTATTTGTAGTATGGCTGTCAGTTTAGTGTCTGTTTACAGTGTTTTGGAGAACTAGCCTGGATATGGATAAGAGATAGCGAATTCACTAATCTTCCGGCTTCCCCCATTACCTAATATTTGCCCAAGGTTTGCTTAAGCCATGTTTGTAAATGTCAGTTCATATCTCAGTGCCTTTCACTAAGAGTCTGAAACCAACCTTCTTTGCTCCAGCTAAGGGATGCGAAACCATTTTTAATCCCTAGCCTACTGAATACACACAGCCTGTTTACGCAATTAGGAAAGGTGGCTGTTATTCACTCTGGGTCTCAGGAAATTTAGGAACTTGCCCCTAGATCACTTGGTTAGTGAGGTTTTTGTTGTTGTTGTTGTTGTTGTTTTTGATAGGCAACTCAAGAATCTTTTCCTGACATTCTGTTTCAAGACAGATGGAGTTTATTGAATTCACTTTGAATTGTAGTATTCAGCTGAGAATAAGAATGTTTTTGGTCTTACTGTATACATAGGCTCTTATACATAACTCTTATAAACCAGAAGTAAAAGTTTGAGAATTTAATCTAAAGAAAAAGGTGTCACAAGTGGCATTGTGGCACAACAAGTTAAGTAAGCCTCTACTTCGGATGCCCATATCCCATATTGGAGTGCTGGCTTGAGTCTATGCTGCTCCCCTTAAAGTCCAGTTTCCTGCTATTGTGCATGCTGGGAGGCAGTCGGTGTTGGATCCAGTGCTTGGGCCCCTGCCACCCACGTGGGAGAGCCAGACCGAGTTCCTGGTGCCTGGCTTTGGCCTGCTGCAGTTATTTGAGGAGTAAACCAGAGGATGAAGGTGTCTCTCCATTCACCCCCCACCTCGCTCCCACACTGTCTGTATCACTCTGCCTTTCGATGCCAGCATCCCAGTGTGGTTCAGCTTCTGGCTGCTCTGTTTCTGATCCAACTTCCTGCTAATGCTCCTGGGAAGGCAGTGGAAGATGGCCCAGAATGGAGTTCCTGGCTGCTGGCTTTGCCTGACCCAGGCCTTGCTGTTGTGCCCTCATAAACCTTCAGTTTCTTTATCTGTAAAAAAGAATAGCTATATTACATAGGGTGTTGTACTCAATACCTTCAAAAGAAGTGAGGCTTAATATAGTGGGCATTCAGAAAATATTATCTCTTAATCTCATGCCAAGATAGTTGTGAATTTAAACTGGAAAATAGTTTGAAAACTAGCTTAAACATTTAAAAATATCATCTCTGTCAATTCTGTCTCTCCCTCTCTCTGTAACTCTGCCTTTCAAATAAATAAGGTAAATCTTTAAAAAATATCATCTTAATATGAAATTTTCATTGTCATCTGCCTTCTTCAGCACTTACAGAGCAAAACAGGGGACTCAAAATAGGTTACAGTTAGAAAGTCTAGATTTTACAAGGTGGCCACCCAGTCTGAGAGCATAGCAGTTTCATGAGATTATTTTGCATTGTATTATATAGTAGTATCTTTTGCATTGTATTATATAGTAGTATCTTTTTCCAGATTGGCAATTGCTCTGTCATCTCACCTCTGATTTAATCTCTGTAAACGATGAGAACCGAATTATATACATTCTAAAATGTATGCTATAGGGAACAGGCATTTAGCCTACGTGTTAATTCCTTTTTTTTTTTTTTTTTAAAGATTTATTTATTTGAAAGGCAGAGTTTACAGTGAGGCAGCAAGAGAGAGAGAGATGTCTTCCATCCACTGGTTCATTCCCTAGATGGCCGCAACGATCGGAGCCAGCTGATCTAAAGGCAGGAGCCAGGAGCTTCTTCTAGGCGTCCCATACAGGTGCAAGGTCCCAAGGACTTTCCCAGGCCATAGCAGAGAGCTGGATCAGAAGTGGAGCAACCAGGACCTGAACCGGCACCCATATGGGATGTCAGCATTGCAGGCAGCAGCTTTACCTGCTACGCCACAGCTCTGGCCTTTAGGTATTAATTCTTATGTCCCATATCTGAACATCTGGGTTTAATTCTTCACTCTGGCTTTTGATTCTAGCTTCCTGCCTATGCAGACCCTGGGGGACAGTGGTGATGGCTCAAGTAATTGGTTCTTGCCACTCACATGGAAGACTTGGATTGAGTTCTTGCCTCCTGGTATCGAGCTAGCCCTGGCCACTATGGGCATTTGGAGAGTAGCAGATGAGAATTATCTTGTCTATCTCTCTGTTTCTCTGCCTCTCAAATTAAAAAAAATATATATATATCTATATATATATATAAAATAATAAGATGTATATTATAGACTCTGAGGCATCTAACTTTGGTTTTTGTTTTGTTTATTTTAATTTTCCTATTATACAGTGATTTTTTGATTAGGTTGGTGATAAATAGAATGCATTTTAATTTAGTCAGGAAACTTTTCTTACTGGAGGAAAATTAGAAGGCCAAAGTCAATTTGATAGCTCTGCTAGTGGGAAGTAATTTCAAATACCAGGAAGCCTTATTAATTAGAAAGCAACTTCAGAATTTGTTAGGGAATTTGATAGGCTACCAAATGAGTGGGTAGGTAATAACCAAGAGCGTTAATAAGCTGCTGGAGTATTGGTAATTCCGTAGTCTACTGTGTTGGGTAAGGCGTGAAAATTGATGGACCGGATCCAGCCTCTTGTCCTTGGCTTGCCCTCATTCCCTACTGTAGAATGCCCATTCAACGTAAAGAAAAGGGCCTTGAAGTTGGACTTACTGTTAGAACTTCATGGCATTTTGGAAGTTAACTATGTGTTTAAAGACAAATGTTAAATCCCCCAAATAGATGTTTTGCTTATCTTTTCAGTTGCTGTTATCTTGCTAAATAGGTTTTCTGAGGGATACCTAGTAGGAAGGGAAGAAAGAAAACAGCCTTTCCCCTTTGAATTCGCACAGCAGTGATGAATGGGTTCTTCTGGTTATGCAGATCCCCTGGTTTGTGGAGGATGTGACTGGAGGACCCATGGAAGACATGGAGTTTGGCATGAAGGCTCTTACCAGGCTTCACCTCAGACAGCCCTATATCAGGATACCCCAGGGTCCCACGTGTGAAAGTCTGGTCTTCCTGATGCAGAAGGCTCAGGAAGAAAAGGCTTCCATTAAACTTGGCCTTATCCTTCCAATCTCTTCCCACGTCTTGCTTGCCTCAGGTAGATTGCTCCATTCGTGTATATCCCTCCTCCCACTCTCCCATGCCATACCCTTTCCATACATGCTGTCACACACAGACGGGAGCAAAGCATGCTTCCCTTACCATGCCTGCTATGTTTTGTTTAGATTCTAGCATAAGATGGCTGTGTTTTACCAGCTCAGCTTCAGTGGCACCAACCACTGCTGAGTGGTATAGTAACAAAAAGTTTATTTAACAGGGCTAAGAAAGTTGAGATCCACGTTGGTTGGGACTTTAATTGCTAGGAACCTTGAATTCAGTGTAACAGAATATTCAGTTATGTGAGGGAATATTATTTAGGCTTTGTGTATTCAGAGTTACATTGAAAGAATTACAAAGTGAATCCTAAGTCAAAGAGGCTAGGAAGGAAGTTAGCTAAAGGGGTTAGAATAGTTTATATAGATATGAAAAAAGTGGAGTTCTTTTATTTTTCTTTTTAGGAAATATTTGTTTATTTATTTCCTATATTAGAATTGTAGGCACCTGAGGCAATTATCTCAGTGCTACATGCGCCCATGTCTTTGAGGCAGTGAGAACAAGAGAGGAAAGTAGAACTTTACTCCTTGATAGGAAAGTGTATATTGAATGCCTTCTGGGAAACTTCTCTGTGACTAACACTTTGCTAGTGTCGAAACTAAGCTGAAAGTCCGTTTGTTCAGAGGTCTCCTTAATCAAATAGTTAGAATATTTCATTTGATATACATAGTACCTAGCTTATCATTTCAAAATTTGTTGAAGAATCTTTGAAATCATTAAGCAATAGGTTTAATTTCTATGGAACTTGTGTTTCATTTATTGGTGGGCTGCTCATGAGTTTAAGCCGCCTCTCCTTAATGTATCATCTATACCACAAGCTCACGGTGATTGTGGTGAATGGAGGCAAAAACATGGCTCTCTCTGAATACTAAGACATGCTTAAATAGATTCTTTTGATATGACCTTGAGAATTTCTGCATTATATGCTGCTTGTAACAGGGGTGGGTATTTATAACATCATTCAAGGGCCATATAAAATTATTAGCTTAAAAATTAGCCTACCATAGGCTTATTGAATTTTGAGTCTCGCCTGCAGTTGCTTTGGCAAAGCCAGACCAAATGATGTCATGGGCCATATATGGCCTGCAGCCTGGACATTCCCCACCCCTGCTTTAGAAGGAGGGAGAAAGGACACCTCGGGAGGAATGTGGAAAAAAAAGGAAAATAACACATTCTTTTCTCCCAGTATCTATTTTTCAAAGGGCCTTTTGCATTGCATAGACATTTTGTCTTAATCGCTTTGGGCTGCTATAACAAAATACCCCAGATTGGGTCACCGATAAACTACAGGCATTTATTTCTCACTGTTCTGAGGCTGGCAAGTCCAAAATCCAAGGACTCTCTTTCTTGCTCCTAGAATGTGCCTTTTGGCAGTGTCCTCAGAAAGCAGAAGAGGCCAGCTAGCTCCCCAGGGCCTCTTTTTTAAGGGCACTAGTCCCTTCTTGAGGGGATTGAGGGGACTTTTGACATTGACTTCTCAAAGGACCTACCTCTTTACTATTTCCTTTCAGGTTAGAATTTCAACATGTGAATTTGGGGTGGAGGCAGGTCCACAAATTTTGGCATCACAACAACATGCATTCCATGTTGCTTCATGCCTTCAATCGTTGTTCTTGTTTCTTTGGTCTCTCTGGCACAAATAAAATTTGCACACAAAGTAACAGCATTTTTGTGCTGCCAAGCATGTGTAACACTGTGCAGGGTGCTTTATACACATCACTGTGTATCCTCATCACAACCTGTATGGTAAATGTAGAGTATTCTGGGGTAGATGAAGAAGCTAAAGTTGACAGTTGTGTGCATTGCCCAGGTTTCATACCAAGTAACGAATCGAGAGGATCTTGTGCTCTTGTTCTCTTATTTGACCTCTCTGCTTTTGATAACCACTCTATTCTTCCTCAACTTTTATGTGCTGTCAATATTCATGTTGGCATGACTCTCTTTTTTTAAGATTTATTTGGCTAGCACCACGGCTCAATAGGCTAATCCTCCGCCTGCGGCGCTGGCACACCGGGTTCTAGTCCCGGTCGGGGTGCCGGATTCTGTCCTGGTTGCCCCTCTTCCAGGCCAGCTCTCTGCTGTGGCCCGGGAGTGCAGTGGAGGATGGCCCAAGTGCTTGGGCCCTGCACCCCATGGGAGACCAGGATAAGTACCTGGCTCCTGCCTTCGGATCAGCGAGGTGCGCTGGCTGCAGTGCGCCGGCCGCGGCGGCAATTGGAGGGTGAACCAACAGCAAAAGGAAGACCTTTCTCTCTGTCTCTCTTACTATCCACTCTGCCTGTCAAAAAAAAAAAAAAAAAAAAAAGATTTATTTATTTATTTATTTGAAAGGCAGAATTACAGAGAGGCAGAGACAGAAAGAGAGGTCTTCCATCTTCTGGTTCACTCTCAAGATGACCGCAACGACTAGAGCTGAGCTGATCCAAAGCCAGGAGCCAGGAGCTTCTTCATGGTCTCCCACGTGGGTGCAGGGGCCCAAGCACTTGGGCCATCTTCTACTGCTTTCTTGGGTCATAGCAGAGAGCTGGATGGAAGTAGAACTAGTGCCCATATGGGATGCCAGCAGTATACGTGGTGGCTTTACTGGCTATGCCACAGTGCCACTCCCTGCCCCCCACCCCTCACCCCTGTATAACTCTTTTTCCTTCTAGCTTCTACCTATTTTTTTTGTGGGCTCTTCCTTAATTCTCTACTCATTAAGTTTTGGAATTTCTACCCATTCTTTGTCTTCTCTTTTCACATTGCATGAGGATACTTCAGACAGTTTATGGCAAAATAGAATTAGAAGATAAATTTATTTAGATGCAAAAAATTCTGATATCCATGCAGAATTTTTTCATAATATGAATTTTCCATGAACTTTTGGAAGATTCCTTGTTATATTACTCTTTCTGAGAAATAATATGCTCATAACTTAAATTGCTATCTTCATGCTACTGAATCCCGAGTCTTTCTTTTAGAATATGTATTTTATTTATTTGAAAGGCAGAGTTATGGAGAGAAAGAAAGGGAAAGGGAGAGACAAATAGAGAGCTTCCATTCGCTGGTTCACTCTTCAAATGGCTGCAATGACCAGAGCTGGACTGATGTGAAGCTAGGAGCCAGGAACTTTTTCCAGATCTCCCACATGGGTGCAGAAGCCCAAGGACTTGGACCATTTTCCGCTTCTTTCCCAGGCACATTAGCAGGGAATTGTATAGGAAGTGGAGCAGCCAGGACTCCAGCCAGCACCCGTATGGGATGCCGGCACTGCAGACGGTGACTTTACCTGCTGTACCACAACATGGCTCTCAAAATCCTTATTTCCATTCCAGATTTCTTATTTGAGAACCATACACATGAATTCAATGATATATTTGACTTTCTTCTCTTTAATGTATTATGAGAATCTTAGATTCAACTTACCACACATTCAGAATTTGGTGGTTGTTTCTCCTAGTTCCTCATGTCTCACATCCTATCTACAAATTTTACTGATTCTCCAGTTACTTCATTCATCTCCAACATCCCTGTTTTCGTTCTTAAATCTCCAGGGGCAAGTTTGCTGCATATAGTTGCTCTCTTCTGTTGTGTTTTCTATCTAGTAGCCCAAGGGGTGTTTCTAAATTGAAAATTTGATTATTTTGCTTTCCTTTTCTATAGCTTTACCTTCTTCAGCTTTTCCTTGGGATTCTTGGTACTAAGAACTTCTTTACATGGTTTATACCCCTGTTTACCTCTGGTCTCACTTTTTATTGTTCTTTTTATGCCAGTCATTGCGATGTACTCTTGCCTCTGGCCTTAGCACCGTCTACTGGGAATGTTCTTTTACTTCCATATGACTACCTGTGCCATATCCTTCACAAGCCAAGCTTAGTTCCTTTTTAACAGCCCTCTCTGACATCATCTAATCTCTGCTCACCCACTGGATTACTCTTGTGTGTTCTCATAACTCCATGTACTTACTCATTTTTTGTGGCATTGTAACTATAACCCAGTTCTCACTCAGAAGCCATCTCGGATATACAACTGTACTCTTTTTATTTCTACTTCATTTCATTCCCTCGGAATTGCACATTTAACCTTACAAGAATAAATTCTTTGACTTTTTTTTTTTTTCTCCAAAGCCAGCTGTTCCTCCAGACTTCCTCATCTCAGAAAAGGGCAACTGTAGTATTTCATTTCATCAGCTCAAAAAACGGAATTGTCCTTAGTGCCTTAATTTTTTCACATCTCATATTCAGGAAATCAATAAAGCTTACTTTTACCTTCAAGATATATTTAGAATCTGAGCACCTTTCACTGTTTCTGCTCCGTCATTCTGATTCATGTCATCGTCACTTCTTGCCTAGATGGCCACAATAACCTACTGATTTTTGTGCTTCTGTCTGATCTCCAGCTTCTGCCCTTCCTCGCCTAAACTCTACTGTCATCATGACAGCCAGATGATCCTTCTAAAAAGAAAACCAGGGGGCTGGCGCTGTGGTGCAGTAGGTGAATCCACCACCTGCAGCGCCAGAATTCCATATGGCCGCCAGTTCTGGTCCCGGCTGCCCCTCTTCCAGTCCAGCTCTGTGCTATGGCCTGGGAAAGCACTAGAGGATGGCCCAAGTCCTTGGGTCCCTGCACCCACGTGGGAGACTGAGAGGAAGCTCCTGGCTCCTGGCTTCAGATCGGAGCAGTTCCGGCTGTTGCAGCCATTTGGGGAGTGAACCAGCGGAAGGAAGACCTTTCTGTCTGTCTCTTCCTCTCACTTTCTGTAACTCTACCTGTCAAATAAATAAATACAATCTTTAATTAAAAAAAAAAAAAAGAAAATCAGATCTTCCCTGTCCTGCAGACAGAGCTTTCCTGCCTCTCTGAGACCTCTGTCCTGTCTCACTCCACTCCACACTCTTGTTATTACTTCTGATCTCATCTCTCTTTCCCGACCTATGTCTGTGACTCTGGCTCATTGGCTCACTCCCTTATTTATTTTCTTCTTCATTCTCTATATTGACAAGTCATCTTTGCCTTGATTGTCCATTGTAGAAGCGCTCACTCATTCCCACCCTGTGTAATTTTTTTCCATGGCACTCTTTGCTGTCTGGCTATATGTTTTCTTATTACTCTTCTCTACTAAAATGCTAACCAAGGGCTTGGTCTCTTGTGGTTAGTACTGTATTCACAGCATATAGAGCAGTGTGTGGTCCCTAGTAGGCTCTCAGTAAATAGTTGATGAAGTCTAGAGTAGCAGTTAAGTCATGGACTTAGTGATTTAACAGAGCTGCTACTGCAGTGAGTCCCAGTTCCAACACTGAGCTCTCTGCCCACTTAGACCGCTCCTTAGCCTTACTCTCTTAATCAGTAATCTAAAAGGAATTAGTTCTTACTTCTTATATTGTTTGTTTGGGGGATAGAATAAGATAATCCGTGTGAAGTGTTTAGCTAGTACCTTACTGATGTAATTAGTTGACGGCAGCTGTTGCTACTGGTACTGCTGTTAATTCTTATCAGACTGTATTATACGGTAACCCCAATCCCACCTCCTTATCCATGGTTTCACTCTTCTGCAGTTTTAACTATCCAACTGTGATCTGAAATTTTAAAAGGAAAAGTCCAGAAATAAACAGTTCATAAGTTTTGAATTGTGTGCCTGAGTAGTGTGATGAAATCTCGCACCAGCTGGCTTTATTTCTCCTGGAACATGAATCATCCCTTTGTCCAGCATATTCTGTCTGTATACATTGCCTGCCTGTTACTTACATAGTAGCTGTCTCAGTTATCAGATCAGCTCTCATGGTGTTACAGTACTTGTGTTCAAATTAAAAATGGCCCCAAAGGACAAGAGTAGTGATGCTGGCAATTTACTGATGCCCAAGAGAAGCTATAAAATGTGTCCGTTAAGTGAAAAGGTAAAAGTACAATGACATTTTTTATTATTTGTGTTTGGTATTTTGTTATAATTGTTGGTATTTGTTATGATTGTTCTATTTTATTATTCGTTTTAATCTCTTATAATTCCTACTTAATAAACTTTATCATAGTTATATGAATATAGAAAACCATACAGAGTTCAGTTCTTTTTTTTTTTTTTTAATGTTTCAAATGTACTTTATTTCTTCAATAATGCAGTATTTTGACTGGTACAGTGCTTTTACTTGGCATCACTTATGAGTTGGTTTTCAAGCAATTCAGTATTACACCAGCTGGGATGATTACTGATTTCTCCATTCCTTTGGGGTGACTCTGCCAACAGGGGACAGGTTCCATTCTATTCCAATTTGTGTTGCTGTATATGTCCATACAGCAATACAGAACGTGGCTCCACCAGCTAATACAATATTACCATATTTGTCATGAAAATCAGGTGTACGTTTCTGGTGGCTCTGCCTTGCCATTGTTTGTTGAATGCTTCGAACTTGGAGACGACTTAGCGCATTTCTGACCACAGGAAACATCGTGAAGCAGAAGATACAACTGCGGCAACAGTAGCTACCGCTTTGCTGCAATTCCACTACAGATACCCTTGCAGAGCCCTGAAGAACAAAAACCAGAGTTCAGTTCTATCTGCAGTTTTAAGCATCTACAGGAGTTCTTGGAATGTACCCCCATAGATAAGGGGGGACTCCTTTAGATTCTTTTTTTTTATCCAGCTTTTCCACTAGATAAGGTTTTTTTCTTTTCTTTTCTTTTTTTTTTTTTTTTTTTTTTTTTTTTTTTTTTTTTAGATTTTTATTTATTTGACAGGTAGAATTACAGTGAGAGAGAGACAGAGAAAAAGGTCTTCCTTCCATTAGTTCACTCCCCAAATGGCCGCCACGGACGGAGCTGCGCTGATCCGAAGCCAGGAGCCAGGTACTTCTTCCTGGTCTCCCATGCAGGTGCAGGAGCCCAAGCACCTGGTCCATCCTCCACCGCTTTCCCAGGCCACAGCAGAGAGCTGGACTGGAAGAGGAGCAACTGGGATTAGAAGTGGCGTATGGGATGCCGGCGCTGCAGGTGGAGGATTAGCTAGTGTGCCATGCTGCTGGCCCCTCCACTAGATAAGTTAAACTACATCGTTTTTTTTTGTTTGTTTGTTTAATTAACCATTTTTTGAAAAGATTTATTTATTTATCTGAAAGAGTTATACAGAGAGAGAAGAGGCAGAGAGAGAGAGAAAGAGAGAGATCTTCCATCCACTGGTTCACTCCCCAATTGGCCGCAACGGCCAAAGCTGTGCCGATCTGAAGCCAGGAGCCAGGAGCTTCTTCCACATCTCCCACTTGGTTGCAGGGGCCCAAGGACTTGGGCCATCTTTTGGTGCTTTCCCAGGCCATAGCAGAGACCTGGATTCGCAGTGGTGCAGTAGGGATTCAAACCAGCGCCCATAGGGGATGCCAGCACTGCAGGCAGCAGTTTAACCCGCCACGCCACAGTGCCAGCCCCAAACTGCATCTTAAACTGGCTTTAAGCTACATCTTAAACTTGGTTATTTTAACAACGATAACAATTTGACCCTAAGAATACCAGTAGTAATAGTGGTTAGCGTTTGCTCACTGAGTCCCAGGAGGTATTCTCCAAGTGAGCACTTTGCAGTGGAACTTCCTGCAGTGAAGTTGTATATCTGCACTGTCTAGGATGGTAGGCATTAGCCACATGTGGCTAGTGCACACTTGAATTATGGAGGCGTGACTGAGGAATACAATTTGTAATTTTGTTTAATTAATTTAGATTTAAATGACCACATGTAGCTAGTGACTATCATATTGGATCTAAAAGCTCTGAGTTCTTTACATATGTTAGTTCATTTAATATTCACGACAATCCCTGAGTTAAGTAGTCTTATAGATGAGGAAATTGGTTTTCTAAGGACACTTGCCCAAGATTACAACCGCTGCAAGGCAGACGTGGAATTTGAAGGTTAAATCTGTGGTGATCCGGTTCCAGGGTCTGTGTTGGCACCGTCTGTGCTGCCCTCTTTCTATGTCATTCTCAGGAGTTGAAGTCCCACAGGTAAAGGGTCAAGGTGACAGGTCTAATATTATTCTTGGTGTAAAGAAGACCGAGAAAGTAAATTTATGGTTTTTACCCTAGTGAAGTATCACTCCCAAGCTGAGAAATTCCCCAAATTTAGGAAAAATGATCAAAAAATCCTAGACAGGTTAATATGACTGCTCAACTTCTATATATAGTTTTCTTTCAAACTTAAATTTATGCAAACTGTGGCAATAGCCAATCTCTCTGAACCCTAGTTGATATTTTGAATACCTTTCTCCACTAACCATTCTGTACTCTCTTGCCCGCAGCCAGCTTTAAAGTGATCATAGCCTTTTATCTGACTGCAAAGTCTCAACTTTCTCTTCCAGAGAATGAGTTTCTTGATGGTCTTGTCTTCCATTATCCTTTACTTCCCAGGGTGGCAACATCAAGAGGTGTTACAGGTTCCAAATATACTCCTTTCTTTTCTCATTCTATAGCAGCAATCCTGTTTATCCTTGATAATCAAGATTCATTACTTCAGTCAACTTTATAACATCCCATTTTGTCTTTCTGTCTGCTGTTAAGAGTTACCCAGAGAATGGCTAGGTCACAGTTTAAGCCTCCAAATCATTGAAGGCATTGTTGAGTCCTTTGGTGAAGTCATTCTTCACTTGGGTCCTGAGACTGTTAAACCAGCAAAACCAGAGCTGCAATGATGGGGGGGAAATTGCAAGTTGGTCATTATATGTGATGAGGGGGAGGAGAAGAGGTGTAACCAATTCTCCTTTTGTCCTTTGGTTTCTGGGCTCTTGCATTATGGGTATGGGAAAAACAATGTCCTGTATTATTCACTACTTCTGAACATGCGGTGGGACACTACCCTACCTCACCTCTTGGGGCAGCACTAGAACTGAATCTTCAGTAGATGATTTCAGTATTCTCGAGGATGAGGTACATGAGCAGACCAGTAAATCCAAATAGCATCAACCCAGTGTGTTTTCTCTTTATAAAGTCTGCGGTGAGATACTATGATGGTGAATAAGACATTCAGTCATCTTACAGATGGCAGAGGAATGGTGGACAGAAAAGTTTCCAATTTAGGATGTGTCTTTTCATTTTAGAACTAACAAATGGCTATTAAAGTTAGGCTAAATACCTGAAATCATGTTGTTATTTTTTAATTAGCATGGGTATACAAATTTACTCTTTTTTTTAAAAAAAAAGATTTCTTTAATTATTTGAAAGTCAGAGTTACACAGAGAGAGAATGAGAGGCAGAGAGAAAGAGAGACAGGTCTTCCATCTACTGGTTCACTCCCCAAAAGGCCACAGTGGCCAGAGCTGGGCCAGTCCGAAGCCAGGAGCCACGAGCTACTTCTGGGTCTTCCACTTGGGTGCAGGGGCCCAAGGACATGTGCTGTCTTCTGCTTTCCCAGGCCATAGCAGAGAGCTAGATCAGAAGTGCAGCAGCTGGGACTCAAACCAGTGCCCGTATGGGATACCAGCACTGCAGGCGGCAGCTTTACCCACTATGCCACCACGCCAGCCCCACAAATTTACTCTTCAGTTATCTCTTAGAGTCACATGCAAAACAGAAACATTTAAGTTGAAAGTGGGGTTTGAATGAGTTGAAACTGTCATTGACTCACTATGACTTTGGACGAGATACTTCTGTGAGGTGCCCATTCCTCATGTCTTTGAAATTGAAACAGTGCTACTTTTGTGTATAAAGCTTTGAACCACTCAGATGACAGGTGCTACACAAATGCAAAATACTTGTTAATAATAATCCTCATCTCATCTTGCCCTCAGTATGACTTGTGTTTAAATTGAACACTTAAAACTGACTTCCAGGCAGTGGTGTCCTCAATATTTATGTTGGTGTGTGGCCTCCTAGCATTTGATATGTTTTCTTAGCAGCACATATCCTAGTTTGTGGTAATCAATTTGTTTCAATATTTGAATACTTGTTTTCTCTGCTAGATCCTAATCCCCATGAGAATAACAGGGACCACCTTAGTCTGTTTACTGTCTCATCTCCAATGCCTCACACAGTGCCTGTGTGTGGCAAATATTCAGTAATTTATTGAGTGGATGAATAAATGAATAAATAGTGTGTGTGTTTCTGTGAATTCTACCAAAACAAAAAAACAACAAAACCCCAGAGAGGCAAAATTTACAGTTTGGTTTTTTTCTCTCCCAACGCGGGAATCCCAATGCTGTATTCTATGTAAATAAGTGATTCCTGTTGGTCATAATCTTCAGCGGGCAGGGTGCCATGAGAAATTATTGGAGTAATTTTCAGCAGCCTAAGTGTTGAGTAACAGATGCACATAGATGGCAGGTTGCCTCATTCAGCTGCCATCTGTTGGACAACTGTCTGTTCTAATAGGACTGGTCCATCGGAACTAGAACAATAGCACTGGGACACATGCCGAAGCTTATTCATTTTCAAGATTTTTCTGAAAGGCTTGAAGGAGGAAAGGTGTTTCCCTGTCTGGTTGGCTGCTGCTCAGTGATGGTGTGTTACAATACCTTGGTAAACTATGAAGTCCACTGATGTGTCATAATGCCCAACACGGAAGTATTCTCTCAAGTCTTCTGTCAGAGGAGAAACCCATGTTAAATAATGGGGCTATGAAACTCACTCAACTACAAAGAAGTTGGTCCAAAAGAGTTCGGTGTATCTTGTGCAATGGCAATAGAAACTGGCAGGACATGGGAGAGTATAATCCATGCTGGGCATCGTGTGTGTGTGTATGTATGTGTGTGTTTGTTTATTATTTGAAGGGTAGAGAGACAGAGACAGACATAAATCTTGTATCCATTGGTTTGCTCAAATACCTGCAACAGGCAGGGCTGGACCAGCCAAGAGCCTATAACTCAGTGTGGGTCTCCCAGTGGGTGGCAGGGACTCAAGTACTTGAGCCATCACCTGCTGCTTCCTAGGGTGCACATCAGCTGCAACATGGGATTGGAAACCGATCTAGGACTTGAACCTAGGCATTCCCATATGGGATTGAGGGTGTCCCAAGTGGCATCTTTTTTTTTTTTTTTTAAAGATTTTATTTTTTACTTGACAGGTAGAATTACAGACAGTGAGTGGGAGAGACTGAGAGAAAGGTCCTCCCTCTGTTGATTTACTCCCCAAATGGCTGCAACAGACAGAGCCAGGTGCTTCCTCCTGGTCTCCCAGATGGGTGTAGGGGCCCAAACACCTGGGCCAGCCTCCACCGATTTCCCAGGCCCCAGCAGAGAGCTGGACTGGAAGAGGAGCAACCATGGCTTGAACTGGCGCCCATATAGGATGCCGGTGCCGCAGGCGGAGGATTAACCCACTGTGCTACGGTGCCGGTCCCCCAAGTGGCATCTTAATCACTATGCAAAGTGCTTGCGCTGAATTTTTCTTTCAGAGGAAAATCCATATGGTAAACCCTTTAGAAAATATAGTGTGTTTTTATACACACACACACACACACATACATATATACATACATACAATTAGGTTATACTCCGTGAAAGCATAATGGTTTTCAGCCTGGACATGCCTTTTAATAAAAACTTTACCAAGCTTTTTTGCTGTACAGACATGCAAAGGTAGAGCCAGCATTAGCCTATATAAATTGGCCACAGGGTACATTACCAGTTGGGTTGGTAATATGTCATAAGTGTGGGCCAGCTTCCATAAACGTCCCAGTGCCCAATATAATACCTGGCACACAATTGGGAGACAGTAAATATTTATTGAATTAATATTGTAGCACCAATTGAGGCAGTTCCCTCTGGATTCCATCTTCAAAGCATCTGCCATACCTTAGATCAAGTTATGAATAAGAATGTGCTAAGTGGTGTGCGGAGCAAATTGCGTATCACCAGCAAGTGCCTACAATAAACTTCTAATGGGTGTCTCCAAAATGTAAATTATTGAGTATATGTTATTTTAAGAACCAAGCATCTAACATTGGCTATTTTGGAGCAAGTAAATCCATCTGAATCTTGATGCAGTTACAGGAATGCCTAATTTTATACTAAATTCTCACATGATTCAAAAAGTGTGTGAATGACTCAGCCCATTAATACCTCTGGCTCCTGTGATCTCCTCTTCCAATGAAATGAAGGCCATAAGGCAGTAATGATAATTGGAGGAGGAGGAGACCTGGACTTTGCCCTTTGGCAATGAAATGACACAGTTTGAGCAATCACATATGTATATAATATTAATTGAAAGAAATGTGTGTTATCATCAAGTAAATATATTTAATATTAATGGTAAAGCATGGTGAAAGTAATATGTAGCATCAATTTGGGTATGGACTAGTTCCACTTTTTGTCTCCACACTTGATCTTAGCCAAAAGGCCGAGAAGCGATCACCTTTTGTCTCTACCATTGTCCTTCTTCCTGAAATAACCTCTGTTCAGAGAGGCAGACTCAGAGATACCCAACTGGGCTGTTAGCTGGCAGTTCAAGGCTTGCCTTGCCTTCCCCTTGCTGACACAGAAAAATGCTGCAGTTGTAGGAGTATTGGGTTCCATTTACATGTAGCTAATTATTCCTGAGTGACTTTGAGCTAAGCTAGAGCAAAGGAAAGATGGAGAGAAAAACACCATGAACAAGCCAAGGAGAAAGGCCTCAGAAGGAGCCAACTCTGCCCAGGCTTTGACAACCTTCTTGTTTCCGGATCTGTGAGAAAACAACTTTCTGTTTAAGCCATTTGATCTCTGGTGTTTTGTTATGGCAGCCCTTGTAAACTCATATACTTAGTGTCTTTGGATTTACAAGGGTTTTAAGTCTTATGTCACAGGGACTTTATCCTTGGGAAATGAATGGAACTAAGGATCTAATTGGTCCTGTCTGTCCATCTCAAATGTCTTTGAGGTATTTTAAATTTGTTCTCAGAAATAGGAGCCATTCTTATTTTTTTCACTAGATAACATGCATGATTGGCTAATTAAAAGAGTAGTTTCCCCTCTGCCTTTATCCCTATCCATTAAAAACAAGAAATCATAAAAAATTAATCCTTATTGATTGCATTGATTTAAACAGATAATGAGTTGAACATGTTCTGTGCTCTTGTTCTGATAGCTGGAATACAGTAAGTTCTCTTTGTAGCGGATAACTCTGCCAACTGCAGCATCAGACTTCCAGGGAAGATACTTGCTGTAATGAATTTCTGTGCTTTACAGAAGTTTTCTCAAAGTTCTGGCTATGGGAAACGAGTACACTGAAGCACTCCATTAGTTTCTCCAGGCTTTCTTCATCCTAGCAGGTTATCATGTTGTCAGCTCAGAGTGCTCATTCCCTCTGTCCTCACCGTTCCCACCTGCTACTCAGTCCTCCACTAGCTCCTGAGCTGTGATTGTAATTTAACTGGGGAATACAGTACAGTTGTCTAGAGATTGTTCAAAACATTGAATTTTATTTACATATGCTCCAAACAGATCTTTTCTGAACATCCCAGATTACATAATAATTGCAGACTGATCAAAGATCTTAAGAAGCCTCCTCTGAATGCCTTCCTCTAAGGTTGCCCTTGACTTTTCGCAAGTGGATGCAAATCTATCTTATTTTAAAAATCCAGGAAGAGAACCTATAATCTTTTGTAAGAACCAGTAATTTTTTTCTAGATCTCGTCTGAACTCTCCTTGCTTCTGTTTTGAGCTTGTCTTGTCTTACTCTCTCAAGTAGAGGTATAGGATAGTTAGTCACCAGTTATAATAGCTTTTATTCTTGAGACATATAAGACATTATTAAGTTGTCTTTCTACCTTTCTTTTCCAAATCAAGCTGTACTGGTTTTTAACCTTATAGGATTTAACATTTTTAATTATATGTAAGACTTGTCATTAAAACCTTTCTGTTTTAATAACTCTCTTTGATGGAGAATCTAGCACTGGTGGAGATCCTTAGTACAAAGAGAAGATGGTCTGTTTCTACACTGCGTATAAGTGTATGAGTGTAAATATGAATTTAAGGCATTTCATTTGTGTGCTTAATTCTTATTTCAATTTAGTAATCAAAATGCATGGCAGCTAAGTGAGAAATATTTTTTCTCTGTGACACAATCAGGACAGATAAATAGGAGATTATCTGTTGACTTCATATGAATTGATAGTCAGATTCGAAGATATTTAGAAATAATTCCTACTGACCAGAACTTAAACCAAGAATTTTCTTTGTCAACCTTGCAGCCTTAGCATTGTTTCTGACTAATCAGATGGTAGCAAATAAGTCAGTTAACCTCTCTGTGTATCATTTTATTTGTGAAATTGAGGAAGAAAGACATTAAGATAATTTCTAAATTGTTTTCTAGCCCAGATGTAGTATGTACTCTGTTAATCATAGAGGCAATAAATTGTGACTGTTGGTGAGTTAAGTATATTTGAAGCAACTAATTTGTTTGAAACATGTAAGTGCCAGAAACAGCAATATGGTGATGAATCAGGCATGTTTCTTTTTTAAATTTTTTTAAAGTTTTTTTTTTTTAAGATTTATTTATTTATTTGAAAGTCAGAGTTACACAGAAAGAGAGAGAGAGAGAGAGGGGGAGAGGTCTTCCATCCGCTGTTCACTCCCCAATTGGCCTCAAGGGCTGGAACTGTGCCGATCAGGAGCCAGGAGCTTCTTCCAGGTCTCCCACGTGGGTGCAGGGGCCCAAGGACTTGGGTTATCTTCTACTGCTTTCCTAGGCCATAGCAGCGAGCTGGATCAGAGGTGGAGCAGCCGAGACTCGAACTGGCGCCCATATGGGATGCCAGCACTGCAGGCGGCGGCTGCTTACCCTGCTATACCACAGCGCAGGCCCCATGGCATCTTTCAAAGAATTTACATTTTTTAGGGCAGCAGAATGAGAACCCACTGATTATTACTAGGGCTGTGGTAGAAGTCTAAGACACATGAGTTTTTCTTTTTGTCAAACCATTGTGAAAGGGTCAGAGATAAGAGGGCCAGTTATGAAGGCCTGAAGGAGAGCCGTGAAGTGCAGCTTATGGGGAGGCAGCAGCTCCCCTGCAGTGGCAAAGGCTTGAGGAGGAAGCGGAAACAGCAGCTCCTTTTCTTCTCAAGGGGCTGGACTATAACTAGGGAGAGGGAACAGGGGTTGTAAGAGGTTGGTTGTGTTTACACTTGGGAGTGAAAAGCCAAAATAAAGATTTCCTGGGAACGAGCCTGTAGAGAGGGAGAGTTTGTTCTAAAGGAGATGAAGAAGATGTAATTAAGAATTAAAGAACAGATAGATAGATTCAGAGAGAGGAGATAATACAAACATAGCAAAGTGTTAACTCTGACATCTAGGAAGTAGAGGAATGGTTGTTCATAGTCCAATTCCTTCAACTTTTATGCATCCTTGACAATTTTATGAATTGAAAAATAATTTTCTGGTACTGGGAAGGACAAAAAACGTGGATTGAGAGTTCAGCCTTGAACAAAACAAAGGAGGTACTTATTCCTTGTAGCAGGAAATTATGGAAGATCAAGTTGGAAGCCTAGAACTTCTTTTGTAACAGAAGAATCTCTCTCATCTGCTGGGGGTGAGGCCCAGAAGAAGGGGCTAGAGGATGAGGAGCCTTGGTGGAGAGTGGGAGAAGAGGCTGAGCAGAGTGGGGTGAAGGGAGACAGGGCGATGCTCTGGGTCTGGTGGCCTTGCCTATCCTGTGGTTTTCTCTGGTGGTTAGTGGGAGACAGCAAGTTAGCAGGAGCATTGTTGGACTGAGAGCTTCAGAAACAGAGGAGAATGAGCGGGTGAGAGGGATGAGTGCTTCCACCGTCTGAAGCAGTCTGCCCTGGAATGAGTCTCGGTCTCTCTGGTTCCTTAGTGGGAGGTTCTGTTTTCTGTCTTACCTTTTTAATTTGAATTTTGTGAGGCCAACAAAACCCCCTTAACACTATCATTAACATTAAACTAAGATTTGTGTTCCTTAGGTGAAAGAAGAACGGCCAGGAAAAATACCAGATTTAAAATTATTGGTAGAGAAGAAATTTTCGGCCTTACAGAATAAGAATTCTGATGCAGACTTCCAAAATAATGAAAAGTTTGTACAGTTTAAACAACAACTAAAGGAACTAAAGAAGCAATGTAAGTCACCATGCTTTGCTTTGCTTTGGCTTTTTGAAATTAGGGAACTGACTTGATGAACAGTCCCAAAAACTGGGTCTATAAAGTTTGTTTATCTGCTTGGCTTGATCCTCTTTCTAAGTTGCTTCTTATTGTTGTGGCAGTTCTGTATTTTGTCTGACTTTGGGTTCAAATCAGCCTGTCCATTTCTGAAAGCCAACAGTTTCCACAAAGTGCTAATAAAACCCCAGCAGCTAGAGAAAATACATGTATTTTCCTGCTGCGGGGGGGGGGGGGGGGAGGATTGGGAAAACAAATCAAAACTGAAAACTATTTTATTAAAATAGCAGTGGTATTTTTCAGATTTTCAGCTGCTGTGCCAAACTTTAAAATAATGATACTTTGATTGTAGTTTTTGTCTCTTTGGAGTAATATTTGTGACACTTTCTCAACTCTTTATTCTCAAATTCAAGAGCATTTCAAGAAAGTTCATGAAAAATACATATTATTAAAGAAAAACTATGCATGGATTTCAAGGTTTTATTTTGTGCTAAAATAAACTTCTCTTTTAATTCAATTTTTCTAAATACTTTTTGAAGGACCTGCATATGAACCAGAACGTCCTTGTTCTGTTTTTTATCTTTGTAGTAATATAAATTCCATGTGATTTTTAAAAATTTGTTGCTTCCTAAGTAAACTATTTTACTTAGGTTTTTTAATGAATAGACTTCTGATTTTAAGAATTTCAAGATGAAAGTGGAGAAAATAATATATTACACAAGGAAAAGTGTGCCGACCACATTGCTAGAAATAACGTCTCCTCTGCATAGGGCGGTATGTGTGCTCTTCATTCTTCCATTTCCACATGTGAACCCCATGCATCTTCACGTGAACTGATTGTTCACGTGAGCATCTATTGATTTCCATAGTTATTTCTTCTTCTAGGATTGAGGATGATTCCTTAACAAATTGAATGAAGTAACAAATAGCATTCTGTCTTTGTTTGTTTGTTTTTTTCACTTTAGTCTCCTGTCACCTGCATTGCATACACATGGAGTGAGAGTGTTGTATGATATAAGGCATATGTTCATTTCGTATGCTTTAATGTACTCAGTGTAGGAAGTCAGATTTTGAAATGGGCTATATTTTAAATATAAGCATTTTCTTTAAACTGATGCTGAGATCTCAAAAAATGGCTGAGGAAGCTATGTTTTTGTCTACTTCACAAATAACTTAAGTTTCACAATTTGTGATGTTTTGCAATCATGATGAGTATTTTGTTTTTACTGTAGATTTAAGCAGTAAGCATTTCCCTCGTATTTTAGATTATTTTTGAAGATTTATTTATTTATTTGAAAGGCAAAGTTACAGAGAGGCAGAGACGGAGTGGGAGAAAGAGGTCTTCCATCCTCTGGTTCACTCCCCAGGTGGCCATATCGGCTGGTGATGCCCTGATTTGAAGCCAGGAGCCTCTTTTGTGTCTCCCATATGGGTACAGGGGCCCAAGGCCATACTCCACTCTTTCCCAGGCCATAGCAGAGAGCTGGATCAGAAGTGGAGCAGCTGGGACTCGAACTGGTGCCCACAGGGATGCCAGCACTGCAGGTGACGGCTTTACCCACTTATTCCACAGTGCCTGCCCCAGATCTATTTTTTGTTCTTCATTGAACACAGTGTCCACTAAAATCTCTCTGTTGGAATTTGCACTGTTCCCCACATGGGTACTAATCCCCTAAACAGATAATAATTTGCTAGTACCTTTCTCAAAATCACTAGTGTCTTCATGATGCTAGTGTATTGCAGTGTTAGTATTGGTCAAAATAGCCAAACGTATTTTGTTTTACAACTTAGAGCTAGTGTTCACACATTATGGCAGTCATAGCATCCAATAAGACGTTTTATAATACACATTGAAGGATGGCTAGGATAGCTAGCGCAACATATAAATTGTTTCTTCCTGTGTTATTGTTTACAAAGTTAATATTCCAGAAGAGAAATTATAAAGAGTTTTAGAGTCATACACTCATGAGAAAACCATTTTCTAATAACATAGAACTAAACAAAATGTTAAATGTCGAAATCATCTTTACTCTTTTTTAGATTTCCCAAGGCCAGCAGTATGCATCATTTGTATTGATGGTTAAACCTTATGACAAAGTAAATTTGTGTTGAAAGGAATGCTTCCTTATATGATTTCCCCATGCATTGTAACACTGGAATTTAAACAACTTTCCTTTATATTTCCCCTAAAATAGTCTTTTCGAAAGTTACTAAATCTCAAATGACAGAACAAGTAAAGTATTAATACTCGTTTAAATTACTGTATAAGTTGTGTCTATCTTCCTTGCAAAATGTAATTCCTAGTGCAATATTAGCACTGTCAGTTAAGCTCACATCATGGCTAGAAGATTTTACTATAGGTGTCACTCTGCCATGAGAGTTCTGATCAGGATTGTCCCCCACAGTATTTGCGGCGCCAGGTCAAAGGTGCACTCTGATGTTAACTTAGATAATGATTCTGTTTTGATAAATTACAATATTAGTTTTTTGCCTTAAAAGATTGGAAAATGGAAGACAGGGCAACACACATATTTCTGGTTGCCATTTTGGCAAAGTAAAGGCTGAAGTGTTTTTATGGTCTGCATGTATCTGAAAGCTCTTTCATGAAAATAACCACTATATTTAATGTGCAAACACATGAGATTAAATTTTACCCAGTGAGCATCAGATCAAAAAAGTGTCAGCCAGCTCTTAGGTGGGAAGAAGTCAAAATGGAGATCAGCTGGTTCTGTCTGGAGGGCAGGCCTAATGCATTCTAATGGCAGTAGTCAATTCACCCCTGTGGGAGCCGTGGGAGCCGTGGGAGCCCAGCAGCTTGTTCTCAGGCTTTTTAATGTCCGGCTCCCATTAAATTTTTTTTTTTAAGATTTATTTATTTATTTGAGAGGTAGAGTTACAGAAAGTGAGAGGGAGAGACAGAGAGGTCTTCCTCTGGTTCGCTCCCCAAATGGCCGCAACAACCAGAGCTGAGCCAATCTGAAGCGAGGACCCAGGAGCTTCTTCCAGGTCTCCCACGTGGGTGCAGGGGCCCATGGACTTGGGTCATCTTCTACTTTCCCAGGCCATAGCAGAGAGCTGAATTGGAAGTGGAGCAGCTGGGACATGAACCACATCCATATGGGATGCCAGTGCTGCAGGTAGAGGCCTAGCCCTCTACACCACAGCGCTGGCTGGACCCTCCCATTAAAATCTTAAAATTCTCTGAGAGCTCCCAGAGATCTTTTGTTCACATGAGTTGTATCAATTGCCATTTATCATATCAGAAACCAGAAGGGGGGACTTTTAAACTCTCTTTTAAAAGTTGTGGGCTCATAACATGTTATTATAAACAGCATTTGGTATGAAATTAACATATTTTTACAAACATTGAAAAGAGTAGTATTTTACAGTTTTGCACATCTCTTCAGTATCTAGCTTCATAAAAGGCAAATAGATGCTTACATTTGCTTTCACATTCGATCTGTTATGATACATTGTTTTGATTGAGGTAGACATTGGTAAATGACTTTGCTGAAAGGGTCTTAGAAGACCACCACAAATTTGCATTTTGAGAACCCCACATCTAGGCCTGCTCCATGTTTTTCTGTGTTCAAAAGCTAAGAATGGTTTTTCTTTTTTTTAATTGTTGCAGTAAAAAATCCAAAAAGGAATAATATTTTGTGACACTTGAAAACTATATGAAAATCCAATTTTAGTTTCCAGTTCAGTGGTTGAATTGGAACACAGACTGTCCCTCTCATGTGTTGTTGTAGGTCCTTTCATGCAGTAAAGCCAACTTGAGAGGTTGTATCACAAACCTTCTGACCTGCAGACAACTGACTCTTTACAAAAGTAGTATACTGACTCCAGTCTAAACCGTATTAAAAAATAGGGACAGTTCTCTTATTTGTTTTTATTTATTTATTGTTTTAAAAAGATGTATTTATTTGAAAGGCATGGCTATAGAGACAGGGAGAGACAGAGAGAGGTCATCTATCTGCTGGTTCACTCCCAAGTGAACTTTGGCCAGGCCAAAGTCAGGAGCCAGGAGCTTCTTCTGGGTCTCCCAGGTAGGTGCAGGGGCCCAGGCACTTGGACCATCTTCTGCTGCTTTTCCCAGGCCATCAGCAGGAAGCTGGACCGGAAGTGGAGCAGATGGGACTTGAACTAGTGCCCATATGGGATGCCTGCGTCTCCTTGACTCACTGTGTCACAACACCAGCCCCGTGCTCTTATTTTTAGCTGAAGACATTTCCCTGAATGCAGCTCATTTGTCTCCTGTGTGTTTGGAGTACGGAGAGTGCCTACCATACATGAATCACTGCAGTTGATGCTATGAAATAAGTGGAAGGCAAAAACCTTGTGTTTGGAGACGCCCATATATACCAATATGAAACAATGTGAGCCTTTAATAACAAATATCAAATCAAAAACCAAACAAAAATGTCAGAAACAAGGGTCATACAACATGAGACCTAAAGGAACACACATTATCTGTTGTGTTAATATTGCAGTCAGTTGATGAAGCACTCTGGAACAGTTAGGTTAAGGAAGATTCTGAGGCTGGGTTCAGGCCTAGCAGGAAAGAGTAAGCCAGAGGATGTAGTGGGAAAGGGAAGGAGGAGTATAGATAGATGTCTAGCGCTTACCACCTCTGGAATATAAACCTAATAGTCTGTACTCACCTAAAGATATTAGCACTCCAAAAGTACCATTTCAGTGCACGTAATATGTTTCAATAATTCTGTCAATAGATATTACCAGGCATTGGCTCTAACTCCTTTGGGGAAACCTTTTTATCCCTTAGATACCCAATGGCTTATATGGGATGCTTCAAAAAAGGAAAATGAACTGAAAAGAAAATGTGAATTTTCCACAAACTTCCTGAAGCCCCCTCATATTAGAGATAGTTAAATCTATCTCAGCTTCAGTCCCAAGATTACATGAGAGCTTAGGAGTGTGTGAACACCTCTATGTAGACTTTCTCAAGTTGTCCAGCAGTCATCCTGGAGTCCTTTATTCACTTACCTATTAAATGATTAGCAGCTGTCATAGATTTTTGTGTAGATGAGCAAAAGCAGAAATTGAAGACAGTAGACACTAACTGATACTTAGAAACTTCCAAATAGATCTGAAATATATTTGCTTTGTGGTCAAAAACTAGAAATGCTAAGAGTAAGGGAAAGCCCATTTTTTAAATAAAAAAATGGCCAACGTGAGGTTGTTCACCACAAATTTAGACAATATATTTACACTGTTATATCTGTGAGTGAAATTTTGAAGCCATTTTGTGTGAAAGTGGTATTTGTATCATACATATAAATAGACATAGGAATTTATAATGTCATCTGATAATTATATAGATTCACTTGAAACACACCCAATGTAGATATCAAAACTGATAAAATAAGAAGTAGCCATTAACTTTACTAAATGATTCACTCAAGGATACCATTAAGTAGGGTTTGCTTCTCAGGGACTTTAGGATACTTTCATTCTCACTGTTTTCTAGTGGGTGGCTTTTCTTTTTCCTCCAGCTTTTTTCCAAAACTGCCACGTAGTTGCAGGAGGGTAGGGACGTCTGTGTTTTGCTTTGTGTTGTACTTGAGCTCTAGCATGAGGCCAAGGCTCATAGTACGACGGTAGCACAGGCCCTCGATAACCACAAGAGGCTTCAGAAGAAGCATTCTCTGCTTGAGAGCTTCTGACCTAGCCAGAGCAGGGTGCCCATCACCCCTGCCGTCCATAGGTGCGGACCCAGTACTGCCAGACCTTCGGGTCCTTTGGAAAACCCAGAAATCCAGCTGGTGGTTTTTCGGTTTCTAGATTTTAAACACCATGGAAGCAAGACCATTAGTTCGTGATCTTTGGCTTTCCTTTCTCATAATACCGTTTTTCGTGCCTTATTAGGCACTTTCATGAGTGGCATCCTGTTTAATTTACTAATAGTAGGTTATAGTTTCTTCAGAAAAGAAGATGATTTTGCTTTCAAGGTACTTCAGACTCAGCCCAGAATGTGCATTTTACTTCCTTGGGAACACATACTTAGGTAGTAGAAGGCTGTTGGATTCTATTGAAAAGGCAAATGCAGGCTTTGTGATGAGAGGCCAGATGTGGGATACTCTCACCCAAATGCAGGTGAACTAGTATGGTCATAAAGAAAACTAGCAATTGATAAGGTTTGTATGAATTTTGAAACTTGGAAGGAGAGAAGTGAGGAAGACACAAAGATAGATAGTGCCAAGAGAAAGATGTTTGGCTTTGCCCAGAAATATGTCATGTATGTTTAACTGGGCAAAATGTTGACCACCCTAACTTCATCCTGATACTCTTCAACTACAGCTCTCTTGGTTTGTCATAATGTATAGGGGTCTGTCCAGAGGATGTGTTTTGCTGCAGTGAACTGAAGCCCAAGAACCTCTAAGACAGGAGTCAGTTCTTCTTCATCTCCATATTCCTTTTGTACCTCCCGTAATAGGAGCTCAGTTAATATTTTTAGAATAGAATTCATCTAAGCAGAGAAACTGCCTAGAAAAAGAGGTCAGAACCTCATTAAGGCAGCCTGATGATAAAAGCCCTTATCCCTTCAACAATAAGTCATCAGTAAAGAGGAGAATAAGGGTAGGGGGATTACCATTCATAGGGTTGGGATCTAAAAACAGCAGAAAACGGTAAAAATTTATATCTTTGAAAAATCCCTTAAATTGTTAAATAAAAAAAAAAAAACAAGTCTGCATACACATATAAAACCTCTATGGTGATACATTGACACAATTGTATAGTTTATATAGTAAAATGCAGTTTTTAATACCATAGAGTTTTGATTCACTTTAAGTGTGATCATTGGGACATCTAAGCAGATTTGTTTAAACTTAAATTTGGTGACTCTTCTCTAGATTTATCATCTCTGTAACCCTCAGTTGGTCTTCATTTTTTCAGTAATGATATTAATGAAAACCATCACTATTCACTTGCTGGATGACCCTTAACTTTTGGGAAATACTAAAAGTTGTACTCATAAATTTTATAACTGAGGGTGACTTTATTCAGATTGGGTTACATCCCTCACCTGAGGGCTTAACATACACTAAGTGAAATTTCAGGCCTATGCAAAGTTTTTTTTCTTCTTTCTTTCTTTCTTTTAAGATTTATTTTGCTTGAAAGTCAAAGTTACACACAGAGAGAGAAGGAGAGGCAGAGAGAGAAGTCTTCCATCCACTGGTTCACTTCCCAGTTGGCCGCAACGGCTTGAGCTGTGCTGATCCGAAGTCAGGAGCCAGGAGCTTCTTCTGGGTCTCCCATGTGGGTGAAGGGGCCCAAGGACTTGGGCCATCTTCTACTGCTTTCCCAGGCCATAGCAGAGAGTTGGATAGGAAGTGGAACAGCCAGGACTCGAACCGGCACCTATTTGGGATGCAGGCACTGCAGGTGGTGGCTTTACCCACTATGCCACAGCGCCAGCCCCAGCAAAGTTTTTTTCTTTATGCATCTGCCTCTCAGCCTCTTCTTCTCACAGTCAGTACCTGATTCTTCCATGTGTCTCTTTTTTCCCCTCCTGCTTTCTTTGTGTCTCCCACCCCATAAATTTTCTCTTCTCTATACCTCTTGACTTATATTAATGCAGTTGAATGCCATTTTGAATCCTGAAGCTGCCTCAGGGGCAGAAAGTGATATGCCCAAGGCTCCAAAGCTAGGGAACAGTGGAACTAGAAGACAGGAGATGCCAGATAAGAGAGAACATTGGTGAGAGGTATGGAAGTTCCCTCCTCTGTTTCATAAAGTTACTTCCCAGGAATGTTTACATTTTAAGGCAGATTTGGGATACCAAATAAATAATTCAGTGATGAAAAGGATGAATTCAAATTAAAGTATTGATTCTGGGATGGTAGAGTTTTAATTGAGCCATTAAGTTATCAGGGAACTATTTTGTAGTGAGAAATTAACCTTTCTGCGTGATAATTTATGTTGAACAATAAATAAAGACATCCATTTACTCAACGTTCATCTCTGGTTTGCCTTATTCCTATTGGAAAACATTTATAATAAAAGTCAGAGCCAGATTTTGTACAGTACCTGGTATATAAAGTATTTAATGAGTACTTGAGTTAATGAATGATGACAAGCATTGTTTGAGTGCCTACCTATGCACCGATTATGGCACTTGTATGATTTTTGTGCGTAATTATTTCTCATGACTCTACAAGGTTGCTATCCATGTTTTGTAGATAAGGACAAAGGCAGAGAGAGATAATATAATTCCCTATGATCCTAAGTGCTGAAACTCAACTCCAGCCTTGGATGACACCAACACACATGTCCTTTCTTCCGTATCACACCAACTATTGAAATCGCTTCCATGTGTTTTCTTTTTTCTCAATTTAATTAGTTCAGTCATTTCTTGAAAAATTGACTTGTCACAGGACTCTTGAGTAATGGATCATCTGTTTGGGACTCCCACATCATAAGCCATGTTGATGTATTCTTATGACTCTGGAAGAATGTGCTTCATCTAGCTGAGCAGTACTCTTGGTGACTGACATTTAGAGATCCAGAGTCGTAATCATCTCAGACATCTATAGCAATCCTTTTCCACATTCCAATACATTCAGTAGTTAGTGGCTAAGAAGGATGTTACTGGTGTGAATAGTTGCTTGTTATGGCAGTGAGAAATAGGATATCTATTACATCACAAGTTTAGAACAAGTTCCGTGAAATCTGTTTTAAGCATAACAACAATAATCTCTTGCACATACATCATCTCACTTAATCGTTACAGTATCCCTAGTGTATGTGGGAAAGGAGGCATGAAGACTGCAGGATCTGTTTTTAGCAGACTGAACACCATAAAATAAAAATCATGGAGGTGACATTTACCCGGTGTCTCAGAGTCAGGAGGCCACAAGGATAGCAAATACTTTCAGAAGGGAAGGGGAAGATTTAGAATGAGAGATTGCTATAATTAAAGTTAGTAATGAACGATTCAGTTACCAAGGGACAAATGAATCAGCAGCAAGTTTCAACACAAACTGTGAGCTCTGGGTGTTTCTCATTTTCATGAGTATGATGCCATCCATACTCAGGAAACAGGCTGAGTCTAGAAGGACATTATGCTTAAGAAAATAATTATCTTGTCAGGTTTTGATTCCTGAAGTTCTGTAATTGTTAGATACAATGGGAGTGTCACACAAACTTATTAAACACTTCTAGTACTTTTTTTTTTTTTTTTTTTGAAAGGAGACTTTTAAATACAGTTTTGGCAACTTGGTGTGTTGCTTGTTCATGGTACATGGACATGGTTAATCGTTCATCATTCTGGCACTTGAAAGTCAAATAAAATATATTAGGCTTTCTGAAGCAACTATACTTGAATATTATATGGGTAGGGCAGCAATAATAGAGGGGGAAAAACTGTAGTTATGTGTATAGAAATTCAGAGCCATTGATACAGAAATGCATTGCAAATGAATAACCTTTGAAATAAAACAAAGTTTGTATAGTTTTACACATTCAAATGATAATACTAATGACCTATGTTTAATTTCATTTTAAGATTTTGGAAGCATTAATGTGGTATAAGATCTCCTTAACTGAAGTTGTGAGACCTGCTTTAGATACCAGTGGATGAACATGTCCCCTGTGGCAGGTCCCTGTCTGTTCCTGGATTCCCCATCTGCATCTCTCAGTTTCCCTTTTAGATGATGATAGGGGAGGAGGATGCCCTCTCTTTCTAACATGTGCTGCATCCTACTACCATTCTAGTATGTTGTCAATGGGATTCAAGATCTCTTGAGATGCTGGGGGGGGGGGGGTGGGCGGCAGTGTGGTGCACAGCAGGCTAAGCCACTGCCTGCAAGCCGGCATCCCCTGTGAATGCCAGTTCAAGTCCTGGCTGCTCCACTTCTGACCTAGCTGTCTGCTAATGGGCCTGGGAAACCAATGGGTGATGGCCCACATACTTAGGCCCCTGCTACCCATGTGGGAAACATGAATGGAGTGTTTTGCCTGGCCATTATGGTCATCTGGGGAGTGAACCAGCAGATGGGAGATCTCTCTTGCCTTCTCTCTCCCTCTTTAACTGTGCATTTCCAATACATAAAAATAAATCTTTTTTTAAAAAAGTTGATGATTGCCGGCGCCGTGGCTCACTAGGCTAATCCTCCGCCTTGCGGCGCTGGCACCCCAGTTTCCAGTCCCGGTCGGGGTGCCGTATTCTGTCCCGGTTGCCCCTCTTCCAGGCCAGCTATCTGCTGTGGCCCAGGAGTGCAGTGGAGGATGGCCAAATACTTGGGCCCTGCACCCCATGGGAGACCAGGATAAGTACCTGGCTCCTGCCATCGGATCAGCGTGGTGCGCCAGCCGCGGCACGCCGGCCGCGGTGGCCTTTGGAGGGTGAACCAACGGCAAAGGAAGACCTTTCTCTCTGTCTCTCTCTCTCACTGTCCACTCTGCCTGTCAAAAACAAAACAAAACAAAACAAAAAGTTGATGATCTGTGGCTGACACTGTAGCGTAGCAGGTAAAGCTACTGCCTGCAGCACCGGCATCCCATGGGGGCACCTGTTTGAGTTGTGGCTGCTCTACTTCTGATGTAGCTCTCTGCTAATGCACCTGGGAAAGCAGAAGAAGATGGCCCAAGTACTTGGGCCTCTGCACCCAGGTGGGGGACCTGGAAGAAGCTCCTGGCTCCTGACAGTGGATCAGCCCAGCTCTGGCCATTGCAGCCATTTGGGAAGTGAACCAGCGGATGGAAGATATTCTCTCTCTCTCTCTCTCTCTCCTCTGTAACTCTGCCTTTCAAATAAATAAATAAATCATTGAAAAAAAGTAGATGTTCTGAAATGATAGAGCAAAAATTATTCATGCTAGTATTCCTCATAATAGTATTTATAATTAACAATCATAACATGTCATGTCTGACATTAGGAGGCTAGTAAATAAAATGGTACATCAATAAAAGCTGAATATTTTGTAGCCATTAAAAATTATGTGAGCAGAATTAACTTCGGAAAATAAATACTAATGCTATAATAGTTTTAAAAAATGGGATACGAAGTTTAATATTCAGTATATTTGCAAGTAGCTTAAATAAAGCAAGGCATAAAACTGAATATTGAATTTAGTTGCAGTTAGGTTAAGTATACATTCATGAAAGGTGGACTTCATCATGGGGCTGGTGCTGTGGCCTAGCAGATAAAGCCTCTGTCTTTGGCACAGGCATCCCTTATGGGCACCACTTCATGTCCTGGCTGCTCCACTTCCAATCCAGCTCTCTGTTAATGGCTTGGGAAAGCAATGGAAGATGGTCCAAGTGCTTGGGCCTCTGCACCCAGATAGGATACCTGGAAGAAGCTCCGGGCATTGGATCGGCCCAGCTCTGGCTGTTGCAACCATTTGGGGAGTGAACCAGCGAATGGAAGACTTCTCTGTGTCTCACTCTTTCTGTCTCTAACTGCTCTCAAATAAATAAATCTTTAAAAAAAGGAAAGTAGGCTTCATAAAAATTAAGACTTTTAACTCAGCAAAAGACAAAGAAGCCATTAAGAAAATGGATAAATAAGCAAGCTACAGACTGAAAATGTGCATCTAAGAAAGTGAAGGAACTATATCTATAATTGATGCAGCATACTGTATATATAAGTAAAAAAAGATAAATACTCTAATTGTTTAAATAGTAAAGATTTGAACACTTAACAAAGGAAGCTATATAAATGGCTAATAAAAATATGAAAAAGGTATTACAGATTTATGGAATAAACACTACTGAGTTGGTAGCATAAGCTTCTCTACTAACTCCGTGGTCCATTCTTTATCTTAAAAAGCTGTATTTATTCTTTACTTGCTTTCTGTAATGGATCCATAGTTTTATAATCAGTAAAATGATATCCCTCAATTCAAAGAGCCACTAGCCGTGAGAGACAAACATGCTTGGGAGGATGTTTTCTTAGAAAAAAATCAGACACCAAACTAAAAGCACATTTCTGCTTCCAAGATTTCAAAAGAATTGGAAAAGTCCTAAAAGTGCTCTTTTTGTCTCTTTGTATCGCTAAGTCAATATGGCACACAATGAGAGATTGTTTGATGTTCATCACTTGTTATTCTCTAGTAACTCTCATCATCTCCATTAACTATACATTGTTGGCTTACTTGCCAGGGCCTGTCACTTTGCACTTGAAATAAGCGGGCACGAGAGAATGTCAGAGGTGGTCTGTAAAATATAACCAATAATATCTACCTGATTTCTGGCTTTAGCAACCAAGTTTTGGTTTTTCTCCATATATTTCTAAGCTTTTCTGAGTATTTTATAGATAGAACTCCATAGTATGTAGCTTTTTTGGTGACTTCTGTCACTTCTGAGAATGCATTTGAGATCCAGCCATAGAGCTGACAATATCAGCAGTGGGTTGTATGGTACGGCTGAGTAGTATTCCATCATGTGGGTAAACCAGGGTTGATCCATCCATTCACCAGTTGAAGGACATTTCAGTTGATTCCAGCTTGTGGCCCTGTGGATAAAGTTATTATAAGTATTCATGCACAGGTTTTTATATGGATACATTTTACTTTCTACTGGGTAAATATTCCAGGTATGGATTTGCTGACTTTTACGGTAAGTATTTGGTGCTTATAAGAACCTGTCAAACTCTTGAGTAAATATTCCAGGTATGGATTTGCTGACTCTTACGGTAAGTATCTGGTACTTATCTTGTAAGAACCTGACAAACTCCTTTTTGTTGTGCAGTGTATGAATTCTAGTTACTGTATACACTCACCAGCGCATGGGTTATTTTTGGTTTTGTTTATAATTTTGATCATTTTGGCAGCTATGTGGTGGTATCTCATTATAGTTTTAATGTACATTTTCGTAAATTCTTTATATTTTAATGTTTCTTGTGTTCACATGGGAACATTTGTGTATCTCCTACATTTGTCCTTGAGTCCAGTAACAGAACAGATGGCCTACAGCAGTGACTACAAGGGTAGACCCTCAGAGCAGCCGCAGTCGTTTCAGGCAGTACCCTCATAAAAATACAGGAGCTGCTACACCTGAAACTCTGAGGATGGGACTGAACTTAACAAGCGCCTCAGGTGATTCTCCTGTGTGCCGGAGTTTGAGACCCACTGGTTTACAGTAGGAGTGCTCACTCGTACCTGGGCGTCAGTAATAACTGTGGACGTTTAAAAAAAAAAAGGTCAGCACTAAGTCCTTAGCTGAGAGACTTAGTGGTAGCTGTTAGGCCTGTAGGGCTTTGTTGTCTAAGTTCCCCAGGTGATGCTAATATGTAATAAGAGTTGTGGATAACTATCCTACTAAAGGTTTGTTAGCTAGGTACCCTAGAGGGTACAAATATGACACAAGTTCCAGATCTCATGTACACAGCTTAAAACCCAAAAGGGAATATTCATATATAAATATCTTAGCATAATTAGAGCACGTATAGGTTATTCAGTATTTACCTAATGAATGAAATTGTACTTGGTGGCCTGGGTTTGACTAAAAACTAACTTTATTCTGTATGTAAGAACCTCACTTTTATACTCCATGTTGTACTTAGTATTCACCATTCAGCAGGTGTTTATTGAGTATACTAGCAGTATGGCAGTGAGCAAATAGACGAGCCTCTGTGCTCTCAGAGCTGGGACGTTCTGGTTTTCAGTACCTGGTTAGCATCAGATCACTTGACAGCATTTTGATGGAAATACTTAGCTGCTCTAAAACAAAAATTGTTTATTCATAAGCCTTCTTAGTCTTAACAATTATCATATTTGTATATTTGTAATGCTCAAGTGCTGTCCGTCAGAGTTATTTGCCTTGTATTTAAAATTTAAGGAAGCTGGGGTGGTGGGACAAGTGAGGCCGTCTGGGCTTGAGCTGCTCTGTGGCCCACCTTCCGCAGCTGCTGATTGTGCAAGATGGCTTCCCTGAGAAACGAGGGCCAAAATGAGGTACAGGATGCACCAGGAAAACAATATGGACTACTAAAAAGACAAATTCATTTGTATATAAATAAGTAAAATTATAACAAGCGTAAGTCTTTTTTTCCTGGATAACTTTTAAATTCATTTATTCATTTACCTGCATAAATGTTGTTAACAGTGTTATGGATAGAGACTGTCAAAGCCATTGAAAGATTCTGAATTTGAAATCAGAAAATATAAATTCAAGTTATGATTCAGCCAAGTAATTGTTTTTTGTTGCGTATTTTTATTTATTTCCTTTCATTTATTTGAAAGGCAGTGAGGGAGAGAGTGAGTGATCTTCCATTGGCTGGTTCACTCCCCAAATGACAGCAATAGCTGGGGCCGAGCCCGGCCAAAGCCATGAGCCTGGAACTCAGTCCAGGTATCCCACATGGTGCTAGGGACCCAAGTACTTGAATCAGCTGTCACCTGCTGGCTCCTGGGCATGCATTAACAAGCAACTGAGCAGTAATAGAGCCAGAACTCGAACCCAGGTGCTTCAGCACGAACACCAGGCATCCCTAGGAGCATCTTACCTGCCGCATCAAATGCTGATCCCATTTTTTTATTATCTCAATGAAGTTTTATTTTTCTGAAAAGTATGAGTCATAATAATAACAATAATGCTAACTAGCCCACAAAGTTATATGTTCAATTAGATATGTATGTGAAAGTGTTTTATGAACCGTAATATACCTCCCAAATATTAGTTTTAGCTTGTTAAAGGCATTTAGTAATTTTTATTTATATATATGCATAAAATATAAGGATATTTGTTTTTAAAATTACTATCAGTTGGCATGAATCATTAAGTGCAAAAAAGCATTTTGCTGAAATATTAAAATATTTTAATGAAGGATAAAATATGGCTTTATGGTCCAGTAGTTAAGGAATGTTCTGTAAATGGCAAAGATGTGAACAAAAAATATAGATCCAGTAGCAAGTCATTTTTCCATACAGTATTGATTTGGGCAACCCTTTCTTAACAAGGAGGCAAAGACTGCAATGCCAGGGATAGCACTGTTGGCACTCTGATGAGCACATGCATTGTGCGCCGATGTGTGGAGTTACAAGCTGCCACCATGTACTCTATGGCTCTTTAAAATACTAGGAGTTTGGTTAGTGATACACATTAGACTTAACTGAAGAAAATTAACTCTGCTGTTTGAGTTTGGTTATTTTTAAATCACCTGATGACATTTCAAATTTTATATAAATTTTATATATTCATATATAATACATATTTTTCCCAGTGTCTTCATCTCATGTGATCTACTTCCTAAATGACGTCACTCCCCGGGACTCTGCATGACTAAATCTATGAAGCAGAGAGGTGAGGCAGAAATGTCTTCCTAGAGGAGTGATGGTTGCTGAGGAAGAATCTGTATGAGCTCCCTAACCGGCACATAGCTCCTGGACACACCGCTTGCTTTATCTTCTTTTGAAAGAGAAAATCATGCTGATAGAGCCATTTTTAGGTTCACAGCAAAACAGCAGGAGGTGTGGAAATTTCCTATACGCCTCTTGGCTTCCTCCACCTACAAGTATAGCCTCTGCTGTTACCATTTACTTAGGGAAGAGGTGTCTGCTCTATGCAGGGTACTATACTAGTCTCCAGGAATATTAACAAGTAATTGATATCTTGACAGAGAAAAAGTGGACAAATAACCTGAGATTGCAGGGTCCTAGAACTTGACATGAAGAATCTGGAGAATGAGGGGCCAGGACTGTGGCGTAGCAGGTTAAAGCCCTGGCCTGCAGCACTGGCATCCCATATGGGCGCCAGCTGCTGCACTTCTAATCTAGCGCCCCACTATTGCACCTGGGGAAGCAGTGGAGGAGGCCCAAGTCCTTAAGCCCCTGCACCCACGTGGGAGACCTGGAAGAAGCTTCTGGTTTCAGATCCACTGAGCTCCAGCCTTTGCTGCCACTTGGGGAGTAAACCAGTAGATGGACTCTCTCTCTCTACCTCTTTCAGTAACTTTTTCAAATAAATAAAATAAATCTTTAAAAAAAAAAGAATTTGGAGAAGGAATGAGAGTGGAGTAGAGATTAATTAAAGGTTTTCTAAAATAAGGATAGCAGTTATTTTTTAAAATGCAAGAACGAAAGTTTCCAGGTCAGCTAAATCAATCAGTTTGTTTTGTTATGGGATTACATCATTTTTATGATGCAGTCTGCATTGAGCTAGAATGTCATTTCAGTAAGAGCAGGGACCTCACTGCCTTTGATCTGTATCCCCAGTGCCTAAACAGTATTTGGCATAGAACTAGCCGTGTGTGTGTGTGTGTGTGTGCATGTGTGTGCGTGTGTGTGTGTGTGTTTGGGATGTGAATGAAGGGCTACAAAAGGGGGTTATAACTTAGTTTATGGGATCTTTTTTTTTTTTTTTTTTGCTTGTGGGACAGATTCTCCATGGCAAATTCTTGAACACATACCAGTCCTGGGAATGAGAAGACAGGGCAAGGCCTTGCACCTTTTACCAAGGTTACTTTAGCAGACCAGACCTGGGCAATAGTCCTGATGATCGGTACAAAGGATGGCTACGAAGTTTGCTGGAGGTATTCCCAGACTTTCTGGCAACCTCCCTTGACCTGTTTGACCATTGAAGCCTTCCTAATGAAAGATGCTTCCTTCTTCCTCCCCTAGGGGACACACTGCTTTGATTTCAGATATATAAAGTAAGAACCTTAACTTGTAGTTCTTTCCTCCAACCCTCAGCCTTAGTAGCCTCCGTCTTTCCTGTTCTGTGGTAGTGTCAGTTTCTCCCCTGCACAGAGTATTAAGTTGTCCATTTTTCTAACATTTGATAATATTATGGAATCAAAGATGTGCAGTAGTAGCTTATTTTGGTATTTTTTTCTTACTGTTTCTGAGCACAATGGCTTTATTTTGCATTTACCAAAAGCAAAAAATTATTCCTGCAAAGATGGGAAGAATTAGCCAGTTAATGAGATGTGCTATCTCCGTCACATTTGTTCAAACCTCTGCCCATCCATCTGCATTTCCTTTTGCTCCCGCTGCTACTACTGCCCTGTTTGCATCTTGTCCTCAACCTCAGCCTCCAAGCTTGACTTCCGCCGGTTTCTGCCAGAGAAGTGACCATTTCACATGTCAGGCTGGTCGTGCTTGTCCGCGTGAAGCTGGAGTAGTGAATGGTGTTCCGTTGCTCTTCTGGGTCCTTCTGGCACCAGGCTTGTTTTTCATCTCCCCGCCCCTCTGCTGCACTCTCCTCTCTCTAGCCCTTTGATCTAGGAACTGGTAATTCTTGGAAAGTACTGTTTCCTTTCAGCTCCATCCTTTGTGTGCTTTGTGAACACTTGCTGGCTTCTTCATGGAGTTTTCTGCTACTCCGCTCTCTTCCCTTGTTTGATTAAAACAAGCCCATCCGACTGTCTTCATACAGGTGTCACCAACTTCAAGGTGCAGCAAGTGCACATGTATAATGTGAGACCTTTAGAGAAGTTTTAGTCTGGAGAGGAATATCCGGTTACACAGATTAGGAAAATCAGTAGATGAGATCATTTGGCAGGAAGTTGAGGCAAATTTTATGTCAGCTTGGAAATAAGCTATTTTGTTTTTGATAGTATGCAAAATGGAATGCAGTAATAAAAAATCATATTCATAGTCTACTACTTGAATGTGTATTAAACTGTCCTTCAGCAATGTTGGTAAAACTGTGTCTGCTGCTTTGGTGATGGTGTATCTCATAACACACACATACACACACATATCCCGGACTGAAATAATTTAACTTTCTCATCTTGACTGACTCATTTTGACTCAAATAGCAAGTTTTCCCATGACTCTGCCTCTAAGAATAGAATGTATATTATTATCTTTTCAGAATACCAAGCTTTGTTTTTTCTGTGTTGGCTATTGGCCTGGTAATCGCTTGAGCTGAAGACTAAAGGTCATAGCAGGAGGAGCAAAGGAAGAAGCGGAGGGTTGAGAGCAGAATGTTAGAATTATATGTCATAAATACCGACACTGTGGTTAATAATACACCAACTGTATCTGAGGATCAAGCTTTTAAGTTTTCATAATACAATGATATAGATCATTAAATAATGATTTAAGATAATTATAATCAACTGACTATTAAAGACATAGGATGCATGCCAAGACTCTTTAATATACTTTCCTTGTAAGTGTACTTTTGGGGATCTATTCTCATATGATATTACCAAATGCAAATGCATTGTGTACAGTATTTCTCTAAGATATTTAATAGGAAAGTTGGGAAACAGTGAAGAGCTTTGTGAAAATTATCTTCAAAATGAATCATTTAGAAATGTGTTATTGCATAATTATGCATTTTAAGACAGTATAAATATTATATGTGTATTCCAATCACCATCACCCAATAAAGACATATTGTGAGCCATGAACAAAAATAGGGAAAAAAGGCATAGGACATGAGAAACAGCAGCAAGTAATCTAGTTAGATCAGACCATGAGTATATGGGAGAAGAGCTTACAAGGGTAAGTAGAGGCTTATTTTTGGAGTTACTTGTTACTTGAATCTGTTACCCTTGTGAGTTACTTGTTGCCATTAAGAAGTAGTAGGGGGGCCAGTGCTAAGACACAGTGGGTTAACGCCCTGACCTGAAGCCCTGGTATCCCATATGGGCGCCAGTTCGAGACCAGCTGCTCCACCTGATCCAGCTCTCTGCTATGGCCTGGGAGGGCAGTACAGGATGGCCCAAGTCCTTGGGTCCCTGCACCCACATGGGAGACCCAGAGGAAGTTCTTGGCTCCTGGCTTCCGATGGGCACAACTCTGGCCATTGCGGCCAATTGGGGAGTAAACCACCAGATGGAAGACCTCTCTCTCTCTTTCTCTCTGCCTCTTCTCACTCTCTGTAACTCTGACTTTCAAATAAATAATAAATAAATCTTTAAAAAAAATAGTAGAGGAGGATGTTTAGGCTGTTGGTTGAGACACCAGAATTCCACATCAAAATACCTGGGTTTGATAACCAGCTCCACCTCCTAATAGATGGAGTAGTGATGACTCACGTAATTGTGTTCCCATCACCCATGTGGGAGAGACCTAGATTGAGTTCCCAGATCCCAGATTTGGCCCAGCCCAGCCCTGGCCATTGCACACATCTAGGGGGAAACCAGTGGATAAGCATTCTGTCTTTCTCCCTGCCTCTCAAATAAAGTAATAAATAAAAAGTAATGTTTCATGGAGAGCTAGTCTTTACGTGGAGAAGTTGACACAAATATCAAGCATATTGAATTTAAGATTCTGCATTTTAGTCTATTTTCCATGAATGGGTGGAAATGAACAAAGCTCCAGTATACGGCTCTGGCTAAAGAGGAAAGATGGGCTCTTCATCTGCTGCCAGGCCATGGAACTCTGGGAGCAGATGACCTCTGTGTGGGGGGAGGATGCCAAGCCACCCAACCTCAGGGCAAGCTCAGGAGGACTAAGGACTAAGGAGCCAAAAATATCAAAGGGGAAAATGGTTTTTCTTCTTAAGAGAATCATTTTCTTCTTTTAGTTGAATTTCCTTTTGTCCAAATGTACAAAATTCTGAGTCCTACACAGGGAATCATTTTCATGTTTCAAAATCTCATGTTTAAAAATTCATAAACTAAATTTCATAATTTAATAAGATTTAGCTTTGGAGGGAGAGAAACTAACCATTATTTTTTTATTTTCTGTGCTTCTGCTTCATTGGTCTTATTGGTCAGGTTTCCTTCATCTTTCTTTTCCCAGTCTCAAAAAGTGATATTTAAAGCAATAAAGAGTAAAAGGCGGCTGGTGTTGCAGTTCGGGTTGGCTAAGCTGCTGCTTGCAATGCCACATCCCGTACGAGTGCTGGTTCTAGTCTTGGCTGCTCCACTTCCTATCAAACTCCCTGCTTATGCATCTCAGAGGCCGTGGAAAGTACGTGGCCCCTGCCACCCATGCTGGAGGCCTAGATGAATCTCCTGTCTCCAGGCTTCAGCCTGGCCCCACCCAGGCTGTTGTACCCATTTGGGGAATTATCCAGTGGGAGGAAGATCGCTCGCTCTCTTTCTCTCTCTCTGTCTTTCTCTCTCCTGTTCTCTCTAACTCTGCCTTCTAAATAAATGTCTCTTAAAAAAAAAAAAAAAGATCAGTCCTGTTTTCGGCTATCCAATTTCATAAGCAAGAAACACATAGTTTACTTTAAAAAAAAAAACTCTCATGGCTCATGAAAGGATGAAGTTGAGGTATACTCTTTAATAGGTAGTAGTTTTTTAGCAGATCAGTCAATACAAAAGCTAGCAGTTTTTATTTGGAAATTATACTTTAATTCCATTTTTTAAATTTTAAGGTTATTTAAAAATATTAAACATATGAGATGATTTTCTTTTTAAAAGATTTACTTATTTGAAAGGCAGAGTAAGAGAAAGAGAGAGAGAGGAAAGGGACAGAGAAAGAGTTCTACCATCTACTGGTTCTTACCTCAAATGGCCGTACCTGCTGGGACTACACGAGGCTGAAGCCAGGAGCCTGGATCAGGCCTGGTCTCCCTAGTGGGTGGCAGGGGCCCAAGCTCTTGGGCCATCTTCTGCACTTAGCAGGGAGCTGGATCAAAAGTGGAGCAGCTGAGACTCAAATGGGCACTCATATGAATCCTGCAGGCTGTAGCATAACCCGCTGCATGCTGGGCCCCAGGGGATGATTATTAATGGCTGTAAACTGAAGTTGAAGACTGCTCAGAAATTAGTATTAGTATTGCTACATCATGTAAATACTCAGTCTTAAATTAAATGCTAATGAGTTTCTTTCAGTTTGCCTTTATTGTGGAATAATCCCTTCCGAAATTTAGCAGCTTAAAATCGCAACTATTCATTTGGCTCCTGATTCTGTGAACTGGTCAGTTGGCCTGGGGTTAGCTGGCTGATTTTTCCTTTGGTTTTGCTGGGCTCACCACACTGGCAGATTGTCTCTGTGCTTCTTGGTGGAGCGCCCCTGCTGGTGGGACAGCTGCTTCCCACTCCATGTGAACTCATCCTCGGGTAGACTGGTTCCATTTTGTTTACCTGCCGGCAGAGAATAGGTCAGACCTTTCAGAGCAGAAGCTGAGGGTCTCCTGAGGCCTGGGCTTGGAAAGTGCACAGTGCAACTTTTGCCCGACTTTTGGTCAAAGCAATGACAAGGCGGCTCGGAGTCAAGGGATGGGCAAACAGACTCTGCCTCGATGGAAGGAGCTAGAACATATAGTGGACAGATTTCGAGTCTACCACGCCAGCTTATCTCTGCCTGTTCATTCTGAAATTCTTATACCAAATTTTAACTGCCGAAGCAGCATAGACTTGTGCATGCACCCATAGTACTCTTTTTTTCTCAATATACTACCTCTGAAAAGAAAGGACTATTTGAGGTAATCTTACTCTTCTGATTCGTACATTTCATCAGAGACATGTTTGTGTGTTTAGACATCAAAGCAATTTGAAGAGTATTTAACAGAAACTAATGTACAACTGATTTACTTATACAGTATTTGTTGAAATATCCTTGAGTGTTTTGTGCCTGACTCTGGGCTAAGTGTAGAGAAAAAAGAAATATGTAGCACATCTTTACTTTCAAGACATTATATTCCACCAGCGCTGTGGTGCAGCGGGTTACAGCCCCGACCTGCAGCGTGCACATCCCATGTAGGCGCAGGTTTCAGTCCTGGCTGCTCCACTTCCTATCCAGCTCCCTCCTAATGCATCTGGGAAAGCAGCAGAGGATGATCCAAGTGCTTGGGCCCCTGGACCCACGTGGGAGACCTGGAAGAAGCTCCTGGCTCCTGGCTTTGGATCCGCTCAGCTCTGGCTGTTGCGGCCATTTGGGGAGTGAGCCAGCGAATGGAAGACCTCTCTTGCTCTCTCTGCCTCTGCCTCTCTGTAACTCTACCTTTCAAATAAATAAAATAAATCTTAAAAAAAGACATTATATTCTTACAAGATAGGCAAACTTTATATCCAAAAAGTGTTTATTACTAATGTGCCAAGGACTCAGCTTTAATCAAAGGTGGAAAACAGATGGACAAGACTTAGTCCTCATAGTAGAGCATAGAAATAGATATTTACAACTGCTTGAATAAGTGCTATGGGAGAAATATAAGCTGAGTGCTTACTGAATTAGCGAAAGAATGGAAGGAGGCACATGAGTGAGTGCCAGGATATGTGATTCATATAATTAACACCCTAAAAGAGAAAGATCTTTGAAACCAGGGAGTGATAGCTTCAGAGTGAAAATGAGTTTTGAAAAGACTTTGAAGAAGAGGTAGAATTTAAATAAGTGGAGAGGTGAGAATACTACTAAATTTAGAATTGGGTTGTGTTTTTCCAAGAAGGTAATTATTTAATTAAGGAGAATCTTTTCAACTAGTGAATGTTGAAGAGCATGAGATAATAGAGCTACAGAAGTGCTGTAGGAAAGATGATGCTGGCAAGATGGTTGGCACATTTTTTCCTCTCCGGTGGTCCAGGACTTAATTTTCTTCCATGAAATATTTGTGTTGGTTGGAAAATTAAATAAAGAATCTTTATTTTATTTTGTAAGGGAAGTGCACATTTCATTTTCATTGAATAGTGCTTTCACTGAGTAATGTTTTTTCCAAAAAATAGAAATAAATAAGGTATATTCCTACTGACAAGGAAATCCAAAATGAACAAAAGTAAGGAAACCCCCATTGAGTAATGTCAGCTGGTACTTTCTACAAGTATATCTGGATTTATTTAAGGGCTAAAGTGGTAGAAATAATTTGGGGATTTCCTTTTCTAAAACTTGAAAGATAAATTTGGTTTTTAAACTATCTGTTCTAGTTGGTCCTATTTAAATCATTTTGAGAAGGATCAGATAAAATGCATTTTATTTTATGCTAATTGGATAGTACAATATTTAAACATAGACCAATTACTACAGTACTCAAATATAGTTATAGAATAAAAGAATCATAATTTGTATTTATATAAACCAGAGGCAGTCTTTTCCTGTTAAAATGGCCTTTCAAACACCATTGTGAGTGAGTCCCATTATCTAGTTTATCATTGCCTTTCTTGTCTAACTTACATGCCACAGTGTGATGAGTTTCTGCAGAATTCTTTGAGAGTAACTTTTTTTTACTACCTCAGTTATTTTCAGTGACAGGGATTTTGGGGACGTATAATAGCCGCTATCATTTCATTTTAATAGGTGGGAATACATGTTCGTTTCAAAGAGAATGAATCGCAAGGCTATTACAGGTTGAAAGTGAGATTGCACTTGAAAGTACTTTACAAACTGCAAATAGGTGTAAGGCAGTGTTACTGATGACATTATTGGTCTGAGATTAGAATTTATTCTTTCAGATTCTCTACAGAGCAGTAATAGTTCATGGCTTAGACTCCAGAGCTACACATTCTGAGATCATGTCTGAGTTCAGCCCCTTACAAGCTGTATAACCCGTGAGTGAGTTTCTAAAACTTTCTGTGCTTGAGTTTCTCCATCTGTTAAAATAACAGAATAATAAAACAGCTACTTCACAGGGTTGTTTTGAAGATTCATGTATAGAAGTCACAACACGGTCCTGGCACACATTGAATGTTCTGTAACTGTTAACTATTATTTTCATCCTTACCATCATTATCAGTGTACCATGTAGATGAGTTAATCATTCCTATATGCTAATCATGTTTTTCTTCCTGAAATTCTTCTACTCTCCTAGTTTTGTATTTTCTTCAGATGGAGAGTTCACTGAGGATAAAAACTGACTCTCATCCATTTTTAATTCCTCAAAATATGGCACAGTTCCTAGCTTGTGATAGACGTTCAGTAAGTTAATGGATTATATTGTATATTTATACCTGTGACCATGGGTGGGGGCCTGTTAGAGATGCTGTTCTATTTTGCTTTTTTCACATGGTATATTTTGGGTTTTGTTCTTTTTTTAATATTTTAAAGATTTATTTATTTTACTTGAAAGAGTTACACAGAGAGAGGAGAGGCAGAGAGAGAGAGAGAGTGAGTCTTCCATCCACTAGTTCTCTCCTCAATTGGCCGCAACGGCCGGAGCTGTGCCGATCCGAAGCCAGGAGCTTCTTCTGGGTCTCCCACGCGGGTTCAGGGCCCCAAGGACTTGGTCTATCTTCTACTACTTTCCCAGGCCACAGCAGAGAGCTGGAAAGGAAGTGGGGCAGCCAGGTCTCCAACTGGCACCCATATGGGATGCTGGAGCTTCAGATGAGGGCGTTAACCTGCTTCGCCACAGTGCCGGCCCCACACATGGTATATTTTGATTATTATTCCATTTCCTATGTATAGAGCTTCCTTGTTCTTTTTTTTTTTTTAAGGTTTATTTATTTATTTGAAAGAGTTACACAGAGAGAGAAGGAGAGGCAGAGAGAGAGAGATCTTCCATCCACTGGTTTACTCCCTAATTGGCTGCAAGGGCCAGAGCTGTGCAAATCTGAAGCTAAGAGCCAGGAGCTTCATCTGGGTCTCCCACGTGGGTGCAGGGGCCCAAGGACTCGGGCCATCTGCACCAATCAGAAGCTAAGAGCCAGGAGCTTCATCCAGGTCTCCCACATGGGTGCAGGGGCCCAAAGACTTGGGCCATCTTCTACTTCTTTCTCAGGCTGTAGCAGAGAGCTGGATTGGAAATGGAGCAACTGAGACTTGAACTGGTGCCCATATGCGATGCTGGCACTGTAGGCAGCGGCTTTACCCACTGCACCACAGCACTGGCCCCAGCCTCATTCTTTTTAATAGCTATCTATTATTGTTATTCTTTGGCCATTACCAATGTCACTGCAAAGCCTATTCCTTTTTTTTTTTTTTTTTCTTTTTTAAGATTTATTTATTTGAAAGACAGAGTTGGAGGGGGAAAGAAAGGACAGTGTGTGAGAGAGAGAACAAGAACACATGCTCTTCCATCTTCTGGTTTACTTCCCGAGTGGCTGCAATGGAGTGTAGTTCTTGACCAGGCTATTGCGTGTGCCTCTGCGCACAGCCAGGTGAGAAGAGTCCAGTGGGTAGTGAAGTTGTTAGCCAGACTGCAGTTTGAGCAGATGATTCAGATAAGTGGTTGAATGCAGACCACTGAACATCCTTGCCAGGTTACATATTAATTATTTTGATATCCTCGTGGGCTAGGAAGCCCCGACTCACAGGGGCTTTATTCCGACTCACAGGCGCATAATTCCTTTATGAAAATGATATGTTTCTAAACACAGGATAGGATGGGACTGCTATATCCAGATGTAAGGTTTATCATGCACTACACAGAAGTACTGGCCAAGGAGGCAAGGGGTGACCAAGTTCCAGCCCATGTTCCCATCAAAGGCATGTGCTTCCCGTGCCTGGAGGAAAGTGTTTTCCTCATCCATCTGCTAATTCCTATGCTCAGAGTAGGCAAGGCGCAGCCTTGTGTCTTGCTCTCATGTCATAGACTTAAAATGAAGAACATCCCCCAATCTGTTAAGAAAAAAATATCTTGGGATCAATGGGCAATCATATTTTCTCATCTAAAAATTGCATTCAGTAGTAAGTGATAACTGATCCTAGTTTAATTCCCTTTTATAAAACAAGAATAGGGAAAAGGAAAAGAGAAGAACCTAAGTATTTGGCTTTGAAAGAATAGACCTGTATAAGGAAGAAATCTTGAGCTTTTATGCTCTTTTTTTTCTGACTAAGGTTTTTTCTCTGCCACGGTATTTTCCTCAGAGGGCACTGGAAGTGAAATGAATCATGCCATGGAAGAATGTCCTCTTGGTCTGCTTAGGGTTGTCTGTATCCCGCAGTGTACCTGAAACTGGTCATGGCATTAAATTGTGTTCCCAATTGGCCCAAGGACTAGGCATTCTGAAATGTGATTTCACTGCCCGTGTCTGTCGTGGATCTAAGCTTCTCTTTGGTATTTTAGTAAATATAGATTGTTATGGAGTGACTTAGCTCAGCTTCATTGTCCCCAAACAGTAGAGTCTACAAAAGGCACTAGTGCATCTCCTCATCTCCTCCTCTCTTTCTCCCTCCTTCCCTCTCTTTCCCCCTTTCCCCTCCTCATCCTTCCTACCCTCCCCCTCCTCTCCACTCTTCCCCTCCCCTCCCCCTCCTCTCCCCTCTCCTCTCCCCTCTCCTCTCCTCCTCACCCTTCCCCCTTCTCCACTCCCCACCCCTTCCAATCACACAGAGGTGTGGAGGTCTGTAGGCCACCTCTAGCCTGAAATGTGAGACTCACTTGACACACACAGTGTCGGGATTTCTTGTTTTTAAATGCATTCGGATCAGAGTCAGGCCTCTCAGTCACTCTCTGACCCTTTCCTTTGTCTTACATCTGGCCCGCTTCAACTGCTTTCTCTCTAACATTAAGGTGTGCAGTTCTTGCTTTACAACTGGGACACTGTCAGTGTAGAATTAAGGCAGGAAATTAGAAGACAGAGTGAGAATCTGCCCCTAAGAGCTTTATTTAAGTATTGAGGAATGTTTGTTCTATATTATAATTTTGTTCCAATGTCATTCTCCTAACTGCTCTTCATATTTCATTACTGTTAGACTGGGTTGTACCTTCTAGCAAGATAAATACAAGGTTGATAGACTGAACTGGGGGATTGTATCAAGACTTAGAGTACTAAGCATCAATAGTAGGCTAGTCTCTAAGCCAAAATACACACTGACACTGAGGTCAAAACAAGTCATAGGTCAGAGCTTAGGGAATAGTCACAGACAGTCTTAGGGAATAGCAGTTACATCCAGGGCCCATAGGAGCAAAGGGATCCAGAATCTGGGCCTCCAGGACCAGGAAGTATGTGAACATTAGAACAGTGAGATCGGATCAGACATCGCAGAAAAGAAGGTGGGACCCAGCAGGGCTGCTGGCTGAGTGATGGGGACTCAGGGTTGCAAGGAACTGAGTCCCTGGGAGTCGTGCAGGCTCCACGTGGAGGCAAGGCTTGCCCTAGAGCAACCATCTTTGCCTGTTTAGATTTTTTTTAATTAATAGACTTTATATTTTAGAACAATTTTAGGTTTACAGAATTGAGCAACTAGCACAGGGAGTTCCCATATCCTGCTGCCACACTGCCACCAGTTTCCCCTGTTTTTAACATCATGCATTTGTATGGCACATTTGTTATGATTGATGAACCAATATTGGTACATTATTATTAACTAAATTTATCAATTAATTTAAGGTTCATTCTGTATGCACTTCTGTGACATTTATTCATGTTAAAATTCACATAACAAAATTTGCCATTTTAACCAAGTATTCAGTGATTTTAAGTATATTCACATTGATGTACAGCCATCACCATGATCCATCTCTAGAACTTTCTGCATCCCGGAAGGAAACTCTACCCGCTGAATCATAATAACTCATCCTCCTTCCCCAGGTTGGTAACCACTCTCCTGCTTTCTGTCACTGTGTACCACTATAGTTGACTATTCTAGGTACTTCATATAAGTGGAATCATATAGTATTTGTCCTTCTGTGTCTGGATTATTTTGCTTACTATGGTGGCTTCCAGGTTCATCTGTGTTACAGTATGTATCACAGCTTCATTTTTAAGGCTGAATAATGTTCCATTGTATGGACGACGTTTTATGTATCCATTTATCTGTTGATGGACATTTAGATTTCTACCTTTGGCTATAATGCTGCTATGAACATTGGTGTCATATCTGTTTGAGTTCCTGCTTTAAATTCTTCTTTGTGTATACCTAGAAGTAGAATTGCTGATTCAAATGGTCTATGGGTTTCTGACAAATACCTGTCATGTCTCCTTCTTAAAAATAATTTTACTGTCCTAAAAATCTCATGCTTCAGCTGTCATTCCTCTCCCATTTATGCCTCTGCTTAGATCTTTTTTTTTTTAATAAAAATGTATTTATTTATATGAAAGAGATACAAAGAGAGTGGGAGAGACAGAGGTCTTCCAACTGGAAGTGGAGCAGTGGGGACAGGAACCTGGCCCTTGTGAGATGTGGACATGTAGGCGGTAGCTTACTCACTATGCTAAAACGCAGGTCCCATATCTTATTCCTTTTGTGAATAGTTAACTCTCTTTCACTTATTTGACCTTGAACTTTTCAGGTAAAGGTGAGTTAATAAAATCATAATCAAGAGTCAGGAAGTAAAATGTTTTGATAAATCAGTTATGGTCCCTTAGGCTTTGAGAGTTTTGAAAGTTATTTATGCAACATGTAGGTAACCAACACAGAACTTTAAAATTGCTTGGATTTCAAATGAGATGTTTTATCGTATCTCTGTTGCTTTGTATTGCATGCATTTATTTCACAACCCCTGTGCTAGATGCTTTAAGAATTGAAGAGTTCATCCAGGCAGGATAGACTGTTTTAGTAGGTCCCGCCTTTCTCATTACCAAGGTACCCTTTCACGGTTGTTCCCCAGGAGCCATGTGATTTGCAAGCGTCTGTTTTGTTATTACAGTTAGGAGACTTTTTCAGGGTGTTTAAAATAGCCTTTGAGCACTCGGGCATCCTGGTGATGTACGGATCTTGAGTAAGAGGTCCGGTCATGTTTTTTATCCAGTGCTTGAGTCTTCAGTTAGGCTTCTCTTGTGTGACTTGTCACTGTGCCCAGTCCTATCATGACAGCAGTGCAAGGTAGCTGGTGTGGCTGTTTTCCAGCGTTGCAGTGCTCAGATTACCATTCCTCAGTCCTCTCCTGTTGCCTGCTGACCTGGCCTTTTCCATTACACTTCCTTTGTGACAGTGACCCTTGAAATGTTTAAAAAAAAAATTCATCAGGGTAGGAAATAAAGAGAAGGCTCTTGCCTCTGTTTTTTTTTTTTTTTTTAAAAGATTTATTTATTTATTTGAAAGGCAGAGTTCCAGAGAGGCAGACGCACAGGCAGAGAGAGTGGTTTTCCATCCGCTGATTTACTCCCCAGATGGCCAGAACGGCAGGAGCTGTGCAGATCCAAAACCAGGAACTTCTTCCAGGTCTCCCATGTGGGTGCAGGGGCCCAAGGACTTGGACCATCTTCTAGTGCTCTCCCAGGCCATAGCAGAGAGCTAGATCGGAAGAGGAGGAGCTGGGACTAGAACCAGCACCCATACAGGATGCGGGCGCTTCAGGCCAGGGCTTTAACCCTCTGCGCCACATCGCTGGCCCCGATATAGTTAAATCTGCCTGTTTAGATCTTTATCTTAGAGGATCTTAGAATCCTCAGCATCATCTGTAGAAGTTATGGTACTGTCATACAGTGGTATTTTGCTTCGTAAAAAATACCAAAGTTAGCTTCCCTAGCAAGATTGGTAATGTGGGTTGCATGCACCTCAGAACGTATGCAAAGTCTTAGAAATCCTATTTATAATTAACTTTTAAATAGAAGGGAAAATTAGGTTTCAATAATAATGTATACATACAGAAAGTATATAAAGGTGAATAAACAAAATACCAGGAGGTTCACACGGGATGAACAACCAGAAGAGATGGGCCGTTGCGGCCATCTGGGGAGTGAACCAGCGGATAGAAGGCCTCTCTCTCGGTTTCTACCTCTTTCTGTAACTCTGTCTTTCAAATAAATAAAATAATTAAATAAAATAAATTTTTAAAATTATAGAAATTATCTATTCCCACAACTCCCTAATGTACTGTCTATTCAGGTATAAAAACTCCATGTGCATTCAGCCAGAAATAGCATATTTCAAAATATTGAGGGTTTTTGTTTTTTAGAAATTACATAGTATAGAGATTCAATTTTGCAAGATGAAAAGTTCTGGAGATCTATTTCACAGCAGTGGAATACATTTAACATTAATGAACCATGCACTCAAAAATGACTGAAGTGGTTAATTTTATGTTATGTGTTTTTTAAACAATCACTTAAAGGTTCACCATTCATCTGCAATCAATATTCTTTTTAACGCTTTCTGTGTGTTGGCCACTTTACAGACCCTGGCCATTCACTAGTCATGATATTAAATAAGAATTCCTTTTTGTATCAGTAGACCAAATTTTCTACTGATTTTACTTTCAGCATCATAGTCTCCGGTGATTACACTATTCATGAAATGTGAATGGTTGTGATTCTTAATAGGGAACCTAACAAAATCAATAAGCAACAGTCTACTAAAGCTGCTTTAATGGTACCAGTTTGTACATATCTTTAACAATATGCCCTCTATGTATTTGCTATTTGGATTCTGGGAGGCACATAGACAGAGGAAATGGAAGAATAGCCCAAGTTACATTTAGTGCTTCCGGTGTTCCAAAGCCTGGATGTAAATGAAAGATGAGTATTGCTATTTAATTTATCTGTCTGGATTTCTTGGCCTAATAGTTACGTATATACCATACACACTGTGGAGAAGCAACCATGGAAACACTTGTTTTCTCATTGGGCTGAATTTACTCTGGGTTGAATGTTAACACAGTGCCTGGCAGCCCTTTAAAAGCAAAAATAGCTTCCGCGTGATTCACTCTGAGTCACTGCTAGTGCTGCTATCCTGCCTAGAGCCCGACACTGAACAAGCTGGCAGCCTGTATTGCTACATTTTTTCTAGGAACTCTGAACACATTTCATTCTTGTGAATTCGCTTGTGCAACGATATTAAATAGAGTAATATGTTTATTTTGTTTCAAAGTCAAATGAATTTGAAAATGGTGAAACTGAAGTATTTTTCTTGGTCTTTCTGGAAAGACTAGATTCTCAGAATTCTCCTGTGGTTACAGAGATTTACTTTATTTTATACAGAATTAATAAAATGCCATGGAAGTTTTGTTTTTTAGATGCTCTTGGCTTTTCTGATTGAAAACACCTCACTAACGGAAGATCTTGGTCAAAAAGAGCCAAAGTGGGACCATCAAGTCAGATGCACTAAGTTTCTGACATTATCCTGCCGTGCACAAAGCTTTCTTCTTCTTTTTGAGTACAGTGAGGCATATGATATAGCCTGCCTTATAGTTAAGCTGGGTGTATAACTTGTAAACTTCTCTCTTGTTATTAAAGGTTATATAATGGGAAGTTCATTGGTTTTGAAAGACAGACCAGACCCACCCTCGGGATTTCTATTGGCCCTTTAACCGTGGTGCATTCCTTTCCCTGAGTAAACCCCTGTGGCCCAGAAAAGAGTGAGTGAGTAGCTTGTGGCTGACTGTGGGAAAACCTGTGAGGGCTCAGTTGATCTCATCTGGGCTGGAGTCAGAAACGGCTGAGAATCTAAAACCATATATATGAGGATGGTTTTCCCTTGATGTTGCAATCTTTATTTTAACATGTTTTTGTGTTTAGCTTTTGGAGTTGCCTAACAGTATAATTTCAATTGAGGTTTAGTTTCAGCTCTTGAATTTTAAACTGCAGAGAACATTTTTTTTTTAATTTAAAGGCATTATCATTTTGCCTTAGGATTTCAGTGATTTGTATAGTTTTCCTATGACAGCCTAAAACCAAAATAAGCCTAACTTAATTCTTAATATTGTTTTGAAATTGTTTTACCATAAAATTCTTACATTAGAAGATGTAACTCTGTCAGAGAATTTCAACATAGTTGCATAAATTGCGTTTCATATTACAACTTGTTCTCGGCTTGACTTCATTGAAATTAATAAAAGGACTCTTTCAGAAGGATCTGGTGACTTAGCATCATTATTTAAGGAAAAAAAAAGTAAAGAACTTACTCATAATGTATCCTGTGTTGCTAAGTTTTCAAAGTTAGCTATCTCAGCCACACCCAGAAGCCTTTTCGGAGAATTGAAATCCACGTATTCATTTATGCTGGCTTAGAATTCTCTTCCCAGTAAAGTAAAAGAGCTGAGATGTATGATGATTGCATGACAAACTGAAGTCAGGCAACTGTTGTTGCCGAGGCTTCAGTGTGATATGTAGTTCCTTATCCTGTGGTTAGAGAGATCCCTCATAGCAGGGCTTTCTGACATGGATCCTGTGGCTGCTAAAAATATCTCTGAGGTATTTTTTGTATCTCAGAGAGAACCCATCACCCTGCCTTCAATCCAGAGGAGAGAATGCCAGTCCTACTATAGCATTCCCCTGTATCTTCACGCGGACTCCCTGCTGCTACCTTTTGGAGGCATATGAATTTTTTGCATGACTTGAACATTAGCCCAGCAAGGTTTAGTTAATGAACTCCTTTCAGGTTATAAACTGAAGGAGCCAGTCTAAGTGAATCTGAACGTAACTCCACGGCCACTTAGTTATTACTGCAGTTGCATCAGGAATGTACGTTGTCATGTAGTGCCTAGGTACTCAATAAAGGCTCTTTAAATGTGAATTCATGCAGCATTGTTGAGCCTGGTCTGCCTATTTGGTCTATGAGGCTTGCTTTATTCCCTTTCACTCATCTGAACATACATTTATTGCACGCTTACTATATGTCAGAAACTTGGATATTTGAGACAAAAATATAATAAGCCGTCAAGAAATACCTTCTTCGTTTGGAAAGGCAGACTTGCAAATGATTGAACACATTAGTCACGTGCTTTTTTTTTTTTTTTTTTTGACAGAGTGGCTACAAACATGTCACTCTGCAGTAACAACAGTTATAAGTTTTTTAACTGACAATAATTGTACATCATTGTATATGGAGTACGGTGTCATCTTCCCATATCCCAAACATTGCAGTGATTAAATCAAGCTTCATCTGCTTCTTTGCAGTGAGAACATCTAAAATCTGTTTTAACACTTTTGAAACATATATTATTATTAACTGTGGTCATCATGCAGTGCAACAGACCATTGAAACTCCTCCTGTCTGGCTGGAAGCATATAACCTTGGACCAGCATGTCCCCTTTGCCCATTATTCCCTTCTCCAGCCTCTGGTTATCACCATTCTACTCTCTACTTATAGGAAATTGACTATTTGAGATTCCACATAAAGTGAGGTAATGCAGTATTTGTCTTTTTGTGGCTGGCTTGTTGCACTTAGCATATTGTCCTGGAAGTTCATCTGTGTTACCTCAAATGACAAGATTTTCTTCTTTATAGAATTCCATTGTGAACCTACCACATTTTCTTTATCCATTCCATTTGTTGACAGTTTGCTTCCATATTTTGGCTATTATTGATAATGCTGCATTGAACATAGTACTACAGATATTTCTTTAATATACTGATTTTTTTTAAAGATATATTTATTTGGAAGGCAGAGTGACAGAAAAAAAAGAGATCTTCCATCCACTGATTCACTTACAAAATGGCCACCACAATAGCTGAGACTGGGCCAGGCTGAAGCCAGGAGTCTGGGGAACTCCATCTGCATCTCCATGTGTGTGGCAGGGGCCCAACTGCTTGGGCCGTCTTCCACTGCTCTCCCAGGCACGTTAGCCGGGAGCTTCATTGGAAGCCAAGCCGCTGAGACTGGAACCAGCACTCCAGTGTGGGATGCCAGCATCACCGGTGGCAGCTTGACCTGACACACTGATTTAATGTCTTTGAATATATATGCAGAAGTGGGATTGCTGGGTCCATTTTCAGTTTTCTGAAGAACCTCCGTGCTGCTTTCCATGATGGCTCTGTTACAGTCCCACCAAAGTGTACAAGGCTCTCTTCTCCACATCCTCCCAGTACTGGATAAGGTTCATCTTTTTCAGTAGTAGTCATGTGAGCAGATGTGAGGTGATATCTCAGTGTGGTTTTAATTTGCCTTTCCCCAATGATTAGCTGTGTGGAGCATGTTTTCATAAATTTGTTGGCCATTCGTATGTCTTCTTTTGACAAAAATCTATTCAGGCTCTTTGCCCAATTTTCAGTGGGGGTGTATGTTTTCTTGCTGTTATTTGATTGAGCTCCTTTTGTATTTTCTACCTTTTTAGCTCATTATCATATTCCGGGTTCGCAAATATTTTCTCCCAAGCCAAGGGTTGTTCCTTTACTCTGTCAAATGTTTCATTAGCCGTTTAGGAGCTTTTTGGTTTGATGTAATCTTGTTTGTCTATTTTCGCTTTTGTTGCCTATGCCGTTGGGATCATACCCAGGAAGTCATTGCTCAGATCAAAGGCATGGAGCTTTCCCCCTATTTATTCTAATAGTCTTATGGTTTCAGAGCTTATGTTTGAGTCTTTTATCTCTTTTTTTTTCTTTTTTTTTTTTTTTTGGACACATAGTGAGGGAGAGAGACAGAGAGAAAGGTCTTCCTTCCGTTGGTTCACCCCCTAAATGGCCACTACGGCTGGCACGCTGCGCCCATCTGAAGCCAGGAGCCAAGTGTTTTTTCTTCGTCTCCCATGTGGGTGCAAGGCCCAACCACTTGGGCCATCCTTCACTGCACTCCCGGGCCACAGCAGAGAGCTGGACTGGAAGAGGATCAACCAGGACTAGAACCAGCATTCATATGGGATGCTAGCGCTGCAAGCAGAGGATTAACCAAGTGAGCCACGGAGTGGATTTTCATTCTCTTGCAGGTGGATATCCAGTGTTCCCACCACCATTTTTTTTTCTTTCTTCTTCTTCTTTTTTTTTTTTTTTTTTTTTTTTTTTTTTTTGACAGGCAGAGTGGACAGTGTGAGAGAGAGACAGAGAGAAAGGTCTTCCTTTTGCCGTTGGTTCACCCTCCAATGGCCGCTGCAGCCAGCGCAACGCACTGATCCGATGGCAGGAGCCAGGTGCTTCTCCTGGTCTCCCATGCCGGTGCAGGGCCCAAGCACTTGGGCCATCCTCCACTGCACTCCCTGGACACAGCAGAGAGCTGGCCTGGAAGAGGGGCAACCGGGACAGAATCCAGTGCCCCGATCGGGACTAGAACCCGGTGTGCCAGCGCCGCAAGGCGGAGGATTAGCCTAGTGAGCTGCAGCGCCGGCCCCCACCACCATTTATTGAACAAACTGCCCTTTCCCTATTGTGTGTTCTTGGCACTTTTGTCAAAAATTGATCGATGCCAAGTGCCAGCAGTGTGGATTTATTTCTGGGCTTTCCATCCTGTTCTATTGGTCGCTAAGTTCTAACAGTTGTTTTAACGATAGCAGCAATTGACCTTCTTTGCATGTTTCCTATGCACCAAGCTATTCAAGGTACTTGGCGACAGATGGCTGGTATCCCCATTGTATGGAAGAGAGTGTTGAGGCTCATCGAGGTTGAGCAGTTGGCCCAGCCTTATGGTTGAAACCCAGGAAATCTGGCAGCAGAGTTCCTGCCCATAACCATTTATGTAAACTGCCTCTTGTTGGGGAAAAGAGAGGCCTCATAGCAGTAGGAGGAAAATGCAGAATCAGGACTATGTGTTTTCTTCTGTAGGGTGTTAGATTTTTAAAAATTAGTGATTACTTTGGACTTCTTTTGCCAAAATCTGAGTTGCTAAAACAGGGTGGCTTCATGCAGTAGGATCCAGCTTGTTTTTCTTAGGCTCTATGTACTAATCCCTAAAATGAGCTGAATCTGAGAACTTAGACACATTGCTTCAGAGTCTAAAAACCAGCTCTTAAACCAGTGTTAGATTGAGCCATTCAGAGAGCTGCAGTGGCGACAGTGCCAGTCAACAGTTGAAAGTAACGCTTTCCTACCGTCGCAGCCAAGGGGGCTCCTTTCATCCTGTGCCTCCAAAAGCTCTCCGGCAAGCTCCTCCTGTCTTTCTCACTTCTTTCCCCGCCAACCCAGCCATTCTGTCCTGTAGTGCACACTACCAGGTGTGCGGAGCCCTGCAGCTCTTGTGTCATGCTTGGCTCTGTCCAAGTTCCTGAGAGCTGCAGAAGAGGGGGAAGACGTGCAGATGCTGAGCTCCCGCACCTGCTGTTCCGCAGCGCCCCCTGAGAGGAGTATGGGCACAGCCCGCAAGGCAGCCTCTCCAAGGAGCGTTCCACTGGCTTGTTTGTTTTACAGTGCACTTTGAGGAGGCCTCGGTTTTACTTAATAAGGTACTCCCTTTGTTATTTCGTGGCATATTTTATAAGAAAATGCTTTTTCTTAGCATAGGAGCAAATTCTGCTAATTTGCTGAACAAAGCCATCTGCAAGGACATTTTAGCTTTCACTTCAGGCTTTGGCAGTTGTGGACAAATGATCATCCTGTTTGATGAGGTGTAAAATAACACACTTGAACTGAAGAATGAACACATTTCCAGATGCGATGTGAACAGTTTCTTCAAGTAACAATTTCCGAAAGATGGATTTTGATAGACTGTTTACAGTGTTACCAAAGTGTCTCCTGAGTCTCTCTCAAGTTGCCCCCACTTGGTACCCACACGTGTACCACTTAACAATTACGGACACTTTTGATTCAATTCAGACTTTACTGCAAAAGAAGAATGCATACCATTTTGTTCAGTCAGAATCTAGCATTCTTTCTTGAACTTTCTCTTGGCACGTTAAGCTGACATATTGGGCATGGAGATGATGCACTGGAAATAACGCATTCCTACCCCGAGGACTGTGTGACTTTCAACTAACTACGTACGTGGCCCAGTTGTCATGTGGGTTTACTTTTATACCATGCCCGGCTCTGACATTTTAAGCTAACATTTTTGACATTCACCAGAAAAGGAAGGTGACTGTACAGTGATCAGATGATAAATTCTAATCATGGGACATTCACATTTATAATTGAAGAGAGTACATCCTTTGTAATTGAAGATAGTGCTCACGAGGACAGGGAGTAGCCAAGGGCAGAGAGCCGGGGTGAACAGCTGCTCTCCCTGCACTGGGTCCCCTCCTATCGGCAGCCAGCATCAGGCTAGATCTCCTTTGTGATTCTCCGGGGCCTCTGGGGTTTGGGAAGTCAGTTCCAGCGTTGGAGTCCACTCTGGGTTAGTGTTTCCCTGTCCCACTTTCTGACTCCTGGAGGAAGGAATGCACTTGTCTGAGAGGGAGTGGAAATGACTCTTGAGAATAAAAACTTGATTTTCATCCTAAGAAGGTGGGAGCCAGAGGAGGAGGAGCGAGAGGAGAGTTGGAAGCAGGGAAATAAGTGTGATTAGGGGAGGAAATTTGGGAGGGAGAATGGGACAGAAGATGGAGGAGAGGAAGAAATGACTTTCTCTCTTCCCCTTACTCCCCCCTTTTTGCCGCTCTGGTTATTTCTGCTTTTCCTAGTTTCCTCTTTTCTCTGCCCTTTTGATGGCACTGCCCTCCAACACTGTTCTCTCCTCTTCTCCCTCGTCTTTCTGTGTCTTTCTCTACCTGCTTCCACCCCACCCCCTTCAGCTGTCTTTGTGACCCCCATTCCCCTTCACAGAGTGTCCACCAGTGAGTGCTACAGGTACAGTCACGGCTGGTGCAGTCTCGGATAGCTCACTCTGACAAGCTTAATCAGACATTCCTGGTTCCCTTCAAATCAGAATGAGTCCCTGCCTTGGCGTGTTCATCCTGAAGTTGGGGGTGCAGTCCCCGGATCCGTGAGCAGGAGAGGGCCTGCCAGGACACTGCCATTGTGGAAGAGATTCCTGCAGTGGTGTCGGGCAGTGGTGAGGGAGTGTGCGCATCCTTGACTGGAGGATTGGTGAGGCTCAGAGAGCAAACCACACAGCTGGTGAGGGCGGGGCTAACTGGAATGCCAGCCTGGGCCTTCCCCCCCAGAGCTGCTGCTTTGGGACCTGCCAAATAAGGAGTCACATGTTGACTTACTCTGCCTTCTGTTTAGAGCTAAGGACAACTTTTGTTAATATGTTTTTCTAAGCCACAGCATTAACTCTTGGTTTTTGATCATGTCTACAGCTGTATATTGCAATTAATACTAAAAATGGAGAAGCCCTCTGCTTTGCTGGTAACTTTTTGGTGTTTGTAAATCTGAGTAAGTGTTCATTAGAATTTCCTTATATCTAATCATTTTTCATTTTCTGACAGTAAAAATGGGTATATTGTAAAATATTCAGTTTAGATGGCAAAGTGAAAATCACCTGTAATCCCATTACCCACAGATAACCATATATCAACATCTTGTATATTTCCTTAGTCTTTTTTTTATAAAATACATATTTGCAAAATTGAGATCAGTTTAGTATCCTGATTATTTCACTCAGCAGTGTTGGCTCAGTAAATATTTCAAAACAATTTTAAATTGATCCCTAATGTCCCATTTATGTGTGCACCATTGATTTATTCCTCTTTGGATCATTGTCCTGTACCAATGTTACCTCCAGTCTATCAGTGGATAACAATTGATATTATCAATTTTTAATGTCAGAGTAATAGTCTAAAAATATCTTGTTCTGTGCATTGAGTCTTAAGTATCAAAATAACAGGTTTTGGATTTATTGTTATTGTATTATATATTACAGAAACTATATCATGGTAAATTTTTCCAGTTGACACTGAGTTTACCAGAAAAATTCAGAAGCTCACATAAGTGATTGGTGTTGTGTTTGGGCAAAAATTTATGAAAGTGCTCTGATGTATTTATTGAATTAGCGGACATTTTACATTAAGTCACTCCCAGCACAAGGTGTTAGTTGCTCAATTAAACAGAAGGAAAGCACAGTTTCTACCTGCAGGAAGCTCATGGTTTAGAGCAGGTAATAAATGTAGATGAGTAATAATGTAACACAAATACATAAATATGCAACAAAGTAAAGCTGCAGGCAGTCTGCTTGGAAAAAACAAAAGTGAATGCGATGAATGTTGACCAGCAGAATGAAGGGAAGACTTCCTGGAAGAGTGAACATTTGAGCTGGGCCTCGAAGCACGATCGAATTTCACTGGAGAAGGCAGTTTAAAGGGCATTTGAGGCTATAATCAGTGCCCCAGGGGACTGAGAGCTTGTGTCATCTTCTAGAAAAGCACATGTTCCAGAGGGTCTGGCAGGGAAGGTGCTGCTTCATGGGGGCAGTTGTAAAGGAAGCATGCAGAGGAGAGGCGTAGCAGGTGAACCTAGAGCAAGACGATCAGTTACTGTGCACCTGGCTCTGTACTAAGCTCCTTCTCATATATGTCTTATCTCATTCCGGTCATATAACAGTCCTGGGAGCTGTTCATATTGCCACTCACAGATGGCAACGGGAGCTCGGAAAGCCTGAGTGACTCCCCCCAGTCACAAAGCTTACAGGAGGCAAAATCAAATCTCAAACCTAGGCCTGAAATCTGTTCTTTGTTTCCACTACCACATGAGATAGTATCATAGAAAGCCCTGAAAACTGTGTTAAGGTGTTTGGAATTTTTCGTTTGTATTGCTGTTTGCTTGCTACTTTGCTTGCTTGTTTTCTAAGCTCTTAATGTACTGATGAACTGCAGGCAGTTTCAAGTTTTTTTAAAATTACACACCCTTGATAGTGCAGTACTTTTTAACATGGATCCAGTTCAGTATTTTAACCTTCTTTCCAGTGGATTTTCTTGTATGTACCCCATTTTAGAGACCGCTGGAATTGATTACAAATAGGGAAGGGAGAGGGTCAGTGGTAGTTGGTAGGAGGAAAAGGTAGCAGAAAGGGAGAGCTTGTTTTTTGTATAGACTTGAGTTTAAGACACCTAAGTACCCAGATTTGAAGATGCTTCATACAAACTTGGAAATGTTATTAAAGATTTCAGAAAGTAAAATGGCACCAAGCCTATGCTCTAGATAAAATTCAGCTTCATCTTCAAAACAGAGTTCAACATTTTCCCCTCCAGTCTACTGCAAATGATGATTGATGAAAACATCAGGAGTCTCTTTTGTATTCATTTTAGCTAGTTATCTTTATTTGATTGCTTTAGTATTTTATCATCTTGCTCTCAACTAAATATTTACAGATTTTTAAATATGTTATCCTTGGCGATCTAAATTAAAGAGTGAGTATTCTTAAAATAGATCTCTTGTGTAGCCTGCAGCATGAAGATCTTTTTGAAGAAGACCTTGTCCATTGTAATTCATTGGCCTTTCCAGATTCCTTTAGAACATTCAAAGTTATCAAGCCTAAGCATGCCTTCAGACAGAGATTCAGATAGACATCAGGAGGTCTTTGCAGGTGGCTTATGCTTTTCAGTAACTTCCTCAAAAATATAATTCTTGTTTCCTTTTGGCCAGCCATCCATGTGAGTTAATGCCTATAAAGCTTTGCCCAGAGTCCCTTTAATTTATTAAAGCTGTACAATATATGATTAAAGACACAAGTGCTGGTTGGTGTTTTTGGCTTACTTCCATTTAGTTTGATTTTCATTAAGAACACTATTTTTTAAAAACGTCAGGCAAAAATACCTTTCATCATTGATATTCAAAGCACATTTCCTTGGGAAAATGGGAAAGAGAAGCAGCTATAGTTCTCCTGAATCTCATGAAATTCAATTAAGTTTCTTCATTTTGTCTGTTTTCTGTTCAGCATCAGTATCGGTATCCTCAGTGAATATTTATTGAATACCCAGTGAATAATAGTACTACTGAAAGCTGATCTCATGCCAATGTGGGAAAGCACCTTCTCTTATTACTTTGGATAAAAGGTGCAAAGAAGTTAGCAGTCTATGTCAAGTTCACAAAATGAGTCTTTGGTGCAGTTGGACAAACAGACTTGCAAAAGTGCCTAAAAAGAGAAACATTCTTCCTAATGGAGGAAGTGGCAAAGGAAAATCTAGTCGATGAGTCTCCCTGATCTTGCCCCTGTCTGTCTTAGACAGCAGAGGGCAGCAACATGAGATTTTAGCAGGAGTGGAGGGAACAGTTTTTACTGGCTCTTCTCAGAGCTCTGGACATAGCTGCCCTGGATCAACAGCAAATTTTTGAGACCTTGAAATAGAGGATTAAGGCATTGAACAAAATCACAGTGTAGATGATTGTACATTTAAAATGACAGTACCTGGATTTATATTTAATATATATTTTCTGATTCTGTTGCTTCTTAGGCCTTTATTTTATAGAATCTACAAGAATTTAGGACATTAGGAATAAACAGACTCTGAGGTTAGAAGCATTGATTTATGATGTGCTAATACAAGATGTTGATGGTTGTTTTACAGATAGTGGCAGGATAACCTGATATACAGGAAGTACCGACCCACGTAATGAAGGTTCAGTAGTGTGAATGGTGCAGACGTCCCATCAGGAAGACAGTGCCTTATTTCCATAGCTTGTGAGCGAGTACGGTCATTTGCTGCTTTACGTTTGCCCAGCATCAGACAGCACAGCGTATTACAGGGACAGAGTGATGAATGCATCCAAATTCCTTTGTTGTAGTCCTGCCACTGTAATATTGATTACACGCTGAGATAATCCATCCCCCCACTCCTGCCCCGTGCCCTTAAAGTCTTCCCTCCCTCCCTGAAGCAGATTTTTTGTGTTCTTTTGTTTTGCCACAGAACTGTCATCGTACTCATCACAGCACTATTTGCACCCTACTGGTTGCAACCCACCAGTGATTAATGAAATCAGTGTAAGAGGTTGTGATCAGTATTTTGTTTAAAGAGGAAAATTACTGAATAGGGTAGATTAGAAAATACCCATATGGATCATGCATACAAACGGTGTTGCTTTATGAAATTTTTGTTTATTACTTATGTGTGCATAGACTGGGTTGTAATGTAAAATGTATTTCTTATGCAGGTTATATTAAAAATTGTTTTGAAAAGCACTTCATTGTAGCATGGATCGCAGCATCATGTAATTAATTATCAGCTTACATATCCGTCCCCTAAGGAAACTGTGAACCTCTAGAAAGACAACCTTATTTTCTGCCTGTCACGTATAGGCCTTCAGTAAGTGTTAGAGAAATAAATGAATGACGTGGCAGCTACTTAACTCCTCTGAGCCTTCTATTTATTTTTCATAAATTAAAATGTTATCAGCTGTGTTTCCCAGTGTTTTCATGAAGATGACTTAAAATAATAGATGTAAAAGTGCTTTATGTAAGCACCGTGCACATAGGAAGGATTATTGTCTGGCATGATTTTTTTTATTGTTGTTGAGCAAATAAGCCACAGTAAGTCTTGAAATCTTAACTCAGTGTTTTAAACAGTACTGATGTTCGTTGTGTTTTTTTTTTTTTTTAAGATTTATTTGTTTATTTGAAAGAGTTACACAGAGAGAAAAGGAGAGACAGAGAGAGAGAGAGAGGTCTTCCATCTGTTGGTTCACTCTCCAGTTGGCCGCAACGGCAGGAGCTGTGCTGATCCAAAGCCAGGAGCCAGAAGCTTCTTCCGGGTCCTGCCCCAATGCAGGTGCAGGGGCCCAAGGATTTGGGCCATCTGCTGCTGCTTTCCCAGGCCATAGCAGAGAGCTGAATCAGAAGTGGAGCAGCCGGGTCTCAAGCCGGCGCCCATATAGGATGCTGGCACTGCAGGCCAGGGCTTAAACCTGCTGCGCTACAGCGCCGGCCCCTGATGTTCGTTTTTAAATGTAGAATGAGGAGACAATCTTGAAAATTTAGGTGCGTGCCCTTTTTATGGAAGGAGATTTCAAACACATAACGAACGAGTGTGCACAGTAGGGGATGCACGCCCAGCTTCCACACCTTGCAACTCTGGGCAGTTTTATGGTTTCCTCACCCTCTCCCACACTCCCCTTCTCATTACTGTAAAGCAAAGATGTGTTTGTTTTCTTCTTTTTATTTTTTTTTTTTACCTTTTCAAGTACAGTATGTAGAAGTATTCTTAACATTCTTCAAAGAATCTAATCCTCAGTACTGAAAAAGGTAGGTTGGTAGTGTAGACAAAGGACTGTAGTGTGTACTCGTTATTCTGACAGGAACTGGCAGGTAAGCAAGCAACTTTATTTCTCAAGATTTCATATGATGGTGACCATTCCATTGCAAAAGAGTGATCACATTCCAGAGTTGTAACAAGTTCTGGAGGCTTAGTTTTGCAATTGTCCACTCTCATCCTCCACAGGGATGTGACCTCGAAGAAAAGTAAGGAGTCCGAAGCCTGACAGAGCACTTTGGAGCCTTTCCAATTTTTGTGTTCTGTCCTACAATAGTCCTCAAACGTTTTGACCTCTAGCTGGGCAACGTAGGCTGCCACTGAGATTTCTGGGATACTGTGAAGCTATAGCAAGCCCTGCTTTGGGGCTAGGACATGCAACTTGGAAGTCAGGATCCGCTTAAAAGAAAATCATTTTAAAAACACAGTAAATCAGAACCACTTTTACTGATTTTCATTAATCTTTTTGGGTTTTCATAATTTTGTGACTCTGACTCTCGTAGTTACAAATATAAATAATTTAAAACCCTATGAATGTTTAATTCTGTCAAATATTTTATTTATGTAGAATTTTTTTCCTTTAAGTTGTGTGGAGTTTTTGAATTTTTAACCATGTATTACCCACTATGATAATTGAATATACAGCAGTTTTTCCTGTTGCAACTATTTTTTTAAGCAATTTATTTATTTATTTGAAAGAGAGAGAAAAGGAGAGAAATAGAGATCTTCTAGAGAGAGAGAAAGAGAGGTCTTCCATCTGATAGTTTACTCCCCAAATGGCTTCAATGGCCAGAGCTGACGCAGGCCAAAGCCAGGGCTCGGAACTCCATCCGGATCTCCCATGTGGATTACAGAGGCTCAGGTATTTGGGCTTGGACCATCTTCTGCTGCTTTTCCAGGTGAATTATCAGGGAGTTGGATCCAGGACGCGAACTGGAAGTCATATGGGATTTGGGCATTATAGGTGGAGACTTAACCTGCTGCGCCACAACAGTGGCCTCTGTCTCAGCTGTTTCAGTTTGTTTTAATACAGTCTTGAAATTTTTTCCAAAATGAAATTAATGCAAAGGGACTTCTGTTTTAAAAATTCCTAAGCCATCTTTGTGTGAATGCAAGGAGATTGCCTTCTCTCCACATAGAAGGGTTGTGAGTTGGGGGTAACAGAGATTGAGGAGATGAAACTTGTGTGATAAAATCACTGTGACTCCAGACCTGCTGTAGATTACCAGTACTGGTCTGTCACCAGCATCACCATTCCAGCAGACTCCCCTAGTGCAAACCTAGAAATACACTTATTTTCCTTGTTCATTCCCTGCATCCAATAAATAGGTCCTTATTGATTATTTATTTAGAAAAATCTTTTGGCTTTATCTTCCCATTCTCATGTCCAGCATGTCAGTTCTGATCTTTATCAACATATATCTGAACTAATTAGCAGTCGAGAAGAAATGGACTGATGGATTTTGGCTTTGCCATTTTATGTGTATTTATCCTTACAGCAGTCCTGGCAGGTGAAACAGTTATCCACATTTTTCAGATTGTGAAACCTGGGCAAGCTCTTGCAAATACTGGAAGAGCTTCTTGCTCTGAATCTTCCTTTCTCTGAGGTGCACTCTATTCAAGAATACCTAGATAATCTTCCTAAAATGTAGCTTTTAATAACTTCCCTTATAAAATCTATAGTTACTGGCATGTTACCAGGGATTTTCATGTTTTATCTCATTCTAACAAATTACTCCTTGAGATCCATATTGTTTCATATTACTTCCTTGTGAAATGACCTGTAAAGATGTCTGTTTCCCATTGAACCAGTTGAAAGTTCTTAATTTCGATAGCATTCCACATTTTATGCTTTGGCTCTGTTATATCTGTTTAGTCACCTCTCCCAAGGTAAACAGGAATTATCTTTAGCAAGGTCAACTTCCTTATGATCCTCTTTAGGTACCATTTTTATTTCTTTGCTAATGCCTGCTCAAAACACATTTCTTGTCCACCTAACCCAATTCCCCCCAACCCCACCTTCTCTCCTCATTTAAACTCTACCAGTGCTGCAAGGCCCATTCCAAGTTCTGCATTTTCCAAGAAGCCTTCTCCATCGTTTCTGTCTTATTTTTCTTGATTTCCTTTGCCACATATATTTGCCCCTAAGAGTATATTGTTAATTTATTTTTTCCTAATGCTGAAAATAATATATGCTTGTTGTGCAAGTATTAGATAGGATATTTGAAAGTGAAAAAGATAACTCCTCTGGCTTCTCACTTCTACCCATGGAAATTCACAGAAATCTGTGCATATTTTTTTCATAGTACACATTTTCCATTAACTTTCTCAAGACACCACTCCCCTTTCCATGCATGAATTTCAGAATTTTTTTTACTTAAAAATGGACTTATTTTAGGCTCCATTTTTTCCTCTAGCTCTTTGAAATACCGTTGTGTTTGTGTGTGTACCTACTCACGTGTATATATTATGGTCCCACATAAAGTATACTTTATATAAATGAGTGCATGTGTGTATTTATATTATATAAATGTTATAAATTTATTTAATAAGTTGTTTATATTCTTATATGTGTTTCCTGCACACATAAAATGATCTGGAAACACCAGACTACTAACTGAGGACATTCAGGAAGTTGTACTTTTGACTTTGTGTCACTGTAGTTAAATATTTTTGAAAAGATTAATTAATTTGAAAGACAAAGTGAAGAGAGATGGAGAGAAAAAGAGACATCTTCCATCTGCTAGTAAGCTCTCCAGATTCTCCCCAATGGCCAGAGAAAGGCCAGTTCAGAGCCAGGAACTCCGTTTGGGTCAGGTCTTCTGGAGGGTGGGGGTAGAGACCCAAGTACTTGAGACGTCATCTGCTGCCTGGTAAGGTATGCAGTAGCAGTAAGGGGGGTCAGAAGCAGAGGACACAAAATAGACTCTCCAATATGGGATGCAGGTGTCCCAAGCGGCAGTTTAACACACTGCACCACAATGCCCACCCCTAGTTAAATATTTTAAATAGTCCTTAGTATTTATATGTTTAAGATCATATTTAAAATGACTTCTCACTCTGCCTGTAGATATAAAAGTGCTCGTTCTGCAATGCTCTGAATCACTTGGCACGGTACTTTTTTTTTTTTTTAAGCTTACCTTGCTACTTTGCTAGACTGCAGGCTCTCAAAAGGAATAAGACAGTGTCATGTTTATGTTTATATTTCTCAAACCTAGTAAATCTGGTGTAGGACAGGGTCTGTAAATGCTAATGAAAAGTGAATGAGTAAACAAACGTACCTTTTAAAGAACAAAAAGCATCCTCCACATTTCTTGAGAGGCTCTTGATATACTTTTGAATGTTATTTTCTACCTGGCACAGCAGTGGGCAAAAAATTGGCACAGTAAATACAGGTTGATTTGAAGTTAACCAACACTTTGTGGAACTGTAGGCCAATGTGGAATCTACCATGCACTGACCCTCTTGATCCCATGCAGCAGAGAAATGAAAACCAAGAAGTGAATACCTAACTGATTAAAGCCAAGGGAGGCTTGCGGACTTCAGAGACATAAAAACTCTTTGGGCGTTAAGATTTGACTATACCCTAAGTAAAGACATTGACATCTTATGCAGACACACAGAAGAGCATGTCTCTGTGTCCAAAACAGAGAAAAAAAAATCCATTAATGTACCTGTTACGGTACCTAACAAAGGACTGTTAGACTCGCAGCACCTGCTGAGTTGAGGCGTGCATCCAAGTGGCCTGGCAGGTGTATAACCCAAGTGTGTTTAGAGAGCTGCAGAGCCTCATGCCCTGTTGCACTGAAATCCTGCATAAATAATTCCACTTGCTCTGCTTGCATTCGCACCACGCTTCCCTCTGATAATTCTCCTTCCCAAGAAACCAGTTCACCATCAGGCTGAAAGTGGCATGCCTGATTCTTCAGTTGTTCACTATAAATTAATAAAGTCTCCTGCTTCTTTTTAATACATTGGTGTGTTGTGAGTTTTGTTAGTATGAGTCTGCATTCCTGATTCCAGTCAATGAAATCAGATAGCAAAGCCTGCAAGGCTCATCCAGGTGAACACTACTGTGTGGGCTGAATTTCCCAGGTGACGTCCATCCACATTGTCGTGTACTGTGTTTCCTTTCCATTCCACACTTCAGAATACTTCCTCCCGATTGTAGTACTTAGTTCAGAACTTCTTAATGACGTGCACATTGTAGTTGGAGAGTACTAAATAATATTATCCGGATGACAGTAGACCCTTTTCTTCTGGGTGAGTATTCTTTGTCAGGTTGTGCAAATTCCACACCTGTATGAATGATTGGAATATGTGTTGTAGATGCCACATCTTGAGGACCGCCAGCAACTCCTTTCCAGTTCTTGCTTCCCAGCGTCTTCTGGTTCTCATCTCACTGTCAGCATTGATCCTGGCCTGATACCCAAGTCACTTCCTAACCCAGATCTCTCTTGCAGCGGTGAAACCTAAAGAAGATGGAAGACACAATGAGTTCGACCAGATTAAGGATAAGGATGCAAGTAGAGCAGGCAATGAACGAGGTTATAGAATTTTTTTCTTCCCTTCTCATCTGTCTCTCTCTCTTCAAGACAATTGCAATAACGTTGCAAGGGTTTCAAGTCCCATGAACTCTTATGAAAAAAATAAAACACAAGTTCTCTGTGCTTAACCATGAATGTAATGGAACTCAAACCAAGTTTCAATAAATCATTAACAGCAATTTCTTGCCAAAAAGGATATCAATGTAGATAACAGGGAAAAACCCATTACAACTCTCAGTGAATCACAGAGTTTTTTTTTTTTTTTTAATGGAGTAGTGTATCAAGTGCATTATTAGCTGCCACTTTACTACATAGCAGTTTTTCCTTTCTCCCCGTCTCCCCGATTCACAGCCAGAATATCTACTCGATCACTAAATTTCACCATCAGTTTATCAGGAGTTTACCCAGAGCCATTCCCAATTATCACTGATTTAAAATAGTGTATTTTTTCACAGATTACTAAGACTTCACAAAAGTTTCAGATAAGATAGTAAATATTAAATCTTGAACTGACTTATTTTTTATAAGCTAGGTTCTTAAAAACTTGTTTAATCACGCTAACCATAATTTTGCTTATGTAATTGCAATTCTGCAGCAAAATCAGACACCAGGATTAATACCTATAGGGTACTTCAAAAAAGTTTATGGAGAAATGAAATTAAAAGGTAAATGTTTTTTAGTGCAAGCAATTTTGAAATGCATGCAGTTTTTTCATAATACACCTTTTCCATGAACTTTTTGAGGCATCTTGTATAATACATCCATGAGACTTCTATCTCCACACAATATAATCGATATGTTCTTGTGTATTAATGTTTAATGATATGGGGCTGAAGTACAGAGTATTAAAGACTATTTATTTTAGATACTGACTAACCAGTAAATGAATTCTCTAGGCTCTTTGACCAAATTCCCCATCCTTGGGCTTTCTTTTTCTACTGGGTGAAAAATGATGCTAGTATTAGGAGGCTCCTGTTTCATCCCCATCGTCTTGAATGTGAGAGCAGGAGTTATACGACAGACTATCCAGTAGTAGAAGTGATGCTCAGAAGTATCAGAACGCCCAAACCTGCCACCACTTCTGTGAATGTCCTGCCTTAGGTTAGTGATGGCATCTTATGATACAAAGGTTCACATATTTTAAAACAAGCCAGGCAGTATAATTTGTTAAGGAATTAAAATTTAAGAAGAAAATTCATATTCCCTTCCTTCAATAAATGCTTGATGGACAGAAGATGGACATGGTCAACATTTATAATTTTTGAAAAAATTAGGACTCTCAAAACTACCTATATTTTTCAGAAGTTACATTCTCTCTCAATTTACCAAAGAGCATGATATATTGTTGATGTTCCTGCATATAGGAAAACACATAAACTATACCATAAATAAAGACAAAGGAGTAGAGTGGGCCAGAGAAAGGTAGTGATCTGAGAAGTGATGAGTATTAGACCCACACTGATCCCTGCCCCTCTCCTCTTGGCTCAGGCCACTGCCTTCCTTTTTCTTTGTCTCTTTCCTCCTGTTTTAGGTCAGGGTATAGACAAGAATTCACTAGACTGAACCAAAAAGACAACTAACTGTGGAACAGAAATGTCTTAAAATTGTGCAACATCAGGGCAAGCTGAAGTTTGCAGTTTTCAAAGTTATACAACCTTGCATACGCCGACTGCACAAAGACCAAGTGGGAGAGTAGGCAAAGATTACTTTTCTCTCCTTGTTTGCTTCTCTCAGTTCCTTTTCTGGAATCACCTGTTTTCCTTCAGTCCTCCTGCAGCCCTCTGCTCTCCATTTCTTGTCCCATTTTGGTAAAAGAGCATAAAGGCTTCATGTTATGTAAATATCTGTCTCTCTGTGTGTGAATGTATGCTCTATTTTGTTTTCATTTCTAATGACTTCAGGGTATCCCTTTTAAGTCAGATATACTCCCAACAGTAATACTAATTAAATTTTTAGAATTTCTGACTCTGAACAGTCTGAAAATTACTGTCAAAAACATACACAATTTCATGGTATTCATGGACCCTTACTACCTTTTTTATGGATCTCACCTGGCTTCAGATCCTTGCCCCGTGATGGAATTCCAAAGTTATATATTTGAAAACATACTCATTCACTAGGTACCCATTGAATGCCAGTGTGAGTCCAGAACTGTGCAGGTCTTTGAGATACACACACACACAAAAGACTGGTTCATCCATAAAAATTTGCAGTGTTAATTGAGGAGACTGACAAGTAAGTAAGCAATTATAGTGTAGAATAGATCCAGCAGTAGAGGCAGTACAGAATACTTTGGAGAGCATGTCAGATGAGTGTTTAATTAACCTTTGAGCATCAGAAGATTGTCTTTACAGTGATATCTGAGTTGTACACCTACATTGAAGAAATGCTATGTATGAAGTTAAGATAGTTATAAACTTGGCTGATGCCGTGGCTCAATTGGCTAATCCTCCACCTGTGGCGCCGGCACCTCAGGTTCTAGTCCCGGTTGCTCCTCTTCCAGTCCAGCTCTCTGCTGTGGCCCAGGAAGGCAGTGGAGGATGGCCCAAGTGCTTGGGCCCTGCACCCACATGGGAGACCAGGAGGAAGCACCTGGCTCCTGGCTTCAGATTGGCGCAGTGTGCCGGGCGTGGTGGCCATATAGGGAGTGAACCAATGGAAGGAAGACCTTTCTCTCTCTTTCTCTCTCTCTCTCTCTGTCTCTGTCTCTCTGACTCACTCACTAACTCTGCCTGTCCAAAAAAAAAAAAAAAGATAGTTATAAACTTGTATGTCATGTTGAGAAATTTGTATTTAATTCTTTTTAAAGATTTATTTTGTATTTGAAAGAGTGATAGAGAGACAGAGATCAAGAGAGAATGGATCTTCCACTCAGTGGTTCATTCTCCAAATGGCCATAACAACTTAGACTGGGTCAGTCTGAAGGTAGGAGCGTGGAACTCCATCCGGGTCTCCCGCATGGGTGCTGGGGCCTGTGTTGCCACTCTTTCACAGGCACATTAGCAGGAAGCTGGCTCTGATACAGGATGCCAGCTTTGCAGGTGGCAGCTTAACCCATTGCACGTCAAAACCAGCCCTGGATTTGATTTTTAAAGGGCCTTTAGTTGAGGGGTGATAAGAACTGATCTGTAATGGAGAATGGCTTGGAGGAAGCGGGACTTAGTGGCTGGGAGACTGTGATAGGAAACCAGGTAAGCAATAGTAGTGATTTTTCACTGACGTACTGAAGGTACAGATGTAAAGAAGTTGATAAGTTGAAAAGATATGAAGTGGAAACCACAGAATTTAGTGATAAATTAAATACATTTCTTTAACAAATATTAGTTGAGCTGCTGCATGTTAGGTATTCTGTTAGATACAATGATGAACCAAAAAACCCATCTCTGCCCTCAAACCTAGTGGCAGTGACCTCCAGGCTTCTGGAGCAGACAGCTCCATGGATGATGGTACAGTTTACCAGACAGATGAACCAGACCACAGATCCCTGGTCAGGAGAAATGCTTCTTGAAGCTTCGGTGCCCCTTTTCAGATTTCCAGAAGTCCCTGTGGTTGAGAAGGGTAGCGAGGGGTGTTACTGATGAGAATGTATCCTGTATGAACACTGTTTGGGGGAGAAGTGGAGAAGTTTGAGATGCAGATGACACGTGAAGCCAGGAGGTTGATATAACCTGGGAAATGTATAAAGAATGAGAGGAGAGGACTTGAGGATTGCACCTAGCAAAACCATGAAGAGAGAGGAGAAATTGATGGGGAGACCAAGGTAGTGCGAAGAATGTAAAGCGCGTTCTGAGGTGGAGCTAGTGGAACGTCTGGGAAGCAAAGCAGTGTGGCAGCAAGAGCCAGTGCGGGATAGATTGGACAGGTTTCTGATTTAAGGTCATGACCTGAGCTCACAGAGTGAACTTCACCCATTCTCCTCCATCGCTCTACTCTGCCTCAGTTCTACTCCTCGAATGTGCCTAAATGAATTTAATAGGAGAACGCTTTTATCACTGCAAACAGCTACAAGATGGTACGATGCAAACAAAACTTGGTTCTAAGAAGACCCTGTTAGCTAGGGGCTCATCCCGTGCTAAAGGGGATGCTGTCTAGGAGATACGTATAGAGGCCATTGGCCAGTGCTCATTCATGCCCCTCGGCTTCTAACAGCCACAGCTGGAGACCTGAACTGTGGTGTGGTTGTAGGAGAGGAGGGAGCATATTTTAAAGGTTTTGGAATCTCTGGCAGTCCCACAGGTTCTGGAGGCCAGGTTTCTTGAAAGGGCAATAAAAGGATCATCTTTGACATTGGTAGACTTGCAGAACATCCCACGCATGTGTACTTCCCCTGAGAGAGAAACGTAGGAAGGCATACTAGAGCCAGAATAATAACTAGACAATGTCCAGTAAAAAGGATATGTTTAAGTGGCACAGAATTGTGAATAGCAGTTTTTAACATAGTGGTGAACCACAATGCTAATGACAGATGATTCCTCAAAAAAGAATAATGTAACACACTAATAGCAGGCATCTGTAGTTACAGAATGCTAGTCAATTTAGCAGGCAGGAGGAAGGCAAAGGGATGCGCAGACTCCAAAAATGCTGCTGCTTTATTGACGTAAATTTAGGATGAAGAAAAGTCCAGCTATAATATAATCCAAAGGCACATGTTTAGAAAGATATATTAATGGAAAGAAATCAACAAAGGAAAAAGTTGGGATGCTACTGTTACTTTAGAATTTGAGGCAAAAAGCACCATAGTGTGCGATTTATTATCATTTCACTGTTAAAAATCTGGTGGTGAACACTGACACAATGGTGAGCATAAAACTTTTTTTTTATCAAAAGACATTGTTTTTATTAAAAGGCAACTGGAAAAACAAAAGGATGTAGAGTACTGGATAAGTTTAATTTAATATATACATTGTGTCCTATAGAAAGTATATGACTACAAAGTCAGATACTTATAAGATTTACACTAGACCATAAAGAGCATTTTAAGGGATATTAAAACATTGGAATTCTACTTGCCACATTCTCTGGCTGTAGAGTGGACAAATCCACATTTTTATGTCAAGTATTAACCAAAATATTAATTGCTTGAATTTTTAAAAAGACATAAATCAGAAGATATATAGTTGAGAACAACTAAAAAGTTAGTGAAAAGAACATACATGACTTAACAAAATGTGTAGATGGGAGGAAGGTTTAGCAAAACTGTATTAAAGGAAAATTGTTGCTTTATGAAGTCACACGGCATACACATAAATAAATTAAAACAGCAGTGCAAGGCGGGGAATCAGATAAAAAAAACAAAATAAATAGAAAAATTAAAGGACTAATAGTAATAATAAAAGAAAATAATGAACTAGAAAGAAGACAGTAGAATTAACTAATTTACTAAAAAATGAAATAGGGAAATAAAGATAGAAAAGATGAAATTAGGAATAAAAACAGGCTTATCTATGACTAGATGCACAGGGAGTTCTTTAAACATATATTGAAAAGTAATTTTTAACCTTATGGCAAAAAAAATTCAGTCTATAAAATGAATAACAGAATTTATTGTGAAAATGACCAAAATTGGCTCAAAATGGCAAATAGCTATAAATGGCATAGATGGGATTTTTAAAAAATATTCCTCCTTCCCTCAAAATACAAATTCCAGATATACTTTTCAGTAAATGTTGTCAAACCTTAAAGGAACGGATATAGCCTATGCTGGCTAATCTTTTTTAAAAAGGATTTTGTTTGAAAGGCAGAGTGAAAGAGACAGAGACTTTCCTTTTGCTGGTTCACTCCCTAAAAGGCCACAATGACTGGAGCTTGGGCAGACTGAAGCCAGGAGCCAGGAACTCCATTCTGGTCTCCCACACGGTGGCAGGGCCCCAAGCACATGGGCTGTCCTCCTGTGCCTTCCCAGGCTCATTAGCAGGGAGCCTGGTTAGAAGCAGAGTAGCCAGAAATGGAACCTGCACTCAGATATGGGATACTAATGTTGCAAGCGGTGGCTTGCGTGATCCCTCATATTCAGAAAGCATTTTAAATATGGAAATCTTCCTATTTTTGCTTTATGTAGCTAGGTGTCTCTGACTACATGCTTTATTTCCCCCAAGCAAAGAAAAAAGACATATCCTTAAAGTCATACAATTTGATGTTTTGATGCACATATAAATTAAGAAATAATCTCCACAGTCAAGCTAGTTAACATACCTAGCACCTCATGGTTACCAGTTTATCTTTTCCTTTTTTTGTGTGTTTCTGTGTGTTGAGAACTCTTAAGATCTACCCCCTTAGCAGATTTCAAGTCGCATGGCTACCCTATGATCAAATTCCAAATACTCCTATCTTTTCTTTCTCTTAAACGGGAGAGGGCATAGGATGGGCATTTGGTTCAATGGTTAAGACACAGCTTGAGACACTTGTGTCCCATATCAAAGTGCCTTGGTTTGAGTCCCAGCTCAGCTTTCCATTCCAACTTCCTGCCAATTCACACCCTGGGAGGTGACAGGATATGGCTCAAGAACTTGGGTCCTTGCCACCCACATGGGAGACCTGGGTTGAGATCCTGGCTCCTGACTTCATTGTGGCCTAGCACACACAGTGGTCAACATTTGGGGAATGAATCATCAATTTGAAAATCTCTGTCTCTGTGCCTTTCAAATCAAATGGAAATACATAAATTAAAAATGTTTTTAAGTTAAAAATACTTTAACTTAAAACTACATATAGGAAAACTAAAGTCAGATATTAGCAACTAAAATCTGGTAGCATGTTGAAAGAACCCTAAATATAATCAGTTAAGATTTGTCTCGCTTCTGGTTTATCACTTTTGTTTATCATTAGAAAATCCATGCTGTGGTAATCACATTGAGAAATCAAAAGGGAAGCTACTTTCATGTATTCATTAATTCATTATAGCAAGCCAACTATCATACTCTAGGCACTGTTGAGTCCAGTGGTGAACCAAAATGACTTGTCTTTGTGAAACTTAAGTTCTAAAAGTGATAAAAAAAAAAATAGCACATAAAGGATATTAGTGTATGATAAATTTTCAAACCAGTGGAGAAAAGTTGGCCTATTCAGTAAACTTAAAGCCATTGTTCAGTGTTTTAAAAAAGCAGCATGTTAAAACCAAAATTCATTCTCTATGTCCAAATACATTCCAGATGCATTGAAGATTTTAGTATTAAAAATTGAAACTAAGCTGAACAAAACCAATCCAGGAACCTTTGATATTATCGTATGGGCTTTTAGTCATGTCAAAAGGAAACATGCTTAAGAAAGTCTGTGAGCTGAAGGATGGCATTGCCTTGTTTCTGGGAAAGTAAGCCCAAAAGCAGTTACTTCAAACTTGGAAGCATTCAACAAAGCCAAATAGGTTCGCAAGGTGTTTTTGAAGGTGTTATATTCAAAGAACTGAAACTTTGCGAGGAAAAATCCCACGTGATTACTTGACATTATAAAGGTTTCATAGCCAAAGTCCAGTGAGTACTAAGACTCCCTAACATTTTTCGAGTAGTTCCTAGATATTTTTCTTGGCCATACATATAGAAGTGTTATCTCATGCAGCACTGAAAAGTCACCGGAAGTAGGTGCTGATAGTGTTTTACATATTTTACAGGCAGAGAGATCACAGTGGCTTGCCCTAGGGCACCCAGCTAATAGTCACCAGAAACAGGATTGAAATAGAGTTTGGTGCCAGAGTTCACATTCCTAATTATTATGCTGTACCAAGCAGGTCTCTTAAAGTTCTCCCAAACAGGTTCCTGAGTGAGGATTCGGGGAGAGGGGCGATTTCACTTGATCAAACTTTGAAGAATAAGCTTGGATGATAACTTCCTAATATCACAGCCAAAAATCCATTTGCAACCTGTGGGGAATCTTTTCTCACCTTTGTTTGGCCTTTGCCAGAAAATCTTCATGCAGTGTTTAGAACTCCAGTTTCATTTTGTTGACAAAATAACTTCCTGAAAATCACTTCAAAGAATTTTTGAGGAAAACATTTCCCAGTTTACTTCAAAACAAACGAGAGGACCTTGAATGTCATCTGCTCATTTCATCAATGATATTTGCAAGGCTGGGTTCTCTCCCTTTGTGACAGTGAAGGCAAAGCGATGTGATGAGCCTGACCCACACCGAGTTGTTCTTCCCACACCGCTTTGGTTAGAGGGCAGAGAGATTCTGGTGAAGCAGGAACACTCAGTGATTGTGTTGGTATCACATAATCAAAGTTTTTAAGCAAAAACTTTGTGTTAATATTTTAAATTTGGGATTTTTTTATTTCAAATATTAAAGGATGCCTGAAGATTTGCTTTATTTTATTTTTATTACTTGTAATTTGAGAGAAAGACAAAGACACAGAGAGCTTCCAGCCCCTGGTTCACTCTTCAAATGCCTGCATCCATCGGCCTAGGACTGGGTGAGGCCAGAGCAGGGAGCCAGCAACACACTAATGCAGGTCTCCTCTGTGGGTGGCAAGAACCCAATTAATTAGTTGAGCTATCACTGGATCTCTACCAGCAGGAAGCCCAAATCAAGAGCTGGAGCCCAGAATTGAACCTGGCTGTTGGATGTGGAATACAGGTGTTTTATATATTAGGCTAAATCCCTTCTCCTAGGTCTGAGGTTTTAAATTTTTTTAATATGGCATGGATTTTTTTCAAACATTGAGAAACATTATTTTATATATGCTTTTTGATGTGGAAATATAAAGATGCTCAAAATCTATTAGAAACAGCATGCCTTTCTTTCTCTGTCCTCCCAGATTTTTTTCTAGCCCTCTTATTTCAATTAAAAGATAAGTATATGTTGGTGCAAACACCTCTGAAATCCATGCATAGTTTCTCCAGAATACACATTTTCATGAACTTTTTAAAGATTCCCTCATATAACTTTGCTGTTTGTAGCATAAAAAGGCTATTATTTTCTTATTGTAAGTAAGCATTTATTAAAGATAGCCCATTTTACTTGTTCTACGTATTCTCATAAATTCAAATTTATAATTATTATAGCTGTAGTTTCTTCTGATTCTCATTTATTTTGTCTTTGTCTCTTCCAGTGATTTCTGAGATTTTATGTTTTAAGTCATTCTGAATCCTGATCTTTAAATAGTGAGGTTTATGTTGACAGTTGATAACAATGTTGATTATAGCATCAGTATTTGCGTATACATACAAAATGTTTACTGGATGACAACCAAACAGCGTGCTCACTATGATCCCATTTTGTAAAATAAATTTTAATCTATGATAGGACATATGGAAATAAAACAAATCTAAAAGGTTATGTAGCTATTAAAAAGTAATTGATTTGGGCCAGCGCCATGCCTCACTAGGCTAATCCTCCGCCTTGCGGTGCCAGCACACCGAGTACTAGTCCCGGTCGGGGTGCCGGATTCTGTCCTGGTTGCCCCTCTTCCAGGCCAGCTCTCTGCTGTGGCCAGGGAGTGCAGTGGAGGATGGCCCAAGTGCTTGGGCCCTGCATCCCATGGGAGGCCAGGAGAAGCACCTGGCTCCTGCCTTCGGATCAGTGCGGTGCGCCGGCCGCGGCGGCCATTGGAGGGTGAACCAACGGCAAAGGAAGACCTTCCTCTCTGTCTCTCTTCTCTCACTGTCCACTCTGCCTGACAAAAAAAAAAAAAAAAAAGGAGTAATTGATTGTATTTAATTGATATACATTTATATATTTATATGTATATGTGTATATTCAAATACATATTCAGAGTTTCTATAGTATAAATATATTCTCATAATAAAAACTATGTTTAATAAAGGGAATAAGAGAACTATAGGTCAAAGAAGACAAATGTCATTAGCTTTCTTATATACCACTCATACCCATTAGAAAGTATAATGGGGAGGCAATTAGCTAATTTAATCTTTACCACCATCTCAAACTATCCTTATGAGCCTCACTCTGTAAATAAACTGCCCATGGTCTGACAGGCTAAGTGTCCAAGCTGGGATTTACACTTGGGTCTGTAGTCTTCAGTCTTTTTTCGCTGCAGTCTACTCCTTATGCTGTCACTAAAGTCGTGGACCCCAGGCGAGGAAGCAGACTTAGAGTTGGACTGTTGAGCGTGCTGAGTGTAAATTTCCACACTATTAATTTGGAAGTAGACTTTTGGAATATGCTCTGGAACCTGGGGAAAGAGTCAGCTGAATCCATGCTTCGGATGCCACCTAGGGTTTGTTGAAGCTTTGCAAATAGGTGAGATTGTCCACAGGGAGGGAGTCATCGGCCCAAAGAGGCCAGAACCAGGTCTAGGAGCGCCAGCTTTTAAGCAGCCAGTAAAGAGAGGCTAACATGTCAGACTGGGACAGGATGGGAAATAGGAGGAGCAAATCAGTAACATACATACACTGTCTTTCATCGGTTGTGAGACCTGCTTTCCCATATTTGAATCTATTGATTTGCACATGTCTCTGACTATCAATGAGATAGCTGACAGCATTTTTTCTTAATGAGGCGTCGTAACTGTAGGAATATTATAATCTGATAGGTGATGGTTTAAAAATCGGTTTATGCGTTTCTAAATTATTTTATAATGAAAGCATAGGTTTAACTTTTACAGTCTACTTAAGCGGTGTGTAGATTAGGTTAAACGGATAGTTACATGCTGGGTGGACTGTGCAAGAGTTGAGAACTCAAGCTCTAGAGCAGAGCCAGGGCCATTCAGAGCATCTTCACCTACCAGCTGTGTCCCTTAGGTGACTCCCTTTATCCCCTTAAGCCCAGGTTTTCTCACCTGTAGAACAGGAATTAATTGTTAAGATTGTTGTAAGGATTAAGTGAGATAATTAAGTACTGAACATTGTGCCTGGCAAGTGATAGGTAAGCTCTCAGTCAACAACAGCTTTCATTATTATTATTATTTTCAATATTGATATTTCATATTAGGAAAAAATTATCCTTCCCTTCTTACCCCAGGGTACTGCTACTTCTCTATAAGTAAAGCTAAGTAACGTTTAAAATAGACAAATATGATGGGAGCTTGTGTACGCCTATGTGAGCTGTGTGTTATGTTGTCTCAAAGGATATTAAACTATGTCATCTGCCAGAGAATGTGAATTAGCAGGTGTGTGCAGATTCTAAACCTTTTTGTGCTCAGCCTAGTGCCTTGCTCTTAGTAGCTACATAACAAAGTACGGATTGATGCTGGTTAACCCCACGGGGCAGACTTTCTTTTTACTCTGAACAAAAAGATGCAATCTTTGTGGATGAGTGTTTGGGGAATTCCTGCACTATATCTCAGATTGCAATAGGGTTTTTTCCCCTTTCACTTTCCACTGTAACTCTGATTTGTTCCAGGGGATTTTATAGTTTCTCAGATGTTATACTGAATGAGAAGTAGAAGCCGCTAAACATTAGCTAGGGAGTGCAGATAATGTTATAAATATTTCTATTCGTTTGTCTTGTAAAACTGGGCATCTCATGTGACTTATCTTCATTGTGGAATTGCTAAATTAGTGCCGTGACTTTCCTCTAGAAAGCCCAAGATAAAGTCATCTTAAGCAGCTTGATTTACAAGATAATCATTATTTCATTTTCTAAGTGTTCTACTTTGCAAGAATTATGAGGAAGAAGCGTTTATTCCTTTGGAGAAAACTGATTTTTACTTTATCTTGATAAAATGCTATTGCATCTTCAGTTAATTTATAATTTCCACAGATAGTTTGATTGTCATAGTCATAACTTCTGTAAATATATCTAGTGTTTGAGAAGTGCCTCCAGAAGCCTAGAAGACAATAAATATTTTTCTGAGTGTGTGTTTCTAAAGACTATAACTGGGCATTTCTCTTAATTCAGCAAACTAATTATTTTTATTTAGTCAAAATCCACCTTTTAGAATTAGGGTTATAATTTGATCATTATTGATATCAAATTATTTCCTTTCCTCTAACTTTTAATAACTCAAACTCTAATAGCTCTTTTCACATCTGTGTTTCTATTAGTTACATTTGAAGATGTCTGAAAGCAAGGATCTTGTGTATTCTTTGAAATTCTATTTAATGTCAATGCATAAAGTTTGAGTCATTGGGGTACTGCAAAATATTTAACCAAGATGTGTAGTGTGACATCAGATAATTAATTGAATTACCACACTAGCTGTGAATGGGGCCCAATTTGCAAAAATAAATGATGTCCCCTTTTACAAGGGAGGAAATTAACAATGCTTATTCAGGTTCTAAGGCTTAATTGGCTCTGACTTACTAAAGGAAAAAAGTTGATCAAATAACTGGCACGCACTTCCCATATTTAGCAAATCCTGAATCACTGCCATTTTTTTTTATAGAACTGATTGGCTATGTTCTTTTATCTATGGCCTCAGTTTTGTCTGTTTTGTTTTATGGTAAAATGAAGCACTATAATTGCTCATAAATGCCCTCTGTTTCTAAAATGTTGTAAGATTTTAAGCCCAATTTCCCTTCAGGCTTGTTGCTCTTGTTAATTGATGTGGCTGAGTTGTCTGGAATCAACCTCATTCATGCAAGTGACTGAGACTTGAAGTTCTGTGGAGGCTATTTGGTCCAGGAATGAATCCATTCACTCAGCAGACGCGTGCTTCCACTAGCCAAGTCCTGAAAGAGCTCACGGCCCCATAAAGCCAGTTGTGGTGGTTTTAAGACATGGTTCCAAAATATTTTGACACTCCTTACATCCAAAGATGGGACTCTGCCCCTTTGCCAATAAAAATGCTGCAGAAGTGACACACTGAAATACTTCTAGGCCCAGACCTTCAGAAACTAGCAGCTTCCACTTCCTGTCCTTGGACTGCTGTCTCTTGGAACCCATGCTGTGATGAAGCCCAAGCCACCCAGTAGATAGAAAGACCCAAGCTGCAGGGAGCCCACGCCAGCACCCGCTGTGTGAACAGCCATCTCGCCAGTAGATTCTGCGGCTCCAGGAGAGCTGCCCCAGCCGATGCTGTGTAGGATGCGCACAAGCCGTCCCCACCATGCCCTGCCCCAGCTGCAGATTCGGGAGCAAACTAAGTGACTGCTGGGTTGAGCCTTGGGATTCGGCAGTGATTTGTTGCAGAAACAAGGAAGTAGACACGTACGAATTTTTGAAGCATGATGGAATTACAGTGGCAGTTATATGTTCTGTGTATCACCAACTCCTAACTTTGACCCCATGGTCCTGGTCATTGAGGGCATTTGAGGAGGGAACCAGAAGATGGGAGTGTACTGTGTGTGTGTGTGTGTGTGTGTGTGTCTTTTTAAAAAAATATTTTTGAGGTAAAAAATAAAATATTTCGAAATCTTAAAAGGATACTTAGTAACTGATTGTGGGGGAAAAAGGTCAAAATACAAGAACCCCTCCCCCCCAGATTTTTACGTTAGATGAGGGCTAGATGCCAGGGCTACCAGAAGGGAACAAGAGAGAATATGCAAAGCGTGGTTTCAGCATAGAGGCACTGAGTTCCGCTCTGATGGGCTGGATTTGCAGTCTACAGCATCCATGTAGGGATGTCAGTAAGGCAGCTACAAACAGAAGGTTCTTCCACAAGTTTGTGAGAAAATGGAATTGAAAGATGAGTTTATTTTTGGTGTGGAAAATGTGAAATCCATATTCCTCACATGATGCACTTTCTGTGAACTTTTTGAAGCTCCTATGTACAAGTCAAAAATTTAAGGTCGAAGCTGTTGGGCAGGCACTGTGGCATTCTGCCATAGTGGGTTAAGCCACTTCCTGCAGTGCTGGCATCCCATATGGGTGTTGGTTCAAGTCCCAGCTGCTCCACTTCTGATCCAGCTCTCTGTTATGGCCTGGGAAAGCAGTATAAGATGGCCCAAGTCCTTGGGCCCCTGCACCCACGTGGGAGACCCAGAGGAAGTTCCTGCCTCCTGGTTTCGGATCAGCTCAGCTCCAGCCATCGCAGCCATCTAGGGAGTGAACCAGTGGATGGAAGACCTTTCTCTCCGTCTCTCCTTCTCTCTCTGTGACTGTTTCTCAAGTAAAAAATATAAAATCGTTAAAAAAAATTACAGCTGCAAGCACAGATTAGCAGTCATTGTCAGCAAGGTGGTAGTTGCCGCTGTTATCGAGTAGGCTCACTCAAGGGAGGAATGTTCAGTGACAGAAAGAAGAGGGCCGAGCAGGAAACAGGAAGCAGGCCGTGAGGGTGCCGGCTTGAAGCCCGGCCGCTCCGCTGATATGCCTGAGAAGGCAGCAGCAGGTGGCCGGAGTCCTCGGGCCTCTGCACCCACATGGGAGACCCGGAGGAGCCTGCAGTCTCCTTGCTTCAGCCTGGCCCAGCCCCAGCCATTGCAACCATTTGGGGGAGTGAGCCAGTGGATGGAAGATAACTGTCTCTCTCTGTCTCTCTCCTCCTGTCTCTGTAGCATTGTTTTTCAAATAAATAAATAAATAAAGGCAGTTAGTTAAAGGAGAATGAACCCACAAACGAAATGGGAAGAGAATGACTTGATATGTTCCAGGAGAACCAAGGAAGGAGTTGTCTCAGAAACCAAAGGAGGGCTGGCACTGCAACTCAATAGACTAATCCTCTGCCTAGTGGCGCTGGCACACCGGGTTCTAGTCCCGGTCGGGGTGCCGGATTCTGTCCCGGTTGCCCCTCTTCCAGGCCAGCTCTCTGCTGTGGCCCAGGAGTGCAGTGGAGGATGGCCCAAGTCTTTGGGCCCTGCACCCGCATGGGAGACCAGGAGAAGCACCTGGCTCCTGGTTTCAGATCAGCGCGGTGCGCTGGCTGCAGCAGCCATTGAACCAACAGCAAAGGAAGACCTTTCTCTCTCTTTCTCTTACTGTCCACTCTGCCTGTCAAAAAATTAAAAAAAAAAAAAAAAGAAACCAAAGGAGGACAAAATCAAAAAGGGGGTGATCTCTGTTTCGAGGGTGAACAACCAGTCCAGTAAGACCAAGATAGCTGAGAGGTCGTTGATGACTTATCCAGACTGGGTAAAGCCAGACATCAATGAACAAGTGAACCGGAAGCACGATAGACATCAGTGATGTATGCCAAAGAGAATGCTGAGCAGCTAAAGAGCCCAGAGAAAGTTTGGTGGTGATGGCTCTTTTGGAGGGACAGAGAATATGGAAATACTTTTATGACCAAGGAGCTCATGCCACAAAACAGGATGTGATTGAAAAGACAAGAATAAAGGCAGGAATAAGAAGATGTGGTTCATGGAGTAACATCTAATCAGAAGTAGGAGAGCAGAGAGTCAGGGACAGGTCTTTTGGAATTGGAGACGTACCATAAAGGTGAATATAGATGTAAATAACTATAGGAGTGTGAAGTTCATAGTTGATAGCTGTAGTTTTTTTTCTGTGAAATAAACAAGGTTGTTCCTAGAAAGAAAGCAATAAAGCAGATATTAATAACTACTAAAGCAGGTGGTGAGTTTTAGAATAGTGTCTTAAGGAAAGGAAACAGAGGCTGGCTCTGAGTAAGCAGGGATTGGTAGATGATCCATAAGATGATCCGGCTGATGTTGGAGGTCATAATTCTGTACAGCGGCCCTCGGATCTGTGGGTTCTACATCTGTGGTTCAACCAAGAGTGGATCGAAATCCTCAGAAAATTGTATTTGCACTAAACATGTACAAAATATATCTCATTCTTTAAACAATACATATGATTTTCTAAATAACATTCACACTGTATTATGTAGTTTAATCTAACAATGACTTCAAGTATAGGAGAGACTAGATATAGTTATAGATATAGATACAGATTATAAACCAGTACTGTGCAGTTTATATAAGGGACTTAGATATCTGTGGATTTTGGTATCCTTAGGAGGTCTTTGAACCAATTCCCCATGGAGACTGGGGGACAGGACAACTGTATTTCTTTCAGAATTTGAGACTGACCGTCCTAAGAACTATCTGCAAAATTAGGATGCTCTTTCTCCCATCTTCCATCTTTCCTGCTCTGTTGGCCCAAGAGGTAGGAAAAGAAGATGGCCTCCACAGGAGGGAAGCGGAGCCAGGGGAGGAATGAAAGTCTGTTCAAGGCAAGAGGATAAAGCTGGAGGATGATTTCTTCTGTTTAATGACATAGGAGTTCTAGAAGACAAAGTAGAAGAGACTGGGAAGGGAATCAAGAATGAGAGAAGCCACAGATGAGAAAATGCAGAGGAATAGGCGGTTGAGGGTGGGAGAGAGGTTGGGGGTTCCCGCCTGAGGGGCTGTGGGCAGTGGAGGTGGTGATGTGATTGACCTTTTATTCCATAGCTGGAGGTTACCTACTCCAGAAAGACTTGGTACCGGATCCTGTGGGAACATAACTGATCTATGGGCTGCGGTAGGTTCTGGCCTGCTCAGAGAGCTTTTGAAGAGGATGAGAGTCCTTCAGGGCCAGTCAGGGCACTCCTTCTGGGTGAGGGCTGCCAGGGTTTGCAGCTCTCCCTGTAGAATTGTGAACAGCAGCATCCTTTTACCCTTGCTGGTTTCCTCTCGTTATTGCAACTTCCACAGACCTAACTAACAGTAGCAGTCGTCATACAGATGATAGCTTTTCCTCATACAGGCTTTGTGGTTTACAAATTGATGGTTTCATCAACTCTGAGAGACACTGTAGGTAACACTATCCAATTTACAGAACAGAAAGCATGAGTCTCTGTAAGGGGTTCAGCGTATGCTGCTAGTACATGAATGAGATAAAAATAGATACAGAACCCTTTAGAACTGTCCAGAGTCAGGGAAGTTAGGCCAAACCGTTATACCTCATCAGCCAGCCTTTGGATGCTGGTTGCCCAAGGAAGGGGGCATATCCTTGGTGAAGGCGTCCTCAGAGGGGACCGAGGGCAGAGGGCTTTGTGCCAGTAGCACTGGCAGCCCCTGCATTTTGCAGCATCTGGGTGATGCTCACAGTGGCCACCACAGTGGACTTCAGAGTAGGCGACATGTGCGTTTCAATCCTGGTAAGCCCTTCCACTTCTAGCAGCTCGGTGAGTGCGTGTGTTAGGCAGACTCGGGACAAGCTTCTTGTGGAAAATAGTGTGAGAACCAACTAATCCTTGGTTTCCTTGTGAAATAGGAGGAGTTAGCGTATCATCCTTCATGGGAGGCTGGTGAGAGGTTTTAGGGAGGTCATAAAGTCACCCCAGTACGTGTCACTTTTTAAAAGCTGGGTCTTATTATGCCATATTTTAAGTGTCTGCTTCAGTGCCAGAGACATAATATTTGCCATAAAAGTTACTCAATAAATATTTCATTTAAAAATGTTCCAGAAAGGTTCAGTAACTTCCTGGAGGCTGCAGTCCATGCGCAAGCCAGAGCTGGAATGCATCCTTCTGCCGTACTCTTGCGCTTGGGTTTCGGATCAAGAAATCTGGGAGGAGATCTCTCTCTGATGAGTCAGAGTATAGTGGAAAGGAGTGGCCCCTGAATGTGACTTTACCTGGGAGAGTCTGATTGCCCAGGCTAAGGAACCGGTATTAGCCCAATGTGAAAATGTGTTTTTCAGAATGAAATCCAGGGGATAAAATTGAAGATGAAGTCATCCGGGTAGCAGTACTCCAGCAAAAATAGCACTTTAGCAAAAGCATGATTACAGTGCGGGACAGGCTACTTTGATTCATTAGGGCTAAACGTATCCAAGTGTACTTTTGTGTACGCCGGTTGATTCCCCACTAGATCCAAATTCTAGTCCTGCGGGCTCCCTCATTTGGTAGATGTTGCACCGGAAACAGTTCACGTTCCTTCTTCGGGCTTGAGTTTCCTCTGTAAACTGAGAGTTTGGATCTGGTTGAGCCTCTTCTTGTTCTATCACGGTTTAAATTTTAATTCTGTACATACTCTACAGCACAGATGTTTTAAGATGAAACATGGCTGGATGATTCCATAAATAAAGGTGTAGAATAGCCTATGGAGGAAAGTACTGAATAGCTCTTACAGAGAAACCTCAATGTTTGCATCAGTGAAGAAGGGGGTGGAGGGGCGCTGTTTTGTGAGTCAACTTAAGAACTCTCTAGTCAGTATGTAATCATGTATGTAATGCTTACTTGTAATTTTTGTGGAATTGTCCAAAGTTCATTGTTTCACGTTTATTGACAATCACCGTTGTTCCGGATGCCATGCAGAGCAAACTTACGCAAGACCAACCCCAGCTGTGTTAATCTCCGGAAGGAATGGAGAGGTGATGAGATTCAGAAGTTGGCAAATACTAACACTTGTTTCTTTGGAAAACTGCAGTTAGGTGTTCTAAGTTAGTCTAGATCCAATGTCATAAAGCCTTTATTAACATTTATTAAAGCATCTGGGTGTTTCTTGTTTTTTTTGTTGTTGTTGTTGTTGTTCTTTTTGCTTCTGAAATTCTGTTAACTATTCTCGGTAAATTGAGTTTATGACTTTTGAGTAGCCTTTGAAATAGTCTGTTATGGAGATTCACACTTAAAGTATTTTAATATAACCCTTGAATTCAGAATTTTTTGTTTTGTTTTCTTGAGAGCAAGAGAGAGGTCTTCCTTCCATCAGCTGTTTGACTCCCCAGATGGCTGCAACTGCCAGCACTGGGCCAGGAAAAAGCCAGGAGCCAGGAGCTTCTTCAAGGTCTCCCATGTGGGTGCAGGGACCCAAGCACGCAGGCCATGCTCCACTGCTTCCCCAGGCACATTAGCAGAAAGCTGGATTGGAAGTAGAGTAGCCAGGATTTGAACCAGCACCCTTGTGGGTAGCCAGCATTTTAGGCTGCACCTTATCTGGCTACGTGGCATAGCCCCCAAATTCCGGAATTTAACAGGTATACTCACACTGTTCAATTTTTGCTTGCTTGAACCATTACACATTTTACAGAACAAATATTTAATCCTGAAGATTTCATAACAAAGGAATTTAAAGGTTAGCTTTAAGAAATAGGTCAGGGGAAAACATCTACTTTGGTTAAAAACTAATCAGATAAGGAAGTTTCAGAAATGCAGTTTAGAAGCTTGTCAAAAACATTTGTGAAATCAACTTTATATAATTTTGTGAAGGCTGTCTATATAGCTCAAGTATATGAGTCAGATCTTCCTTTAGTTTTGCCACTCATTCACCCATTCAATATTACTCATCATTCATTGTTTGTTCATTCATTCACCAAACACTGCTGTAGATACTAGGTTAACAACAAGAATCAGACAATCAGAGCTTACTCATGCCATTTCTGTGCCAAGCACTTTGACACTTAGAACCCAATGCTTTTAGCTCCACAACCTGGCATAATGGGATGAGTTACACTGGGAATCTAGTTTTTGTCCTAAACTCATTGTAAGGCTCAACGTCTTTAGGTGAGACCTACTTTATGTTAATTTCCTCTACTCTGAGACAGTATTGTTCATACTGTTTGCTTCATAGCTTTGATGTGAGAATCAGGTGAAATCCTGGTTTTGAAACAGCCTTGGAAGGTATCAGGCATTGTGTATTCTTGTAACTTGGGTATGTTTTTAGCCATTTCATTGCCTCTGTGAAAGGGGTTAAGGATGACTGCCTTGTTGTTCTCCTAAAACAGCTCTACATGTTATGATGGTCAGCAGGACCACTTCCTCCACGTGTATAAGTACACCACCTCCCACCCATGGCGTGGAGACTGCGTCGTGAAGTAGCTGGAATGATGACTGTAGTGAGTTAAAACTCCCATGTAGTAAACTAACATGTAGTGAATAAGTGCCCACACTAAGGGGGCAGAGAGAGGGATAAGGTCTTAGTTGGCATCTGTCTTCAAGAAGCCTAGACATAGATTTGAAAATTCAGAATGACTGTCTTAGTCTGTTTTGTGGCTTTTTTTTTTTTTTTTTTTTTGACAAGCAGAGTGGACAGTGAGAGAGAGAGAAAGGTCTTCCTTTTTCCGTTGGTTTATCCCCCAATGGCCGCTGCGGCCAGCGCACCACGCTGATCCTAAGCCAGGAGCCAGGGGCCATCCTCCACTGCCTTCCCAGGCCACAGCAGAGAGCTGGCCTGGAAGAGGAGCAACTGGGACAGAATCTGGCGCCCCGACCGGGACTAGAACCCGGTGTGCCGGTGCCGCAGGCAGAGGATTAGCCTATTGAGCCGTGGTGCCGGCCTGTTTTGTGTTGTTATAACAAAACACCTGAGACTTGTATTTTATAAAGAAAGGAGACTTACTTAGCTCACAGTTCTGGAGATCCAAGAGTATGGCGCTGGCATTTGCTTGGCCTCTGGTGAGGATCTTGTGGTAAGTAATCCAGGCCTGTGCGACTGAAACCACTCCTGTGAGACAGACATTAATTCTGCCCAAAGCTGGTATGCCTTGACCCTTTTTACCTACAATGAAGTCCCACCTCTTAAAAAATTTCCACCATCTCTCAATACAATTACATTGGGAACCAAGCCTCTAACATGTGAATCTTTGGCAACAAACCATATCCAACCATAGTAATGATCAAGTCAACATCTTTACCTTGATTGTCATCTCCCAGGAGCTATCTGTCGGGCTCTATAAATTTCTGAGGCCTCCCTTGGACACCGGAATACCCAGTTATGCCTATTGGACCATGGAACAGATCATCTTATGAGGAAAATAAAAAATTCTTGCTTCCTGTGTAATTTACTGCTAGGTTCAAGCCTACCAAACTGATGCTCTGGAAAGAGGTCCAATCTGTTCTAGAATAATCCTGGACTCAGGGATCCCTGTCAAATACCAGCTTTTGGGTTAAAGAGATTCCTCCGTTATAGTCACTGCCGTCTCCCAGTGCTTAGAAGAGTGCCTGACATCTGGCACTCGCTAACCGTGTTTTGGAAGCTCAGAAACTGTTGTCTATCACTGAGAGTTCCTCTGACACTCTGATTCCCTAAACAGACGGCTCCTTGAAGGCAGGGGCTGTGCCTTATTCACCTCCAGATGTCCCGGGGCTGGCACATTAGAACTGGCACTGTGCACGTTTGTCGGATGCACACAGAGAGAGGCATAACCCAGCACCATGGTGGATGCTGCAGGATTAGTGCTTCCCGGTCTGTCTCTCTGCAGCGCGGAAGGGAAAGGACTTGCTCCCCAGAAGTCTGAGGTAGAGCCCGAAGTGACCTGTCACAAGCAGGCAGTTGCACTGAAGTTGCTTTTTGAATGTTAGCATCTTTGCTTATTTTCTATTTTCTACTCCACTGATGCACCTTTCGAAAGATAATCCTCAAGAGGGAATGATGATACTCCCAGAAAATGCCTATGACTCTCCTCTGTGTAGTCCCCCCACATCAGTCACTCTCAGTGGCGGTCGTCCGTACCGCATGTTCCAGGACATAGCAGGCTGCTCTTGAAACTGCTTCAGAACCACTTAAGAGCCACAAGAGCCTAACAAACATGGATGCAGAATAGGAAAGAAAAGTAGGACAGTCTGCTAGAGGTGTTTTCTGATGTCATCTTTTGGTCTCATTAACTTTTCCACTCTTCATAAATAATTATACTAAAAGTGTCCTTATCTCTTCTAGTACCTTGACAGGTGCAGAAATCTCATTTGCTCTTCATGGCACCCTCTGTGAATGTGGCATTTGTTTGTTTTCAGTTGTTACATTTCAGTTGTGTTTGCTTAAAAGGCAGAGACAGAGAAACAGAGAGGGAGATCTCCCATCCAGCAATTCAGTCCCCAAATGCCTGAACCAACCAGGCATGGGCCAGACGAAAGCCAGGAGCCTAGAACTCATTCTGGGTCACCCACGTGGTTAGCAGGGACCCAACTACTTGAGTCATCACCTGCTGATTTCTAGTGTGCTTATTAACAGGAAGCTGGGATGGAAAGTGGAGCCAGGACTTGAACCCAAAGACTCAGGGAATACAGGTATCTCAAAGTTCCTACAGGCTCCCACAGGGCCAAGGTCAAGCAGGAAAGAGGGTCTTGCCAATGCAGTGTTGAGCCATCTGGCTTTACTTAAAATGTGTTTTGTTTGTCATGGAGTTTTTTGCATTTTGCTTTTTAAAGTATTGCATTAAAATATGACTTATCTTACTTAGATGTTCATTTTGCATCCTCTTAAATTTTAACCCCCACCCTTCCAGGCCAGGGCCTCTCACCTCACCCTAGTGGTAGCAACTGCCTTAGGGATCAAGTGCCCCAGATGACCTGGCTTGAAAATCACAGAACCTGCAGTTGAACCAAGGCTTCCTGACTCCAGATCGTGTGCTCTCTTCTCTTCATACCCCATGTAGTCACTTAAATACTGACTTTTCTAACTCTCTGACCATCTACTGGCCTTTTGTCTTTTAAATTTTCTTAGCCTTATAAGCCCCATTTTTTGCTAATATCTTTAATGCCCCTTTCTGTGTTTTGTTTTTGGGACATGGGGGTGGGGAATGTATATCCTATGCCGTTGGTTGTTTTAAATTATTTAATTTGTAAGCATTTCTGGACAAATCTTCTCTCAGGGGCACACTTCAAAAAAGTTGCTTTGCCTAGAACTAAGTTTTGTTGACCTAGATTGAGAGCAAATGAATATAGCTGTGTGTGAGCTAGAGAAGGGGAGGTCTATTCTTGAAACACCACCAAATTTAAAATGAAATAAAATAGATAGAAAGCAACTATGAATTCAACAGCACTTTTTTTTTTAAGATTTATTTTATTTATTTGAAAGGGGCATTACAGAGAGAGAGAGAGATATCTTCCATCTACTGGTTCACTCTTCAAATGGCTGCAATGACTGGGGCTGGGCCAGGCCAAAGCCAGGAGCCAGGAGCTTCTTCTGGATCTCCTACATGAGTGCAGGGGCCCAAGCACTTGGGCCATTGTCCACTGTTTTCCCAAGTGTATTAGCAGGGAGCTGGATTGAAAGTGGAGCAGCCAGGACTCATATAGGTGGGCCCATATGGGGTGTTGACACCATAATGCTGGCCCAGGCACTTCTTGTGAAGTCAAAAATTTCTATGGATTTTGTTGTTTAATAAAGTTTCTTGCATAATGAAAATAGTCTTTGATAATAAGAACAGACACAAGTAATGCTGTCCACATTCACTTTCTATGCGGGGCAGGGTGGGGGGGAGTATATCAGACTATATGGAGGTACAAACCACTTTTTACCCTTAAGATTTTGTTTCTCTAAAGTATGTATCTGGGGCCGGCACCGCGGCTCAATAGGCTAATCCTCTGCCTTGCGGCGCCGGCACACCGGGTTCTAGTCCCCGTCGGGGCGCCGGATTCTGTCCTGGTTGCCCCTCTTCCAGGCCAGCTCTCTGCTATGGCCCGGGAGTGCAGTGGAGGATGGCCCAAGTCCTTGGGTCCTGCACCCACATGGGAGACCAGGAGAAGCACCTGGCTCTTGCCTATGGATCATCGTGGTGTGCCGGCCGCAGTGTACCGCTCGCGGCAGCCATTGGAGGGTGACCCAACGGCAAAGGAAGACCTTTCTCCGTCTCTCTCTCTCTCACTGTCCACTCTGTGTATCTGTTGTTCATGTGGTATAGTTGGAGAGAACAGAAAGCTCTCCAAATGGTCATTTTCCCTATACTTGATCTTACTCCTGAGTAATTTTCAGACATCTTTGAGAATTTTGGATTCACAGTGCCTGTTGGGAATGAATAGAAGAAGGTCCTGGAACTTTGGATCTTTAAACATAGGGATGAAACATAAAATAGCAGCAGTAGACTTCTGTCTTTTTCTTTGCAATTAAGACTTAGTAGAGATAAAAGAAGTTGAAGGCAAGGAAGCATAGATCTTGGAATTACACGCCAGTGTCTGTTAACAAAAGGGAAAGAGAGATGTTAGAAAATAAGACAGCCCTGGGAATACTGCAGGATAAAAACTGACTCATGCATAAAAGCAGCGAAAGTTTGGTATGAAGATCAGACACAGAAGTAGGAAAGGGTTCCTTTTTCCTAAGCATATGCTGTCCTTATAGCTTTACTTTAGAGAGACAGATGTGTATAGGGAATTTCATTTGTAAGATATTTTTTATGGGGAATTGTGAGATGTGAGACTAGAAGGTCTGAACCACAGTAAGGGAGTTCAATGCTAGGCTAAGAAATCAGTAGACACTTAAATCTCTCCTATTTATCAAGTTCAAAGGCTTATTTTTCATTTGATAGATATTGAGGGAGAAACCATGACTTACTTTTTAATGTAGTTTTAACTCCCACAAATCTCTTTATCTCCACAAAATATGCGCTTCTTGTGCATGGCTGGCTTTGTTCATTACCCAAAATGGATCAAGCTGTATTTAGCCCTTTTACATTCAGAGAAGCTGTTCATATGTGACTGCTTTGGTGTTGGTGTCCAGGAGCATTTCAGAGTAAGGGAGTAAAATGCTGTTTTACCTCCTCTCTATTTCTACAGAGGAAACAAAACCGTGCCACCATAAAATGACACTCCTCAGTATTCTACTCACTGCTTGATTAATTTATTTCCTGTGCCTGGCTTTGATGAATTGTTTTTCCAGCAAGAGTTCTGATAGACATGAACATTCAGAGATCACAGCTTTCTAAAAAATCATTAAGTCTCTTGTTTTCTGCTTTGAGTATTTGCTTCTTGGCAGTAGTTCATGGAATCTGATTAAACCTAAAAGCTTAAAAGGCAAACACTTGTCTAGCTCTGCATTACAAAGGATGACATAGTTTGCTTGAGTCTCAGTAACAAGATATCTTGAATCAGTCATCATTCTCTGGTTATTAACATTCATCAAATTAATTGCTCAAGAGCCTTCATCAAGCTGAGAACATAACAAAATAAGGTAACATAACTGGTTAACCTGTCCCCTGGGGGCCTTCATTCAGCCATTCATTTGACATTTAGTGAGTATGTATGTATGTCATGGCAAGCTAAAGGACAGGTACAGCCTTTCTTGTTTTCTAAGACTTGTATCTTTACCAGTGATGGGAATCTGAACACAGGATAGATGTAAATGCAGTAGCAATTAGTGTAGGGAGCTACTCAAAGAGACTGACTAAACCTAAGGAAAGAGGTAAAAAATGATGTTAGAGACAGTGTACAGGAAATAGTCTGTGAAAGTCTTTGTATGACTTGCTGAAGATTGAATTTTATCCTGAAGGCAATGGTAGTGTTGAGATATTTTAAACAGAAACGAGCCTTGATCAGCATTGTTATCATTCTGGTTAGGGTAGAAGTATAAATTGAAGGAGTGAGAAAACTAGAAGCATGTAGACTGGTCAGAAGACCATTGTAGTGATAGCTAAGTGAGGAGAGCCTGGGTTAAGGTACTACCAAGGTAGACCTAGAGAGAAGGAATTGGCTTTGAAAAGTATTTGAGGGGGCCGGCACTGTGGCATAATGGATTAACGCCCTGGCCTGAAGCGCTGGCATCCCAAATGGGCACTGGTTCAAGACCTGGCTGCTCCACTTCCGATCCAGCTCTCTGCTATGGCCTGGGATAGCAGTAGAAGATGGCCCAAGTCCTTGGGCCCCTGCACCCACATGAGAGACCCGGAAGAAGCTCCTGGCTCATGGCTACAGATCGGCTCAGCTCTGGCCGTTGTGGCCATCTGGGGAGTGAACCATTAGATGGACTACCTCTCTCTCCCTCTCCCTCTCTCCCTCTCTCCCTCTTTCCCCCTCTCCCCCTCTCCCCCTCTCCCCCTCTCCCCCTCTCCCCCTCTCCCCCTCTCCCCCTCTCCCTCTCCCTCTCCCTCTCCCTCTCATCTCTCTGTGTAACTCTGCCTCTCCTCTCTCTGTGTAATTCTGCCTTTCAAATAAATAGATAAATCTTTAAAAAAAATAAAAAAAAGATATTTGGGCATTCATGGTTGCCAGTTGAATGGAGGAGACAGGAGGGAATAAGAGATAGGGTGTGGAGCCAAGGACAAGTTCCTGGTATAAATACCTAAGCAGTGGGGGTACCTGAGACTGCCTTCAGCTACCTGTAACCTGAAAGATTACACCTGAGTCATCGAAGTCTGATTCAGTCCCTGACAAGAATCCTAGATGTTCATCTTTGAAACCAACGATGAAGTGGCTTGTGACCTTTAAAAACCGAGACCTTCGGAACAGTGCTGAATAGGAATGAATCAGGTTTCACAGATAGAAACTCATGAGTTTCTTGCATCAGAGTTCTGAAGGATGCATGCTTGCTTTTATTGCAGTGGAATGCCTTTTTGATACAGTTTTCAGTCTTGCTTTTTAATAACTGGAGTCATGTGTCTGTTATATGTCTCACCTTGATAGTGATTATTATACTTAGCACTTCACATCTTCAAAGAGCTTACAGCATTAAATAATTTATCTGCATAATATCCCTGTGAGTTAGTAGGTGGGGATTATTGCCCCACTTTCCAGATGTGAAGTCTAGAGATAGTGACTTGCTCAAGGCTATAAAGGCTATACAGGACTGGATTTTTGAATCTGAACCTTTTCTTTATCTTATCACATTCATACTAGAGTTTTATTATAGGTCTTGTTATGCCATATTGACCACTTCACTTATTCAAATATCCAGCTTTTAGATCAAGAAAAGGACAAGATACAAGAAAGAGTGAAGGTAACCAAAGGACCAGGTCCAGCCTGTCGTGCGGAGGGGGTGGTAATGTAACTAGACCTCAACTCCTGGTCCACCCAGGGAAAGATTGTTCATTTTCCAGGGGAGCTATGACATCATTTCAGCTAACAGAGCAGCCAGTCATTGTGTCAGAGTCTCCTGTGACATTCTGGTGTAACTTTAATGCTTTATACAGCAGCAATAAAACAGTTACAGAAATTGCTTTTTTTTTTTTTTTTAATAAGGTTGTGTAGTATGATGCAAAGAGAACTGGCCCTAGTGTGGTTTGAATCCCTCCCAAGAGGGAGCTGGTGACATTAGGCAGGATCCCTATCCCACAGCACTGTGGGAAGGGTTAGATCTTGATGGATGTCAACTGCCTAGCATGGGATTTTATTGCTTCATAAATGGTTGCTGTTATTTTTATTCTCATTGAGAGACAGAGTATAATACTGAAAGGGCCATTGACTTTTTCTGTTGAATGGCAAGACCAGGTAAAATTGACTGTTGAGATATTACAGCCTGTTAAAGAAGCCAATGAAACATTTTGATATTGAGTCAGCCAGGTACTGGGCCCACCCCTTGTTCACTGACACATATGGGAAGGTAATTTCAGTAGGTCAGCCATCAGTGTGTACCTTCCAAAACATTATAGTCATGTTACAGTAAACTTTTTATATTTGTTGCGTCACAAAGATTTATTGAAGTGATAAAAGTTATTATGGAAAACAGTGTGCAGTAACTATGGTAACAGTTATTTGATCTCACAGTAATTAGCTAAGCATGTAGTTGCACAATACTTTCACAATGCCTTCCTGGTTAGTTCATTAAACAAAATTAGCTTTTGTTTGAACTGTCTTCCTGCAGCGTCCTAAATTTGATTTGAGTTCAAAAGAATTGGAAAGTGTATTTAAAAACTACCTTTCAGTGTTAGAACACATTTGAGGTTGCAACTGGTTTTTATTTCACTCGCTATTTTTACTACGGTATGATGGGAATTCATTGGATTGTCCCATGAATTTCTCTTGGTTTAGCAGAGTGGGCTAAGAAATGAACAGTAAGATTGGAGACCAATATGTTAATTCTAGTCCTGGACCAGATTGCAGATTGGCGTCAGCTGGTATCCTCCTTGCGACTTAATTTCAATACCTGTGAAGTTGGGTTGCTGTAAGAAAAGTGTTAGAGCCCCTAGGTGACACCACTGTGGTCATTTCTGATGATCTACTGATCTCCTGACGGGACCTGGAGTTAGGAGGTGCCCGGGCTTTCCTGCACCCCACCCCTTCTGCACTGTTGGACATAACTCATGCCATGTTCAGGATCCCGCATTTTGTAAGGTAGAATATATTGCAGATGATTCACTTAAATGGTAATGTCATTCTCAGAGGACTTCCAGAGCTCTTGAGACTTGGGCCTCTCAAACTGAGTTTCTGCCCTGTACCCCCCTGCCCACTCACTCCCAGTACGCAAGTGAAGGTGAACCTGTACTCTTTGGCAGATTGGGGATGCTAACCACAAAAGGAAACTTGTAGCTTTCAAGATTTCAAAACAGAAAACTGAAGAAAATGAAACAAAAATATCAGTTTTAACTTCTTTACTAAAAATGAGTGCAGCAGTAAGTCACTGCTTGGAACACCTGTATGCCATATCAGAGCGCCTGGTTCAAATCCTGGCTCCTCCACTTCCAATCTTGGGAGGCAAGTACTTGGGTTCCTGCCACCCACATGAAAGACCTATATAGAGAGTTCTGAGCTTCTGGCCTCAGAGTGGCCCATCCCCAGCTGTTGCAAAACTTTGGAGAGTGAACCAAAATGTTTAGAAAATTAGGGGATTCCAGAGTAAATCAATAAAACAGTATTTTTTTAAAATTCAGTGAATATTTCTTATAGTAATTTCATTTTAATTCCTCACAACTTAGGGATTCTTTTTTTTTTAAGTTCACTTAGCTTTTTTTAAAGATAAAACTAGCTTTTAAAAACTAATTTCTTTGAGTTGTGAGTCAAGCTCTTCTCCAATTAACTTCATGTCACCTGGCAATTTTCACTTAGTGAATATTTGTTCTTGCATATGGGCCATAGCATTTCTAGTCTGTGTATATGTATTTGCCTAATTAGGTTACGGTTTTCTGTGTGGAGAAATGCATCTTCAGTTTCACCAACCAGAACCTATTTGTGAGGCAGGCATTTGGCAAAGTGGTTAAGATGCCTCTTGGGATACCCATATCCCATATCCATATCCAAATGCCTAGGTTCAAGGTCCTGCTCTGCTCCCAATTCCAACTTCCAGCTAATGTTCACCCCAGGGGATAGCAAATGATGGCCAGATGGAGTTCTGGGTTCCAGGCTTCAGCCCGGTGCAGCTCTTGCAGCTTGCGAGCATTTGAGATGTGAATCAGTGGATGGAAGATCTTTTTCTGTGTCTCTGCCTCTCAAATCAAATGAAAATAAACACCTTTTAAAGGAATTTATTGAGCCTATTTGTTCTTGATTGCTCTTGCAGTTCGGGGGGACAGTCGTAAGATGAGAAAAGTGATGATGATGACAATGTTAGTAGTAGAATAATAAGTTATCCTTGGTTATTTTTTCCATCTTTCCCATTCTTACTTTTATTCTATGTAATTTTGACATCTTGACTGATGTTGAAGCCCCTAAAACTCTCTGTACACCTCTTCCTTTTCCTATTCTCTTCTTTCTCCAGATAACAAGATCTTTCTCTCACTCCATTTGGAAAATATTTGATAGCCTTTATGCAAGTCTCATTGCAGCTGCTGTGAAACGTTCCCCAGTGAACCTGGTCCCCTGGGCCCTAGCCCTCCCATGTCATTTGTACCTAATCCTTGACCCCTCTTACCGTCATACATTGTAACTTGTGGTTAAAACTGTCTTGTGAAGTGGGCTGTAAACTCCACCAGAGGATTTCTCCTTGCTCCCTGTTCCTTCCTGTGTCTTCCCATGGGGTCCAACTTGTGAGACTTCTAAGGGGGCAGCCAGCCAAGTCAGTGAGTGTGCATCACCCTCCCAGCTCCTCAGATCCCCCATTGCTTTTCCTTAGACTTCCACAGTGTTCTGTTTGTGGATCTTCAGTTAACTCAGGAAAAGAGGGAAGGAAGGACAGGTTGAGTATTCTTTATCTGAAATGCTTGGGACCAGAAGTGTCTCAGGTTTTGTAGTTTTTAAGATTTTGGAAAGTTTATATAAACTTTAATGATTGAACATCCCCAATCTGAAAATCTAAAACATATGGAGTGCCAACACTCAAAATTTCAGAGCTCTTCAGACTTGGGATTTTCAGATTAGTTCATCCTGTACTATTGACTGTGGGGAGCAATCCGGACTGGACTAAGTTACTGGAATTAAGACTTATTCTATGCATCTGCTCTCCCACAATATGGCGCTGGGAGAGAAGAAAACAGCTTTTACACAGCTGCCTCCAGTTCAACCAATAAAATGTAGGACTTGCTCCTGATTGGAGAGCAGCGTACTCGGCGTGTGGGCAGCCGAGTTGGGATTGGCGGAGGAGGACTATAAAGGAGGAGAGAGACGGCATGCACCGGGAACATCTAAGGGGAACATCTAAGGGGAACACCTGTGCAGCCCCCGAGAGAGCCGGCCGGCGGTGTGCTGCTCCCCTGCAGAAGTGGGGAATGTGGCCAGGGGGAACTGCCCTTCCACGGAGGTGGAAGGGATAGTAGCCAACCCGGGAAGAACCAGCAGCAAACCCGGGGAGGGCCGAGCAGACGAAAGAACAGCGCAGGGTCCTGTGTCGTTCCTCCACGAAGACGGGGAGCGACAATTGACCACCTAATGTGTTTTAGATACTGTGTAGAGTGTTTTAGTCATTCTCTAGACTATATTTTTATCATGAGAATTAAGACTCTGAATGAGTCTAAACTAAAACTAGGATTCAAAAAGTTTAAGTGGCATAAAGAGGCTAATAATTGTCGAAAGAGCTGGAATTCGAGCCCAGGACTGCCTGCCTCCAGAACCCAAACTTTTTCCAATCCATTAACTCTGTTTTGGTGATTTGGCCCAACTTCAGTTTTATCCTTAGCCAGATCATCAGCAGTCATCAGCACCCTATATTCCTTTGATCTTATGACCTCCTGCTGTGCTACCGGTCAGCCAAGGGTCTGCGTCCTCCTCTGGATCTTTTGTCCTGCTCTAGTGCTCTGGGACAGCATGAATCCTTCCAGAAGTGGCTTTTCACAAAGACCAACTACTCAACTTTATATTTAGACAAAGAAAACCTAATCCACCACTCACACACCGTCCCCAACCCCTGCAGTGCCCAAGACTGACATTGTCACTTAAGAGTTCATTCTCAATACAGTTTCCAAGGAAAGGACTTTAAGCAAAATTTAAGTCATAGATTATACCTGTTTACCGCTCTGATCTGTCTCCAACATGCTGTGGCTGAGCAGTTTTCCTACAGGACTTGGTCTTAATGTGCATTCCTCACACCCTAAAGCCCCTCTTCCCTACTCTTGACAAACTGAATTACTGATTGATTTCTAAACACACTTTGCTGCTGTTCACATTGATTGTTCCACTTGGTCCAACCTTCCTCCTATCACTGAGTGTAGAATAATAATAGGATGCACTTGCTGTATTATAAACTTCATAAAGGTAGATTCATTTGGATATTGCCCTATGTACAGTTCCTAATAAAGTGTGTGACATGTAGTTAAAGCTCCATGAACACTTAAATAAAAAAGGAAGGAAGGAGAAAGGAAAGAAAAGGCGGTTTAATATAGGTACTGAATTTATATTTTTGACACATCCCTAATAACCCAGTGAAGTTAGTATTTACTAGGGTTTAGATATTAGTTTGGATGGTGAAGTTCCCCAGAGACCCATGTGTTGAAGGCTTGATCTTCCAGTAGTGGAATTGTAGGAGATGGGACCTGGTGGGAGGTTCCTAGGTCATCAGGGGCATATTCTCAGAGGGACGTTCTTACGAGAGAAGGTTATCACCAAGTTAAGTTGGACCCAACCACTGTCTCTGCTTCCTGGATGACCTGGTGGTCCTCTGTCAGCAAGTGCTCCACATAACCCCCCACCGGCTTCCTCAGGGGCCAAACCATAGGGGCTGTCTCTCCCTGCCTCTCAAAATGAATAAATAAAGGCTGGCGCCACGGCTAACTAGGATAATCCTCCACCTTGCGGCGCCGGCACACTGGGTTCTAGTCCCGGTCAGGGCACCGGATTCTGTCCCGGTTTTCCCTCTTCCAGGCCAGCTCTCTGCTGTGGCCCGGGAAGGCAGTGGAGGATGGCCCAAGTGCTTGGGCCCTGCACCCCATGGGAGACCAGGAGAAGCACCTGGCTCCTTCCTTCAGATCAGCGCGGTGCGCCGGCCGCAGTGCACCAGCCATTGGAGGGTGAACCAACGGCAAAGGAAGACCTTTCTCTCTGTCTCTCTCTCTCACTGTCCACTCTGCCTGTCAAAAAAAATAAATAAATAAAAAAATAAAAATTTAAAAATTAACAAATAAAAGTGCAGGATCAAATGTGTTTGCACAAATACAAAAACAAATATCTTGCCATCTTCTTTAAATCTTAAATGCAATAATGATACTGGAGAATCATAGCAAACTACAAATTAAATGAGTACCAGAGGCCAAATAATTTCAAAAACAAAAAAATGGAAAAATTCTTTCAAAATTGTTTTGGCTAGAAAATTATTTTTAATTGGGTTGTGGGCACTTGAAGTGTGTTTGATACAGTGTCATTGTGGGGAAAGAAGGCTCCAAAAATGAAATATGCTTGGGCTCTTCAAACTCAATTGTCTGGATCCACAACACTGTGCACACGTACTTGCAATATGTTCATTAATTGTACTTAAGTGATGCTGGTCTTTGTTGTAGAAAGGAGGAGACGTGGTTACTTAATTTTGTTTTATTTTATTAATTAAAAGGAAAAAGAGTAAAGGGATCTCTCCCAGCTTATGGAGAGTGACATTCCTGCAGAAATACTGAGCAATCTTTGGGGCCAGTGTGTGGTACCAGGAAGGACCTGCAGTGGCTGTGACCTGGCTGTCCTCTCAGGTTTACCCGCTGCTCTGTCTGGCTCCTTCAGATGGTAGGAAGTGGGGGGAGGCGCCCAAGGCCTAAGGGCAGAACACCTGAGCAGGAGCAGCGGAGGCTTGCCTTCGCCAGGTCCAGGGAGAAGGCACCAGCGGCACTCCGCTGTTTGCTTTGGGAGGCGTGCCGGAACTGACCTTTCCACCTGCCCTTCAGGCTTGAGTGACTCCAATGATGAGCCATTGTTTCAGGCATTGATTATGTAGCCACCACGTTGAGGTGTTTCCTCAGCAGTGAGTATGAAACGTTTATAAAGTTGGGTCGATTTCTGATACTCATTTGCTTTAGTAAGGAAGGTCTTTTTTTCTTTCTTCTGTTTGAAAAAATGTTTGAGTTTCATTCTGTAATATAGATTGCATCCCCAAAAGCTGAAATCCACTGTGACCTGTTCTAAAACAGCTGTGGACCTTAACAGTTTTCACTGGCTGTGCATACTGTCGGCGTGCCATTTCTGTCAAAGGGTTCTCTCCCTACTAACTACTATTATGTATTATGTTCTCTCCCTGCTAACCATCTAGCAAGGAGTCATCTCACAGGGAGAAACACAATGGAACTGGCATTGAGGTGCACTCAGCTGGAGACTGCAACCATAGTCAAATGTGAAAATGTGAAGCGTGTTAAATCTGTTGTATTTGTATGATCAGTGTAGTACATCAGCTACAACCGCCATGAAGAGAAATTATTTTGTAAATCAGTGGATTCGTGTGATCTGCCATCTCTAAAATTTTAGAGTTGCCAGTTGAGTATACGTGTATTTTTCAAAGGAAATCATCAAGAAAAGACATTCCACTCTTATTACAAAGCTATTTTAGGGGTAAATATTTTGATAGATGCGGTCCAGTGCACCTGGGAGTTGAGATGTGGCTGAGCCTGAGGCAGTTAGCACAGATGGAGGGCTGAGAGAGACGGGGGTAGGGGAGATCGTTCCCTGTGTATCCTGCTAATGGTTGATCAGAGCAGCATAAACATTCACATTTTCTATGCCGCCATCAAAAAGTAGCTTCCTTTATAGAACTGGACTCATTATTTGAGAATGATAATAAGCAAACTACGGCTTTCTCACAAGTAAATATATAATGGAGTCTGTTATGATAGAAGCATTTTGTGGTGAGTACAAATGAGGATCACATCATTAGACTGGACAAAGTACTGCAAATCTGCTTAAATTTGCCTCAGACACAGTGAAAGGAATTAGGGGTAGGGTATTTTTTGGTCGTAAATGACAAAAACACATTAAGAAGGAAAGATGGTTACCTTGATGTTTCTCCTTTCCTTTTTTCTTTTTTTTTGCAGTTGAGTCACTAGCCAGATTTAATTCATTCATAACTTACCATGTATTAAAGTAATCAAGTTCAGCATCCCACTTTGTTATTAGGAAATAAGCATACACACTTAAAATGCTGGGCACTTGGGTGTCTCCTCAGTAGACAGTTTGCTTGTTAAGCGAAAATTCAAAAATTGTAACACTGTTTTTTCCCCTTGTAAAAGCTAAAGTCCTGTCATTTGTCAGCCTTAAGAAGTGCGTCCTCCTGAAGGTGCCTGTTTTTCACTCCATTAGCAGAGAGATGACTTCGCAAACCCAGTGCAGTCATCTGCCTGCTCCATAGTTTAGTTAAGAATGGCTTGAACCACGTAACGAGGAGCACATTTTCATTTGTCAGTTTTTGTTTCCTGTTGGAATGTAAGTTCCTTGAGGGCAGGACCATATTTATGTCCTCACCTAGTGGTTGTTCACTACATGTTGAAGGATTCATTGCCAAGGCAGTGACAATTTGCTTTACCATTCCCAAAGCTGTCAGCAAACAAATGGTAAAGATGAGTGGGGTTTTTAGACATTTATTTATTTGAAAGAGTTACAGAGAGAAAGGAAGAGACAGAGCAAGAGAGAGCTCCCATCCACCTATTTCTCTCCTCAAATGGCCACAATAACCAGGGCTGGACCAATTCAAAGCCAGGAGCCTGGAACTTCAGCCAGTCTCCCACATGGTTGGCAGGGCCCCAAGGACTGGGACCATTTTCTATTGCTTTCCCAGGTGCATTAGCAGGGAGCTGGAGCAGAAGCCAAGCAGCCGGGACTCAAACTGGTATTCATATGTGATGCCAGAATTGCAGGCTATGGCTTGACCTGTGATGGCACAACACTGGCCCAAGGATGAGTTGTTAAAGCTGTCTGTATTAACCACACAAGTAGGAATATGGATTATATGAGCTAGTTAAGAGTGATAACTCCCTCTTCCCCCACCTTTGGTGCAAGTTAGTTCTTTGTGAACTTAGTCTTGTGTTTCCAAGGAGAGAGAAGTAGGCCCACATGCTCCCTCCCAGTGAGCCTCCATAAATCTAGATCCTCCAGAGGGCTTCTAGACCAATGAAGTGTCCTTTTAAAACCATTTACCTAAAATGTTCTGTGCTTACAACATCTGCTGTGCCTATTATGTTCTTTTATTTAACGGTTTTATTGTTCAGTGTGCACACTGCCCATTTGCAACAATAAAGCTGAGTTGACTACAGACTTTCTAACAAACAGGTTTTTTTTAACAGCAGGAGAAACTACATGGTGCCTGTCAACACGCATACTAGTAAAACAAAAAATCCTGTTAAAAAATTATCCTATTAACCTCATGTTTAAAAAAGACAGACTCTATTTGAAATCCAGCTGATAACTATACAGAATGATTGTGAACATGTAATTCTAGCAATGCCTTTAATCCCTCCGATGATTTTAGGTTTTTGCTTGGGACCCCGGGAGGAGAGACTCGTGAGAATTCTGTAGATTATTTATTAAAGGCACAGGACTCAAATAGCGATTCACTAACTGAGGAAACCTTTTATGACATTATAAAATTCAAAGGGAATGTACTCACTATAAACTGGTGTAGTTCATCCCTAACTATATTTGGACTGAACCAAATGGTCAGATTTAGTGATTTCTTAAAGACTTCCTGGCTGCTGCCTTACAAGCCGCTGGTCTTCCTGAACACCAGCACAGCTGCAGAGACCACAGACGATTGCAGGCAGAGAGCTCTGCCCACCTTCCCAGAAGGAGTCAGTGAATGCAGATGTCAACTTCCTGTTGTTTTTTTTTTTACTCCCTCCCTCCCTCATGACAGCTATAACCGAGGTGGCTTCAAAGAATTCAGAGCTTTTCTCAGTGTCAGTCTTTCTTCTTGGAACACACGGGTGAGTTATCGTTAGCTATTTGTACAAGCTGTGCAGGGCGCTGCCGAACAACAGCATGGGTCATTAGGCCTGCAGCCAGCGGGAGGACACCGCGGCCCTCTCCGTGCTTTGTGCAGTGGCGCTTTGGAAACGTCCTGGTTTCGGGGACAAGACCAATTTGATATTGAGCCGTCAGCTTATTTGATCAACTGAGCCAAAGATGGAAAGCTCAGTCAGTACATGACAAAAATTTCAGTGCATACAGAGCGAGGCTGGCAGAGGAGACCGTTGGGTATCACTGCTGGGGGTGGCCACAGCCACATCCCACATCGGATTGCCAGGATTTGAGTCCGGACACTGCCCCTGCTAATGTGCACACAGTGAGGCAGCAGGTGATGTCTCAAGTAGCTGGGTCCACCGATGTGGGAGGCCCAGATTGAGTTCTAGAGTCCTGTGTTCATCCTGGTCCAGCCCCGTTTGAGAAGTGAATGAGCCAACAAAGCTTTCTCTTTCTCTCTCCCCACCCCCATTTCGAATAAATAAATAATTTTTTGGAAAGAAAATCTTAGAAGGTCCTGATGAATTTCCAAATTTTCCTCCACTCTGTTCAGCTCATAGTTTACTAACTCACAATCCTTTATGGGCCAGGAAGGAAAGTAAGTGGGCAAAACCAGTCCACAGACAGTGGTGGGCTAGAGAGCAAATGCTCTGTGTAGTGTTGTCACATATTCCAGTTCTTCTAGAGAAATTGGAAATTTGAATTTGTATTTTTAAATATTGGCTATTGATTGAAATTTTAAAAGCAGTGCACGGCTCAACAAAAAAAAAAAACCTTTTCTCTGGCTATATAATGCTTGATGGGTCACATAATCTCTTCTGCTCTACCAGTTCCCTTGATTTGACAGTCAATATTTGTCCTTATGAGTTTTAGTCTTTGCCTTTCAATTTTAAAACAGCTGTAACCCAGAGGAATTCATCATTTCAGTCTGTGTCAATAAAAATTTAGTAATTTCCGCTGAAAGCAGTTCAGCACAGTCCCTCTGCATTGTTTACACCTCATGCTCGGGCACTGGGCTTAATGTTACGCAGCCCACGCCTTCAGCCTATGTGTAGACTTCTAAGAGCAGGATGCCCTGATGCACATGACCTGTGTTCCACACAGTGTAGAACCTTGTTAGCAGCCTTGACTCTTCTTGCAAATGTTTTGCCTAAATTAAAATAGAAACCGTGAGGACAGTTTCGACGAGGGCAGCTATGCTGTTGCAGGGAGACAGATGGCCTGGATTAGAATCTTGATGGTGCTTCCTGATAGCTGTGTAATCTTATATTATGTAACCTCTCTTGGTCTCACATCTGTAAGTGGGACTGTTCAGGTTGAGTATTTCTTATCTTAAATGCTTGGGACCACAGGTATTTCAGATTTCAGATTTTTGTCGGGTTTTGATAAATCTGAATTTACATAATGAGATACTTGGGGATGGGACCCAAGTCTAAATACAAAATTCACTTATGTTTCATTGATGTCTTATACACATACCCTGAAAATAATTCTCTACAATATTTTTAAGAAGTTCATGCAAAAAAAGTTTCACAGTGTATTTTGCACTTGTAGCCATGACATCAGCACTCAAACAATTTCCTGTTTTGGAGCATTTTGGATTTCATATTTTAAGATTAGAGATGCTCAACTTGTCATAATAGCTACACCATAGAGTTATTATTTTGGAAGATTACCTTATATGCAAAGCTCTTAGTACATCACCTGATGTACATAGTAAATGCATAGTAACTATAAACCTCCACTGTGATTATTATTTTAATTAAGAAAGCATTGACTAGAATCAAGAGATTGGGTTTGTGCAACCCACCCTTCTTAATACGTGACCAACTAAAAAGCACTTAATAAACCTTTGTAAATAGCAATAAGTTTAGGATAACACAAAGATTTAATGGAATTATGTCCCAAGACACAGATGCAGAAATAAAAGATACTGTTTGATGGTGAGGAAGGGCTGACAACAGCATGGGGACAATCATCATGTAGATCAAGGGAATCTAAGGCCTATTTTGCCTCTGTCCCTTTCAACTCAAGCAGCCTGATCCATAGCAGGGCATTGCTGTAGTACTGACTTTATTTTTTTTTTAAAGATTTATTTATTTATTTATTTGAAAGTCAGAGTTAAACAGAGAGAGGAGAGGCAGAGAGAGAGAGAGAGGTCTTCCATTCGATGGTTCGCTCCCCAATTGGCTGCAACGGCTGGAACTGCGCCAATCCAAAACCAGGAGCAGGAGCTTCTTCCGGGTCTCCCACACAGGTGCAGGGGCCCAAGGACTTGGACCATCTTCTACTGCTTTCCCAGGCCATAGCAGAGAGCTGGATCAGAAGAGGAGCCGCCGGGACTAGAACTGGCGCCCATACAGGATGCTGGCACTTCAGATCAGGGCATTAACCCGCTGAGCCACAGCGCCGGCCCCTGTAGTACTGACTTTAGAAGGACTAAAATAAAATTGTAGAGAGTAAAAATTGTTTCGGGGTTTGGGGGAAAGTACTCTGAGTTTGTTAGAAAATATCTCTGGCTTGTTTTAGAAGAGTTGCAAACCCTGGCTAAGAGTTAGGGTGACATAACTGATGTAGAGGGAGGGCCATCCTCTAGTTAAAGATTCAGGGGGCCTGCGTTGCGGCCTAATGGGTTAAGACACCACCCTGTGACACCAGCATCTCTTGGGAGTGCCAGTGCAAGTCCTGGCCGCTCCACTTCTGAGCCAGCTCCCTGCAAATGCACCTGGGAGGGCAGCAGAGGAGGTATGGTCCCCTGCTACCCACATGGGAGACCCAGATGCAGCTCCTGGCTCCAGCCCCTCAGCTGTTGCAGCCAAATGGGGAGTGAACCAGCAGATGAAAGATTGTGTGTGTGTCTCCCTTTCTCTCTAACTCTGCCTTTCAAGTAAGTAAAATAACTCTTTTAAAACAATTTTTTTAAAGAGATTCCGGCAGAGCCACAGTGTCTTGAGACCAAAAGATCCATTAGTTCTTGTTTTAGAAAAGAACAGATAGGACTAGAGAGATTCCATCCTGTCCAGCCAGTGATAATTCCCCAACCTAAGATGCTTAGGTTCAGTTGTATTCAGGACTTTCAGCTGTTTCTCTGATTTCCCATGTTTTTGAAGCCACGCCATTCGTGTTTTAGTATCCGTACATCACTTGGGGGGAAAATGACATAGTGAAATAAAAGCATTTCCAGAGTTTCTTTACCCTACTTAGTAACTGTTGGTTGAATCTGAGTGTAAAGAAAAGAATTATTGACTTTATTCTGTGATAAATAGTAACGACAACAACAGAAAGTGGAGTTCCACATCCAGAGAAAACTTATTTTTGTTTTTATTTTAAAAAAATTTAATCCAACCAAATGAAAATAGATTGATCAAAACAGTAAAAACCCTGTTCCTCTCTGAGCTTGTGGAAAGAGCCCAATTTGTACACATTCTTTTTATAGCTAATGTGCTAATTGACTCAGAGATAACACCTGTGTAATCTATTTTTTGAAATCTCCATCTTAATGAGATTCTAGGAAAGAGTAGCAACAGCTGGTCCCACATCTGTGTGATTGATGCAGAGTGAAAAGGTTTCTAAATATATTCGGAATTTGAGTCAAATATATTGCCATGCTGTACTACAAAGTATCAATTGAACTCAAGCTGAGGAGCTTATCATTAAAATAACCAAAAATTAAATAGTACAGTTTGCTGTAGAAAGCAACAAATATTTACCTTAAGCAGTCTTTGTTAGCAAACTTGGGATATAACTGGTCCATTTCCACTAGCCAGATGGAGAGAAAGATTATAGCAGAGCACAGGGGAATAAAAATAAATCACATTGGCACAGGAAAGTGGCTTTTTACAAGAAGTCTTCGTCACATTCATTAGCTTAGGGGTGACTTGTTTCTATTTTCCCCAGTCCTTGAGTTTCATAACACCTGAGCTAGCGGTTCTCAACATCTGTCTTAGTTTTTCATGTTGTTATAATATCACAGGGTAATTTTCATGGTTCTGGAAGCTAGAACGTCCCTTGGCTGAAGTGCCAATATCTGGCAAGGGTCTTTGAGTTTCGTCATTCCATGGAAGAAGGCAGAAGGGCAACAGTGTAAGAGCGAGAAAGCAAGAAGGGGCTAAGCTCACTTTTATAGCAACCTGCCATTGGTAACTGACTCCCGCCATAATGTCAGTAATGCAATCTGACAGCAGAGGTCTCAGACCTAAGCACCTCTGCAAGCCCCCTCTTCTTAACACTGTGGTACTGGGGACTGAGTTTCCAGCTCATGAACCTTGAAGGATCCAGTCCAGCCTTAGCAACATCTCTCCTTTCCCTCCCCTCCCTCTTCTCTGCCTTCAACAGATATTTCTTACATGCCTACTCTGTACTGGGATTTTTTAGTGCCCTAAGGATCCACAGAAGAATAGGATAGACGTAGTAGTGTCTTCTTTCATGGGGTCTTAAACACTAAGTGACAATGGATATTTTACCTGAAACATATACATTCAAGTAACACCCTATCTATAAAGTTCTTGGACAGTACTTAGCACATAGTAAGAATAAATAAATAGCAGCTGTATCTGAAAACAGTCCAAGAGTCTACAAAGCCTGTAACAGCGGATCAAATATGTTAGCTGGCTGGCGCCGTGGCTCACTTGGTTAATCCTCCGCCTGTGGCGCTGTCATCCCATATGGGCACTGGGTTCTAGTCCCGGTTACTCCTCTTCCAGTCCAGCTCTCTGCTGTGGCCCAGGAGGGCAGTGGAGGATGGCCCAAGTCCTCAGGCCAATGCACCTGCATGGGAGACCAGGAAGAAGCACCAGGCTCCTGGCTTCGGATCGCATAGCTCCAGCCATAGCAGCCATTTCGGAGGTGAACCAACGGAAGGAAGACCTTTCTCTCTGTCTCTCTCTCTCACTATCTAACTCTGTCAAATAAAAAACAAACATATTAGCTACCATTTATCAAGCCTTTATGGTACACATGGAGTTCTTCATATATACACAGATACATGCATATGTGTATCCATGATCCACACACATTATTGTATCTCATCAGCACAACATTCCAAGGGTACATGTTGTTATCCCAACTCACAGATGAAGTGACTGAAACTCAGTAAGGTTGTGTTGTTCAAGATTACCTGCATGGCTGTGACTGAGCTGGGATTCAAACTCAAGTTTGTCATGACTAAAACTGAGCCTGAACTATTAGGATGGTCCTCGGCAGCATTCGTGCAGTCTCCATACGCCAGCACCAAGGATAGTGGCACTAGGCCCACTTTTCCCCCCACTATTGAGTGCATGAGAGAACTAATTTGCCCTCCACTCTCAACACATGACCTTCCGACCCCTTCTCAGGATCACAAGAGTACCAGAAAAGCAAAAGAAATTAAACTGATGGAAGATCTTTAATGCTGCTCTCCTGTTATTGGTGTCTTTGCAAGGATAAGAACAGCGAAAGTTATTTAGTGAACAATCTCTCGTACAGTTGCCCAATTTTCAAAGATTTCAAATACCATCTTTTTTTTTTTTAAGATTTATTTATTTGAAAGGCAGAGTTAGAGAAAAAGAATGGCACAGAGAGAGAGAAAGATCTTCCATCCGCTGGGTTGATCTGAAGCCAGGAAGCAGGAGCTTCTTCTGGCTTTTTCTCATGTGGGTGCAGGGGCCCAGGGACTTGGACCATCCTCTGCTGCTTTCCCAGGCACATCAGCATGGAGCAGGGTCGGGGCAGCCGAGACAATCCAGCGCACATATGGGATGCTGGCACCACAGGCCTTGGCCTTAACCCACTGCACCACCAAAGCCAGAAGTTAATTTTTAGCCCAGTGGGAACTCAAACTCAGCTCCGATTTCTTTGCCTCCTAAAAACATCTTTCTGCTGATTTTGCTGGTGTCATTTCCGTTATCGTCATGGTTTCGGCTCCCATGCCCACCTTTATGGTGCTGATCAGGATCCTTCGCCACAACCCTGCCCTTACTGCTCTGTCCCCTTAGATGTCTTGGGGTTCCAAAAGGGACAGCATGGCCTTGTATCCTCCAAAATCAATTCCTCTTCCTGCAGTCCCCACCTGAGTTAAGGGATTAGCCACTCAAGCAGACAACCTGGAATCACAATTAGACTAACCCCCTTTGTTCATCTCCAGTAGTCAAACTTCAGTGACTTTGCATCCTAGATATTTCTCGAATCTGTTCTCTAAGCCCGGTTCCTTCTTCCTGGCAGCTGTCCCTGCATTGCTTCTCCAGCGTTTGGCGTTGTTACGTTAACATGGCCAGGATGCTCTTACTCATAAAGACTCGCTGCAGGGTTTTCTTGCCCCTTTTATTGCCCTTCTACACGTGTGTCTCTCTGCACACTCTCTAGATCTTGACCTTGCCCACCAGGGGGAGAACTCTTTAGGTCAGGCAGTATTCCCTAGAATTCCTCTTCATGGATCCAGGGCCTCTGCATCCTCAATAAACGTTCGTTGAGCTGAGCCGGACTGACTTTCCAGTGTGATCAGACACGTGAGAAGCACTGGAAGCAGGGGCGCTTTGGAAAGGAAAACGGCAAGCAGTTCCTGAAGTGTCTTCTTCATTGACTATTCCAGGACTCCTGGATGTCCACGTGTCCACAAGCACTTCCAAAATTTCGGGGACAATGTGTATTATGATCAAACTATACATGTATTGCAAAAAAAAAAAAAATTGCACCACAATAAACTTATCTTTTATTCCATTTTCCATGGGCCTTTTGAAGTCCCCGCCATAATCTTGTGCTCCCCTCTTTGTCTGTGCATAACAGCATTACGTGTTCCTTTCTCTGAGTCACTCTGTGTGTGCCTCTGCTCTCTAACACCTGCTTATTCTCTTGGAAACAGTCCCAGAGCCCACCCCAGGAAGGGTTGGATGCCTCTCATACATGCTGGTATCTCTCACATGACACTTACCAGAGGGCCTTATGGTTTCCTATTTCCTCGTCTGACTTCCCCAATTAACCGTAGCTCATTTGGGACCAAGATCAAGTCATATTCCTTTTACGTTCTCAGTGCCTGACAGAGCTCTGCTTACAAAATGTTTGATGAATAATGAAGGAATATACTTTCAAAGCAGCAGATGTTTGTGGGTGTGCTGTTATGGAAATCTCTGGAGTATACCCCCACTCCGCCCTGAATATAAAGCTTCAGTTCCCTTTCTGGAGCAAGACCTCAAAGCCATGTATTTTAGGTGTGTACAAATTCTGATGTCACCACCAGAATTTGTTCAGCAGACTAGCTGTACTTAAAGCCTTTATTATCAGAGCCTTTTTGTCTATGAGTACAAATGCACCATTGATGTTTGTAGGAATTATTGTCTCCCCTTGAATGTTGACAAGCCACAGAAGCTGGTGTACACATGTGATAGTGCTTTTCGTAGAGTTTAAAGAATGTTGGCCTTTGATGTTCTGCATTGAATGGAGACAAGTCCTATTATAAGATCACCAGTGAGTAAAATGGGAACCTTCTAGCAAGCACCTGAGAAGCATCTTTAGAGTTCATAAGTATTAAAATCCAACAGATGCATTTGTTATGACATAGAAAAATGTATCCCATATGTCATGCTATAAAAATAAGTGAAAGTAGAATTTATTACTATTCATGTGAAGTAGAAATGTCTTAGTTAAGACGTGATTGAAAACAAAAGACACCTATACAAGGTAACTTTAGCAAAAAAGAAAAAAATGTCATTTAAAAAAGAAACTGTAAGGAAATAGAAGAGCCTCATGGGAAAAGGAGCTGGAACCAAAATCTGAAGTGAGGTGCTTTCTGTCTGTCAGACCTTGGCATTTCTTCTCTCTGATTCTTTCCATGACTTGCCTTAAAAAAAAAAATTTTGAAAGGCACAGCGACAGAGACAAACCTTCCATCTTCTGCTTAAGTCCCCAAATGTGTACAACATCTAGGGCTGGATCAGGCCGAAGCCAGGAGCCAGGAATTACACCTGCGTTTCCCACATGGGTGGCGGGAACCTGAGTACCTGAGCTATCAGCATCTGCCTCCTAAGCGCATTAGCAGGAATCTGGATCAGAAGCAGGCAGTCCCTGGGACTAGAATCAGACATTCCAAGTGGGATATGGGCTTCCCGAGTGGCAGCTTAACGCGCTGCACTGCCGTGCCCACCCCCCCATGACTTGCTGCTGCTTTTTCTCTCTCTCTAGAAATGCTTTCTCAGTCTCCCTCACCATCTGGCAGAATATGGCCCTCATAGCAATCTAGGATATGTCTTGTTTTGTTCCACTAAAGAACATTTACTGAATTACATGGTCTCCATTCCAATTCCAGCCTCTCAGAATTTGTGAGGCCGGCCATGTGGTGTGGTGGGTAAAGCCACCCGCTGTGTTGCCAGCATCCCATACAGGTGCCGATTGTTCCACTTCCAGTCCTGCCCCCTGCTAATGGCTGGGGAAAAGCAGTGGAAGATGGCCCAAGTGTCGGGCCTCTACACCCACGTGGGAGACCCAGAGGAAGCTCCTGAGTCCTGGCTTCAGCCTGGGCCAGCCCTGGACATTGCAGCCATTGGAATGAACCAGTGGGTGGAAGGTCTCTCTCTCCTCTGTCTCCCTCCCCCTCTCTCTGTAGCTCTGACTTTTCAATAAATAGATCATAAGAAAAAAAAGAGAGAAAGAGAAGTTGGTTGCTGCAGCATAGGTCAGAAGTCCACTACGGTCCAGGCAGCTGTGGTCAGGAAGACAGAGGTATGTTATGCAAAGATGGTACTTTGGCCCCCATCTGAATGTAAAAGAGGCAGTTCTCAGACAGGATGCACCATCACGAACTAGACAGGAAACCCCTACCACCACCAAAAACCAAGCGAGCATGATGTATGAAGTATGGTATAGCAGGTCTATCTCAGTGTGTGTTAAATATAGACTCACTGCCTGTTTCCTCCACCGAACTGCTAGTTGAGGCCAGCACCGGATCTTACTTAGTTCTGTGGTCCTGTGACAGCGCCTTAGCAGTGGGCATTCAGTACATATTTATTGGAAGATCAGAAACATATAGAAGCTCTGCCTTCATAGGAACTGTAGTCTGATAAGAAGAGCAGGCCATAACTGAATAAGCAAATGAGAGCTGTACTAAGTGAGCACCAAGAAAGTTTAAGAAGTGGAGGGCAGGAAAATGAGTGATTATCAACGTGTAATAGAAACTTTCAGGCAGTAACTGATGCTGGTCAGACTCCAAGTAGCTGGATGAACTTTGTTGATTCATCCCAAGAGGCTAGCAACACTGATCATGTAAGGTTCCGCTTCGATCCATGCCATTCATCATTTCTGCACACAGATCATTGTAGCTTACGTTAAAACATGAACTGCTAAAAGATTGTTGTAAAGAGCCATGTAAAATTAGGAGATATTATTAATATGTGCTGGAATCTTTCAATTTTTATCTTCAGTTTTAAATTGGTAAAACTCGTAATCCAGAGCTGCATGTAATTTTGAAACGGTTCTGTGAGACAGTGAAAGACGAAGCTCATAGGAGATGCACGTCTGCCAACTCTGCAGTGAGATTTGGATTTAGATTACCAATAATGCAGTGCAAGGGACATGTTCTCTGAAGCAGAATCAGGATCAACAACAGCAGGATGTGTGCTGTCCCATAGTGCTGGAAGATTGTCTCCAGTGATCTCAGTGATAGTGAAAGAGACTGGAGCGGAGGAAATGTAGGAACTGTGTTTCTGGAGTTCTACCAGTATACCTTTTGCCATATTTAACAGAAGGAACTACTCTGGAAGCAAGCCAGATCTCCTAAACAATAATTTACAGAGCTTTTCACATAGCTTTTTTAATTGGAATAACTAACTGGAGCTTCGGTGTGCACAACTCCAAAATCCTCAGTGGGCTATCACTGTAGGTTTTTCCTATGTAAAGTTCATTCTAGATAAGGGAGGTGTCCATTCCTACAGGTTGTTCAGGGACACAGCTCACTTCTCTTTGGGGCTCCATTGTCCTGATTCCCATGCATTCATGGGAAAGAGTGATGCTGGGCCAGGGCTGGACCAGGATGTGCACATCACTTCCACTCAGGCGTCCTTGGGCAGGGCTGAGCAACATGTACCACACCTGCCTGCAGGGAAGGCTGAGCAAACGTGTAGTTGGGATCCAGGAGCAAGAGAATATTGGTGATATTCTCAGTGCCTGCCACATTTAGCAGTAGGTGATGCAAGAAACAGGGGAAAACATATGGAAAGGAGAATATTGTGAGAAAGGCTCTTGTATCTTTAAAAGAATGTTGTTGGTGAATTTTGAGATTGCTTCAAGCTAGTTGTCTTTAAAGAAAAAAAGAGAAGCCTCTTACCACAGGTAGTGCTAGTAGCTTCTCTTTTTTTATTTGATTTATTTATTTGAAAGGCAGAATAAGAGAGAGAGAGAGAGAGCGTGCACGCGCAAATCTTCCATTTGCTGCATCACTCCCCAAATATCCACAACAGTCAAGGCTGGGCCAGGCCAAAGCCAGGAGCCAGGAGCTTTCTCCTAGTCTCTCATGTGAGTGCAGGGACCAAAGCACTCGGGCCATTTGCTGCTGCTTTCCCAGGTGCATCAGCAGGGAGCTGGATCAGAAGTGGAGCAGCCTGAACTCAAACTGGCACTCATATGGGATGCCCGCTATGCCACTGTACCGGCCCCAGTGCTGGTGGCTTCTACAAACTCCCTGGGATTCCCTGATTCTGTCTGTGCTAGAAAATGCAGGAAACAACAAAAAAGCATACAGATTGTGAAAAAGCATGGGCATCTAACCAGAACAGGGGTGGTTCTTGCCTTCCCTTCCCAAGCAAAGTTACGATAGTGACACAGCCACCGAAAGCAGAGGGCCATCTCCCCTAGCATTATTCTGGAGCAGCGTTTCCCAAAGCAAACAGCAATACTCGTGGAAGGCCACATGGAGATATCCTGGTATTAAAAATCAGAGAGAGAGAAGGCTGCTCCACTTTGCACTCTCAGGACTCACTTTTCCCATAGAGAACAAGATATATTGGTTTGGTTGTTGAATACTGACTCAGTGTGCTAATTTTGAAATTTATTGGCATTCAATTCAATAAGTGATCATTGAACATCTTGATGGAAAGCTCCATGCTAATTATTGCAGGGATCTCAAACAGGACGAACGCTTTATCATCAACCATATTGATTAGAAACAGCAGGGTCAGGACGACCTTACTCAGGGATGAAGCCACTGAAAGTTTTGCAGGCTGTTGTTCAGGCTCTGAACGATGTTCAGTGAACATTGTGAAAGACAATGATCATAGAACCCAAGTTAGACAGTCTTGTTTCCTGGTATCTAATGTGCTAATATTTGTTTTTATGACAGTTTTATTGAGCTAGAATTCACATACCGTAAAATTTACCCACTTGAGGGGTAGTGCTGTGGCATAGTGGGTAAAGCCGCCAACTACAGTGCTGGTATCCTGTATGGGCACCAGTTGGAGACCCAGCTGCTCCACTTCTGAGCCAACTCCCGGATATGGCCTGGGAAAGCAGGAGAAGATGGCCCAAGGCCTTGGACCCCTGCACCACGTGGGAGACCCAAAAGACGCTCCTAACTCCTGGCTTCAGATTGGCACAGCTCCGGCCATTATGGCCATTTGGGGAGTGAACAAGCAGATGGAAGACCTCTCTGTCTCTCTCTGCCTCTCCATAACTCTGCCTTTCAAATAAAAACGAAATAAATCTTTAAAAAAATTGCCCATTTAAAGGGTACAATGTAATGGCTTTTGCAGTATATTCACAGAGCTCTGTAGCCCTCACCACAATTAATTTTGGAATATTTTTGGAAAAAAAAGTTTATTAGCCTTCCTTTCCCATTTTTCTCCCAAGTCCTACCAACTCTAGACAACCACTAGACTCTTGTCTCTATAGATTTGCCATTTGGGACATCTCCTATAAATATGTGTATGTGGTCTTCTGTGACTGGCTTCTTTCATCCAGCATAATGTTTTCAAGGTTTATCCAAGTTGCAGCAAGTATCAGTGCTTCGTTCCTTTTTAGTGCTGGATATTATTCCTTTAGTATGGATATACCACATTTCATTTATCCATTCATCAGTTGACGATTTTTTAGCTATTGTGAATAAGTCTGCTGGGAACATTTGTGTACAAGTGCACACATGCTTTCAGCTTCATTTCTCATGGCGTTTGTCTAGGAGTATAATTTTTGGGTCACGTGATAACTTTGTTTATCCTTTTTAGGAACTGCCAGGCTGTTTTCCAAAGCTGCTACACCATTTTACATTCCCACCAGCAGTGTGTGAGAGTTCTAATTGCTCCACGCCCTCGCCAACACTTGTTATTATCTGTCCCTTTTATGGTAGCTGTCCTAGTGGGTGTGAAGTGGTATATTATTGTTTTGATATGCATTGCCCTAATGAATTAATATTGTAATATTTATTTTACCAACCTAGGGCTGAAGTTTCAATCTTAGACTTTCATATGCACATAATGGAAACTGTTTTGTTACTGCATTGACTTTCTAAAAGAAAACCATAGTTCTATTCAATACAAATGTCATTTGTGGGGCTAAACAAAAATAAAATGACGTGGAGTTAAGATTACACACTCACCTGGGAAATTTGTTTAGCAGAATGAACTCATTCACAGTGTTCTGAGGCCTTTATCTGAGCTACTCAGATGCTATTATGTGACATGTGCTGGATGATCTAGACAGCACTCCAGTTAAATCCACAGTGTGATGTCACCCAGTAAACACTTGGAAATGGAGATGCGTGCCTCTTCTGGTTTTATCAGTTGAGATTAGCGGTGGTTCACAGCACAGTGAACTTTTTCTCTTCTGTGATCCATCAGCCTGTTTCTCATTGTGGGCCAATAATCTGTCACTTGAAACTACTTAAAATAGGTTGGGCTTTCTTGAATGTCGTGTTGCTGTGTGGACAAGGGGTTTTGGCTGCCGAAGAAGGGAAAGAACCTATTGTGAATTTTAGTTGCCTCCTTGTCCCTTGTTTCTAGAAAAAAGCACAGTCATTTTTAGCCCTCTGCATATATATCTTGACTGTTTTCTGTACCAGCTGTACTTTCTGTCTCTACATTTTGGGGCTCCTAGTCTGCTTACCCTTTTGTTTTTTGTTCTGTTTTGTTTGAAAGATTTACTTCTGTATTTGAAAGAGTAAAGAGAGAGATTGTCCATCTGCTGGTTCAGTCTCCACATGGCTGCAATGGTCAGATCTGGTGCAGTCCCAAAGCCCGGCACTCAGAACTCCGCGTATGTCTCCTGCATGGTTGGCAGGGTTCCAAGCCATTGGGCCGTCTTCCATGCTTTCCCAGGCATATGAGCATCCCAGGCGTATTAGATCAGACATGGAGTAGCTAGGACTTGAGCCGGTGCTCAGAAACCGAGGCCAGCATCACAGACAGCAACTTAACTCACGGCCTTAGCCCATGTCCTTCTGTTTTTGTCAAGGAGAGAAAACGACGCAGGGCTTGGAAGGTCCCAGAGTTCCACCATGTTAATTTCTCCAGCTAGCAGATTCATCAAATCAGCATCCACCATGGCTGTTTGGTGGGAAAAGAAACACATAAAAAGGTGAAGAGAATTCAGCTGAGGCTTTCCTGAGACGAAGTCCGAATCACTCAGAAAGTTCCCCCAAGAAGAGACCTTGACAGCAGCGGGGTCGTCTCTACAGCTCGGAGGGAGGAGGGCTCGCAGGTCTCGCGTCGCCCTGCGGGACTGCATTCTGTCTTCAGTTAGTGCAGCTCTCAGGAGGCTGGAGGAGGGAAGGAAGGAACTAAGAGTGGATAATAAAGCCCTTCCAAGGATGTCATCACAAAGCTGCCTTATTTATTACTTAACTATTTTTTAAGATTTATTTATTTATTTACTTGAAAGCCAGCGTTGGGTGAAGAGGGGAGACAGACAGAAATCTCCCATCCACTAATTCACTCCCCAAATGGCCACAGCGGCTAAAACTGGGCCAATCCAAAGCCAGGAGCCAGGAGCTTCATCCTGGCCTCCCACGTGGGTGCAGGGGCCCAAGCACTTAGGCCATCTTCCGCCGCCCTCCCAGGTGCATTAGCAGAGAGCTGGATCAGAAGTTGAGCAGCCGGGACTCAAAACCAATGCCATATTGGATGCCAGTGCTGCAGGTGGTGACTTTACCCACCATGCCATAACATTGACCCCTATTCCTTAACTTTTTTTTTTTTTTTTTTTTTTGACACGCCGAACTAGACAGTGAGAGAGAGAGAGAAAGGTCGTCCTTCCGTTGTTCACCCCCAAATGGCCGCTACGGCCAGCATGCTGCACTGATCCAAAGCCAGGAGCCAGGTGCTTCTCCTGGTCTCCCATGGGGTGCAGGGCCCAAGGACTTGGGCCATCCTCTACTGCCTTCCCGGGCCACAGCACAGAGCTGGACTGGAAGAGGAGCAACTGGGACAGAACCGGTGCCTCAACCGGGACTGGAACCTGGAGTACCGGCACCGCAGGTGGAGGATTAGCCTAGTGAGCCACGGCGCCGGCCATATTCCTTAACTTTCAATATGGGTCTCTGAGATTCCATTAGGGAATGGTTGGAAGGAATGACTAGATCGATGGGTGGGGCCTGACTTTTGTCTTCCCCAAAGTAAAGGCAAGTAACAATTTTCTGCATCTCTAGAACTGCATCTCTTGTTGGTCTGTCTCCCTTGAGCATTCTATTAACTGAAATATTATTCTGGATGATATTGAAGCATATTGTGACCTAGTGGTGGTTACTGCTTCAACTGAAGAGCCTGAGCTACTGCATAATCCTAGCCCCTGTGCCTTCCGAACTAAGAACTAACTACTCTTTATGAAAGGATTATTAGAGATCGTAGCTAAGATTCTGATTTTTATAAACAATTAACCCTTGAGTGGTAATTTAAAATAATAATAGCTGGCATTTATTGAGCATTGACTACATGCGAGGCCTTAAATTATCTCATTGAGATCTTTCTGTGGCCCTCTGAAATAGGAACTGTTATTATTTCTATTTCACAAACCAGGGTTAAATGAAATGTGGCGCTTGCCATTTCCACAGCTTGCGTCCTTGGCTCCTGAACACTCACCTTCCCCTGTGTACACGGCATATTCAGTGACTGCTCTGTCCTTCCTCCTTATACACTAGACACGAGGGGAGAAGGGAGAGGAAGATAGGAATAGATGTTGAGAGCGAGCGTACCCGGAGAGGAAAGCAAGGTGATGGGCTCAGCTGGCTTTGCCACGGTGACTTTCATAGAAGGCTAGAGAGAACATTTCCTTGCCCTCCTTCATATTTTCGCACACAAACACACGAGGAGACCTGCTAAGGAGAGACAAATACAAGGCTGGTTATTCCTGGAAGAAAATGATCAGGATGTACATCCATGGACCAAAAGTGGACCAGACTTCCCGTGTTCTTTTCTATTCTGAAATTAGAATAAAAAGGAACATGGATTGCACTGACTTCCCTTTAGGCAGCCAAGCTCCTCGGATGGAGCATTTTGCATAGAAAATGCAGGGTATCTTCAGACAGGCAAGGAGCATTCTCTTTCTCATGCCGACATGGAGTTACTCAGTCACTTACTCAATTACATCGCTATAATCCCTCCCTGGGCTTTTCACTTGAGATCTCCTCAAGCCAATGAGCTGATTAACATCTCCCTCAGGTTCACTCACACATACACACCCAGTTTTAACAGCCTCTGTCTCATACTTGCATGCTTTTCAGTGAAGGGAAGTATCTGAATATAATGCAGAGGACATTCCTGTCTGGCAGTCTTTTCAAGCATAAAACACAGAATCTCCGGAGCTTCTCTCCCCAGTCCTTCCACTCCCCCTGCAAGAGAAATTCTCTCATGTGCTCTCTCAAGCGCCCCCGGCATGGTCATCTCTGGTTGAGGTTTCCGTGGGAGAGACAGCTCGTTCCCAGTGCGGCTAGTTTAAGTCCTGCAAATGATTTCCCTTGTTCAACCAGATTTTGTGTTCGTGGAGGCCTGCTTCTGCACACTCATCCTTCCTGAATGAGACAGGGTGCAAACTAGGACAGAGTAGCTGCATTCGCAGACATTTATGGGTTGCATGCAATATGCAGTTATGAAATGTATTACAACGGGCATATATATTCTTCATGATATTAACCTTTGGTTTGGAAGAATAAGCACAGACTTGGAAGTCAGAGAAGAGCAAAACCATGCTGACTGCTTGCCTGACGCTTTGTAGAAGTTAACTCCATCCTCTGAGGTTTGTACTAATACTCCCATTTTACAGATGAGGAAACTGAGACACTGAGTTTAGCTTTCTCAGCCAGCCAGCCAGCCGATCAGTGTGAGAGCCAGCATTTGTAATCGAGTGCTCTGGGGACCCACAGCCAGAGCTTGTAGTGCTGGTGCTGTGTGTGCCCTGTTAGCCAAGTGATGTGGGGGGTTTACTCACACTGCTTTCACATGGGAGGCTCCTGTTAAGAATTCCATGGAATACCACTGAACAGGACCAGTGGTTCTTAGTGGAGAGTGCATATCAAATTCATCTGTGGCCTGGGCTGTTTTTTTGTTTTTTGCTTTTTGTTTTTGTGTTTTTTTTTCACTTTAGGCCCACCCGGAACTTCTGACTCATTTAAATACTCTGTGGTATGTGGCTTGTTGTCACCGGTTTGAAACTCATGTCCACATTGCTTCCGAATAAGCAGGGTATTTAAAAAAATAGTCTTCCTGGTAGTACAATATTAATCAGATTGGTAGGATCACATTTTGGGTAAGATTAGAGAGTCCGATTTCATAATCCCATAGCAGCTGTTCCTCAGATACTTAAAATGTACTTCCTCGCCCTCGCTTATTGCTGAAATATTTTGTAAAATTTATTTCAAAAACAAAGAGAACTCCCATCTGATTCACTCCCCAAATTTCCGTAACAGCCAGGCCTGAACCAGGCCAAAGCCAGGAGCCGGGAACCCAGTCCAGGTCTCCCGTGTTAGTGGAAGGAGCCCAGCTACTCGACCCCAGTTCTTGCTGCCTCCCAGGGTGCATTAACAGGAAGCTGGAATCAAGAACCGAGCTGGGACGCAAACCCAGGCCCTCCGACGCGGGTTGCAGCTGTCTGAACCTGGGTCTTAGCTGCTCGGCGAGCTGGCTGCCCTGTTGCTGAAATATTTATCTGCATGCATACCCGAGGTAGAACAGCTCATGAAGAGCTGATGCCGGTAACAAGGAACGTGGTGTTCTTTTCTCCGTGTGTTTGATAACTCCTTTGCTCTAAGACAATGAGCCATTACGAAAGGAAACATTTAAAATATGTATAACATTACCTACAAAGATTTTGACCTTTTTAAGTGAACCCACCCCCCCCCTTTTTTTTTTTTTTTTGAAGCTTAATTTTACTTGTTTGAAAGAGCAACAGAGAGAGATCTTCCACCCGCTAGTTCACTTTCTAAATGCCTTCAACAGCCGGGGCTGACCAGGCTGAAGCCAGGAGCCAGGAACTCAATCTGGACCTGTCACATGGGTGACTTACAAGAGAGTGTCATGGAGTTTGAAAAGTCTTGCCCTCACCACGTAATTTTGATTTTCTTAAAGTGAAGCTGGGTCACTTTAAGAACCATGCCATTTGTTTTTCCTCCTAGGCCAGCTCAAAGGTGATGAGGCAGATGAATGGCTTAGAGGTGGCCATATCTCAGCAGTGTGGCACTGTCCCATTCAACATCCATTTGTTGAGTAGCCATTACTCACTAGGCACTGGGGTTGGAGACATGCGGAGGACACTGTCCCTGAACTCAAGTTGGCAATCTATGGGGGCAGAGGAACAAGTAGTTTCAGTAAAGCTAAGAGGTGCAGTGTTGGAGGAAGTACCAGGGCCTTTGAGACTGGGAAGCTCACCTCCTCTCTGGCCTGGGAGTTGGGGAGACAGAGGGTGAAGCTGGCTGATCTGCAATGGCTTCCTGGAGGAGGGAGTCCTGAGATGAGTTTTAAAGGAGAGATGGGCACTAGCAGGTAAGCACGGGTGGAAGAACAAGCCAGCTGGGCTCTGTGGCCTCTTGAGTGGCTCATCGCCCTACCAACCAGCAGTGCCGTAGGCTCCAAATGATGTCCTGGCTGACCGCTGACTTCTAATCCTATCGTTATCTGACTATTAAATTATCTCAGGGCAGATGTTTGGTCCAGCAGTTAAGATGCCCCTTAGGATGCCACATCCCCTATCAGAGGAGCTGCATTTAAGTCCCAGCTCTGCTTCTGCTTCCAGTTTCCTGCTGATGTGCACCCTGGGAGACAGCAGTGGTGGCTCGAGTTGTTGTCCCTGCCACCCGTGGGGGGACCTGGACTGAATTTTCTGCTCCTGGCTTCAGCCTGGCCCTCCTCGGGCTGTTGCAGGCATTTGGGGAATGAGTCAGTGGGTGGAAGATCTTTGTTTTTGTCTCTCTGCCTTTCAAATAAATAAAAATGCTTTTTAAAGTTTTTAAGATCATTTAAAAAATCATTTTTGTGTCACAATGATTAGCTGGTTTTTGTGATGTATGACTACAGAGTGAAAAACAAAAACAAAAAATGGGGCCATGTTGATTTTTTTTTTTGTCCCTGAAATGAGCAATCTGTGTGACCCATTTTGCATGCCCGCCTCCATCATAACTGGAGCAGGATTGGTTGGGAACTGTGCTCAAAGCCCAGCAGCCCAGGCTGGTGAGAAAGGGGACGGAAGAAAATCGCGGGCCTGTGTGCTTGGTTTCCAGGAGCGTGTACAGTAAGCCATGGAGAGACGAGCTAAGCCGCAACTCTGGCTAAGAGTAACAGTAGGCAATGGCTCACTCTGTCCAGCTTGTGTCATTTACTAGCTTTGTAATTGGCAAGTTAACCTCTCAGCACCTGGCCTTTTCCTCTAAAATGAGAAATAATTCCGCATACAGCACAGTGCTGTAAAGGGTGAGGGAGAAGAATGTTTGATTCTGATCATGGAACGCTCTTGGAACACTTCCTTATCTGTTAAGGGACAGAGTCCCAGTTCCCGAGGAAGGAGACCTAAGCATGATGTCAGGACCTCTGCAGTTAGTGGGCTCCAGTTCCCTTCAAGATCCGAGTTTGCTGAATAAGCCAGTTTATTTTCTTAACCCAGAGCTATTTCGTGTCTCCTAGATGCTAGGCACTGTTCTAAGCACTAGGGCTACGTTAGAGGAATCAGTCCCTGCGAAGCCCCTGCTGTGGGCATCAGCCTAGCATGTGCCGGACTTGGAGGGGCGGTTGCTGTGGAACAAGTGAGGGAAGGAAGGAGGAGATGAGATCAGAAAGCTCCCAAGGGCTGCCCGGCGCAGGGCCTCTCGGGTCATGGTGAGGACTTCAGCATTGACTTTGAGGCCACTGTGGGATGAGAATCAAGAGGATGAAGATAACTATTTAGAGTTCATAGACTCCAACAGGCATTGTGCTAAGTGCTTGACTCGGATTTTGAGATGGAATTCGACGAAGCGAACAGCTGAGGGCAATGGTTGCTGGGAAAAGAAGGGTGAAGGGGTTTCCTGGGCCAGTGTTCAAGCCCAGTTCTGTGTGACTTATGGTGTCGACCTGGAATCGAGCGACTGTAGGAGTGTGCTTGCCACCAGCTGATTATAGCCTAATTTTAGACTCCACTTGACCTCTCTGCAAGACTTGGGAGCAGAGAAGGGAGTTGGTGCCTTTACTTCCAAAGGACACAGAGTTAGAATACACATGATGCCCACACAAATGAGTTTCTGGGGCACAAAGCAAGTAAACATGGGGCCCATGCTCCTGCCCTCACACAGGCTTTTCAAGTGCTCACTTTGTGCTCACTCTTTCCACATTTAAAGCCCCGGTGTTGCTGAGTCCTTTTTCAGGGCAGGGTAGAATCAAAAACCAAAATACCAAAGGTTCCATTTCCTGTTCCTGACCACAGCAGACCAGAAAATGAGGCAGCTTTCAAAGCAGCTGCCTCCGCCCGTGAACCTGTAGTTCAGCTTTGACTCAGAGGAGCCTGTGGGAACATCAGACTCCTTACTCTGCAAGACGTTGTTCTGAACTGATTGGACACCCGGAGTCAGATTGCATGCTCAAGACCAAACTGCAGTACAGAACGTGAAAAGCCGGACGGAAGCCTTGTTGAAAATAAGATCGTTTGTTTTGCAGGACCAAATTAGGACCTGCCCGATAATCTGCTTAATTAACTCACACTCAACTAATTTGAAGCTTGTGACAGTTGAAGGAGCTGAACTGTAAGATGACAGGGAGACAGTATCGCTTTTATAAATTTTCTGCCCATTATGTTGCAAAGTACAATACTGGGTGTCAAGAATGCAAAGAAGCGTGGCCTCTGTACCCCTGTAGCTGTGTAGGAGAAGCAGTTTGTTCCTGCATGCTTTGGGTGCACTGCAGGTACCCTGCTCGCCATAAATTCCAACTGCTATGCCAAAATTCAGTGGTACATACTCGGCAAAAATGGAGAGGGAATGAAACAGAAAAAATTCAAATAATAGAGGAAGTTCTTCTGTCCGCCATTTCCACAGTGTGCGTGACTGCCCGCCATGTCCACAGTGTGCATGACTGCCCGCCATGTCCACAGTGTGCATGACTGTCCATTTCCACAGTGTGCGTGACTGCCCGCCATGTCCACAGTGTGCATGACTGTCCGCCATTTCCACAGTGTGCGTGACTGCCCGCCATGTCCACAGTGTGCATGACTGCCCGCCATGTCCACAGTGTGCATGACTGTCCACCATGTCCACAGTGTGCATGACTGCCCGCCATGTCCACAGTGTGCATGACTGCCCGCCATGTCCACAGTATTCATGACTGCCCGCCATGTCCACAGTGTGCATGACTGCCCGCCATGTCCACAGTGTGCGTGACTGCCCGCCATGTCCACAGTGTGCGTGACTGTCCGCCATGTCCACAGTGTGCGTGACTGCCCGCCATGTCCACAGTGTGCATGACTGCCCGCCATGTCCACAGTGTGCATGACTGTCCGCCATGCCCACAGTGTGCGTGACTGCCCGCCATGTCCACAGTGTGCGTGACTGTCCACCATGTCCACAGTATTCATGACTGTCCGCCATGTCCACAGTGTGCATGACTGCCCGCCATGTCCACAGTGTGCGTGACTGTCCACCATGTCCACAGTGTGCATGACTGTCCGCCATGTCCACAGTGTGCATGAATGCCCGCCATGTCCACAGTGTGCGTGACTGCCCGCCATGTCCACAGTGTGCATGACTGTCCGCCATGTCCACAGTGTGCGTGACTGCCCGCCATGTCCACAGTGTGCATGACTGCCCGCCATGTCCACAGTGTGCATTGTCGCTCCCCCTCTTCGTGGAGGAACGACACTAAGCCCTGCCTAGGCTTCATATCCGAGTCACGGCACCATTATGTCGCTCCCCCTCTTCGTGGAGGAACGACACTAAGCCCTGCCTAGGCTTCATATCCGAGTCACGGCACCATTATGTCGCTCCCCCTCTTCGTGGAGGAACGACACAGGACCCTGCGCTATTCTTTCGTCTGCTCGGCCCTCCCCGGGTTTGCTGCTGGTTCTTCCCGGGTTGGCTACTATCCCTTCCACCTCCGTGGAAGGGCAGTTCCCCCTGGCCACATTCCCCACTTCCGCAGGGGAGCGGCACACCGCCGGCCGGCTCTTCTCAGGGGCTGCACAGGTGTTCCTTCAGCTAGATGTTCCCCTTAGATGTTCCTGGTGCATGCCGTCTCTCTCCTCCTTTATAGTCCTCCTCCGCCAATCCTAACTCGGCTGCCCACACGCCGAGTACGCTGCTCTCCTCCAATCAGGAGCAAGTCCTACAGTTTATTGGTTGAACTGGAGGCAGCTGTGCGGAAGCTGTTTACCTCTCTCCCAGCGCCACATTGTGGGAGAGCAGATGCATAGAATAAGTCTTAATTCCAGTAACTCAGTCTAGTCCGGGTTGCTCCCCACATGCATGAACTCAGAGAAGTGAGCCTGCTGTTCCCTCAGCTGGCCTCAACCTCCTCATTGCACTCGTAGTAGAAAACTTGATTGCATCAAGTGAGAATTTTTTGTGTGTTGGAGTAGGCATTTGGTGCCGTAGTTAAGACGCTGCTCGGGTCACCTGCATCCCATAGCAGATGTCCGGGTTCAAGTCTCAGCTCTGCTCCCAATTCCATCTTCCTGCACCTGTGCACTCGGGAAGGCAGCAGGTGATGGCTCAAGTGATAAAGTCCCTGCCAGCCACCTGCAAGACCCAGACTGAGTTCCCAGCTCCCAGACATGTCGAGAGGGAACCAGAGGACAAGAAGATTCTCTCTCTCTCTCTCTCTCTCTCTGCTGTCTCTGTCTTTCTCTGTCTTTCTCTTTCTCTGTGTGTGTGTCTCTCTCTACTTTTCAAAAAAAATTTTTTTCAAAAGAAAAAATGTTTTGTACCTATAGCATGGCCCTAAGATGCGTGTCACCTACTTCTTGCACTGGCCAAAGGAGCAACATTCTTTCTGCTGTTTAAAGAGATACTGGCTGTGCTTGACCTTTTTAAGAGATTATCAGGCTGGCTTTTTCTTCCATGAGATTTTCATCTTGTGTTTGAGTTTATTCTACGTAAGATAGGCATTCATTGAACGGACAGATGTACAGGCTAGAGTCAACCCTGGTTTGAATTCTAATCTCTAACTGGTTTAGACCAGTTAGACTTCCAAGAGTGGCTAATGCTTAGCCTCATTTTTTAAAGCAATCTGTAAAACAAAGACAATTATATTCTTTCATTGGCATTGTGGGAATTGAATCGATGCCACACAGAAAGAGCCTGGCAAGATATTTAGCATAAATGATAGTAGCCAGTAGGTATAAATGTAGACTTTACCTATGAAAGCCAATGAAGGGTCATGGGCAGAGAAATGATATGATTGGCATGGGTTTAAGGAAAGATATGTAGTGTTCCTGTATGGACTGAATATAGAGACCTGGACAAGGACCAGCTAGCAAGTGGTTACAGTAGAGAAAGATGAGGGCCTGAATGAAGGCAGTGGCAATAGAAGTGGCAAGGGGGATCACACTGGGAGTTTTAGAGCTGAATTTACAAGCTACAGGGACCACTTGAATCAAGGTGGCGTAGGGTTGAGCCAGTATTGTGGCATAGGCGATAGAGCTGCCACCTGTGATACAGGCATCCCATATGGGCGCTGGTTCATGTCCCAGATGCTCCACTTCCAATCCAGCTCCCTGCTAATGGCCTGGGAAAAGTTGCAGAAGATGGCCTGAGTTCTTTGGCCTCTGTACCCATGTGGGAGATCTGGATGAAGCTCCTGGCTCCTGTCTTTGGTCTGGCCTAGCCCTGGCTATTAAAGCCATGTGAGGAGTGTACCAGCAGATAGAAGAGTTCTCTCTCTCTCTCTCTCTCTCTCTCTCTCTCTCTCTTTCTTTCTTTCTCTGACTCTTTCAAAATAAGTAAATAAATCCTTAAAAGTATTTTAAAAAGAGGGAGTGGGTTGAGCTTCAGATGTGACCAAAGACTTTGAGTACTGCTTGGGAGGTCGGATGGATGTGTGATATTGGGTTAACTGGGACAGAATAATAAAAGGTACTGCTTTTACTGCAAGCTGGATTATATCCCAGGCACTGAGCTGAGCAATGTCATACCTTAATTGATTTAGTCATCATGACAGTCATACAGAGTAAGTTGTGTCATTGCCATTTTTACTACTGTAGAAACCTAAACCCCCAGGATCCCAAGGTCATACAGCTCATCAGTGTCTTCCTAGGATTTTTGAACATGGATTTGTCTAACACCAATGGCTCACTTTAAGCTGTAGTAATAAATGAACCTTCACTCTGGAAGAGAGGAGATGGAGTAGGGGAAACTTCACTCTGGGAATGTTAACCTTCGATTGCTTGTGTCAGGCAGGGATATCTTAACAGCAGTTAGAAAATCAGACCTGCAGCTCTGGAGGGGTAGGAAAAGAGACACAGGTTTGGGTGGTGTTAGCATATGGTGTGGGGGAGGGAATAGGCTTACTCAGCAAGAAGTGTATAGTTTAAAAGAAGCAGATCCGAAATAAATGAAGGTTAAAATGGGAATGCTCACCTAGTTTAGGAGTCTAGATGCAGTCATATACCTGTGGCCCTGTAATTTCTTTCTGAAATTATAACATTGGGCTTTGATATATACATTCTTTTTAATGAAATATTTTACATTAATTTTCTTGTACTAGATCTTTTGAAACCAGGTGTGTATGTTTTAATTTATTTATTAGATTTTATTTATTTATTTGAGAGGCAGAGCTACAGAGAGAGAGAGAGAGAGAGAGAGAGAGAGAGAGAATGAGGTCTTCCATCCACTGGTCTACTCCCCAGCTGGCCACAACAGCTGGAGCTGGGCCAGGCCAGAGCCAGGGGGTCTCCCACATAGGTGCAGGGGCCCAAGCACTAGGACCATCCTCCACCACCTTCACAGGCCACCAGCGGAGAGCTAGATTGGGAGAGAAGGACACGAACTGGCACCCATATCGGATGCTGACGCCTATTTATTTCTTTGAAAGGCAGAGAGAGAGGAGGAAGAGACAGAATTTCCCATTCTGTGGTTCTCTTTCAAAATAGCCACAATGGCCAAGAGCCAGGAGCTGCTTCTGGGTCTCTCCACAGGTCCTGGAGCCTGGCTCCTCTAGATTTGCCTTTCTGCCTTACCAGTTGCTAACAGTGTGACCTTGGGCAAATACTTCACCTCTTTGGGCTTCGATTTCCACATCTGTAAAATGGGAATGATAATAGTGCCTATATCCTTAGGGTCCTGTGGGGAATAAATAAACTGATATATGTGAAGCACTTAGAGCTGAACCTGGCTTTCATACAGTAAGCAGTTTGTAAAGGTTGGATATTTAGTACCATTATCGTATTATGCCATTGGGTAACACAGCATGTTTCAAGATGGGAGCCACCAGCCAGTGAGGACAGATAAATCAACTCTGTCACTTAACGTACAGGGATGAGTCCAGCATTTGTCTTCGCTACCTCTCTTTGGGCGTTGAGAATTCTTGGCTTGTGGCAGAATTCAGTGGGAAGTCATTTCGAGCTCCATAGCCAGAGACCGGAAACTAGCTTGTATAAAAAATATAGGCCCCCTTCCTTCCAATTCCATGTGCCATGGCTGTGTTTAGAAACCTACGAGCAGTCTGGCAAGATACCTAAAGCATAGCATATGGCGAGATACCTACTGTATGATGAGGAAGATTGACAGGCAGCCAGGCAGCCATCGCATGCCTGTTTCATATTGTGTTGTCTGATCAGAAGAGGAAGATGATGAATTTTTCCATTGGTCCTGTTGAGCTGCCACTTGGAAGACCTTGGTTGACATGTGTCTCAGGCTCATTTGTCTCTAGTCAGAGAACAAACCTAGAATGTTAATAGTTGGCATGAGCTCCAGCTCAGAATCTGTTAGTCCCGCCATTGAACATCTCATCTCCCTGGCTAAGCTCCTTCCCTAGCTTGCCCAAGACATCTCAGGATGCCCCCTCTGTCCAGTCGGCAGCTACAGAGTTGCAGACTTGACATTGTTAGTGGAAGAAACTCATGCAGTTCCTGGACCTCTCTCTAAAACCCCACAGAGTAGAGATCTGAAGGACCTCTCTGCCAAGCAGCTGTGTAATTTACTCCTTGGAGGATGTGTCGGCTCTTGTTTCCTTTCAACTGCTTAAGAGTTAAAGCCCATTGCTGTGGTTAGAGAGGTCAGACACGAGCACTCCCTGAGCTGCATCCAGACCCCAGATGTGTTTGCTTTGGCAGTCGTATGTATGTATGTCAGCTTGTTACAACATACAAAAATTGGGAGGTTTCGCATAACATTCAGCACTTCCAAGTTCTTTTTCTATTATTTGATTTGAATGTCAGGTCCGACAGCACTGGGTCTTCCTCGCCTGAGTGAGTAGCAGTGCCTCCTTGGCCCCTATACTTTGCTATAGGCCCCACCTGGCCCCCTTTCTTTCTTCGCGTTCATTTCCTGCCCTCAGAGGCGTGGGAGTTTATGAATCTTCTCTTAGAGCCGAGTGCCATTTTCCCTACAATATAATCCCAAATGAAAAGGGAAAATTCTTCTCATTATACCCCCTGCCCTAATTTCAACAAAATGCAAATTACCGAGTCTCAGGCGTTTGCTCCCTGGTTGAAGATGAAAAATCCTAAGTAAAACCTACTTTATGGCATTTCTTTAAAAATCACATAGTTGAAAATTATCCTCGCCTGCTGGTTTTCCTGAGTCAGAAAAGCCTTTTTCCTTTGACCTTTTTTTTTTTTTTTTTGGTGGTATTTTACGCTGTTCTGGTTACTACCAGCAATACAGGCTAAACAGCAACCCAAAGTTTGACCCTCTGGCCTGGCCCTTAGTCATCTACTTTTAGCTGCTGATAGATTTGAGGTTTTGGCCAGTATTTGGGGAAGGGAGTGCAGAGATGTAGAGAGGAAATAAAATACCTGTTTCACTTCCACAGAGTTGAAAATTGAGTCATGAGGCCACAGGATACAAAGGTAAAGTGCTCAAAAGTATTTGCAAATCACTTTCCTGGGGAAGCCGATTGCTGGCCCCTTTCATTTCAAACTGCATAGCCCGCCCTCCCTCCCCACCTACCATCGGTCAGGGGAGTGTGCCTCAGTTGGTGAAGTGTGCCCCAGGTCAAGTTCTTCGCCCCTTGTAGCATTTCTTGATTGTGAAGCTGGAAGGAGAAATGTGTTTCTCTTACCACCTGCCAACCACTTGAGGGCAATTTGAGCTTGATAACGTGAGTTCGGTGTGCAGCAGCAGTCCGTGAGCGGACTGTGCCTTGAAAACACGGAGTGTGGTTATTACTGTGTGGGAAGTGTAATCAGTGTACAGGGCTTCATTAAATACTTTGGGAGTTTGAACTCAGAAGTCATATGTGAATATTAGTCATTCATTCCATTGTCATCACTGTTTCACTTTACCATAGAAATATTTTATTAATTTGCTCCAATTCCCATGACTCCGGTTTCGCTTGAGGTCGTGGACTTCTCAATCACGAAGTTTTTAGTAGCTTCGGAAGGTCTGAAATTTCAGAGGATTGAGCAAGGCCTCCATGGGGCTAGAACATGAGCTAATAAGATTGGATTGTCAAAACAAGAAGCACCAGTCTGTGGTGAAAAGGTTTTTAAGGAGGAAATGTGGAAGCTGTGAGAACCTCAAAAAGATGGTGAAACAGGCAGGTTTGGAAGGCAGTTTCTTCTCGCTACTGTCGTAGGTGGGACTCTCATCAACAGAGACGCTGCGGCGGAATGAGGTGCGCTTCAGCAGAAGCGATGGGTGGCATCTTGCTTTGGGGAAACGCTAATCGTTTGTGTCATTAGTGGGATGGAGCATCAGAAAACACTTGAAACATTTTTGCTGGGGCCCTTAAGGACACGTAGGGGAAAAGTCCAAATATGTCCAGGTGGAGAAGATACAGAATGCGGACTGGAGCCTGGAGCCCACTGTCCGCTCACCACCTGGGAGAAGTCTTTGTCGAGCTTGGGAGAAGATGTTGCGGGGACCCTACCTTGGCATTTGTCATTGTCTCCTAGCAGACGACTTGGATCCATGTTTTGTTCCTTGTGTGTGTGTGTGTGTGTTTTCTTTTTTAATCCCTAAAATGAGAACTGGAACATTCTAAGTTTGCTAGGGGGCCGGAAAAGGAGTCGTGTGTAGAGAGTGCTTGGATCAGTGCCCAATAGTGATTGCTATTATATGCGATGGAAATATGTAATAGCTTTCTGTTTTGGATATTCAGGATGTTTTCCAAAATAAAGACCGGTTCACTTACAATTTTACTTCAGATTTCCAGAATTACATTTAAATCCCCAGTTTCCAGACCTTTGGTTAGTCTGCTGTATCTCATCCATTTTGTGTCATTTTCTCACTCTCCCGGCCAGTCCAGTTCTAATAGCAGGTGCTCAAGACGAACTGTAAGGACTGTTTGGGCTGGCCCTGTGCGTTCTCTCTGTCTCCTGGGAGCTCATGTTGTCCCCATGCTCATTTACTGAAGAATACAACGTTTGCATGCCACCTGCTGCTGGGCTGCAGCGTAATGATTAACGAGGTCTGTTTATGAAATGCCTGCTGTTTGTCATCACTTATAATAAAACACCAATAAAGAATATGGCTTATTGATGAAGACACGTAGGCTACAAGGGGGAAAGCCCAATGCTCAGGTGAGCTCACTTTTTATGTTCGGTAATTACGACTGGTGAAGCTGAATCGATTTGATCAGATAAATCGGGGGTCAAAGTTACAGTCAGCAGTTACTGCTTCTGCGTTGTCTTTGTATAGCTTGGGAGAAGATGTTCTGGGGCCCCTACCTTGGCATTTGTCATTGTCTCCTAGCAGAGGACTGTGATCCGTGCAGCCATAGCTGAAAGCCAAAGCAGATAGTGTGCTCTTCTTCTAACAGATGATAGAAACCATGAAGAGAAGGAGTGTTCTCAATTCTGGGTGGAATTAGACCTGAGGAAGTCCCTGTAGCTCAGACCTTTGTTCCATTTGAAAGCCAGAATCTTTAGAGAAGTGTGATAAAAAGCACACACGTTTTTGATGCTTCATTTTCCCATGAAATTTCCAAAGAAGGAAATCTTTTTTCACCTTGGACTTTGAAAAAGAAACACAATAAAAACATTTCATTTGCTCTAACACATTTTATGATGTCACTAGGAATTCTTGATAAAGTTGTCAGCATGAGTGTGCCATTCAATTAATAAACCATGCTTCTTTCATGGGCTGTTGTGCAATCTGTCAGCATTTCCCCTTTCTTTCCTGTAAATTGTAACTTTTCTGGTGATTAGCCTTTAAAGTCTTTTCCTGATTAAGGAATTGTCAGCTCAGATCATCAGGGATTTTCCCCTTAGCTATTTTGGAAGAAATTGAAGAATTTAATCTGTTGCTTGGAAATTAAGAAATTTAGAATAATTCATGTGAATCTAAATGATGCAACAGAATCCAGAAATGGTTTCTTTTTTTTTCTTGAAAATAAAGTAATGATGGCATCACAGAGGAATAATGAAAACTTTAGAAATAAACTCTTTAAAACACTTAATAAACCTTAATGCCTATGTTCTATGTTTTTCAGAAGATTTTTGTGTTATGTTTTAGCAGCGAAGCTAAAATAAAAACAGTATAGCATCTCAGATGCTTGGAAAGTGATTTTTTAATTGAATTTCTTGAATTGCTTGGGGTCAACAGAAGTCTGTGTTGTACATTCATGCTGCATCCACAAGGATGGCAGACTGGAGCAGTGGAAAGTGTGCCGGCCTGGGCAGAAGGCAGGAGATCTGTTTGAAGTGCAGGGGGTATGCCATGGACTTCCTCCCCAGCGACAGGATGGGGCAGGGTGAGCAGGAGGCAGCTGGTTGGTGTGATAAAGAGTAAGAGACCTGTTCAAGAAGAATGGTCAGGAAAAGCCCTGCAGAGGAAGTGAACTCTCAGCTGCCCCAGAAGGAATCAGCATGGATAGGGCAGAGAAGAGCTCAACAAATACAAAGGAACCCCAAAAAAGCATGTGTAAAGGCCCTGGGGCTGTAATGATTTTGGTGTTCAAGAGACAATAAAAGCCCACGTGTAACTGGAGCGTAAGAGTGTATATTGGCAATGAGGCCTGAAAGATAGGAAGCAGCATCTCTAATAAAAGTCAGTGACAGGAAGAAAAAAATAGCAATCGGATTCATCTACTGTGTTTCAGAAGTAATGCCAGTTCTAAAAGCGGCATGTGGATGTCGCTCCCCCTCTTCATGGAGGAACGACACTAAACCTTGCCTAGGCTTCATATCCGAGTCACGGCACCATTATGTCGCTCCCCGTCTTCGTGGAGGAACGACACAGGACCCTGCGCTGTTCTTTCGTCTGCTCGGCCCTCCCCGGGTTTGCTGCTGGTTCTTCCCGGGTTGGCTACTGGTCCTTCCCGGGTTGGCTGCTGGTCCTTCCCGGGTTGGCTACCGTCCCTTCCACCTCCGTGGAAGGGCGGTTCCCCCTGCCACATTCCCCACTTCCGCGGGGGAGCGGCACACCGCCGGCCGGCTCTCTCGGGGGCTGCACAGGTGTTCCTCTTAGATGTTCCTGGTGCATGTTGTCTCTCTCCTCCTTTATAGTCCTCTCCCACCAATCCCAACTCTGCTACCCACACGCCGAGTACGCTGCTCTCCTCCAATCAGGAGCAGGTCCTGCAGCTTGTCAAGTTGGTGAGAGGCAGCTGGGTAGAAGCTGTTGCCTCCTCTCCCAGCGCCATATTGTGGGAGAGCAGATGCATAGAATAAGTCTTAATTCCAGTAACTTAGTCCAGTCCGGGTTGCTCCCCACATGTGGAAAACACTAAAAAGAAGCAACAAGGGGCTGTATGTCAAGGCTGACCCAGCTGCAAGCTCCATGTTTGGACTTGGCGACAGATAGGCCTTCCTCTTGGTCGGTCTCAGCAGCAGAAGGCCCTCATGACCTGCCTGCTGCACCTCTTCCATTGCCAACTTCCACAGAAGCAGAGGGAAAATGTGTTCAGCATCCGACATCTTGTGCCTTCTCTCCGCCAGCCACAGCCCTGCGCTTGTATTGCACGTGCCCTGGTAAGAGTCTCCTAGTACTCCCCTGTTCCTTCCTGGACAAGAAGTGTTCAGTCAGCGGACAAAGGGGTGGGTGACCTTTCCTCTTTTAAACAGGTCAGAGAAAGTGGCTTTGCAGAATGAATGAAAACAATCAAAGGGAGCCCAAATGACAGGCGGAGATCTGTTCTGCCAGCTCTTAACAACCGAATTCCGACAAAAATCTACTGATGCTTCCTCCAGCCAGTCAAGGCGCCCTGGGGAGCACCTTCAGGCCACGCAGCATTTCCAGGATAGTTGTTGAGAATAATGGAAAATGCAAAAGATCAGCTTGCGGCATTCAGAGACCCATAATCAAATAATGTAGCAGACATGCCGAGATTGGAGTTGGGTAGGTGTAAGGGGTGATTTGTTCAAAACCATTTAGCAACCAGAAGCAAAGTCTTTAGTGCCTGAGTGGGTATGGAAGCAGCAGGCCCATTCCCCCCTGCCATTAAAGGCTTACACAAATCCCATAAATCAGTCATGTGCCCTTTCCTTTCAAGGAGCCTTCACGTTTTTAGACCTCCGACCACTCCCTGAAAATAACCAAACCCAGGTGGTAGCTGTCTGCTGGTTGTCCTTATTTATTTATTTTTTTCCCCACCTCTGAAGGTGGGGCTGGGATCCTGGCGGTAGTTCTGTTTCTCCATAGCCAGCCCTGGAGAGGGGCCTACAGACCTGCATTCAGTCCATCTCATTCCCGTATTGTGCACTGCGCCTGAGCTGCGTGCCAGCTGTTGGTAATACAGCAATGAAATACCATGCTCAGCGGGGAGCAGATGGGAGATGGGCAAAGGGTGAGAAACTGCACCAACGCAGATGTGAACCAAGTGGAAGCTGAGGGCCGAGGGGCAGCACCGGATTCCAGCAAGGGCAGCAGGTTCAAGGGGGGCCTCGGAGCAGTACTGGGTTCACCTTGGAGGGTGTACAGGAAGATCTGAGTCGGCCCTGAGAGTCACATGAGCCAGGACAGACACAGAAGAGTGATCATGCGAAACGTGTTTTCATCACCGGCTTTTCTCATGTGACTTAAATCTTTTCTTCCTTCTTTGCCGGTGCGTGTTGGGAACAGATGGAAGGAGACTTAAAGGCATAGGGAGAAGGGATTAGAGCAGTAAGGAGGTGAGGCTCCAGCTAGCACAGGAGAGTAACGTGAGCTTCAGAGTCAAGACCAAGGCAGGCCCTAGGCAGTTCCTCTTCCCAAGGTCTCCAGGGTCAGCATCCGCAGCGTGGGACGAAGCTTCCACGAGAACTGCTCTGCCGATGCGACAGCGGGCAGTGTAGCATCACCCAGGGCTGGCTGTGATTCAGATAGGCCTGCTTTCAAATCCACTGCTTCCTTGTCATTTTGTATGTCAGAACCTCAGTTTCTCGTCTGTAAAATGGGACTAACAGTACCTCCCATACAGGTTTGTGAGGATTCACTAAACGTGCTCCTTGAGCGCAGTGCTGGGTACAGAGTGAGCAATGCATGTTAGCTCTCCCCTGCCTCCTATCACATCTGTTAGACCTTCTGTGCGGCAACGAGAGCACTGTGACCTTGACCGCAGTTGTATGTGCCGTGGCGGGGGCTTCTGTTTGTGCTCTACCAAATTCATTTTCCTTTGTTGGTAGCTTCATTCTTGTCGAGAGGCCGATGATGGCCAAGTGCCATCCCTGGGCAAGCAAATGAATGGTATGCTTTCTTCTCCTAATTTGAGGTAGTTCAGATATAAATGGGTGTGCGTGTGTGTGTATGTGTGTGTGTGTATAGTAATGTGAGACACATACGGCCCTGCCCTCAAGTAGCTAACTGCTTGGGAAAGTCAAGCTTACGGGAAACAATTAGGCAACAATATGAAGAAAGTATATGACAAGGGACAAAGTCTGTTCTAAGGGTGTTTATGACCCTGGCAGTAAGTGCATTGGTCACTCCAGGTGGGAGGAGGAGGGAGCTGAAGCTTTCAGAGGTGGCTCAGGCCTTAGGAATTTGGTTGGGGCCAGTCACCGCATCTTACAATAACCACTGCTCTACACATCTTCCCTCCCCCTCCTCGCCCAACCCCGAGGCCGGCATGGGCAAAGTAACACTGATTTAAAGCCAGTGGTTCCCGAAAGATCTCTGTTTCCATCTCCCATGCTTTGACATTTTTTTCCTACCAAACTGCATTTATACATAATTTAGATCTTCAGTGTTTTTTTACTCAAGTTACCCATCAGAGACCTTGATCAACATATGTTAATAAAAACTCAAGTAGCAACACTTAGCTAATTCTAATTCATACAAAAAAGAAACTAGACTATTTCACTTATTAATTGTGAATTTTGGATATAAACTCCTGCTAATGTCCTATACGTCTGTGCATCCAGAAAATATCCAGAAACCATACAGGAAGACATTCATACCTTGAACCACATGAAATGTTTTACATTGGGGCAGGCATTTGGCCCAGCAGGGAAGACACTAGTTGGGATTCCCAGCTCTGGCTCCTGGTTCCAGGTTCCTGCTGTTTTGAACTCTGAAAGGCAGCAGTGATGGTTCAAGTGCTTGGTCCTGCCCTCCACGTGGGAGTCTTCCATCGCACTCTGGCCTCCTGACTTTGGCACCGCCCACCCCATCCCTCCCCCAACTCCCGCCGCCATTGCAGCATTTGAGGAGTGGACCAGCAAATGGAAGCTCACTTGCTCACTCATTTTTCCTGCCTCTCAAATAAATACATAAAAATTTTATAATAAGTAAATAAAAATTTTAGCAAAAGAATACCCTGAGTAAAGTCAAAAAACTATCAGCTGAGGAAGAGAAATTATAATTCCTGCACTAAATTATTAAAATTCAGTAGGAAAATGACAAACTAATATTCTATAAAATCAAAGAACACAGGGCCAGCGTTGTGGCTTAGTGGGTTAAGCCACTGCCTATGATGCTAGCATCCCATATGGGAGCTGACTTGAGTCCCTGCTGCTCCATTTCTGATTCAGCTTGCTGCCAATGCACCTGAGAAAGCAGAAGAAAAGATGGCCCAGGTCCTTGGGCCCCTGCAGGAAGCTCTTGGTCCTGGCTTTGACCTGGCCCCACCCTGGCTGTTGCTGCCATTTGGGGAGTGAACCAGCAAATGGGAGATATCTCTCTCTCTTTCTCTCTCCCTCCCTCCCTCCCTCCCTCCCTCCCTCCCTCCCTCTCTCTCTCTCCCTCCCTCCCTCCCTCTCTCCCTCCCTCCCTCTCTCTCTCTCTCTTTCCCTCTCTCTCTCCCCCTCCCTCCCTCCCTCCTTCCCACCTTCTCCCTTTCTCTAACTCTGACTTCCAAATAAATAAATAGGCAGTTCCAGAATACAAATCAGCAGTAAGCATATAGAAGTATAAAATGTTTAATTTTATAAAATAATTGAAAATGAAGCATACCTTTGTAAAGATATACACTTTTGATAATACTTGATTTTGCAGAGTATATTGGGAAGTAGGCATTCTCAGAAACTGTTAGTGGGAGTACTGACTGATGAAACCTGTCTGAAATTTGGCAGAATCATTTGTGTTTAAGATATGTTTACCGTTTAACACAACAATAGCACCTTCAATAATTTATTCAACAGATAGGGATGTGTAGTGGAACCAAAGGCATGCATACAGTGGTATTCATAGAAGTGTCTCTTACATCAACCAAAAACTATCAGCAGGCCTCAAGTTTCTGATGAAGTAACAGGGACCACATTTAACAGAACAAAACTCAAGAATGTTTGTAAGAAGACAGTCAGCATCTCACAGTGTTTGGAATCCCGTCAGACAAGCATAGAATAGGTTGAATGTTTCTTCTATGAAATGTTTGGCACCAGAAGAGTTTCAGATTTTGGAGTTTGGAATATATGCATGGCCTATTGGTTGAGCATAAAATGCTCCAAAGTCTGAAACTTTGCGCAGTTTATCATGTTTGCACTCAATTTGGATTTTAGAGCACTTCAGATCTTGGGTTTTTGCATTAGGCATGGTCAGCATGTAGCAGGAAAATACAATGTATACTGGAGAAAAAAGAAAATCTACCAATCAAAACTGCCCCAGAAGTGACACAGGCAAGGTCATTTAAACAGTTCTTATGGCAGATACTGAGCACCAGTGAACTGTGGGACAATACCAAGGGGTCAAGTGTATGTGTTATCGAAGTCTCCAAGAAGACAGAAGACCTGAAAGAATTTAAACAATAGTGATTAAAATTTTTCCAAGCTTTGTGAAAACTATGAACCTACAGATCTAAATTCAACAAATCCCAGGCACAAGAAATATGAAGAGACTACATTAATGCATATTAAACTCAAATTACTTAAGTGATAGAGAAAATCCTTAAAAGCAACTGAAGTAGGAGGAGACGAATTACATACAACGTATCAAACATAAAGTTAGCAGGTTTCTCAAAAAACAATGCAAGGTACAATACAAAAGAAAAGCACTGGAAGGGAAGAAAAAAAGATGTCCAGAATTCTGTACCCCGCAAAAAAAAAAGTAAAAACTCTCAGATAAACAAAACATGAAGGAATTCATTGTTATCAATCAAGCAAACCTGCATTATAAGAAACGTTAAAGGAAATCATCCAACTTGAAAGAAAATGATTCCAAATGGAAACCTGGATATATACACACACACAATAAAAAGCACTAGAAATAATTATAACTATGAATATATATTTTTCAATTTTAACATCTGTAATTGAATTTTTCAAGCAAAAATAATAACTGTTTATATCATGCAGAAGTAAAATGTATGACAGTAGTTCAAAGGCTAGAAAGGAATTATACTGTTTTAAGTTTCTTATCCATACATGAAGTACAATAATAGCATTTGATGGTAGACTGTGATAAGTCAAACATATGTGCTGTAAACTAAAACACGAAAATACCACAACAAGGAGTATAATTAATAAGCCTACAAAGAAGATAAAATGAAATTCTAAGAAATAGTTAATTCAAAAGTTGCCAAAATTAAAAAAGAAGAAAGAGGGAAAAGGGAATTAAGAAGAGACAGGACAAATAGAAAACAAAGTATCAGGATGGAAGCTTTGAGCCCAGCCACGTGATAAAACAAGTATCAAGATGGAAGCTTTGAACCCAGCCATGTGATAAAGTCTAAGTGATCTGAGCTTAGCAGCTAAAAGACACAGAAACAAGACTCAATTACATGCTTCCTGTAATATGATTATGTCGGATATAAAGCAAATAGATTAAAAGAATGGAAGAACATACTGTCATTAATCAAAAGAAGGCTGAAGTGACTGTATCAATTAACAAAGTGGTTTCTGACCGAAGAATTTTGTCAAGGATAAAGAAGGTCTCCAATCTTGTCATCTTGGTTTCAAAGCTAAAAACTGAAAAAACAAGAGCAAATGAAACCTAAAGTTAGGGGCCAGCACTGTGGCATAGCAGGTAAAGCCGTTGCCTACAGTGCTGGCATCCTATATGGGCACCAGTTCAAGTCCCGGCTGCTCCATTTCCAATCCAACTCTCTGCTATGGTCTGGGAAAGCAGTAGAAGATGGCCCAAGTCCTTGGGCCCCTGCACATTCATGGGAGACCTGGAAAAAGCTCCTGGCTCCTGACTGTGGATTGGCACAGCTCCAGCCATTGTGGCCATCTGGGGACTGAACCAGCAGATGGAAGACCTCTCTTTCTCTCTCTGCCTCTGCCTCTCTGTAACTCTGCCTTTCAAATAAGTAAATAAATCTTAAAAAAAAAAAAAAAAAAAAAAAAAAACTAAAGTTAAGTAGATGAAAGGAAAAATAAGGAACAGAATGGAAGGTAATGGAAAAGAAATTAGAAAAATCATTGCTTAATATGATTAATACGATTGATAAATCTCTAACAGACTGAGGAGAAAAATTTTAAAGAAGAAACAAAAAGTTTACACTAATTACCACTATTAGAAATGAGAGAAGTTATATCAAGTACTTCTAAGTTATATCAGTACATACTAAAATAATAAGTTATTATAAACAAATTTATGTATCAACAACGTAAATGAAATGGACAAATTCCTTTAACAGTTAAAATTGCCAAAGCTCACTTAAGCAGAAATAGATAACTTGTCTGTGTCTGTTTGTGTGTGTGTCTCTGTGTGTGCCGTCAAATAACTTTTTTTAAAGATTTATTTATTTATTTGAAAGGCAGAATTACAGACAGAGGGGCAGACACAGAGAGAGAGGTCTTCCATCTGCTTTTTCACTCTCCAAATGGCCACAATGGCCAGAGCTGGGCGGATCCAAAGCCAGGAGCCAGGAGCTTCTTCCAGGTCTCCCACAAGGGTGCAGGGACCCAAGCACTTGAGCCATCTTCTACTGCTTTCCCAGGCCACAGCAGGGAGCTAGATCGGAAGGGAAGCAGCCGGGACTACAACCACACCCTTATGGGATGCCAGCACTGCAGGCAGATACTTAACCCACTATGCCATGACGCCAGCCCCTCAAATAAATTTTTAAAGAATTAATAATATAAGACAAGGGGCAGACATTTGGTGCAGTGGCTAAGAAACCACTTGGGACACCCACATGCTGTATCAGAGTGCCTGGGTTACCGTCCCAGCTCTACTTAGGATTCCAGCCTCCTGGTGATGCGCACCCTGGGAAGCAGCGGTTGATGGCTCCAATACTTAGGTTTCTGCTACCCCCGTGGGAGACCTGGATTGAGTTCCATTCTGACCGCAGCCTGGGTCAGCCCCTGCTGTTGTGAGCATTTGGTAAGCAAACCAACATTTGGAAGATTCATTATCTCTCTCAAATTTTTTTAAAAATTAATTAACCAAACAAAACCTTAAGAAGAGGAAATAGATAACCTGAATCATGGTGTATTTTTAAAGAAGCCAAAGTTGTCATTAGAAACATTTCCACAAAGAGGACTCCAGGCACAGGCAGCTTCATGGTAATTCTTCTAAGTGTTCAAGGAAGAGATACCAGTTCTACAGAAACTCTTGGCAGAATACTGAGGAGGAAAAAATTCTACCCAGTATCTCATCAATCTAACAGAACCCTGGTATCAAAACCAGGCAAAGTGATTACAAGAAAAGAAAACCATGAATCAATAGCCTTCAGAGACGTAGCTGGCGAAATTCTAAACAAATAGATATTTAAAAGTATCATTTTGACAAAGTGAGGTTTATCAGTTCATGTATTTTGCCATATTAACTGCCAAAAGACAGAAAAATCTTAGTCAAAGATTTAAGTACAGCACCAACAGATCTGTTTCTATAATACTTCTAAGTTAGACCTCATCACAACTCAGACTTTTGCTCCTGAAAACGTACTTAGTAGAAACGTACTCTTAGGATCAGTGACAGACTGGGAAGCATTATTGTCAAGTCAAAATCTAATCAAAGGCTACATCCAGCATATAAAAGAAATTCTCATAGTTCAAAAATAAGAAAGCCATCCAAACAACAGTAAAATAATTTTTGAGAAGATACTTGAGTGGACAAAAAGAGTTGAACATTTCTTAAAAGAAATGATGTAGGTGGCACTGCCTTGGGACTGCGAGTGTGCCGGGACTCCCTGCACGCGTCCGGAGAGCGCTCGGCGCTTTCGGCTCACCTGGACACCCGCTCCCAGCCCCGCGCCACCTCGCCCGAAGCTCCTCCGAGTGCTTAGATGAGTATGACGACGATGAAGCAGGACAGAAGGAGCGGAGACGAGAAGATGCAGTCACACAACAGAACACAATGCAGAATGAAGCTGTCAGCTTAGTAGACCCAGGCGGTTCCTATCTGCCACGGGAACCATCTAGAACAGTTTCAGGCAGATACAAAAGTACAGCTGCTGCCTCTGAAGAAGATGGATCAAGTCGATATCCACGAACAGATAGGAGTGGGTTCAGTAGATATAACAGGGATGGAAATGCTTCAGGTAATCTGCTATCTAGTAGTGCATTGGAAAAGAAAATTGAAGAACTTGAAAAGGAAATACTAAGAGAAAGGCAAGAAAACCTAAGGCTTGTGAGACTGATGCAAGATAAAGAAGAAATGATTGGAAAACTCAAGGAAGAAATTGATATGTTAAATAGAGAACTGGATGACATAGAAGATGAAAATCAACAACTAAAGCAGGAAAATAAAACTCTTTTGAAAGTTGTTGGGCAGTTGACAAGGTAGAAGATCCAAGGCTCAATGTGGAAAAAATATTTTAAAACTACTGATTGAATGTTAATGATCAATGCTAGGACTATACTCCTATGCTGCAATACCTTAAAATAACTAAGTATGTATATTTATTTCTAAAAAATGGATGGATGTTTATTTTCAAAATATTTCTTTTCTTTATTAGTTTCAGAATAGTTTCAACTTTTATTTCATAAGTAGCGTCTTTCAGTTATTAAAATGATAGATAATGCCTCCTTTGGTTTTACGTGGTATTCAAATAATAACATGGCTTAAAGTCACAACCATTTGAGTTTGTTTTATCTATGATAGTACATTTTTCTCCCTAAAAGATATATGCATAGTCTTTGTTTACATGAATTCAAATACTTTTGGGGAGTTACCTTCACATGCCTTATTACTAATGTGTGCAGCCTTTTACTTGTTGATGACTTAGTTAACAAGGTATTTAGTCTACTGTTTGTTCTTTCCACTTTAAGTGATCTATAGTAAGAGGGTTAGACTATTTTGTATAATGTAGTCTTATAAAAGGAAAGCTGTTATAAAATAAAAGTCAGTTTATAGCATGTTCTAGTTGGCTAAATGTAAATTTAAGAAAATACTTGAATTTTGCTATATATAGTAAGTAAAAATTTACTGTTTTGTGTTTGAATATTGAAAAAAATTTTAAATCATTTTAGCTTCTGAAATATTACAATTGTGATTCTAGTGTAAAGTGTCTTATGTAGGTACTACTTTTTTTTTTAATTATTCCAAGGTTTATTAGTGAACATGGCATATTTAAAAAGTTGTTTATTCTTCAGGCCTTGAAAATGTATACAACTCCAGTGTGTAAAAACATCCATATTATTATATTCATTAAACTCAAAAAAATCTTTAAAAAAAAAAAAAAAAAAAAAAGAAATGATGTAGGTGATGAACAAGCACGTGGTAAAGACGTCCAACCTCTTTAGTCCTTAGAGACACAGATCAGGGGCCGCCGCTGTGGCACAGCAGGTTGAGCCGCCGCCTGCAACACTGGCATCCCATGTGGGTACTAGTTCGGGTCCTGGGTGCTTCACTTCCAATCTGGCTCCCTGCTAATGCTTCTGGGAAAGCAGCAGAAGATGGCCCAGGTGCTTGGAGCCCTGCACCCATGTGGGAGACCCAGAAGAAGCTCCTGGCTCCGGCCTGGCCCAACCATTGCAGCCATCTAAGGAGTGAACCAGCAGATGGAAGATCTCTGTCTCTCTGCCTCTCTCTCTCTCTCCCTCTCTCTCTCTCTCTCTCTCTCTCTCTCTCTCTCTCTAACTCTGCTTTTCAAATAAATACATCTTAAAAAAAAGTAATGCAGCATATTTTTTAAAAAAAATATACAGGTTAAAATAATGACATACACACCAATTAGAATGACTAAAATTTGGAGACAGGCATGGTGGCGCAGTGGCACAGTGGGTTAAGTTGCCACGTGGATGTCCACACCCTGTGTGGGAGACCCTGGTTTGAGTCCCAGCTCCTCTGTTTCCTGTACAACTGCCTGCTAACACTCCTCCATCATCAATAGATGATGGCTCAAGAATTTAGGTCCTGCCACCCATGTGGAAGACCCGAATAGAGTTCATGGCTCCAGCCATGGCTGTTGCAGGTATGTGGAGGGTAAACCAGCAGATAGAAGATCAGTCTCTATCTCTCACTGTCCCTCTCCAACTCCTCACACCTCTCCATCGCTCTGCCTTTAATTAAATAAATAAATCTTAAAAACAAATGACAGAAATTCTTTTTTAAAAGCACAACAAAAAAGACTGCTCATACCAGGTGTTGACTAGAGTACGGAAAGTCTGATTCTCTTCCACTGCTGGCTAAATGATATAAACACTTGGGAAAATGACTCAACAGTTTCCTTAAGAATTAAACATGGACATCCCATGTGACTCAGGAATCTGTGCTGCACCAGATAAATGGTAGGGAAGAAGGACAAGGAGAAAAAAGGCTACATACTTAATTCAGAAGCAGTTTGGGTTTTTTTTTAAATATCTCTGGTCAGCTGCATTGTGTGTGTGTGTTTGCATATACTGTCTGTACATATCCATGCAGTGTGTGCAAGGGGTTTCTGGAAGCATCCACACAAGCCTAACAATGCTTGTTTCTTAGGACTGGGATTGCGAGCTTGTGGGAAAGGAACAGGGGCTTTTCATTTTGTTCATTTCTGTTGAATTTTTAAAAGCCATGTGCATATTCTTTCATAAGTTTAAAAAGAAAACTGTGACTTAAAAGATACAGAAAGAGAGGAAAAGAGAAAAACTCAAATCAGGAGCCCATCCATTGGAATAATTACGCAAGGAATGTAATTACCAATTGAAAAATATAAATCTGAACAACAGTCCAGCTTATCCTTTTGAGTCATTCTAGCTTTCATCTTTTTGTAAGAGACTTAAAGATGAGGCTCTATTAAGAAATTAATGCTAGGAGTTTGTCCCAGTTAAAACATTTTAACCTCATTTCTAGATCACATTGAAGGAAGAGAGTTTCTCAGAAGCCTTTTAATTTGAGCTACAAGATCTGCTTTTTAGTAGAGTGTGAGACTACAGCTGCGTTACGGGAGAGCAGGTGCAGGCTGAGGCGGTTTAGAAGTATTTTTCCATACAGGTGTTGAGCAAGAATGTAGGGAAAGCGATGATGATGAAAGTAGGCCTTGAATGTTTGACCCGCAGGATCCCATTTCTCCATCGTGGTATAAGTAACCACAAAATAGATGCATTCAGTTCTTGGACTTAAAGGCAAAACCGTATTAGGTAACTAATTACCACAGGGATTAGCATGAATGGGTTAACAAAGATGCTTAACATCTCCTAATGGATCTGGATGGATTAGTGAGAGGTAACCTGGGAACTCCCTTTGACTCTTTTGAGATGAGTATGTATTTAAGAGCCTCTCCTCCTTACTCTCATGATTATAGGTGAAGTTTTCCATAAGGAAAATATTTTTTAAAGATTTATTTATTTATTTGAAAATCTGAGTTACACAGAGAAGGAGAGGCAGAGAGAGAGAGAGAGAGAGAGAGAGAGAGAGAGAGAGAGGTCTTCCATCTGCTGGTTCACTCCCCAATTGGTCACAACAGCCAGAGATGTGCCAAGCCGAAGCCAGGAGCCAGGAGCCTCCTCCGGGTCTCCCATGCAGGTGCAGGGCCCAAGGACCTGGGCCATCCTCCACTGCCCTCCCAGGCCATAGCAGAGAGCTGGATTGGAAGCAGAGACGCAGGGGCTCAAACCGGTGCCCATGTGGGATGCTGGCACTGCAGGCGGCAGCCCTACCCGCTACACCACAGCCTCGGCCCCCAGGAAATATCATTTTTAACACTGTTTGCTTTAGTGACGTTGCCATTTGAGGAAGTAGCACTGGCCATTTCCCCCAGGCTAGACAGCCACTTTCTTAAGGGGACCATACTTTCTTCCTCCCTCCCTTTTCTTGAGAGACACAGCACTTCCTGCTCCCTTCGGCTGGTTCACTCCTCCAATGCCCAGAATGGATGCGGGGAGGCCCATGCCGGAGCTGGGCGCTGGGAGCTGGGAACTATCTGGGTCTCCATGTGGTCGTAGACTCAGTTCTACAAGTGAGCCATCACCTGCTGCCTCCCAGCGTCTGCATTGGCAGGAAGCTGGAGTCAGGAGCCAGGGCCAAGAATCAAACCCAGGTACTCTGATGGAGGGTTTGGATGGCTTCACTAGTGCATGAAGCCCTAGGACGTTGAAATCAGCACTGGGAATCATGTCCCTAAGGATCAGATTTCTAAACCTGATTTATGAACCTTGATGACATCTCTGTCTTCAGATTCCCAAATTCTAAAATCATGCTGTTATTGCAAAGTGGGGCGAGACTGAGTGTGATACTCGTGTTCCCCGATTACGGATCCATTTCCACACCAGTCTCATCAGCTTCTAGTGAAAAAAAGGGGGGGGGGATAAAAATTAAATGTGTATTAATGCACACGGAGAGCTGTGAATGTGTAAACGCCTGGGTACACCAAGGGCCTGGCGCGAGGCGTCCGTCAGCACACGTTCCACTGGCGCAGATCTGGACGCCGAGCCCGGCTGGGCTGGGCTGGGAACTTGCTGCCACGCCAGGCCCGGTGATGAGGAGTTCTCTCCTGGGAGCCCGGCTCAGAGGGTTTCAGGATGTGGCCCTGAGGATCCCCCGTGTGACTCACGGGCTGGTGCACAGAGGCTCCGTGGTTAGTGCTCAGCCTCTGGCATGAATCAGTGACCCGCCAGCATCCTCGCTGTTTCATGAGAAACAGCATCAGCATCAGCCTTCCATTGATCCCGGGCGCCTGGGTTTCCATTTTCTGGTTTTTTTTTTCCTTTCGTCGTTTTAGTAGCAGGAGAGTTAACAATCTGAAAACGTTAACGGCTGGAAATCATGAAAGTCACGAAGCCCCAGCCTCTCCCAGAGGCAGAAGCATCTGGCCACTGTTTCAGGGGGACCCCCGAGCCCCCTAGCTCGGTGCCTTCTCCACTGCCTGTGTTGTGCCTGTCCCCTCAGTCTGCACACCAAGGAACGTGAACAGCATCGTCAGGGCTTGCCCAGGGCTGAGCTGGGTGCCAAGGCAGCCATTTTTGTTTGTTTGTTTAGATCCAGGGAAACGCACTCTTGAACGCGCGGCAGCAGCACCAGGGAGGGTCTCACGGCTTGGCAGTCCTTCCTGGGAAACAGCCTGAATCAGCCAGAGCAGCCTGCCCTCAGTGCCCAGCAGCAGGGAGTGCTTTCTCCATGGGCTACCCTGGTGAGACTAACTAGCGTGTTCTTGGAAGTGTTTTTTAAAAGCCCAGTGAAGCCTTGCAGGCTCACGCAGGTGCCTCCTGTCTGGGGACAGCAGCAGTTCCCCACCGCGGGAGCCCTCAGCTGCCAGCAGCGCCGGCCGCATGTGAGCTCGGCTCTTCCTTCTGAGCTGCCACAAAACCTCACGCTGCCACTGTTTTTCTGGTGTCCTGTTTCTTCTCCTTTTAGTTACCAAGATTTCCTATTGAACAAATACTGTGTTTCGTTTCTATCCGGCATTAGATGTTTATGTGGATTTCGCGTTGGAACACACATCTGCCTTGGGTCCCAGGCACCCTCACTGCCAGCTGGTCCTGTTCCCCAGCAGTGCACCTGTCTGCTTTTCCCATACCCTGGGACACACTTGCAGAGTCCAGAGGCCCTGTTGTTCTGTTTTTGTTGTTTATCTTATGGTCCCAGCCCTCGCAGTATATAGAGGGAGAAAGATTATGGCTTTTTAACATGGTGCAGACTTCTTAGTGGCATGGATTCAGGCAAATTTACCTCTCTCCTGTGTCTCTGTTTTCTCATCTGCATAATGGGGGTAATATTTGTGACTTGCCTCAGAGAGTCTTTGTGAGACACTAGTGTTATAATTGACCCGGAATGTTTGCTGAGCTCAGAGTCTGGCGCAGTCAGCAGTCAGTAAGATGATGGGTGTGAGTTGGAGTGGTGACGGAGGTGGTGAGAGCGGTTGTTGGTGTTTTTGTTGTTGTCACCTCTCATTAGGCCTTTCCAGATAGAACTGTTGACCCTTGGGCCCCTGGGATTGAGGGTCAGAGTCAAAGATGGGTCAGATGAGGGGTGGGGGTGGCGATCATGACCTAGGAGTAGGAAGGGCTAGGTAGCGTTACGTGTGCAGGGCATGTGGTTTTCACAAGAGAGGACGGATGTCCTGTTGCAGGGCAAACAGAACTAGCTTTTGGAGGCACCATGAAGAAGTATGCAAATGGACTCCACTCCCTTCCAGCGCTCTCCCAGGCCAGGGAGGAGAGCCAGCCTCAGAGGAGCACAGATCCACTCGAAAAGTTTGGCCCAATAATGCCTGAGCCCATGATGATAAATTTGTGCGTAGAGCATTTCACATTTCTTGCCATGTCTAATGACAGTCATTTCTTAGACCTTGAACGCATACCAACTGCTCAAGAAAACAAACTCTAGATTTCCCACAGCAACAACGGGCCATTGAGGTGGGGAACCGGGCCTCCCCACACTGCCTCTCACTGGCACGTGGCCTTGAGTGCTCATCGTTTTCCAGGCTTCAGCTGCCACGTGCAGGGTTTGGACTAGAGGACCACAGCGCCTCTTGGTTTAAATGCAGGGCTGAGCCCTCTAAAAGAGAAACCCAGACCTCATGCCCTCTGTGCATCAGCATTTGTGTTTGTGCACGTGCACACACACACACACACACACACACTGCAAGAGGTGATAAAATGTTGGAGGTTAAGGAAGAAAGGTTTCTCATAATTTGGAGTAAGTCATTAGACTTCTGTGACTGTTTCCTCACCTGTAAAATGTTATCAGTGCCCAGGGCCCTCCCTCATAGGGTGCTTGCGAACATTAGATAATAAAAAGATTGTAAAACACTATGTAAATGTCAAGTACTGTGTAATGGGAAAGAGTAACCTCAAGCGGGGTAGGAAAACTCAGCTGGGGAAAGATGAAAACTGTACATTTTCTTCCCCCACCCCGAACTTGAAGAAGCGATCTGTTTCCTTTGCCTTTTTTTTTTTTTAATAGAAAATACCAGTTCCTTGTATCCAGTTCTCTATAAAAGTTCTAGAGTAGCACCAATTTGGGACCTGCCTTCAAAATGACACCCTGTTGTTAGAGGTTCCTTGGCTGCTTCGGAAGCCAGATCCCCTGGTGAGGAATTTAGGACATGGTGACTTTCTTTCAAATCCCAATCCCTAATCTTGTCTCAGTGGAATCACCTGGTCCACTTCTCGCTGCTGCAGATTTATCCACAGAGGTGTTGAGAGAGTGAGCAGTGGATGGAGCCTGGTAGCAGGATGCTGCTTCCAAGTGTCGATCAGCTGTACCCTTTCGAGGACAAGCGATTATTCCCTATTTGATTGAGTTGTCCACTTTTCTCTGGGGAGACCAAAGCTGCTTTGCGGTCTTAACCTGTCCCATTGCCGTGACATCCCTACTCCGTGTGGCCCTGCTGAGTGAGTTGTCTTCCTCGCTCTGCTGATTTGGAACCCACAGTCAGATGGGAAAACTGACTTTTCAAGGACACACACAAGCAAGTCTGCATCAGCTGGACCGTAAGCTGGATTCATTATCCTGTTCTGCTCCCATTTGCCCACATTCTCCTGAGCGCTCTGTAAGGGATATACCGTCGTCGGCAGTTCACAGGTGTGTAGGAAACTGGCAGATTTGCTGAGCCTTCCTGTCCACCAGTGGATATTCAAGACAGCTGGGTCTTAGGTACGTGAGCTATGAATGCCATGTTCATAGCATTGTACCATGTATGCAGTAAAATAGGCCTGGGTTTGACTAGCTCCGTGAACTTTAGCTTCCAAGCAGATGTGAATAATAGTACTTGCAGTGGGGCAGTGACTAGAAAGTGCCTGCTTAGAGGCTGGCGCACAGTGAGCCTTCACTAAATCATAGCTCTCCTGTTACAAAACAGACAGGTTCTTGGCTCCTCCTTCCCTCGTTAGGACTTTCACGGGATGCTTAAACTCCGTTCAGACAGATCCAGGCACACTGCAGATCCCTGTCTTACAAGACTCCCTGTGTCGCCGTAGCAAGCCTGCTCCTTTTTCCTGCCCCTTTCAGCGTTCCTTTTTGGTTACCAAAAGCTGGCGCAGCGAGTGGTCTTCCACCTGAGTTTGGATTTCTGTCAAAATAAGTTTACCCCTTTAGCTGACCCTGTGAGAAGCTATTGAGTATTATGAACCAACCTTTGATTTCAAAATTCTTTGGGTTCTCATGAACGCGGTAAGCTACCATGCAATACGCTTGGGAAGAGTCCAGTTTGGGTTCTCAGAAGGGGGGGAGGGGGGGGGTCTGATGACCTAATCAGTTTGGGAACTTGGAAGCAACAGAGTTATCTGAAGAGCCCAATATCAGAGATTGTTTACTGTTGCCAGCAGGCTGGGTTCCCAAATAGGGGTGGGGAAGGGGAGACACATACAGCAAAGTGCCCGGGCCCCACTCCAGACCTCTGGAGTTAGAACCCCCAAGCAGGGACCTAAGCATGCACAGTTTGCTCCTGTGTGGTCCTGATATCCTGCCGTGTTTGGGGACTGCCTTGGAAGGCCATTTCCAGGTGAGGAAGGTCAGGCCCAGGAAGAAGCGCGCCCCCTCCAGGATCACTCCCAGGGCTGCTCAGGGGCAGAGGCCTCCCTGGAACCCAGACCTCCCTCCCGGCCCCTGTGGGTTTTTTCCACTGCTCCCCTGGGCCCCTGGGTCCACTGTTGACTCAGGAGAGGCAGGCAAAGCCCGTGTCTGCACTTTCTCATCTGTACGGTGGAGATAATAGCTCCTGACCTTAAAGGGCCATGGTGGGGTTAAATAAGTTAAAGGATGTTCAGTTCACTTCGTCCTTTACTCAGTCTGTTCTTTAGACAACTGAAAGGCTGCTAAATTAAGCCATTTTGCAAAGAGGTCTGAGTCATCTAGTGGCAGCTGTCTGTGCTGGAGGTGCTTTGATCATTGTCATCTAAATGCAGGAGTTAAGTACTCGCAGCCCAGCGCCCCAGGCTGTGCTAAGTGAGTTACCCAGATAATGGTCTCTGCCCTTGAGAACAGCTGCTGAGGCAAAGGGACCTGAAGGTTATTCTCAGGGCCACAGAACAGCACTGATAGGCAGTTGACAAGGAAGCCCTGTGTGTTGATTTCGGAGGGTCTAATCTTCCAACCTAGGAGGAGGTCGGGGAGTCCAGTCGCAAGTCAAGTGTCCCAAGTTTAGGTCACACAGCAGATTGGGAGCAGGTTGTATGACCCGACCAGAAAGTTTCTTCCCACCTCCCCATCCTGGAGTGGAATGGCTTTTCTGAAGGGTTGAAATGGAACAGTGTCCATTCTGTTTAAGCAGGAAAGGCCTTAGCTGGGAGCTGGCATTTCAAGGACATCTAGCTCTGAGGCCTGTAGAGCTCAGGATGTGGCACAGGGGGTGGTTAGCAGAATGTGTTTGAGAAGGGTTGGGCCACAAAAAGCTATGCAGCATCATGGAGCAATCTGGAAAGCAGCCTTGAAGGCAGTGAATAAGGTTCTTGGGCGTGTTCGTGTGAGGGTGCATCAGGATGTTCACAGCAAAATAGAATTAAAAGCAAATGTGCATTTTCCGTGAACTCCTTGCACACTGCAGAGGGAAGTTTTAACAGGACTCTGAGAAGGAAGCCAAAGACACAAAATTCTTGCCAATCAAAAGACCATGATGGGGTGATTGTGTGGTGGGAAGCAAGTGACTTTGGAGGATGAAGAAAAAAAATGGCCACACGTAGTGTTGGCTGTAACACAGGTATTCTCATCCAGACAGGTGTTCCCCTGTACAGGCAACCAGACACATTCAGGAAATGGGGTGAGCTGCTCCAAAACACAGGTGCTGGAAGAGGCACTAGGCTCACTCAGTGTTGGATCCTTCCACACCTGGAGGCCTCCCTAAGCGTATTAGGACGCCAGCCAGCAGGTAATGAAAAATCTTCATTGTTGTCTGTAAACAAAGAAAGGAACCATATAGGGGAGATACTCCATAGAGTAAGAGAGAGCAAAGCAACGTGAGCTCTGGCAGTAATCTGGGTCATGGTCAAGAAAGGACAAGTAGAAACAACTAGAGGTTGCTTATTTGGCAAATCACTGACCTGGCAACATGAGCCAGTGAGAGAGAGGGAGAAAGGATCATAGAAGAAAGATAAGCGTGTATCATATATAATAAGAGATACTGGCGATGTAGGGTAGTTAAGGTTGAGAATGAGGTATTGCTCAGCCGAAGGGGAAAGTTCAAAGTGGATAGGTATGTTGATGTGTCATCCGAGCAGAAGGCGTAGTGGCAACAAGTGAGACTGAGCCTCAGACAGTCTTTTTCCAGTGTGTGTGTGTGTGTGTGTGTGTGGCCTTGTGCTAAGACATCTTACACCAAGACAATGAAAAGGTCAGAAAATGGCATACTAGGATAAGTTATGAGCAACACCTTGTAATGGAGAAGTATAGGGAAAGGAAAGCCCAGTATGATCCCACTCCCTGTAGGAATAGGTCACTGATGGGGTTTTGAAGAAGGTAGGAACACAAGGCAAAAGCAAACACTTCCATTATGCTGGAATCTACAGAAAAAGAAAATGAAGAGAAGGCATGTTGAGTGTTATATTATGTGTTGAGCACATTAAATAATTACTCAGCTAAATTAAATTAGATACTTGATTATATACTCAGTCCTTTCAACATTAACACCAGCTAAGTGTTGTCCCATTTCACAGCTAGGAGAACTAAGGCTGTGAGAGATGTCACCTACCTGAGTTCAGACAGCTAGGGGAGGCAGGATTCGCACAGGTCTGAATCTGAACCCCTTGCTCGTGCCACGCTGCCTCAGCCAAAAATGAGAGCAGGGGGAGGAAGATTAGGTCTCTACAGAATCAGAAGCTGTGAAAGATAGTGAGTGGATCTGGAGAAGTGCTAAGAACGCTCATGGCCTTATTGAGTGACATTGCTACAGAGTAGAAGTGGAAGGAGCTGGCCACAAGGACTTTTACTTGATTGAGTTCACAGCTTCCTTTGCCATGGGTGGCATTTAACCGCCTGCTATATGGAAGATGAAATATTAGCTGAATTTGGTTCTCTCTTGTAGGAAAAGTGAATTCCTTGTTTGAAAATTCTTTGCAAGTCACTTTTTAGTCTACATAGGATTAGGGTTGTTGTTCTAAGTTCATGAATCTTTAACTTTTAGTTCCAAGAAAAATACTGGCTCTGATGGGTGGTTTTTCACTTTTTTAAATTGATGGTCCCATTGGCAGCATAGACATATACACCAGCAAGTCATCTGGAAACTGTGGGAATCTTCTCCCCAACCAACACTGGGAATTGGCCATCTGCGGTTAGTAATACCCCACATCTCATGGTCTTGTCCTTTTCAGTGACATGGGTCATCTATTGTGTGTGAAATTATGGGTTCATATAAATTGGAACTAATGGGTAGAAGTCTTTGGAAAAAATAATTATAATTTGGGAGAATGGAGTTAGCCTCTGTGAGGTTTTTGCAATCTTGAGGTATGGCAAGAAGAATGGGCAAACAATTGGCTTGAAAAGTAGGTAAGTGTCCATGGCTCAGTAAGAACTCTGCTTCCTCTCACTGGGAAAATGCATTCCAGCCTCTGATTTAATTTTCTGTTATTGTTGCTGACTTGTAGCCATCCTCCCCCTCTAAGTATATGACAGGTCTGAACATAATTCTTCTTTGTAGTCCACTGACTCTTGTAAATAATGCTGTGATTATAAGGTTTCCTGAATACAATTTTCAAAATGTTAGTAATAACCACATTGCACCTACCTGCTATACTTGGGTAACCATCTCTGTTGCTCAATTTACTTAATATTGGTCATAGTGAAACATGTTTTCATCACTTGAAATCCAAATTTTATTTGCCAGATTACTAATGGCATCCATTTATTTCAGTAACATAAATTAGGGTGTTGTGCAAGTTTGGTTTGCACATGAGTTGACTCTTGAAGGGAACAAGTTTGCCTTGAGATCAGTAAAAGGAGTCATTTGAGTTGATTAAAACTTTTTCAAGAGAATCGGATTCCTGTCAAGGTAGAAGTTTGATCATGACTGTAAGGATAAGCAATTTAAAGCTGGAATGGAATTTTGAGACCAGGGAGTCCCCCCACCCCCTTTGTTCAGGTTGGAGAGAGAACAAATTCAGGAATGAGGGTCTGAGTGCCTGACCTCCCAGGTCACGTAGCTGAGCGGTGGCAGAGGTGAGGGGCCGTCTGTCATTCAGATGCTCTTTCCAGTCAAGAACTATTTTCTTCTCACCAGCAAACAATAGATTTGAAGGTACTGTGTTTGTCTTCCCTAGATGTCAGTTGAGAAAAATAAAGAAAAAAAGCCTATTTTCTAGAGAAGTTCTTGAAAATATTTCTCCTACAACCAGATCAACAAAACACACAACTTTCTTCCTGCAGGATTTCCCAAAGACCCCCTCAGCTTGCATTTTCTTCTCGCTGTTCTATTAGAAAAGCCATCTTCCAATTGCACTTGAGAATAACAAATCCTGTTTGTTCTCATAGCTGTGTAGAAACAGCTATTGCATCAACATTCCCAGGCAGAGTGAAAAGCCAGTGGTCCTTTCTGAATTCCATCAGCAGTGGCAACAGACATAGTATCAGAACCTCAGAAGCGATGCAGAGAAAGACTGAGAAATCAAGTTAGCAATTATATAGTTAACACTGCCCAAGATGAAAGCCTGCATTATAAAGTCCGGGGTGTTGTAAACTCTCCTTCACTTTTGAATCTGCCTGCAGGCTGTCTCTCCTTTCAAAATACAGTATCTGTTGTCAGTGGTAGATTTTAAATGAAATTTATTGCAGGAGTAATACTCGTAAATATAGTGTGGATGATGAAAATGAGTGTTTATGGAAAAGGCTTTCTGATAAGGGCAGGCTCCGGCCATCACAACGTTTTAGCTATCCTAGGATCTAAATTCAGACCAAAGGTTTTTAAAGGATTCCCTGAAAAACTAATGATAGCTCTCGCCCTCGATTCACAGTTGACATAAAGGGCAGGGATGAGCAGACAGGCTGGGGAGAGAACTCAGTACCTTGTCACAAGATGCAACTCACCCCCAAGAAATCTGGTCCAAACTGTGGGTAATGCACGTGTGGAGAGCACGCGCTTTCAAAGGCAGTGTGACACCACCTGGCTGCAGAGTGCCATGTCCTTCCTGTGGGCCACCTTGTGTCACGTCCACTCCCAGCCTCACAGTTCTCCAGATGCACCTGCCCTCTCTTGCCCCCGGGATGAGGCGTGAACTCCCCCACGCTGCTGGAAATGGTCTCTGTCCCCCAGGAATCCCTGCGGAAGCTCATAGAACTCCACCCTTGTATCGTTATGGCACTTTCTGTTCCAACACCACCGACAGTCCTTTGTCTGGGGGACTCTGCTGTTTACCTTGGTGTATGCGAGACCTACCAAGCGTAACAGTCACTCAGCTCATGGTGGGGTGGGTGGATAGGTGGGTAGAAGAGAAATCAATCAGGCAAGCTCCTGTGTAGCTTATATTTTAGGAGGCATTGAAATAATAAGAATCCTGAGCAAATATCAAGTAACATCAGAAAGCGTGCCTTTTTAGGTGCTTTTATCATCCAGCCTATTGTAATGCTGTAACAGGACAGTCCTACATATTGCTGGAGTGGCTGCCTTGAAACCCCTCAGCTGACAACCTGCTCTTCCTGCCTCCTTTTGCTTGGGGTGGCCTCCCAGTACCACTGTCCCTCCCACGGGCACCCTGAGAAGCCTCTGGGAGCCCTCTTGCCCCTTGGGCTCAATTCCCTCCTGGAACAGTCAGTCTCTTGTCTGTTTCAAGCCATCCTCTGGGCCTGGGAAGTAGTAGGGGGTCAGCAGACATTGGCTAACTGAAAGTGGCATGAATCATACCTTGGGCTCCTAAATGAGGAAGAGAAAATAAATTTTCTTTAAATTTCACTCCCGATCCCAGGAAACCATAAGCCTCCACCATCTTTTAATACAACGTGAAGTTTGCCTGTGTGTTTAAGGCTATAAGTTTCAGTTGCGCAACCGCTGCAAGAATGCTACCAGACCGTCATTGTGAAACTTGGTTAAAACTTGAAAGCTGGCGCTTCTTACCATTTACTAACAACACTAGTCAAGTTTAATTCCCATCTTTGGAGTAATTCTGGAAAACGAAGGAACTGAATTCACCCTGAAAAAGGAGAGAAGTGAGCCTGTGCCTCTCTCATCTGTAAATGTGTTGTCAACCGAAGCCCATTGGACTGTATTTTCTTCTCTTCACTTGTCCTTGCCTTGCCATTTTGAGCTTCTTAGATGTTGAATCATATTTTTGGAATGAAACAGTCACAAGCTTTTTTATCATTAGCCATTTTACCATTTAATTTAGAAGAAAGAACAGAATGATAAAATTAGATACAAGAGGCCTCTGTGTGTCATCAAGTAACCTAGTCTACTTTTGGTAGCAAAAAATAAATTCTCTTTAAATAATTGCCAGCTCGTTTTGAACCAGCTCCGTCCAGATAGATGAATGGCCTGCAGTCTGTGTGAACAGGATGAGAAACTCATCCCTCCCCCTCAGAGTTTCTTCCAACAATTAAAATTTTCCTTTTCTTAATTTCATCCCATTGCTCCTAATTATGACCCCTATAATTAGTGTGCTAATTACATCCCCTGCATAATTTCTCTGCCTCCTTGATGTTCACTCTTGATTTATTTTTAGCCTGAGTCTTTTATTGGCTCCCGAATTCCCTGCTTACCTATTCCTTCTCTGGCTTCCCGGCTCCATGCCTCAACCTGAGAGAGAGCCTTCCCCAGTTGGTTTGACCAGTCGCCTCTCTGCAGTTTGCTTTGCTTTTATCTTAAAAGAATTTGTAACTGAGGAAGATCCTAGTCAGAGGGACTGGGGAGCTCTAACATGGCTTTGGCCTTGTGCAATGCTGTGGGGGTGGCAGGTGTACTCATTACTCGGGGCCGGCTCTCTGTCTACTCACTGCATGGTCCAAATTAGCTAGGGTAGAGGTTTGCCTGGAAGTGAACAGCATCATCTTCGTTCTGTCTTCAAAAAGGTAGTGATTTGGGATCTTCTTGTTTCCCTGTAGTGTCCATAAAATAAACTCAGAAAGTCCTGTCCTTTGCTGCTCTCGTTTCCTTTGTCCTTGCGCCCTGCTTACTCGTGCATGCTTTCACGGACATTCCTGCCATCTTCTGGACTCATGCATTCTGTAGAGCTGGGCTGCCGATCAAGATCAAGGTCCGCCCTCTCAGAAACTGCTTCCAGAGTCCACCTTTAGTTGTTTTTGTGTCTGCCTTCCTCCATTTACTACATTTTTCCTCTGATGAGGGCGGATGAGGGCAAAGCATTTTATCTCATCTCCACACCATCCTAATAAGACAGAGAAGAAAGGGATAGCCCACAGGAAAAGCTGCAGCTCTCCCCCAAGCTCAGGTAGCACCATGGGGTACCTGGGCCTAGAATGAGCCCCCTGGCCAGAAGTCCATACTTGCATGAAGCGCTGGAACTCTTGTCCCCGGGGGTCGCACAGCACCCCTTCGCTCTACAGAAGAACTCAAGAGTCAACAGAACCAAGGTGAAGCCACCCAGGACCCCTCCAGACTGGATTCCATGTCCTGACACTGAGCCCCTGGCACCTGCCGCTCCCAGGGAGCTAGTGATGAGAAAAACTGTTGGCTGCCTTTGAGAGGCTTCCTGGCTAGTGGTGGAAACAGCAGCCTACAAAGATGAATTGAGTGATGTGTTAGGCGTCCCAAGGTGGACGGGAGGGGGGAATCCCTGGAGACCCCCGAGGAGGGGGTTTGCCCAGAAGAAGACACAGACCTTGGTGAAATGCACTCTGGGGCCGCTTCTGACCTCTCTGCCTTTCCATGTAGCACGGCCTAGGCTCACTGACATTCCAGTCCCTGGGTATTCTGCATCTCCCTCCCTGTCATCAGGCTCACCAGAATTGTCCCCTGCTCTGGAATGAGTGAGCACTCAATGAGCAAGAAAATCTGTCCTTGACATCGCTGGGTGTGGGCAAGGAAAAGAGTGAATGTTCCATGCTAAGCATGTTTGAGCATATTGTCGGGCACCACGAATGTCAGGAAGGAGGAAGTTTTAGAAGTGTGATTTCTTCATGTTTACAAAACGAACCAAATGACTCAGATCTATTGTACACATTCACAAGGGCTGTGTCCTAAGCTGATCCCAGCTTTGAAGTCATGTGTCTTCCTTTACATGCAGGGAAAGTGGAGGAGGGGGACAGGGCCAAGGAAGCAGGGCTTGGGGACAAGGACGTCAGGGCCTTTTGTCTGTGGAGCGTTTTCTTGGGATCTGCACTATTAAAGATTCCCTCATCCTTTGCCCTGTCCCTCCCTCCTTCCCTTCCTTCCCTGTCTCTGTCTCGTTCTCTCTCTCTCTTCCATTTCATTTCTTCCTTCCACTGAGCAGGATTTTTTGGGTGTGTTTTCGGTTAGGCTAACTTCACACAAGGCCCTGAAAACTGAAAACAGATGCCAGTGTAGACCAGAGTGTGGGTTCATGACTCTTGGATGGTCCAGTAGCCCTGACCTGATTGGCCCTGACCACTTGGCCCGGCTCTGGATCCGGGTTACATTTTGGGTGGCTTTGCGGACATTGTTGTTGACAGGATTGTTAAGCCTCACTACACTCGAACCCTCAGGCTCTGACCTTTTAAAATTTCTTCCATATTGAATATACTTTAGGGATTGTTCTCCTGACTTTTTTTTTAAGATTGATTTATTTATTTTAAAGGCAGAGTTACAGAGAGAGGAAGAAACAGAGAGAAAGAGAAAGAGAGAAATCTCCCATTTGCTGGTTCACTCCTCAAATGGCTGCAATGGATAAGCCTGGGCTATGCCAAAACCAGGAGCCTGGAACTCCATCCAGGTTCCCCATCTGAGTGACAGGCACCCAAGCACTTGGGTCATCTTCCAGTGCTTTCCCAGGCACATTAACAGGGGGCTGGATTGGAAAAGGAGCAGCCGGGATTCAAACCAGTGCCCAAATGGGATGCTGGTGCCTCAGGTGGAGGCTTTACCTGTTATGCCATAATGCTGGCCCCTGACTTTTTTTTTTTTTAACTACCATGAAGAATAATTTTTAAATGGATCAAAAATAAATCTTGATATCCTTTATCAGATGCATGTAAAAAGATAAAATAAGCATGTTTAATTAATCCTAAGATTCTGTGGCATTTTGTAATTACTATGCTTAGCAAATCCCATGGGACACGGTTTTTTATTAAACCCAGGGTCAGGGGGAGGAGACATGCGCAGGTCACGGAGGTCATGCTGAGGACCGCAGGTAGCGCTGGCGAATGTGACCAGCCCTGCCCTGCCCTGCCCTGCCCTGCCCTCACTCAGCGTCACAGGTGCCGCCTCCTTCACTTTGCCCCAGAGGAGAGAGACTTAGTGGGTCCTTGCCTTGTATCCTCTGAGGAATAAAATGTGCCATTTACTGTGAGAAGCTTTACAAAACAAATGGCATTAGAGTAGCTCTTCCTGTGTTTCCAATCTTACATTCTGTGCAGGTGTTCATTATTATTTTGTCTGGAGCTCTGAAATTAGACAAGCCAGAAGAGACCGTGGAAATTAAGCCACAATGCATTGTCTTTTAGGGGATCAGAGAAGTTTGAAATGTTACAGCTCTTGTTAGGATGCTACATCCAAAGTATATCAGAGATTGAAATGGTGTCACAGCCCCTTTCTCACCCAAAATTGAAGCGTTGCAATTTTTAAGTTGAGCAATGATAAATCTTGAAGTTCCTTTTTTTATTTTTGCTGTTCTGATCTCTGTTCTTTATTTCGTCATTTGTTTCAGTTTGACAAATTAAACAAATCCATCCATCTCCATTGCCATAAATAGGCAACCCAACTCACTAAATACAGAAATATATGTAGTCTCATGGAGAGTATTAGATATAACAAGTTCACATTAAATGATTATTCTTTAAAAATCGCAGAATTTTTCTTGATTCCTCTACTAACACTTAACCTAAACAGTGTTTATGTCATCTAGAAGTGATGGACCACAACATTTTCTTTCAATCTGTATTCTGTATATTTTTTTGTTTTAATTTGAGAGATGCAGAAAGAGAGCAGAGAGGGAAAAGGGAGGGAGGAGAGAGACCAGGAGATGGAGAAGAGGTGACAGACAGAAAGTTTTCATCCGCTTGTTCACTCCCCAAATGTCCCCAGCAGCCAGGAGCTGGGAACTCAACTCCAGCTTCCCAAATGGGTAACAGGAGCTTGTTAGTTGAGCCACCATTGCTGTCTCCCAGGATCTGCATTGGCAGACAGCTGGAGCCAGGAATTGACCCAGACACTCTGGAGTGGGGGTCATAGGCATCTTAACCACTAAGATAAACACCTGCTCCCTCTATACACCATTTTTAAATATTGATTAATCATAGTGCACATGCAGCTTTAATTTTTCACTCATGTCATAACATAAGCATTTTCCCATGTTGAAGATTGTTTTTAAAAACTATCAGATTTTGAGTGGTGATAGCACTGTTCACTTAAATTCCCTATCAGATATCTAGATCTCTCCAGTGCTTGTTATAAAAACTGCTGTAAGTGAATATCACTACATATATACACTCCTTCCTTGATAAGCTCAACAAACATAAAACAATTTGCACATTTTTGATAATGATTATTGTACTTTCCAGTGGTCACTGGTGATTTGGGGCAAGGGAGTAAAATCAGCAATTATATAAAGCTATAACATGGGTAGATTATTTCTTGGAATATAACCTTCATCATCTCACTTTTGAGCACTTCGCTTTTGTACAGAAGTGGAACAGAAATATACAGTGGTGTGGCCCAGACTCTGTCACAAGGCCCCCCTTCTGGAAAATTCACATCATAGTTAGATCGAAGACCCACATGTCTTCCTCTAAAACTCTTGCCTTCCAGTCTTTACATTTACATCTTCTTGTGGCGGTCACTTTATATTTGACAGCATTCAAAGCATTGTCAGTTCACCAGTCGCCCATGGGCTGAGCGCCTGTTAATTTACTGCACTTTGCCTGGCTCTCTGAGAACATGGAGATGGGTGAGACTGAGTTCCTTTTCTTGAGGAATCCAGAGTGGGTAGGGAAGACAGAGAAGGAGACAGATGAACACAGAAGGCTGTACCGGTACTGTAGAGGCTGAAGGAGGCCTCACCTCTGCTTGGAACTTCAGTCTTGAAGTCTTGAAGGGTAGCCAGAGATGGCAAGGGGGAAGGAGCGGACCGCATAGCAGGACAAACTTGAATGAACTGTGCCTGGTTTGGGACAAATACATGGGGCATGGGCTATTGAGATGCTAGTGGTAGGGGACAAGGACACTCTGGGCTGACTGATGGAGAGTTTCATTATGCTCAGAATGCCATGGGTGTAGAAAGGTGACTAGCCATCATAGCAGAAGTGGAGTGGAGAGACTGAGGCAGAGGGAGGAGCAGTTAACTCTCTGTGATGACCTAAACAGGAAACACTGGGGTATGAGTTGGGATACCAGCAGTGAGAATAAAGAGGAAGAGACAGAATCAAGATAGGTCAGAGAGAGAGAATGTACAGGTGTGAGAGCAAGTTGCGTGTACTGCCTTGGGTACCTGAATAGGTACTTGCAGTCCTCTAAAATAAGAAAGCAGAAGAAAATAAGCTCAAATGGGCTTTCTTATCTTCTGATCTTTGCTCGCTTCAAACTTCACTGTAAATCTAAATAATTGAGGCTTGTAGGCCTCCCAGTGCTTTCTAATCAGATTTTTCCTATTATGTGATTTTCTAGTTAATTGTCCAGAACAAAGAAATAGAATGTATGCATTAGATTTCCTGCTTCTGCTAGGTGACCTGGAGATGGTAATGGTCATTAAACCTTCTCTTTTAATATGTCTTTTTAAGACGTATTATGTCCAAGTACTCAGTGTGAGGGTACAATTTTCAGCACTTAGTGGCTTAAAACGGAAGCTGTATAACCAGATCTCACCTGATTCATTTTTGCCCCACCGGCTAAATATATTGGGTGATGGTTTTAAAAACTCTCATATTTTGACAGTGTTTAATGGGAGAAGACACAGAATGTCAGCTGAGGACAAAGGACGCATCTCAGCATGATAATGCAAACGGGTATGTTCCGTCCCATTAAAATGTCAACTCATGTGGAGGAAATAAGCTGAAATTCCTCGTTCAGTTTACTTTCAAGATCTCTCAAGGAGCATGTCGAAAGAGCTGGGGAAGGGAAAGAAGACAGCACATTGAAGACGGTGGTGGTGCTGGGTCCGCTAAGTGTGACCTCGCTGTGCCCTGGTGCATGGAGGAGCTCACCCCTTCAGAATCCTAGGTCGGTCTGTCTTGCCGGTTCTCTTTGCTGATTGCATAGCGCATCGTTTCTGTTTACTAGAGCGTGTCTGTTGGCAGGTGCCCACTGTGAGAACTTCGAGGAATGATAATCATAATCACAACACTGAAGGGACTTGCAGTTTGCCAGGCACCATACTAGGAACTGCTCATTTGTTAACTCATGTAATCCTCATATAGCCCTATGAAGAAGGGACCATTGTTAGCTCTACAGCTGGGGAGACTGAGTCAGAGAAAGGCAGAGTAAGCTTTTCTAGGAGCGCCCGGCTGGCCGGGTGATGGAACTGGGCATTCCCCAGTGGGCTGTTTCCAGATCCCGTATTCTGAAATGCTGTGAGTCTCGTTGCTGGAAAGCCCTGCCCTGTTCTTATCAGACCTCCCTGGAAAGCCTGGCTTAGTCATCCTGGTCTCTAGGAGGTGCACCTTCACTCCTCACCTCACCTTCGGAGATACCTTTGTACTTTGAACAAAACATCAGTTATTCATTGCAGAGGATGTTAAATACGCACATTTCTATCTCTGTTTCCCACCAGACCCAACCGTAGTCCTCGTCATATCCACACCTGGCATTTGGTGTAGTGCTTGGCACAGAGCAGGTATTCGGTAAATGCAAACCAAGTTGCCTTGGCTTGACTTGAACACGCAGTGTATCCGGAAAAGAGACTCCATTTATATGAAGTACTTGAATAAGGAGGAAGTTTAAGGCGCAGGGAATGTTGCAGACAACAGATGTTGTGGGATTTCAAAGACAGCATATTGAACGTGGGGTTGGGATGAATCAGGTTGAACTGGATTGGTCTGATTGGTTAGAGACAGCTTCTGCAAGTACATAGCCGACGAAATGAGGATAGATAACAACTAAGAGAAGAAGAGGAAGAACATTGATGAGAATGTTGGTGGGAGGTAATGGTAAATGAACTGCTCACGTGTTAGGAGGCAGCGGAGTTGTATCAGAACAGGTAGATTGAAAGATCTCTTCATTGACCCAGATCAGCCATCAGCTCCTCCGAGAGGCCTGTTCCTTCTGGAGACCTTCTGTTACGTAGTAATAACATTTATGAGGTCCTTATGTTCCAGCCATTGTTGATTACATCATATTAACTCAACCTGTGTTTGTGGAATTTTGCCATCCTGCGATGGATGAAACTTCTAGGAAGCCTTGAATTGTGTGCACCCTGTCTGAACATAATCAGAATCCTAATTAGCCAATGCCAGGGAGTGCTGGAAACTAGGATTCAGTTTCCTCGAGGGAAAGGAAGTGGCAACATGGCCCGGCCAGACAACTGGCATTCAGGGCAGACCACCAGTCAGGCCCAGGAAGAAATGGAGAGACGAAGCTGGCCACCAACAGTACCACAGAGTGGACCTCAAAACGGAACACACACACACACAGAGCTCTTCATTCCAAGCCAAGGAGACGGAGCCTGCTGACAGTCTTCCCCTTCCATTTAGCATGTGAGATGCAGCTGAGTCCACAGCAGGGCCATTGCAGCCCCCGCTGTAGGTTGCTGGGAGGGGAAACAGGTCAGGAGCTGGCACAGACACGTGTACATGCACCAGGACTATGGGCTGCCAACGTGGAATCACTGTGATTTTGCTGGGTGGCCCCCACATCTCCCGTGCATCTGTGCAACTTCCGCAAAGATGCTGCCCTAGCATAGTGCAAGCAAAGTGATCTGGGCAGTCTAAGAAGCATTCCAGGCCAGCAACCAATGTTTGTAAAGTAGCTCCTTCATCGGCTGCTGCTTAAGAGAAGAGAGCTTTCAGAAAAATGTTCAGGCTTAATTGAAAAAGCACATAGCAATCAACTTTTATTCCCAGCTGGCAGAAAACCTTCTTAAGTGGTAGCCAAATTTGGGATGCCTGAAGACAGACAAATGACTAACACCAGGGCTGTGTGTGGCCAGGAGCAAATGTCTTTTCTGACCACAAGACCATGTCTGGATGCTCCTTTGTAATTACCACACGGCCTACTGTAATCGTAAGACTTATATTTACTTCCTGCCTTTGACATGTAATTCAGGGTCCAGGGCTGCACCCCGCACAAACGTGAAGCTCTCTGTTCCAGTCCTCAGTGTGTGAGGCTCTGCGGGTGTGTGCATGTGTGTAGCCGCGACTGTGAAATCAGTTGTGTCTAATCTTGTGAAAAATAGGGGCCACTCTCGCCTTGTTGGACAAAACCCCTCACTAACCAGATGTTGACTGGACACCTACTAACTACCTGCCAAGGACTATTTGAGACTCATCAGAGAATAAGACAACAACGAATCTTCTGTCCTGAAAGAAAGGACAGGGGAAGGAAGGCAGACAGATAAGAAAATGGTGTTTACGGATGTGTGCTGTGCCAGGGGCCAAAGCAGGGTGACGTCATAGAGAAAGTCTGGTGGCATCTTGAGCTCGGGACATCAGAGGAGACCTCGCCAAGATGACATTTAAGCCGACTTCTAAAATGACAAGGAGCAGGCTAAGCCCCGAGCAGCAGGAGGAAACAGTGTAGGCTGGCTAGTTAGTGTGAAGACCCAACGTAGGAAGGGGCTTCGCAGCCTAGGAAGCTGCCAAAGCCATCGTGTCTTCGCGCGGTTTGAGACGGGGAGAGGGACTGGGCGGTCGCACAGGGCTGTGGAGAACACCGTAGGAGCATGCAGGGACAGGGGTGGGGGCGCTTGCTGAGCACTGACAGCAGCGAGGAGGCTCCCGCAGGGGTCTGGGCTGGCGGCAGGGGTGACTTGGACCAGGGGCTGGTCTCAGAGTGTGGTTTACAACCACAGCCAACAGAACTCGCCAGTGGCGTGGATGTGAGGAATGACGGAAAGGCTATGATGGAGGATGAGCCCCAGCTTGCAGCTTTGCTCAGCGCGGGGGCTGGTGACCGAGACGAGGAGGGCTGAAGGCAGCGCCATGTGCCTCGTCCCCGGCAGTCCCAGCTGACGAACCGTGAACCCACACGCGTCTCGGGGCTTCACATCGCTGGGGCGGATTCGTAGTCTTTCAGATAGATAACTGTAAGCATTTCCGTGGTTTCTCCTTCCCTTTGGTGTTCTCTACGACACACACACACACAACTCACATTCAAATGACCTAACTCCTTCCCTGCTCCACCCTTGAGTGCTCTGTAAATTTTAGCTGTCGTCCAGGCTTCTCTCCTTGGTCCTGGCCTTGGCCACCCAGGGACTGGGCATCTGGAGTGAGGTGTGGGTCTGAGCTGTTGAACTTTGACAGCTGTCGTGTGCCTCTAAGAGTTTACCCCATATATGGTTTGACTAGTTTGCTTGTTGTTATTTTTTTCATAATCAGACAATTTTCTGATCTCTTAAATCAAACTAATTTAATCTCTTTTTTCTTCATGAGAAGACTGATATTTTCCACATTTGCCCTAAAGATATTATGGGCCTCAGTTCTCTTGTCTATAATGGGAGTAGCAATGTAGTCATCCTTCATTGTTATTTTATGAAGATTAAATGAAATAATACATAAAAAATAGCTAGCACAGTAGCTGCTATCCAAGGGTACTTCAAAAATTTCCTGAAAAATGTAATTAAAAGAAAATTTTATTTCTGTGCAAAACATTTGAAATCCATTCATATGAGAAGCATTCGAAAAAAGCTCATGATAAACATGTAGTATGAAAAATGTATGTGGCTTTCAATGTTTTTGTACCAAAATAAACTTAGCTTTTAATCCCATTTCTCCATGAACTTTTTGAAACACATTCAAATAGCATTCAGTAAACCAGGGTACTAGTACTATCCCGGAAAAAAATATTCAGGGCCAGAGGAGCTCTCAGAACCAATACACTGAGTGTAGCAGTCAAATGAACCAGTCCACGAAAACAGAGCAACACTTTTATTTATTAAATCCCTGGAGGACTTTGACAAAACCTATAATTTCTTTGGATCTCAATTTTCTCAGGTAAATGAGAGACTTAGGATAAATAACCTCAGTTTTAAAACATCTGCGAGTCTCCGGGATGGTCTATATTTTTCTCTCCAGTCTTCCTCTTACGAAACTTTTCATAGAGTTTTGCCTTTGGGTCAACTAAATCAGTGTAAGTGATATTTATTGTCAGATCTGACCTTTTGTTAGCACACTGTAGAGTCCCAACTTTAATATCACTTTCTATAAATACAGATGGCGGGTGGGGAAACGTTCTGTCTCCAGCGAAGTGGAGCTATGGAGAACCTTTCTCTTCTCAGTCTCTCAGTCTGTGGGCGATTACTCATGGCTGGCACTCTTCCTGGGTCTCACTTTTGCTACCTTCTCCTTTCGTGATCACTGGTGCTGGTCGCCACCTCCGATCTCAGAGTTCCCCACTCAGCCTTCCCTGGCGGTTTGCCTCGCATCTGAGTTATGCTTTCTTGCTTCCTCTACCTTTTGAAATGTAAAAATAGAAGATGACAAGCAAACCCCCAGTCTTTCACATTGGCTGAACTCTGTTATTCATCTAACAGATTTTTCTGGTGAATTCCACGGCATAAAATCTACAGTTAGAAATCTACCATCAGTTCAAAATACACCCTGGGAGGAATTGACAAAGAACTCCTGGGATTTTGACTATCAAACACAGGATGAGGAATGTGGGGCAGCTGCCGACAGGAGGAGGCTTTGGGAAGTGAGTCCGGGAGATAGCAGGGCTCCCAGCTGGCCCTGGCATTTTCTCCTTACCCTCTGTGGTGAGCAGTCACTCGGTTGATAGGACTCTTGGAGGGCCCTGACTCCTGTTCTGTGAACACCAAAGACAAGTCCTTGGAGGCCTGAAGACCCATCACAAAGGTCCCTGTTATCTCCAGGGACCCCACCCCGCATCACAGCAAACGTACTAAGATATGGCAACCCCCACATGGGGAAAGGTTTTGAAAATATTTTTACAGTTTTGCTTTGGAAGGAGGTGGGCTGTAAGTAACTGATCTCATTTGTAATTGATTATGAGTTGCTCAGTAATTATCTCAGCGTACTCTGAAATGCTTGTTAAGTTAAAAAATAAATCCAGCCGACATATTGCTTCCAAATGAAATATGTTTTGTGGACAAATCAACAGTTGATGAAGTTAAGCTAACATTGATTAATTTCAACTTTATGGTTATCCTCTTTTGAAACCAATAAATGGTTCTCACGGACTCGGATATTTTCATAGGTTCCTGAGAAGCTGGCAAGCCCTGGGCACTGTACCTTAGTGCCCAGTGATGGGAAGTGTTCTTCCTGGGAAGTCATAAGCCCTGCGGTTTTCATTCTTGCCTTCTCTGGGGAATGAGAGCTGTTGGGAGGACAGCGAGCTGGCATAGAAACAGCACTAGTCTAGGAGCAGCAGGTGAACCCAAACGAAAGACTGTAATTGGAGACAGAATCCTGGCTTCCAGCTGTTAAATCACTGAGTAGCCTTGACTGGCACTCTGTGGCCTTCTTCTTACCCACAGTGGTATCTTCGCAGATCAACACACCATCTGGCCTGGGTGGAGGCCCAAAGCCATTAGTTCTATGGAACTGAAAGTTTTGCAAAACCGTCTGAACCAGAAGACAAGAATTTCCCTCTTGCACAAAAAGAAAAGTAAATTTTTATGTCTTTATAATTTCACCAAAAGGATAGAAGGAAGGGAAAGGAGAAGAGAATAAAGAAAGGAAAAAGAGGGGAAGGAAAGAAGGACTATGCCATCAATACTGGTATTTTAAAAAACTATTGATCTATGCAGATGACAAGTATGCCTTCTGCAAAAAGAGGGCTAGGCATTTGGCATAGCTGTTGGAGTGCCCGGTTCAAGTCCTGGCTCCTACATTTCCAATCCAGCTTCCTGCTAATGCGCGCTTGGGGAGGCAGCCAGTGATCGCTCAAGTACTTGAGTCCCTGCCACCCACATGAAAGACCTGGATGGAGCTCTTAGGCTCATGACTTTGTCTTGCACCAACCCTACTGTTGCTGTTGCATGCATTTGAGCAGTGAACCAGCTGATGGAAGATATCTGTCTGTTGCTCTCTCACTTGGTCTCCGCCTTTCAAATGAAGTGAATATAAATAATTTTTTAAAAAACCTTTAGGGGCTGGCATCATGACATAGCAGGGTAAGCCACTGCCTGCCATGCCAGCATCCAAAATAGGCATTAGTTCAAGTCTCAGCTGCTTCCCTTCCTAACCAGTTCCTTGCTAATGGTCTGGGAAAAGCAATGGAAGATGTCCCAAATGCTTGGGCCCCTGCTGCCCATAGGGAAGACCTGGATGAAACTCTAGGCTCCTGGCTTCAGCCTGGCCCAGCCCTGGCTGTTGGGGCCATCTGGGGAGTGAACCAGCAGATGGAAGATCTCTCTGTGTCTCTTCCTGTCTCTCCATAACTCTGACTTTCAAATAAATTTTAGGGGAAAAAAATGTTAAGGCTTTTATATGATACTAACTCCTACTGTCTCCTTCAAAAATCGTCTGTCATCTCCTTTTCCCTAAGTGAGGGGAAAGCGCAATTTAATGAAAAGAAGAAGCAGACAGTGCCATGTTCAAAGCCAGCACTACCACTCATCCTCCAGCAGTTCTCAAAACGTGACCAGGGAACCCCTAGAGTTCTCCAAGAGCCTTTTCAGGGCAGCTGTCAAGTCAGAACTGCTCTCATAATAACATGAGGTCATTTGCCTTTTTCATTCTCATTCTTTCCATGGGTGAATTTTCCCAGAAGCTGTAGGACATGTGATATTGTGGCCAATTAAGTGCATGCACAAATATCAAAATCCAACTGTCTTCTGTCAAGCCAAGCATTAAAGGTACTTAGAAAAACTGTGAAGCAGGGCCACTCTTCTCACTTGGGACAAGGGGTGGACAGGATGGTTTCTGGAAAATATGCTAACTTTTAATTCTTACAAAATATCTGTTACCATGTAAAGGGATTTTATTTTTTAAATAAATTAATACATAGTTTTTAATTCTTCAGTTTTAATATCTATCATTGGTAAATATAATTCACATGAAAAAAGTTCTTTGGAGATCCTCATTAATACCCAGAAATATGAAAGGGTTTAAGCCTACGAGCCACACACCACACACATTACCTAATAGCAGGTACCACTTAGCACTTCCTTGTGCCAGGAGCGGTGCAGAAGCACACCACCTTCTGTGTCCCTTCCTCATGTTTGCGGCTAGCTCAGGGTCTCAGAGCAGGACGGGAGGGAGCTAACCAGGTCCCCCAGTTCACACTCTGGATTACCAGACAGTATCTCCAAAAGTTAATTCTCTGTGGCTTTGAAGAGTATTTTTACTGCTCTGAGCCTCAGTTTCCTTAGCAGGAATGGGCAGAATCCTGTGCCTTGCAGAGTTCTCTCGAGAGCAGAACAATTCCGAGGCCTCCAGGGGCCTCGCACAGAGACTCATGCCACGTAGAGCCCACTGTCCTTCCATTCCTTCCGCATCTGTGGGGTGAAGGCAGGCCGAGGAGGCTCACCCGCTCCTCCTTTCCCTCTAGATGGTCTTCAGGCGGACAGAGAGGCCGACGGAACAGAAGGAGTGGACGAAGACATGATCGTGACCCAGAGTCAGACCAACTTCATCTGCCCCATTACGCAGGTACTGGTTCCTCTTTCCACCCCTGTCAGAGAAGCAGTTGGCTTCCCAGGGGCAAAATGGTTCCTGCTGGCTTTCTGGTTTGATTTCACATTTGGAGTTAAGGCGGGAGAAAAGATAAGTGATGCAGACTAAGGCATATACAGGGCAGGCTTTCCTTCCAGCATACCCTGAAGGATCTAGGGAAAAGTTCATGGCCAATGACACTGGTGCCCCGGTTTCCCTGCTTGTCCTTATCTTAAGCCTCATAGTTACCTAAGGCCATGAGAAAGCCCAGGACTAGGGGAAAGAGAGCTACTGGAAATTGATCGTTATCATTCCTGAAAGCCTAATGTCTCCTTGATTGCAGTTGGAAATGAAGAAGCCAGTGAAAAACAAAGTGTGCGGCCACACCTACGAAGAGGAAGCCATTGTTCGCATGATTGAGTCCAAGCACAGGCGGAAGAAAAAGGCCTGGTGAGTTGACGCGGGAGCGGAAGCGGGGCCTCCGCGGTGGGCAGCCAGGGCCGCTGTGCCAGAGGTCAGGCCAGAGGAAGAGACACTCAGTGTCTGCCCGAGATCACATTCGCCTCCCGGACAGTGTAAACATGGAAGCTGACTTTCTGGAAAAACCATTCAGCTGGGAAAGATTAGCAATCTGTTCAGGAAAAGCCGAAGGAACTCCAGCCACACCTTGAAACAGAAGGAAAAAGGTTGGATTGAATTCTAATCATGAGATTATAGGAGTTTTATGAATGTGTGCAATTAAAAACCTAGCCTGAAGAACATAAAGGAGAACTGTAAGACTCAAATGTGCCCTCTCTTTGTATATACACTTCCCCAAACAAGAGGGAATGTAAGTTGTTTTAAGGCTTGTTTTGTTTCGTTTTGCTTTCTGCAATACAGCTAATTTGCTTTAAAAGTATTTTAAGGGGACCGCCGCTGTGGCACAGCAGGTAAAGCTGCCACCAACAATGCCGGCATCCCACATGGGTGCTGGTTTGAGACCCGGCTGCTCCATTTCCGATCCAGCTCTCTGCTATGGCCTGGGAAAGCAGTAAATGATGGCCCAAGTGCTTGGGCCCCTGCACCCACGTGGGAGACTTGGAAGAAGCTCCTTATGCCTGGCTTCAGCCTGGCCCAGCCTCGGCCTTTGGGGCCATCTGGGGAGTGAACCAGCAGATGGAAGATTCTCTCTCTGTGTGTCTCTGTCTCTCTCTCTCTCACTCTGCCTTTCAAATAAATAAAATAAGTTTTGAAAAATTATTTTAAGTAGACACTCTAAGATGACAAGTCACATCCCCTGGCCTTGATGAATCCCATTTTATTATCAGGGGGTACTTGCCACATATTTAATTATTTAACTAACTTCCTAAAAGATTCAAGTAAACTCATGGGTGACTGATCAGTGAGGTTTATTTTAATGGAGGTTCTGAGGAATCTTTCGTGTGTTTATTCCCTCCCCAAGATCTCAAAGGACTGTGGCTCTGATTCTGTATTAACATAGAACTCTGAGTGAGCTAGACTGGCTCCGGCTTGGACTCAGTTCGGCATCTCTTGTGCGCTTATCACAGGTTTGTCTTTGCCGCAGGAATGGAATGGCAGGTGTGACCAGGTCTCAAGAGCTTTTTGATAACAGTCCCTTTGATGTGTGGTTTGTCTCTGTCGCCCAGAAATTCGCTGTTCCAGACCTCGAGTTGGAATTCCCCACCACTCCCTAGAGATTGGATATTTGGAGGCTGTAGGTATCTTAATGGTCATTCAGTCAGGTAATTTACCCTGTTTATTCTAGAAGAATAATGGTTTTGCAGCCTCGTGGTTGCAAACTCTAGCCTACATCATTCGCACGTTTTGATCTGTTTGGAGTTCCCACTTCGTAGTTGAAATGTCTCCTCCCTGCTGAACCTGTCCTCTCCTCTGTGATTATAATTTTCTGTTGTTTCTGGACTTCCAGATCTCTTTTGCAATGAACTTTTTTCTGTGTTCGTTCTCTGAAAAGCCAAAATATTGTTAACATGATTGCTAAAAACAGATATTCCTAGATAGATTTATTTGCTAGCTCTTCTTACTCCAAGTTTGTGACGTCCCCCTGTAGTCAAATAAGGAAAAGGCAGGTACTGTTACAAAGCGCATTCCTCCCCACAAGGACAAGGATATGTGCCAGTGACTCCCAGAATAGACATCCTGCCTAGTTCGATCTCCTTTATTTGTTTTTATTTATTTAAAGAGAGAGTGGAGGCCTGCACTGTGGGCTGTGGCATAGCAGGTAAAGCCGCCACCTGCAGTGCCGGCATCCCATATGGGCACAGTTTGAGACCCAGCTGCTCCACTCCAATCCAGCTCTCTGCTGTGGCCTGGGAAAGCAGCAGAAGCTAGCCCAAGTCCTTGGGCCCCTGCACTCACGTGGGAAACCCAGAAGAAGCTCCTGGCTCCTGGTTTTGTATCAGCCCAGCTCAGGCTGTTGCAGCCATTTAGGGAGTAAACCGGCAGATAGAAGATCTCTCTGCCTCTGCCTCTCTCTAACTCTGCCTTCCAAATGAATGAATGAATGAATGTGCTCTTCCATCCTCTGGTTCACTCCCCCAAATGCCTGCAACAACGGGCTGGGCCATGCCACAGCTAGGAGCCCAGAACTCAATCTGGGTCCTCGGCATGGGTAGCAGGGACTCACGTACTTGAGCTATCAGCGCTGCCTCCCAAGGCACATGAGCAGGAAGCTGGAATTGGAAGCAGAGTTGGGAATCAAACCCAGACGCTCTGAGAAGGTGTGCAGGCATCCGAAGCAGCACCTTAACTGCCATGCCGAATGCCCACACCTGGATCTTTGTAAGTACGTATTTTGACTTTCTAATCAGCCTTTGCCTTTTTTTGAATAGTACATGATATTTGCAAGTACATGAGCTCTCCTTTAGAGAAGTTGGTTGGTTGGTTTTTGCTGCCATGCTTCCCTAACTGGAGTATGTAAAACTCTGCAAATTCTCCAAGCTTAATCATAACAACCATTAGATCTAAGTGGGAAAAGTCTGGGAGGTCTACAGAGAAAGTAGTATTTGTAGCTGGCCTTGAAAAATGGGAATGATCTCAGAGAATGGTGAACAAGAATCTTTGAGCCAAGAGCTTAGCTCATTCAGACCCTTCTATTTGGTTTCCAGTAGATACGGTTGTAGTTACTGTGTATTAGAGGAAGAGTGAGAGGATGCTGCGGATAATATGAATGAGGAAGTGGTATAAAGATTCACGATAGAGGCCATTAAATATTGTGATTTCATTAGTCTCCTCCTCCATGGGGGTCTTCACAATGTTGATCAAAGTATATATTATGAAAAAGAAACTTGCCCGGATTTCAAGTATTTTTTCCACCAAGTAAACTTTTCTTTTAATTCTGTTTTTCCATGAACTTTTTGAAGTACCGTCATGTAAACTGATGGCAGTAGTTGTCGTTGTAGTGATTTATTCAAAATTTAAATAAGATAGCTGTGAAGTATTCCAGGTCCTTGGCACACAGTAAGATTCAGTAGACATTATCCCCAGTGTCCCCATCCTCACCATTCTTACTGCCGTTACTCGGTAGGTGTGGGAGGCACTGCAAGGTTTTCAAGGAGTGAGGGGAGCCCACCTGGAATTGAGGCAGTTACTCCAGTAGCAATGCAAGGGATGGATTCAAAAGGCAGGAGGAAGAAAGGTCAAGTAGGATGCTCCCGCAGCAGGCCAAGTTATAGCTAAGGAGACCCGAGACTGGGCAAGAGTACCTGTGGCATTACACCTGCCGGAACTTGGCATCGGAGTATAGGGGAGTGGAAGAGGTGAAGGCCATTTTCAATCTGAGCGTCTAGAAGAAGGAGGGTTGCCAGCTGTCAGTTGTCCTACAGAGAGGAACACGTTTAGAAGGGATTTTGAGAGCTTTGTTCAGGTCATGCTGAGTTTGAGGTCCTGCCGTACAGCCATTTGGAATTGTCCAGGAAGCACAGAAAGTGTAGGTGTTGAACTCGGGAGAGGACTCTGAGTCAGCAACATTGACCATGAGGTTTTTAGTGGTGCAGGCAGCCAAATCCAGTCACCACCATCACAGACAGAGCTCTGGAATGGTTGGGATTGCCAGGGCAGAGTCAGCAAGACAAAGCCTTGACCTGGCTCTGAGCTCTGTGGCTCTAGGGCCCTGCTCGCGTGATGTCCACAGCACCCGACACAGAGCCTGATATCAGCCCTCAGAAAAGCATCTTGTTCAGTCGGAAAAGCAGTCGGAACCGTGCCAGGAGCTGGAAGGAGTGGTGGGGGGCTGAGTTCAGGGGAGCCATGGGCAGGTGGGGCCAGGCCTGGAGGATATCACACCTTCTTTAGGACTTACTTCAGAACTTTCTTTCTTTTTTTTTTTTTATAAGGCATACTCTCTTCTTAAATTTTTAAAATTAATTAATTAATTTGAAAGGCAGAGTTACAGAGGCAGAGAGAGAGAGAGAGGTCTTCTATCTGCTGGTTCACTCTCTGGATGGCCACAATAGCCAGAGCTGTGCCAATTCAAAGTCAGGAGCCAGGAGCTTCTTCCGGGTCTCCCACGTGGGTGCAGGGGCCCAAGCACTTGGTCCATCTTCTGCTGCTTTCCCAGGCCACGGCAGGGAGCTGGTTCGGAAGTAGAGCAGCTGGAACTCGAACCAGCGCCCATAGGGGATACCTGCACTAAAGGTGGCAGCTTTACCTGCTATGCCACAGTGCCGGCCCCTTAAAGTTTTCCTTTTTTAATTTGTTAGAAAACAGATGCTGGAGTTGTGGCATAGCAGATTAAGCCACTGCCTGCAATGCTGGTATCCCATATGGGCACTGATTTGCATCCCAGCTACTCCACGTCCGATCCAGCTCCCAGCTAATGGTCTAGAAAAGCAGCAGCAGAGGGCCCAAGTGTTTGGGCTCCTGCACCCACGTGAGAGACTTGGAAGAAGCTCCTTATGCCTGGCTTCAGCCTGGCCCAGTCCTGGCCATGGTAATCATTTTGGGAGTGAACTAGCCGATGGAAGAGCTCTCTCTCGCTCTCTCTCGCTCTATCACCCTGAATTTCAAATAAATCTTTAAAAATAAGTGGGAGAGAGAGAGAGAAACAGAGCATTCCTGTCTGCTGGTTCACTCCCCAAATGCCCACAACAGCTGGGATGGGGCAAGGCTAAAGTCAAGAACCAGAAACTCCCGTCAGGTCTCCCGTGTGAGTGGCAGGGATCCAGCCACCTCTGCTCCCTCAGGGTGCACCCTGGCAAGAAGCTGGAGTCTGGAGTGGATTCAGGACCCGAGCCCAGCACTCCAGTACAGGACGCAGACATCCCAACCGCAAGACGGAATGCCCACCCCCACTCCAGTTTCTCATTAAGCATGAAGCGGTGTAGTTTCCCACAGTGCGTGTTAAAGTGGTGAGCCGTTCTGGGTTTCTTTTGTTTAAAAATATCTGTGACACATCCAGTTGGAGACATCTGCTTTCTTCCTCCTCCTACATTGTTCTGAATATGTTTTGTTAGACTGGAGTTCCAGGTACACGGTGTGACTGGGCACTGTCTGAATTTTCCTATGCATGGTCAGTTCCTGGGAAGGCCTCCGTCTACTGGCTTGAGTCAGAATAATATTGTCAAGAAGTTAACCCTAACCAACTACAGTAGTTAGAATAATTTCCTAAAATATGTCTCTTAATAAAAAGACTAGAATCTTAGAAATAAAACTGCCTTACAGTATTCATAGTCATATCCACTTTTATCACAGTCCTTTTTTATAAATTTTTTTTTGACATTTTATTTAAGGACAGGAACTAGGGGTGGATATTTGACACAGCAGTTAAGTCTCCACTTGGGACAGCTGTAATGGAGTTCAAGTACTTGCTCCTCTGCTTCCAATCCATCTTCCTGCTAACGTGGACCCTGGGAGGTGGCAGCGGTGGCTCAAGTACTTGTGTCCCTGCCACCCACGGGAGAGGGCTGGATTGAGGTCTGGGCTCGTGGCTTTGGCCTGACCATTGCAGGCATTTGGGGAGTGAAGCAGCAAATGTAAACTGTCTATATCTCTGTGTGTCTGTGTGTGTTTATGTGTGTGTGTCTCTCTTCTTTCAAATAAAATGAAAAAAAAATTTTAAAGAACAAAACCTTTTCTTGGAAATAGTGTATTTCAAAAAAAACAGTATATTTCAGAGCAGGAAGAGTAAAGTTAAATGGAATAGAAATGTGTTGTTCAACAGCAGAGAATTCCAGCGTTGTGCCGGGAGTTCCTGTTTCACCATTGATGAACTGTTAGTCTCGGTTTCTCCACCTGGAAAGGAGAAATAGCAGCATCCTCCCAGAGCATTTCGGGAACCCGGCGAGCGGTAGGGAATTCCACTCTGGCCTGGACCAGCAGACGTCTTGGCGGTGGAGCAGCGCAGGATGCGGGAGAAAGCTCCTGGCGGAGTCCAGACGCTGAGCAAACAGCTGAAGGACCGGGAGCTTACCTCACCGCCTGGTGACCCATTATTTCTGACTCAGAGGGAGGCACATAGAGCTCCTCACTGTGTTTGGGTATGACTGGAATCCACCCCGCTCTGATTGCCGGAGGTAGCCATACACCTCCTTTGTGGAGCTCGTGGACTGAGCCTTGGGATTTTGAGACCCAGATCCAGCAACTTCTGGACTCGGAATCCGTCCCTTGAGCCGATGCTGAGACCTGGGTTCACTGTGTCCTGGTGGGACGCCCTGAGACCCAGTTTGATTGGTTCAGCAGACTCCTTTGCGCTTGTCCCAAGCCACCAGGGACTGCCGTGCCCCGTCTGTGACCCCAGTCTGGGAGCCTGCCTCTCCTGCGAGGCCTGCAGGTCTGACTGACTGCTGCACAGCGATGACAAGAGCTGTGGCTGGGTGGAGCCCTGCCCGGCCTGCTCTCCAGGGTGTCGTGGGGATTACCCCTAATCCTTCCGCACAGCCGTGTCTCTCCGGAGGAGTGCCCTGATTCAGTGCCGTGGCATCGTGGCCTTTCTTGTCCTTTTTAGTTAGAAACTTGGGTCTGATTGTTCGAGGTAGAGTGAGTAACGAGTTCTCCCCCGGGCTCCTGCATCCTCCTCTTCTCCCAGAAGTCTCCCCTGTCACTTCCCTTGGCGTCCCCAAGGCATGCCAACGTGGTCGGTGGGGCTGGCCTTCTCTGCGTGCTTCCTGGGAGCAGAGGTGGACTGTGGAGCAGAGCTGGTGCCTGTGGGATCTGAAGCAAGCAGTCGGCCCTCGGCACCAGGGGCCCACTTGACCTCCCAATGGCCCTGCGCTCTACCTTCGACTTTTTAGAGGGACAGACTGGGGCCCAGAGAATTATTTCACATGCCTGGGTTGTCACAGCCCTTTCTCGTTCTTCCACCAGTGTTCCTGTCATTGGGCCATCTGGCTCCCTGTGGGAGCTGTCTGTCCCCGGAGCCTGTGGCCTAAGTGAGCTGGGACATCTTTGTTGGACACAGATCAGCCCAGGCTGCAGCTTGCTAAAAGGAGTACAGATGCTTGCTGTGTACCAAGTGATGTGGTTAATTCCGTCTGACATCCTCAGAATGGGCTTGGGGACTGACCAAAGCCTCTGATGTCACCAGGAAGTCCTCCCCGCCCCACTCTCCACTTCCCTGTCCGATGCTTATTCACTGTCTGGCTGTGGGAGTTCAAGACTTCGCTCTCTGGGGTGGGGAGAAGGGGAGGCCTGGCAGTCAGAAGTGGATGCTGGCTGGGCTGGTGCATCAGGAGACGGTCATTCCAGCAACCTGCTGGGAACTGCATTTCACACCGTGGAAGCTGACGTGATGAGAACTGCCTTTTCTTCCCTTTTTATTGTTTAAGATTTATTTATGTATCTGTCTACGTATTTGAAAGCCAGAGTTGCAGAGCAAGAATGGAGAGACAAAGAGAGCTCGTCCATCTTCTGCTTCACTTTCCAAATGGCCACAATGGCCAAGCCTGGGCCAGGCTGAAACCAGGAGCTCAGAACCCCATCTGGGTAGCAGGGGCCGAGGTACTTGGGTCGTCCTCTGCTGCCTTCCCAGGTGCATTAGCAGGGAGCTGGATCAGAACTGGAGCAGCCGGGTCTGGAACCAGCGCTCATATAGGATGCCAGTGTCGCAGGTGGTGGCTTAACCCGCTGCACGACACCATCGGCATCCAAGGATGACCTTTTCTGAAGTCGCGAAAGTATCCATCGCCTCTTGGTAATCTCAGCTGTTTGCTTTTGTGCTTAAAGAAATAATTCACTTTGAGACTCCAGAATGTAGGTGGACAGGCTAGATAAACTGCAAATTTTCAAATCACTGTAGAACATTTCTGAAGCCTTACCCTCTTAATGCAAAGCCGCATCATCAAAATGGTGTGTACCTGGGCCACTTCACCCTGATCCTCTCCCCTGTAATTATCTTCCTGTAATTAGGATCTGACACATGTACCTGACACATATGCATATCGGCATTTTTAAAGTAAGTATTAATGCTTGATGGCATTACATAGGTTAGTGGCCTTCTTGTATAGACTCCTTGATCCAGGGGCCAGTGTTGTGGTGCAAAGATTGAGCCATTGCCTGCAGTGCCAGATCCCATAGGAGCAACTGCCACCCGTGCGAGGGACCCGGATGAAACTTCTAGCTCCTGACTTCAGCCTGGCCCAGCCTCTGCTGTTGTGGCCATTTGGGGAGAGAACCAGCAGACAGAAGATCTCTGTCTCTGTCTCCCTGTAACCCTGCCTCTCAAATAAATAAATAAATCTTTAAAGACGCCTTCATCCAGAGATCAGGGCCAAGAAAAACTTTCTCTTTCATGCTGAACCGTTGGGCTGCCTACCACTAGACCAATTAGAGCTCCAGTGATGAGCTTTCTTCCCCTTTTGCTTTGTAACTTTTGTCATATACTTGTTGGTCTTGGTCTTAATATCCCAGTACTTTTAGGCGAGGTGCCTCGGATCAGTGGGTCTGAGCTCTGTGGGGACAGGAACGATATATTTGTCTGTTGTAGTCATAGGCTTGAGACCTAGGCCAGGGCCAGTCACATAGAAGGATGAAATGAGTCCATGATGTGTTGGGGATACATGAGATACAGATAGGGCAGGGACTTGAAAACTTCTCGGCCAAATGATGATCAGAGAGCGAATGACAGTCACAGGACATGAACATTATTGAGCCCCGTGCTCTCCTCATTTGAATCAGGAAACAGGGGCTCAGAGGGTCATAGGAGTTGCCTGTGGCCTCAGCTAGCAAGCAGATGGTAGAGGGAGAATTCAGATCTAGGTCAAACACGGGCTGCACAGCACTGGCAAAATCTGCTTCGCATTGCGAAGAAATCAGGTGACTTCATCCAACCCACCGTCTTCAGAGGAGACCGAATCTAAACCGACTCTGCCTTGAGTTCCGCCCCCTCTCAGCGTGACTCACGCCGATTTCCTCAGCCACAGCCTCCCCGCTGGTCCCCGGCTGCCCACTCCGTGTCTGCGCTGGGAGGCCTGGTGGGCCTGTGGCTCCACGTGACTCCCCGTCTCAGGAAGGGCGCCCCCAGTGGCCCGGCTGCTTCCCTCTTTCCTTTTCCTCCCGCGTCCCCTCTGCTACATGGCTGCCCACTGTTCGCACCTTCAGCCACCTGGATTCCTGCAGGATTCCACCTGGCCTCCTTGCCTTGTGTTCTCCCTTCGTCATCCGGAGTGTCGTGTGCCACATGTGAGCCGAATCAAAACCGCCCAGGGAGTTCTCTTCAGATTTGCAGTGAAGCCCGAAGCCCCACTCGTGTTCTCACCCGATTCCCCGAAGCCTCGGGGCCTTGGCCTTCGCCCCACAGCGCCAGTCCACCTCCCTGGCTTCTCCACTCGCTGCTGCTCAGCCTGGCCACAGGCAGTCTTGTTCCCACACCCCCGGCTGCGCTCTGTCCAACAGACCTCAGGGAGGCCTGGCTCACCTGGCCCCCAGTGCTCTCCCCCTTGACCTGGCCCTGTTGCCTCCATAACACCAGTGTGGCCGGAACTCATAGCGAACAATTGTGAGTTACTTAGTGGTTGCCTGGCTACCCCATTGGACGGTATGTCCCAGGAAAGACACTGCGCGTGCATAGCGTGTGTCCCCAATCCCTGGACAGGGCCTGGCTCAAGCAGGCATTCAGCAATAAAGGAATCCTGATTTATAATGCATGCTCCTTTATTGTCCCCCCTTTCTTTCTTTAAGAGTTATTTATATTTATTTGGAAGGCAGAGTTACAGAGAGGCAGAGAGGTTTTCCATCCACTGGTTCACTACCCAGAGGGCCACATGGTGAGGGCTGTGCCGGACCAAAGCCAGGAGCCAGGAGTTTCTTCTAGGTCTCCCATGAGGTATCAGGCCCAAGCACTTGGGCCATCTTCTGCTGCTTTCCCAGGTGCATTAACAGGGAGCTGGATCAGAAGTGGAGCAACCAGGACTCGAACTGGCACCCATATGGGATGCCGGCATTGTAGGCGGCAGCTTAACCCGCTGTGCCAGACTGTTGACCCTCTTGTGCATGAATTTGAATGGAGTTTGTGCTTAAGGCATCAAAATTCAGTGCACTGAGGTAGCGTTTGGGTTGGCAGTGAAGATACCCAAGGCCATGGCCCACAGTGCAGTGCCTGGGTTCCACTCCCAGCACCAGCTCCTGGTTCCAGCTTCCTGCTGATGCAAACCCTGGGAAGCAGTGGTGAGGCCCAAGCCGTGGGGTTCCTGGCACCTACATGGGAGTTCCCAGCCCCCAGCTGCAGCCCCCGGGCAGCTCCTGCCAGCATGGACCCTTGTGGAGTGAACCAAGAGCTGGCCTCTCTTTCCCTCTCTCTGGCTCTCTGCCTCACTCATACATAAATAAGTAATATTTTTTAAAAATGTTCAACGGACTGACTTGATTTTCTTTCTCCCTCTCAGCTGCCCTAAAATTGGCTGCAGCCACACAGATATAAGGATGTCGGACCTCATCCAGGACGAAGCCCTCAGGAGGGCAATTGAGAGCCACAACAAGAAGAGGCACCGGCATTCGGAGTAAGAAAAGGCCTCCGCCCGCGGGGTCCGCGGCGCCTCGCACGCCAGCCGCCCGCTCAGAGCCCTGCTTCTCGGGGCAGCGAGGGACCGGCCGCGCGGCATCCTTCGGGGTACAACTTGGTTTTAAGTGTGATTGAAAGCAATTTTTAAAGTTCCCCCAGTAACAATGCAAACACATTGTATACTGTTTATTTTTAAGAGCTGTGTAATTTTGAATAAAGCCTTGATTATCTACGGTGGGTCCCACCTGTCCGCCTCATGGTGCGTGTACGTTGTTCCAGGGGCTCAGCTTGTCTGTTTCTGATGCTTTAGAGCAGCTTAGAATTGTTCAGGAATGTCTTTCAAGTGATGTTTGCGATGCGAGTGTACAGCACAGAGCATCTCCTGTCGCTGCGGCAATACAGGCGTTACGTCATGACGCGGCACCAGTTGACTTTCCTGTATTTATTTCTTCTTTTGGGGGCTTTCCTTTGTCATGCCGAATGGCATGGGATTCGCTTCCCCACGCAGTGAGACTTTGCGCACAGCCCGCACAGGGCCTTACGTGTCGTCGGAAGCCACCACATCCTGGGTGCTCGGTGACTCTCTGTAGATGACCCTGCCCCCTGGGTCATCACGTCCAGGTGCAGACTGGAGAGTCCCTGGACTTCTGGCCAGCCTGGTCATGGAATTGAGCATCTTCCAACTGTGAGTGTTTCTAACGGTGCCAAGAATGCCAAGCTGTTGACTCCCATAGCAACCATACTATTTCTGGCTTATCAACCATACTATTTAAGTCACCCACATGAAGCCCATACTGACGTCACTGGGAAACCGAGAAGAGCTAATGATGGCTAACGTGTGTTGAGTACTCTGTACCAGGTGCCATTCTAAGTGCTTTACGTGTATATTAACTCCTGCTGTCTTCACAGCCAGGTGAGAGAGGGACAGTTAATTATTCCCACTTTACAGATAAGAAAAACAAGTCACGGAGCAGTGAAGTAGCCCCTGGAAAGTCATAGCACTTAGAAGTGGCTGAGAGGCCGGTGCTGTGGCACAGTGGGTTAAAGCCTTAGTCTGCAGCGCTGCCATTCCATACGGTCGCCGGTTCAAGTCCTGGCTGCTCCACTTCCGATCCAGCTCTCTGCTCTGGCCAGGGAAAGCAGTAGAAGATGACCCAAGTCCTAGGGCCCCTGCACCTGTGTGGGAGACCTGAAAGAAGCTCCTGGCTCCTGGCTTCGGATCAGCATAGCTCCAGCCATTGCAGCCATCTGGGGAGTAAACCAGTGGATGGAAGACCTCTCTCTCTCTCTCTCTCTCTCCCCCCTCTCTCTGCCTCTTCCTCTGACTCTACCTCTGCCTCTCTGTAAGTCTATATTTCAAATAAATAAATAAATCTTCAATTAAAAAAAAAAAAGTGGCTGAGCTGGGACTGGAACTTGGGTGGCCTGGTCTCAGGGTCTTGATTCAGGATTCCGTGCCCACCTTCTTCCCCTTGTTGATTTATTTGGAATCTACAAAAATAGTCAAAGCCCACATTTAAAAACCAGAGCTTTCGTAAATAAATACGCATGTCTGTGCATGCACACGCAAGAAGGAATCTAATTAAAGTACAGGAAATAACTAACTGGATGTGCTATCTACTAGGCAGTAAAGGTCACAAAATGATAACGTATAGTTGAGTTTAAAAGTACAGTGTAGCGGCTGGCATTTGAAGCAGCAGTCAAGACACCACTTAGGATGCTTAACGTGTCTTATCGGAGGGCTTGGGTTTGAGTCTCGCCTCTGCCTGCAGTTCCAGCTTCCTGCTCTTGCACACATGGGAGGCAGCAGGCAATGGCTCAAGAATTTGGGTCCCTGCCGTGCACATGGGAGACCCAGGTGGAGTTCCGGGCTCCTAGTTTTGGCCAGGCCCAGCCCAGGTTGCTGCAGGCATTTGGAGAGTGGACCAGAGGCTGGAAGATCTCTCTCTGTATCTTGCTATCTCTGTGTGCCTCTCTCTCTTTCTGCCTTTCAAATTTTTGAATAAGTGAAAATGGAAAAAGCATAGTCTCGTGTGGCCAAATTAGTTTCAGAAACATTTTCCTGGAATTCAGAAAATAGTACGACATTCAGCTGTCTGCAGACTAAGTGATGTTGAACTTCCTAAGATGTTGTATCTGAATCAGGCCTTCCTGAAGAAATGATTACATTTCAGGCAGAACAAACATACTTTTCATGGAATGTGGTTCTTTTGTGAAACACTCTGTTTCCTAAACAGACAGGGATGAGCACGAAAATGCTTGCCTAAGATTTGGATTGCATTCTCCCCGTTCTTTGTAAGAGAATTCCAGAATATTACTGTGGGTACCGATACTGGTTAGAAAAATACACCAAAATAACACCATTCCACAGTGGAAAACGTATGGTATTTGTATCTCTTGAAATTTTTCCTTCTCTGGTCTTCTAAAACAGTGTTCCATAAATTTGACTAGCCAGCCAAAGAAGTTGAGGTTTTATATGAAATTTATTTTGATTTTTGAAGGTTTGTCATTTGATGATCATTATCAACCTTGCATGTCTATTAAATTTCTATTATAGGAGTTTTCAAAACACAGAGAACATTCTCTTCAAATGGAATCATATTTGTCTTATAAGAACTCCAACATACGAGTATAAGATCGCTTATAGGAGAACACTTCCAGTCAGGGAGGAGTGGGAGTTCCTTCTCCCTTTTCCCAGGGCAGCCCCGGAATCCTGAGGTCACCCCAAGGCCTCCGGAGTGGTATCTGAAAACTGCACATTGTAGTTGAATGATTTCTTTGGCTAAGAACTGGACCAATGTGTGGCTATTTTTTTAAAGAAAATGCTAGTTCTTTTTAATCAGTGTTGAACCTACAAACGTTTAAAACATGACCACAAACTCCCAAGGATACTAAGATTGTGCTCTGTTCTGTAGAAGTTCAAACGTGGATGTCCACCCAGAAGCAGCTCCGGTGGTGAGTGTGGTTTCCAGCTGCCTCCCCCTCGCAAGGACAGGGATAAATTGCAGGGCTAAGGAACCAAGGGCCGTAAAGGTATCACCTAAGCCGATCCTCCCTCCAAACCTGGGAAGTAATTGTTATTACCCAACTTTGCAGATGAGCCTTAGGGTCATGTTCCTCTGCCCAGGGTTCCATACTTCTGTGTGGCCGAGCCCATGTTGGAGCAGAGTAATTGCACAGGCAGTGCTCTGATCCACGAGGCCCTTAGCCCCGGGGCCACGTGGGTGCTCACGTGGAGACCTGCACTGCCTTCCCGTCTTCCACAGTGCTGTCACTGGGCCCACCGCTTCCCAGGCTTGCAGACTGCAAACGCCATGCGTGTAGCATTTGGCATGGCTGGGGAGTTCTCCCTCCCTAGTTCTCTGCAGAGGCTGCTCCAAACCCAGGCCTTCCTCCTGGCTTTCCACTTCCTGGTCTCCTCCCTCTACTCTCACTCCTCCCATATTAACCCACGCCTACACCTACCTTTCCTGCAAAATACAGTTACAGCCAGGCATCGGGATTTCACCATGGACCAGACCCCCTCTTCTCTCTCCCAATCCTCCTTTTCTTCCCACCACAAGCTCCACCCATTCTTGGTGGCAAAGTGGGCCGCTCCCCCTCCTCTCTTCCACTGGGGAGTTAACCCTGGAAACTTCTAACTAACACCTGTGGGTGGTCATGGACCAGTCATTCCACTGCTCCAAGTCACAGAGTGTCGATGGAAACCAAAACATCTGGACTCTTCCCTCTGGTTTCTTTGGAAGCTCTGAGAGTCTGTCGTATTTTTAGTGAGCAGGTCCCATGGGAAGGGTAAGACCCTTTAGAAGGCGAGCAGGCAGACGTGGGTATTAGGATGTACGTGGACCAAATATGTACACTGACTCCTCAACTAGTTATTCAACACACTGCCACGTCGGCCTTGGTGCCATGTTTTGTGCTGCTTGTCCCCCTCGACAGGGGTTGTCTAGTTGAGGCAGAGAGAGACCTGTGAACACGAGATTCCGTAAAAGGTTATGTGAGCGCTGTGTGTGGGGACAGTAACACAAAGCAAAGTCTGTGAGTAAACAGAAATTGTGTTTTTGTACATCGGGGAGCGAGACGCAAGAGAAGGGAGTAGAAAGGCCGAGCGGCTTCCTCCTGAACCCTGGCCCTGTGGAATCCCGGTGTGCCCCAGGAGTCTGCCTTCTAGCTCGTGTCAGACTCCAGGGGGGCGAGCTCTTTGGGAGAGAAGAACGCTGAGGGGAAACCGAAGCCCTCGTACGTTGTTGGGCGAAACACAAACGGATGCGGCCTTTGGCTCATTAAAACAAAAAGTTAAAAATAAACCCACCACGCAACCGAGTCATTCCATCGTTAGGTATCTACCCAAGAGAAGTAAAAGCATATTTCATACAAAGACTGTGTGTAGATGTTCATAACAGCACGATTTATAACAGCAAAAAAAATGGAAACAATCCAAATGTTCCACTGGTGAATGGGTAAACAAAGTGTTATAAACCGATATGATGGAATGCTATTGGCAATGAAAAGGACCGGAGCACTTGTTCTTAACTGTGTGTGTGTGTGTGTGTGTGTGTGTGTGAACCAGCATCTCCCAATTCCTCTATTCTTGACCCCTGGTAACCACCATTTCTCTCCCTCTCCCTCTCCCTCTCCCTCTCCCTCTCCCTCTCCCTCTCCCTCTCCCTCTCCCTCTCCCTCTCCCTCTCCCTCTCCCTCTCCCTCTCCCTCTCCCTCTCCCTCTCCCTCTCCCTCTCCCTCAGGGTGTGTGTGTGTGTGTGTGTGTGTGTGTGAACCAGCATCTCCCAATTCCTCTATCCTTGACCCCTGGTAACCACCCTTCTCTCTCTCTCTCTCTGTGTGTGTGTGTGTGTGTGTGTGTGTGTGTATTTGAATTCATTTGAGAAGCACAGAGAGAGCTCACATCCGCTGGTTTACTTCCCAGATACCCGCAATAGCCAAGGGGCCCAAGCCGAGAGCCAGGAACTCAGGCCAGTTCTCCCACATGGGTTGTTCCAGAAAAGGCGAATCTATAGGACGAAGAGTAGTTAGTGGTGGCCTGGGGCTGGGGACGGCTCTGGGGAACAGTTGTGCAAGGATTCACTTTGGGCTGAGGGCAATGTTCTAAAACTGGATGTGGTAATGGTTACACAACTCTAACTAGAACCCATTGCATCAAAACAGGTGAATTTTAGGGCATGTAAGTGATAGAGACAAACTCAAGTGGTGTAGTTGTCCAGGACCTGGAGGAGAGAGCTTTTCGTCGTGGTCACGTGTAAAGAACAGGAACTCTACGAACTATCAGTGCCCCAGATTCAGCTCGTAACCAATTCTCTGTCAACCTCTCAAGAAGACGTTTTCAAACTTTTTGTTTTAAGATTTGTTTCATTTATTTGAAAAGTAGAGTGAGAGAGAGAGAGAGAGAGAGAGAGCGAGAGAGCACTTCTATCATCTGGTTTACTCCCCAGATGGCCTCAATGGTCAGGGCAGGGCTGGGTCAGGCTGAAGCCAGGGGCCAGGAACTCCAGCCAGGTCTCCCATGTGGGAGGCAGGGCCCCCAGAGTACATGGGTTGTCTTCCACTACCTTCCCAGGCACAGTCGCAAGGAGCTGGACCAGAAATGGGACAGCCGGGCCTGGAACCGGAACTCATAGAGGATGCCCGTGTCACAGGTGGCAGCCTAACCCTACATGCCACAATACCACCTGATGTTCAATCTTAATCATAAAGATTAAAGCGAAATGAGAATCTGTTCAAGCCTCAGGAAATCCAGGATTTAAAAAGCAGTTCTAAGAAAAACTATTAATGATTCCAAACAGGATAAGATTAAATAGCATAATGGATAAAAATAAAGAAGTTAATTTTATTTCTGTTCCTTTATCTCCTTACTGTATCTTAATTTTATGTGCAGTAATCAGGGGTTCTGATGAGCTACTTTTTGAAAAAATGAGCTGCTTTTGAAAGACATAATGGAGTGAGAACCCTGGAGTGGTTTCTCTCTCTGTTCATCCTGCTATTGGGAAACCTCGCAACTCAGGCCCTGGAGACGGCTTGGTAATCATTCATTCAGCAGAGGGCAGAACCACCCAAACGTGGGTTCACACACTTGTATGACCCAAGAAAGGAATATTTGGTGGGAATTTTTGTAAGTGAACCAACACAGATCTGGTTTTAAAAACGAAAACAAAACGCAACATGCAGTGACGAAAGGGAGCAGTTCCGGGATCGTCTTTTGCCATGCACTGTGCAGAGTGCAGTGGCGCGCAGCTCGGAGCGGGCGCGCCCCGGGAACGCACGGGAAATGCGGGCATGAGGGTGGGGGAGATGTGGCCATCAGGCTGTGCCTGGGGCCCTGAGCGGAGTGTTCCGGTTAGCTCTGGTCACCGCAGTTCACAAAGAATGTGGAGACACTGATTAGTCCCCAGAACAGCCAAACAAGGCCAGGGATGATGAAACACGGATACTATGTTGAAAAGCATCGGGATGTTTTTGCCCACAGAGACAAAAAACTGAGGCTTGTTTTGTACAAAATATGAGCCTGTGTCAGGAATATGCCACCAAGGCCATGAATAAGCACCATGAAAGGGCCAATTAAAAGGTCTCTAATACCCCAAAGAGAATAATGACTTGGCATTAAGGTGTGAGCACAAAGACGCTTATTCAGGGGTCTACGGAGGGACCTCCCCCACCCCGGGAGACAGTGGATAAGATGTAGGAGGTTCGGGAATTGGTATGGGGAGAAAGTGCCTCTTTGCAACCTAAAATTAGAATTTTGCATTTCCTACAATTATGAGTGTTGGCAACAAACTCCAGTGGAATTAGCGGTACTGGGGACTGTCTTACCACCACGGGCATAAATATTTTCATGTTGTATTCTCTTGTGATAAAGACAAATTTACACTCATCTCTTCCTTTAAAATACAATGCATAGATTGCTTTGGCCAATTGCAGACTAACATGAATCAGACTGACCCCCTCCCCCCTTAAACAGTTTAAAACTCAGAGTATTTATGAAAAGACTAGTTTTCAGACATCAAGCCATCAGGCAGCCCAGGGCAGGGATCCCTAAGAGAAAGCAAAGGAACCTACTGAGCCCCAGGGGTGCTTGCTGCCTGGAGACACCAGCAGGAGAGAGACCTAGGTGGAGCCTGGACGTCTGATTGCACCGAGTCAGCAAAGTGGAGGCCAAGCAACCAGAACCCATGGGGCAGAGGCCTGGGGAGGAGGGAGCTGCCCTGGAGCCCTGGAGCTGCACACAGGGTGTGCACACACACACAGGGTGCCCGGAGTCTCCCGCTGAGTCGGCAGAAGCACCTGACAGGAAACTACCTGAGGCTGGGAAAGAACCCCAGAGGATTAGAGGGAACAAAAACTGGCGGTCACACGGGCCCAAGAAGAGTTCCTTTTCCCACCGGCCAGAATGGAAGGGCTCATCATTTATGGGACATCTGGAGAGCATCCCAGACTAGAGGATTCCGCGGCGCTGCTTAGCCATACTTGACGATAAGCCTCGGAAGGAGGGCTAGGCGGAGTGTCTGTGTGAAGGGCGGCCAGCCAGTGAAGATTCTCAACTCCTCGGGGCCAAAAGTCACGGTCAGCAACTAAGTCAAGGTCGCACAAAGCAGCCTCAGACAATGTGTGTGCGAATCAGAGTGGCTGAGTTGTTGGGAGGCTTTCTTTACAGACACTGAGTTTTTCATTGAGTTTTCATGTGCCAGACAATATGATTCCTTTGGTGTTTTTGAACATTTAAACTGTAAAAACCATTCTTAGCACATGAGCATACAAAAACATACAACGCTCCCAATTTGTCCTATGGGCTGTTGTTTGCTGGCCTTTGATTAAAAAGATGGAACTGATACTAATAAGCTGTGTACCAGAACAAAGTTAAAAGTAGAGGAATACAAAATAAAGTCTAGCAACTAACAATGGCAAATCCATAATGTCTAGCATGTAACAAAAAAAATTCTAAGTACACAAAGAAGCAGGAAAGTATGATTTATAAAGAGGGGAAAATGTGACATAGAAATAGAAAGGACGCTGTGGCATAGCAGGTAAAGCCGAAGCCTGCAGTGCCCGCATCCCATGTGGGCTCCAGTTCAAGTCCCAGCTGTTCCACTTCTGACCCAGCTCTCTGATATAGCCTGGGATAGCAGTGGAAGATGGCCCAAGTCCTTGGGCCCCTGTTCCCTCTTGGGACACCCGGAAGAAGTTTCTGGCTCCTGGCTTCAGATCAGCACAGCTCCAGCCATTGTGGCCATCTGGGGAGTGAACCAATGAATGGAAGACCTCTCTCTCTCTCTCTCTATCTCTATCTCTCTCTGCCTCTGCCTCTGCCTCTCTGTAACTGTGCCTTTCAAATAAATAAATAAATCTTTTTAAAATTTATTTATTAATTTATTTTTTAAGGAATACAGATTTCAGAAGTACAACTTTAGGAATGTAATTATTCTTCCCACCATACCTGTTCTCTCATTCACACTCCCAGCTCTCCTCCTCCTCCCTCTCCCCTTCCCTGTCCCATTCTCCATTAAGATTCATTTTCAATTAACTTTGCACACAAAAGATCAGTTCTATACTAAGTAAAGAGTTCAACAATTTGCACACACACACAAACACACACACACAAAACCTGTTTGAGAACTAGTTTTACAGTTAACTCATAATACAACTCATTGAGGACAGAGCTCCTGCATCGGGAGTTGGTGCACACACAGTGACTCCTGTTGCTAATTTAACAATTAACACTCTTATGTATGAAGTCTGCGACCACCCGAGGCTCCTGACATGAGCTGCTAAGGCTATGGAAGCCTTTGAGTTCACAAACTCCATCAGTATTTGGACAAGGTCATAAGCAAAGTGCAAGTTCTCTCCTCTCTTTAGAGAAAAGTACATCCTTCTTTGATGGCCACTTCTTTCCACTGGGGTCTCACTCACAGAGATCCTTCATGTAGGTATATTTTTTTGCCACAGTGTTTTGGCTTTCCATGCCTAAATGCTCTCATGGGCTTTTCAGCCAGACCAGGAAGCCTTAAGGGCTGATTCTGAGTTCAGAGTGTTACTTAAAGCAATTAGCATTCTATGAGTCTGCTGTGTGAATTGCTTCCCATGTTGGAACATCCTCTCCTTTTTAATTCTATCTATTATTATCACCAGACACTTGATCCTATTTATATGATCTCTTTAACACTTAATCCTATCTCTATGTTCACTTTAACACTTAATATGATCACTTTACACTTAAAATGGCATTATCCCACCCAGCTTAATGCGAGAAAAAAGAAATAGAAAGGACAACATGAATAGAATTAGTAAACAAGGACATTAGAATGGAAAATAGACCACACATGTCCAAAAAGGCAGAGGAAAACATGAAGATGTTATAGAGAGATGTGGAATATGTAAAACAACCCCAGTCATATTTCTGGAAATCAAAAAATGTCTGCAATGAGGCACACACTGATGGGGTTAACAGAAGGTAAGATACTGCACTAGAGCAGATTAGTGAGGGGTGAGTATTTGGCCCAGTGATTCAGTTGCCACTTGGAATGCCAACGTCCCATATCAGGGTGCCTGGGATTGAGTCCTGATGCCTCTACTTCCCATCCAGCTACTTGCCAGTGCACACCCTGGGAGGCAGAGATGATGATTCAAGGACTTGGGGCCCTGCACCCACAAGAAAGATCCAGATTGAGTTTTGAGGTCCTGGCTTCAGCCTGGCCCAGCTCTGGCTGTTGTGAGCATTTGGGAGTTGAACTAGTAAATGGATGATCTCTCTCTCTCTCTCTCTCTCTCTCTCTCTCTTCCTTTTTGAATAAAATAAAAATAAATCTTTTAAAAAAGAGACTTTTGAAAGATTTATTTTATTTATTTGAAAGAGCTACAGAGAGAGGTAGAGAGAGAGGTCTTCCATCCACTGATTCGCTCCCCAAATGGCTGCATTGGCCTGCACTGAGCCAATCCAAAGCCAGGAACCAGGAGCTTCTTCTGGGTTTCCCATGTGTATACCGGGGCCCAAGGACATACCCCATCCTCCACTGCTTTCCCAAGGCACATTAGTAGGGAGCTGAATCAGAAGTGGAGCAGCAGGGACTTGAACTGTGCCCATATGGGATGAGAGCACTGAAGGTGGAAGGCTAGCCCACTATGTCACAGCACCAGCCCCTGTAATCTTAAGCTTTTAAAAGCATTTTTCTGAAAAGGGGTCCAGTGCTTCTCCAGACCACCCCACCAGAGCACAGTGGAGATCCAGAGGTAGGTTGACTCTTATACCATCCCTGTGATGAGGTCAGCTTTCTGGATTTGGTCTCTCCTTTGTTCCAGAACATTCTATGGTAGGGTTTGTGTGATTCACACATCTCCAGCACCTAGCACAGAGCCTGGAACCTCATAGCTGTTCCCTAATTGCATGAAAAAAAAATTCTCTGTGTCCTTGGAAGATTAAATGAGAAGAAATATTTATAAATTAACACAGATGAAATCTCTCCCAGACCAGTGGTAGCTGACATTCTGTCAGAGCCCCCTGGACACGTTTTGCATGCATTAAGCAGTTAATCCTTCCAAAGGCCCCAGGGCAGATGTGGAAACTGTTGAGCCCTGAAGATCAAATCTGGCCCAAAGTCACCGAGTGAGTGAGTGAGTGATAGGGCCGGGGCTGGAATCCTCCCCTTAGTCCAGCTCCTTCCCCTGTGGCACAGCTGTGGCTTGACAGAGGAAAGATCTATAACAGAGGAAAGGTCAAGTTCCAGGCCAGTCCGCAGCAGGAGGCTGAAGTCCTTGAGGAAATCCTGACCTTCCAGTCAATCCTAGCAGTTGGGCTCCTCTCAGAGGGAATCCCCAGGTTCTCCTCACCTGTCGGTCTAACTCCCGTTCCCAGTGAGTGACTCATGCCTGCCATGCAGGCTCCGGGAGGAGTGGCCGGCGGTGGGGGATCGAAGACAGCGAGAGTGTGTCCCAGGGCTTGGCCCTGCCCTGCCACGCCAGCCCAGGGCTTCTTTCTTGGTTCTGCTGATGGACGTGAGCAGAGTCTGGGAGGCTGTGTTCGTGACACCTTTCAGAGTCAGGCAAGTCGCTGGTTCTTCCTGCCAGCATTGGATTTCCAGTATCCAAGAAAAGGAAAGGGGATTTTTTTTTTGCTCTACTAGCCTTCCTAAAATGAGAGATCCTGTATTATTGAAATGATTCTTCTACTAGGTGTAAGGTTAATACTATGCATAAAATGCTCCAACATACGTTGGAATACAATACAGCCAAGCTATAGAAAATTAGGAGCAGAGGACGAGGCTGCAGCACCCCAGGGTGCTAGTGGTGGTGGTGAGAGGGATTGATACCAGGAAAATCTATTTAGGCCTGGCCTGCCCCTCCCCTCCCAACTCAAAGCAAACAAAGCCCCCCCCCCCCCGACATCTCCCAGAGATCCTCTGGATTAGCAAACATCTCCTAAAAGGAAGACAGCGTCCTTGGGGAGAGTTCTCCCCACCTCCCTCCATCTGTCCATCTAGCTGTCCAGCCAGCCAGCCGTGGGCTAGTCCCCCTGCAGAACTAGCTCTATGCTAGACACTGGGTTTGGATCCTACGCTAATGGGCTCTCTGCCCACCAGGTAGTCATCACCACAAAGTAACAAAGCGTTGCGGCAGAGCCACGCCAATCCCCACCCTCCGTGAGGGCTCTGCTCCTAGTGAACTTCCCAGCTCGGAAGAGCCCGAATGAACTGATGTTTGGTGACAAAGCCCAGCAGAGCTACCGGTCCTCACAGTTCGAAATGGCAGTCCTGCCTAAGCAGCATGTTCTTCACTAAAAAGCTCAGTGGCCGGCGCCGCGGCTCACTAGGCTAATCCTCCGCCTGTGGCACCGGCACACCGGGTTCTAGTCCCAGTCGGGGAGCCAGAGTCTGTCCCGGTTGCCCCTCTTCCAGGCCAGCTCTCTGCTGTGGCCCGGGAGTACAGTGGAGGATGGCCCAAGTCCTTGGGCCCTGCACCCCATGGGAGACCAGGAGAAGCACCTGGCTCCTGCCTTCGAATCAGCGCGGTGCGACAGCCGGGGGAAGCCATTGGAGGGTGAACCAACAGCAAAGGAAGACCTTTCTCTCTGTGTGTCTCTCTCTCACTATCCACTCTGCCTGTCAAAAAAAAAAAAAAAAAAAAAAAAAGAAAAAGAAAGAAAAAAAAACTCAGCAAAGAACCTAGGTAAAGACAAAGCACTGGATTTGTCCCTCTCTCCCTCCTTCCTTCCTCCCTCCCTCCCTCCCTTCCTCTCTCTCTCTCTGTCTCTGTCTCTCTCTCTTTCTTTCCTTTTCCTTTAAGAAAGATTCTGATGAGCTGAAAGACTGATGGCCCAGCTATCTCAGCTCCATTAACCAATCCTGGACTGCCACTGCACTGCCACCGCAGACGTCTTTACGTGGCTGGGTCTGATGCCGCCACTGGAGGTATCTTTTTATTTCTATCCTTCAAGGCCCGGGATACGGTGCAGTCTCAGAGAAAGCAAGCTGACATCACAAAAGCATACCTTCTCGGGCCCCTCTGCTGCGCAGCCTAAATTCATGCATTTGGAGCTTGGAAATGGGCTGACATGGTTTCAGAGGGGCAGATCTCTAACCATTTGCTCATGTGCCATTGGTTACAGTTGATATTTTGATATGAATATTGGATTCTTTCAAGAAAATAGTGCTTCCTAAACCCCACTTGTTTGAGGTCCGCCATCAGAGTTTTGTCATAGTCACCTGTGGCCCATAGTATTATTTGCTTAATATTTTTGTAAATATTTATTTATTATTTATTTGAAAGGCAGAATGACGAGAGAGAGAGAGAAAGGAGAGGTCTTCCATCTGCTAGGTCACTCCCCAACCTATTTGCAACAATCGGTGCTGGGCTGGGCTGAAGTCAAGAGCCTGGAACCCCAACCAGTTCTCCCATATGGGTGGCAGGGGCCCGGGCACTTGGGCTATCTTCCACTGCTTTCCCAGGCACGTTAAGAGGGAGCTGGATCAGGAGTGGAGCATACAGGACTCAAATCTAAACTGGTGCCCATGTGGGATGCCAGCATCGCAGGAGGTGGCTTAAACTGCTGTGCCACTATGCTAGGTCCTCGCTCCATATTTTTTAGTGACTTGAATGAACTCACTTTTTAAAATGATTAGCTTCCTGCTAAATAACAATGTATGTGAAATCGCGAATTTCTGTGCCCAGTATTTTCTAGCACACATGAAAATCCATACAGGACATAGCAGGACATTGCAAGAAATGAGCGTTCATGAAATACCGAACGTCATCCCGCTGGGTTAGGGACACTGGGAGCCTCTTGCTGGGTTCGGGACGCTGGCCAGTGCCCAAAACCTTCCCACACCCATCAGGGTTCTCTTAAGAACCTCCCTCCGTGAAGAGGTCCCTTGAAAGCGTGGTGACACCAGCATGAAGCTTCAGCTGTTAGTCATCCAGCCAAACCCACCGCCCACTGAGGCTGGGACTCCAGGCACTGACTGTCAGCAAGGGCCGGCCTGGGAGCGGTCTGCGGTGGCCAATGGGTCAGGGCTTCCCATGAGAACTGTGAGCCAGGCCACTTGGCTCCCCAGGCCTTTGGTGCTGCCTGTCCTGGGTCACACCCCCAGAGCACTCAGCCGGGTGTTCCTCCTGCCCCCCCACCCCCAAGTGAGCAAGGAGGAGCTCAGGAGCTTGTCCCCACCTGTCTCTTTGCAGCAGGTGACAGCTGCACCGGAGTTTACTGGAGAAGCCTTGGGGCATTTTCGTTCTACGAATCCATTTCTCTCCCGGGTCTGTGTCTGCCTTTGGGGCAATGCGTGACCTGCATCCAGCCAGGTGCCAGAGAAGGCAGACGGATGCCAGCCAATGAAAACAAGCCATACAGCACACGGAGCTACAGGTGAGGGCACAGCGGGCTGGTGGCTTAGGATTCACCCAAGTGGACATCCAACCCCAGCTGCATTTCAAGGGGCTGCCCCGGGGGGCGCAGATCAAGTCAGAGATAGGAACCTGGGGTTGGCTGCTCTGTGAGAAATGTGAATTGCAACACATTTCCTATTCATCTCAGCCCTGCACGGAGAGGCGTCTGGACTGGGCACATCGGGCATCCTTCAGCTTTTCCCCAGAACCGCTGGGCAAGTCAGAAGCCGCCGAGTTCCAATGCACTCTTTCTGGTTCGGTGACCCGCGGTGACTCCCACTAACCTCTCTGCACCTCTGTGTCTTCACTTACAAAAAAGCATGGCGCCCTGCTCTGCAGTTCTCTTGCACCGTACTAACACTGCTCAAAGCGGTTGTGAGCCTCAGGAGGTAGGAGCTGAGACCTAAGAGCAGGGCTTGACCACACACTGGGGTGGCCCAGGCTGACCCAGTCCCTGTCCTGCTTACATGACGGCTTCCCTCTGGAGCCAGTGTTGTGATGCATCGAGATGAGCCACCTCCTGTGATGCCAACATCCCATCAGAGCAGATTCCAGTCCCAGCTGCTCCACTTCTGATCCAGCTCCCTGCTAATGCACCTGGGAGAGCAGCAGCGGATGACACAAGTCTTTGGGCTCTTGTCACCCACGTGGGAGACCCATATGGAGTTCTAAGCACCTGGCTTTGGCTTGACCCAGCCTTGGCTGTCTTAGCCATTTGGGAGAGTGATCCAGCAGATGGAAGATCTCTTCCTGTCTCTGTCTTGTAACTCTGCCTTTCAAATAAAAATAGATAAATAAATCTTAAAAAGTGTGGGGAGCAACTGGGAGCAACTCGGACTAGACTAAGTTACTGGAATTAAGACTTATTCTATGCATCTGCTCTCCCACAATATGGCGCCGGGAGAGGAGGAAACAGCTTCTACACAGCTGCCTCCAGTTCAACCAATAAACAGCAGGACCTGCTCCTGATTGGAGGAGAGCAGCGTACTCGGCGTGTGGGTAGCAGAGTTGGGATTGGTGGAAGAGGAATATAAAGGAGGAGAGAGACAACATGCACCAGGAACACCTGAGGAACATCTGAGCAGCCCCCGAGAGAGCCGGCTGGCGGTGTGCCGCTCCCCCGCGGAAGTGGGGAAAGTGGCAGGGGGAACCGCCCTTCCACGGAGGTGGAGGGGTCGGCAGCCAACCCGGGAAGAACCAGCAGCAAACCCGGGGAGGGCTGAGCAGACAAAAGAACAGCGCAGGGTCCTGTGTCGTTCCTCCACGAAGACGGGGAGCGACAAAAAAGGACAGTTGTTGTCTATTCAAGTGCCTGAAAATGCTTGAAGATTAAATGACACAAAGAACCAACCACACTCTTAAAGGGTTAATTTGGGATGGGGGTGGAAAGAGGCTAACATTGAGAATGGGGTAAATCATTTTTCTTTTTCTTTTTTTTTTTTTAAAGATTTATGTATTTACTTGAGAGGCATAGTTACAGACAGTGAGAGGGAGAACCAGGGAGAAAAGTCTTCCATTCGCTGGTTCACTTCCCAGGTAGTCACAATGGCTGGAGCTGAACTGATCTGAAGCCAGGAGCCAGGAGCTTCTTCTGGGTCTCCCAGGTCTCCCAAACACTTGGGCCAGCTTCTACTGCTTTCCCAGGCCATCAGCAGGGAGCTGTATCAGAAGTGGAGCAGCCAGGACTCGAACTGGCGTCCATATGGGATGCCAGCACTGCAGGAGGATGTTTAACCTACTATGCCACAGCACCGGCCCAGGTAAATCATTTTTCCAAAATACGCGTTCATGTCTTTGTAATTGCTTGAGTCATTTTCAGGATAATTACAGAAGGTCAAACTGCACCACCAGAGTGGAGAGAGTCTTCAGGGTAGTGGGCTCAGAAAAGACGTTATTGACCAGGGGGACCTGCCTCGAGCAATGAAGGAGGGATCAAATTGGATAGGCGGCTTCTCCCAAGGGACCAGCAGGTGCATCTCAGGGGACTTAGAGGAGAATTCAAGTTCACGTTGGGGATTCATGTAGACAGAGCCACCCAGGCTGGCAGATCCAGATGTATTTTTTGTCCTAGTCTTCAAAGCTTGTCGTGAACACCGGAAGTGTCAACACTTGGTTCATATAAGAAACGATGGAGGAAGAAAACACTCTTGGGTTTAAAGAGGAAGAAAAAAGAAAAAGCCAAAACCCCAAGCCAAAAAAAAAAAAAAATCCAGGAGGAGTTAAACCACAGAAAAACGTAGAAAGAAGCTGTGCTGAGGGATTTAATAAAATTTCCGAATCTTAAAGGTGCATGGGTGGGGTTTGGGAAGTGAAAGATACAGTCAGCTGCATCATCCTTCTCTCCTCCGAGGAAACAGCGTGGGGCCTCTCAGAACTCTGCCTGGCGGGGGAGGAAGTGGGGAACCGCACCCACAGCCCCTGATAACATCTGACTTCTCCCCACTCAGCCTAGAGAACGGGAGGCGCCATTGGCAACAGATGCACTGGGGGCTCAAGGTGGACCCCAGCCTCGCTGAGAGCCACCCACCTTCTCTGGACAGTGATTCTTTCCCAAACTTGCCATGGGCAGAGCAGACCTTGAGGGCTTGGGCTCTAGACTAGAATCTCCCGGGACCCTGAGACTGGACCCCTCTCAGCTGCGGAACTCCCCCTCTGAGATGAAGTTCAAGGACGCTTTGTGTGCTCCCAGGATGGCTGGAGGGTGAGCTGATTCATGGCCTTTGTAGTGTAGCACTCTCTGTCCGTAATGTTTTTCACAGCACAAATAAGAAACCTGGACATGGCAATGGCCATGAGAGTGGATCCTATGGAGATAGTGTGTTTTCTCTCTCTGCCCACACAAGCAGCCTCCCAGCTGGCTCTTGGCATTGAAGCTTAGTATTAAATCCAGGAGGAAGGCAAGATCGGCTTCCTGGGCTAGCCTCAGAACCACCACCCCGACCCCGGGCTACAGGATAGCACTCTTCCACTTCCAGCACTTGCAAACAACAGGTCTACCAAGAAATCGGTGACCTGTGTCTCAGAGTTGGAGGTTCAGACCGGTAACAGCCAATGCTACCACTTTAGACTTGCAAACCTGCCCTCTGAATTTGAACAGGTGATTGCTGAAACTTCCTATCTGAAATATGTGCTTGTGCCCCAGCTGGGGAGGAGCCTTAAAAATGCACATCCTTTTCAGTGTTCGTCTCTTCTGGGAAATGCTGCCGCCATTGTCCCAAGGGAAGCCCGCGGCAGCCACAGATGGCACCCAATCTAAGCTCTGTCCCTGAGTAGACGTGAACTTGGAACTTTAATTCCCCCAGGAATGTGTGCAAAGCGGGAAGGCAGAACCTTGCAGGGAGTACGTGGTCAATCCATCACGGCTGTCATTAGTGGCTTTCATTCCAGACATGTGATTGGGTACCAGCTCTTCCTGGGATGCAGTGGTGGAGAAACATACAAGAAGTGAGGGGAGAGGCCAGCGCTGTGGCGCAGTGGGTTAAAGCCCTGGCCTGAAGTGCCGGCATCCCATATGGGTGCGGGTTCTAGTCCCAGCTGCTCCTCTTCCAATCCAGCTCTCTGCTATGGCCTGGGAAAGCAGTAGAAGATGGTCCAAGTCCTTGGGCCCCTGCACCCGTGTGGGAGACCTGGAAGAGGCTCCTGGCAAACAAACAAACAAAAAAACTGAGGGGAGCCAGGTGCCTAAGAGGGGGTAGGGGGATGGCGATCAGAGCAGAGAACAGCCAGGGACAGGCGGGAGGAGGGAGGAGGGCCACCCGAGGCAGGGAGGTGTAGGTCAGACCTGAAAAAGGATGCTGTGGGATTGCGTTCCAGGGATGGCCCCGCTGTCCTGGTGCTGCAATTCTCAGAGCACCGCTCTTGGCCTTGCTCAGCGGGAATCCGCTCAGTGCCATGCCTCCAGGGCATCCTGGGGATGCCCCAGTCTCGCTGGGGACCGGCTCTTCCCTGCTCAGGCCCTGCCCATCCTGTCTTTTCTGTCCCCATCAGCCTGCCGCCTTCCCCAGTCCCAGCCCTTGGGTGAGGCAGATCCTCCCCTGTGTGTGTGTGTGTGTGTGTGTGTGTGTGTGTGTGGTGTGTGTGTGGCCTTCTGCAAGAACTGCGACCCTGGTCTGACCTCTTCCCTGGGCTCTTGCCTCTGCCCCTTTCCACCTGGCTAACTCCTCCTTCTCCTTCGGGTCTCTGCTGAGCCCCTGCCAACCTCAGCCCCCACCATACAGTCTGCGTCGGGTCTCCAGCTTAACACAGAGCTGCATTGGACCCCGTGTTAGCAGACAGCAGGGACCAGCACTGTGCTGTGTGCCGGCAGGCGTGTGTGAACAGGGAAGCAGGAAACGTTTCCTCCCAACCCCCAGGGCAGGTGGCCCCCATGCCTCCTTCCTGTTATCACGACCAACCCTTGTACATTCCAGGTAAGCTTAGCTCCTCTGGGGTTGCACGCTCCTAAGGGCCATTCCTCTTGGCTTTAGAAACTTCTGGAAACTGCAAGCAGAGGAAGAACCTTCCCCACTGAGGGAGCAAGAGTGGGCAAGGGGGTCTCTTTCCCAGAGGTTCATCAAGTGTCTTGTCTATGAGCCAACCAAGGAGCGCCTCCAGTCACTGTGGTGACCTGAAAGAAATGACCAAGTTCTAGAACGATCGTGTCTTTCATGAGTGTCAAGAAAGCCCCGAGATGAGTGAAAAATAGAAGCAAAACTCCAGGGAAAAAAACTAGTGAGAGTTCAAAAAAAAAACACACTCAGGCTTTGTGTGCTGCTCGGTGAGCTGAGAGCCACAGTTCTTCCTGGTGCCACCTTAGCCATGGGCAGGTGCTCCCCCGCTTACAGTGGGGTGATGGCCCCAGAAACCCATTGTCACTTTTTTTAAAAAAGATTTATTTATTTATTTATTTGATAGGTAGAGTTACAGACAGTGAGAGGGAGAGACAGAGAGAAAGGTCTTCCTTCCGTTGGTTCACTCTCTAAATGGCCACAATGGCCGGAGCTGTGCCGATCTGAAGCCAGGAGCCAGCAGTTTCTTCTGGGTCTCCCATGCTGGTGCAGGGGCCCAAGGATCTGGGTCATCCTCCACTGCCTTCCTGAGCCACAGCAGAGAGCTGGATTGGAAGAGGAGCAGCTGGGACGAGAACTGGTGCCCATATGGGATGCCGGCGCCACAGGCGGAGGATTAACTTCCTGCGCCAAGGTGCGGCCCCCCATTGTCACTTGAATATATCCTAAGCTCAGAACCCATTTAGTGAGCTTAGCCAAGCCTCTCTGAACTGTGCCCAGGACACACCCATTGACCTCCAATTGGTCAAAATCATCAAACACACAGCTGCTCTTGTGATAAAGGGATGAACATCGCATGTCATTTGTTGACTCCTTGTATGCAGAAAACTCTGGTTACCCCGGTGGTGTCTCCCGTGGTGCCAGTGGGGCCGATCCGGAGCTGGGCTCGCTGCCTCCGCCTGGCATCACCAGGGAGGATGGGTCCACACATCATGAGCCTCAGGAAACACAAACATTTGAAGTGGAAGTGCATGGCTTTCTCACCATCGTAAAGTGGGAAAAAAAATCATTCAATGGAACCATCGTAAGTTGGGGACCTTCAACACAGGTTCCGCCTCTCGGGCCCTGACCAAGGCGCTGGGCACCGGAAGACGCCTGACTGAGAGAGAATCAGGGTCTGGCAGTGGGGCTGAGGCACGGACGGACCAGCGTGCAGGGAAATCTTGAAGCACGCTGAACCGTGGCTGCTACGTGCTGCTCTTTGGCACGGGTATCATTTTTACTCTGCTCCTCCTGAGAGAGCCAATAAGGAAGCAGGTGCCACGCAAGAGGCTTCTGAAGGAAGCGCTTCCGCTGTTCTAAATCGGAACATCAGAGGTCTGGTCCCCAGAGCAGCGAAGAACCCCAGGGGCCAGCCAGGATCGCCTAAGTCCTTGTCGACAGGCACACACTTGCCCAGCACCCAGGAGCATGAGCTGTTGTAGGCTCGCGGCCAAGTCCCTCTTCCTTCCCTTGGGGCCAACCTGCATCTAATGACCGACTGACCAGGTCACACGGGCCAGTTCTGTAGGCTGGGGTCTCTATTAGCCACATTGTCCTATCAGCATCTGTCCATCATTCCCCCCCCCCACCCCCATGGAGATTCCCTAGAGCACTCTGAGCTCACCTCCCACATACAGATCTCCATGTCAGGAACGGTTTCCAAGGAACCCGACACAAGACAAATCAGCATTTCAGAATGGCTGCCCACACTCCACATCTCCTCCATTATGGCTCCCACAGGTGCTGTGGGCTAGCCTGGGAACCCCTAGGCCTGACAGCATGCACTCAGGAGAATGTGTGCAGAGGTCAGAGGGCCACACCACTGACCTTTTTTTTTTTTTTTTTTTTTTTTTTTTTTTTTTTGACAGGCAGAGTGGACAGTGAGAGAGACAGAGAGAAAGGTCTTCCTTTTTGCCGTTGGTTCACCCTCCAATGGCTGCCGCAGCCAGCGTGCTGCAGCCAGCGCACCGCGCTGATCCGATGGCAGGAGCCAGGTACTTATCATGGTCTCCCATGGGGTGCAGGGCCCAATCACTTGAGCCATCCTCCACTGCACTCCCTGGCCACAGCAGAGAGCTGGCCTGGAAGAGGGGCAACTGGGACAGAATCCGGCACCCCGACCGGGACTAGAACCCGGTGTGCCAGCGCTGCAAGGCGGAGGATTAGCCTAGTGAGCCGCGGCGCCGGCCCACACCACTGACTTCTAATGGGCTTTGAGGACTGCAGGAGTCGAGGCCGTCGCTAGCCCACGGGGAGAGGTGGACCGAGGGATTTCTAGGCTGAAGAGCTCTCGTTCTTTCTGGAAACCGACCCAGCACTTGGCAGCCTTTGTCTTGGAGAAGTTCTTCCTTCTTTCAAAATCGGAATCGCTCCTCTGTGATGTGTCCCCATTTCCTCTCTCCTTTCCCTTCGTGGAGCTGTGTTTTTGCCCAGAAAGAAAGTTAAAAGGAAACAGAGGCATATGGTTTTCCTATTAAGTCTGACGCCCACATTCGAGGAGAGCCGGAGGAAAGCATTCAAATGAGGGCAACGGAAATACATTTGCATGGTGCGTCAACCTTTGAAACCGAGCTCTTCACAGACGGCCAAAACAACGGGGGCTCCCTTTGGTCCAGTTTATTAAATTTTTGCAATGCTAAGATTATATTGGAGACTCTGACTCAGAGGCTGGGTGGGACAGGAGAGCCCTGGATTCGGTCTTGACTACACACATTCGAAACGTGCTTCCGCCCCGACCGTGTGACCCTGGGGAGCGGTCTGTCCTTCTGCAGCCTTGGCCTCCCTTACTACACAGCGGGGGGCACCAGCTGTGCCACGTGTGCCTAGACTACCGGTTCGCTGGGAGAACTGAGTCGAGGGTATGGAAAAAGGTCAGTAAATCATAGAGCGCTGTGGTGGTAGTGGTAATCCTGATTGAATTCCGGCACAGTTCCACGAGCAAGTTACCCAGGTACAAAATCTCATTGCATTTTGTTTCCGAGAAATCAACCAACTGGTAAGAAAACACTTGAGGGAATGCAAAGGACCCCGAAGTGTCAAGCAGTTCTGAAAAAGAACAAGGCTGGAAGACGAACACCACCTGATGGGAAGTCCTATTATAAAGCTACGACTGTCAAGACGGTGTGGTATTGGATAGAGATGGATGAGTGGGACAGAACAGAGTTCGGAAGCAGATCTACACCTACGTGGACAACTGTGTTTTACAAAAGTGCAAAGCAATTACAGGGAGAAAAGCGCCTTCAACAAATGGTCCTGGAACAGCCGAATATCCGTATTCTCCAAAATGAACTTGGATCCAAGCCTTGTGTCATATACAAAATTTAACTCAAAGTGGATTATAGATCTAAATGTAAAATCTGAAACTACAGAACTTCTCTAATGAAAAACATAGTATGAACTCTTTGTAACCTTGCGTTAAGCAAAGATTTCTTATACATGACTGTCAAAGAATAACCCATGAAATAGATGAATAAATCGAACTTCGTGGAAATTTAAAATGTCTTCTGTTTAGAAAATCCCAATAAGGGAATCAGAAGGGGCCAGTGTTGTGGTGCAGCGGGTTAATCTGCCTCTTTCAATGCCTGCAATGACGTATCAAAGTATTGGTTCCAGTCTTGGCTACTCCACTTCTGAGCCAGCTTCCTGCTGACGCACCTGGGAAGGCAACAGATGATGGCGCAAGTACCTGGGCCCCTGCCATCCATGTGGGAGACCTGGATGGAGCTCCAGGTTTCTGGCTTCGACTTGACCCAGCCCTGACTGTTGCTTCCATCTGGGGAGTGAACCAGCAGATTCTTTCTGTGTCTCTCCCTCTCTCTGTCTCTATAAATCTCTGCCTTTCAAATAAATAGCTAAAAAAAAAAAAAAAAAAAAAAAAAAAAGACTGGCCATCCAACCACATAAATGCAGTCAGGAAAGCAAGCAACTGGACTTTCATTCACTGTACAAATATAAAAGGGTACCACCAGTTTGGAAAATAATTGCCAGCTTTATGTTTAGCTGTCCTGATCTAGCCATTTCCCTTTTGGGAGCTTACCCAAGAGAAGTAGTGACATACACCTTCTGTAAGGCTGTTCGTGGACGTTCATAGCAGCTCGATTTGTCATCTGACGAATGAAATAATCCAAATATCCATCAGGAGGTGAATGGTGGCAGGGGTGGGGGAGTGGGGGTGGGGGGTGTCATCACCGTAGTGCAGCAGGTGAACCACTGCTTGCAATGCCGGCAATTGCCCTTATTAAAGTGCAAGTTCGAGTCCCAGCTGCTCTGCTTCCAATCCAGCTCCCTGCTAACATGCCTGGGAAGACAACAGAGGAGGACTCAAGTGCTCTGGCCCCCTGCTGCCCATGTGGGACACCAGATGGAATTCTGGGCTTCTGGCTTTGGCCAGGCCCAACCCGGCTGCTTTGGGGGCCATTGGGAGAGTGAAGATCTCTGTTTCTGTCACTCTGCTTTTCTTTTCTTTTTCTTTCTTTTTTTTTTTTTTTTGACAGGCAGAGTGGACAGTGAGAGAGAGACAGAGAGAAAGGTCTTCCTTTGCCGTTGGTTCACCCTCCAATGGCCGCCGCGGCCGGCGCGTTGCGGCCGGCGCACCGCGCTGATCCGATGGCAGGAGCCAGGAGCCAGGTGCTTTTCCTGGTCTCCCATGGGGTGCAGGGCCCAAGCACCTGGGCCATCCTCCACTGCACTCCCTGGCCACAGCAGAAAGCTGGCCTGGAAGAGGGGCAACCGGGACAGAATCCGGCGCCCCGACTGGGACTAGAACCCAGTGTGCCGGCGCCGCTAGGCGGAGGATTAGCCTAGTGAGCCGCGGCGCCGGCCTTGTCACTCTGCTTTTCAAAGAAATAAATATTTATAAGATAGATGAATGGGGGGTTGGCACTGTGGCATAGTGGGCTAAGCCTCTGCCTGCAGTGCCACCATCCCATATGAGCACCAGTTTGAATCCTGGCTGCTCCTCTTCCGATCCTGCTCTCTGCTATGGCCTGGGAAAACAGTGGAAGATGGCCCAAGTCCTTGGGCCCCTGCACCCATGTGGGAGACCCAAAAGAAACTCCTGGCTCCTGGCTTCGGATTGATGCAGCTCCGGCCATTGAGGCCAATTGGGGAGTGAACCAGAGGATGGAAGACCTCTCTCTCTGTCTCTCCCTCTCTCTGCCTGTAACTCTACCTCTCAAATATAAAATCTTAAGAAAAAAGAAAGAAAGAAATGTAGTAGGTGTTTAAAAATAAATAAATGAATGAAAGACAGGTGACCGGGTAAACACACTGCTGTCCCAAGGCTGGGCCCCCTGGGGAGGGGGCTGGGTGTTCACTGCCCAGGATGGAGTAGCAATGTCTCCTGTGGCTCTCCATCCTAGGCTGGCCCGGTGCCACACACCTGGATCCCCTGAGACTGCCCTGGAGCAGAAGTGACAGCGGTGAGGGTCTCCAGTGTGGGTGTGGGCTCTGATCTTGCCCCTGCTTGCTGTATGGCTTGGAGCTGGTCCCTGAGCCCTCTGACCCAACAGAGAGATGAGTCTGCCCTCAACACTCCTTCCCCTGAGATTCTCTTCGACTTCCCAAACCTCTCATCAGAGCCCTGCCCAGGCTGGGCTGTGTCTGCCCAATTATCTGGCTCCTCAAAAGTCATGGACCCGCTTGTTCGCCAGTGTCCCCAGCAGCCGACACACAGTAGGAGTTTACCATGCAACTGAAACACCTACTATGTGCTGGGGGTGGGGCAGGACAACTCGTTTCCTTTTCTAACCACTCTGCAATGTGCATCTCATCATCCCCATTTCAGAGAGATGGAAACTGAGGCTGAATTGAATGACTTCAAGTTGTCTGGAGACACAGCTTTTAAGAGGTAAGGTGACAATGGAACCCAGCTCCTTAGACTCCAAAACCCACGAGCCTGCTGCCACGCTGGGCACCCCCTCCCTTCCCTGTGGCCCCTGGCAAAGAGCCCAGACAGTACTGGCTGCAGATGGGGGCCTTGTGGCCTGGAGCAAGGCGAGCCGCTCACAACCTTGGGGCTGGGGGCACAGGGCTGGGGGCTGCCTGGTGGCCTTGCGTTGGCCCAGCTGGTTCGTGCATGGGGTGCGCCGCTGCGTGACAGCCTGGCTGGCTTCTGGTAGCTTCCCACAGAAATCGGGCTTTCCGGGGCGGGATAGGACGCCGTCGCTCCTCGCTGACCCCATGGGAGGCCTCGGCCGTCAGTCCGAGTGAATTACTCAAGGGAAGTCAGAGCTCATAATTATTTGACTAATCCTCATGTGGCAACACACCGGAGGTTGTTTTCTCAGCGTGAGGCCGGGCCCGAGTGACAGCTCTTCCTGCCGCAGCCCTGCCTGCCGGTCTGTCTGCAGCCCCGGAGCAGGGCGCCTCCTTCCTGGGAAATGCAGATGGGAGGGTACAGAGCTGGCTCTCTGTGTGGGTTTCCTGGGGCTGCGAAACATCAGCCCAGGCCTGGAGCAGTCGGCAGTGCTGTGCGCTCTCCGAAGCGCTCTTGTGGCTTTGGCCGGCGCCGGGGCTTCTTGACCTGCGACAGCGCCATGCCAGTCTTCACCCCCATTTTCACACGTTCTTAGCCTCTCTGTCTCTGCTGAGGACACGCGTCCTTGGCTTTAGGAGCTATCTGCATAATTGTCTGACCATATCTGGATGAGCATATCCAGAGAGCCTGAGTCTACAAACATCCGCAAAGGCCTTCTTCCAAATTCAGTCACAGCCGCAGGCTTCCGGAGGACAGATCTGCTCCGGGAGCCCCCATTTCCCCGCTCCACCCCCAGAAGCTGCTGCTGTGCAAACCAGCCAATGGCACAGAGACTTCCCTCCTTGCTGGGACTAGTGCAGTAGTACTCAAGTTGCCCGGCTCTCTCTGCCGCCCTCCCTCTCCTCACCTCCTCCCACTTCTCTCCTCTGCTGCCGAATGATATTTCTAACCCTCAAATCACCTGCCTCAGACACTCCCCAAGGGCAAGTGCAGTCCTCAGTGTGGTGTTCAGGGCCCTGCCCAGCTGCTCAGCTTCTTGCTGGGGTTTCCACTCCCTCTCGCTGCCGCTATGAGCCTTGTGAGCAGCCCGCTGCTCTGTCACCTTGAGTGGCTTTTGCAGGTGCTCGTGGGCCTCCGTGGAGGTCTTCTCCAGCTGTTGCGTGTCTTGAGCACCGTTCACGGCCACCGCCCTTGTCACCCATCAGCGGCACTCACCAACATGCCCAGGGCCCTCTGCAATCAAGTCAGTGCTCCCGGGGTGGGGGGAGGGGTGGGTCCCTTTACCTTGGCAGCCACCATCGTGCCCAGCACACATGGACACATGGTAGGTGCTTAATAAACGCATCGAGCCGTGGCTTGGGAATGGTCGGCCACGCAGAGGCACAGATCATGTTGAGCTCATTGGTTCAATTCTTTTTTTTTTTTTTTTTTTGGAAGACAGAGTGGACAGTGAGAGAGAGACAAAGGTCTTTCTTTGCCATTGGTTCACGCTCCAATGGCCGCTGGCACGCTGCGGCTGGCGCACCGCGCTGATCCGAAGCTGGGAGCCAGGTACTTATCCTGGTCTCCCAAGCAGGTACAGGGCCCAAGCACTTGGGCCATCCTCCACTGCACTCCCTGGGCACAGCAGAGAGCTGGCCTGGAAGAGGGGCAACCGGGACAGAATCTGGCGCCCCAACCGGGACTAGAACCTGAGGTGCCGGCGCCGCAGGAGGAGGATTAGCCTAGTGAGCCGCGGCGCCGGCCTCATTGGTTCAATTCTGAAAGCAGCTCTGTGTGTGTTGTGTCGTGGGTGTGGGTGTGCACACTGTGGCACTTGAACTCAGTGGAGTGGGCTGAAAGCACTTGGTTTGTGACGTAAGACCTAACCATAGGCAGAGCTGTCTGTGGCCGGTTTTTCCTGCACAACTTAAAAAGACGACTGATGTTTGGAGGGGGGTGGGGGGGCTGGGTCTTGATTTTCTCATCTGCAAACTGGGACTGATGTTGCCTTCCTAAACACAGTGGCAAGATAACCGCAGAGCTGCCACTCAGCCCAGCCTTTCCACTGCTGAGGATACATGCCCAAAAGAAACGTGATCACGCAAACGCCCACCTGGGTGTTCACAGCAGCTTAGGCACAAGCAACAAAAGGTGGCCCCCAGCCAGGTGTCCATCAGCTGGGTGAAATGGGGTCCATCCAATTAATGCGATGCTACTTGACCTTGAAAAGGAACAACCTACTGACACACGCTACAAGGTGATGGACCTTGAAAACATCATGCTAAGTGGAAGAAGCCAGCCATAACACACCATGCGTTCCAGGAGACCATGGACACGAAATGTCCAGAGCAGGCAAATCTACAGGGACAGAAAACAGATGAATAGTTCCCACCTCCAGAACACAGGAGCTGACATTGTTTGCGGACACATACTCGTGCCCAGCGCAATACCCGGCACTTGGAAGGTGCTTGAGAGAGATTTGTGGGGGCTGGCCTCGTGGCACGGTGGGCTAAAGGGCCACGTGCAACATCAGCATCCCACAGGGGTGCCGGGCTGAGTCCTGGCTGCTCTGTTTCTGAGCCAGCTCCCTGCTGATGTGCCTGGAGACAGTAACGGAAGCTGGCCCAAATGTCTGGGCCCCTGCCACCCAAGTGGAGACCCAGATGGAGTTTCAGGCTCTTGGCTTTGCCTGGGGCCAATCCTGGTCATTGCAACCGTGTGCAGAGCGACCAGTGCATGGAAGATCTCTCTCTCTCTCTCTTTCTCTCTCTGACACTCCCTCTCTATATATATACAACTCTGCCTTTCAAATTAATCAATTCATTCTTTTTTTTTTTTTTTTTTGACAGGCAGAGTGGATAGAGAGAGAGACAGAGAGAAAGGTCTTTCTTTGCCATTGGTTCACCCTCCAATGGCCGCCACGGCTGGCGCGCTGCAGCCGGCGCACCGCGCTGATCCGATGGCAGGAGCCAGGTGCTTCTCCTGGTCTCCCATGGGGTGCAGGGCCCAAGCACTTGGGCCATCCTCCACTGCACCCCCAGGCCACAGCAGAGAGCTGGCCTGGAAGAGGGGCAACCGGGACAGAATCCGGCACCCCAACCGGGACTAGAACCCGGTGTGCCGGCACCGCTAGGTGGAGGATTAGCCTATTGAGCCGCGGCGCTGGCCAATCAATGCATTCTTTTTAAAAAGAGCCAGCTTTGAGTGAATTAAGCCAGTCCCAAAGGGACAAATATCATATGTTCTCCCTGATGGGTGACAACTAACTGAGCACCAAAGGGGAAACTTGTTGAAGTGAAATGGACACTGTGAGAAACAGTGACTTGATCAGCTCTTGTCCTGACAGTTGATATACAATGTAATACTTTATCCCTTTTAGTATTTTTTTTTTTTTGTTCTAGTACCATTGGTTGAACTCTGTAATTAACACACAATTATTCTTAGGTGTTTAAATTTTAACTGAAAAGTGATCTCTGTTAGGAATTTGGAAAACATTAAGTTGAGTGAAATAAGCCAATCCCAAAGGGACAAATACCACTTGTTCTCCTTGATAGGTGACAACTAACTGAGCACCAAAAAGGAAACCTGTTAAAGTGAAATGAACACTAGGAGAAACGGTGACTTGATCAGCCCTCACCCTGACTGTTGATGAGCAGCTTAATATCTTATCCCTCTTAGTATTTTTTTTGTTTGTTCTACTTAATACTTTTGGTTGAATACTGTAATCAATACACAATTCTTCTTAAGTGCTGAAACTTAACTGAAAAGTGATTGCTGTTAAATATAAGAGTGGGAATAAAAGAGGGAAGAGATGTGCAATTCGGGACATGCTCAAGCTGACTTACCTCAAACGGTGAGTTAGAAACATACCAGGGGATTCAACTTCAATCCCATCGAGGTGGCATGTACCAATGCCATCTCACTAGTCCCAGTGATCAATTTCTGTTCACAATTGATCGTAATGATAGGACTAAGAACCAAAGGAATCACATAAACAAGACTAGTGTCTGCAAATACTAGCTGATAGAATAAAAAAGGGAGAGAATGGTCCAACATGGGAAGTGAGATACACAGCAGACCCATAGAATGGCAAATGTCCTAACAGCACTCTGGCCTCAGAATCAGCCCTAAGGCATGCGGATCCGGCTGAAATGCCCATGAGAGTATTTCAGGCATGGAAAGCCAAGACACTCTGGGGAAAAAAAAATATCCTAAATGAAAGATCTCCACGAGTGAGATCCCAGTGGAAAGAGTGGGTCGTCAAAGAAGGAGGTACCTTTCTCTGAAGGGAGGAGAGAACTTCCACTTTGACCATGCCCTTGTCTAAATATGATCAGAGTCAGTGAACCCAGGGGGCTTCCATAGCCTTGGCAGCTCATGACAAGAGCCTAGGGTGATTACTGAGGCCATAAACAAGAGCGTCAATTTGTTAAGTCAACAACAGGAGTCACTGTGCACTTACTCCTCATGTAGGATCTTTGTCCTTAGAGTGCTGTACATTGAGATTTAATGCTATAACTAGTACTCAAACAGTATTTTTCACTTTATGTTTCTGTGTGGGAGCAAACTGTTGAAATCTTTACTTAATGTATGCTAAACTGATCTTCTGTATATAAAGAGAATCAAAAATGAATCTTGACATGAATGGAAGGGGAAAGGGAGTGGATAAGGGGAGGGTGGCGGGTTGGAGGGACGTTATGGGGGGGAAGCCATTGTAATCAATATTCTGTACTTTGGAAATATATATTCATTAAATAAAAGTTAAAAAAAAAAGAGCCAGCTTTGTGACAAAGGGGAAGAACGAAGGCAGGTGAGGAGGAGCCACAGGAGGGATGCAAGGAGCTCCCTGTGCACAGCAGGCACGTGGGGTCCTCAGGTGCCTGGGGTTCACACTCTGGGGGGCACGATGCTCACCCCTTGTCCCCCAGAGCCCCCTGGTGCGTGGCCTGCATCTCCGTCCTGCCTGTCCCTGGCCGAGCCCTCCCTGGCCCCTCCTCTGCCGTCCCCCCCCACCGCCGTGCTCAGCCTCCCTGACTTCCGGGGTTCACTCACCGCTCTGTTGCATGTGCACCGCGTGTGCTGAGCGCCACGCTTGGCACTGTGTATCTTCAGCTTCTGTGGATGATTTTCCCGAGTGGCTGCTCCTGTTTCTCCTCCCAGCGCATGCGAGTCTCCACTGCCCGTGCCTCCACCCCCTTTTCTGTCACTTCCAACATTCCAAGATGTGGCTCTGGACTCACAGAGCTGCCCATCCGTCCCCTAGGGCCTCCAGGACCGAGACTGTCCCTCTGTTCAGGCACGCAAACCCTCAAGGTGTGGCCTCCCTGCCCACCCACCCCTTTCCTCCCACTCCTTCCTCACCAAACTACCAAGGCTTCTGGAACACATGAAGTCTCCGTGCCCCTACTTATGCTGAGCCCTTGCCTAGATGACCCTTCCCAGTCTCTGCTTGCCAGCTGGCATGGCCCTCAGCTGCTGCTTCCTACAGGAAGCCTTCCCTGATCTCTACTGGGTTTACCCGGAGGTCGAGCTCTGCGCAGCCACAGTCTTCTCCATTGTCACCACAGATGAGGTCCTGGGGGTGGGGGAGTGCTCAGTGCAGACGCCTGGCCCAGAGGAGGGGGTTTCCAGGGCTTCAGGCTCTTCTCACCTCCTCCGTGGGGAGTCACTCACTCCATTAAAAGTTATTTGGGGGGGGGGGGCTGGTGCTGTGGCGCAGTGGGTTAACGCCCTGGCCTGAGGTGCCGGCATCCTATATGGGCGCTGGTTCGAGCCCTGGCTGCTCCACTTCCAATCCAGCTCTCTGCTATGGCCTGGGAAAGCAGTGGAAGATGGCCCATATTCTTGGGCCCCTGCATGTGGGAGACCTGGAGGAAGCTCCTGGTTCCTGGCTTTGGATTGGCACAGCTCTGACTGTTGCGGCCAATTGGGGAGTGAACCATCGGATGGAAGACCTCTCTCTCTCTCTCTCTCTGCCCCTCCTTCTCTCTCTGTGTAACTCTGACTTTCAAATACTGCACTACCCTAAGTCTCAGGTGACGCGGCCTGGCCCTGGGGGCGGGGCTGGGGTCTGCAGGTGCCCACTCACGCTTTGGGGGACAACAATCCTGACATTTTCGGTTGTCGCGGGACAATATCCGTGAGGCTTGGAACATTTCTAGTAAACCTATAGCGGTACATCCGTTATTCTCTGGGGTGTCTGAAAGACCACGCAGGGCCTCCCTAACCCAAATGCAACCCTCTAGGGACCCTCCTCCCAGCTCCATCGCTTAGCACCTGTCCTCGGAGGCCCTCGGGAGGCTCCATCGTCCCCAGCAAGGCCAGGTTCTCTGGGATGCATGCGGCGTCAGAGGAGCAGCTCAGCCCGTGCTGGCAGGGAACCGGTGGGCCTGGACAAGTCCTTGTGTACCACTGAGCCTGAGGACCGCGAGACAGAGCCTCTGCCTAGCCATCCCGGTCAGGGGACCCAAGGCGCCGGGAGACAGCCTCGCTGGTTGTAAGCTAATCCACACCAGCGGCTGGCGAGTGGCATTGCTGTCACCACGCACCGCGCTGGACGCATCGCCTCCAGGTTTCCTGGGAGCAGAGCAGCGGCCCGTCCCCCCACTTTGGGAAGGGAAGGGCTAACGTCCTTCTGCAGGTATTTGAAGGGCGGCCACTTGGGGGAAAGAGGTAACTCCTAGATCAGAGGACACAGGGCCTGAGTAGCTCCCAGGCAATGGACGATTACGGAGCCCCTGAGCTTGGCTTGCAGGTGCCCTCTGCTTGCTCGGCAGTGACGACGCCATGATGTCTTCGCTGGGCCCAGCAGGTGCAGTGCTCACCATGCTTACAGGGACCCAGGTCATGCGTCAGTTTTAATCGCTTTTAAAAGCCAGGGGGAAAAGGTGACAACAGAAATTCTGAAAATGTAACAATTAGACCAGCGGAGAATATATTCATCATTATATTCACGTAGTCATGAGCGTAATTTTTAACATATATGTATTTGTGTGTGTGCTTGCATATGGAGTAAACAGCCTGTCTTTGCACTGCGAGAGCAGGAGTACCCCAGACTGGACCATCTACACATAACAGGAACTTACTCCTCACAGGTCTGGAGGTTGGGAAGCTCAAGGTCAAGCCAGCAGCAAGTGGTTGCATGCAGAGGTCCTGGCCTCAGCTCCAAGATGGCGCCTGGCTGCTGTGCCCCCACGTGGCAGAAGAAAGCAGGTGCCCTGCCCGTTCTCTGCAGCCCTTCTGCAAGGGTACCCTTGCAGGGTACGAATTCTGATGCTGAGAGTGGAGTCCCAGTGATTCCTCACCACCTGAAGGCCCACCTCCCACCACACGGGGTCCCCGGTGCCCACCTCTGAACTGGGGAGGAGGGCACAGACATTCCAACCATAGCAGGGCCCATGGAGGGAACACCTGCCCAGGGTCCAGAGCGTGCATGATGAGGTCCTGACAAGGAGCAGGGCACAGGGAGCCCTGGATGTGTTCTCCTTGGGGAGATCTTGGTCTAAATAGACAGCACCAGCAGCCCCAGGCCATTGCAGCACTCCTCGCAGAAGAAGGGGCTTCCCCCAGCCCCTTGAGCTTGCCTTGGCAATGGATGTGGTGGAAGTGACATGACGTGAGTTCTGAATCCAGCCCTCAAGAAGTCCGGCACCCGAGACCACTGCGTGAACAATCCTGGGCTGGCCTGAAGGGTGAAGAGACACACGGGCTCTGGCCTGGCTGCTCTGTCACTCTGGCAACCGTCAGCCAGTCCCCCGAAGCTGATGTTGAGTCGGACCAGCTGAGATCAGCAAAAGAACCGCCCAGCTGAATCCAGATTACGTTGCTGACTCACAGAATTGTTAACTAACTAACTACTTATTGTTGTAAGCCACTGCACTTTGGGTGGCTTGTTATGCAACCTCAGCCTAATTGATGCAGCTGCCATCTGCCTTGAAGAAAGACACAAGAAGAGGCATGGGCTGACATCTCATCCTCGAATCCGAGCAGCCGGGTCTGACTAATCAACTCACCCCACGTTGTCCAACAGAAACGTAACCTTAGCCACAGTGCAAGCACACGTGGAATTTTAAATGATCAGATAGCCATTTTAAAGAATATTTTGTTTACTTATTTGAAAGAGTTACATAGAGAAATAAGGAGAGACAGAGAGAGAGAGACAGAGAGAGAGAGAGAGTTCTTCCACCTGCTGGTTCACTCCCCAGTTGGCCACAATGGCCGGAGCTGCGCCGATCAGAAGCCAGAAGCCAGGAGCCAAGAGCTTCCTCTGGGTCTCCCATGCAGGTGCAGGGGCCCAAGGACTTGGGCCATCTTCCACTGCTTTCTCAGGCCATAGCAGAGAGCTGGATCAGAAGTGGAGCAGCCAGGACTTGAACCAGCGTCCATATGGAATGCCAAGCGACAACCTTACCCACTGCACCACAGCACCAGCCCCAAATAGCCATATTTTTTAAAGTACAGGGAGCCATGGAAGATTACATTGAATCATGTATTTTATCTAACCAAGTAAATCCTAAATATTAACATTTCAACATCTGATCAACATAAAATAATTAATATCTTACATTCTTTCATTCATACTCAGTGTTTGGAACCCTGTGCATGTGTCACGCATCAGGCTGGACTTACCACATTTCCTTTCCTTTTTTTAAATGATTGATTTATTTATTTGAAAGGCACAGGTGACAGAAAAAGAGGGAGAGATGGCAGAGAGAGAGAGAGAGAGGTCTTCCATCCATCCACTGGTTCAACTCCCCACGTGCTCACAGCAGCCAGGTCTGGGTGAGGCTGGAGCCAGGAGCCAGGAACTCCAGCCTGGTCTCCCACATGAGTGGGAGGTGCCAAGTGCTTAGGCCATCACCTGTGTGTTGGCAGGAAGCGGGGTAGGAAGCGGCACTCCGGTGTAGGATGCAGGCACCAAGCAGCAGCTTAACCTGCTGTGCCGCGACCCCTGCCCCTGTTCGGGGTGCTTCTGCAAGGCTGTTTTTGGACGAGTTTGACATGTAGACCAGTTGGCTGACTAAAGCAGACTGCCCGCCATAGTCTGGGTGGGCTTCATCCCATCAGTGAAAGCCCTAAATGGAACCAAAAAGGCACATCTTTCCCGACGGGGCAGGGAATTCCTCCTGCCTGACAGCCTTGGAGCTGGGACGTCCTTTGGTTTCTGTGCTGCCTTCAGGATCAGATGGACACTTCAGCTCTTCCTGGGTCTGGGGCCAGCTGGCCTTGGCCCTGGAACCACAGCATCAGCAGCCCTGGGCTCCAGGTGCTATTGGGCCTGTCTTGGGACTTGTTGGGCTGCAGAACCACACAGACCAATTCCTTAGAATGTTGTTCTCTCTCTCTCTCTCTCTCTCTCTCACACACACACACACACACACACACACACATGGAGGGTGTCTGGGTCTCTGTTGTTGTGTGTATGTATATGCAATTAAATCCAGAGGCTGGCAGCCCCTGGTGGTGCAGCGGGTTAAGCCCTAGCCTGCAATGCTGACATCCCATATGGGAGCCGGTTCAAGTCCTGTTCCCCGCTGAGCCACCTGGGAAGACAGCAGAGGATGGCCTGAATACTTGGGACCCTGCCACCTGCGTGGGAGACCCAGATGGAGTTCCAGACTCCTCGCTTCAGCCTATCTTCAGCCATTTGGTCAGTGGACCAGTAATGGAAGTTCTCTCTCTCTGTCTCTCTGTAACTCTGCCTTTCAACTAACTAACTAACTAAGCAAATCTTAAAAAAAAAAATAAGTTTATTATAAGCCATTCCCAAAGGAACAAATACTACATGTTCTCCCTGACCTGTGATAATAGAGCCCCTGAAAGGTAGTCTAGAGCAGTGAGACTGACACTTTGAGAAGCAATGACTTTGAACAGCCCTTGTCTCGACTGTTGAGGAATGGGTTTTTTTCATACTATTTGTTGAACTCTTTACTTAACATAGTTAATCATATGTGTATAAAGTTAACTGAAAACAGAGCTTAGTAAATAAGAGTGTGAACAGGAGAGGGAGGAGGAAGAGGGGTGGGAGGGCACGTACCATGTTCCTAAAGCTGCAATTATGAAATGTATGAAGTTTGTATTCCTTAAATAAAAGGTTTCTGGGGAAAAATAAGTTTCTTTTGATGCAACATCAATTTTGAAATGCATGCATAGTTTTTGAAATAATAAGCATTTCCCGTAATATTTGTAAAGCCCCTCGTATATGCGCGCACTCTGCGGATTCTGTTAACCTCATTGAGAAGTGTTCACCTCTTGATCAGGTTCATCCGAGCCTTGAGATGGGCAGGCCCAGGAGGCTGGAAAACCTCCCAGGTAATTTGCATATACAGCCTGGGCTGGGAGCCACTATTCTAGTTACAAATTTTAACCACTGTATTTCAGAGGTTGGCAAACTGTGGCCAGTGGAAGGGAAGTGAGTTCGTGCCAAAGCTAGGCAGCGGACCGGGCTTCTGAGCTCTTGGGCCCCAAACCTTTATTCACTCAACAACAAAAAAGTGCATGGGGTTCAGGGGCCTGCCTGGGCTTGCAAAGCAAGGACTCTAGGTAGCCAGTGGCTGAGACCAAGGTCAAACAGGACAGCAAGGAAGAAAGAGGGTGAACTCGAAGAGTTAAAGGATCCGATTCTGTCCGGAAAGCTAAACTCGTGATGTTGCACCTGCCACAAACCTCCACCTTGAACTTGTAAATGACTTTGTTCCTGGTATTTCTTTTGACTCATGCACTGTGGTGACTTATTACCCAGGAGAGATGAAGCAACCCTTGTTAGGGTTTTCCCAAACAAGATTTTAGCTTCAAATAAAAGAGAATCCATCCGGCCCCCTGACTCAGGCTTTGCCAATGGCTGGCAGGGTGACCTTGGGCAAGCCACTTACCTCTGGGGGGAGAGGGGTTGTTGGGAGGTGTAAATGGTGCGGAAAAAATGCTTAGCCAGAGTCCAGCAAGAGATAAATTTGATAAAAGATAGCTATTATGGTCATGCTAATTATTCTATCAATGACTTGTGTGTCAGGCCCTGTTTGATGACCTTGATAAATATGAGCTCATTGAATTTTCATTAAAAGCCTTAGGGATGAAGGGCTGGTGTTGTCGCACAGTGGCTAAGCTGCTGCTTGCGCTGAAGGCACTCCATAGTCGGGCGCTGGTTTGAGTCCCGGCTCCTCCGCTTCCGATCCAGCTCCCTGCTAACGCACCTGGGGAAAGCAGCAGATGATGGTTCAAGTCCGTGGGCCCCTGCCACCCACGTGGGAGACCCAGGTGGAGTTCCAAGCTCCCGGCTTTGGCCTGGTCTAGCCCCAGCCATTGTTGTCATTTGGAGAGTGAGCTAGTGGTTTGATCTCTCAGTCTTTGTTTCTCTGTCACTCAAATAAATAAATAAATCTTCCAAAACAAAACCACAAACAACCCTCCGAGCTGAGTCCGGCTGCCACCCTCCTTCCTAGGTTGGGAAACTGAGGCACAGAGTGGTTAAGTGACCCGCCAAGGTCAAGCACAGGCAGGGCCAGACCTCTTACTCTGAAAAGCTCCCCCAGCCTCGTCTCTTTCTTTCCCACTTCTCTGCCTCTCGCACCCTGCCTGGGTGCAGACCCTGGTTTGAGGAGCAATCGAGAAGGGAGTGAGGAGGCTCGGGGCTGCTGCTTCAGGGCCACTGGCTCGTGCAGTCTCCCGAGGCCGGCCGCGTGGGAGCCAGGAGGGGGTTCCGCGTGGTTCAGCATCCTGTCCTGCCCTAGACTGTGTGGGCCAGAGCCAGCACGTGGCCGCCTCGCACCTGCTCTTCTCATCCCGAGCCCTGCTTGGGAGGAGACCGCGGGCAGAGGGCTGCCAGACCAGGGACAGCAAGCGCTTTGGGATGGCCGTGGCCTTGCCCTCCGCGGGCCAGTGCTGTGCCCCTGCTGCTGCCCAGGGAGTCTCCCCCCCCCCCACCCCTCTGCAGCCAGTCGGCCTTTCTGCTCCCTTCCTGTGATCCCCGCCCTGCCCTGCCTGTCTTCCTTCCTGTCGGCAAAGCATGACTGAGCTACCCTGGTCAGTGAACAGCTCTCACCCCACTTGCACAGACGGTCCCGACTCACGAGAGCTCGGTTTACGGCTTTGTGACTTTACAACGGCGCCAACGCAGTGCACCCGAAGGGGAGAGCGTGCCTTGAACTGTGAAGCTTGATCTCTGGGTTAGCCACGTGCAGTGGGGTCCTCTCTCCCCATGCCAAGGCGACAACTGACCCTCCGCAGTGTGCTGACCGGGCACAGTCGGTAGGTTAGCTGTGCCAGTGGTACCTTCGGTTGACAATCGGTCTACTGGGACATGACCCCATCATTAGCTGAGGAGTACCTGTACCCTAGGGGTGGGGCAGGGCAGGCACTCAACTAATTGCACCAATAATTCCCTTTCCGTTAGTGATCAATGATAAAAATATGGTCACTGGCTGCCGGAAGCAGGAGTAAGACTCAGCTTGTTTATTTAGGGGTTCCGGGTGCTCTCCCTGGGGAAGTGACATTTCAGTTACAACCCGAGGGATGAGTGGGGTGGGTGGTGAGAAGAGGCCCCTGGGAGCGGACCCAGCATGTGCAAAGGCCCTGGGGCAGAAAGTACCTGCTGCTTTAACATACAAAGAAGGTGTGGCTGGAGCAGAGAGGACAGGAGAGTAGAACAGGCAGAGTCGGGGTGCGGAAACCTTTGTGGGGGTGGGGGTGGGGGTGGGTTTTATTATAGCTGACAAGGATTTTCCGGATTTTGGTCAGCGCTTTGGAAAGTAGCGCCTGGCCATGCGCCCTCCCTCCTTGGGGTGCAGCCTTTGTGTCGCCTTCAATGCTTCTGTCCTGACTCGCTTGCCTGCCCCACTTCCTGGCAAGGCACGGGACACACGGGAGGTGCTCAGAGCCCCCAGGGCTGGGCAGGGGCCCTCCTGGCTCTGGCCCTTGCTCTGCTGCAGACAGCACAGAGCTGTGCCCTCCTGGCTCCTGAAAAGGACACCTCAAGTTCCCAAGAATCCCCCCATCACTTTCTCTGCCCAGAGCGCACCTTGATCCCTGTGCGGCGGCAGCCCAGTGGGCCACAGCCAGCCTAGGGTTTCCTGAGCAGAGCCCACCAGGGCGAGGGCCGGCCCGGAGTCCCACAGGGCAGCTCCACAGGAGGCTCTGGCTCCCTCAACCATGGGGGGTGGGGGGGGCTGCTCAGACCCTGCATCCTGGCGCGCTGGGACAGAGAGGCAAGGGGACATGGCCGCTCTGCGCACTGAAAGCTTGGCCTTTGAGGCCAGAGGACAAGGGTGGAGCTGGTGTCATGGCGCAGTGGGTTAAACCTTTGCCTGCGACACTGGCACCCCATAGGAGTGCCGGTTCGAGTCCCAGCTGCTCCACTTCCTATCCAGCTCCCTGCTAATGCGCCTGAAAAGGTAGCAGTTGATGGCCCAAGTTCTTGGGTCCCTGCCCCGCCTTGGGAGAGCAGGATGGAGTTCCTGCCTCCTGGTTTGGGCCTGGCCTGGCCCGAGCCGTGTGGGGAGTGACACAGGGAATGGAAGCTCCCAGAGTCTCTCTCTGCTCCTGCATTGCTTGGCTGGCGGCTCTGTCCTAGCAACGCCGGCATTGCCACTTGTTCTTTCTCATCGTGTCTCCAGCAGCCGGTGTGCAACACCAGATTTGTGAGTGAAGTGACCAGCAGAACACACAGCCCCCACTGACTGCTGTAGGCATTAGTGAGCCCAGTTAAGAATGGAATTCTCAGCTGAGCCCAGTCCAGCCTGCTTTCAGACTTGTGAGCTGATAAGTGGTTATTGCTATTAGCCATTCAATTTAGCAGCCGTTTCTCAACCACAAATAACTCTTGTGGGAACAGACACCAACAGTGCCACTGTTTTGTGTCCTTCTCTCCTTTTTCTTTCTTGACAGTGGATGTGATATCTTGAGCTGTAGCAGCCGTTTTGTAACTTGAGGGAAAGACCAACAGAATTATGCTGTGATTAGCTTTGACTTTCCTCGTTCAATTTTGAAAATTTTTTTAAAGATTTATTTATTTATTTGAAAGTCAGAGTTACACAGAGAGAGAAGGAAAAGTAGAGAAAGAGAGAGAGAGAGAGAGATCTTCCATCTGCTGGTTCACTCCCCAATTGGCCACAACGACTGGGGGTGCACTGATCTGAAGCCAGGAGCCTCTTCCAGGTCTCCCACGCGGGTGCAGGGACCCAAGGACTTGGGACATCTTCTACTGCTTTCCCAGGCCATAGCAGAGAGCTGGATCAGAAGTGGAGCATCTGGGACTTGAACAGGCACCCATATGGGATGCTGGCACTGCAGGTGGTGGCTTTGCCCACTCTGTCAAAGTGCTGGCCCCTGAAAAATTTTTATGCGAGAAAATAAATCCCTATTTATTATAATACCATGATTTTAGTTACTTGCAAACTAAATTTTTTTAACATTTATTTGAGGGGGCCAGTGCTGTGGCATAGAAGGTTAAGTCCCTGCCTGCAGTGTTGTCATCACAAAGGGTGCTGGTTCGAGTCCTGGCTGCTCCACTTCCTATCCTGCTCTCTGCTATGGCCTGGGAAAGCAGCAGAAGATGGCCCAAGTGCCTGGACCCCTGCACCCATGTGGGGGACCCGGAAGAAGCTCCTGGATCCTGGCTTCAGCCTGGCCCAGCTCTGGCTGTTGCAGCTGCTTGGGGAGTGAACCAGCAGATATCTGTCTCTCTGTGTATTTCTGCCTTTCAAATAAGTAAATAAATCTTAACATTAAAAAAGATATGAAAGGCCAAGTTAGAGGAAGAGACAGAGAGATCTTCCATCCATTGGTTCACTCCCCAAATGACTGCAACAACCAGAGCTGAGCCAGGCTGAAGCCAGGAGCCAAGGACTCCATCTGGGTCCACGTGGAAGGCAGTGGGCCACCTTCCACAGCCTTCCCAGGTGCATAAGCAGGGCTCTGGGCGGAGGTGGTGCAGTGGAGACTTGAACCAGCGCCTGTATGGGATGCCCACCTCCCGTGGGGCAGCTTAACCCCCTATGTCACAATGCTGGTCCCTCAAACGAGACTTCTAAGTACCCCATGCCACGCGGCAACCCCTGAGGCAGCTGGGAAAGATCTGGGGTGGCCAAGAATAAAGATGAGCAATGGCGTCCGATGGGAGAGGAATGCATGGCCTGGGTGCAGGTGCGCCGGGCTCCCTGGGCTCAGCCTCAATGCGCCTTCAGCACCCGGTCTGATTATGCCTCCCAGCACACGCAGCTTGGCAAGGGCTCATGCAGAACGCCCGCGAGGTGCCTGGCTCTGTCCTCCCGCACGGCACCGCGAGCTCTCGTCCCTGGGCCACGTCCTGCGTGAGGACAAGTGACTCACACCACTTGTGAAACTCCACGGCCAGTGGCTATTTACATTTTTGCCTTCTGCCCGCCCCAGCCAGGACAGTTCGGTTCCGGCTTGTGATGATCTCCCGAGGGAATCTTGCTGTCGTGGGGCGTGGCTGTGGGAGAAGGTGCTTGGCTCTGGGAGAGTTAACGGGGCACACGCTGGAGGAAGGGGCTTGTTTTGGGGGGGGGGAACCGTCCCCAAGGTGGCCCAGTGCCATCCTGCAGATCATAGTCAGGGGCCATAGCCACTGCACACCAGCCTCACAGCAAGGCCAAATGTGCTGGTGAGCTCTCATGGGCTTGCTTGGCAAACGAGGACACTGAGCACAGAGAGGTTAAGCAACTTGATGAAGGTCACACAGGCATTGTGTCGCGCGACCCCGATTAAAGGCCAGGCATTCCAACTCCAGATCGCAAACTGTCTACCTGCGGGGGTGGGGGGGGTGGGGGGGGTGGGGGTCAGGCTCAGAGAGGTCAAGGGACTTCCTTAAGGTTGCAGAGGCATGGTTTGCACTTGGGTCAGCCTGGTTGTACAGATCCCTGGGGGTCCCTGTTCTCCTCCTGTCACCTGTGAACTCTGCTACCCCCCCACTCACACACACACTCACACACTCACACTATCTCACACACACTCACACTCACACACTCATACTATTATACACACTCTCACACACTCTCACACACTCACACACTCTCACACACTCACACACTTTCACACACTTTCACACACACACATTCACATACACACACTCAACACTCACATACACACACATTCACACTCTCACACACACACTGACACATTCACACACTCACACACACACTCACACAAACACACACACTCTCACACATCCACACACACTCACACTTACACACTCACACACACACACACACACACACACACGCTGCCTCCTGCATGGGTCCCTGCTGGGCTCCAGGCCAGGCGCCTGAAAGTCAGAGGGAGCCTTGTTTCCAGTGACCTTGGCCAAGTCAAGGTTCTCGTTTGCAGAGCCACCTTGCTCATCACAGGGAATTGGGGGGATTAAGCGAGGGTGACTGCCGGCGCCCCTGCTGTTCTCGCAGAGCCCCAGCCTCTGGGGAACGTTCCCAGGCGCAGCCGGGGAGTTGGGGGCTTCCTGCCGCTGCTCAGAATCACTGCCCTCCATAAAACACTGCGCGATGCGAGCATTTTGCAATCCCGTATTGCGTCAGGAGAACTCTGAATAGCCTCATTCTAAACGCTTCCCCGCCCAGGTGACGGCTCAGCCAGCAGGAGGTTGGGCACGGAGGGGCAGGACAGACACTTCCTTTCCCACCACCCAGACAGCGCCTGTGGCAGGAACATCGGACCTTGGATGGGTCCCAAACACCCCGGCAAAGCGCTCGTCCTCAGGGGGCGGCCAGCCTGCAGAAGGGGCTGGGGGGCTGGGGGCCTGGGGAGCAGCTCCCCGCCCCGCCCCAAAGAACTCGCATTCCTGCCCTGCCACTAAAGCTGTGCACCCTCTCTGAGCCGGGGCGCCCCGTCTGCAGAGTGGAAAACACAGGCACCCCGGATCCCAGAGGGAGGCTGGGAGGATTGAATAAGCCAGCCTCGCTCTTTAAACCAAGTCCACGACCCCTGGTGCTGGGACTCTGTGTCTCTGGGTGGCTTGTGGGGACCTAGAGGCACTGAGGGAAGCCCAGCCCCACTGCCCGGCCATGACCTTGAACCCAACCCTCCGACCTCCGTGAACTTTGTCGTTGGGATGCGACTACGCCCACCCAGCCCAGGGGGCGGTGGTGTGAATTCAATGAGAATTGGGCCTGGAGGACCCAGCCCAGGGCCTGGCGCAGAGGAAGTGCCCATCAATGGCAGCCTTTATCTCGACTGGGCTTGGATGGGACTCCGAGGGGAAGCGGAGCTCCGGGAACAGAGGAAGCGATTGTGCAGGGCCTGGGGGGGAGGGGCCCTCCCTGGAGACTGGCAGCGAGCATCCCCCGGCCCCCACCCCCCACCGGCTGAGCCCTACTTCCACTTTATTATCCACAGGGGCATTCATCCCTGCAGCCTGGGAACAAGCCACGGAGGGGACCCTCTGGGCCTGGCACCCTGGAGCGTTTCCCATGCTCTGGTTTGCTCCTAGGTCCCCCCGCCCCGGGTGGGGGGGCACGGAAGGGAACCAGAAATGTCTTTAACCCTTTCTTATCCATGAACCATTTTCCCATAAACATCACTGGGGATGTGGACTCAGGGCAGGTAAGAAACCCTTGGCTGTCACCCCCGAAGGCCGGGGGACTGCCCTCTGCGCTGCCCACCATGGGCGGCTCCACCCAGCTCTGCGTCCAGCGACCTTGTGGGAGCGCGTTCAGGTGGGCTGTGGCGGGAGCGTTTATACCACGGAAATCAGCACACGCACAACCCAGAGCGGCAGCGGGCGTCGTGGCTCCTCGAGTTCTGCCACCACTTGGGCTGCCCACATCCCGTCTCCACGTGGCTGGTTCAAGGTCTCCGCTTCTGATCCAGCTTCCGGCTAGAGCACCTGGGGACAGCAGCTGCTGGCTCCAGCGCTCGGGTCTTTGCCACGGGTGTGGAGACCCAGATGGAGCTCCTGGCTCTGGCTTCAGCCTGGCCCAGCCTCAGGTGTTTTGGGTATTTGGGGAGTAAACCCATAAATGGAAGATGTCTCTGTCACTCTGCCTTTCACATAAATAGAAGTAAATGTTAGGGGCCGGCGCCGTGGCACACTTGGCTAATCCTCCATCTGAGGTGCCGGCATCCCATATAGGCGCACAGTTCTAGTCCCGGCTGCTCCTCTTCTAGTCCAGCTCTCTGCTGTGGCCCGGGAAGGCAGTGGAGGATGGCCCAAGTGCTTGGGCCCTGCACCCACATGGGCGACCAGGAGGAAGCACCTGGCTTCTGGCTTCGGATTGGCACAGTGCACCGGCTGTAGCGGCCATTTGGGGGGTGAACCAACGGAAGGAAGACCTTTCTCTCTGTCTCTCTCACTGTCTAACTCTACCTGTCAAATAAAAAAAAACAAAAGAAGTAAATTTTAAATAAATAAGTGCACTTTAAAAGGAAAAAAAAACCACACCTAAAGTGTTTACCAGGATGCTGTAGGCTCCAAAGACTTGGAGGAGAGGCTGTGATCGGAGTTAAGGTGGGAAAACCCACATCCAGGAGATGCGATTGGCTTTCAGGGCAGGAAATCAACGGGGCTGAGCTAACAGGGAGAGAGGAGAGGAGGGCTTCATAGCTCCTCCAGCTGGAGCAACTTAGAAAGAACTGGAGAGAGGTGGGCATTGGAGAGCAGAAATCGAACTGATGGTACAGTTGCCCTGATGTCTGCTTGCAGACGGACAGGAAAGGACGAGGTGTGGGCGCAGAGGGAGCAGCCCAAGGCTAGGAGGACCATGGGCAATGCCCCCAGCACCCACCCCCTCCCCCCACTTCCTTTCCCGTGCAGCTGGGTGCAGTGCTGAGTCCACCCCAGCAGGGGAGCCGTGTGACCCGGCCCTGCTCCCGGCTGTTAGTTAGCTGGGGGGGGGGGGGTGAGGGGAGGCGGGGCGGGGGTGGTGCACACAGCACACATTGGTTGTCACAGAGTTCTGGACGCTGGAGGCCTGAGCCCCAGGTGCCAGCAGGGCTGGTCTCTTCTGAGGCCGCCGTCCTGAGCTTAGAGAGGGTGGCCTTCTCCCTGTGTTTTCCCGCTGTGGGTGTCTGGGGCTTACTCTCCGCCTTTGTAAGGACGCATCATTTAGCCAGGTGCCACGGCGGGAGTCCGTAGTCCCGGCTACTCGGGAGACTGAGGCTGGAGGATCGCTTGAGGCCAGGAGTCCTGGAGTCCTGGGCTGTCCTGTGCCATGCTGACTGGGTGTCCACACTAAGTTCAGCATCAAGGTGGTGGCCTCCTGGGAACAGGGGACCGCCAGGTTGCCTAAGGAGGGGCGAACCGGCCCAGGTCGGAAATGGAGCAGGTCAAAACCACCATAGTGATCGCATACATCAGTGAGAGTAGTGAATGCCACTTGCAGGCCCCCTCCCCTAACACAGTCCCCCGAGGAGTTGGGGCTTCGGCACAGGGAGCTGGGGGCACGGTTCAGCCCCTAGCACTGGTTCTCAGCCGAGCCCATGCACCCGGCCAAGTGAGTGGACGGGGTCCCTGGGGGCACTCTTTTCCCTCTGAAGGAGAGGAATAGGTAAGGTGCCCTCCTCTTCCTCTGAATGCGGCCACACTGTGGGGGGGGGACACTCGGGCCAGCTGCTGAGGCCGGCCTGAGCGGGGACAACGCCTAGGGCGGAGGTGAGGATTACCAATGTGGTGCCTCCCCCACGTTGCCTGTGGGTTTCATTGCCTGTAAGTGGAGGTGTTGCTCACCCCTGCCGCCATCAGGGTCTACTTACCCCTGCCTTCTCTGCCGTCCTGCACAGTCCACTGCTTGCCTGCTAGCAGTGAGGCCGTGTGACTGCGTTCTCACCGCTGTGGGATGAGTGAATTCCAGAGGAGACTGGAGGCACTGGTGTTGTAGCGCAGCGGCTCAGGCACCACTTGCGATGCCCACACCCCACGTTGGTACCGGTTCAAGTCCCAGCTGCTCCACTTCTGATCCAGCTCCCTGCTGATGGCCTGGGAAGGCACTGGAAGATGGCCCAGGTACTTGGGCCCCTGCCACCCAGCTGAGAGACTTGGATGGGGTTCCACACTCCAGGTTTCAGCCTGGCCTAGCCCTGGCCATTGTGGTCGTTTGGGGAATTAGCCAGCAGGTGGAAGAGCTCTCTCTCTCTCTCTGCAACTCTGCCTTTCAAATAAATAAAATCAATCTTTTTTTTTTTTTTAAAAAGGAGACTGTACAGTTGTCTGCCCTTATCCAGGGGGGATGCATTCAAGACCCCTAGCGGATGCCTGAAAGTTCAGATAGTTCCAACCACACAGGAGTACGCTGTTTTCTCCCATACACACACACCTACGATAAAGTTCACGAACTAGGCACAGTAAGAGAAGACCTATATAACAGTGTAATAGAAGTTGCTTTAGACCGATGGATTGCTTATTTCTAGAACATTCCATGGACCACAGTTGACTGTGGGTGGCTGAAATGGCAGCTAAGGGGGGATAACTGTACATGCCATTTGCAGGCTCAGTGGGTGCCTTGTTCCTACTCTTTGTCACCTGCCAGTCCGCTGGAACTTGGAGGTGACTGGGGCTTGACCTTGACCATGCAGAGGGGAGACTGGAGCCACAGCATGGAAGGAACCTGCATCCCTATATTCTGCCAGCCCTCGGGAGTCACAGGGGAGAGTGCAGCCTTCGGCATCCTTTAACCGTTCTCATTCCGCTGTCATTGGTGCAGCATCTGTGTCGCGTTGAAGGGCGGAGGGAGTTTTGCCAGAGCAAACTGAACCTGACATGGATCCTCAAGACGACTTCGCCTGCTGAGCCGGAGATGGCTTCCAGCTACCCCGGCTGAAAGCTACTTCCTATCCGCCGCATGTGCAGGTTCCGTTTGTACGAGCAGCTTTCTGATAATGTGGCTTCCTGTGGGTGGCTCAGCTGAGCAAAGCGAATGTTTGCATTGATCTGCTGATGCGAACATCCTGGTGTGCCGGATGGCTGCCTCTATCAACGCCATTCTCACTGCCGATCAAATTCCAGGAACCAGGGCAAGCTGCGCCTCTGACACTGAGGGCAGCTTTGGGTTCCAGCGCCTGGGCCATGGGAGGCCTTTGGGCAGACCCTCCCTCTCCGTCCTGGGTGGCCATCTCCCAGCGCCCGTTTCATTCTACCCTACACCATTCTCAGAGTTCTGAGTCCAGGGAGGAAAGAGCCGCTCCTCACTTATCTCTCTACTACCAGCGTCTACCATGGCACTCGGCCATAGGAGGAGCCCAGCACAGTGAGCTGAGTGACAAATGACGCAGGCCAAGGACATGGATCCCGGTCAGAGCCCCGGTCCAAGGTACGAGCCATCTTAAAAAGCATTTTTGGCAAACTGACTCGTGTTTTACAGGAGCTGGGTAAGCGTGCCCTCACACCCACAGCGGAGGCCGCGTGGAGTTCCAGCCCCAGTAATGTACAGTTCCCTACAGAAAAGGAATAGGGTGAGGAGAGAGCAAGCCTGGGGAACCAAGTGGAGGGAGGAGACGAGGAAGCAGAGGGGCCACACAATGGGTTTAAATCCTGACTTGCTGTCTTTAGCTGTGTGACCTTGGGTAAGCTACTTAGCCTCTCTGAGCCTCCCATTTCTCAGAGGAGATAATGTATGCAAAGCAGAGTGAGTGACACAGCATAGGCGCTCAGCATAGGTGGAGTCCCTTCCCCAACAAAGGCAAATAATCCAAGAGGGACGTGGTCTCGGGGAAGGAGCTGGCCTGAACCCACAGGCAGTGTGGACAGCTCAGAGTGCTGTCTGGCAGGGCTGCATACAGCGAGTTGGCAGTGTCCACGCTGGCGCCCGTACATCGGAGAAGAAGAACCGCCGGCCTCTGAGATGGGCAGCTGGGTGGCATCTGCCGCGGCTCAGGACACTCTGCAGCCCTTCAGCTCTGGAGGTGTGAAAAACGGAAAGCAGAGAAACCAACAGTCGTGTGCCCAGGGGCTGGCTCCCTTCAGGAAGGAAGGGAGACAGGCTTGGCCGGTTGCCTAGCGCAGACCGATTGAAGGAAGGTGTAACAGGAAAAGAGCCTGCAGATCTCAGCTCTGATCTCAGCAGGGCGGGGACTTTTTTTTTTTTTTTAATAAGAAAAAGGAAAAAGCAGCCCGTAGGATGTGTGTGTGTGTGTGTGCGCGTGCGCGTGCGTGTGTGATGAATGCTTCATGTGTCCAGATGACTCACGTGCACGGCCCGGCTAGGATGGGCTGAGCCCAGGGGCCTCCCTGAATCCTAGGACATGCTCCGTGGGATGCTGGGCAGTTGTCTGTGTGTTTGCCCAGGAGCTCGGCTCCTGGGGCTCCCCTGCACTGGGGTGTACAAGGCTGCGATTCAGCCTCCCACCGTGAACTTTTCTAGTTCGCGTCTGAAGGTGGTGCCCTATTGGCTACTGAGGGCCGGCAGCTGGCCAGACCACCCAGAGTGATGCAGAACCATCCCAGAAGGCAGCTGGGGGTCAGGACACACAGGGCATGGGGAGAAGGCTGTGCTCTGCCCTGGTTGAGGCCTGAGCTGGAACATTCTTCCCGGAGGTGACCCCCGCCCCTCACCCATCTGTCTGGTGGTGGCTGGACTGAGCCGGCCCAGGCCAGTGGCAGCTGGCTCTGGCACCTGGGGGCCTACCTGCGGCCTGCCAGCAGCGTGCCTCTGGGGTGGGTGAGAGTCTCACCTGGCTTCCCGGGGCTGCCACTTCCGGTGCCCCAGGGAACAAAGCGGGAGCAGCCAAGCCCTTTGTGACCTGACAGAGGGAGTCTTAAGAATGTCACCTTCGGTGTATTTGATTGGCCAAACCAGGCACAAGGCCACCGATTCAAGAGGCCTCGCCTCTCAAAGCGACACGTGCAGAAGGGTTTGCAACTGTGTGTTCAAAACGATTGGCGCTGTGGCGCAGCGGGTCAAGCCGATGCCTATGATGCTGGTATCCCCTATTGGAGCACTGGCTGGAGTCCCAGCTGCTCTGTTCCCCATCTGGTTTCTGGTTCATGTGCTTGGGAAGCCTGGGAAAGCTTGGGCCCCTGGGAAAGTGCTTGGGCCCCTGCATCCGCATGGGAGACTCAGATGGGGTTGCAAGCTCCTGGCTTTGGCCTGGCCTAGACCCAGCTGTTGTGGCTATCTGAGGTGTGAACCAGCAGGTGGAAATGGAAGATCTCTGTCTCTCCCTGTCTCTGTAACTCTGCCTTTCAAGTATACGACACATCTTTCATAAAAAGAAGAAACAACTCTGAGGGTGGTCGTCTGGGCTAGCAAATGAGAGGGAAGGGGGCAGCCCTTATGTAACCAGACACCCCTGAGGCAGCCTCCGCTCTGCGAAACGTCTGGTTCCAGGCTCTGGGCTTCTCTCTCTCTTGCCGTCTGGAGGGTCTCACGGGAACAAAGGGTCACAGAGGGGCACCTCTGGGGAAGCAACCTCAAAGGTCTCCAGGACCCAGGCAGCTGAATCGATGTGAAGCAGAGGGTGTGGCAATAAGGAGTGGTGGGGACTGTGGGAAAGCAGACAGCGCACACGTCACTCCTCAGAGTCACCAACACTACTACAGGCTCACAAAACACAGCTGCAGGTGAGCTGTGGGCTCCGGGCTGCTGACTCCCAATTTCCACAAAAGAATCCGGGCCAGAGGTGAATGGGACCTCAGAGGCCTCCAAGGTCAATGGTTTTCCAACTTTTTTTTTTTTTTTTTAAATCTAGAGCAGGTCTTATGGAAGAACCAGGACACAGAACACTGGATGACAACTGGAATGAGCAGCCCAGAGTCCCCCATCAGTCTCCTGCTCCCTCCTCGAGGTGCCCCTGCGAAACCCTAGGGTTCCAGGGAACCCAGTTTGGAAATTAACAATTTAATATCTTCGTTCAAAAAAAGAAGGGAAGCAACCTGCTCAAATCCATATTTGAATCTGAGCGAACGGCAGAGCCAGGCTTCGACCCCAGGCCCGTTCTGACGTGAAGATCGGAGCCCTTTCCACTGGCTATGGTAGCAACACGTCTCCAGTGACAAAGCTGCGCAGTGGACAGAGTGGTTTCTGCTGGCGTGAGCCACCCCCTGCTGCCTTCTGCTCCAGCCCCTTCTCAGCTGACAGGCGGTCATGGTGAGGGCAAGCGACTGGCAGGGCAGGGGCTAAAGGCAGAGTCAAGGGGAGTGTGTTGGGGGGATCTCCTAGCCAAGGGGTGGAGACCTTGGTTTTTGTCCAGTGCTGGAAAAGGAGTTAAGACAAAAATGAACCAGTAGATGGGGAAAACTCACAGGTAAAAGAAGGAAGTGAAGGGTGTCTCACCATTTGATCCAAGGTGGGCATGCACTCCAATTAAATTTTAAAAAAAAAGATTTGATTTATTTATTCAATGAAAGTCAGAGTTACACAGAGAGAGACGAGGTCTTCCATCTGCTGGTTCACTCCCCGATTGGCTGCAAAGACCGGAGCTGTGCCAATATGAAGCCAGGAGCCAGGAGCTTTTTCTGGGTCGCCCACATGGGTACAGGGACCCAAGGACTTGGGTCATCTTCTACTGCTTTCCCAGGCCATAGCAGAGAGCTGGATCGGAAGTGGAGCAGCTGGGACACGAACCGGCGCCCGTATGGGATGCTGGCACTGCAGGTGGTGGCTTTACCCACTATGCTACAGTGTCGGCCCCTCCAATTAACTTTTAATTCCGAGTTTCCATGAATTTCCTACATGACCCTGGCATTTCTGTTAATGCTGCCTTTCCCACTACAGTTCGTTCCTGGAAGGCTCAGGATTGTGCTGATCACAGACCAGATCAAAAGGGGGAAGATTCAGGCATGAACTGGCAACAACGGACACACAGAGAGAGGGGGAGAGGGTTTTGCTGTAAGCCCAACACTGCTTCCTGGGTCACCTTTGCTCTAGCCCTTCCCTAGCCAAACCCTCTCCACTGGGCACAGCCTGCAGCTCCCCTGCTAGGATGAGTTCCAGGTACCCTGGACCCCAGCACTCCCTGTCCCGAAGGCCGGGGACTTGCTTGCAGGGTCCACGTTCCCCAGGTGACCAGATGGCACTGCTGTGCGGACTCAGTCCCCAAGCAGCCAGGAAGGGCTGAGGGGCAGCTCCCCTGGTGGTGGGGGGCTAGGGTTGAGATGTGGCCTGGCGGTCCTGGCAAGAGGAGGGGAAACAGGTCCCAGCCCAGACGCCCCCTGACCAGGTTTCTACAGATGTTAGGGGAAGGTCAGTGGATTGAAGGCTTCCCCGGCTCTTCAGATAAAGAGAACTGTTCAGAAAGGATTTCTTTTCAGTAGGCGATTGGGTGATGCTTAAAGTAAGAACAGCACTGCTAGGAGTCAGCCCAAATGGGGTTCCAGTTCTAACTATGCCACCTTCTAGCTGTGTGGCCTCCGATAAGTTAATCTGCTTCTCTGAGCCTGTTTGGGCAACCATACAAATAGTGGTAATAATATTTTCTAAGATTGCTTTGGACTTTCAATTAAACAACACAGAGTCTAGCATATGGGAGAAACACAACAAATGCTTCCTAAAAATGGTCTAAATTTGTTATATTCCTTTTTTAAATGTAATTTACAATCAAGGAGCATGGTCTACCCAACGCATACCCACCGTATCGGGTTGTGAGGCCTTGCACAAAGTGAGGCAGGGTGATGCAAGCCAGAAGCCGGGCAGCTCTGAGGATGTCTCTATAGTTAGTGTCCAGGACACTCTGGCCCTCCCACCAATGCGGCTGTGCCCCTACCTGGGCGTGAATGAGAATGAATCAGGGCTGAGCACATCAGCAGCTCAACCTTGTCCAGAAAAATCAATAGACGCTGTCCTGTGTTATGCAATACACGGGTTCCTGAAAAGTTGGAGGTAAATCAATTTTTTCCCAGTTCAACACCCAGAGTCAGCTAAGCATTGAGCAGAGGCTACGTAGGACATGCATGCGTGTGTACACACACACACACACACCATCAACCATGGTTCTGGTTTCCAAAGGACCTTGCTGATGGCATCATGTGGTCCATCCCTTTCTAAAGCAAAACACTCTTTCATGTGGGAAGAATTACTTCCTAATTAACACCCTGTTTCTTTCTATATTTGTATTGGTCTGCCTGGATTTCCACAGTAAAGACCTTTTTCCATTCTGGCATATGGCAAGCTTACAATGCGTACTTATTGACTGCATACACATTGTTTAAAATCAAGGTGTTCCCATAGCTGATAATCTCGCACACTTGTGTATGGGTGGATAACCCAAAAGTGCTGTTCGCATAGTGTACCTATCTGCTTCCCTAAGAACCTTGTTGGTCCTTAGAACCTTCCACGGTGGCAGCCACGACCCTAGCGTGGCATGAATGGGACAAATCGGGCCTGGGCTCATCAGCAGCAAGGCGCATCAGGGGCAACTGGCTCCTTTAAGTCCGTCTCTGAAAAGCCTGATGAAGTCCCAGTGCGACCTCGCCAGCACGGGGTCCAGACAACGGCAGTGCACTTGGGCCCTGGCCCGCCTGACCTCAGGCCCTGCCAAGGCTTCCCATGCTTGCGGACTGCAGGCTTCCAGGGTTTCAGCTCCTGCTCTCCCCACAGTGTGCAGCCTGCTGCCTCCCAAGGCAATACAGACATTTGATTCTGAAGTGGCCGTCTTCGGAGGATTAGATGGAGGGACTGGGAGCACCCAGGGGGACATGTACATCGGGCAGCAGCTGCTGGGGACATCTGAGCGGTGGTGTTTTGAAGGATGAGTAAGAGTTCCTTACATTGGTGGGGGAGGCAGGGGTTGGGGTGGGGTGATGCCAGTGGGAGGAAACAGCACAGGTAAAACTGCAGAGGTGTGGATTGGCAGGTGGGGAGGGGGCCCTCCCAGGCAGGGGTGGGGAGGCGGTAAGGGAGGCCGGAGAGGGAAGTGGGCCTGGAAGACGGCCGACTTCTCCACATTGTGCTGTTTGGATTTTATCTGAGATTTCCTGCAGGGCTTTTGGCCAGGGCACGATACAATCAAATTCCAATTTTAGGAAAATTACTCTGATAGCTGTGTGGGGGAGGGGTTGCGAGGGTAAAGGACGCGTTCGGATTTGTGCACAGCTGCATGTCCAGCACTCAGTAGGTGCGCCGGCACCGGGTAGGTGCTCACTGTGCAAGGGATGTGGGAGTGACTCAGGTAGGAATGCACTACAGGAATCCAAGCGAAGGTCCTGAACTCCTATGATTATGGGAGCAGAGCGAGGCTGGGTAGGAAAATGAAGTCCAGCCAGGAAGTTTGAGAGGAACAGCTGAGCATGGGAAATGAGTTAAAAAGGTACCGGGAGAGCAGAAGCAGAACATGGAACCGGGGGGCGCCTGGAGATTAGAAAGTTGCTGCCACCTGCGGGCTGGAGGGGCAATGGTGGTGTCACCTGATCCTAGGAGGCCCAGGGACGGGCTGGGACCATGAAGAGGGGGCGCGAGGACTCTCAGGAGATCAGCGGGAGGCTTACGGGGGGCTTGCCCTGAAGGGAAGAGAGACAAAGCAGGACTGGGGGGAGGTGGAGCTGGGTGCCCTTCAGAGGGGGCCCAAGTCGCTGCAAAAGGACCCAACCTTTATTCTGCCATCAACAGCAGCGGATGTGGGCCCTATGGGGAGGCAGCATGACCTTGGGCAAGGTGGCTCCGAGTCAAGGCCATTTCCGGAGGGCTCCTGATGCGCGTGTCCAGAGCCGGCAGGAGAAGTCCTTTGGTCCTGAGAGGGCACGTGGGCAGCGCACCGCAGCCGCCGCCCAGAGCGACTGGATCCACACAGGAGCGGCAGCCAGCTGCCCCACGCGAAGAGTGAGACAAAGCGGCCTGGCCACACTCGCTCTCCCACCTGCCAAGCTCCCTCCAGCGCCCTGCACCCGGCAACTTGGGCTGGAAGCCAGTGGGCAAGAGGGCCTGGGAAACAGAGCTTTCGAGGGTCAACCCCTGGGGGCTGTGCAGGGGAGGCAGGGAGGGGATGGCCCTGGGGGCAAACAGGTCTGGTGGACCCAGTGACCACTGTCGGAGAGGGGGAAAAGCAGACCCCAGGGAGAAGTCTGGCCCTGGGGGGTGGGCGGGGGCTTGGTGAATGGTAGGGGTGCCATTCCCAGAGAAGAGGAAGACAAGGTACACACCTTGGAGGAAGATGCCCCTGGACCACACCAACTACGCCATGCAGCTGGCAGCTCAGTGCCTCTTAAGTTCCTGCACAAAATAACCCTGAAAGACCAAGAGCATAGGTGGGCTCCCTCCTGGCCACAGAACGAAGCGTGCTGCTGGAGCCCTCCCTTCGACCTCTCAGACGGCCTGGGCTGGCTCAGCTCCCCACCACCCTTGCAGCCAACCCGGCTCTTCCCTACACCCCTGCCTGGGCTGGCCACCAGCACTGTTCACAGCCACCCGGACCTGAGCAACGCTCACACAGTCCCACTGGACCCCAGCTCAAGGGTCTTCTGAGTCCTCCCTAATGCCTCTTTTCCCCTACAAATTGCCATCTCTCTGTTGGGTCCCCAATGATGTTAAGTGCTCAATTGCTCCACCACTGGTGAGCTATTTCCCCATCTTTCTGGGTCTCAGTGTTTTCCTCCGTGACGTGGACTAGAGGAGGTGGTGGTGGTCCCACAGGTTCCACGCTAGGCACAGGGACTCCCACCCTGGAGGCCGCATCTAATTCGAGCTGTTATTGCTGCTTTAATTTTCATCTATTAATCCCCAGCGCCTAGCCCTTAGTAGACGCTTAGTGTTTGTTGAATGCACGGAGAATTAATAAGGAAATGGATGTATTCCTAGGGCTCTACCTGGTTTTAGAAAGTTAACGATTTAGCAGAAGTTCAAGGTCGCCTGCCTTGGGCGTTCAGGGGCTCCAAACTGACCAGGTTCCGATTCCGAGCTGTTTTCACGGAGCTCGGCGCAGGGTCTGGCGCACACTTTGCGCTCACCCTAAGCACTCTGCAGCGTCCGCGGGGCCGTGGCCGCAATGACTGCCCCGCCTCCTCCACACCACCTACCCCGATGCCCAGGCTGGCACCCGCGCCCCAGACTCCGCGGCGCGTGCGGAGGCCCGGGGAGGGGCAGGGATCCGGCGGCCGCGGCCACGTGGGCCCCTTCCGCCCGCTCCCACATCCTTTGTTTCCCACCCGCCCGGCTCAGGAAGCTCTTTCTGCGAGTCACCGCGAAGGGGCGGCCCGGGAGCCTGGAGAAGCTATTTCCGTGCAACCCGGGCGGCGAGGAGGTGGAGGCGGCGCAGAAGGCCCCGTGTTTGCTTTCGTTTCGTCCAACAGAAGGTTCTATTTGTGGAAGCGAACAGACGCTGGGGATTAGAGCTGGGAGGAGGCAGGAAAAGGGAGGGGGGAGCCACATCCACTACCACGCACAGGTCTTCCCCGGAACTACCGCGTGGGGGTGAATGACTGTCTCTGGAACTCATCACCCTCCCCAGGCTCCCTCCGCACCCCCACCCCTCTCCTCTGGCTGCAGCCTGGCCGCCCACGGCTCCAACCGGAGCTCCCCAGGTGCTGGGCTGCGGGGGGATCCCCGGGGCCAAAGGCGTAACCGCGGGACCGCAGCGAGCGGCGGGTGCAGAGAACCGCGCCGCGCGTGCCCGCGGCCCATTGTGCTCGCTGTGAATGAGGCGCGCGCACCAATCAGCGGCCGCTTCGCCCCCCGAGGCCCCGCCCTCCCGCCCACTTCCCCGAGACCCTGACGTCACGGGAACTTTTCCTCCGCCCCCTCCTTCGGCCGCTCGCGCGGAGCCGGGGGCCTGCAAGGAGGGCGCGCGCCGCCTCCTGCCCTGCCCAGCCCGGGGGCCGAGTGCGCGCGCTCCGGGCGGCCCGGGACGCACCACCTGCGCCCGAGCGCGCGCCGCTCCGAGCATCCCAGGCCCGCGGGCCACCCCCCGCCCCCCAGCCTCCTGCCCCTCCCCCCCAGTCTCCTCCCTCCGCTCCGGGGACTGCTCGCCGGGTGGCGGAGCCGGAGTCGTCGCGGCCACCTCATTGCACAACCCGGCTCCCCAACTGTTTACACAGGCCGGCCTGTGAGTGTGTGTGTGTATACAGCGTGAGTCACCGGGAGGCGGAGGAGGTGGAGGAAAAGGAGAAGGAGGAGTGCGCTGGCCGGGATCGGCGCGGCGCACACACTCACTCACACTCAGTCACTCTCTCCGAGCGCGTCGCGCCCGCTCGCACACGCCCGCAGTCCAGGAGCGCGCGCAGGACCCCCGGGCGCCGCGGAAAAGTTGCTCCGGCTTTGATTGCTCCGGGACGTGCATTGGCTCCGCGGCTCTGCGCAGCCCGCGGAATCCTGTGCTCGTGGCCCGGGACCCCGGGAACGCAGGCCGCCGCCGCCTCTGGGACGGTCGGCAGCCTCGGCAACAATAGCGGCGGCCGCCCCCTGCGAGGGGGCCCCAAGTCGGCGGCCGCGGGGGTCCGAGGACCTGAGCCGGCCTCCGCCCCCCGGCCGCTGAGCCAGCGTGGTCTCCGCGTGTGCACCCGACAGCGCCGAGCAGCCACTCCCGCTGTGGCCCCTGTGGGGGCCGAGCCAAGCCCGCTCTGCAAACTCCATCCCGCGGGCTGGAAGAAGTCGCGGCGCCCTCGCCGAGCCCGCAGCGCCTTCCTGCGCGGATCCGGGGACTTACAAAGCCGGGACCGCCCCGGCCGGGGACGGGATGCGGGCCGGTCCCGTGCGCTCTTCCATGAGCGGCGCCTCGCAACCCCGGGGCCCGGCCCTGCTGCTCCCGGCCGCTCGGGGCACCCCGACCAAACGGCTGCTGGATGCGGACGACGCGGCGGCGGCGGTGGCGGCGGCGGCCAAGTGCCCGCGACTCTCCGAGTGCCCAAGCCCCCCGGACTACCTCAGCCCCCCCGGCTCGCCGTGCAGCCCGCAGCCCCTGCCCGCCGCGCCGGGAGCCGGCGGCAGCTCCGGGAGCGCGCCGGGGCCCAGCCGCATCGCGGACTACCTGCTACTGCCCCTAGCCGAGCGCGAGCATGTGTCCCGGGCGCTGTGCATCCACACCGGCCGCGAGCTGCGCTGCAAGGTAGGCGCCCCGGGGAGCACCCGGCGGGGGGATCGGGGGCGCGGGACGCGGTGCCCGACGTCCCTCCGACGCGGGGGGCTTGGGGGCAGGGCGGGTTGGTGCGGGGAGCCCGACCAGGCGGCCATTGACCGAGTTCACCCTTTTGGAGAGAGGTGTAAAGGGGGGATTCGCAGGCAAGCGGAAGTGCAGGGTTCAATTGCTTTATAGTCCTTGCTTGGCGCTGAGTTTAGCGCGTGGCGTTCCCATATAAGTTGTGGAATTGCAATGGATTCCAGGGCCATGCCATTCCCCTTCTCTCATTCTCCTCGCCGCCCCGCCCGCCCGCCCTTGCCCTGGAAGGACGCCCCGCAGTGGGTGCCTGCTCGGAGCCGGGAGCAGCCGGCCGCCCCCTCGCCGGGGCTCCGCTGCGGCTGGGAAGACCTGGGCCGGCCCGTGCCCTGGGGATTCCGACGGGAGCCCGCGCTGGCACGCGAACACCGCCCTGCCCAGGGCCGGTCCGGGGCGGGGGGTCTTCCAGCCGCGGCGGGGGGAATTTGCCCGGAGTCGGAAAGTGGGGAACCCCCCCCCCCCGCCCGCTAGGCGTCCTCGCTTCCATTCACTTTATTTTCCGGTCAGCGGTTTGCATTTGCACCGCAGGGAGGAGGAGGTGGCACTGGGACAGGCAGAACCCGCCGGGTCCGCGGCCGTCCCCGCCCCTGGAGGCTGGCACTGCGGTCGCAGGCTCCCCTTGAGGAGCCGCCTTCCGCCCACCCGGGCTGGGCGCCCCCAAGTTAAACTTGCTCTTGGATTTTCTGTAACTCACCTGACGCCCCTCTGCCCCCGCCCCCCAACCTTCCTCCAGGGCTTGCTGCTGCCACCTACCGTCCTACCCTTATGAAATTGCAAATGTACAACCAAGCCCAGGTTTTTAAGCGGGGAGAAACCTTTTTCGGTGACTGGGGCTGAGAGCTGTTCTGGGGAAAGCGGGTGTGTGTGTGTGTGCTGTGGGGTGGGATAGGAGGCGGAGAGGCAGCAGCAGGAGGCAGCCAGGCCTCAGAGGTGGGGTGGGTCTGGTCGTTGTGCAACCCCTTCCAGTTCCTCCAAGCAGATAATAGCTGAATCCAGATGGTGACAGCCCGTGTGTCACCGTTTCCAGTTGAGTCTAGGATATGAGTAACCGGACTAAACAGAGGGCCCTTAAAGAGACCTGCCAGCTTCTTAGGGGAGATGCTGCCGGTTCCTGGAGCGGGGTGGGTGGGAGGGGGCCTAAACAAACAATGGAACAAAGAAAAACCATTGGGACGGTCCAGTACCCCACCTGTGGGAACTGGCTGCACCTGAGTCACACGGCAGGCGGGTCGCTTAGTGCTGCCCGGTCACAGGCTGTCCAGCCAAGTCATTTGTTCCTTCTGACAGCTCTGTGGCCCCCGCTTCCCCTGGGAGGCTGCGGAGTCACGGGCCGGTGCCTTCTCTGGGCTGAACCCTTTGCCTTTGCAGGAGACACATGCACTTCCTGCAGGCCCTTGCCCGCGTGCTCTGCAAACCGGGAAGGGCCCCAGTGGGTGGGAGCTCTGGGGGCTTAGCTCTCAGGGTCCCTGGAGAAGACTGACAGGCGGGCACAGAAGACTGTTCTTTGAAACCGCTCATGGGGGGGGGGGTAGCTCTCTGGATGCTTGCTAGCCTTAGATGTCACTGGCTGTGAGGGTACTAGGGGTCCCTGGGGCAGCATCAGAGATAAGGAAGCCACATGCATAGAGCTTCCCCAAAGCCCAGAGATGGAGCACTTCAGTCCGGCTCCCTGGGGGATCTGGGAGCTAGCCTCCGCCTTTCTCAGCCCCCTAAGCACCCCGCCCCATTCTCTCCGCAGGTGTTTCCCATTAAACACTACCAGGACAAAATCAGGCCTTACATCCAGCTGCCGTCACACAGGAACATCACCGGCATCGTGGAAGTGATCCTTGGGGAGACCAAGGCCTACGTCTTCTTTGAGAAGGACTTCGGGGACATGCACTCCTACGTGCGAAGCCGGAAGAGGCTGCGGGAAGAGGAGGCCGCCAGGCTCTTCAAGCAGATCGTCTCTGCTGTCGCCCACTGCCACCAGTCGGCCATCGTGCTAGGGGACCTGAAGCTTAGGAAGTTCGTCTTCTCCACGGAGGAGAGGTGAGCAGCCGCCACAGCGCCTCCTCCTGTGGCCTATTGGAACCCAAGTAAAGGCACGGGTCGTGCAATTGGGTGCAGTGTGTTGGTGCACAGCAAAACCAAGGGCTCAGTTGTCCCAGAGGTAGTTGTAGAAGTCCTGAGGAGTCACGGCCAAGGTTGGTTTATTCTGCATTCTCGGGGGTGGGGTCTGGAGACACCTTGGTGCCTCTGCGGATGTCACTTAGCGGCAGGGTGCTCTACCCCCAGGACCAGGCCTAGTCCCCATCGCTGTCCACCAGCTCAGTCTTCTGGGGTAGGAGCATCAACTTTGCCCTTCACGATGACCGAGTTCTACAGGAAGTTTGCAAGTCTTGTTTTTGTACCTTGAAGGTGTGACGGAGCTAGGCTGTCCTGTTTGCAGAATCTCACTCTGCCTTTTTTTTTTTTCCCATCTTGGGCTGGGCTCCCCATACTTTCTTCACATTTCCCTGTGACTTTTTAAGATAATCCGGTTTGGATTCACCTTCAGAAAATAGCCGCATTGAATAATAAATGGAAGTTGGCTAGAATTGATTGCTAAATATAGCTCCTGGCTTACCTCACAAAGGACGAGATGAGGCTGATAAGAGCATAATGAGGCATTTAGATTCAGAGTGGAGGTTCCAGAACCAGAGTGCAGGAAGATGCATGGTGGGGGGGCACCTGATTTTAAGAGGTGGCTCGCATCCCTTGTGGGAAGACTAGGAGGAGTAAGAGACTTGTAGATGTGGGAGTGAGTTATTTTGTTGTCTGTGTTCACACAGTGCTTCCCCCACGTGGAATCTCTCACTGCATGTGTTATCAGTCACTCCAGTGCGCGCTAAAAAGTACGGGGGTGAGTTGCCAGGCAGCCCGACTTTTTATCTGCCCTTGCAATAATTATTGGTACATACTGATTAGCAAAGAAAGGCGTAATGTTGGCAATGGAGAGGTTTCCAATTCCTGGAATATGCTCCTTTGATACGGAGAGGCATTTTTCTGAAACATGCCTTACACACCTCCTTACTAGCTTTTGAAATCTGCATTGCACAGGCAGATGTCATGGGCACGGGGTTTGGCAACCCGAGGGTTAAGCAATGGCAGGCTGACGCTAGTCGTGTAACCAGCACAGGTGCAGGGTTTTAGTGCTACAGCGGCCAATCAGGAGCAGACAGTGTGCGTTGAGTCATATTTTCCGTTTACAGAACCAATGGGTATTTTACATAACGACTAGGAGGTCATGCTGAGGACATACCGAAGTTAGCACATGCATACTACACTCCAGGGAACAGGAAGGCAGGAAGGAAAAAAAAAAAAAAAAAAAAAAAAAAGAAACAACAGAACCAAACCAGCAGACCTTTAAGAGGAAAAGGAATTGACCCATCAGCCAGGACTACATGTTTGCATCAGGGAAATTTGTAACAAGGGACTTAGTGAAGTTGGAAGTGTTTCAGAAAACGCAGGAAAAGCAGGCTGCCAGCGATGGCGGCAGTCCCCACCTGGCTGTGGGGGATCTTGGGTACTTGGGTGGCCAGTGCTGAATGAGACACCTGAGACAGCCTTGCGGCTCAAAGGTTGTCAAAGTTTGGCTGTTACCTGAACAGAGACCCCCGTATACTGTAAATATGCCTGCGTGTTGGCGTGCCATTCTAGGAAGGACGTGTGTGTGTGTGTGTACGTATGAAGAGTTTTAGGGGCCCTACACCCCACCAAGTCCACCAGCCATTTCTGTTTCTTTCTCCCGTCCAGGCCAAGCATTCTTTGCAATTAAACACCCCCAATAAATGTAATTAACATTCCTCGCAACTTTCCCATCATGGCCATCCCAGGCAGGGCCCAGGTGGACAGAGTTCCTCCTGTGGGTCTGTATCGGTGTGGGCAGCTGGGCCGTGCGTGAGGACGATGACGGTGGGCTGTGGGTTCTGTAAGGCAGAGCGTGTGTCCTGGTGGCCCCGGCAGTCAGTGGAGTGGTAAAAGAGATGGGTTTGTAGGATGCTTGTGCCCTGAAGGATTCCCTGTTCTTCCTCCGGTAGCTTTTGTAGAAAATGTCAGCGTTCCCCCGAGACAAGCTCCGGGTGGGACAGCAAGCGATGTGAACTTTGTCAGTTGCGTAACCCCCATTAGGCTCTCTCTTATGAGCTCCAGCATCATGAATGCTATTTGGGGCTTTGCCTCATGCCCTCCACCCCGGGTGCTCTCTCGCTACCTTGCAGTTATTGCAGTGCGCATTGCCTTGTGAAATCCCAAGTCCTGGGCGCTTGCAGGGCACTGCTTACTGGATGAAGGGGTGAGTGGCACTCGCGAGGCCTTTGCTGTTTGTGCCTGTGGGTGCCGATCTGGAAGTAACGCCTTGGTTCCTCTTTGCCGGCAGGACCCAGCTCAGGTTGGAAAGTCTGGAAGATACCCACATCATCAAGGGGGAAGACGACGCCTTGTCGGACAAGCACGGGTGTCCAGCCTACGTGAGCCCCGAGATTCTCAACACCACGGGGACCTACTCCGGGAAGGCGGCGGACGTTTGGGGCCTCGGGGTGATGCTGTACACCCTGTTGGTCGGACGATACCCCTTCCACGACTCAGACCCCAGCGCCCTCTTCTCCAAAATCCGACGTGGACAGTTCTGCATTCCAGAGCACATTTCCCCCAAAGCCAGGTGCCTCATTCGCAGCCTCCTGAGACGGGAGCCCTCCGAGAGACTCACGGCTCCCGAGATCCTGCTCCATCCCTGGTTCGAATCCGCCTTGGAACCCGGCTACGTCGACGCGGAAATGGGAGCCGCAGACCAGACTGTGCCCGAGTTCCAGGAGGACAGTGACATGAGTTCCTTCTTCTGCTAATCCCGAAAACCTCAGAAACCTCGAAATTCTCACACATGGCATTTCCAGTTCTAAAGACGGACAGGCCCTTGGGCGTGGCGCCAACCAGATAGGGGACCGCCTCGGGGGTCCGGCACTGCTGAAAACCACCATAGCACCTGCCGGCCTTCTTTGGGTTGAACGGCTGCTGACACTGATTGGCTGCACCTGCAAAGTGGTTCCCCTTCTGAATGAACCCTCGCCAGCGCCCCTCTGTGACACCTGGGGGTGCTGCAACTTTGGTAGGTGGCAGAGAGCTTGGACATCCTCCACCGTGTGTTCGAGCGGAATGAACTTGAGCGTTCGAGTGGAAGATGATACAGCTCGCACGACGGCAGTTTGGGTGGCAATAACCATATCTGAACAGGGTGACGGATAGTTTGGGCCAATAAACCTAGCATCTTGGAACTCATCTTTGGTAGCTGACGTTGCTACCGCAGCTTCTCGAATCGGAAAGTTCTTTTGGTTTGTTTTAACACTCATCCTTTCCACACTCACACTTTACCCTTGACTCTGCTCTGCTTTTTGGAGCACACTGTTTTAGGAGCTCAGGAGCCCGCCCGCACCTTGAACCCAGACCCTCTCTGCACCAATACCTTCTCCCCGCCCTTGAAACCTTGCCCGCCCCCATAGCTATAAAAGCACTTACCAGCTGATTGCCCAAAAGACCTGAGCTCAAAGAGACTGCAGAGTTTTAAAAATAAGTTGAGTGTTTGGGGATTGTTAGCTTTCTAGGTTCTGCCCAAGTACGCTAGTACTTACCCTTTTTCCCCAAGGCCATCTAAGGGTGGAGCTTCGTGTGGGAGGAGGAGGCTGAGTAGGAGACTCCCCGTCTCCCAGTCCCAGTGCAAACAGGAAGCATCTCTGTGCTTTGGAGAGAGGGATCGTTGGATAGTCTTAGGAGACTTTCAGCCCAACTTCCGGAATTTGCTTGGGCCCCTCGGGGTGTGCTCTGCCTCCGGCAGTGTTTGTGTGCCTGCAGTTTGGCATGAGGGTGTGTCCCTATTTCCCTTGTGCTGTGGTGTAGGAGTAGATCCCTCTGATCAGCTGCTGGGGTGGGAGAGCAAGCCCCAGATCTTTGAGGGCCAACCTCTTTCTGCCACCTCCCAACACAGAAATATGCCGCCCCCTCCCCTTCCTCTCTCTCCTCTCCCCCACCTCAGCTCTTCTCACCCCGGGGGATCCAAACGCCCCCCAAGAGAGAGGAGCTTCATGGAGAAACTGCAACTTTGCATTAAACAAGTACAGATGAAACATCCGCCACTGTTTTGGACAGTGCTGGAATCTGGTGGTTACACGGGTAAACCAAACATACTGTATTTAGAGAAATGGCACAAAAACAGGCAGCCAGCTTTAAGGGCTACGCCGAGGCAAACTAAACTACTAACCTGCATTGTGAGAATGCCGCGTATACCTCACGTACTGTGTACTTTGTACATATATTTGACCTTTTATACATACTGTCCGGTGTCGTTAGGCTCGTCGTGTTGTCTTGTCTGTCTGAATAACCCGCGTGTCTAAAAGCCACGTGAATGTGAATGACTGTTGGCAGCGTTGCCCCGACAGAGCCGTGGGACTGGAAGAGGGAGGGCAGGCGTCTGTCGCACTAACGCTCTTGTGGTTGTTGTCGTGTCTGTGATACATTCTGGGCTGGCCGAGGCTTCTGCCGGGAAAGCTAGAAACACTAGACCCTTCCTGTACATGTGTACATATGTGAACCTTGAGACAGCCATTTCTGACTTGTAGAGAAATTTTAATAAATCTGGTTTCGTAAAGAGATGTGGTGAATTTCGCGTTTTTGGAACCCGGTCTGCCTTTGCCATTTGCAGTTTGGGCCTGGGATGTGCAGGTCCCTGGCGCCAGGGCTGAGAACCTCAAAGGGGAGATGGAGAGGGAGACGGATGATGATTGTTGTCTGTTGTGGGGAGCAGCTCGGACTAGACTAAGTTACTGGAATTAAGACTTATTCTATGCATCTGCTCTCCTCTGTGGGGAGCAGCTCGGACTAGACTGTTACTGGAATTAAGACTTATTCTATGCATCTGCTCTCCTACAATATGGTGCTGGGAGAGGAGAAAACAGCTTCTACCCAGCTGCCTCCAGTTCAACTAATAAACTGTAGGACTTGCTCCTGATTGGAGGAGAGCAGCGTACTCGGCGTGTGGGCAGCCGAGTTGGGATTGGCGGAGAAGGACTATAAAGGAGGAGAGAGACGGCATGCACCAGGAACATCTATGGGGAACATCTAAGGGGAACACCTGTGCAGCCCCCGAGAGAGCCGGCCGGCGGTGTGCCGCTCCCCTGCGGAAGTGGGGAATGCGGCCGGGGGGAACTGCCCTTCCACGGAGGTGGAAGGGATAGTAGCCAACCCGGGAAGAACCAGCAGCAAACCCGGGGAGGGCCGAGCAGACGAAAGAACAGCGCAGGGTCCTGTGTCGTTCCTCCACGAAGAGGGGGAGCGACATAATGGTGCCGTGACTCGGATATGAAGCCTAGGCAGGACTCTGTGTTGCTCCTCCACGAAGAGGGGGAGCGACATAATGGTGCCGTGACTCGGATATGAAGCCTAGGCAGGGCTTAGTGTCGTTCCTCCACGAAGAGGGGGAGCGACAGTCTGTCACCTTTGGTGGACTTGAACTTGCCTGCTTTTATTTTTTTTCCCCATTTAAATGGGCACATTCACTTTTTTTTTTTTTTTTTGCAAATTCTCTTTGAGAGGTGAGACCCATTGGGTGAAACTGGGTTGGTGGGTGCTGAGGGTTGAATTTGGAGTTAAGAAGCCTTGAGTTGCAAATCCTCGTGGGTTTTAGTCTTCTTCTGGGTCCCCCACCCCTGAAGACTTCACACAAGCTGCGAGCACTCCTTGGAGCAACGTCATGCATATCCAACAGGATTTTGTGGTTCTTGGAGAGGTTCTCATGGGTCCCTGAAGGCATCCTGGGCGCTCCCCCACATCAGACCTAATTAAAATGGCTACTGAGGCATTTCCTTGTCGTTTGCCCTCTGTAAGTGTAAACATGGGAATGGAAGCAAAGAAAAAGTAAGGCAACGTTCATTTGAGTCCCACAGGTAGAGAAAGGATTTTTGACTTAGGTGAATAGCTTCCCTGTTACTTCAGCAACTCTTAGAAGGTAAATTAGCATCTGGATCAATTCAAATATTTTATGGTATAAAGTGTGGCGAATATACAGAAAATAGCACATCTAAGTGTGCAGCTGGGTGAATTTTCACAAACCGAGTGGACTAGCGAAACCAGTAGATCTAGAGAGCAAAAGACAAGACCCCCAGAGCCCTGTGCAGCCCCTACCTGACACCTGCTCCCAGCGTAATCGCTGTGGGACAGAGCTTTAGCTCTAAACGGCAAAAATTGGAACACAGACTAACTTCTCACTCCAGGCTCACGTGAGGAGGTGCACGGAGGCGACACCTGTAAGACCAGGCTGAGGCTGCCCAGGAAAGCACACCTGTGACATCGGGGTAAGCACAACTGACTGGGGACCCTGTGGACTAGGAAGTTCAGAAAAGAAATGGGGAAAGCCCATCGGAAGCAACGTGGAAAGTCGCCAAATGCTTGGGTTGTTTAGAAACGAGGAGACAGCCTGGGGCTGGGGGCATCCCATGAATGGGACCTTAAACTTGATGTTGCTGGAGCAGCCTCTGGAACGGGTAGGTCTGAGTGTCTCCCTGCTTGAGTGAACCTAGACAGGGCTCAGCGTATCTCCTTGGGCATCCAGAATGCTAACACTTTGGACTTGGCCGAGTTTTTAATCTAAGGATTTCAAAACACTTTGCAAGCAATTAAGGTTACAACACCAGTTGGTACTGTTGTTACATGCACCCAATGGAGAAAAATATGGGTCAGGATTGGCTGGGATGACATGTGATGCCACAAATCCATAAATTTAATCTCTGCTAAGGTGGAACAAATCTGGGGCAATCGCAGCCAGTTAGATTACAGAGGTCAGGACAAGCATGCAGAAAAGCTGATCACTTTTCTTTTCCCTTGTCTCCTTCACGTACTAGTCATGTATATTGTTCAAGAAACACCTGTCTTTTGAAAGGCAACAGATTTTATTACGTATTTGTGAGGCAGAGAAACAGACGTCTCTGTAAGCTCTTACCGTAGTATACTTTCTAGAAGTTTCTCTGTCTCTGCTCCCTCTAATATACAAAGCAGTTGAGTGAAACAGGTAAGTTAAATATTTTCCCTGTTGTATAGGTTGGAAAACTGAAGTTCAAGGGTCTTTCTGTAGCCACTCAGGAGTAGCTGCTCAGAGTTGGGGTCTGGGTCTTGGGACTCCATGCCCAGTGTTGTTTCTGTGTGATGCCACCACATAGCGTCTCCTGCTAAGGGTGATGATGAGAGAAGGAGTCCATGAGAGGGCTTCAATAAATTCATGGAAAACATGTATTATGAAAGTATTATGCATGGATTTCAAAATAATTTTTTTAAACTAAGAATGGAAGAATTCTATTTTTTTTTTTGACAGGAAGAGTTAGAAAGTGAGAGAGAGAGAGACAGAGAGAAAGGTCTTCCTTCCATTGGTTCACCCTCCCAATGGCCGCTACGCTGGCGCTGCGCTGATCCGAAGCCGGGAGCCAGGTGCTTCTTCCTGGTCTCCCATGCGGGTGCAGGGCCCAAGCACTTGGGCCATTCTCCACTGCCTTCCTGGGCCACAGCGGAGAGCTGGACTGGAAGAGGGGCAACTGGGACTAGAATCCGGTTCTAGTCCCATATGGAACTTGTCCCATCCATATGGGATGCCAGTGCCACAGGTGGAGGATTAACCAAGTGAGCCATGGTGCTGGCCCCTCAAAATAAAATTTTTGCACCAAAATAAACTTATCTTTCAACCCATTTTCCACGAACTTTGTGAAGTCCCTGTACAGAGTCTTTTTTTTTTTTTTTTTTTTTTGACAGGCAGAGTGGACAGTGAGAGAGAGAGACAGAGAGAAAGGTCTTCCTTTTTTTTTTTTTTTGACAGGCAGAGTGGACAGTGAGAGAGAGAGACAGAAGAAAGGTCTTCCTTTGCCATTGGTTCACCCTCCAATGGCCGCCGCGGCAGGCGCGCTGCGGCCGGCGCACCGCGCTGATCCGATGGCAGGAGCCAGGAGCCAGGTGCTTTTCCTGGTCTCCCATGGGGTGCAGGGTCCAAGCACTTGGGCCATCCTCCACTGCACTCCCTGGCCACAGCAGAGAGCTGGCCTGGAAGAGGGGCAACCGGGACAGAATCCGGCGCCCCAACCGGGACTAGAACTCGGTGTGCCGGCGCTGCTAGGCGGAGGATTAGCCTAGTGAGCCGCGGCGCCGGCCCAGAGCCTTTTTTTTTTTTTTTTAAAGATTTTATTTATTTATTTGGGAGGTAGAGTTACAGACAGTGAAAGGGAGAGACAGAGACAGAGAGAGAGAGAGAGAGAGAGAGAGAGATCTTCCATCTGCTGGTTCACTCCCCAAATGGCTGCAATGGCCAGAGCTGAGCCAATCCAAAACCAGGAGCCAGGAGCTTCCTCCGGGTCTCCCATGTGGGTGCAGGGCCCAAACACTTGGGCCATCCTCCACTGCTCTCCCAGGCCATAGCAGAGAGCTGTACTGGAAGAGGAGCAGCTGGACTTGAACCAGCGACCATATGGGATGCTGGCACCGCAGGCAGAGGATTAACCTACTGCACCACGGCTCTGGCCCCTGTACAGAGTCTTTAGCTCCCTTAACATCTTCAAGATGACCCAGTACTTACAGGTGGAAGCGCCACTGAAGATGGGAAATCCATCATTTGTTCAACAGACACTTACTGTGCAGCCACCATGTGTCAGAGACCAATTCAGTGCCTAGCACAGGGCAAGCGGCAAAGGCCAGCATGAGTGGATGTCAGGTGAGTGGGCTGTGGGTGGATGGACGAATAGAGCGAGCCATGGATGGAGATCCTTCTGCAGCCCAGAGCCTTGAGGATGGAGGTGGAAAATCCGGCGCCCCGTCCGGGACTAGAACCTGGTGTGCCAGCACCGCAGGTGGAGGATTAGCCTATTGAGCCGCGGCGCCGGCCAGGTCTGACTCCCTTTTAGTGGGCATTCTGTCTCTCTGGTTCTCGGTGCTCATCTTTGAACAGGAGCGCGTGGTTTGATTGCTGTGGTCCCTTCAGCTGCCGTTCTGTGAAAATGGGTTTATGTGAGTATGGTTTGTGCTTTCTTCTAATACTGGACAATGGGGTGGGTGTTTGGTGCCGCAGTTAAGGTGCCGTTTGGGATGGCTGTGTCCCTGTTGGAGTGCCTGGGTTCCAGTTCTGGCTGCACTCTCGATTCCACCTTCCTGCTAATGTGCCCTTAGGAAGGCAGTAGATGATGGCTCAAGTAGCTGGGCCTCTGTTGTCCATGTGGAAGCCGGAATGAGTTCCACGCTCCTGTCTCCAGCCTGGCTGTTGTGCACATTTGGGGAGCAAGCCAGTATTTGAGAGATCCCTTTCCCCCTAATAAATGCAAATCAATAAATAATAAACATAAACCAAAACAAAACAGAAGCTAGACATAGGCACAATGTGACTGCGTTCCTTCCCTAATTTCATTTCAGATAAGGAAAGAAATTGCAGCAATGAGGCTTATGGAACTGGCTTTGCAACATGACTTTGGCTGTGAAGGGAGGGCAGGTGTCCAGTGACTCTTCACCCCCTCCTTCCACCACCAAGGAGGAGTGACCCCTGAGATCTGCCCACAGCAGATTTCAGTGGATTTTTTAAAAAAATGATCTCAATGGCAGTGGATGACTTGGCAGCCCCTAGGAGAGGTAGGAGAAGAGCAAGATGCGACCAGCTGGGGCCCCTCAATCCTGCCAGCCACTTTACAGGATGTAGCTCACTGGATCTTGTCGGCAGCCCGGCAGAGTGGATGCTTTGTCTCCTTTTTACAGATGTGGATGGATGCTAAGATCCTGAGGTCGAAGAGTCGGTCCCAGGTCACACAGCTGGTGAGTAGGTGGGTGAGACTCTACCCCGGCTTTGCAAGATTTGGTATCTTTGTGCTTTTCCATCTCGCACTTTCCATGTTGGTTCTGAAGAACTAGACAAGCAAGACAGTGTCTTCTTTTGGGGGCAACTATGGGGCTGGGAAATTTTTCTCTTTATTTATTTATTTATTTATTTATTTATTTTTGCCAAGGAGCATACCATATGCTGGGTCAGTACTGGCTCCAATCTATGACTTCCACCAGTTGAAGTTTATCCAGGGAGTGCTCACAAGGTACTAAGAGCTGTGCTAAGTGTTTCACATGAATTAGCAAATGATTACATCACAGTGCTCCCACTTCCTTCAAGGAGCACTGTTATCACCCCCTTTTGTAACTGAAGAGATTGTGGCTGTGAGGATTTGCCCACAGTCACAGCACACTATTAATTTGCTAATTTGCACTCCCACAGTCCTTAGCAGGAAAGCTTACTGCTCCTCTGTTTTGAGAGCTGGGAGGGGACTTTTTACACATTTAGTCCTACATGCCGTGTTGTATCCAAGAACAGAAAGAGGATTTTAGTGGAAAAAGTGGGTGACGGTTGAATAAAGTCTGGAGTTTAATGAGGAATACTGAACCAGTGTTGGTGTCTTAGTTGTGACAGGTGTGCCATGGTACCATGTACAGGTAGCATTAGAAGAAATGGAGGGAGGCATACACAGGAACTCTCTGTATTACCTTTGCAACTTTTCTGTAAATCTAAAATTATTCCAAAATAAAACAAGTTTCTTTAAAGAGGAGATTTAGGGGCTGGTGTTGTGTGCAGTTGGCAAAGCGGCTGCTTGCAATGCCAGTGTTCCGTATCGGAGTACTGGTTTGAGTCTTAGCTACTCTGCTTCTGATTCAGCTGCCTACGAATGCCCCTGGAAACAGCGGACGATGGCCCAAGTACGTGAGTCCCTGCCGCCCATGTAAGAGACTGGGATGGGGAGTTCCTGGCTCCTGGGTTCAGCCTACCTGTTAGGGCCATCTAGGGGAGTAAACCAGCAGATGGAAGATCTTTCTCTCTGTCTCTCCCTCTCTCTGTCGCTCTACCTTTCTAATAAAGAACAAGATTTAGTACACACTCACCCCTTTTTCAACTGGGGGAAACCAAGGCTGAGCCTGGGGGAGTCACTGCTAAGCGGCTGCAAGCTCCTCCTGACCCCGCAGCCCGGACCTCCCGCAGTTCCAGCTTCCGGGGTGCTGGCTGGCGTGGGGTGAGTGACCTTCTAGAATGTGCCTGGGTCTAACGAGGTGAGCACACGTGGCACTTCCGTGGAATGTGTCAGAGACTCTTCTTGTCCCAGAACGTGGCATTTTGAGAAATCGGCTCCCGGTCTGCTTTTGGCGCCGTGGCGGAGTGAGTGTCGCTTTCAGTTGCCTGTCCAGCCAGTCTGAGGGCTGTGCCAGGAGCTCAGGCATTTGAATCCCATGCCTCATTAGCTAGAGGCCAGCAGGAACAGGGCCGGGAAGACGTCCCTGCCAGCTGGGCTTGGCCTCAGTTTGAAGAGGAAGGCATTTAGGGGGGTGAGGGCTCAAGCACACCGCAGGCAGCTCCCTCTTCCAGACTCCCGTTCAAGGGGCTGTGGGTGCCATAGCACCTGCTCCCCGCGTTCACCTGGAGGGCTTATTGTTCAGGTGTCTGGGGCAGGCAGGTGCCAGAGCCCTCAGAGGCCGGGCAACACCACTTTATAGACCTGGAGCCGTGCCTCGGAGGGGAGCGAGCTGCTGATTGGCACCGACACTTGTTTTATAACTTTCTTTTGCAGCAGCAGGGATTTGACTTGGTTTCCGAACTCCCGCACCTTTTTCCTGCTCTGAGAGCATTTTCAGAGAGACTGGAACAGATTTACAAGGCAGATTTATTTCAGTTGCAAAACCTTTTGGAATCCATGCATCTGAGCACGTCTTCACACAGTTCATGGAAAATGTTTGAAAAAACCGTGCATGGATTTGAAAATACTTTTGTCACAAAATAAACTTATTTTTCACGCATGGCCTGGGGCCCCCATGTGGCATATGTCTGTTCACTTTAGACGTTTTAATTCCACAATGAAAGTCTTACCATAGGGGTAAGGTGTTGTGGTGCTGTGGGCTAAGCCACTGCTTACAAAGCAGGCATCCCATATCAGTTTGAGTCTGGGCTGCTCTGCTTCTGGTCCAGCTCCTTGCTAATGCCCCTGGGGAGGCAGCAGAAGGTGGCCCAAGTGCTTGGGCTCCTGCACACATGTGGGAGACGTGGATGGAGTTCCCAGCTCCTGGCTTTGGCCTGGCCCAGCCCCTGTTATTACACCCATTTGAGGAGTGAACCACTGGATGGAGTGAACCACTCTCTATGTCTCTAGACACAGTCTTTTTTAAAATTAATTAATTACAGAGAGGCAGAGGCAGAGAGAAGGAGAGAGAGAGAGAGGTCTACCATCCGCTAGTTCACTCCCCAATGACCACAGTGGCTGGAGCTGGGTTAATCTGAAGCCAAGGAGCCAGGAGCTTCTTCCTGGTCTTCCATGCAGGTGCAGGGGCCCAAGGACTTGGGCCATCTTCTACTGCTATCCCAGGCCATAGCAGACAGCTGAATTGGAACTGGAGCAGCTGGACTTGAGCCGGCGACCATACGGGATGCCAGCACTGCAGGTGGCGGCTTTACCTGCTATGCCATAGTGCAGGCCCCTCAAATAAGTCTTAAATAAATCAAAGCAAATAAAGTCCTACCGTGTCAGTCTGTGTGGCAAACCTGACATTTATTAGGGGAGATCATTTTCCATCTGAGCCTCACTGAGCTGGTAATAAAGAGGAAAGAACTTGAAATTTACGGGCATTGGGAACTGGGGTAGAATCCGGGTTCTGCTGCTGACACCGCCGGCGACTGCTCTGGGCCTCAGGCGCACGGGGAGCTGATATGGCAACCGTGGCCGCCACCCCCTCCCCCCCACCCCCGGCTGTGGCTGTGGGGATTCCTCGAGGCGCTGGAACTCGGAGTCCACCCTGCTGACAGCAGGCCCCACATGCAGAGCACACCCTTGGGAGTGGGAAGAACCCACTCGGTCTGACTTGGGTTTGGATCCCAGCCTGGCTCCCTATTTGTTCTGTGACCTCGGGCAAATTGCAGCCTCTCTCTGACCCATCCATTCAATGGGTACATAGTAACGAGTCCTGTGCTAGGCTGCAGCCCAGTGGTGATGAGGCACCCAGCGGCCGGGTGCCAAGGGGAGCCCAGGCGCGGACTGCAGTCAGGGGTGTGCTCTGTGGGCACTGGTATGTATCCCCCTCCCTCCCTTTCTCCCCTGCTTTCCTCTTCTGGTTTAGGATCTAGGGGGGCCAGAGTGATGGCTCGGAGGGAGGCAATGCCCAGGGACCACCCAGGGGCACGGCCAGCTTTCCCGCCATCTGGATGCCTGGGGTCCTGCTGACCTTGGGCTCAGTTCAGGGGAGCAGAGAGCAGCCTGGCATCTCTGACCTTGTCTGGCCACCAGCACCTCCAGTGTCACAGAGAGGTCTTGAAACCATCTCACAGAGGCCACCTGCTTCCCACACGAGGCTTTGGACTCCACAACAAGAAGAAGGATTACAAGCAATCAGCACAGTACCACTCTCTGCTGAGGCAGGAGGCGCTTAGGTCCAGAGTGGCAAAGAGGCTCAAAGGGAGGCCTGTGCTTTGAAGAGTGGCTGGGCACTTGCCTGCTGGAGGAACTAACCCACCTTGGCCTCAGTTGCCTTATCTGTGAAATGGGTCATAGGAATCCCTGCCTCCTGAGATGAACTTGCAGTTCAAATAGGATCATGCCTGTAAAACACTTCCTACAGGCCTGACATGTAAAAAGCATTCAATGAATGTTGGCTATCAAGAACTGGAGTCAGGGGCCAGCGTTGTGGCATAGCGGGTAAAGCTGCCACCTGCAGCGCTGGCATCCCATATGGGTGCTGGTTCGAGTCCTGGCTGCTCTGCTTCCAACCCAGCTCCCTGCTAATGTGCCTGAGAGGGCAGCAGAAGATGGCCCAAGTGCTTGGGCTGCTGCACCCACGTGGGAGACTTGGAAGAAGCTCCTGGCTTCGGATCAGCACAGCTCTGGCCATTGTGACCATTTGGGGGAGTGAACCAGTAATGGATGGAAGACCTTTCTCTCTCTCTGCTTCTCTGTATGTAGCTTTGTTCTTTCAAATAAATAAATCTTTAAAAAAAAAAAAGGGGGCCGGTGCCGTGGCTCACTTGGTTAATCCTCCGCCTATGGCGCCGGCATCCCATATGGGTGCTGGTTCTAGTCCCGGTTGCTTCTCTTCCAGTCCAGCTCTCTGCTGTGGCCAGGGAGAGCAGTGGAGGATGGCCCAAGTGCTTGGGCACCTGCACCCACGTGGGAGACCTGGAAGAAGCTCCTGGCTCCTGGCTTTGGATCGGCGTAGCTCTGGCTGTGGCAACCATTTGGGGAGTGAACCAACGGAAGGAAGACCTTTCTCTGTCTCTTTCTCACTGTCTAACTCTATCTGTGGTGGTGGGGGGGGAAACAAAACCAAAACCCACAAGCCTGGGGTCCAAGAAGGTCCAGGTCAGTAAGTCAATCCATTAAAAATGGGTTAAACTGTGTTTCTCAGGGGTGGGGGTAGGGGACTCAGTCAAGGTGCAGATTCTGTTCACTGGAGATGGATGGGGCCGGGACTCTGCATTTCCAGCCAGCTCCATGAGCACGACGCTACTGGCTGCTGGAATGGTGAGGGCTGAAACCCATTTCCAGACAGACCTGTTAAGATGAGCTAACTCCTGGAAATGGATGTATTTGGGGTAAACCCCATTGGAGGGGAGTGGAGAGAGAAAGCGGTCTTATTGGTAGCTGCTTGGCACTGAGGCTGTGGAATGAGTTGCGTCTTGGGATCCCTAGGGCCTCTCTGGGAGATGTTATCCTCTCCACTGCACAGAGAGGGAACCGAGACTTGGGCGCTACACACCTTACCCAAGGTCACACAGCCATGCAGGGTGGGGCTGGTTTGTGGACTTGGGTCTCCCCGGTCCCAATCCCAGTGGCTTCCCGTGTTCCTTGGAGAGAACAGCGGACACAATGCCAGGTAAGCCATCTCTCCTCTCTGGGCCCAGGCTTCCCTGTTTGCAAAATGGGAGGCCTGGGGCTGAAGGACCCCCAGGCTCCCTCTCAGCCTGCGCTGGAACCCGTGTGCTCTCTCCTGTACGCAGCCCTCGCTTGGCTGCGTCCCCAAATCCTCCCGATTTGGTGCTGCATTCTGGTTGCGCTCGTATCGGTTTCTCCCTGGCAAGCTGGGCACAGCAGCAGAACTGCTGGCCGCAGCCGTCTTCCCCAGCAGACGAAGCGGGGCCGAGATGGCCAGAAAAAAACCAGCACCTGCGCCAGACAGAACATTCTTCCACACCCTGGAGATGAGTCTTTCAGTGGCCCTAAGGTCAGTTGCTTCAACTCCAGGTCATGTGGGATCCAGTTTCACCTGGAGCCACAGAGCACAGGGCCCGAGTGCTAAGGGGCTTGGCTGGACCGTGGAGAGGCCATTGGCTGCACCTGCAAGTCTCGGGTGGACTTACTCCTATCTCTCTGGCTCATGGACTGCAGGGTAGAATGGGGCAGGATTTTACTGACCCCAGCTTGAAACTCCGGGTTCAGATTCCAGCTCTGCCACTCCCTAGTGTAAGACCTTGGGCAAGTTATTTAATCTCCTCGGGCCTCAGTTTCCTTATCTGTAAGATGGGACTGCTGCTGCTGGTGGTCTTGTAGAGTTCAATGAGATAATACAAGCGAAGCCCTCAGCACAGGGTCTGGTACCTGGTAAGCACAAGTCATCTTGGCAGGGGAAGCCTTCCGGCCGGGGGCTCCTAGGACCTAGAACAGTGCTCAAAGCGGGGAGTTTCTAGAGTGGTGGTTTTCAAACTGTGTTCCGAGGAACCCTAGGGGGACCAAGACCACTTACATGGAATGCAGCGGGCACAAAGGGAAACACTTAAGGACACAACTTATTCCACTCCCTTCTTCTGCCCTGCCCCTGACTAATTTTCTGCTTTACATATGATTCTCTGGGTAAACTTTTATGTGGACAAAGAACTCGAAAATCATGAATAGCCCAGATTTGGTCTTGGGCCACCTACGTAAGATCACCCTGGGTGAGGATGAAGGAGGCAGGTTCCCCACCTTCACTCAGAGGAGGAATCAGACTCTCTGGGGAAGGGGTGAGGGGCCTGGATCCGCTTCCTAGGGGATCCCCTTCATGGCAACGTCTGAAAAGCAAGGCCTCGGTCAGTGGGGTCTCCCCGGGGCCAGTCGGGAGGGCGGAGGCCAGAGGCGGCTCCATTCTGAGCACAGCGCTCCTCCCACGCGGCAGCTGGCGAGATGCCGTCCCACGCACCATACCTTAGAGAGGGGCTTGGGAACAGCTGGCATTCATTTCTCGCGGTTCTGGAGACTGGGAACGCCGAGATGGCGCACAGGGGGCCCAGCTCCTGGCTCGCAGATAGCACCCTCTTGCTATGTGGTCACACGGCAGGGGTAGGGGCGCACTCACCCGGTTCGCGAGAGCTCCACCCTCAGGACTGGTCACCTCCTGGCGGCCCCACCCCCTAAAACCCACACTGGGGATTCGGTTCACGGCTTACGAATTTTGGAAGCCATAAGCATTCAGAGTCTACAGCAACAGCTAAGCGGCTGGCAGAGACCCCCTTCCAGGTTTTGCGAGGGGGGCTGGAGGGAGACAGGGACCCGGTCACCCCAACAATTGTGGCATCTTTCTGCCTCTTGGAGCTTTGGCTTTGCCCTGCATGGTGGGCGCTCAGTGGGTGTTGACCGAAGGTAAGGAGTGAGGGGATGAACTGTATTATTGCAGAGAGAGAGAAGCAAAAGCCTGCAGTGTCACGGCAGGGAGAATTAAGCCTCGTGAGGAAAAGGGCAGCAGAGGAGGGGCAGGGAGTTGTAGGCTGGGGGCTCCGTTTTGGGTGGAATGAGGACAGAAGGCCTTTTTGGTGGAGGTGACATTTGAATAGAGACCTGAGGAATATGAGACGGAGTCACCCAGGTGGAGAGCATTCTGGGTAAAGGGAACAGCAAGTGCAGGGGCCCTGGGATGGGAAAGGACTTGACATTGAGAAACTGAGTTCGGCTTAAATGAGATAATGTATGTAAATTTCTTAGAACAGTGCCAGATACACACTGGTTTTTACTATTATTGGTGTAATTTTATCTTCATGGTGAGAAGATTTACTTTTCATCTTATTCTGTTTTATGTCATTTTAAAAGTCATATTGACTGAATACAATTTCCATATAATAAAATTCACTCTTGTCTGGTCTGTAGATGGATACAACTTGACCAATGCACCTGCCCCTATAAATCTCACCGAAATCACAATTATAGGCCATTCCTATCACCACAAAAGTTTCTCCCATTTCTGTTTGAGTTCAATCTCCTTTACTCGTAACCTCTAGCAATCACTGATTTGCTTCCTGAATCTGGAGTTTGGGAACCACACAGTGTGCTCGCTCTCTCTCTCTCTCTCTCTGTCTTTTTTAAGATTTATTTTATTTATTTGAAAGGCAGGGTTACAGAAAGAGAGAGAGAGACAGACAGACAGACAGACACAGAAAGAGCTCTTCCATCATTTGGTTCACTCCTCAAAGGGCCATAATGGCCAGGGTGGGCCAGGCTGAAGCCAGGAGCCAGGAGCTTCATTCAGGTCTCCCATGTGGGTGCAGAGGCCCAGATACTTGGGTCATCTTTCACAGCTTTCCCAGATGCGTTAGCAGAGAACTGAGTCAGAGGAAGTGGAGCAACCAGGACTCAAACTGGTGCCCATATGGGATGCCAGCATTGAGGATGTGCAATTTCTCCTTTTCTCTTAGCTTGATACTATTGAGATTCTTCTGTGCTTACTCCTTTGGGTTCCTTTGTAGGCATGGACCTCACATCGCTCATCCCATTGTTTGTCCATCATGTTGATGGACACCAAACCTTTCCATTCAGGGGTTGTTATAACACAGGCAGAAGCATTTGTGGATATGTCTTTGTGTGGACATGGTTTCATTTTTCTTGGGTAAATCCCGAGAAGTGGGGTTGCCTGGGCATGAGTTAGAGACCACTGGTTTGTTTTCCAGAGCAGCTGCACTGTTTTCTGTTCCCTCAAGCCAGGTAGGAGACTCTAGCTGGGCCCGTCCACCCACACATAGTATCATCAGATTTACATACGTATCTATATTTTAGCCATTCTAGGAGATGTGTAGCAGTGTCTTGTTGTGGTCTAATTTCCATTTGCCTAATGACTGAAGAGGTTGAGCATCTATTTCATTGGGTTGTTGGTTTTCTTACTGAGTTGTAGGGGTTCCTTTTCAATGCCAGATGCAAGTTCTTTGTCTGATTCATATTTTGCAAATAGTTTCTCCTAGTTTGTAGCTTGTCTTTTTGTCTTAAAGATTGTCTTCAGAAGAGGTAAGGTTTTCTGTTGGTATGAAGACCAATTTATCAATTTTCCTTTCATGGTTCATGTCTTTTCTATTCCAAGAATTTCTGCCTGACCCAAGGTTACCGTGTTTTGTCCTGTATTTGTTTTCTTCTAAAAGGCTTGTAGTTTCAGGTTTTACATTTAGGTCGATGATCTGCTGTGAGCTAACTTTTGTATATGATGTGAAATCAAGGTTGAGAGTTTTTTTTTTTTTTAATATTGATTGCCTAATTGTTCCATCACCATTTGTTGAAAGATCTGCTTTGTACATACAAGACAGAAAGATGTTAGGACTTCGCTGGGTAGAAAGGAATTTCTAGTCCAATGTGAGCGCTGTCAGAGAGGGGCTGAAGGCACAGATGGGTGTGATCCTCGGAGAAATGGTGCTCCCAGGGACCCACGGAGAGGGCCCTCGTGGGCACCAAGAGCAGGCAGCCCCGGGGCGAAACCAGCAGCAAAGCAGGGAGCCGGCCGGCCAGGGTGGTGCCTGGTGGGGTGTTTCTCTTGTGTTCTCAGAGATTTGTGCTGTTCTTGCGTAAACGGCAGGTTAGGAAAGCATTAGGTAACGCGAGGGTGGCCGGAGCGTATTACACACCAGCCTGGCGCGGGGCCACGGAATGCAGCCTGCGGGGCCTGGCCTGGCCCGGCAAGTCAAATATAGCTCGAACCAGGCCAGAGCCGGCTTCCTCTCTCCCGTCTGCAGCCAGGACGGAGATTTTGCTGGTCGGGCTGGTGTCTGTCGACGCCAGAGAAGCCGGGTCTTCCCAGCCTCTTTTGTGCCCTTCAGCCTCCAGAGGCTTGGGAGCAAGCTGAGACATTTGGCAGTGGCTCTACCCAGATGGGAGTTAGCAAACACAGCTGCGTCCGAGCCCTCCTGGCCTCTCCAGCGCCCACATTGCCTCCGGCCCCTCTAACGACCACTTAGATATTTTGGCCCCTACCATTGTGACCCAGGAACCAGAGAGGGGTCGCGTGGGAAGCTGCTCCTTTGGGCATGCTACTATTGTGCCCCACACCTTTCTTGAGCATCTCTTATGGGCTCCGAAATCCTCTCATTGACAGGGCATGCTCTCTGCCCTCTAACAGCTTCCGTTATACTGTGGGAGATGGGAACTGAGCAGAACGGAAGGTGGAAGGGGAGTGAACCTTTGCTCAAGGCGTGCCCTCTGCCAGGCACTGGTCAGGGGTCTCCGGACACTAGCAGAGTTATTCCCATAGCAAACCTGCAGGGGTGGGATGGTGATTCCCACTCCTCATGTGGAAACTGGGGCTTGGAGAGAGAGGTTGGGTAACTCACCCAGAGCTGCACAGCTATTAAGTGTCAGAGACAGGCAATGAGCTTAAGATGGTTAGATTTCAGGACCTGTGAGCTTTCTTTCCTTATTCTTGTCTTCAATTTATTTACTCCAGAGACACAGTGGAAGAGGGACTCCCATGCACTGGTTCCCTCTCCAACTGCTCATAATGGCCAGAGCAGGGCTCAGATCCAGCGTGAGAGCCGAGGAGTTCATTCCGGGTTTCCCATTGGGGTGGCCAGGCCCCGGTTGCTGGCAGCACTATTGGTGCCTCCCAGGGTCTGCACTGGCAGGAAGCCGGAGCTGGAAACTGAGTGCAGGTCCTCATGTGTGGCATCAGGGCATCTAATCGCTGGCCATGCACCTGCTCTGTGAATGTTTACTTGGCGTCTTGCTCTGTGTGTGCCACGAGAGCTCTGTGGGGGCTGTGTGGGTCCTGGAGGCAAAGGGGCCACAGGGTCTAACCACAGCTGCTATCGCACAGAGGGCGGGCAGAGGAACCACAGCGCTGAGATGCTGCAGGCGACACGAGGGGCCTCCCTCCAGCAGGCCTGGGTGGCATTTGTGGAGGAGGTGGCGGGCACTCGAGAGCCGTCTGGAAGGAAGGCTACGTTCTGCCAATATCTGGGCAGTGGGTCCTGGGGGGTGGGATATTCAGTGGTGAGAATGGTAATATATATAAACAGTTTATTGAATATATAAAAAGTTTAATGAACCGATTAATTCATTAATTAATTAAATAATTACATTATTAATTAATAATTGATTAATTGAAAGGCACACAGACAGGGAGGAAGAGAAAGAGAGAGAGAGAGAGAGCGAGAGAGAGATATCTTCCATCCATTGGTTCACTCCGAAAAAGGTGGCAACAGCCAGGGCTGGGACAAACCAAAACCAGGATCCTGGAACTCCATCCAAGTCTCCCACGTGGGTGGGAGGGGCCCAAGGACTTGCACCATCTTCTGCTGCTTTCCCAGGTGCCTTAGCAGGGAGCTGGATCGGAAGCAGAGCAGCTGGGACTGGAACTGGAGCCTACATGGGATGCGAGCGTCACAGGTCGTAGCTTAACTTGCAGTGACACAACGCGGGCCCAGGGAAGAGGCATATTAGCAAACTGGCAGTTGTGATACACTCAGTCTGACTATTGTTCTACTAATTTGCTCCTTTTTAGCAGCCCTAGTATAGATACTGCTGTTATCTGTTCTTTACTGAGGCCCAGAGAGGTTAGGCAACTTGCTCGTGGTCACACAGCTGGAAGTGGTCGAACCTGGTGTTAAACTCAGGCTCTGGACAGGGACATGCAGTGTGCCAGGAGTGCTACGTTTGTGGGTGCAGCATAGCAGATGGCCAGATTGAAAAGGTAGGTTGGGCCTTGTCCTGTGGCCTGTGGGAGCTCTGGGAGGTTTTGGGGTAGGCGGATGATGTCAGAGTACTTGCGTTGCAGGCAGGTGGGGGGTGCAGGAGAGGAAGTGAGAGGGCAGCTGGGGGAGATGGGATTGGAGCCTGCTGTCCTTACTCCTGAAGGCACTGATGGCAGCATTCCATGCCAGGGCTGGGCAGCGGCGAGAAGACTTGCCCAGCTGCAGGCTCCGGCCTTGCATAAAGAGGGTGCTCAGTGAGTGACAGGTGAGCCACGACACACGCGCGAACCTGGACAAATGGCAGTGGGTGGGCCTGCAAATGCCATTAGAATTCTGCACAGGAAACTTCCGGGGGCAGAGGAGGATGACTCCTCTACCCTCCATCGACCCGCTTTGGACAGATTCAAGCACCATGTCTAGGGCAGGACTTCTCTGTGTCTGCCTCCAGCCCAGATCTCGCCCCCCAGCTCCACCTGGTGCGCAGCCCCTCCACGTGTCGTCGCCGACTCGCAGAGCCCAGAGCTGAACGTGGCGTTATCGCACCTTACGCTTCTCGGGTTTCCGGTTGTCTTGTTTTGGCGGTCAGCACAAACACCTAGGGGGTAGTTTTGCAGTCAGTGTCCACTAAGTCTCGGTTCTCTGCTTCCTAGTTATCTATGTTACGGGCCATTTAACAAATAGTTATGGGTCGCTGAACAAATACGGGGGTGCTTTAAAAAGGTCATAGAAAATGGAATTAAAAGCTGAGTCTATTTAGTTGGAAACATTTTTGAAAATCATGCATACTAAAGGTCTTCAAAATGCTCATGGAAAACATGTTATGGGGGCTGGCGCTGTGGTGCAGAGGGTTAAGCTGTCACCTGCAGTGCTGGCATCCTATCTGAGCGCCAGTTCAAGTCCCGGCTGCTCCACTTCCAATCCAGCTCCCTGCTACTGCGCCTGGGAAAGCAGCAGAGATGGATTGAGTGCTTGGGCCCCTGCCACCCACGTGGGAGACCCGGATGCAGTTTCTGGCTCCTGGCTTTGTTTCTGGCCCAGCCCTGGCCTTTGTAGTCATTTGGGGAGTGAACCAGTGGATGGAAGATCTCTCTTTCTCCCTCTCTCTGTGTAACTGTGCCCTTCAAATCAATTAATATTTTTTTTAAAAGAAAATGTATGTTATGAAAAAAATTAGACATGGATCTCAAAATGTTTGTACCAAAATAAACAGGTTTTCATCCCATTTCCCATGAACGTTTTGACAGGTGATGAGTGTCTAACAGTGAACAAAACAGACAGAAACCCCTGTGGAGGCCTCTCAGGGTGCAGCCTCCCAACCCCCGCCTGCGTTCCCTTTAGCATCCACTGATTTATGGGATCCTGTGTCTTGTCCCTGCTTTGACACTGTTCTTGTTGCTGAAGTCCTGCCTCTGGCTTTGGCGCCCTGTAAGCCGTGTTCTACCCCTGGCCACTCCCTTGCTAAATCTGAGCGAAGCTTCTCATTGGCCAGAAGCTAAAAGCTGCACTCTTCAGCCTGTCCTACTGTGCCCTCCGTGACGCACGCCCTGAAAACCCCTCCATTCCCAGAGTGGCATCTGCCGCTGTGACTTGGGCCCCCTTGGCCATATGCTCTCCTGGGTGCCCTTGACTTTGTGCAGTTGCTCCCTCAATGGGATACATTCATGCTTCTCCTCCTGGAAAACTCCTACTCATGCTCCAAGGCCCAGATCGAATGTTCTCCCTTCTCCAGGAAGAGTTCAGGGCCTCTTCCTCTGTGTGCCTGCAGAGTCGGCTCATCTTGATTTTCTGATGCGTTGCACACTGACGTTTTTTTCATCTTCCCAAACTGAAACCCCGTATCTGTTAAACACCAATTTCCTGTTTTCCCTGTCTCTAATCCGGACAGCCATTATTTTACTCTGTGTGTCTATGAATTTGACTACGGCAGGGCCCTCGGTTAAGGGGACTCACACAGGGTCTACGCTGTCGTCACTTAGCATACCGTCCTTACAGTTCCCCCAGGCTGCAGCCTGTGCCAGCAACTCCTTCCGCTCAAGGCGGGGTCAGATTCCATAGCATGGCTCTGCCCCATTTTGTTTGTGCATTTATCCATCGCCAGACCTTAAGTTGCCTCCACTTTTGGCTACTGCACATAACCTGCCGTGAACAGGGCTGTTCAAGTATCTCTTCAAGTGTCCGCTGCTTTCAATTCTTTAGGGAAGACCCCCAGAAGTGGACCTGCTGGGTGCTATGGCAGTTCTATGCTCTTTGGGGAAGACCCCCAGAAGTGGACCTGCTGGGTGCTATGGCAGTTCTACGCTTTGTTGAGGTGCCGCCGTATTGCATTCTACAGTGGCTGCACCATTTCACACCCCAGCAGCAGTGCACGAGGGTCCCAGACTCTCCTTCGCTGTCTGGAGGGCCTCATGCCTGCTCCGGGGACCCGGCTGCCTGTCTGCCTCGCATGGTTCGCAGGGCTGTTGTGAAGACCACGTGAATCGATGCTTGTAAAGCACATGGTGTCTTACTGTTCCTGTACCCACACGCCAGTGGAGCTTGGCTGCCCCGGGAGCAGCTGGCACCTGGGGGAGCTTCCTCATCTGCCGGTAGAAACCGTGTCTTCCAATTTGCCCACTGAGAATAACAGGCTCATCCCTTTTCTACAGGGAGCCTAGATGCCCCCGGCCAAACTAAGGAACTCTCAAATTCACCAGACCTCAAGGGCACTGTGGCAGGCCCGCAGGTGTGGCTGCGGCGAGTGCCAGGCCCTGCTTTCTGGAGGCTCTGGGTTTAGTGGCAGGTGCAGCCCTCTCACGAGTGAGTAGCCCTGTCCCTCCAAGTTCATTGCTTCTCCCCTTAGGAGGCTCGCACATCCCTGCTAGGCTCACCCCAAGGGCGGCCATTCAGCTTGCTTTGGGCAATGAGACATAAGCAGAATGCATGTGTATTATTTCTGGGTGGAAGCCTTAAACCATGCACATTTTTAAATACATGTCCACCAGGTGATGGGCAGATATGGGGGGTGTGAGAGAAACCACTGAGAATGGGGGGCTGTTTGTTACCGCAGCATAACCTAGCCCATCCTGACAAACACACTGGTTCAACAGTTCAGTCTCGCAGCGAGGAACATGCCAGGAAAATAATGCAGAATGTTGGTGAAAACAGAAGAGGAGAGGGGGAACAGAGATTAACCCACAGAGGTCTCCCGTGGTTCCTACTTTTAGCCTTGAACTCACATACGCCTTCTAATAAATGAGGTAGGGCTCATTCTTTTCATTTGTCAGGAAAGGAGTGTTGGTTCAGAGACGTTAAATTTCCCAGTATCAGCTTATGCTGAATGGAGTTGGTTTTCAAATTTAGGTCTCCCTGACACATACACCCTGGATTTAAAAATAAACTGTCTTAATAATAGCTAACACTTATGTGGCATTTCCCTTGTGCGAGTCCCTGATCATGTTCTAAGAACTATGCGTGAATGAACTCATTTAACCTTTACATGAGGCCTAGGAAGTAGGTGCATGTATAATTATCCCCATTGTACAGGTAAGACAACTAAGACCAAGTGACTTGCCCCATATCACACAGCTGGCATTTGAGGTCCAGAAGTCCATGCTTGTAATCACCGCCCCAGCTCAGCCTGGTTCTCCCATGGTCATGGGTGAGTCAGATGGGCATCCAAATAACTCCTCCCTCTGTGGACTTTGCTTGAGTGATCTCACCAACACTCATGGTCTTCAACCACTGTGAATCAATTCTCACATATCCAACATAGACCTCCTTCCTCTTCCCAGTAAGTCTCCATTCCTAGATGTCTGGTGTGCATCACAAACAAGGTGCAGTCCTCAGGAGGTCATTGTCAGACGTCAAAATGCAAACAGCCAAGTGCTCCTCTTGCTGAAAATCTCTCCATGTCTTCCCAGGGTCTTCCATCAGCACAGGTGCCTGGCAGGTGCGTCTCCTATTTCGCAGCTTCCTCTTCCTCCTGTTGCTGACCTTTCATTCTGGAACATCCTTTGGACTAGTCTCCACTGTCCTTTACGAATGAGGTCTGCAGTAGCTTCATTCACAATATTCCCAAACTGGAAAACCCCAAATGTCCATCGACTAGTAGGTGAAGAGACCAACTGCGCTGTATCCACACAACGGAATACTACTCAGCCACGACAAAGAACTCACCAATGCACAAAGAGGCATGGTGAATCTCAACAGCATTAGGCTAAATGGAAGAAACCAGAAAGGAAAGAATCCTATACTTTAGGGTTCTCGAAAGTTCTAGGAAAGGCAAAATCGTAACAGAAAGTAGATCAGTGAGTTCCAGGGGTTGAAGGAGAGGTGCAGAGGTGGTGATTAGGTACAAAGAGGCACTGTGGGATAGGGGGAGGTGAAAATATCCTGGATCAGGAGTGTGGTGTGATTCACACGTGTATGCGTTTGTCAAACTCACAGAATTTACAACATACGCTTAATGAGATGCATCTTACTGGTGTAAATGATACTCCAATAAAGTTGTTTTTAAAAGAGCCCAGGGGCTACTGTTCTGGGCAGCTTAGCAGCCCCTTCTGCGCCCTCCACCCTCCCCACACTGTACTTTCAGGACCTGCTTTCTGGTTTGTGTCCAGCACTGGCCCTTGAGTGCCCTGAGCCCCTTTTTGCACTGTATCACCGTCATGTCTCACACTGGTTGGTACTTGCTGGGGAACCAGGGAGCACTGGCCTTACAGAGAATTATCAACGGCTTGCCAAAGTGATGGGGCTGCCTTCGGAAACCTTTCATTACCTTTATGACAACGTTCAAGTCCCCAGTTGCCCAGGCTGGAAGAAAAAACATCTCTGGGGGCCGGTGCTGTGGTGTAGCGGGTAAAGCCGCCACCTACAGTGCCGGCATCCCATATGGGCGCTGGTTCATGTCCTAGCTGCTCCACTTTTTTTTTTTTTTTTTTTTTTGCTAGGCAGAGTTAGACAATGAGAGAGAGAGAGACAGAGAGTTATAGACAGTGAGAGAGAGAGACAGAGAGAAAGGTCTTCCTTTTGCCGTTGGTTCACCCCCCAAATGGCTGCTACGGCCGGCGCTGCGCCAATCCGAGGCCAGGAGCCAGGTGCTTCTCCTGGTCTCCCATGAGGGTGCAGGGCCCAAGGCCTTGGGCCATCCTCCACTGCACTGCCGGGCCACAGCAGAGAGGTAGACTGGAAGAGGAGCAACCGGAACTAGTACCCGGAGCCCCAGCTGGGACTAGAACCTGGTGTGCCGGTGCCGCAGGCAGAGGATTAGCCAATTGAGCCACAGTGCCAGCCAGGGGTTATAGATTTTGAGGATACCACAGGTCTGAATTCAGTCTGTTAGTCCAGATGAAAAGGTGTGTGGTTGAATCATGCCTGTGAAATTGCCATGCTGATAGAGGGAGAGAGGACTCGATCTCCAAATGGAAAACCAAACCAAACCAAACCAAATCACAGAAACGCTTTTTCTGCCCCCAACTCCACCCCCAACCCCCGTTCGCAGTCTAACAATAGTTCCATCCCTAGTTGTTGGTGCTCTTTCTAAACGGACTTCAGTGGACTCCAAAGGAACCAGGAAATGGTAGCATACACAGCCCACCGAATCAACTCCATTCTGCTTCCGTGTCTTCTTCCCAAATAACTCTTAGGATCAGAAGGTAGAGAAATGACTCTGGCCCCAGAGAGCCCCTTTCTGTGTCTTTCTATGCTCCAGTAGAATGCTCCACCATTCTGGGGCCAAGAAGCTGGTGTTTGGCAGCAGGGACACACAAGGATGTGGGCTGTCACAGTCTCAGGTCTTAGAACGGTGGCTATGTACCTGCAATTGTGTGGCCCAACGGCGGGAGGTCATTCTTTGGGTCTGCATGAAGCTTGCCAATCAGACATAATTGAGCAGGGTAGGCTTCCAATAATAAGGACCGACAAATGAGCAAGGTAGTTACCACCAGTCAGTGGACAACCCAAGTAGGATTTAACAGGGACTGGTTCTTCCCTGATACCACCAGACTTTGGGTGAGTGAGAAGTGCTTCTGCCTTCCTGGTTCTGCCTGCCTGGTGGCAAACAGTTTGGTTTGTAGCCAGGTTCGCCTGCGGGAGGGAACCCAGCTCACCCAGAGGTAGCATGGTGGACCAATCCCTAATCCTTAAACCTCTGTTCTTTCCCATGTAGTTCCTGTTAAATCAACTCCTGGGAGTGGGCAGGACAATGCTATGCAAAGTACTCTGGATCTTAAGCCAGAAGGTTTGAGTCGATTTAATATTATTGGAAGTTGCTTCCGTTTGGGGACAGACAAAAAGCCAGCTCCTGTCCAAGTGCCTTATATGTGGTGTCTCATCTAATCTTAAGTATGAGATAATGATGGTGCTAATGAGAGTTACTAATTATTGGCTATTTATTATGTGACAGAGCTGTTTAAAGAGTTTGACATGGTTTACCTCACTTAACTTTCACAGTAACTCTGTGAGGACAAAAATCTTAAACATAGAGTTTGACTCATCACCACCTAAGTACTCCCCATACCTCTGTCGCCCAGATTAAGTTATAAAACATTTCCCCTGGATTCCCTCAGCCCCCTCCCCATCCTTACCATTCTCTACCCAAGGTAACTGCTATTTCAACCTGAGCATGCAGGTGCATTTGGCTCACTTCAAAAATAAACTAATGCTTTTTGGGGCTGGTGCTATGGCGTAGTGGGTAAAGCTGCCGCTTGCAGTGCTGGCATACCAGATGGAAGCCGGTTCAAGTCCCAGCTGCCCCACTTCCGATACAGCTCTCTGCTATGGCCTGGGAAAGCAGTAGAAGATGGCCCAAGTCCTTTGGCCCCTGCACCTGTGTGGGAGACCTGGAAGAAGCTCCTGGCTTTGAATTGGTATAGCTCCGGCTGTTGTAGCCGATTGGGGAGTGAGCCAGTGGATAGAAGACCTCTCTCTCAGTCTGCCTCTCCTTCTTTCTCTGTGTAATTCTGACTTTCAAGTAAATAAATAAATCTTTAAAAAATAAAATTATTGACTATGAAAAAAATGCTTTTTAAAATTAAGGTGAAATTTACATAACATAAACATTGATTATTTTTAAAAAGATTTATTTATGTATTTATTTGAAAGCATTACAGAGGAGAGAGAGAGTGAGACAAAGAGAGTGAGAGAAAGAGAGATCTTCCATCCACTGGTTTACTCCCCAGATGGCAGCAATGGCTGGGGCTGAGCCAGGTGAAAGCCAGGAGCCAGAAGCTTTATCCAAGTCTCCAAGCACTTGGGCCATCTTCCACTGCTTTTTCCCAGGCCATTAGTAGGGAGCTGGATCAGAAGTGAAGCAGCCGGGACTTGAACCAGGATTCATATGGGATACCAGCATGGCGGGAGGCGGCTTTCCCTACTAGGCCACACACCAGCCCCAACTTTGACTATTTTTAAGTGAACAATTTGGGATGGGCATTTGGTACAGTGGTTAAGTTGTGATTAGAGATGCCCACATCCCATATCAGAGCACTTGGGTTTTAGTCCAAACTCTAATTCCAATACGTTTTCCTGCTAATGTGCACCTTGGGAGGTAGCAGGTGATGGCTCATATGGCTGAGAACCTGCCACCCATGTGGGAGACCCAGATTAAGTTCTAGGCTCTTGGCTTTAGCCTGGCCAAGCACAAGGTGTTTCTAGTATTTGGGGAGTGAACCGGCAGGTGGAAGATCTCTCTCTTTCTCTGTCTCCTTGTATCTCTTTACATTTCAAATAAATACATCTAAAAAAGTAATAAAAAAATTCTTGAAGGCTGGTGCTGCGGCTCAATAGGCTAATCCTCTACCTGCGGCACCAGCACACCGGGTTCTAGTCCTGGTTAGGGCGCCGGATTCTGTCCCGGTTGCTCCTCTTCCAATCCAGCTCTCTGCTGTGGCCCAGGAAGGCAGTGGAGGATGGCCCAAGTCCTTGGGCCCTGCACCCGCATGGGAGACCAGGAGAAGCACCTGCCTCCTGGCTTTGGATCGGCGCAGTGCCGGCCGCAGTGCGCTGGCTGCAGCACCATTGGGGGGTGAACCAACAGAAAAAGGAAGACCTTTCTCTCTGTCTCTCTAACTCACTGTCCACTCTGCCTGTCAAACAAGAAAAATTCTTGAAGTGAATGATCTAGGGCATTTGGTACTTCTCCATGTTGCACAATCATCACCTCTATTTCCAAAGGATTTTCTTCACCCCAAAGGGAATCCCATGTTCACTAAGCAGTCTGTTTTTCAGCATCAAATAAATGAATCATGCAGGGTGTGCCCTTGTGGGTCTGACTTCTGTCTCTCCGTGTGTGTGTGTGTGTGTGTGTGTGTGTGTGTGGTGGGTGCTAGTAGTACCCTTGCCTGATAGATAGACGAGGACAGTAAGAGCCCGTGACCGTGACCATCGCCTGCTAAGCAGTTGAGCCATGCTCCCCGGCAGTGGGGCCCTGGAGCGTATGCCACGTTGCAGAGGAGGAAGCAGGCTCCGTGGAGGGAGGTAGCAAACTCAGGGCAGCCAGCCAGGATGTCAACACAGATTCCTCTGATGGCAGCCCCAAGCTGTTGACCGCTACTTGCTGACCGCTTGCTGTTGATTGCCGCCTTGGTTTGCTCTTGACCAGCTACACGTGTGTCTAGGGGCCTGTTTTGGGGTCTCAGTTTCCCAGTCTCGACAAAGCCTTCTGAACGCTCCTTACTGGGCTGTAGGAGGCTCGATGGAGAGCTCCTGCAAACTAGGGAGTGCATACAAACACAGCCATTACAATTTAGACACCCCAAGGCAAGGTCTAGTCCCAGCTCTGCTGCCGACTACTTCAACACTTTGCTATCTCTGCATTTGGGAACTTGGCAGGGGATGGGGGAGTCCCTGAGGAGAGCTGTTCAGGTGGCCCATGGGAGTCCTTCCTCGTCTCTCTGAGTGTTTGTGAAGCGTGTTTCCTGCCTTCAGTCCCACCCAGAGAGCACCACGCCAAACACTTGCATTTCAGATTCTACACCCAAGGATGTCCCCTTCGGAAACATCCCTTCCTTCCCAGCCTGGTGGCCCAGGAAGTACATCCTCCGGGCAGAGCCTTCCGTGGGATGGTTCTGTTGGCATTCGTCCAAAGCAACACCTGCTGGTCCAGCGGGCAGATGAGGAGGAAGACAGACAGCCGAGTGGCCAGAGACGAGAGAGGTTTGCTCCCCGAGGGGCTGGAGAGAGGTTTGCTCCCCGAGGGGCTGGAGAGAGGTTTGCTCCCCGAGGGGCTGGAGCTCCCTCTCCTCCCCAGTGCAGGAATCTGTGCATTCGCACCTGCTGCGTTTCAGGCCTGTGAATGAATGGGAAGGAATGTCACTGGGAAGGAATGTCCCGTCCTGAATGGCCAGCATTCCTCACTGGGACTCTCATCTCTGCTGGGCCCTGGAGCCTGTGGAAGCCTCGAGTCACTTGCTCTGTAACAGCCGTGCTCTGTGGACGTGGGGAAAAATGAACTTGGGGCAAGGGTGGCACCTTTCTCGTTCTCCTCTATCATTCCCTTAGAAACCAAGTCTTCCACGCCAGGCTCCCCTTTCCAAAGGATTGCTAAGGGGAAACGTAGAGGGAATGTTCCAGAGCGCTCTGCTGGCCCAGGGGTGATTTGCCAGAGTGGTTTCCTGGATTACGGCCTCTCCCCCCATCAGCAAATCATGTGAAACTAGCCCCTGTCAGCTGCAAACCCTGAATGTGGGAAAAAGAGCTGACACACAGGGCCTCTTTCCTGAAGCTGACATTTCTCATGAATAGCGAATTCCTCCGTGTGGGCAGTGGACCAAGACCAGGAATTCTCATTAGCTGGTGATAATCGGGCATGACTCCGACTGAGTGGACTGAGCGAGGCAGCTGGGAGGAGAGGCGTGGGCCTGGGCAGGGGCGACCCACCGCTGAGAGCTGGGCAAGATCTAGCCTGGGCTGCTGGCAAAATCCGAACGTGCTCGGCGTGGGAGACTCGTTCTTAGTTCCCCACCAGCTCCGATCCCCTCCTGGGACCCCCTCCAGCTCCCCAGAGCCCGGGAGTGAAAGGGTTAATGCTGACACAGCTGGGATCTCACCCTCCTCTGGATGGGGAAATGCTTTAAAAGCCTCTCCCGCTGCTGGCAGTCCAGGCTCCAGTCGTCTTCCTGTTTCCTGAAACCACACCTCTGCTCTCACCTCCTTAGAGGTGAGGAGCCAGGAAATGAGTGACACGCACGCATCATTTCCCACGCGGAGGCCCGGCCTCAGCCCTTTCACATCCAGGCTCCGGACAGTCAGCACTCGCTGCTTCTGTGTGTGTTACCTCCTCTCCGGAGCATTTCCTGGTTTTCCCAAACAGAGTGAGTCACTTCCTTCCCCGGGTTCCCATGATACGTAGGGCACCGTGGCTCTGTGATCCGATTTCATCGTGTGAGCCCTGTGAGTTCTCTTTCGGATGTGTGGACAGTTGGGAAGGAGGCTTTTCCTCCGAAGGGGAAAATGTCTTGGCTCCTGGGAAGCTCAGAGCCCAGGGTGCAGCTCCCCTCGACCGAGTGATGGATGGGAACTGTGTGGATTAATTTCTCGCTGGCTGCACCTCAGGCCCAGCCTTCCTTTCCTCCATTTCTTAATTTATATGGAGTATTAGTGTTACTCTCTGTGAGCCATTTCAAGTTTAAAAAAAAAAAAAAGAAGAAAATTGACATTATCAACAGCAGCCTGGCCTAGCCCTGGCTGCTGGGGCCGTATGTGGAGTGAACCAGTAGATGGAAGATCTCTTTATTTCTGTCTGTCTGTGTCTTTCTATCTCTCTGTCTTTCAAAAAAATAAATAAACATCCTAAAAAAAAAGTCCACCCAGGCACACAGTGTGATGAGCCTGACAGCCATGGTGATGACATACGGGATATTTCTATCACCCCAGGGTTCTGTTTCCTCCTTTCCCAGTCAAATTGCCACCACCCAACCCTGGTCCTGGGTGCCACCGGCCTGCTTTCTGTAGTTCTATGTTAGATTGACCTGCTCAGCAGTTTCATCCAGGTGGACCCACACAGGATTCGGTCTTCACGTTTCTCTTGGTTCCCCGGCAGGATGCTGATGGAAGCATCAGTGCTCTTACGTGTCCGAGTAACACCTCCTTTTTGTTGCTGAGTGGTGTTCCTCTGCATGGCTGTATCAGGACTTGTTTCCCCACTTACCTGCTGAGAGGCACATGAGCAGGTTTGCGTAAGTAGAACGGAAGAAAGTCGATCTGGTGCGGGATGCACTACAAACACGTCTGCACCCATGTGAATGCTTGTGCGTGGTGTCTGGCACACACAGATGCCCAAGAAATACGTGGTTGAAGAGCGGGAATGTGGTGCAGTGGTTAATATGCTGCTTGGTGCTCAGAGCTCATACTGGAGTTCCTGAGACCTGGGTTCACGTCCCAGCTCTGCTTCCAATCCCAGCTTCCTACTAACGCGTAACCTGGAAGGCAGCTGGTGACGGCTCAAATGATTGGGTCCCTGCCACTCATGTGGAAGGCCCAAACTGAATTCTGGGCTCCTGGCTTTGGCCTCATCTAGATATGGCTGTTGTAGGTATTTGGGAAATGAACCAAGGGCTGGAAGATCTTTCTGTATCTCTCTCTCTGCATTTCAAATAAAATGAAAATAATTAGCTACAGGATTGAGTTCACATTCTCTTCTCCTCCTTCTTCCTGCTGTCTCCGGTGCTGCTTGAGCATCTAAGACTGGACAGGAGGGTGGGGGCGGGGCCAACACACCCACGAGGACTTCACCTGCGCCTCCTCTGAGCCTCACACAGCGGAATGCAGTGACGTTCCGACACTGTCTCTCCGCTGGAGACCCTGGAACTCTGGGTGGAATCCCATTGCCCCACGGATTCTCACGTGGCCTCTCCCAGCACTGCGTCACAGGTCACTGGGCTGTTTCCTTCCTGAACCTGTTCTCGATCATAATAAATCAGAGTCGTCCAGGTTCATCAGCCTTGCTGGACCCCCGTGAAGGATTTCACCAAACACCGCAGTGTCCTGGACTCAACAGAACCCCTGGCTTCCGATTTCTTTTTTGTTTCTCTCTCTCCTTCCTGACTCCAGTGTACCAAGATGTTCCAGTCTTGATGTCATCACTTGACAGCAGTGAGTTTGGTTTTTAGCTTTTCCCTCATTCCTAGCTCATTCCTCCGCCCTCCCAGAGCGGCTTCATCTCCCGCACTTGTCATCTTCTTCATCCATCACCTCACCTGCTGACGGGTGTGTGAATGCTGCTATGGCCGCTGTTCCGACCTCACCCTATTTTCCTTCTTGACCTACAAGCTACCTCCGTGGTTTCTCCTCCTTCCACTTGTTGATGTGGCCCAGTTTGATGCTCCCAGCTCAGACCTCTCTCACCCCAGTCAGGAAGGGGAAACGCGGAGGTTGGAGGACAGGTCCGCGTTCCTGTACCTATTAAGGGGATGGATGTGAGTTCCAGCTGTTGGATCACTGTGAGAGAAATGGGGGTGGATGCAAGGGGATAATAGCTGTGGCGAGCTTACTACGTGCTCGAACTCACTGTGCAAGGGCACTTTAGTTTGTCTCATTTAATTCTTTTTTTTTTTTTTTGGACAGGCAGAGTGGACAGTGAGAGGGAGAGACAGACAGAAAGGTCTTCCTTTTCCGTTGGTTCACCCCTCAATGGCCACTGTGGCTGTTGCACCGTGCTGATCCAAAGCCAGGAGCCAGGTGCTTCTCCTGGTCTCCCATGGGGTGCAGGGCCCAAGCACTTGGGCCATCCTCCACTACACTCCTGGGCCACAGCAGAGAGCTGGCCTGGAAGAGGGGCAACCGGGACAGAATCCGGCGCCCTGACAGGGACTAGAACCTGTTGTGCCGGTGCCGCAGGTGGAGGATTAGCCTATTGAGCCACAGTGCTGGCCCTCATTTAATTCTTTAACATCTGTTTCATGGATGAGAAAACTGAGGCATGGGGAGGTGGAATGAATTTCTTTTGGTCCCCGGTTAGAAAGTGGTGCACCGGCCTTTATGCTCAGGGCTGCGGATGTACAGGCGCAGGCACTCTTTCCTTGATTGTATTGCGCAACTCTCTCTTTAAAAACCCAGGCTCAAACAGATGGCCTTTAAATCCAATTAGCTCAGGACACGCGACCTTTCCTGCCCCCGCCCCGGGTCGGAGCCCTGATGGGAATAGCTGCAGCATGGGCCCATAAGACAGCAGCAGGCACGGACGCTGTCTCGAATTAGACCGGGTCAGCAGTTGCAGGCTTGGGTGTTATTAGCAGTCATACAGTGTCTTGCAGCGTCAACCCTGAAATACCTTGGACTGGTTCCAGTGAGATTGAGAGCCAGCAGGACACCGAGAAAGCTGGGGAAAATCTGCTAGCCACTGTTGTCCCTGTCTGATAAGCTGGGATGTGCATTGTTCCAGAATTACCTGGTTGGTTATAAATGCAAGGGAAGGAAGGAAAGAGTTAGTTCCTGGCTGGCCCTTTCTGCAGGAAGCCATGTGCTTTGGTTATTCAAATCTTCCCAGTGTGGGAGGGACTACGTTGTCCCTTCCAGGAGCCTGGCTGAGCTGAAGAAGTAATTTTCTGTTGCCATGCACAGGTTGGGAATGTGGACTGCCCACCAGTTTAAGAAGCGACTGGTGCCGGGTCCCTGGGTCTTGTCTGCTGCCCCCTCCTGCTCATGTGACATGACGCCCTCCTGTGCCGGGTCCCTGGGTCTTGTCTGCTGCCCCCTCCTGCTCATGTGACATGACGCCCTCCTGTGTTAGGAAAGGCTCTGGCCTGGATGCTTGGCATGCAGAAGGAATTTGTTCCCAAAGCTTTATTTGCAAGTATGGCGCTCTTGGCTTTCTTCCATGTCACTCCTCTGCTGACGATTTGTGCTCTGGCAAATCCTGAACTGTCTTTTCAAATCGCCCTGACCTTTCCTTTCTCATATGGTGTCCACTCATGGGTGGGGAAACTCTTTCTGCCAAGGACCATTTGGGTATTTATGACGTCATTCGCAGGCCACACAAAATTAGCCTGCTATAGATTGGTTTTTATTTATTTATCTTAAAGATGTATTTATTTATTTGAAAGTCAGAGTTACACAGAGAGAGAAGGAGAGGCAGAAAGAGAGAGAGAGAGAGAGGTCTTCTGTCTGCTGTTTCACTCCCCATTTGGATGCAATGGCCGGAGCTGCACTGATCTGAAGCCAGGAGCCAGGAGCTTCTTCCAGGTCTCCCACGTGGGTGCAGGGGCCCAAGGACCTGGGCCATCTTCTACTGCTTTCCCAGGCCATAGCAGGGAGCTAGATCAGAAGTGGAGCAGCCGGGTTTCAAACCGCTGCCCCATATGGGATGCCGGCACTGCAGGTGGTGGCCTTACCTGCTATGCCACAGCGCCGGCCCCTAGATTTATTGAACTTCAAGTTTTGTGCAGTTGCCTTGGCAGAGCCAGATCAAATGATTTTGTGTGCCTTATATGGCCTGCAGGCTGGGTATTCCCCACTCCTGCAAATGAAAACATAGCCCCTTCCCCAAATAACTTTGTTGTATACCTTTAACCTCCCCAAATTACCCACTTTCATTCTGCAAAGCAAGTTTCCTGCATGAGGCATAAATATAATTTTAAACCAATAGAAACGAGTGACCGGGCAGACATGGTGGTGCAGCAGGTTAAGCTGCCCGCATCCCATATCTGATGCTTGGGGCTGAGTTTTGCCCCTACTTCTGTTTCAGCTTCCTGCTAGTGCACCTTCGAGGCAGTAGGTGCTGTCCGAGCACTGGAGCTCCTGCTTCCCCCGCCCCCACCACGTGAGAGACTAGGAGTTCCTGGCTTCTGGCTTTGGGCTGGCCCAGCCTTGGCTATTGTGGGCATTCGGGGAAGTGAACCAGAAGATGGAAAAATCTCTCTCTGCCACTCTGCCCTTCAAATAAGTCAACAAATAACTTCTACTTCACTGAGATGAAGATGTATGCTCTTTAAAAGGCACCATTAAGAAAATGAGATGACAAGCCCCATAGTGGGGGGGGGGGCAAAATGTTTGCCAAACAATCCAATTAAAGGAGGATCAAAAGGTTTTTTTAATAAACTTCTTACCAGGGCATATATACAAATGGCCAGTGGGTACATGGAAAGATGCTTCCCTAACATCAGTCATCAGGGAAATGCAAATTAAACCCACAAGGAAGTAGCAACTCATACCCCCTAGAATGACTACAAAGAGAGAGACTGACAACGCCAACTGAGGACCTGGATGGGCTGGAGCTCTTAGATGCGGCTGGTGGCAATGCAACATGGGAGAACTATCTCTCCTTAGCACGTGTGCGATGACTCCGCTCAGCTAAGATGATCCCAATTTTGGGGCAACATGCAGAGCCTCACAGCCGGGGGTCGAATGAATGCCTTCCTCTGGCCGTTGGGCCCAGAGGCTCGGCTCTGCCAGTCAAGGTCACAGAGCTTCACGACGGCCTCTGCGCCCCCCTGCTTGCTGGCCTTGATGTCCACGAGGAACACCACGGTGACCAGCAAGTGCTCGCCCTTGACCTTCACTTCCCTTTCCTTCCGGGGCAGGGAATTTGATGATGGCTAAGCTTGTCTCTCCCGGGGATGCTCTTCGGAGGTTTCTTTCTGCCTTTGGAGCCACAGGGTCTCAGGGCTGCGGGAAGGTGGGTGCCGCGTGGATCTTCATTTTTGGAGTAGTTTTGGACACGTTTTAGAACTGAAGACTCTTCCCAGTCTCCGACACCTTTGTTCGGGTTTAAGTCTGGTAGTGACAAGGGCTTCCTCCTTTACTCTCAGTGCTCTGCTGTCTGAATGTTTGTGTCCTGCACAACTTATACGTTAAAATCCTAACCGCTTCAGTGACGGTATTAGGAGGTGAGACTTTTGGGAGGTGATTTTTTTTTAAAAAGATTTATTTATTTATCTGAAAGTCAGAGTTACACATGGAGAGGAGGGGCAGAGAGAGAGAGAGAGAGAGAGAGATCTTCCATCCACTGGTTCACTCCCCAAATGGGTGCAATGGCCAGAGCTGTGCCTATCCAAAGCCAGGAGCCAGGAGCTTCTTCTGGGTCTCCCATGTGGGTGCAGGGGCCATCTTCTACTGCTTTCCCAGGACATACCAGAGAACTGGGTTGGAAGTGGAGCAGCTGGGACTTGAACCGGCGCCCATATGGGATGCTGGCACCACAGGCGGCTGCTTTACCCACTACGCCACAGCGCCAGCCCTGGGACGTGATATTATTGTGAGAGTGGAGCCCCCCGTGGGTGGAGCTAGTGCCCTTATAAAGAGGCCCCGGAGACTTCTCTTGTCTGTTCTATCACGTAAGGACTCAGCAAGAAGGTGCCGTCTGGGAACCCGGAAGCCGTCCCTCACTGTAGCTGCCACCAACTGGACCTGCCAGGGCCTTGATCCTGAACTTCCTAGCTGCCAGGACTGTTGGAGGTAAACGTCTGTAGTCTCTGAGCTCTGCAGTCCTTGCTATTATTTTCGTGGCACTGAGATGCTGACTCCTCCTTCGACCCACAGACGTCACCTCCTCCAGGCAGCTGCCTCTGCTCTCTGGGTTACAGGCTCCTCCTCTTTGACCCCCCCCAACCCCCCAGCAGCTGACTGTTTGTGTGGATCTCGGGCTACTTATTTGAGCCTCAGTTCCTGCAAGCCTGCGTCCCTGTGATAACAAGCACACTCAGTACAGAGGTGGGTTGAGATAGAAAGAGGCCGTCTCAGAGTTCCTCGCACCCCATGCCTGTTAGCCACTCAGCACCCTTTAAGGCAATTCTCGGTCCCCTGCTGGAGACTGGGGTCGACTCGAAGGCCGTACTCCAAAGAGTGGGAGTTTACTTCATTGTCACCGTGAACTTTCACGGTGGGCGTTATCCGCTGATGCCCACCACGCACTGGGCCTGCAGCACGAGCCCAGGACAGGACACAGCTGCACGCAGTGAATGTTTAGGGACCAAGGCTTAGGCGTGCTACTGCCTGTTTTATCTCTATCCAGCCAAGGGCAAGGGAGGCCCAGGTAGGTGAATTACGTGGATCACTTCGTTGATGTAACGTTGTACCAGCAGCCATGGTTTGAACTGTGCCGTGACCATGCCACGGCCACAGCAGTGGTGCCCAGCGGAGCAAGGACATTTGTTCTCCTGGTACCAGGGCCGCCTCTTTGACAGCTACCATTTGCTCCGCTCTCTGCAGCTGGTGTCGGAAACGTGGCTCTCCAGAGAGCAAGTTCACGTGTGTCCTCACAGAGCGATACTGGCCCGACCAGGCTCCAGCCCCTGTGCCTTGCTCAGCTGCACAGGTAGGGACCAGCTGAGTCTCTTGGTAAGTAGCTGGGTGCAACTGAAGGCCAGGCCTTGGGACCTGAGTGCTTGCCTTCAACCCTGGGCAGTGCCGTCTCAGCCTATCCGATCCAGATCACATCCGTGCCTTAGCACATCTTTGCCGGGCACCTCCTGCAAGAGGCATTATGCCAAACAGAGACACAATGCAGAGGCCCAGGGCAGGGAGGGAAGGAACTTACATGCAGAGATTAGTCATCGCTGACCTGCATGAAGTATGCACTATGTGCTAAGTGTTGTCCCAGAGACCATACATGCATTACGTTTACTTAATTTGCACAGTGAACCCTTGTGGTAGGTATTAGCCCACCATTGTACAGATGAAGCCACTGAGGATAATAACAGCATTAGAACACATGGCTCCCAAGGGGAAGAGCCTGGATTTGAACCCAGAGTGACTATCCTGTGCTGTTTCACAGGGTGGAACAAGGCCTGAGGTAGCTGTTGGGATGGCCTTTGAAAAGGATAAGACCAGGGCCGGTGCTATGGTGTATTGGGTTAAGCCTCTACTTGCAATGTTGGCATTCCATATGGGCGCCGGTTCAAGTCCTGGCTGCTCCACTTCCGATCCAGCTCTCTGCTGTGGCCTGGGAAAGCAGTAGAAGATGGCCCAAGTGCTTGGGCCCCTGCACCCACGTGGGAGACCAGAAAGAAACTCCTGGCTCCTGGCTTTAATTGGCTCAGCTCTGGCTGTTGCAGCCAACTGGGGAGCGAACCAGCAGATGGAAGACCTCTCACTCTCTCCTCTCTGCCTCTGCCTCTCTGTAGCTCTTCCTTTCAAATAAATAAATAAATAAATATTTTTTTAAATAAAGAGAAAGAGGCAGGCTGTGGGGAGATGCAGCCAGGGGAGGCACCCAAAGTGAGGACACCCTGGATGACTTGCACTGGAGTCATGTGGTCATCCCCTCCCCTAGTCGGATAGCATCTCTGGGGACAGGCCTGCAATACCGAGACAAGCAGAGCACCACTGTTGAGCAACGCGATCTCATCTCTTCGGACTTGGAAAACTCTGAAAAGAAGGATCGAGGGGCGGGAGAGGCAGCATCCTAGGTCCCGGCGTCCCTTCCCTTTTCCCCCTCTGCCCTAATCCGTGCTGCCTGGTTCCCTGCTCTGAGCCCCCGCTGTTGCTGAGTCCCATGAAAAGGAATTCCCTCCTCGCCCACCCTCCCAGCTCTGTTTGCCTGTGAAGGGCTCTCACTGCTCTGGCAGCGCCGTCCCCACCCCCAGGGCAGCTATGGGCACCGTCACCAGCAGCAGAAAGACCAGAGCAGCCTGGGCTCCGGGCACAGACCAAGATGGATTCATGAAGCCGGTGACTTAGCTAGTGCTGGATTGTCCCAGGTTCCAAGGTTCAGGGAGGTAAAGCAACCCCACCCCCCAGGCCACATAGAGGGATAGTATTAGAACTGTCTGATTCTTGTTCTGCTTGCCCACTCTTAGCCTTTAAAATGGGGGTAGTGAGGACTGGCATCATGGCACACGGGGTTAAACCACCACCTGGATGCTGGCATCCCATATCAGAGGGCCAGTTCTAGCCCTGGCTTCTCCACTTCCCACCCAGCTCCCTGCTAATGAGCCTGGGAAGGCAGCAGAAAATGGCCCAAGTGCTTGGGTCCCTGCACCCACGTGGGAGATCTGGGTGGAGTTCCTTGCTCGGGGCTTCAACCTGACCCTTCCCTGGCTATTCTGGGCATTTGAGGGGCAAACCAGTGGGTGGGAGTCCTCCCTCTGTCTCTGTCGCTCCCTCTTTCTTTGTCACTCTGCCTTCCAAATCGATACATCTTAAAAAGCAATAAAATAAAATGGGGGTGGTGATACTTGTCTGCCTGGGACAAGCTAATGCTGACTACAGAGTGTGGAATAAGCCAGGTGCTCCATCAACAGATATATTAGCCCTGCCCCACATCCAGCCCGTTTGTTTGTCTTTCCAGATTATGAGTGTGTGTGTGTGTGTGTGTGTGTGTGTGATTTTCCTGCAATGGAACAGCAGGAAATTGGAGATTAGACAATCCTCTTTTGAGTATTCCAGTAGCTCCTATGGTTCCTTGCCCATGAAAAAAAAATCAAAGGGTTCAGAAGTTGTTGGTTAACAACATAGCCTTCTAAAAGATGTTCAGAGCCCAAACAAGGTCTAAATTCCTTGGGGCTGCTGTGTCAAAGGGGTGCCCCTGTGGCTTATGGGGGCCAGCTTTCCGGAAAAAACCGTCTTGGAAACAGAACCCAGCCCAGGGCAGTGGGGTGCTAGGCGGCCGTCCCAGAGCGAGACCCCAGTTTCTCCACTCGGCTGGTTGGAAGGGAGCTGAATAATCACTTGCGTGCTGGTTGCAACAGGCACCCGGGCTGGAGTTGAGACAGGCCGACTGAGACGGCCTGGATATTAATGCGGCTAATTACGCCGATTGCTTCACCAGGAGATGGGAGATAGGACCGGGCCTGGGAGCACTGGTGGGAAGGCGCTCTGGGACCCAGCCCTTGGTGTGTGCATCGCTGCGCCCTCTGGGAAATCTCCGGCTCCGGAGCTGGCAGGTCCTTCCGCACCACTCTGAGCATCACCACAGCCATCTTGGTGTGGCTGTGGCGGGAGAGACGGGGCCTCCGGGAGGAGAAAGCTGGGGTCAGGAAGAGTGGTGCTGGCGGCTGGCTGGGCAGTGGTTACAAGGGGCACCTGCCGGGCAGGGAGGGAGTTGCTGCCCCCCGGGAAAGCTGTTGAGGGTGTGTCCTTGCGTGCTATTTGATTGCAGAGAGGGCAAGGCCGGCTTTCCCTTTGCTGTTAACTTGACATTGGCTCTGCAGGGCGTAGAGGTTTGGGTTCTATTTCCTGTTCTTGGTGTCTGGAATTGGCCACCCCTGCCATTCTATCAGGATTAGTGACACATCTCATCTGTCTCCTATATCATCTATTTATCTATCTATCATCATCTTTTGTCCATTTGTCTCTCATCTCTGGCATATCTTCCTCCCACTCTTTCTCTCCATATTATTTTATGTTGATGTTTTAAAAATTTTATTGTGTTTTGTTTTCATTTTGTTTGAAAGACAGCAAGATCAGGGCTGGCGCTGTGGCGTAGCAGGTAAAGCTGCCGCCTGCAGTGCAGGCATCCCGTATGGACGCCTGTTCAAGTCCCAGCTGCTCCACTTCTGATCCAGCTCTCTGCTATGGCCTGGGAAAGCAGTAGAAGATGGCCCAAGTCCTTGGGCCCCTGCACCGGCATGGGAGACCCGGAAGAAGCACCTGGCTCCTGGCTTCAGATCGGTGCAGCTCTGGTTGTTCTGGCCAATTGGGGAGGGAACCAGCAGATAGAAGACCTCTCTCTCTTTCTCTGCCTCTCCTTCTCTCTCTGTGTAACTCTGATTTTCAAATATAAATAAATAAATCCTAAAAAAAAGGGAGCCCAAATTGGAAAGAGTCCCCCAGCCTACATTTGAGCCATCACCAAATCCAGCGCATTCCACTTTCAAAATGGCCTCTTCCATCGCCAACAACCTAGGCCCAGGTGTGCGACCTCCCGCCCAGGCTGCTGGGCTTGTTAAATGGGGTCCCTGCCCTTGGCTCCCGGAAGCCACACAGCAGCCAAAGCCTTAGAGATCTGATGGTGCCGCTCCGTGACCCAAAGTCATGCCTGCAAGGCTTGGTGGACTGGCCCAGGGAGCAGAAAAAGTATGCTTTATGAATATTTAGAGTGTTTTACACGTTATACCCTTTCAGGGTGATTTACTTAGTGTTAACGTTTAGTTCCTTAGTGGTCACTGGATGTTGCCTTATTATTTGGCCCAAGAGTGGCTTTGTGGAGAGAATGAGCAACCCCTCCTGACTCAGATTCTGGTCTGCTGTGTGACCTTGGGGTGTCTATTTTGTGTTTTGGTGCCCTGTTTTCTCCACTGTCCAAAAATAATGATTTTGGGATCCTGAGCTGCAGTCTGTTTTTTTTTTTTTTTTTTAAGTTTATATTCTATGTACAAAATCACTGATCCTAAGCCACCAGAGTGGTTGTGAGATTGGCTGATGGGTGGAGACCCTCTGAGATAGGCTGTTCAGCTGTGGGGTCGGAAGTACGAGGCTCTCCTGTCTGGTGGGCCAGGCTGCTTGTTCTGCAGGCGAGAGAGGCAGGGTTGGGTAAAGTGTCCCTCAGAAGCTCACGTGTTGGAAATGTGGCCCCAGCACAGCAGTGCTGAGAGGTGGGATTTTGGGGAGGTCATTGGATCTCCAATCCATCCATGTCTTAATGATCAAATGGGTTATTGGGAGAATGGCTTTGTTACAGAAACAGCTCTCTCTGACTCACTTGCTCTGGCTCACCATGGATGCCCTCCACCATGTCCGGACCCAGCAGGAAAGGCCTTGTGCCATGACCTTGAACTTCCCAGCCTTTGGAACCATAAGTCAAAGAGAACTCTCTTCTTTATAAATTAGTCTGTGGTTTCAGTTACAGCAACAGAACACGGGCCAAGGTAGTTTTGGCTGAAGTGGGACTAGAACTCACAACACTTGGTTCCTCTGTGGGCAAACTGTGTTCACCTACAATAGCACCCCACGAGCTGTGCGATATTGCAGTGGGACAGACATTGGACCATCCTGCTCCAAGCTGCACCTCCCTGGGCAGGGCTGGGTATGGCCTGGTGCTGGGGAGGAGAGGGCATGGCAGGCAGGCAGGGGCAGAGAGGAGCGGGGCCCTTCTCAGACCATGCACTTCCCTGCTGCCTTGGCTGGGTGGTGCTGGTGTTGGCACGGTGCCATCCCTCAATTCAGTTGTGCATTATATTCATTTCCCTGTTCAAATTTTTTTAAAACAGTAGACCTGTATTACTCTGGTGATAATACTAGTTATGATCATTTAAGAATGTCCCACTAGCTTCAGTAGTATTGGGAAGACAGGCAATGAAATATATATGTGAGAGCCCTACTATCGGGCCCAAGGAAAATCCTAGATCAATAAGTAGGAATTCCAGAGAGAGAGTTGTCATCCTCACAGTGAAACAAGGGTGGCTGGCATGGGAGAAGAGAGGCAGCAATCGGCTCAGCAGAGCCATTTCCTCTCCCTTCTTGGGCTTTGTCTGGTCTTTCCTCCTGGCCTTGGCTTGGGTAGGGACCCTTGTCTGTTTAAGGCATCCGTGTGCAGTCCCTGGATGGGGGCCTGCGAGCCTTCAGAAGGGGAGGGGCTCCGGGTTTCTCATCTGCATGCTGCACCTGACTCCCTTGTCTTCATGGTGAGGGCCCTTGCTGCCCCTCCCCCGTGGAACTTGGTCAGTCACTCATGCGAGCATTTATTATGCACCTCTGCAGGCACAGATAGGCACCGTTAGTGGGATGAAAATGGTCACATACGTTCCTCTTCGCTCCTCATGGAGCTCAGAACTCAGGAGAGGAAAGGAAGTGTTTGAAGCAGTAAGTACAGAAGCAAGACAAGTGCCCGGATGGACAAGGGCGAGGTGAGACGGGGCCAGAGGAGGGCAGCTCCCTTCAGCTCAGCTTAGGAGCTTCTCGCCCACCTTGGGGGCTCATCATTGCTGGGGCGCAGCAGTGTTTCTTTATTGATTTATGAGGAGAGAGAGCGAGAGTAAGAGAGAGCGAGCGAGCGAGAGAGAGTGAGCTCCTATACTCTGGTTCATTCCCCAAATGGCTGCAATAACCAGGGTTGTGCCAAGCCAAAGCTAGGAACCAGGAACTCAATCCCAGTCTCCCATGTGAGTGGCAGGAACCCAATTATTTGAGCCATCACTACTGCCTCTTGGTCTGCATTGGCAGGCAGCTGGAGCTGGGAATCGAACCCGGGTACTTCAATAAGGGACCCGAGTATCCTAACGAGCACCGTAAGTACTGAGTCAAACATCGATTGATGGACTGATGGATATAGCTACTTGAGAGAAACAGAGACAGGGCGGTAACTTTAGCAGCTGGGCCTGCCTCTCGGTTTCCCTGTCCGGGCCCTTAGGTGAGTTATTTGTCCTTTTCCAAGCTTAGGCAAAGTCTCCCGTGGGAATAAAATGAGAAAGCGTTAGCTCCTGGTGAGGTTCAAGGCCCATGTGACTGCTTGGCAAGGGGGTAAGGTTGTCAACCGTTTTTACAAAAGAGAAAACCTGTGCAGAGATGTTTGAGGCTCCGCCTGAGGCTGCATGGGGAGGGGAGGCAGTTACAAATCCTTCTCTGAATTTTGACCTACAGCCTGCCTGCCCACCCCCGCCCCAGAGACGCCACAGGCAGTCGGACTGCTTTCCAGGTACCTCTTCAGCGACTCTCTTTTCTTTACTAAGTTTACGAATGCCTGGAAGCTTTGCAGTGTGGCTGGCGCTCCGGCAGCCTGGCCAGAACTCAGTGGTCTTCTCTGGGTTTCCATCACCCCCCACCCCACCAATGGATGCGCCCCCCACCCCATACCCTCGGTCCTTTTTTGGGGAATGTGTAGAAAAGGATCGGGAAGGTGGCTTTTCCTCGGGCTGTAGATGTTTACTGGGTCAGGCTGACAGATTGCAAAACGGGGATTGGGAAAGGGTGTGTAGGGGAAGGGCCCAGAATCTGGGGCTGGTGGCGGACCCCAGCAGACCTGCAGCCCACAGCCAAGGGTCCTACCCATCTCAGAGACGGATGATCCTTGGGTTCTTGACGTCTGAGTACTCTGTAGAGCCCACCGCCCTGGAGGTTGCAGGGGCTGAGGTTTTTGGAGCAATGCCCAGCTCCTGCTACTGCACTTCCTTGCCAGCTACCGTAGTGATGAGGCTGCTGGGTGCAGGGACTTTACCTGCACTCCTCTCTTGCTGCTGGCTCCCACATCCACCCAGGAGGAGGGCAGAATTGGCTCTCCAGGGACATCCCCAGCTCTCCGGCCCTCACATAGCTGCCAGCTAGGACTTGACTGCTTCCCTTCGGGCTGAGAGTTCATGGGAGATGTGGGATTCCTTGCCGATCAGGTCTCGGCAGGTTCACGTGTATTCCAGGAACCGAGACACTGGAATGGCTGACAATGGACGTGGACACAGGTGAAGCAGGGGGAGGGGCAGGAGAGAACCAGCTCAGAAATTGGAAGGCCGGGACCCTCACACGGGGCGGAGGACTTCAGTTGCCTCCAGCTGTGGCCAGAATTTCTGCTGAGTCTCTCTTGAGGGGGTCTTGGACAGAATCAGTGATGTGATTGGCAAAAGCCGAGGGTCTCAGTCCAGGCTCTGCCAATCACGAGCCCTAGGTCTGATGCCACACGTCCCTCAGGCGTACTCTGAGCTTCAGTGGTCTCTCCTGTGCAATGAGGGTTTTTTTTTTTTTTTTTTTTAACCTTGCTTGCGATGGCTGAGAACATGGATTCTCAAGCTAGACTGCCTGCTGCCTGCATTCAAGTCCAAACTTTGCCTCTTCCTCTTTGCGACCTTGAGCTGGTCAGGTAACCTGTCTCTTCTTAACCTCCCGAAGTGGGAATGGCAGTGGCACCCTCCTCCTGGGGCTATTGGCAGGGCTGAAATGAACCAGTGAGTGGCTTTGAGTTGCCATTGTCCTTAGTGAGATGCAAAAAAAAAAAAAAAAAAAAAAAAACGGCCCTTAGGGTTTTAATCTACCGTGAGAGGTGAGGTCTGTTTGCTGCACCTACCTGTTTGGGGGAATATTTGCCTTTTGGCAACAGGTA